>NC_058369.1:122298513-123636846 GCF_018350175.1 Felis catus | reverse complement strand
ACTTGGGAGCACATGGAGTTGGGATGGAGAGACCAGGTATTGGGCCATTGCTAGAATCCAGGTAGAGACAGTGAGAGATGGACTAGGGCTGAGCACAAATTCCTAGTGTGTAGAGTCATGCCTGATACTTCATGAACACTTACTGAAGGAATAATGAAATGGATGAATTAAGTACTAACTTTAGAAAAGAGGCAGATCAGGGAAGCATATCTGAAGACAAATTTCAATTAGGCACACTCATTACCTTCCAGACTCAATAATTTAAACCATCTGATTAAATTTGGGGGGTTTATGTTTTCACTGACCCTTTCTAATATGATTTTTTTAAGGTAACACCAAATAACAAATCTTCCTAAGACATATTCTGAAATCCTCTTTAACTCAATTCTATATTCACTGTTATTGAATTGTTTCTGGTGACTTAGAGTCTTCAGCCCATAGGGTCTCATAGTTGTCCTCCCTAAAGAGTATTATGTTCCCCAGAGGGGTAAATAAAGAAACTGGCACTTTGAGGTTGTGGTAGACAGTGAACCCAGTGAGCCACTTGTGGAGTCTCCTCCCACATTGGCCCTGTGGGCTTTTTTTTTTTTTGCCAATGTGACATTAGTGAGCTTAAGATAGGCAGAGGCTAGATACACAGTTGTACACTGGGGCTTGTCTTCTGGACCACCCTTGCAACCCAAATACCATGCTGTGATAAAGTCAGGACTACCCTGTTAGAGGCAAGCCACAAGGGGAGATGCTAGAGTTGGAGATGTCACATAGAAAGAAAGACCTTACGAAGGAGAAACAGGATCCCTAACTGAGCTTCCCGCTAAAAGCTGCATGAGTGACCCCAACTAGTCTCCCACAGACTTAGGAGAAATGATACATTGTTATAGTTTTAACCCACTGTGTTTTGGTGTGTGTGTGTGTGTGTGTGTGTGTGTGTGTGTGTGTGTGTGTTTCATCCAGCAATAGAAAACTGAAACAGGGTGAGAGAAGTTTGCCTGGAGTGCAACCAGAAAGAGTACTTCTGAGTGAAGTTTACTGTTTGAAAAAGTCTCAATCAGTGGTCTCAGTGATTCTTTTTAACCACTGTTCCTATCTCCAGTAAGGTAACAAGTGTACCCCCTTTGTGAGCTATTTCAGCTTCAGTTCTCAGCTGGTTAAGGTCAGTGGGTCTTTGAACACCTCACTTACTTGATCCCCAGTCTGTTTGGCCTACATCTCACTGGAGGGAAAGGTAACATGGCAAGCCCTTAGGTCCAGCGGATTCTAGAGGGATCCCAATAATTGGCTGTCTATGTCAGACAGACGCCTGTAAAATTGGTTTCACCACAGCAAGCTCTCAAGGGGCTTGGGGAATTGAGTCCATTTGGCTAATTATTCTTGATCTCTCTCTCTCTCTCTCTCTCTCTCTCTCTCTCTCTCTCATGCACACACAGTTTGAACATAAAATTAGAACTAATGAGAATGAGGTATGGCAGCTTAAAGTCATTTGTCTTGTTCTTGCTTTGGGTATGTATTTCATCTCACAGAGACAGGAATTTGAATTGTAAGCTAGCTACTCTTGGGTGACCTAAAGTGTGAATACCTGTCCCAAGATAAAACAATCAACACCCTGCTTCCAACATTCCCTATTAGAAATTACTCACTTTAATTCCTATGCTTTATTCCTTGCTCTCCTACTCACTCTACTTATCAACATCTATAATAGTGAATGATAATTTTAGTCGCTTTGCTTGAAGAATAATATTTGGTTGCAGATCCAAGAACGGCCGTTGAGCCTTTGGCCGAGTGGAAAAAGCAGGCTGAGGCAAGAGCAGACTACTTAGGGCAGTTTTTGTAGAGGATGTGTGAAGTAAGGGCAAAGAGGGAAAGTGAGGAGCTTCCAAAGTAGGTCTGAAAGTGTTATTCAAGGGAGACTTGTTGGGGTGATGACTCTGTGCTGAGCCTCTCCACTCCTCTGTTTCCATTTCCATGGAATCTTCACTAAAATACCCATGACTAGCAAATTTGTCATGAAATCAGCCTGTTTTGGAGTGTTCCAAAGTGCTGAGGCCCTGAGTGTAGGGTATAGCAGAAACTGCCCTGGGAGATCCACATTATCTGGGTGCCACGGGTAATGTTTGTGGTAAGAACTCCAGCGGTATAATTAGTAGAAATTGGTGCTCACACAATGTGCCTCCACACTCTTTGAGAAGAGCTCTCCTCTTTTCTTCTGTGAGCAGGCCAAAGGGATTGGATTCATCAAGGACCAGGTTCTTGGAGAGTGGAGAATAATGGGAGAGGGAGGGATAATGGGTAGGTTGGGAATAGGAGATGGAGCCACTGTTGCTTGTGTAATCTTTATTTAAAAAAATTTTTTTTTAATTTTTTTTAACGTTTATTTATTTTTGAGACAGAGAGAGACACAGCATGAACGGGGGAGGGGCAGAGAGAGAGGGAGACGCAGAATCGGAAGCAGGCTCCAGGCTCTGAGCCATCAGCCCAGAGCCTGACGCGGGGCTCGAACTCCCGGACCGCGAGATCGTGACCTGAGCTGAAGTCGGACGCCTAACCTACTGAGCCACCCAGGCGCCCCCCAAAATTTTTTTTAACATTTATTTTTGAGAGACAAAGCACGAGCAGAGGAGGGGCAGAGAGAGGGAGACACAGAACCCGAAGCAGGCTCCAGGCTCTGAGCTATCAGCACATAGCCTGATGCAGGGTTCGAACCCATGAACTGGGGAGATCATGACCTGAGCCAAAGTCAGACACTCAACTGACTGAGCCACCCAGGCGCCCCATGTTGCTTGTGTAATCTTTAAAAGAAAGCTGATTTTTTGGGAGGCAACCAGAAGCCCCAAGTTTGGCTTAAGCTAATCATGGAATCTCTCTCTCTCTCTCTCTTTTTTGCTAGTGATGCAGTTTAGGGAACTGGGCATAGGCCCTGGTTCTGGCCAGTGAGATGTAAAGGGGGCTGAGTTCTAGGGTACAGTTTTCCTCCCTAATAAAAGAGAGATCTGTACAGAGAGGGCCCTTTCCCACTGGTTCTCTTCCTTTCTGCTTGGATTGCTATCGTGTGAGGTTGCAATACTTGGAGTTTTGGCAGCCATCTTGTGACCCCAAGAAGAAGGTCAATACAATGGCAGAGAGGCTGAGAAACCTTGGAACCACCAATCTCCAGACATTTTGTTAGGTGAGATGCATAAATATGCTTGTGGTTAAGCTACTGTTGATCAAGTTTTCCATTATGTGCATTGGATACAGAACCCAAGTATTCCCCCCGACTTTTGTCATGGGCTAGATGAAATTGGATGCTTTGGTGTCCTCATCTTGAATGCAGAGTTGGAGCTTCCAAGTTGCAACCAGAGGCAGCTGCGGAATTGAGGTAGTGCCCTGGGGTTGGGAAGGGTTTGCTCTCCTTGCTAGGCAGCATACTGGGGTCAGGTCTCTACAGAGCTGGTGCCAATGTTCACTTTGGCACTTGCTTGCTTCTCTCTCTCTCTGGGCTTCCTTTACCTTCATCTACACCCTTCCTTTCTTTCTGTAAGAACTGCATCTGCCTGTGGGGGCAGCAGCTCCTAGCCTAGAGAGAGAACCCTGAAGCAGCTCATGCTCCGGTGAGACTTGGGTGTGTCCCACTTTGTGTCTGGAATCCTTTCAACCTAGACAAGGCCCCACAATGTCCCCGTAGCTCATGGGCATAGATGCGGTGCACCACAGGCAACTGCCTTGGGTCACTTCAGAGGAATGTTCCATTGTTGTGTCATCTGGCCCCTTCTTCCACTCCATGATGGTACTTAAGCTCCAGTACAAGTTCTAGCTACAGCCTTACTTAAAGGGGAAGTCATTTAACCTATTTATGTTGCAGTTTCCACATTGCCAGATAATTATACCTATATTTAATTGTTATTGTGGAGACCAGGGGAGGTGGAAATGTCCTGATCTCAGCCGGGCATTGCTGCTTCTCCTATTTTGACCCCCTGTACAGGTTAGGTTGCCACTGGACTCCCTGCTGGGACCCAGCCCCCCCTCCTCATACCCTTGACCTGTGACTCATCCCCTGTTTTTCAGGCCATGGCTGGATAGTTTGTTGAGATCCTAGTTCTATTCTGAATGAATGGCTCTTTAGATAAACTGGCAAAAAAGTTCTCTAAAAGTTAAAAAATAGAATAAATGCACACAGATCCAAAACAATTCTGTCATTTTCAAAATGCTGCAGATTTGATAAATGGTGGGAGTTTGGCATAGCACAGTGGTTAAGAACATGCGTGGGTCTGAGTCAGAAAGACCTAGATTTGAACTTGCATAAACTTGGACAGGTAGCTGAGCCTCGCTGAACTTGTTCCTTGACCATAAAATGGGATTAATACTATGCTGACCTTGCTGTGTCGTAGTGATGACGTGAGATGACGTGTGCTAATGTGTTAATATTTGCTGTGGGCACGCACTTTATGCACAGCCAGCATCGTACAAATGAAGAACTTAAAGCATAGTATAGGTGAGATAATCCCCCAGCATTGTGCAGCCGGTGAATCACGGCACTGGGCTTTGAACCTAGGATCTCTGTCACCAGAGGTTCTGCTGTAAACCGTAAGTGAAGTGCCTCATCAACATCACCCAGCATATAGGAAGAGCTGAAGAAAGAATACCTTTGATTATTATTGTTTATAAATGCATGTTAAGTCTGAAGTATCATTAGATGAATTTGTTTAAAATTCCTTAAAATGCTCCAAAGTTGGTAAAAGAAAGAATAATGCAAGCTGCAAGAACACTGAAAAGTGTTAAACATTAGTTTTAGTTTAAAATGTAATTTGTGGGGCACCTGGGTGGCTCAGACAGTTAAGCATCTGGATGACTTCGGCTCAGGTCATGATCTCACGGCGGCTGTGAGTTCAAGCCGTGCCTCGGGCTCTGTGTTGACAGCTCAGAGACTGGAGCCTGCCTTGGGTTCTGCATCCCCTTCTCTCTCTGCCCCTTCCCTGCTTGTGCTCTCTCTCTCTCTTTCGCTCAAAAATAAATAAACATAAAAAAATAAAAAAGTGTAATTTGTAATCATCTGTAAATTATTTTAGACATATTGGGGAGAGTCCCACCTCCTATGGTCAGATGTGGCCTGCCTGCTTGTTGTTGTGTATACCACTTTTTCATAGTCTCCCTATTACCGTGTCACCGTGTCACTGTTTTTGCCTTCCTGCTGGGCCCCACTCATGCCCATGATGGAGGCTTCTAGACAGGCCCTAGGTGATGGGCTCCTCTCCCTGGCTGCTCTCTCCCAGGGCTGGTCACAGGGCCGGGCTCCTACGGGCTGCATGTAACACCCCACCAGGTTTCGTTTGTCCCACTTTTGAGTTTCTGTTCTAATGCACATGTGCATGAATCTTAGTTTGCAGTTTTGAGAGCCAGTCTCTAATAAGCGAGTTTATTACGTGTAATTGTTAACTACTTCCCAGGCAGTGGCCCATTTAATTTGCACAATGAGATAGATACTATTATTAATTCTAATCTTAATATAGACCTTCAAACTCTTTGTTTAAAATAAAAAAAATCTAGCTAGAGTCATAGGTTTTAAATAGCTTATGCATGTGGAAGAAAATGAAAGTGCCATTAACTTTTTCTCCTGGCTTAAAGAAAATTTACAAATATTTATACTTCCCAGAAAACAAAGCTATCAATTTAGGTATCATCACCAAGGCAATACATTATTAGGAAAGACCAAGTAAAATTATAGACTTCAAGAAGTGAAAGCTTACTTTCACAGTCTAGCTGTCTTAGAAGACTCCTTTGTTAGAAAAGCCATTTGCAAGGGCAGTTTTGTGACATAGGCTCTTCGTTGCTTTTCTGAAGCTGGAGGGGTGGCCTATCTTGTGGAGATTTCTTTCATCAGCTGCTGGGAGGGCATTTGGTTTTCACAGCCGCGCCTGGTATTTTTCATTAGTTGGTACTGAGAGACATAAGGGCTGGCCTGAGAAGCCCAGAACCTACACTGAGGACAGGAAAAGGGTACAATAGGATTATTGACACCTTTATAGATGAGACCTTTTATTTAACTCTTGTTACGTTGTCCAGTTTGAGAGTGCCATCTGCTTCCTGCTTTACCCCAACTGATGAAAGACATGTAATGTTATTATCTCTATTTTGCCGATGAAAATAATGAACGTCAGAGAAAGGTTATGTAACTTGCTCAGGGTTTCATCGGTGTACACGATGAGAACTAGGGAACAAACCAACATCTGTCTATTCCAAAGCTCAGCTTACTACTATGCTGTGCTTTATTAATGAGCTTGAGGAGACTCAAAAGCTGGAGCTGTGGGACAAGTTACATGAACTTTATTGTTTATGCTTTTACACGAGTATGCAGAGGCAGAGACAGGTGCTGAGAGGTACGCTATATCATTGGCCCTGATTCTTTCTCCTCCCTGTGCTGGGGGCCTACTTCCCTGCCTTCTTGATTTGGATTTGGCCATCTGACTTGCTCTGGCCAATAGAATGAGTCAGAAGCGATGGATACCGTTGATAAAACTCTGTGAGCACAGCAGGACTTGTAAGATCCAAGAAAGACAGATGAGTGGAGGAACCTGAAGTACAACAGGGAGGGAGAACCAGGCTACAGGTGGAAAATTGGGAGTTCTGCCTAATCGGATTGGGAAAGAGGGATATAATAATTGGGGTATAATAATTGCTACTTGACTGGTGCCATTTAATATTCAAGAATATGTTTCTAAAAAAATCAACAAACTGGTTGTGGGAAGATGTTGCATCCTAGTTTAATCTATTTTTTTATAGAGTTTTCACTCTTCTGGTTTGTAAGAGTATAAGTAACCGTGAATCAAAGAAATCCTATTGTGAGGATTTAAATTTAAAAACACATTAACAGGGGGGCCTGGGTGGCTCAGTTGGTTAGGCGTCCGACTTTGGCTCAGGTCATGATTTTTTTTTTTTAATTTTTTTAATGTTTATTTATTTTTGAGACAGAGAGAGACAGAGCATGAACGGGGGAGGGGCAGAGAGAGAGGGAGACACAGAATCGGAAGCAGGCTCCAGGCTCTAAGCCATCAGCCCAGAGCCCGACGCGGGGCTCAAACTCACGGACTGCGAGATCGTGACCTGAGCTGAAGTCAGACGCCTAACCGACTGAGCCACCCAGGTGCCCCGCTCAGGTCATGATCTATGGTTTGTGAGTTTGAGCCCCGCATTGGGCTCTGTGCTGACAGCTCCGAGCCTGGAGCCTGCTTTGGATTCTGTGTCTCCTTCTCGCTCTGCCCCTCCTCCACCTGTACTCTGTCTCTCGAAAATAAATAAATGTAAAAAAAATTTTTAAAACACATTAAGAAATTCCATGAATTTATCTTTTTGCTGGGTAGGCTTTGAGAACATTGTCTTAAATGTCAGCAGGACATATCTAAAACAATTTCCTAAATCTAAGAGCCTGGCACTGCCTTTGAAGGTGGTGGAGTCTCTTTGGGAAGGTTATGTGTCAACAGCTCTTTGTAGACAAGTTTTAATTCCATCTCTACAAGAGATAAGGGATAGACTGCCTTCCTTATAGATTTTGTATGTGCCTCCTTTCCCACAATGTAAGGCAGTGACGATGTCATCTTTATCTTTTATTCCTGGCATCTGATGTGGTTCCTGGCATATAGCTAGTGGTTGTGCAACGTTTGTGGCATTGAAGAGAACTTTAGCCTTTTGCATTTGAGAGACTAATACACAAACAACGATGAGACCATATATAAAAATACAACTTGGACCAGTTGTCTACAGCAACCAGTCCAGGAAGCCAAACGATAACTCTTGTAGCAATTGGCCCCAAAGTACCCGGACTTGATTAATAGCTGACAGCTTCCTTACTTTTTGTCCCCACTTCTAACTTGGGACCAACTGGAGAAAGCCAAATATGCTGCCCTAGCCAATCACGTGGGATACCCCGTTTCTTGTTAGCCTGCTTACAGCTTGTGCATGCCAACAGCCTCCAGTCAAGGCATGGCCACAACCTTCCCCTTTTTCTACTAGAAAGCTTTACCATTCCTCTGCCTGCCTTTCGTCTCTCCAAGTGGAAGTCATGGTAGAGATGCCTTTGCTATAGCAAAAGCCCTGAATTAATTGCCTTTGTTTTTTCTCATTTGGGTGCTCTCCGTTTATTTTCACACATTTGGAGCAACTGCTTCATTTAATGAATTGAAATAGGAAGAGTTAAATTATTTTAGCTAAATGCAACAAAAACTTATTGCATGACTAGTATATGCCAGGTGCTAGGTGTTTCCTATGTAAAAAGAAAATGGTTATTATAATAATTTTTATTTAATAATTTCTAAAATTTAGAAAATTAAAAATCATAATTAAAAGTTAAGAAATAGTTAACAATTTTAGTACAATAATCAATGTTTTTTGTGACTTTGTGAAAAATTAGACTGATTTATCATTTATTAAGTTATTTTATATTAAGATCTACTATAATAGAAGTACATGGGTAGGAACAAACCCCAAATCACTTGAAATCTTACTTGCTTTTGGGTCCAAAATACAAGTTGCAATGCTAAATCTGTGAAAGAAACTATATCCTGGACATGATGACCACTACCCTTTAGTAAACTTTTTCCAAAAATGGCTAGATAGTGAATATTTTTGGCTTTGTGGGCCATATAGTCTCTGTCAAAAGACTCAACTCTGCTGTTGAATGCAAAAGCAAATATAGATAATATGTAAATGAGTATTGTTCTATTCTGATAAAACTTTATTTGTGGACCCTGAAATTTGAATTTCATGTACTTTTTATATTTTTCAATTTTATTTTTTTCAATATTTATTTATTTTTGAGGAAGAGAGAGAGAGAGAGAGACAGAGTGTGAGGGGAAGAGGGGCAGAGAGAGAGAGGGAGACACAGAATCTGAAGCAGACTCCAGGCTCTGAGCTGTGAGCACAGGGCCCAATGCGGGGCTCGAACTCAACGAACTGCGAGATTGTGATCTGAGCCGAAGTTGGATATCTAATGGACTGAGCCACTCAGGTGCCCCTCATATTTTTATTTTTAAAATTCATTTATTTATTTTGAGAGACAGAGCGAGCAGGGGAGGGGCAGAGAGAGAAGGAGAGAGAGAATCCCTAGCAGGCTCTGCGTTGTCAGCACAGAGGCCAATGTGGGTCTTGATCTCACAAAGTGAGATCATGACCTTAGCTGAAGTTGGACACTTAACTGACTGAAATATCCTTCTTCTTTTAATTTTTTCCCAACCATTTAAAAAATATAAAAAACATTCTTAGCTCACAGGCCACATAAAAACAGATGACAGGCCAGATTTGGGTCTGGGCCATCATTTGCCTTATATCATAAAGATGCACTGAATTTCTTTTAACTTAATAGGATACAGAAGATATTAAGATTAATCATTCCTTTCCCCATGTATTACTACTATGATTTTATATGTCTTTTTTATGGTATATGTTATAAGGTATCTGTCTCTCTTAGTACGGACTGATTTATATGCATACACACATTTCATATAAAATTAAAAAATATTTTCACATACATATGTTTCATGTAATATTAAGTATAATTAAAAATATCATCATAATGTTTTCCTCTATCCTTTGGTTTCCTTTAGAATTGTGTTTCCTGTTTCTGATTTAGACTCTGGCTCAAAGTTGGGTGGGTGGGGATAAAACAGAATTATCAGCCCAGCACATGCAGATGTCCTTTGAAGTCTGAGGGAATTACAGACATTAGGTTTCCTTTTCTAGCTTTATTTCCTACTATAGGGTAGTGACAAATAAGAGCAATTGAAACACTCTTGCTAATAGCCTTTAGATTTTGGTTATATGGCCTTTGGCAAAAATGCAACCACAGAAAAACCCATGTTTTTTTTTTTTTTTTTTTTTTTTTTTTGCAAATTGGTGGCATACTTGCCTCTCTCTCTCTCTCTTTTAATGTTTTTTAAGAGCTCATTTTCTTAATTTTTAAAAAATTTTTTTTCTTTTTTTAAATTTACATCCAAATTAGCATATAGCGCCACAATGATTTCAGGAGTAGATTCCCTAGTGCCCCTGACCCATTTAGCCCATCCCCCCTCCCACAACCCCTCCAGTAACCCTCAGTTTGTTCTCCATATTTATGAGTCTCTTCTATTTTGTCCCCCTCCTTGTTTTTATATTGTTTTTGTTTCCCTTCTCTTATGTTCGTCTGTCTTGTCTCTTAAAGTCCTCATATGAGTGAAGTCATATGATTTTTGTCTTCTCTGACTGACTAATTTCACTTAGCATAATACCCTATAGTTCCATCCACGTCGTTGCAAATGACAAAATTTCATTCTTTTTGATTGCCGAGTAATACTCCATTGTGTGTGTGTGTGTGTGTGTGTGTGTGTGTGTGTGTGTGTACCACATCTTTTTTATCCATTCATCCATGGATGGACATTTGGGCTTTTTCCATACTTTGGCTATTGTTGTTAGTGTTGCTATAAACATTGGGGTGCACGTGCCCCTTAGAAACAGCCTCCCTGTATCCTTTGGATGAATACCTAGGAGTGCAATTGCTGGGTTGTAGGGTAGTTCTATTTTTAGTTTTTTGAAGAACCTCCATACTGTTTTCCAGAGTGGCTGCACCAGCTTCATTCCTAGCCTCTCTCTCTTTACCTCTGTCTTTGAGACACCTTTAATCTTTTACTGCACTCTTGCTCCGCATGGATATGGCTCCATATTCCTGCTAAACACAATGCTGCAGGCAGCCACCATCAGTCAAATGCAGGCATACTAAATGAAACTGTTTTGCCGTGTCTGCTTCATTTTTGTCTCAATCTTAAATTTTTTTTTTTTTAATGATTACTTATTTTTGAGAGAGAGAGAAAGATAGAGCTTGAGCAGGGGAGGGGCAAAGAGAGAGACACACATAGAATCCGAAGCAGGCTCCAGGCTCTGAGCTGTCAGCACAGAGCCCCACACAGGGCTAGGACCCGTGAACCACAAGAGCATGACCTGATCTGAAGTCGGACACTTAGCGGACTGAGGCACCCAGGCGCCCCTATTTTTGTCTCAATCTTGATCTAACAAAAGCTCAGTTGTTACAGTTTATCGTGTGAAGAATAGGGGAAGACTCTGGGAAGGAAGAAGCTGGGAAGGAAGACTCTTGTCACTTTACAGATTTGGTCTTTTACATTCAGATCATGAAATCTAGTGTGTTCTTTTGTTTGTGTTTTGTAGGTTTTTTTTTTTTAATGTTTTATTATTTACTTTTGAGAGAGAGACACACATACACACAGCGCAAGCAGGGAAGGGGCAGAGGGAGAGGGAGACACAGAGTCAGAAGCAGGCTCCAGGCTCTGAGCTGTCAGCACAGATCCTGATGCGGGGCTCAAACTCACAAACCATGAGATCATGACCTGAGCCCAAGTTGGACACTTAATTGACTAAACCACCCAGGTGCCCCTGTAGGGTTTTTTTTTTTTTTTTTTTTAATTCTTGGAAGTAGTTCCTTTCAATTTAATTTAACACAATGGGGGCAAAACATGAAATTAAATAGGAGTAGATTAAAAAGTCTGCATTTAGGTTCAAAGGCCAATGTACCAAATGGGGGAAGCAGATTCTACAAAACGGGCCTGAGGTACGAGATATAACATTCTCAGAGCACGTTGTGGAAGGTCCAGGGTCTGCCATATCATAGGAAGGGACAATTCCAAAGTGTTCTATCCCGAGTAGACCACACCTGGATCACGGTCTTCAGCCTGGGAATTCAATTTTAAGAAAAACATTAAACAAAATAAACCCCAGAACAGCTAGAAGGTATTAGAAGGAGCACAGTGGAGGAAAGCAAAGGGCCTGAACAGCCTGTCATATGGGGAAGAGCTGGTGAAGTGGAAAACGGTTGGCTTGAGTAAGAGAAGCCTGATGGAGCACAACGGCTGTCTTCTATATTTACAATTTTATCACCTAGAAGAAGGCACAGATTTGGTATTGCTCTGAAAGTCTTTGTTTCTTTCTTCTCAATAACTGAATTTAATAAAAACTGTGGTAAAACATGCATCAAATTTACCATCTTAGTCCATTGGAAGTATACAATTCAATGGTATTAAATACATTCACGTGGTTGTGCACCCAATCTCCAGAACTTTTTTATCTGGCCAAACTGAAACACCTCCCCACGTCTCCTTCCTCCCGGGCCTTGGCAACTACCAGTCTACTTTCTGTTCTATGAGTCTGACTATTCTAGGTTCCTCATACAAGTGAAATTATACGGTATTTGTCTTTTTGTAACTGACTTGTTTCCTTTAGCATAGTGTCCTCAAGGTTCACCCATGTTATAGCAAATGTAAGAATTCCCTTCTTTTTCAAGGCTAAGTAATATTCCATTGCCTGCACATACCACATATGTTTTAATCTATTCATCTGTTGATGGACAGTTAGGTTGCTTCCACCTTTTGGCTCTTGTGATTAATGCTATGAACACGGGTGTACAAATATCTCTTTGAGTCCCTGCTTTCAATTTTTTTTGCGCATATACTCAGAAGTGGGATTGCCGGATCAAATGTAATCCTATGTTTAACTGTCTGAGGAGCTGCCATACTGTTTTTTAGAGCAGCTATACCATTTTACTTCCTACCAACAGCGTACAGGGTTCCAATTTTTTCACATCTTTATCAGTACTTATTATTTTCTGTTAGTTTTATTTGTTTTTGTTTTTAATATTTATTTATTTATTTATTTAGAGAGAGAGAGAGAGAGAGAGAGAGAGAGAGAGAGAGAACGGGGGGAGAGGCAGAGAAAGAGGGAGAGAGAGAATCCCAAGCAGACTCAATGCTCAGCCCAGAGCCCAACAAGGGGCTCAGTCTCACTACCGGCTATGGGATCACGACCTGAACTGAAATGCTATTCAAAATAAATTGAATATCTAGTCCCCAAACAAATCTAAGCAATGGTAAATTTTAATGTGCTTTTACCGATCACACAGACTCCTAAAACCTCAGCAGGGTGACCTTCCTCCTTCCCACAATAAACCTTTCCATTAGAAAATCTAGAGCAAAGGACAGGCCAAATCTAGCCTGCCCCCTGCTTTTGTATAGTCCTAGAGCTAAGAATGATTTTTACATTTTTCAATGGTTAGGGGAAAAAAATCAGAAGAAGAATATTTTGTGACAAGTGAAAATTATATGAAACTCAAATTCTAGTATCCATAAATAAGGTTTTGTTGGGACATAGTTGTGCATATACACTTCTGTCTTGTGTATGGTTGCTTTTATGATCCAACTGCAGAGCTGAATAGTGTGACAGCAACTCTATGGCTTACAAAGCCAAAAATATTTACTATTTGGCTCCTTATAGAAAAGTTTGCAGACCTCTGCTCTAGAGAAATGTTTTCCAAAAAATTTGCACTATAATCTGGAGTATGAAATATAACTTATGTCGTGATCTGGGAAATGGACAAATACCACTCATACACACAGAATGAATGAAAAGATTCATGAAACAGTTCTTGACTTTACTTATTGTGATGCCCTCTAATTCTATTCTATTCTATTCTATTCTATTCTATTCTATTCTATTCTATTCTATTCTATTCCATTCCATTCCATATGAAACAAAGGTAGTGGAGACCCACTGAATTCATTTCATGACCCAGTGGAGGATTACAACCACAGCTTGAACAGTTCTGCTCTAGACAACAGAACTAAAGCACAAAATGAAGTGAGACTGATTTCAGCAAAGTGTTAAGACCAGCTTAAAAAAAACCTTTTTGTTATAGAAAATTTAAAACATAAAAAATAGAGAGAATGGGATAAATAACTCCCATGGACCTATTACCATGCTTCAATAATTACCCACTCATGGCCAGTTTTGTTTCACCTCTATTCCCTCCATGCCTTCACCTGGGTTGTTCTGAAGCAAATCCCAGACCTATCGTTTCATCTGTGAATATTTCAGAAGGTGTCCTTAAAAGATAAGGACTGCTCATAAAAACTTAAGCATAAAATTTATTTAATCTAAAAAACTAATAGGGGCATCTGGGTGGGTCAGTTGGTTAAGCGTCTGACTTTGGCTCAGGTCATGATCTCACGGTTTGTGAATTTGAGCCCCGCATCAGGATCTGTGCTGAGAGCTCTGTCTCATTCACTCTCTGCCCCTCCCCTACTTGTGCTCTTTCTGTCTCTCAAAAATAAATAAACATAAAACAAAAAATTTTTTAAACTAATAGTAATTCCTAAACACCATCAAATATCCAGATAGTTTTCATATTTTCCCGGTTGTCACATGAAGTTTTTTGGTAACAGTTTGCTTGAATCAAGATCCAAATAAAGTTCATATATTACAATTGTTTGATATGCTTTTTAAATAGCTTTTATGTATAAGATTCTCCTCCACCTCTACTTCCAATGTACTTGTTGAAGAAATTAGTTGTTTGTCCTGTAAAATTTCAGAGTCTGGACTTTGCTGATTGTAACTGTATGTTGTCATTTACCATGATCCTCTATCCCTTGTATTTCCAATAAATTGGTAGTAGATCTAGAGATCTGGTCAGATTCAGGTTTGATTTTTTGGCAAGACAACTTCTAGGTGGTGCTGTGAACTTACACCAGGAGGCAGTGACTATTTGTTGGTCTTGTCTTTCTTGTGATATTAGGGGCCATAAAGATTATTGCCTAGAAATATTGATAAGAACAACTTTTTTTTTTTAAGGTTTATTTATTTATTTTGAGAGAGACAGAGACAGTGTGAGTGGAGGAGGGGCAGAGAGAGGGAGACAGAGAATCCCAAGCAAGCTCTATACTTTCAGTGAGGAGCCCAGTGCGGGGATTGAACTCATGAAACCGTGAGATCAGGACCTGAGCCGAAACCGAGAGTCGGAGGCTTAACTGACTGAGCCGCCCAGACACCCCAGGAAGAACAGCTTTTTAAAACATTTGTGCTGCTTAATTGGTAAGTAGACTGTCTCAGAAAGCAATAATAAGAGCAAATTTATCAATTCTCCTTTGGCTAATCTGTAACATTGACTGTATTTCAAACAACATCTCATCTTTATAGGAGATGCTGAAAAGGTAAATCTAGAAAAAAATTTGTATAAGAAAATCCAAGAAGATTTTAGAAAGTGTTGTTAAAACTTACTACAAAGTTGCAGTGAATAAACTATTTACATGAGCAGGCTAGTAGATTAATACTTATTCCATGTTATTTTTATGAAAGTGAAAAACGGAAACAATGTAAATGACCAACATTAGAGTAGAGGCCAAATAAGTTATAGTGATGTCAAGGAATGAACAAATATATCGCAGACATTTCAAGTCACATTTTATGACAAATGTAAATTAAATAAGACGATGATGTATTAAGGGAGAAAATCTGGTCCCAGGGTAGTATATAATATATGATCCTAATTTTGTAAAACATGGATATAATGGACTGGGTATTTATGATTAGATGGGTTTTTATGATTGGGAGACACTATTCCAAAAATAATATAGATTATGTCTTAGGTATCATCCTATGTAATACCACTAAAATAATCAACATAAACTTCACTTGTGTTTTAATAGCAAAAGGAAGATAAAGTGTGGTGGGGTTATGAGTGGTTTAAATTTTATTCTTTATGCTTTTTTGTAGTTTCCAAATTTTATCCCATGAAAATGTATCATTTTAATAATCACTGAAAGAATATATTATAAAAAGAAATGAACTCTCTATTACTGAGATATTAATTAGATGCCATAAGTTTTAATTTTACTTTTTTTTTTTTTTTTTTGGCAGAGCCCTATAGAAGGAACTCCTACACTGGGTGGTAAGTTGGAAAAGATAGATGGCCCAAAGATGCAACTTAAATTTTCTTTTTGATTTTTACAGTAGACAGAACATTTGTTGGAGTCAGAAGACATGAAAGCCAGAACTAGACTTGTATCTATTCTTACCCCCACTTAGGTTTGGGCCATCCATTTCAGCTTTTAAATTTTTACTTTGTTTGGATATAGAATAGGGTGGATAATATATTTAACCTTTCTAATTTCCCAGGATACGACAAAGGCAAATGAAACAGTGGAATTAGTGGGAAAACATCCTGTGTGTCATTGTTTTTAAGAACAATACTTGCCATGTTTATTCCTGTATTGTACCCAGAGGCTTAGCAATGCCGTCACAGCGCCAGGGCTCCACATCCCAACCCTTCTCTGGCTCTCAGATTTCCCTGGAGCAGGTCATCCTCTGTGTTTTCAAGGTTGAGTTATAGGAGTTTTTCCTTTTACTTGCCAATGCCTGTGGTACAGCTCAGGTTTCCAGCATTGTATTATATTCCCATAGTCCCCAGCCCTGGGCAGAAGCCATGTTTAATCCTGTGTTTGGCTGACCACAACAAGCTGTTGGTACCCAATCGATGTTAAAGGAGCCTGACTGAATCGCTTCTTTGCTCCTGTGTGTTCTGACTTGACCTGAAATCATTCAGTCTCATGAGTTTGGGGTCTTTTCTGGAGCCCTCTGAAGTTCCTTGGGAATTGTTTAGACCTCCTCAGCAGAGAGCAGTTAAAATAAGGTAGACGACAAGACTTCTGTGAAGCTGGTGAAAATGTTAACTGCGTTGTGTTGGGATGAGACAGTGGTTGGGGTGGAAGATTTGGGCTCTGCTGCCACTAACAAGCCGCCAGCTCTAGTTTCCCCAACATGACCAAGAAGGAGGCTAGACTCGGGGATCTTTAAGGTTCCTTGGGGGCTGTTGTCTGTGTAGAGCTGCTAATTCCAATTTAATGATCTAGGTTCCAGTCTGGCCTCTGCAGGGTATTCAGGAAATCATTTTACATTTCTGAGCCTCAGTGTTCTCATCTGTAAGATGAGGATAATAATACTTGTAAGATTGTGGTAAAGATTAAATGAGACAGGCGCCTGGGTAGCTCAGTTGGTTAAGCGTCTGACTTCAGCTCAGGTCATGGTCTCACAGTTCGTGAGTTCAAGCCCCACGTCAGGCTCTGTGCTGACAGCTCGGAGCCTGGAGCCTGCTTCGGATTCTGTGTCTCCCTCTCTCTGACCCTCCCCTGCTCATGCTCTCTCTGTCCCTCAAAAATAAATAAAACATTTAAAAAAATTTAAAAAAAAGATTAAATGAGACAAACCATATATATTATCTAGGGCTGTGTCTAGTGTCCTGTGGGTTCTCAAAATATTCTTGCCTGTCCTCTTCCTTTACTCAAACAAGGGTAAATGAATCTCAAAAAAAAACCCTTTAGCTAACTAAGGCTTGGAGTATTCTCTAATAGGGATACTTCTATTCTACAAGGGATTCTTAAAGATGGTGTCAACGAAAACAAATCTGAACTTAGTAAGGAGAGGCTTTATTTGAAGGATTGTTGCAAGGGGGGAGAGACTATTTTAATTGGGAGAATGCCCTGACCATGAGATCTGCAAGTGTCTAAAGAGTTAGGCAAAAAGGGGTCTCCTTTCATAGAAAGGAGTAAACAAAGCCAAAAAGAACTGCATGTGATGCAGTGGGATGAAGGGGTTACAGGATCAGATAGCAGATCAGGGAATATTTTACCCTGAGGCCATCCTGTTCTCAGGGGGGGCTTTGTGCTGGCTCAGGCTGAGGTTGGCCAAAGTTCAGGGGCCTGGAGGAAGGAGATAAGCTTAACTAAAGTTTGGTTAACAATCATTATATCCAGTTGATCAATGGGGATGAAATAGTTCAGCTAATCATTTATGAGGCAAAGAATGGAAGTTTGGAGGGAGGGTCAGTGTCCTAGCTTTGTCATAGATAAACAAAGGAGCATCCTTGAGTCTTACCTAAGTCATTTGATGAAGGGTGGTTTTTGTAGTAAGCTGTTTTCCAGAACACCATAGGACAGGGGACTTCTCAACCTTCAAGACTTTCCAGGAGTACAGGGCTCAGGTAAAATTCAACATTGTCAGTGGTAAAACCTTCAGGATCCAAAGGCACCCAGTTGGTGACATCTTTGCAGGATGTTGACGGGTAAGTCAGAAGGTCTTTCCAATGCCCCTCAGTGAACACTTTGCTGAGCACCCACTGGTGGAAATCTGGAGGGAGCTCTCCTGTCCTTGATGGATGAGGTCAGAGGCCTGGAAGAAGAAAGGCAAGGGCCATGAGAATGTCACCAATAGCTAGCACATTCTCTAACATTTTGCTCTAAACTCTAGCTGACCGTACACAGCCGCATTTTTTGAAATGCAAGTGGAAAAGTGAGAGGATTATTTCAGTTTTCCAAGCTCATTTCTTCCCACTGACAAGAGAACTGGGAGATTCTGGCTATCAGCAGAAATGTCAACAACCAAGCCCAGTTGATCTCAACACGTTCCAAGAAAAGGGTGTGCATGTGCATGTGTGTGTGTGTGTGTGTGTGTGTGTGTGTGTGTGTCCTGGGGCAAGGCCTGGATCAGCTAGTATGGAACAGGGGACTCTGGGGGCTTAGGGTAGCAGCTCTTTATCATCCCATTCAGAAATATTATGTTTATGTACTTTCACAATAGGTAGAGCCAAGTGGAATATGTCACACAGTCTAAGTCCAGAACATCTTACCTCTTTCTGTGCCCATCTTTATATTATTCCTAATGATGACTATGTCAGGTTTGCAAAGAAATCAAGTCAAGGTGCAAGAATAGGAAATGTCTACCCGGGGAGCTCCCTTTCTAAAAAGTCCTTTGCCCAGAGTGAGCATTTATACCAGGCCCTATTAATTCATCAGGTGAGCAAGGAAATAATGAAAAGTGATTAAAATTATTTATTTATTAAAAAAATTTTTTTAATGTTTATTTATTTTTGAGAGAGACAGAGACAGAATGAGAGTGGGTTAGGGGCAGAGAGAGAGGGAGACACAGAATCCGAAGCAGGCTCCAGGCTCTGAGCTGGCAGCACAGAGTCCGACGCAGGGCTCGAACTCATGGACCGTGAGATCATGACCTGGGCCGAAGTTGGATGCTCAACCCACTGAGCCACCCAGGCGCCCCAAACTGATTAAAATTATTAAGAAATTAATATAGCCATACAGATACCTGGATAGGTGGACCCTGTTGCTTTCCTTTTGCCTGCTCTGAGAGGATGGGCTCATGATGTTGGCTGAGGTGAGAGGACACGGCATCATCCTTATATGGTAAGTGGATCACAAGTGTGTGTGGTGTGTGTTCCCTTAAATGGTAGAGGGCGGTGTAATGTTAGCTCAGGACCTATGATTTCTGCTTCTGCCCGCCTCACAGGAAACAATGCCAAGGACAGAGGGATGTGTTGGACCTGCAGCTGTCCTACCCAAGTTAATTCTGACTTGTCTTCTCTAAATACCCTTTGAGGATTTTAAGAACTTTTTTTTTTCTCTTTTCATCTTGGGGCTTGTTGATCTGGAAGCCACTTCCATGATAATAGTACTTTACATATACTTATTTGTATGCCCCTTTACAGATGACAATGTCCAGTGTCATGCTGTCATAGAAAGGGCACTGAATGAGGAGGAAGGTAGGTTGGGTCCCAGGACAGCTGAGGAATCACTGATAAAGTCACTCTTTCTTCACAAACTCCAACCTTAGATATGCTGTGTATCACACAGTTGTTTTGCTTCACAATTCAATGCCTGAAAACCTTTGGAATGGGGAGCAGTGTGGTAGGAGGCTGCATCTAGAAAAAAGAGCCCCCCACACAAGACCCAAACCGACCAGTTAACTGACTGTGTAACTTTGGGCAAGGCCTAAAACCTATCTGGGCAACAGGATTTTAGCTGAAGCATAATACCAGGCTGCCCTTCCTGCTTCTAGCTACGTATTAGGCCTCACCACCCTCGCTTTGCAGTCAGAGAAAGGATGGGGCCGGCAGGGTAAGCGTATTAATAGGGCCCCTGGCTGCTCTGGCTTCCCGTCAGGAGAGCCTCCAGAGCTCGCTGGCGCCTGCCTCCCCGCATCCCTGCAGGGAATTAGCAGAGTGGTCTCCCCTTGCACCTCCACCGCCACCTAAGGCCTAACCCTCCCCCCCCCCCCGCCCCCACAGGAAGGGTGGGCGGTAGTGGCTCCCATAGCGGGAGGCGCCCTGGGTGCGGGGCAAGGGCGGAGGCACGCTGGGGAGGAGGATTTACAAGTCTTCTTCAGGGACAGCTTCGAGCCCTACTCCTAGGGAAAACACAACCTAAAAGCGTAGTGATATTGGCTCTAAGAAGAGTAATTGAGAAGGAAACAAATGTAGGCTTCTCTTCCGCTCTTGCTAAATCCTCCATTCTCTCGCGGGACAAAGGAGAACTAGGAGTGTGGAGAGGAGAAGGAAGTACCAGACGCTTGGCCCCAGGCGAACCAAGGGCAGAAAGTAGAGAAAAAAAGTATCCCTCACTTAATGCCACACGTCTTCCTTCCCCCAACTCTCCAGTAGTCGCCAAACAACCTCTGTACGTTGCCCTCCCTCCAAGTGTCTCCATCCACCCAGGACTGTCGGACAGGCGCAGAGACGGCCCGGGTTGTCGTTGGTCCACTTGAGGTGGGCGCGCAGCCCTCTCTTCAGCTTCCTCCTCTTCCTCCACCAGGAGGGGCTGCAACCCGCGGGGTCAGAGGCGGAGCAGAGGCTGGGGGCGCTCCGGTGAGAAGAGGGAGTTAAGTGTTTGGCAGGCAAGGAGTGTGGGTCTCCCGGGGAGACGTGGCCGCTCACCTGAGCCCAGCTCGGCCCGCTGAGATGGGCTCCTTCTCCTCCGCGCTGGCGCGGTCCCGCAGCGCTGTGGTGCAGTTGGGCTCGTCTTCACCGCAGCTCGAGGAGCCACCGGCTGCTCCCGCTGCTCGAAGAGACCCGTTCGCCTTCCCCAAGACCCGGAGGCTAGGACCCGAGCGGGAGGAGACGCCAGACCCGTCGGCAGCCTGGGAGGCTCAGTCCGCCGCAGCGAGCCCGGAAGAGCGCGGGAAGTTAGAGAGTCTGGAGCTGTCCGCGGTGCTGAAGCGTGCAGAGAGTACGTCCCAGCCCTACTTGCCCCGGAGCGGTAGCGCCACGGGTGAGTCTTATCTCGCACAGGGATGTAGGAATCGCAGGGAGCTGCTGCCTGGAGACCTGTGGGGGGCTTCTTACCAGCAGGGGAAGAAATGAAGGCTCTGTTTCTCAACAGGATTTCAATTTCCTTGTTTTCTTGCCCATAACTTTTACAAGTTAAGATTCATTTCTGTCAATAGAGAGTTATTTCAGAAGGACCGTCTTTCACAGGGGTTTAAACAGTAGCAAGCAACGCAGTTTCCGCCATACGGATCCTTTCCCCCAGCTTTGTACTGGCGCTGGCACCAGGCAGCGAGGTCTCCCTTGTTGTCTTGGAAAGATAAGGATAAATGAGGTGCATCTTCCTATCTCCTCCCACGGGAAATGGGAAAAGGGCAGGAGATTCCTGCTTGTCTAAGACCTTAGTTCCATGTGTGAAGAAGGAAACCAGTATTTGAACTAGTCTCTTCTGAAGGGGCTTGGGGTGTGTGTTTGGGAGAAGACATTGTTAAGGGAGGCAGAAAGGGAGAAGTGAAAAGTGCACACAGGATTCAGGACTTAGGTGGACCTAAGTCTCCACCTGCTGTTTTCATTGTGATTTTGGGCAGGATGCTGTCTTTGTGCCTCAATTTTATCATCTGTGACATAGGGATGATAATAACTTGAATCTCACTAGGTAGCTGGAAAATCTAACCAGACACAGTGCATATGGAGCTTTGAGCATATGGAGCATAGAGCTTTGAAACTATAAAGTGCTGTGCAGATATTCAGTATTATGCCTGAACCTGATCTCTGAACCTCTTCAGCTAAAACTGAAGGGAATAGTGAAACTTTTCAATTTTTAGTTTGAAATATTCAAAGGCTCCATTTCATAGGGCAGGTCCTACTTTGTGTAAATGGGAAGAAAAGTCCTTCAGTTGGTACATGTAATTAAAAGAAAAATCTCTCACACTAGAAGTTACTAAATACATCAGCTGGCCTTTTGGTTTCACATGAATCCCCACCTTATCCCAGGCAAGGTTGTGATGGTCACTGCTATTGTCTGTTGAGTTTTCAGAAAGGACTCAATGGATCCAGTGCACAATGTTGGTTCCCCTAAACAGAAAAAGACGAGGTTAGTGGAGAGGGAGATTGGCTTACACTTTGACTCATGAGAGGTAATTATACATGTATTCCTATCCCCTGGAGAATTTTTTTCTAAAAAATATTGTGAGTTTATCCATTAGCTTTTATTTGTTCTTGTGTTATTCAAACAACCTTCCTAAACAAAAATTAAAAGAAGATACATATACATTGCTCTTACAAGAGGGGATTTATCACTGTAAAATATACTAGTTTTTTTCCATTCATAGGACCTGTCTTTGGGGTATTAATGGAAAGAGAATGAGATTTGGAGTCAGGGAACCTGGCTGGGTTCTGCTAAGCTCTACATCCTAGGGCAGAAGACCTATATTTTCTAAGCCTGTACTATTTGCTCTTTAAAAATGAGTCCAAATAGAGTTGTAACATCTCCTATGCCATGAAACTCAAAGGAAGTTATGGTGATAAAAGTGATTTGTAAACTGTAAGTACTCTACAAGGGTAAGGTATTGTCAAAGTATCTGGAAGCTTAATATTTTCTAATGTATAGGATACAAATTTAGTTTTTATATAATCTTATTATGATCTGTCATAGTTACAGTGGATGGAATGTGGACTTCCTTTGTGAAACTCTTTAATATTAATTTGTGTGTGTGTATGTATGTGTGTGATATTAGTTGAAATACAAATCTGTATATCTACCTATGTATGTATGTAGGTATCTATCTCCATGAAAGAATATTACCATATTTTTTTTTCTCACACTTTTGATGATGTGGGCAGAAGATTTGGATGTTGTGATTAATTCACACATTTACAATGCCTGGAGACCAATTCCTAGGAATTTGCATTCAGTTAATTTCTGTTCTGGATTTTATGGACACACTTTTAAATACTATTAACTTTAACTTTTTTAATGTATAAGAATTCATTTTTTCCATTCCTTCCATTTTATTTCATAAAGAAAATCATCAATTGAAAACGACATTCTGAGTTTTATATCACCTAGGATACATATGCAAAGTTATTTGATTTCTATATTTTGCTCTCTAAAAAAGTGGTATTTGAGCTTAAACCTTTGAAGTCTGATGAGTTTAGATACGTGGAATTGCAGATCGGTCTCAGTTTTATCATCTTTAAAAATGAGGTTAGTTTCCTTTATCTGTGAAGCTGGGTGGCTCTTTGTTGGATTCAATTGGATTTCTCCAAATATTGGGTAGAACAGAACAGAACTGGTGAATCTGCGAGCAAAGTAACTGTGATGCACACTAAAACTTGAACTTTACAAGCCAAACTGATTGTGTGTGTGTGTGTGTGTGTGTGTATAAATAAGTGCTATGTGCCAGATGCTATTTTATAAGATGGTAGATGGATACTTTTATTATTGTTTTACAGATGAAGATATTAAGACACAGATGGATTAAGAAACTAGTCACACAGCTAGTAAATGACAGCCAGAATTTAAAGCCAGGTAGTTTAGCTCTAGAACTATGTTCTTATCCACTTCTCTATGCTACTTGTTCTAAGTGCTGTATGTTTATTTCTCATTTGTTAGTCCTTAGTTTATTATTTAGTAATGTCCTTTGAAAGTTTTATTTTGTCCCAACTATGGTCAGTGGAACCAAGAGAAATTGCACTAGTCTTGGGGTGAAATGTGTCAGAGTATTAAGGAAGAAATAGTCATCTTGGATATTGTAGTTAAAGTCAGAGAACTTTATGGGGAAAAGGAGATTCAGGGTGTAGAGTTAGAGCAGTAAGGCCAGCTGTTTCTCCTCATCCAATATTAAATGCTTTAGGCCTCTGAGATTTGTTTTATTATAGATGTTGATGGTTCCCTACTACTCTCATCATACCGTTGTGAAGATTAAATGAGATATGGTGTCAAAACCCAAGTGGAGACCTGGCATGTTATGCATGGGTATTTTTAAAAATTTTTAAAAAATGTTTATTTATTGTTGAGAGAGAGAGAGAGAGAGAGAGAGAGAGAGAGAGAGCAAGCAGGGGAGGGGCAGAGAGATAGGGAGACACAGGATCCAAAGCAGGCTCCAGGCTCTGGGCTGTCAGCACGGAGCCCAACGTGGGGCTCAAAGTCACAAACCATGAGATCAAGACCTGGACCAAAGTCAGACGCTTAACCCACCGAGCCACCCAGATGCCCCTATGAATGGGTATTTTGTATGTTTGTTTCTTTTCAAAGTTTTGGGAACCCACTCATTGTTAGAAAGGAAGGAACAGCTTGGTCCATTTTCAGTAAAAGGGTACCTCAGAATAAATGAATAGTCAAATAAACAAAAAACCTTCCACAGCAATCTGTCTATTGTGTAATAATCTGCAGTAGATTATCTGAGGCTTCTAGCTTTTGTTAGAAATTCCTCTTGGGTGACTGAGTGGCTCTGTTGGTTAAGCATGTGACTCTTGGTTTCAGTTCAGGTCATGATCTCCTGTTCCTAAGATTGAGCCACGCATCAGCCTCTGACCTGCCTAGGATTCTTTCTCTCCCTTTCTCTCTGCCCCTCCCCCCGCCACACTCTCTAAATAAATAAATAAATAAATAAACAAACAAACAAATAGAAATTCCTCCGGATGGGGAGAAACTTTGATATCATTGAGTAAAGTGATTTTTTGGTTAATGATCTGTGTATTAAAATTACTGGGGCTCTTTCAATTTTCAGATACAGTCCTTTTTTTCTTTTGTCTTGCTGTTTTAACATTTGGAAAATGTGTGTCCTGCAAGAGCTAGTTTCAAAGTGCAACCAATATTTTTCAGATGGTGGTCTTGGAACATTGTCTTCCTGAATTTCATTGTTCTTGGTTTCCATCTAAGTCCTCTGTGATTCTTTTTTTTTTTTTTTAACGTTTATTTGTTTTTTGAGACAGAGAGAGCATGAACAGGGAGGGGCAGAGAGAGAGGGAGACACAGAATCTGAAACAGGCTCCAGGCTCTGAGCTGTCAGCACAGAGCCTGACGCGGGGCTCGAACTCACGGACCGTGAGATCATGACCTGGGCTGAAGTCAGACGCATAACCCACCAAGCCACCCAGGCGCCTCGAGTCCTCTGTGATTCTTGATAAGGATATCACTTTTGGGAGGAAAATTTTTCCTCTACCCACTTAGATTCAAGATAAGGTTCCTGCAAATTAACTGACAATAGATTAAGGAGAAAAGAAAAGGTTTATTTACATTTGCATAAGGGAATATTTAGTAATGAGTAACTTGTTGAATAGCCAGAGGTAAAGGTTTATGCACCAACTTAACAACAACAACAACAACAACAACAACAAAGAGGGGTTGTTCAGGGCTGCAGTGGGCAAGTATAGAAGGTTCTATTGTGCTTTCTGGGTGCTAATAGGCAGCTGAATTTTCACAATTCCCAGTGCTAGGATCAGTCTTTTCTCTGGAAACTCCCTCAAAGGAGGAGGGTCGTCTGCAGCTGAACTTTTGGGAGGCTTTGCTTAAGTTTAGGTAATGTTTCTTTCTATTGCTGCCAATCAGATGTTTTTAGTTTAAAGCAAATTTTGTGTAACTTTGGTGGGCTAATAATCTCTTCAGTATTATTGGCCTATGACTCAGTCCTCTCATATGTTAGCACCAGTGATTTTCAAATTTTGGTGTTTATCATAATCACCTGGAGAGCAAATTCCAGAAGCCCAGGCTCGTGGGTATGGGATAAGGCCAGGGGTCTTAGTACTTTCTTTAACCAAATTTCCCAGGTGATTCTGTTACCACCAAAATGTGTATCACACTCACCTGGAGGCTTGTAAAACACAGACTCCTGGGCCGGAGGTTCCTGGGTGGATCAGGGTAAGTGTCTGACTTTGACTCAGGTCATGATCTCATGGTTCATGAATTTGAGCCCCGCGTCAGCAGCACAGAGCCTGCTTCAGATCCTCCTTTTCCTTCTTTCTCTGCCCTTCCCCCACTTGCACATACACTCTCTCTCTTTCTCTCTCTCTCTCTCAAAAATAAGTTAAAAAAAAAAAAAAAGAATCCTGGGTTCCATCTCCAGAGTTTCTGATTAGTGAATCAGTCTAGCAAACAGTATGAGAATTTCCGTTTCTAGCAAGTTCCCAGATGCTGCTAATGCTGGTCAAGGGATCACACTTTGAAAACCACTGGTCAATGCATAGAAGCCACCTAGAAGGGACACTATTCTTAGGTGTATTTTATTAGCCATTATTGAGTTCTTGATTTTAGATCTTGGCAGATGCTACAGAGGAGAGAGACTCTGGATACAAGGTAGCTTTTATTTACTCAATCTTTCTGCTTCATCTGCTTAACTCCGTAGGGCCACTTTCTTACAGTCAATTTCTAAAGTATCAAGATAATTATAATTCTTTAACAGTGATGCTTTTTCCCCCCCAAATTTTTAATGTTTGTTTATTTTTGAGAGAGGAAGACAGAGTGCAAGTTGGGGAGGGACAAAAAAGAGAGGGAGACACAGAATCCAAAGCAGGCTCCAGGCTCTGAGCTGTCAGCATAGAGCTGGATGAGGGGCTTGAACCCACAAACCATGAGATCATGACCTAAGCCGAAGTTGGACACTTAACCTACTGAGCCACCCAGGCACCCCAACAGTGATGCTTCTAATTTGGGATTTTTTTTTTTTGAAAATTTTAGCTGAATTAAAGGGACTGAATTAAATTTTTTCCTTTACCTTCAAGATTCTTCTGGCTAGTCTGAAAATTAGATTGACATGAGACAGATTAACAGGAGAAAATCAAATTTAATTATGTATGTACAGGGAAGCCACATCAACATGAAAGTTTCCAAAGACAGTGGGGCAAAATGTGGTATATATATATGTATATATATTTATGTATATGTATATGTATATGTATATGTATATGTATATGTATATGTATATGTATATGTATATGTTAAGGATTTGGGGCTACAAAGCAAAGGAAGGCAATTCACAGGAAAAATGAAAAGACTAAATGTTTGGTATAAACAAATGTTTACTGGGCCATCTAGAAACAATGGGACATAGAGAGGAATGGTGATGGCTCCATTCCTGGAGCAGGTCCTCTGTGTAAATTCTTTTAGAAAGTAGCAGGGAGGCAAAAAATAAAAACGTCTTGAGTCCTCTGTTTCTAAAAACTAATAGGCCTAAATTAATCCTTATGCCAAAAACGCACATTTTGGGGGTGTCAAATTTTGCTCCCCTACAGACTGATTAATGCAAAAACAAAACAAAACTCTCATCATCTTAAAGATCAGAGGGTGAATGGATGAAGTGGTGATGCCATTAGTGTCTTAATCTTCAACACTCACAGCATCTCTTAGGATATGTCCCTGTTCCAAATTAATTTAAACAGACACAAGCAGCCTTTTAAAAGCTTAGATTAAAGACAGGGAATTGGCGGTGCGCTGGGCAAGTACTGGGCCACTGTGGATTTGGCATTACCTCCAGGAACTGTCCTTTTCTGCCAAACTGTCTTTCTCTTAGAGAGGCAAACTGGAGTCCCAGTATTGTATCAAGGCTGAGAAGTCTCCAAACCACTTTCCTTTCATTTTCTTTACTGATAGTTACAAGAGGCATTGCTTCCAAAGACGGTCTCACCTTAGGGCAGAATTGAGACCTCTTTATCCCTGAGCCACCAGTATTTGCTCTTGCTGGGTGGAAGACTTGGGGAAGGATGCCTTATGTCCGTACAGCACTTTACAACTTAGAAAACCCTGAGAGAGTGTCTTTATCATTTGGTCTTCAGGACAGTTTTTTGAGATAGATGGAACAGATGGCCTTATTGTTCCCCTTTAATAAAGAAAGGGAATTGAAATGAATCAACTTTTTAATTTATTATTGATGACATGCTTTATCCTAGATCACTTGCAGTTAGTTAGATTTTTAGGTAGTCCATTATTTCGTCCAGGAAGCATGGTGCCAGGGAAAGAGCCTCTGGAATCTTAATCCTTGACTCTCATACTTTCTGGCTACCTGAGCTGAACATTCTCAGAGCCCACTTCCTTATGTAGAAATGGAAATAGAAATGGTATTAACCACATCTCTGTAAGGTAATTTATGTAAGGCACTTAGCACATGCCTTGGGACATGATAATCATTTAGTAAATATTGGTTATCTTTATAAACAGATCAGAGATGTAGGTATCTTTCCTGGAGTCCCAAAGTCAATGGACTGGCAGAGCTAGTGTAGAGACCTTTTAATTTCGAGTCCAGTTCTCTTTCCACAGTGCCATGTTGATTCTTCTGTGGAAATAAAACAATTAAGTGTAGTGAGGAAGGTAGGGAAGAGAAGGGTGTAGAACCAGAGAAGGATTGAAGGCAGAGGGGAAGCAAGCAAGAAAACACAAAGCAATTCATTCGATGTTAGGGGATTGGAGCCCTAGCTCACTCATTTCTGGGATAAGGACATAGATCACATATATTTATGTTATCCTTGGTGTTATATTGTCTGTAATTTACTCACCATTCAACCTAGATAGTGGGGTGTGTGTGTGTGTGTGTGTGTGTGTGTGTGTGTGTAAGAGAGAGAGAGAAAGAGAGAGAGAGAGTGTTTTAATCTGCCTTCTAGGGGTGAGCAGTTAACATTAGCACCCTGATCAGAAATACTCAATAAGAAGTATATTCCTACATTCTTCAATGATTCCTCTAACTGCTCCAACTATGTTGTATCTAGTTGCATTAAGGATTTTAAACAACATAAAGGTAATTAGAAATAATTTCTCACTGGTCAAAAAATATTCATTGGTAAGAAATATTGTCAGGCACTTCTGCCCTCTCATGAAGGAGGCATATGAACCTGGAGAGTCCAGAGATGTATACCAGCTCAAGTAGCACCCTACTCCTAGATTTCTGATTTGGTTCTGTACTTCACCTCTTAGCGGAAGATTTGGGGTTTGTTCCTGCTTGGATTGCTATCTGGTCCTCCTGATAGATGGCTCCATCTATGTGCAAGGGGCTGGATATGTAGTTTTCTGCATGTCTAGGAAGAAGAGCAGAACTGGAAATATTGTGAGCACTAGCAACATTAGCACATTTAGAGGTGATCTTCCTTGTTTTACAGCTGAGGAAACTGGCTCATGAAGGTCAAATGACTTGCCAAAGATCTCAGAGCTAGTCAATAGCAAAGCTAGGATTTAAACTTGAAATTGAGTTGGAGAGATGATAAATCTAGTTTAAACAAAGGTGAACAGGGGCGCCTGGGTGGCTCAATCGGTTGCGCATCTGACTTCAGCTCAGGTCATGGTCTCACAGTTCGTGAGTTTGAGCCCCGCTTCCGGCTCTGTGCTAACAAACAGCTCAGAGCCTGGAGCCTGCTTCAGATTCTGTATCTCTCTCTCTCTCTCTCTCTCACCCTCCCCTGCTCATGCTCTGCCTCTCTCTGTCTCTCAAAAATAAATAAATGTTAAAAAAAATTAAAAAAAAATAAAAGGTGAACAGTGCAAAATCGGTTCTAGTTGATTAAATTACATGGTATGCAACATAGCAGTATTTCTCAAAGTACATTTGGAAAACTCCTGACTCAGAATTACTTGGGGTTCTTGTTAAAATGCATTGTCCTGGGCCCCTTCCTAGGCCTACTGAATCAGAATCTGACAGTGGGGCCCAGAAGTCTGCATTTTTACACACATACCTGGAGGATCTTACTTATACTAACTTTGAAAATTGCCTCCCTGCGGTGTTCTTGGCATTCTTTTGGGAGTCTAGGTGACTTGCTTATAGATAGAGGGGGGCCTAACTGGGACCCAATGAGATCTTGGATGTTTAAGGGCTTATGACAGAATATGCATATGTCAGACTTTGATTTGATTTTCATGGAATGGCTGAGACCGGGAAAATGGATGTGCATTTTGGGCCACAATTGGCAGCAATTGGATCTAATGAGCAAATATCACAGGAAACTGATGTGTGCTTTGTTCAGACTTGCCCTTCTCTGATGTCACGTCCACTTTAAAATCCCTGAACCTAAATAAAAGAAATAAAATCATCCTTAACCAGTTAGTGGTTTTAGTTTATAAAGGTTTTTTTTTTTTTTTTTTTTAAGTTTATTTGTTTCTTTTGAGAGAGAGAGAGAAAGCACAAGTTAAGGAGGGGCAGAGAGAGAGGGAGAGAGCGAATCCCAAGCAGGCTCCACACTGTCAGTGCCTGGCCAAATGCAGGGCTCAAACCTCAAACCCACTAACGATGAGATCATGACCTGAGCCAAAGTCAGATGCTCAGCTAACTGAACCATCCAAACACCCTGTTTTGTTTTGTTTTTAATCAAGATTGTACCTCTGAAGGAATGGAAGCTAACCTCCAGAAGATCGTTCCTGAGTAGGAAGGGAACTCTTAAAGGGGCTGGTCTTTTGCTCACTTGCTCTCTGTCATGTTTTCTCTCCATATCTACTATTTTTTGAGTATCCTTTTAACAAGATATATCTTACTAAACATTTGGAGGATACTAGAAAATTGTTGATTTGAACTATATATGAATTAAATTAGAAATCCAAATTCAGTGACAGACTCTTTCCTCCAAGTTCTGCTCCCCAGTACTCTCCACTCCCTAGCTTACAGATTTCAGGAGGATTCCATCATGTTGCCATTTTTCCCTGCCAGTTAGAGTGCTGGGCTCGTTACTGATACCACATCTTCCTAACAGACCTCAATAAAACTAAGACACGATGGGAAGAAAGGAACCATTAAATCAGTATGTGCCCAACGTATTCACTTAACCTTCTTTGTATAACGGTGAGATTTGCCAGTAGCTCAAATGCTCCAAGAGTTGGGTGGACCTCATTTCCATGCTGTTTGAAGATTACGTGGCAGGGCTGTTTGGAAAAGGTTTTTTTTTTTTTTTTTTTTTTTTTTTGTTTTTTTTTTTTTTTACTTCTCAAGCCCTGTCTGGCTATTTATGTTGAATTAGTTTCTGGACTTTGACACGGTAACAATGAGCATTTTCTTTCAGTCCCGGAGGGAAGAAATGTTACTAATCTGAGAGCGCCCCTTCCAGAATAAAGCCTCTATTCTGAAGGAAAAACTGAAGCATAGTCTTTAATTAAATTTTTTTTAAATGTTTACTTACTTTTGAGAGAAAGAGAGAGACACAGTGTGAGCAGGGGAGGGGCAGAGAGAGGGAGACACAGAATCCCAAGCAGGCTCCAGGCTCTGAGCTGTCAGCACACAGCCCAATTTGTGGCTTGAACCCAGTAACCACGAGATCATGACCTGAGCCAAAGTCAGACGCTCAATCGACTGAGCCACCCAGAAACTCCCTGAAGCACAGTCTTAAAATGTAGATGTTGCTGTATCTTCCCATGTCTGAATCTTGTTATGTAATGGTGCTGCTCGGAAAGTAGGCAGTGAGCTGGTTGTTGTTGTTGTTGTTGTTGTTGTTGTTGTTGTTGTTAGTGATCATAAAAGTGTGGAGAAAAAATTAAATCATTATATTATACAGGAACAATAGAACTAACATTTATTGATCATTTACTGTGTGCTAAGTTATGAATGAATTCCATGCATTCTTTGTGTACCAGCATTACACCACGAGGTAAGTACTGTGTTATCTCCTTTTTTACAGATGAGGCACTGAGGCTAGGAGAATTATCCAAGGTCACGTATTTAATGAGTTCATACATCTGGTGAGCTCATACATGTAGTCAGTGCTGGGGATGGGATGTGAACCAAGGTCTTAAGCACTGTGCTAAACTGCCCATGGCACCAGCAGTTTGAGGCTGATGAAAAAATTTGGGCAATTTGTTGCTGCCCAACAACAGCAACTATTTGTGGGGACAAATAGTATGTGAGGAAGGCAATAATGCTGTAAAAGTTTTCAGAAGAACATTTATCATTATCTTTCATTATTGTCAAGTTGTGGTCGAAATATAATGGTAAATATATTGAGAAGTTGACTATAGAATTATTATTTCTGAATCAGATTATCTCTGGTTAAAGTTGAAATAGGAATATATATCTATATATCTTATAGATATATATTTTTGGTTGCAGTATAATAAAATTACAATATCTAGAAAAAGTTGAGATAAAACAACAAGACTCCTAAAATATCATCTCCTTAATGAAACAGCTGTTTTGGCATCTGTGTATACCTTCCCATTTTTTTTTGTTTATGTGCATAATATAATTTTTACCCAGTTGGGATTATAGTATTTTAAAAATTTTCCTCTGAGAGTCAATGTTATTTAGTAGCTAAAAGCCCAGGCCCTGGGGTGAGACAGATGGAGTTAAAATCCTGGTCCCGCCCATTATTAACTGTGTAGTCTTGGGCAAGTTACTTAAACTCTTTGAAACTCAGACTCCTCATCTGTAAAATGGGGATGGAAACAACTGGCTTTACTGGGTTGTTTTGTGGGTGTAAGGACTTAAAGCAAAGCTCCTAGCACGGTGTCAGGCAGAGAGTCTGTGCTCAGTGGGCATTAGCTATTATTTTTATTATTACATGTTGTTAAAAAATTATTCTGATACTTTACTCAGGACTACTGCAATAGGAATATTACAATCGGGGGTGGGCGCCTGGGTGGCTTAGTTGGTTGAGTCCGACTTCGGCTCGGTTCATGATCTCACAGGTAGTGGGTTTGAGCCCCGCATTGAGCTCTGTGCTGACAGCTCGGAGCCTGCTTCAGATTCTGTGTCTCCCCCTCTCTCTGCCCCTCCCCAGCTTGTGCTCTGTCTTTCCAAAAATAAACAAACAAACATAAAAAAAAAAAAAAGGAATATCACAATAGGGGAGAGAGTTCAGGCTCAGTTCTGAATACAGCAAAGATAAATGGGGATTTATAACTAACTAGCAGAGTCAGGGGATCAATGGCTAGAAATGAGTAAATTTTACTAAATTACTAAAAGGGTAAGAGGAGTTTTGTTAAAGTGACCTGACAGGATTCTTGCTGAAGGCAGGAGAAGGACCTAGACATCAAGAAGAACTTGATCAGATATCAAGAGAGATCAGATATTCAGGGTGGGAGGATTCTTGCTACAACTGGGCTGTGTCTGGCAAGGACAAGAGGAACGGGCAAGGCCAAAGTTGAGGCCTAGTTGAGAGACTGAGAGGAGCCTAACCAAAGTTTGGTGAAGGAGAGGGTCTTCGTCAGGGTGTGATTTTATTGGACTACTAATAAAATTACTACTAAGTAATGCATTTTTAGTATAACTTCCTTTTTTTTAAGCCTTCTTTTTTTTTAGTGTTTATTTATTAAAAAAATTTTTTTAAACGTTTTATTTATTTGAGAGACACAGACAGACAGAGCATGAGCAGGGGAGGGGCAGAGAGAGAGGGAGACACAGAATCCGAAGCAGTTCCAGGCTCTGAGCTGTCAGCACAGAGCCCAACGCAGGACTTGAACCCACGGACTGTGAGATCTTAACCTGAGCTGAAGTTGATCGACCGAGCCACCCAGGCACCCCTAGTATAACTTCCTTACAACCAGTACTAAGCAGTTGTCAGTGCTTAAAAAAGTATCATTTTCTAAAGGAAACCAGTCAGAAGTAGGATTAACTCCTGCTCTGTACCAGCTTTGCTGGGTGCCTCCGAGCTTCTCTTCTTGCTGTTGGTGCCTGTGCCACAGAAGTGGTTATTCCGGTTGGGAGCCACTCAGCTCACCCAGAAAGCTTTGAGACTGAGTGGAGCAATAAAAGGCCCTGATGGGCGGGTGTCAGGCTTTACTCCTAATGTGCTTGCTGCTCTTTAGAGGCTGGGTCTTTTGCAGCTTTCAGGCCAGGTCTGCCCTGAGGCGGGGGCAGCAACATCTTCAAACGTTCTTGTCCTCCTGACCTGGGGCAAAGTCTGTCAGCTGGGAGTGGGAGCGGAAGGCATGGATGGGGTGGGTGTTTCAGGCTAGCTCCCCTCTGTGGTTCTTCTCTGGGTCTCTGTAGACTCACACAAAGCCAGTGGTTTCCCCTCCCCCTCCCCGGGTCACTCTCCGCACAGCTCCTCATTGTTGGCAGTTCTTTCTCACTTACCCCCCACTAAACCTGTTATGATTTAGAGGAGTTCTGAGCCTGTCACCCAAAACCAGTTTTACCAAAGAATGCGCGCAGACCCCCACCCCAAGCCTGAGCCTCACCCCATCTCTCACCTTGATCCTGATGCTTGCTCATCCCTGGCAGCCTCCCTGAGCTTCAGCCTGTCATCCCATGCCCACTTTCCCTTACACTTGGAAGAAAATACAGGCTGAGTGAGGGTCAGGAATGGGGTGGGGCGTGGGCAAGGGATGAGGCTAGCTGATTAAATTGTTCATATTTCTTAGTAACCCCAAGTTTCCAAAAACACCAGGCCACATCAATATAGCCGCATCAAAATGTCCAGCAAAGTGTCAGCTGGTTTCTTAGCAGGCAGTAACCACTTGGCCATATCCCTTTCTGGTTACATTTTGAGTTTCCTGGAGGAGCAGGGCAGGGATGTCTCCATATCTCTCTCCACTTCCAGGGAGTGCTCAGAGGCTCTTCTCACCGCTACCCCTGAATATAAATGTCCAAGTCACTCCCAAGCAAACCCTGAGCCTCTGCATTGGAGAAGGAGGGAGAAAGGACAGGAGGAAGGGAGGAGGGTTCTGGGAGGATCTTCTGATCTCAGACCAAAGATGCTCCGTGTGTCTTGCCATCACTGCCCAGGGCTCCTTGTACGTATCATCGACCGTCAGTGTGAGTATCTGTACGCGCCCTGAAGGACTCCAGGCCTCAATCACTGGCAAGGCAGGTCGCCTCACAAGGCTCCTGGAGTGGAGTGGGCGGGCAGACGCCGCATCCGGGCCCTGGGCGCTGCTGTGGGTGGGGCGGGGATGGGTGGGGCCCAGCTCCGCTCTCTGGCCCCCCCCCCCCCGCCCCCTTCTCCCCACCACCATTAAGTCTCGGGTCACTTCCTTAAGGGCGGCCCCTGCCCAACTCAGGGGAAAGCTGCTCAGCGGTGGGTTTTCACCCACCACGTGGCCTTGGAGCTGACTAGCCTGTAAATCAGCCACCAAGACTTTTTGCTTTTCCGCTCTGTCACTTTTTCCACAGCCACACTAATTGTGGGTTCCCCTGGGGGGAAAAGGAAAGGAGGCGCGTCCTCGGTTGCCCTGCCCTGCCCCGGCCTCCAGCCTTTCGCTTTGTTATCATCAGTCCTTGGATTCGGGCTTCACTGGGCCCGGAAAAAGAAGGTAGGAGTACCAGTTAAGTAGGGGCTCTAGACCTCTGCCTGCAGACCCCATACTGCTTCTCAAGCTGTCCTGTAATGAAATGACAAGAGGAGTACTCTTTTTCCTTTTGGAGAAAATGTGAAAAACAATCTTTTTTTAAGTGGCCTCCTTTGAACACACACACTTTGAAGGGAGTAGAAAAAAAGCCACATGTCTACTTTTAATGCATATTTTTTGTTACTTTTGTTACACCTATTAAGAAATATCAAGTTGGGGCACCTGGGTAGCTCGGTCCCTTAAGCATCTGACTCAGGTCATGATCTCATGGTTCCTGAGTTCCAGCTGTGTGGGGCTCTGCTCTGATAGTGCAGAGCCTGCTTGGGATTCTCTCTTTCTCTGCTCCTCCCCTGCTTGTGTGTTTTTTTTTTCTCTCTCTCTCAACAAACAAACAAACAAACCAAACCAAAACAAAAAACCAAACCCACAACCAAAAAAAAAAGCCTTAAAAAATCTCAAGTAGCAGAAAATCATTAACTTAGAATATTACATTTTACACTCTTACATTTCCTAAAGCAAATTTTTAATGTTCATTTATTTATTTTGAGAGGGGAGGAGGGACAGAGAAAGAGGGAGAGGGAGAGAGAATCCCAGGCAGGCTCCCTGCTGTCAGCACAGAGCCCAACCAGGGGTTTGATCTCACCAACCCTGAACTCATGACCTGAGTGGAAATCAAGAGTTGGAGGCTTAACTACTGAGCTATCCAGGCACCCCTCATAAAACAATTTTATTTAATCTTTTTACATGCATTTTTATGACTAGTATCATTGTCTTCACTAAAGCCATTTTGGGGTCATCTGACATTTTCCGCAGCACAGTATCTTCCCCATGTCTAAGTTTGTACAACAGAACTCTTTGAAACTGTGAATAGTGCGGCCACTGGAAATTTTACAAGGAAGGCATTGACTGAGGTATAGGTTTTAGCCATTCAGATTTGTCTCTCCTCTTCTTCTTGTGAAGTCTGAGTTCTAATCCACTGGAAAGGAGAGATTGGAGAATTCAAGTGTAAGTAAGTCTGTCTTTTTTGAGGGCTAATTTTGTACATACACGAACACCCAAACAAAACCCTTGTGTGATATAAAGGCATACACAGCATTAATGAATCTCTGTAGCTGCAAGGGACCAAAAACATCGTCTGATAGTGGCTATTAATTTCTTCTAACGTCTCAGTATGATTTGAAAATGGCTTTATTATTTTTATAAAAATAATGCAATCTTTTGGCAAAAATGTCAAATAATGTAGAACAATACAAAGAATAAATCACCAACAAACTACCAGCCAAAGATAACTACTGTTTACATTTTGGTACACATCCTTCCAAATATCTCTTTAGGCATACACACACACAAAAACACACACATGCAAACATATATACATATTATATAAATGGGACTATATTACACATACTATTTTATAATGTAATGTTTTCCACTCAATATTTTGTGAGCATTTTTTATATCAATATAGTTATGCATCATTATTTTTAATGGGTGTTCTTCTGTGTACATAGTATAATTTACCTCTCACTCTCCAACTGATGGATTTTGGGGCTCCTTCCAGTTTTCTTTGTTATCAATCATGTGTCTTACTGAATTTTCCTGTTGCTTATAGCAGTTTTTTTTTTTTTTTGTCAATTCTCTTATGGTTTCCAGATATATCACATCACAGTAATAGTTTTATGTTGCTATTTCCAGTTTTTATACTTCTCGTTTCTTTCTCTTGTGTAGTTAGGTTTATAATTATATTCATATTACTCCTGGGACCAGGTTAAGTTGTTATAGAGTGAGCCTCTTGTTTCTGACTTTATTAGATTGCTGTCTTCAGAATAAGTGTATGTATGTCTACATATCATATATATGCATATAATATATACATACATATGAAAAATAACATATTAAGGAATATATATCAAGGATATATGTGTATGTGTATATGTATGTATATATGTTACCTATATACATATATGTACACATACCCACAGAATTATTCAAAGCTAGCTATGTTATTTGGCTGTCATCTATTTATGTTTTTTTCTCCAAATTTTAATTTAAATCCAACCTAGTTAACATGCAGTGTAATATTGGTTTCTGGCATAGAATTCAGTGATTCATCACTTACATACAATACCCAGTGTTCATCACAAGTGCCCTCCTTAATACCCATCACCCATTTAAGCCATCCCTCTGCCCACCTCCCCTCTAGTAACCATCAGTTCACTCTCGTTAAGAATCTCTTTTGCTGCTTTTTTCTCCCTATGTTCATTTGTTTTGTTTCTTAAATTCCACATATGAGTGAAATCATATGGTATTTTTCTTTCTCTAACTTATTTCACTTGGCATAGTACTCTATAGCTTCATCCGTGTCATTGCAAATGGCAAGATTTCATTCATTTTGATGGTTGAATAATATTCCATTGTATGTGTGTTTGTATATATTTATATATAACCACATCTTCTTTATCCATTTATCAGTCAGTGGACATTTGGGCTCTTTCCATAATTTGGCTATTGTTGATGCTGCTGCTGTAAACATTAGGGTGTGTCTCTTTGAATCAGTATTTTTGTTTTCTTTGAGTAAATACCTAGTAATGCAACTGCTGGCTCGTAGGGTATTTGGCTTTTTTTTTTTTTTTTTTTTAATCAAGACTAGGGGTAGAAGCTTATCAGATGCCATTTCATCCCCTAAGGAGTCATTATGACTTTTCTCCTTAGATCAATAAATATGAATAATCAATAGATTTCCTAATATGAAACCATCTCTGCCTTCCTAGAATCAACTTTACTTAGATAAGACATATTATTGTTTTGATGTGCTGTTGCTTTCTGTTGGTTAATATTTTATTTAGGATTTTTGCATAGATAGGAAGTGAAATTTGTCTTTAGTTTTTACCATGTGTGAAACATTTACCAGGTTTTGATACCAATGTAATACTTTCTTTACAAAAAGAAGATTTTCTTTCTGTACTCTAGACCAGTTTAAATACCATTGAAATTACCTGCCCTTTGAAACCTTGGGCGTGCTGTTTTTGAGGTGTGTAGGGGGGCAAATTTTTGACAACTTGTTCTCTTTCTTCTCTAGAAACTGGATACCGCTCAAGATTTTTGGTTTCTTCTGAGGAATCTTTAGGCAAATTATATCTTCCTAGTAAATTCTCTCTTTCATTCAGATTTTATAATGTATTTATTTAGGCTTGAGTGTTCTCTTATGTCTCTCTGAATTTTACTGAACGCTTAAGCAGGATGGGCTCGAGTCCCCCTACCAGGTTAACTAGTGGGCCATGCACAGTCCTCCCCACCACCCCAAGTTTCCAGTGTCCAGATTCTGTGGTGCTGTCTCTCCGTTTCTTCCCTCTGCCTGCTGTTGCCTGCACATCACCCCACGGCCTCCCCACTGAACACAGCTCTGATTCCATGGTTGCCCAGAGTACCACTGACCCAAGATTGTGGGTGAAGCAGTTTATGGGCAGAGGAGGTGGGCAACATTGAGCTCAGCACAGCAAACAACTGAAAATCGTACATTAAACTCCTCGGTTGTTTTCTTCACATTGTCTCTTGGCCTACCTCTTGTTGCTTTGCTCTTTTCTCTTTCTGACCTAGTATCACCTTCCCTGCCCCTCAAAAGTTTTCTTACCTTTTATGGAAAGTTTCTAGTTCCCTCAGTCCCACTTCCCCTCCCGCTGACGTGCTGCAGCTTACCTTTTCACAGTTAAATACAATAGAACCTGGTGATAATGGTGCCCTGGGATGATGAAATTCAGATGCAGCACAAAGTGACCATTTTTCCCTCCCTCTGCCCAGCTGGATTTTATTTAAAAAAAAAAAATTTTTTTTTTTAAATGTTTATTTATCTTTGAGAGAGAGCGAGCGAGCATGAGAGGAGCAGAGAGAGGGAGACACAGAATCTAAAGCAGGTTCCAGGCTCTGAGCTGTCAGCACAGAGCCCGACACGGGGCTTGAACTCACAAAGCATGAGATTGTGATCTAAGCCAAGCTGGGACACTTAACTGACTAAGCCACCCTGGCACCTGGTTTTTAAATCCCATCACTTGTGGGGGTGGGGGGAATGTGGTGGAGGAATGTGATGGAGTCAGGGAGTGACTCCTTTGTGATCAGTTTAAAGCATTCCCGACTCCCATCAGGACACTGCCTGTCTTCCAGAGGAAGGAGGCCACGCCACGACCCTGGCTTCACTAGTTGGTCAGTTAGAGTCTGGCCCTTCCGTCTCTTCCCAATCAGCTCACAGGCGTCCTACACAGAGCTTTGACTGGAGGGTGTGTTTCCAGGCCTCCCTGTCTCAGTCAAGAAAACCAAACAGCTCTGAAGAGTGCTTCCACAGTCCCGCATGCATGCGCCTGGTACAGTAACTGGAAATTCTTCTGAAAAGTATTGCTTTTCATTAACCTTGCAATAATGCAACTTCAGCATTCCATGCAATTGGATTTTCTGGATTTCATTTTTTGCATTATGGAGGGGTTTTACTGCAAACATCAATATGTTTTGCTGAACAAGAGGAAGTCTGCACCAGCTTCGAATAGCATTTTTTTTTTCGCCTTCGTATACTAGAAATAGAAGTCATCGATGGCATCTGGGCAAATTTGTGCTCTCCTCATTATTGTTCTCTCTACAGTTTGTACCTGAGTGTGTTGTACTTGAGGGTTTTACTTTATTTTCCCCTGCCAACCTAGGAGCCCCTAGGAAGGGCTTTCTTCAGTTTTTCAATCCCAGTGCCTGACTCTGGATCTGGCTCACAGTAGGAGCTCAAGATGTGGGGTGGAAGAATTCATGAGAGGCCAGGGGATCCGTCTGTGGCTGTGATAGCAGGCTGGTGGTGCAGGGGAAAGGCAGTGGGTGAAGCCAGGATTCTACTCCCAGTTTGCCTCCACTTTGCTTTTTGGCCCCTGTGAGGTAAGACACTTAGCTTCTCTCAACATCTATTCCTTTTCTATAAAATGAAAATAATGATATTGTAGTATCTACCTTATGGACTTGTTGAGTTTACTGAAGAATATAATGGACCTGAAAGGCACTTTGGAAAGTATCCCGAGCTGCATAAGCATGATGACTTAATCATCCAATGCATGGAAGATGGATGTGCATCTAATGGACACAACTATGCTAATAGGCTTCTGACTTCTGTCTGATCTCCAGGGGTAGAGTAGGTATCCTGAAAAACTCATAAATTCCTAGAATAATTGATAAAGCACAGCAAACAGCTCTTTAAATGCAGAGCTGTTATTGCAGGAAATTAAGAGAACCTCTTAGGGGGCCGAAGAAGTGCAGTGGGGCTGCTGATCTCAGTAACCAGGTTTTACTTATTTATTTATTTTTATATATTTTTTTAATGTTTCATTTATTTTTGAGAGAGAGAGAGAGAGAGACAGAGGCAGAGACAGAGTACGAGTTGGGGAGGGACAGAGAGGGAGACACAGAATCCAAAGCAGGCTCCAGGCTCTGAGCTGTCAGCACAGAGCCCGACATGGGGCTTGAACTCGTGAACGGAGAGATCATGAACTGAGCCGAAGTAGGATGCTCAACCAACTGAGCCACCCAGGCGCCCCTCAGTAACTGGGTTTTAAACACTGTGGCGGGGGGAGGTGGCAGGAGACAAGGCCTCAGACTTGGGTTAACTAGGGAATTGGAACTGAAACCCCTGCACAAAGCCAGGACCTTTGTGAATGAATGTGCCAAAGGAAATTTTGTCTACCAGCAAGGAGAAAAAACAAAACAAAATGTTACTGGTTTTATCCTGGGTTCGGGCAGGGAAAAACAGAAATGTGTTTTAAGCTTTCATTTCTGAAGGTCTGCTATTGCTTGTGTTTGAGTTCCCAGTTCACATTACCATCTGCTATGGGACACTATAAAGTGAGCTTATAATAGTCAACATAATATATAAATAGGTACATTTTGCTAATATACAATAGTGTACAAAATAAAGTTGACTTAGGTTGGTAGTTGCCCTGGGTTCCAGGCAAAGGAAATGTAAACGCTTACTGGAGAGAGCTATCCTCAACCCAGGCCCCACAGGGCTCCCATAGATAAAGTCTTGCTGAAGTAAATGCTCCATTTAAAATTGTAAGTCCATCTTATGAAGAAACCCACCTTCAGCTGAGATACTTCAAGTGAGAAAAGCAAGATGGATAGAAATATATTATCATATGATCCCATTTTTAAGAAAGCAAACACTCTTTTGTCACATGTGCACTCACACCCACCCCCTGTTAGTTTACATATGGTTAGATGGACATTAGCAAAGTAAAGAATACATATCAGTTGTTAGCAAGGGTGATCTGGAGGGGGTATATAACGGGAAGAAGGGCAAGCGGCAAGCAAAGATGGAAAAGAGGTCTGCCCAATCCTGGCTCTTTGCTTCTTTCTTTTGCTCAAGTCATACCGCACTACGCAGGGTTTTGACTGGAGGGTGTATCTCCCTACTTCCTTGTCACAGCCAAGAAAAATGAGACAACTCCAAGGAGCACCCCTAGCCCCTCGCATATGGAGCAAATGGGCACGATGAATATGTAGAGTCATCAATGCCAGCGAACAAATAAATAACAGCTATTGGAAATGAAGTTAAACACTAGTGTGGATGCCGTAATTAACAGCACCCGTTTATTGGCCGCTTGCTATGTGGTAGGCACTTTCTAAATCCTTTACATGTATAATTCCTTCAGCCCTCATAACATAAGGACCACCCTTGTTCCCATTTGATCCACAAGAAAAGAGAAGTGCACAGAGTCCAAAGAACTTGTCTGAGGTCTCTGGCCCACCTCCCTGACTGGCGGGGGGTGGGGTCAAGATTCAGCCCCCCACAGTTCACTCCTCAGTGCAGGTGCTTGGTCACTGGGCTAATAATTATGGATGCACACGGAGGGATGGATGCAATAGTGACAATTTTTGTGTTGAGGGTGGTAATGGTAACGTGGGTAGGTTTTGAATTATTGTTGTAATTTAATTTTTCTTAACCTTGCTACTCTTAAAAATAAAAAATAAAAAAAAAAAGAAATGGAAAAAGGGCATCTGTCATCTTTTACAGCCCTCTCCCCATCCCCAGTCCCCAACACTGTGACTGGTACTGAGTAAGAGTACTGGGAGCATTGTTGAACCTGTCGATGTAAAATGTGATTTAGGGAGCTCCCTGCCAAAGCGGAGGAGTAGAAGAAGTGTTTACTGAATGGAATCAAACTGAATCATGGAGTGGTTTCCTGTTGACTGCAAATCAAATCAACAGCAAACAGTGAAGGGCAAACCAACCCAATAATCCTACAAATTTAGAGAGGACAGGGGTTTGGGGGCACCTGGGTGGCTCAGTTGGTTAAGAACCAGCCTGTTGATTTCGGCTCAGCTCATGATCTCATGGTTCTTGAGATCAAGCCCCAAGTGGGGCTCTGTGCTGACAGTGTGGAGCCTGCCTGGGATTCTCTCTCCCTCCCTCTCTTTCTGCCCCTCCCCCCCCCCACTCTCTCTAAATAAATAAACTTAAAAATAAAGAGTGTGATTGTTGCAACCTTTATGTTTCCATACCTCAGGATGCTTTTAATGATTAAAGTAATGAGTGATTTTAGTGCTAGTTTATATTTATGATACGGCTTCTTCCTCCTGAGTATCTTCAAGCCTTAAAATAAACCCTGCTGGCTCTCACTGCTGGGGAGCAACGTTGATTGTTTCATAAGAGGGAAAGCTGTGGAACAGGGGATTTAAGTGCCTCAGCTTTAGAACTTAGAAGAGGAAAAAGGGACCTTAGCAATTTGGGGAAGTGGAAGTCTATGGTAGAGAAATAGGGAAATAGATGATGCCTTGAAATCACACAGCTGTCCAGGCAGCATGGGACCCAGGTCTTTAGGCTTGTGATCTTTCTTCCACGTCTTGGAGTTTCAAAAGTGTCAATTTATTAATTTAGTTGCCCTGTTATAGAACATTAATGGTCAGTGAATTCTCTCCTCCATGGAGAGCTGAAATGCTTTCAGAAATTTGCATATGACCATGGAGTCAGAGAAGAAGTAGCTGATGATGTTAATCTGGAATCAGGTAGCTGGGAAGGTCCTAGGCTCCCACCTGCACTTCAGGTGGGTCTGGCAGACAGCTCTGAAACCCCTGCCTTCAAGGCCACAGGAATAGGCAGGGCAGGGCACATACCCACACATTCTGGCCCTCTACTGGGCTACCTGTGGCTCCCTTCTCCTAGCACCTTCTTTTGTCAGGGCTCAAAGTGATTAACTTTCTACGTATTCTTATTCTGATGACTTACCTTTGGCACCTTTTTGGGGACTTACCTGGGGGGGGGTGGGAGTCTAACAATTACTGCTAACGTTTGTTGAGCCTAGGTGCTGTGCTCACATTATATAAATACTATTTATCTCCTCTTGTAGATAAAACACCAGAGGCTCAGAGAGGGTGAGCATGGGAGGCAGTAGGGTGTGGTGCTCAGGAGTCAGGAATTTGGAGTGAGACAGATAGAGGTTTCATTTTAGGCAAATTCCATAGCATTTTAGGGTCTTATTTTCCCCAAGTTATTAAATGGGGATAATAATATCTTCATTGCATGACAGATATAAGGATAAATAGGTTCTGTGTATCAAAATACTTAGCAGACTGCCTGACACCTAGTAAGTCCCTAAAAAAAAAGAGAGATACTATTAGTACTAAATAGTATGTGCTCAAAGTCACATACCAGCAAGCTGATAAAACCAGAATTTGAAACGAGGTCCACTTCAAGTTAAAGTCCACTCTGTTGAAATGCTTAACTGCTACAGGTTCTCCAACGAAGGCTAGTCACCCCTCTTGGAAGCAGGAATGGTCATGTTAGTAGAGCTCGTCCGCTCAGCTTGGGAGCCTGATGTAACCTCTACTTTTCCTTGTAACCTAAGGGCTGGTCTCCAAAGCAAGGGACATGCACACCGGGGGAGCCCAAGTTAACCTGCTGGGGGTTGTACGAAAACATTAGAACTTCTACTTCTGTTTATTTTGTTTCCTCACTTGATTTATGTTTATATTCTTCTGAGTTTAATAAAAGTCATATTAGAGGGGCGCCTGGGTGGCTCAGTCGGTTAAGCATCCGGCTTTGGCTCAGGTCATGATCTCACAGTTCGTGGGTTTGAGCCCCACGTCGGGCTCTGTGCTGACAGCTCAGGGCCTGAAGCCTGCTTCAGATTCTGTGTCTCCCTCTCTCTCTGCACTTCCCCCACTCATGCTCTGCCTCTCTTTCCTTCAAAAATAAATAAACATAAAAAAATTAATAAAAGCCATATTACATCAGGACAACAGAGCATGCCCATAATTTACAAATAAATGAATACGATAAATTGGGAGTGCACACCAAAATATTTTCCCAGGTTGATATGTACAATCAAAACACTTTGGAGGCCACTAGTTTAGATAATGGTGCAAGCAAGGTTATGACCATCAATTAGGTCAAGTCTATGGCAATTTACAAAAGGTGAGAAAATGGGAAGTGTGTGTATACTGGGACCTCAGATGGAAAAAGTGATACATTTTACCCAGGAACCACTCAGGCAAAGTGAAGGTGGGTTCTGAATCACAGTGGAGAGCACAGGACATCTAGGTGACTCTGGCTTGCAAGGTACATGTTAGGGTGGGAACTTGCTCAGGAGTGACCCTATCAGGGATGTGTAAGGGGGAAGGGGACCTTCTGTATTATGACACTACAAATACAAATGCCAACTAATAGCACATTCATGACCTCACTCTCTTAACATTTGTGATTTAATTTTCTTTCTTTTATTTTTTTTTTAAAGAATTTTTTTTAACGTTTATTTATTTTTGAGACAGAGAGAGACAGAGCATGAATGGGGGAGGGTCAGAGAGAGAGGGAGACACAGAATCTGAAACAGGCTCCGGGCTCTGAGCTGTCAGCACAGAGCCTGTCGCGGGGCTCGAACTCACAGACCACGAAATCGTGACCTGAGCCGAAGTCAGACGCTTAACTGACTGAGCCACCCAGGTGCCGCTGTGATTTAATTTTCAACGTCTAGCTTGAGTTTCAAATTCAGTTGGAGCTATTCTGTGACAAAATCATAAAACATCAGAGCACGAAAGAGCCTTGAACACCTTTCTAGTTCAGTATCCAATACTGAGAGCAGGAAGGTTTCCATGGACAAATGCATGTGGTAAGACAAAGTTAAACTGCTTTACTCTCTGCTGGGCTTCTCAGATGCTTTGTTCTAGAAATGTGGTCTGTGACTCTAAGAGCAGGGTCCAACCTGATTTTTTCAATATTTTCCAACTGTCTTAATCATGCCCCCCCCCCCCCCGCCCCCCAGCCTTTTCTGTATAGAGCATGTCTGTGGGACATACTGGGGAAAAATGAAGGAGGACATTCAGATTTAGAGAAGGAGACTGCTTTGGCAAAGGTCAAGCCTTGAGTGAGAGGCAGATTTGGGGTTAGAACTCAGGTTTCTTCATTTGTTCATTCACGCAATCCAAAAACCATTCTCTGTGATAGATACTTCCGTGTCAGTTACCGTGGTATGAATGCGAGTAAGGCAGAGTCCTTTTCTCTTGAGGGCTCATACTCTTGTTGGAAAGACAATTATAAAACGGTGTCAGTTTAGAGACATACACAGCATGCTGTGTTCCTCAGAGATGGGAACAGCGAACTCTCCAGGTTTAGAGCTCTGTGTATGATATCAGACTTTTCCAGGACTTTATTTTTTTATTTTTTTATTTAAAAAAAAATTTTTTTTTTCAACGTTTATTTATTTTTGGGACAGAGAGAGACAGAGCATGAACGGGGGAGGGGCAGAGAGAGAGGGAGACACAGAATCGGAAACAGACTCCAGGCTCCGAGCCATCAGCCCAGAGCCCGACACAGGGCTCGAACTCACGGACCACGAGATCGTGACCTGGCTGAAGTCAGACGCTTAACCGACTGCGCCACCCAGGTGCCCCTTTTCCAGGACTTTATTTTTTTATTTTTTTTTTTAATTTTTTTTTTCAACGTTTTTATTTATTTTTGGGACAGAGAGAGACAGAGCATGAACGGGGGAGGGGCAGAGAGAGAGGGAGACACAGAATCGGAAACAGGCTCCAGGCTCTGAGCCATCAGCCCAGAGCCTGACGCGGGGCTCGAACTCCCGGACCGCGAGATGGTGACCTGGCTGAAGTCGGACGCTTAACCGACTGCGCCACCCAGGCGCCCCACCAGGACTTTAAAAAAGAGTATCTTGTTCAGTATGTATAAGGATTCCACCAAAGTACTTGTGTTTAGTATTCCAATCATTCCACACCAATGAATTTAAGAATATAATGCAATATGGAGACAAGGCTTTAAGGAGAAGCAGCGGTGTGTTGGGGACGGCTTGTTGGCTTGTGGAAACTAAAATCCCAGTCCCCCATTCGGTGGCTTTATGAAAGTAGCTTGAAAGCACCCATGCCAGAGTATTTATACCAGGGAAAACACTAGAAATCAAGGCCTCTCCCCAGTTGTTAAACATTTGCCAGCATGCCACTGAACAAAGGTGTTCACTGTTTATAATAGTCAAGAATTGGATACAAACTAAATGTCTGGGGAGAGGGCACTGTTAAATGATGTTGTGTTGTTTTATCCGAGGACAAAGGGTGCTTTTCCAGTTGTTCAAGTTAGGAGTGTTTTAAAGTTTTCCTCATATAGATTTTCCTGGGAATCCTTTTTATTATCTCTCTAACAAATTTTATTGTCTCTGTAACACATATCTCTGGCTGCTACTGGTGTTGATCAGTATTCTGCAAAACAACTTCCTGGTTTTGCAGTTCTAGCTAATTAAAATGTTGTTTCTTATATTGACCCAATATTTTTTCCCTATAATTTGTAACTTCACCCCAGGTTTTACTTTAGCTCCACTGAAATAGCATATAAGAACTATAATTTCCCTTCTCTGCTTGCCAATAAGAGTTTAAGCCCATCCTAATTGGCCTCTGTGCACCTGTTCACCTCCTGTTTGACTGCCTCCTACCCTTACTCTGTACCCTCAATATGGAATCACTTATTTCCTCATACATCCCATCCCTTTTCATGCCTTTGTACCTCTTGCTCATGCCTCTTTCTGTAGTCCTTTTCCTCTTCATCTTTCTGGTAAACTTTGATTTCTTTCTCAGCTGAACAGCCACCTCCTCTAAGAAGGCTACCCTGATTTCCCATAGTGTATTTACTCGTACAGCACACTCTTCCCTGTACCTGTTTTGATTGCTGCACTTATTACATTGTGAGGTGATATGCTGTACATGTCTTTTCCTCCTTGATGCTGGTTTCTCCCCGTTCTTGTATTACTAGCATCTAATACAATTCCTGGCACAAATTATATACTCAAATGTTTGTTGAATAACTGAGTAGTTATAGGCCAGGTTTATCACCTTTTCCATATAGCAGCCCTTCATATAGTTGGAAACCTCTATCCTGCCTCTCCTTCAGCCTCTTTTTCGTAGCTTTTTTTTTTTTTTCCAAACAGTTTCTCCTCTGATGTACTTTCTGGATAATCTCTTACTGTTTGAAAAAAGCATTAACCAGAGAGACATTTCATAGTTTTCCACAACCTTTGCATCACTAGCAGACAATACACCTTAATTACCAAAACCCAGGGGTTCCAACGAAGCTTTTTGTGTACTTATTTCTCAACAATTAAAATTTCCACAAATAGCCTTGTATAACGACAGCTCTACACCGCGTCATTTCTGAGTCATTAGTAACCTGCATTTTTCCTTTTATTATTATTAAGCAAATCATAAGTTATACATTTCCCATAAATATTGAATTGTTTGTGGCATTGAGAAAATATCTCATAAAACATTGGTTAAGGGAAGACATAAAATGGGGTGAGTGTTCATGATCTCCTGGCAACAGTAAGACAAAATAAATGATTCGAGTGTTGGCACAGATTCAGGCAAAATTGGCAGGGAATCTGAAGAGGTCTTCAAATAATTCAAGTAGCATAAGGTTATGTTTTTAGATTTTATGTCTAGATGTTCTAACCATTGTTGAGAGTGGTATTGAATTCTCCTTCTACTATTGTTGAATTGTTGGTTTCCTCCTTCAGTTCTGTCAATTTTTGCTTCATGTATTTTAGGGCTTTGTTCTTAGGTGTGTATGGTGTGTATATGTTTATAATGAATATATCTTCTTGATGAATTGATCTTTTTATCATTATAAAATATTCTTTTTTGGCTACGTTAATATATATATTTAAATGTTTATTTTATATTATTTATATATTTATATTATTTATAAATTATATATATTATATATTTATATATATTTATATTTTGTATTTATATAGAAATAACATATATAAATATATATATATTTATATTTATATATTATACTATATATTTATTTTATATTATTTATATATTTATATTATTTATATATATATGCTTATTTATTTATTTTTTATTTTTTATTCTTTTTAACGTGTTATTTATTTTTGAGACAGGGAGAGACAGAGCATGAACAGAGGAGGGTTAGAGAGAGGGAGACACAGAATCTGAAACAGGCTCCAGGCTCTGAGCTGTCAGCACAGAGCCCAACATGGGGCTCAAACTCACGGACCGCAAGATCATGACCTGAGCCGAAGTCGGCTGCTTAACCGACTGAGCCACCCAGGCGCCCCTATAAATGTTTATTTTTGAGAGAGAGGGAGACAGAGAGCATGAGCATGGAAGGGCAGAGAGAGAGGGAGAGAGAGAATCCTAAGCAGCCACATGTTGTCCGGGCAGAGCCTGATGTGGGGCTCAGTCCCACAAACTGTGAGATCAAGACTGAGCTGAAATCAAGAGTTGGAGGCTTAGCCAACTGAGCCACCCAGGAGCCCTCAGCTTTTTTTATGACTACTGTTTGCAAGGTAATTCCTTTTCCTTTTTTATTTTTTTTTCTTACCTTCAACTTATTTGTGTTGAAGGGGAGGAAGAAATTTTATTCCATCCGAGGTTCTTCTAGCTGTACTAAGAATTAAATTTACTTTTCAAGATTTTTTTCTCTTTTAGTGTTTTACAGTTTGAATACAATGCATTTGGTATGATTTTCCTTTTGTTCACTCTGCATAGGATTTACTGGTCAACCTGGAACCACTTTAAACTAGATTTTTGACTTTGGGTTTTTCTGTCCCTACATGTAGTATAGATTCCAGTTCTGAATCCACGTGAGTGAAGTCTTGTGATTAAGAATTCTCTAGGGGGGCTCAGTCAGTAAAGCATCTGACTTCCACTCAGGTCATGATCTCATGGTTGGTTTGTGAGTTCGAACCCTGCATCGGGCTCTGTGCTGACAGCTCAGAGCCTGGAGCATGCTTTGGATTCTGTGTTTCCCCCTCTCTCTGCCCATCCCATGCTCATGCTCTATCTGTCTCTGCCTCTCAATAATAAATAAATGTAAAAAAAAAAAAAAAAAAAGAATTCTCTAGGGAGATTCCCTCCCCCCCCCCCCCATTTTTTTCATACTCTACTCAGAGTCAAGGTCAAAACATTTAATATCTCTGCTGTTTGCCCATGCCATGGGGAAAGTTTTTTTAATTTTTTTATTAAAAAAAATTTTTTTTAACGTTTATTTACTTTTGAGAGACAGAGAGACAGAGTGTGAACTAGGGAGGGGCAGAGAGAGAGGGAGATACAGAATCCAAAGCAGGCTCCAGACTTTGAGCTGTCAGCACAGAGCCTGATGTGGGGCTTGAACTCACAAACTGTGAGATCATGACCTGAGCCAAAGTGAGATGCTCAACCGACTGAGCCACCCAGGTGCCCCATAGGGAAGGTTTTTTTTAAAGATCTAGTTCATATAGTTGAGGATGGCACTTTTTTTTTGGAGATCCTAGTTTTTGGTGAGATCTCTATTTCAGCCTTCTACCTCATTCTGATTCCATGCTTTATTTCCTGTCCTCTTATGCTCATGAGGCCCATTAAAATCAGTCCCTAACCACTGGGGATGGGCAGATGCCTCCAGAGAGAATGTCAGTTTTAGCACTTGCTTATCTCTCTGGATTTATGGTTTCTCATTGTTTCTAACTTCTGAGCATGTCTTTTACTTTTCTGCCAGTTCAGCCATGTAGGTGGATTTAAAAATGTTTTACCAGCATTTAGGTGTCCTGTGCCAGGAGTGTTTTTTCCTTGAGAACCAAGTCAGTCATAGTGATGAAAATGAAAGTCAGTCTATTCATTCAGCAGACTCTGGCCATTACATTTAGATGTGACCTTGCTATCATTCCAGTGCAGTAGCCATCTGGAGCTCACAATCTATTGAAGGAGGCACAGTATATATACACAATAAATTGATGTCGAGGATATGATGGTCTTCTATATCGAGTAAATGGGGACACCAAGGCAGGAGTGGAGGGTCCAGGGGCATCTTCTGGCAAAAGCTGACCTGAGCTAGATTTTGTAAGGAAAGGGTAGAGAGACAAAGGAAAGAATGGAGGGAGCTGTGTCAGTAAAGGTATGGATGTGTGAAATAGCATCTTTACAATTCCAGAACCAGAGCTACTGGGCCATTCTAGTCTCTGGAACAGGTCTCAGGCCTGATTTTGGGGTGTTAAGGGGCTCCAGGCCAGTAGCTTGGTGTGTCAACAAAGCAGCAACCTCATGCCTGGTTCCACAACTTTGTGCTATGATTTCCATAATTAGTCTGATGCACAAGGCCAGTTATCTCCTGGGAACTGGGAATATTTTTTATATTATTTTATTTAAAAAAATTGGCTATAATTGACATATAACGTTGTGTAAGTTTAAGGTATGTAAGGTATTGATTTGATTATATTGCAAATGATTACCATTGTAGCATTAGCTAACGCCTCCAGTATGCCATATAATTTTGTGTATGTGTGTGTGATGAGAACAGTTAAGATCTAGCCTCCTAACTACTTTGAAGTTCATTATACAGTATTGTTTACTATAATCACTAGATATTCTTGACTTATTTATCTGCTAGTTCTCTGTCTGCACCCTTAAGCAACCTCTCCCCAATTTCCTTATTACCCAGCCCCTGGTAACCACCGTTCTACTCCCTGTTTTTACAACTTTAGTTTTATAAGATTCCACATATAGGTGATATCATACAGTACTTATCTGTCTGACTTACCTTTCTTAGCATAATACCCTCAAAGTCCATCCATGTTGTGCAAATGGCAGGATTTCCTTCTTTGTCGTGGCTGAATGATATTACATTGTATAACCACATCTTCTTTATCCATTCATCCTTTGATGGACACTTGGCTATTGTGAATAATGCTGCAATAAACATGGGAGTGTTGATATCTTTTTGATAACCTGTTTTCATTTCCTTTGGCTATATAGCCAGAAGTGGGATTGCTGAATCATATGGTAGTTCTATTTTTAAGTTTTTCAGAAAACTCCATACTGTTTTCCATAGTGGTTGAACCAATTTACATTGCTACCAGTAGTGTACAAGGGTTCCCTTTTCTCCACATCCTTGCCAACACTTGTTATCTCTTGTCTCCTTGATGATAGCATTCTAACTGGTGTAAGGTGATGTGTTGTTGTGCTTTTGATTTGTATTTTGCTAGTGATTAGTAATGTTGAGCATCTTTTCATGCACCTGTTGGCCATTTGGATGTCTTCTTTGGAAAAATGTCTATTTAATTCCCCTACCCATTTTTTTTTAACGTTTATTTATTTTTGAGACAGAGAGAGACAGAGCATGAATGGGGGAGGGTCAGAGAGAGGGAGACACAGAATCTGAAACAGGCTCCAGGCTCTGAGCTGTCAGCACAGAGCCCGACGCGGGGCTCGAACTCACGGACCGTGAAATCATGACCTGAGCCAAAGTTGACCGCTTAACTGACTGAACCATCCAGGCGCCCCCCCCCCCCCATTTTTTAAACAGATTGAGTTTTTCTGCTTACTGTTGTTTTGAGTTGTAGAAGTTCTTTATATATATTGATATTAACTCCTTATCTGATATATGGTTTACAAGAATTTTCCCCCATTCGGTAGGCTGCCTTTTCATTTTGTTGATCGTTTTTTTTTTGCTGTGCAGAAGCTTTTTAGTTTGATATAGTCCTATTTGTTGATTTTTGCTTTTGTTGCTGTGCTTTAGGTGTTTTATTAAAAAAATCATTGCCAAGACCAATGTCAAGGAGCTTCTTCCCTATGTTTTCTTTTAGGAATTTTATGATCAGATCTAATGTTTAAGTCTTTAATCCATTTCACATTAATTTTTGTGAGTCATGTAAGATAAGGGTCCAACTTCATTTTTCTGCATGTGGTTATCCAGTATTTGAAACACCGTTTGTTGAAGAGACTATTCTTTCCTTATTGAATATTTTTGGCTCTTTTGCCAAATGTTATTTAACCATAGATGCAGGAGTTCCTCCTGTATTTCTTGTTTCCCATGCTTGCTCCTCTCTGGAGCTTATCAGACCTCCTGGGATTTAAGTCCTGCCAAGTTCGTGCTGGCCCCTGGGCATGATACTGCATGTGACTATAACCTAGTTCCCTCTTTCCACTCTCTGCCAGGCATTGTGCCAGATATCCTTTGTAATCTTTCATTTCATTTTCTCAAATACTCTGTGAGGGAGATTGAGTTTGGATTTCAGTGGGGAGAAGCAGAGTCCCAAGATGAGCTTCCCACCAGGACTCTGTGAGGGAGCACTCTTCTTCCTGCACACCCATTCATGTTTGCTTGTGGGGGACTGTGGGAGAGCAATGGATAGGCTCAAGAAGGGGAGTGCCATGGAGCTGCCTGCTTCCTGCTCCCTGCCCCTTGCATTGGAAGTACCTCAAAGGCTGTCAGAAGAAAGGAAATTGTATGGGGCGCCTGGGTGGCTCAGTCAGTTGAGTGTCTGACTTCAGCTCAGGTCATGATCTCATGGTGCATGAATTCAAGCCCTGCATCGGGTACTGTGCTGACAGCTCGGAGCCTGGAGTCTGCTTCAGATTCTGGGTCTCCCTCTCTCTCTGCCCCTCCCCTGCTTGTGCTCTGTCTCTCTCTGTCTCTCAACAATAAATAAATGTTAAAAAATTAAAAAAGAAAAAGAAGAAAGGAAATTGTAGCCCTAGCTTCTTTGGCATTATAGAGAAGCAAAACTAAAAATCTACCTACTGATGGCTCCCAGATATATGTCTTCAGTCTAGAATTGTCTTCTGAACTACAGGTCTGTATAGAACTACTCACTTGGTCTTTGTATTTTGCTGACAACTCAAAGCCTGCTTGGGATTCTCTCTCTCCCCCTCTCTCTGCCCCTTCCCTGCTTGTGCTCTCTCTCTCTCTCTCTCTCTCTCTCTCTCTCTCTCTCTCATAAATAAACAAACAAACAAACTTAAAAAAAAAAGATGAATTCATCTTCTTACCCAAATTTGGTTTCTCCTTCTGGGTTCCAGTGTTGGTGAATGCCACCTTGATTCACTCAGATGCCTAAGCCATGGACCAGAGCACCAACCTTGCCTTCTCCCCCAACAAATCCTGTAATATTCCATCTCTGCTCACCTATTTCTGTTCCCTTTGCCACTTCCTCAGCCCACTTCCTCACTATCGCTCATTCAGTTGGTGTATCTGCCTCCTTGGTCCTGCTATCTCCTCATCTGTTTTCCAAAACTGGTTAGAGTGACCACTCTAACATCTTGGTGCTCAAATCGTGGTCCATGGACATCATGTCCAATGACATCATCTGGGAGTTCATTAGAAATGCATGATTCTAGACTCCTAGACTCCTAGGTCCCACCCCAGATCTACTGAATCAGAATCTGCATTTAACAAAACCCTGAGGTAATACCTAAGTACATTAAGATTTAAGAACCATAGCTCTAAAATAAATATCTAATGATGTGTCTGCATTTTAAAAGCCCTTGAAGGCTCCTTACTGCTCTCTGGAAAATCATGCCTCCTTACATGATCTTACAATGCCCTTTAAGAGTTACTCCACGTGTACCTGTTCAGATTTGTCTCTCACTGCTTATGACCTCTGAGCAATAGTCACTGAACTGCTCTCAGTTCTCTGATAGACTGAAATCTGTGCTTTCCCTCTAGATTTGCATGTGATTTTTCCTTTGGAATATTCCTTCTCTGAAATATTTCTTCCTCAAGGAAGCTCTTGCAACCTTCCATGTCTAATTTGGTTTCCCTATTATGTGGTCCCGTGGTACTCTGGATTTCCCTTATCTTGCTATTAATTTTTTTTTCTTTTCAGATAATATTTATACAGCGCCTGTCTGCATTGTGCTGGGATGCAAACTGCTGAGAATACCTTGAATTGTAGATGCTGTTTGTATGTACTTCTTCCCCTCTAGACTTTAGGTTTGGTATGGATGGAAACCATGTTTATTCGCTTGTGAATACTTAGACCTAACACAACAGGATGCTCCATAGAAGCTTGTTAAATGAATGGGGAGCTCCAACTATACTGATGATGAGTATGGGATATAAAACACCTATTTTTTGAGTTAAGAAGCTAATTTTGACTTTCGAGCAGTCCTGTGTGTGTACAAGCTTCTCAGATGTGTACAAGCTTCCTTTGATCTGAGTGTGGTCAAGTGGGTGTGTTCTTAGTCTTTGGCAAATGGGGGAAATAGAGGTAGTAAGAACTATTATCTCATTTTAAAGATGCAGAAACTGAGGTTTGGGAGGTTAAAAAACCTGCCAATGGTTGTAAGAGTTGGAGCTGGGACTCCAACCCAAGAGTGGCTGACTCCAAAGCTTGTGACTCTTTACAGAGTCAGGACTTGAGTAAAGGTTGGGTTGGCCATTTCTGTCCTGAATGAATGAATGAATGAATAAATGCATGCACGCAGGCATTCATCATTCTGATAATTATTTTCACTAAATCAGGTATTTTACATTCAAAGACCAACCATTTCTAACATAGAAGAGTCCTTCCTGGTCTTTCCCATGGACAGCCGACTCCCCAAAGAGACTTTCTTTTGGCCCCTACTGTGTGGGATCTGAAGCCTCTTTGTCTCTCCGTAGAATGCCAAATCTAGAGGAGACCTCTAGAAAGTCCAGTTGGTTCCATTCTCTCTTTTCACCAAGGCTCAGAGACACAGAGTAACTTACCCAAGATCACACAGCAGATAGGTAGCAGAACTGGGGTTCAAACCCCGACCTTTGAGTAGTCAATTCAGAGCTCTAGCCACTGGACTTTGCTACTTGGTGTGCAGTAGGCATCAAAAAAATGTTTGTGTCACAATGCTTGATAGTCTTGTGATTGTTGCTCACTGCTGGCAGTTCTTGCAGTGTATGTAATGACTCAGGCCTCAGTCATAGGCAAGTCCCCTATGATTTTTAGTAAGCAAAAGAGAAGTTCATGTCTTGAGCTGTAATTATCTGTTCAAATTCCTGCCATTAATGTCAAAGATAATAACTTGATAGTTATTATTAAATATAAATGTGGTTAGTCCTGAGATGCCCCAATGCAGCTGTCTATTAATTTTGAGTGGAGACATCAGCTGGCTGAGGCCTTGCCTCATGACTCCGTGCATGTGTATGTGTGTGTGTGTGTGTGTGTGTGTGTGTGTGTGTGTGTGTTTGAACGTAACAATTAGACAGCCAGGGGAATGTGTTTCAGAATTCTCTACCCCCTGTTGTCTTTGAGATGTATGAGGAACGAGCAGACATGTCTGCAGACTGGGAAAGGTCCGCCTGGTAATAACGAGGAAGAGTAGGGAGAACACAGGTGCTGGTGTCAGATGGGCTGGATCATGATCCTACCCTGACCTTGGGCAAATCTCTAAACTTTTAAAATTTGTAAAGTGGGTCTTAGAATACCTATCTCACAGGATTATATAAGGTAATGTGTGGGAAGTGCTATACACAGGGTCTGGCAAATTCTAAGTGACTTAGGAATGGTTAATGAATGGTGTACTAGTAACTAGTAAGGTTACCTGGTAGGGGCTTGCAGACAGGCTTCTTCCCAAAGCAGTTTTAGAGGCAGTTATTGGACTGCCAGCCATGTTCCTGACACGCCTGTGCTGGGCTCTGTCCAGATAGTCTAGAGAGCTCCTGAAGGCTTCTCCATCTGTGACACACCTATAAGCCTACTTGTCTCTGGGGAGGGGTCTGGCAGGACCCACTTCTGGGGACAAGGATTGTGGACAGGCAGGCCAAGTCAGAGACTTAAGACCCTTATCAAAGAGTAAAACAGAGATGAAGCAGAGATGAACCAGGATTAAGGCCCAGCTCTCAGCAGAGCAGAGCTCTGTAAGCAGAACTGGGGCCAAGGTCAGAGGTAAGGTGCTGAATGGTAAGTCCAGGCAGGATGAAGCCTTAAAAATTCCTCCAGATTAGGGGTGTCTGGATAGCTCAGTCAGTTAAACATCCAGCTTCAGCTCAGGTCATGATCCCATGGTTCTTGGGTTCGAGCCCCACATTGGGCTCTGTGCTGACAGCTCAGAGCCTAGAGGCTGCTTCGGATTCTGTGTCTCCCTCTCTCTGCCTTTCCCCTATTCGTGCTCTGTCTCTCTCTCTCAAAAATAAATAAATGTTAAAAAAAAAAAGTTCCTCCAGATTGGACTCTGAGCTCTTTAAGGGAGGTGCATTGTGGTGTTAGAAAGCAGATGCTGGGGCCAGACTGCCTTCATTCAAATCCTGGTTCTGCCTTCTACTAGCTGTGTGATTTTGGGCAAGATATGCCACTTCTCTGTACTTCACTTTCTTCTGTGAAATGGGAGTGATAGTCATATTACTTATCTTGTAGTCTCTTTGGAGGATTAAATGAGTTCATTTATGTAAAGCACTCAAATCAGTGCTTGGCATATGGCAGTGCTCAGTAAAGATTTAGAGGGTCTCCTGTGTGCTAGGCACTGTTCCAGCCTCCAGGAACCAAACCAAGTCTCTTCTTCCAGTGGTGGTGGTGGTGGTAGGAGGGGTCAGACAGATAATAAATACACAAGTAAATTTATGCTGTTAAGGGATAATCTGCAGGGTGGGTAGGCAAGGCGAAAGGGTTGAAGAGGGGAGATATTTTGGATGAAGTGGTCAGGAAAAGCCTCTCTGGCTAGAAGACTTGAAAAGAGGCATTGATGATGGAGAGAATCACATGAATATTAGTGTTATAACACTAATATTCTGAAGAAAGAGTAACCAGGCTGAAGAAAGAGTAACCAGGGCAGCCCTGAGTTGGGAGCATGCTTAGGCATCCAGATAACTGTAAGAAGGCTAGTGTAGCAGGAGTGGAAGGAGCCAGCAAGATGGTGGGGAGTGGGGTTGGAGAAGTAGTTGGGGCGAGTGTGCATAGACTCAGGGTGAGCCCCATTGAGGACATTGGACTTATTATAAGGGAGATGGAATGCCATGGGAGGGCAGGCAGTTGAGCAGAGCAGTGCAAATTTCATGCGGGGTGCATTGATAAGCCATCTCTCTGGTGCTGAGTGGACAGGAGACTGGTGGGGTGGGGAAGTGGGGCAGCCTTTGATGCTATTGCAACAGAACAGGCAGAGAGTGGTGGCTTGGATGAGAAAAGAGTGGTTGGTGGTGAGCAGTAATCATATTCTACGTGTATTTTGAAGGTAGAGTGGATGTGGAGAAAGAGAACGGAGTCAAGGATGACTCCAACACCTATGGTCTGAGCGAAAAGAAAAATGGAGTTGCCATATCCCCTTGGATTTGAAGAAGATGGAGCAGGGGCAACAGAAGGTGTTGAGGGGAAAGCAGTCCTTCTGCTTCGAATGTGCTATGTTTGAGATGCCTATGAGACATCTAATTGAGTTTTCCCAGGAAGCTCATTTAGGGAAGAGTCTGGAACTGGAGATGTAAAACAGGGGATGTCGACATGTATGTGGGCAAGGTCACCTGGGCAGAGAGAATAGAGAGAGAAGAGATTTCCAGGGACTCAGCCCAGGGGCACCCAAAAGTGGGAGGTCAGAAAGATGAGGACAATCCTCAAAGGAGGCTGGGAAGGAATGGACAGAGAGGAAAAGCAGGGGCATGGTGTCTGGAAGGCAGTGGAGTGCATGTTTCCAGAAGGGGGTAGTGATCGAATGTGTCACAGGCTGCCGGAGGCTCAGTGAAATGAGGACTGAGGTTGGCCATTGATTTGGGAATAGAGTCATTGTTGAACTTGATAAGGGCAGTGCCAGTGGAGCAGGGGGGATGAGAGCCCAATCGGGGTAGGTTCAAGGGAGGATGGGAGGAGAGGAGAGGAGGCAATAATTATAGATTCATCTTTCAAGGGGTTTTATTATGAAAGGGAGCAGATAATTGCAGTAATATCAGGAAGAGTATGCAATCAATCAAGAGAATGTTTTCTTTTATGATGGAACAAATAACAAATTTGTGTGCTGATGAGAATGATCCAGGAAAGGGGATGCTGATAATGCAGGAGAGAGAGGGCAATTGGCAGGGGCCAAGTCCTTGAGTAGGCAACAGGGGTGGGCCTGCGTGCCCTGGGGAGGCGCTGGGGGTGGACACCAGCTCATGCCCCCAGCGGAGTCCCTGGCGCTGGCTGGGTGTTTCCTGGGCCAGGAGAGACAGCCGTGGCACAGTGAGTCCTGCAGAGAACGTTGAAAGACTCATTCCAACGCTAAATTCTTTTTATAGCTTCAGATTTCTGGTTTTAGACATACAGTGAATTTGATGAACTTATTACCAGAAACCAGACAAGGCAGCCACTAATAGCAGCTGCAGAAAATTCTTGGCTCTCAAATTATGCAGTTGTCCACCAACAGCTCAATTAATGCTCACAGGAAGCAGTGGTTTGTCAACCGTGTTAGCATTAAAAAGAGGGAGAAACCCTCAGGAAAATGAATGAGATGAAAGTCCACCATGGGGCTGAGTTTTAGTTATTCTGGGTAACTCTTGTAGGGGTGGAATCTCAGGCTGCTTTATTTCATCGTTCCTGGGAACTGACCGTCTGAGAGGGTGGCCCTTCAAATAACAGACAACTTCCTGAAGCTCATGGACAAAGATCCTACTTTTTATATGAAGGCAGTTTATTTATTTATTTTTTTTCAGGAATCTTGAGTTGTAGGAAGTCTCTGTTTGCCAGCCCTAATTATGGTTTGTAACCTCTCAGTCCAGCTGAGATTGCTTGTGGTATTGCCTTCAAACAGGATGTTTGGAGATTTTGCTGTGGGTGAGAGTTTCTCTATGTTTCTGACATTGTTTTTTCTTTCTCATTGAAAGCCCAATCTTCCCTCTTTGTCCTTTTGGCTCGCAGCCCAAGGAATTGCCTTGGTTGGTGCCTCTGATCCTTGGGTCCTTGACTCAAGGGATCTCTACCTGTCATGTTCTCAGCTGTGTCCTATCCTCTGGACTTGGGCTTCTGTCTGTCCTTGGCTCACTGTTTCTCAGTATGGCTGCTGAGTTTCTGGCTGCAAGTCCTATGATCTGATTGGCAACGGGATGGTGCTCCAAGCCCTACCTGCACCCTGAGGAGATCCACCTGACTGTCTGGACCAGCCTCACACCTGTATTGAGACTCTACACTGCTTGACAGAGGGACCCAAAGGTGACTGGGACATTCCCTCAGGGGGCTCACAGGACAGCAGGGAGACCAGCCACAGGGAGGAGTCAGAGGGCAAGATCCTTTTCAGGAATCTGCAAGTCCTGTGGTGGGGCTGGGGCTGAAGAGTGATGGAGCTGAAGCTGGGGAGGTAGTCAGGTAGTCGCTGAGGGCAGTAGAGAGCCCTCAGTTTTAAGTTTTAAGAAGGCGAGTGACATGTCAGATTTGTATTTGAGATTTGCATGCAAGAATCTCTCTGGCTTTTGCTGCCTCCAGGGCTATGGACTGGATGGAGCAGGAAGACTGGTGAGCAGCCTTTGTTCATCCTTGCCTCTGCCTGAGCCAGGGAAGTAGCAGAGGGGATGTGGGGGCTGACATCAAAGAATGTAATTACACTCAACTGGCAGGATCCCCACCTCGGCTTTAGAACACGATGCCCCTGAGGTAACTTGCACAAATCTGATTCATTTCAGCCCCCATACAAACCCCTTACTCTCCCAAACATATGGGCTGAGTAGCGGTATGACTAAATACTGCTTCTTCCTCCCAGAAATATTCTCTTTGTAGAGATTGGGGGAAGGGATTATCTGGTGGACTCTTGTGCACCGGAAATCACAGCCCCTTTTGTGGGCCGTTGAGACGGATCGGAAGATGAAACCCACATGCTGTTTTCCTTGGTAAGTGGCAGTAGATTATAGCGTTGGAGAGCATAAATTTTGTACCTAGACTACCTGGGTAGTGATTAGTGATTCTGGGTCAGTTACTTAACCTCCCTATGCCTCAGTTTCCCCATCTCTAAAAAAAAAGATAATAATAGCAACCTATTTTATGATGCTACTGTGAAGAGTAAATGAAATAGTACCTGTAAAATAGAATAGAGCTTGGCAAGGTAGGGTTTAATATCTCTTAGCTATTGTTAGTGGTGACTTGGAACATTTGAGGATGGGAGGGCAAGCATGAAATGCTCCTCAATGTCAAAACTACTATAAAGAGACCCTCTAAAATTGTCCTTCCCAACTGGGGTACCAAAGAGGTAATGGCAGGGCCCAAAGACTATTTTATTATTTATTATTTATTTTCTATTTTTTTAATATTTATTTTTGAGAGAGAGAGAGAGACAGAGTGCAAGCAGGGGAGGGACAGAGAGAGAGGGAGGGACAGAGAGAGAGAGAGAGAGAGAGAGAGAGAGAGATACAGAATCTGTAGCAGGCTCCAGGTTCTGAGCTGTTAGCACGAACTATGAGATCATGACCTTAGCTGAAGTCCGACACTTAGCCGACTGAGCCACCCAGGTGAACCGCCCCCTGCCCACCCACAGACTATTTTAAAATAGCTAATAGAAAGTGCACATTAGTCTAAGGCAAGTATCACCAGCTAACCGTGATATTGCAGTGCACTGTGCTTATAATGGTGGTAGGAACAATGTGCTTTGGTGGGAGGGATGGGAGCAGGGAAGGAGGTTAATCAGGCTCCCACACTCCTTTCTGGTGATCTGCCTTGCACACTTGTGACTAGATGGGCCACCTCTGGGCAGCTCCTATTTTACTCAGCTATTGAATGTCCTGGGGTCATTATCTAATCCTTTCCATTTCACTCTCTAGATTGACTGGGAAGTGGAAAGGTAGGGGGAGAGATGGCTGCATCAAAGAGCCCAGTAATTTGTATCTGGGCCCATGAAGGGGTGCCCAAACTAGACAAATGCTTATAGGATCTTTGGAAAGGGGAAGTCATCATATTTTTATGTTCATACAAAGAGGCATGGGCTCAGGAAGCTCAAGCAAATGCTGATTTAGTTCATTAGATTAATTGCCATGGGGGATGCCCCATGGAAAGAGATGGCTTGAAAATTAGGGAGAGAGAAAGGACAGAGAAGTCCCTGGCGTGGTGGTTCTACCGAGAGCAGCAACCCTTCTAGGGGTATGGGGCTCGCCTGACCCTCCCAACAGCCCCAGCGGGCAGGGGAGAGTAGATGCAGAGGCATTGCATTTGATGAGAATGTGAAAAGCATGATATAAAATATTAACAAAATCTTACTGTATTCATGAAATTAATGTGATTCTCTCAAGTGTAAAAATCTATCAGGAGTCACGTAATTTCGAAGCCGGCTGGCAGATGAAATTACCAGTGGTGTTTATGCTAATGCCCCATGGCTGCATGGGTTCAGCTGGTAAACAGAACTGTCTGCCACTGTTTGTAAGGATTGGTTTTGAATTATTCAAGGTTTAAATTATATCAAGTCTTCAAGAACACGTCCTTTGCACAAACAAGCAAGGTCCTATGTTATCAAGATCCTAATCTGACAGATGTGAAAGAGGCTCAGGCAGGTTGTGTCACTGGTCCAAGACACAAAACTTCTGACAGCACAGCAGGGGCTGGAAGTCAAGTTGCATGACCCAAATGCCAGGGCTTTTCTGAGGACACTCTATAGCAAGGGTCCTCAGCCTGGGCACTCTTGATGTTTTGGGCTGGATTCTTTGATGTGGGATCTGTCCTGGGCATTACAGGACGTTTAGCAGCATTTCTGGCTTGTATCCACTAGATGCTTGTAGAACACAGACTCTCTCCCCACCTTCCACCGCCCCCTCCATTCCCTTTGAGCCCTCCTTAAATTATCCTTTTTATTATCTATTTCCTGACAAGACTCAGGAGACACAAGGAATCTGATAACCTAGTTCCTGGGAACTCAGTGATGCTTGTCTAGTATCAAGGATGATGTGCGACTCACAGTTTTGCCTTGGCCTGAGTGGCACCACGGACGTGAAATCAGCTGAGAGGTAGGGTAAAACTGAGTTGATGTGAAGATGTGTGTGTGTGTGTGTATGTGTGTGTGTGTGTGTGTGTCTGTGTCTATACATACATACATATATACACACACACATACACACACACACACACACACACACACACTGCGATATTAGCCATAAAAAAGAATAAAATCAGGCTATTTGCAACAACATGGATGGATCTAGGAGGGCATAATGCTGAGGTAAATCAGTCAGAGAAAGACAAATACCATCTGATTTCAGTCATCTGTGAAATTTAAGAAGCAAAACAAATGAACAAAGAAAAAAGACAAACCAAAAAACAGACTCTAAACTGTACAGAACAAGTTTAGATGGTTACCAGAGAGGAAGTGGGTGGGGAGATGGGTGAAATGGGTGAAGGGGATTAAGAGCATAGTTATCATGATGAGCACTGAGTAACGTATAGAATTGTTGAATCACTATATTGTATACCTGAAACTAATATAACTGTACATTAACTATACTGGAATTAAAATGAAAATAAGATAAAAAACAAAGACTTGGTTTACAAAAAAAAATTGAATTCACGGGATGTCAGGGATTCAGGATGTTTTCTATTTTGCTCAAAACCTTAGATCAATAAAGTTTACCTTTTGGCATCTGTTCTGGGGACTAATTGCTGCATAACAAAGCACTCCCAAACTTAGTAGTTTATTATTTAAAAAAAAATTTTTTTTTTAATGCTTATTTATTTTTGAGACAGAGAGAGACAGAGCATGAACGGGGGAGGGTCAGAGAGAGAGGGAGACACAGAATCCGAAGCAGGCTCCAGGCTCTGAGCTGTCAGCACAGAGCCCGACGCAGGGCTTGAACCCACAGACCGTGAGATCATGACCTGAGCTGAAGTCGGACGCTTAACTGACTGAGCCACCCAGGCGCCCCGAAAACTTAGTAGTTTAAAATGACAGCCATTTTATGATTCAGTGGATCAGGAATTAGGGCAGACACAGTGGGTATAGTCTGTCTCTGTCCCATGGTGTCCAAGGGCTGCCTCAGCAGGGAACACATGAAGGCAGGGTGACTCTTGGCCGGGGCTGGAGTCTTCTTGAGGCTCATTCACTCACACGTCTGATGCCTGGAATGACTGGAAGACAGACGACCTCTCCACATGGTTTGGGCTCCAGCATGGTAGCCTCAATGCGGCTGAGCTCTTACACAGTGACTCAGGACACCAAGTGTGCTCCCGCAAACTATCTTGTGCCGGAAGTCACATAATGTCACCCCGGTCACACCCTATTAGCCAAAGGAATCACAAGTCCACCCAAATTCAAAAGGACAGAACATTCTTCTTTTCCACACAAGGAGTGTCAAAGAGTTTTGTGGCCATTATCTGAGATACAATTCACACACTGAATAATTCACTCGCTTAAAATGTTCAATTCAGGGGGTTTTAGTGTATTCAGGAGTTGTGCAGTCACCACCACAGTCAATGTTAGACTGTTTTCATTACCTCAAAAAGAAATCCCTTATCCATTAGCAGTCACTCCCCATTTCATCCCAGTCCTCTCTCTCCTTGACCTAAAGAGCCACTAATTTACTTTCTGTCTTTATAGAGTTGTCTGGTTTGGGCATCTCATATAAATGGAATCATATATGTGGCCCTTTTGTGACTGACTTCTTTCATAGCACAATGTTTTCAGGGCTCTTCTATGCTATAGCATGTATCAGTACTTCATTCCTTTTTATGGCTGAATAACATTCCATTGTATGGATAGACTTCATTTTATTTATCCATTTGGTGCCGGTGAGGGTCTGCTTTCTGGTTCATAGACGGCCAGTTTCTTGCTGTGTCCTCATAGGACAAAAGGAACAAGGGAACGCTCTGGGGTCTCTTTCATAAAAGCATTAATCCCATTCATGGGGGTTCTGCCTTTATGACTTGATCGCTTCCCAAAGGCCCCATCTCCTGCTACTATCACATGGAGAGTTAGGCTTTCAACATACAAATTTTGGGGGGACACAGAGCTTCATCCATAGCAGCATCCATCCATGCCATTCGTTCAGTGAGTGTTGGCTGTGTGTGTGCCATAGTCAGGTACTCCACCAAGTACTGGGAATACAGAGGGCAGCAGAAACAGGCACAGTACCTGACTTCCTGGATATACAAAGCAGGGGGGAGAACAGACATTAGTCAACTAGTGACTTAAATCGTGGTTATTCACCAACTGAGAAGTGCTATGAAGGAAACTCTTGGTTTCTTTCAGGGTGTATAAGAGGGAGGTTCAAGCTGGCTTGGGGGTATCTGGGAAGACTTCCCAGAGGAAGTGATATTTGGAGTTTGGAGGGAGGCACAGGATTTGGGTAGGCAAAAGCAAGGGATATTTTTGGGAGGAGGGAGATAGGGTAGAGGTTAGCGTTCAAGATAGAGGAAGCAGTGTAAATAAAGAATGAGCGACTTCAAGGAGCAGAGTGAGTGTGATGTGACGTAAAGTCCACGTGGGTGGAATGTAGAAATTGTGGGCAGCGTGTGTGATGTGAGACGAGTGGCGGGCAGTGCCTCACGATGCCTCGGGAGCCAAGTTAAAGCGAGCATAGGTTTAAGAGTTCGGACGCCAAGTCCCAGATGTCACTTACGAGCTGTACAAGCTTGAGCAAGTTGCTAACCTTGTCCATGCCTCAGTTTCCTTATTTATAAAAATGAGAATGATACTAGCATGGAGCCAGTAGGGTTGTTATGAGGAATAACTGGGTTAGTACATGTAAAACACATAGAGCAAATCCTGGGACACAGTAAGGATTCAGTACGTGGTGTCTGTTATTGCAGGGACTGTTAATTTTAAGAGAAATAGGTTTTTAGTAGGGAAATGCTGATCTTGTTATTAGCAACTTTTAGGCAGCAGCTAGGTGTGAACAGCATTAGCCAACAGTGAACATACAAGTGTGTGTTCCTTAATGAAAACATGTTTTAGTTCCTTAATGAAACATTTTTAAGCACTTTAGTTTTTATTTTTATTTTTTGCCCTGCCCCAACATTTTAAGCACTGTAGAAGTGTTCACTTAAATAAAATTGATAGGCCACTTATGCATCATGTTGATCCATTTGTTGGAAGAAAAGCCTCAAATACACTTATTTGAGTTAATACTCATAAAGCTCTGATAGTGTTTGTTGCTGCTGCTGTTATTATAGATCACTCTGTGGGTTTCCTATTGCCTTCTGTCTTCACATTTTCCACTCCTGAGCTCTGAGTTCAGAAACACGATTAAAAATTTGTTAAGTGTTACCTATTTTTGAACAAGAGATAGAACACAAGCAGGGGAGGGGCAGAGAGGGAAGGAGACACTGAATCTGAAGCAGGCTCCAGGCTCTGAGCTGTCAGCACAGAGCCCGACGTGGGGCTTGAACCCACGAACTGTGAGATCATGATCTGAGCTGAAGTCGGGTGCTTAGCTGATTGAACCACCCAGGCGCCCCTCAGAAATGGGATTTTATACCTTCAGAGAACAGAAGCCAATGTGCCTTTCTGTCTATGTCCCCAGGGGTTTCCTCAGGACCGGCTTCATAAGCTACAGAACCCAATGCAAAATGAAAATGCAGGGTCCTTTGTTTGAAAATTAGTAAGCATATCAAGAGGAGGACAGTACAGCATTAATTGAAGTGCGGCCCCTTCTGAGGGCAGAGCCCTGTGTGATTGCACATGCTGCACACCCAGGAAGCTGGCCCTGGGTTTCTCCTTCTACAAAGCTCTTAACTTCACAGCATTTGAGTGCACAAGAGTCAGAATAGTGCTGAATTTTCTCCCGCTGCTTCCTGTTGAAGTCAAGTCAGATTACGCTGGTTTTTAAAATGAGAACTGCATGTTTGAGGAAGAGGGGGGGGAAACTGCTATTGAGTTCAGTGTTGTGTTTCGTCCTCTCAGAATCCATTGGATATGTGTTGTTACTGCCTTTGGTAACACCATAGCAACAGATAGGGGTGGGCAGTTTGTTTTGGGCCTCTCATCTTACTGATCATATTCTGTGCCCAGACACCTTATAGATCACAAATAAAATTCACATTTAGTGGAAAACATAGAGGGCCCATTAATTGCTTCTCTTCATTCCAGATAGGTCAGCCCCCACGTTCTAGCACTGCCAGGCCAGGAAGGTGAGCTGAGCAGTCGGTCTTTTCCCTGTAAGTGATGGTCACCGAACACCTAGCGTGTGCCTGGTCCTTGCTACGCTCTGTGTGGGGGTTCAGAGTCAGGAAAGACACCGTCCTTGTCCCCACCAAGAATCTGCCATCAAGTAAGGAGACTCTACTTGATTAAAGAAATTAAATACCTAATTAGGGGCACCTGGGTGGCTCAGTTGGTTGAGTGTTCAATTTTGGCTCAGGTCATGATCTCGCAGTTTGTGAATTCGAGCCCCACATAGGGCTTGCTGCTGTCAGTGCGGAATCCTCTGTGGATCCTCTGTCCCTCTCTCTCTATGCCCCTACCCTGCTCATGCTCTCTCCTTCTCAAAAAAAAAAAATATGTATATATATAATATACATATATATATATATATACATACATATACATATATATATATATAATATACATATATATATATACATACATATACATACATAAATATATATATAATACCAAATTAAGTTCATCTGTAATTATAGGACAATTCAGAGGAGAGATGGACATGTGTGGGCTGGAGGATTGGAGAAGACTTACTGGTGCACATGGGGTTTGAATTGACTTTGAAGTCTGGGTGGGTAGGATTTGGCTGGGTACCAGGGAGGAAAGAAGGCATTGGCCATGAGCAAAGGCTCTGCAATGGGAAAGACACGGTTTTACTGGGGACAGTGAGGAAATGGAGCTGAGTGGAGCAGAATGGAACACAATGGTTTGGGTCAAAAAACATTTAATAACAATCCCTTACATTCGCAGAGTTTACATTTAGATAGCATAGAAAGAACAGCTATTCATAGAGAGGTAGTATAACAGTGGTTAAGAGTGTAAGCTTCGGGCTAGATTCTTTCATTAATTCATTAACTATTACCTGAGCACTTATTTATTACATGCTTCCTGTTATAGGCATTGGAAATAAAAATGCAACACAACAGGCGAAAGTTCCTGTCTTTATGGAATTTAAATCCTAGTGAGAGAGATAGATGGTAAATAAATAGGTATGTAATATATATAATATACATACATGTATGCATACACTTGTGCACAAACCTATGTGTAATATTGGATGATGACATATGCTATGGAGAAAAGTAAAACAAGAGAGAGGGATCTAGTGTGCTCCCTCCTTTGCTACTTACCAACTGCATGATCTTGAGCAAATTACTTAACTTTCCAATACCCAGTTTCATCACCTGTAAAATGGGAGTAGTAATAGCTCTTGCTCCTACTGTGGTGAAGATTACATGAGTTAATGTGTTAGCACAGAGCCCTGCACCTGCTAATGCTCTATGAATGTTGGCTGTGCTATGTGTCTAGCTCTCTTCTTAGGCTCTGAGGGTGCAGAGGTCGTCTACAAGGACCCAAGCCAGTCTCTGTCCCCATGGAATCCTCAGGTCTAGTCTTTTTACAGAGCCTAGCACTTCCTGATTTGATCCTCCCCACCCCCCTGTGAAGGAAGAGTAGTCTGTACTATTAGCTCCCCTAGCTAACGAAGGCACTGCAACCTGAAGAGTAAGCTCGCGCTAGAGCACTAGCTGGTCCGCGATAGGGGCTACGATTTGCAGCCAGTTTTATCATGTGATGACATTGGGCTGCTACTCAGCACGCCAGAATTGTTCCTTTCCAATGTCCACTTTCTCTGGCCTTGGAAGTCAACATTAAATTTCAAAAGACAGAAATGCCTGCTGGGAACGTAGAAGAAAAGATGCTGCTGTATTTGGTTAGCTTGTTCTGGAGGGTGTTGGCAGTCCCTTGATTTGGTTTGGGGACATCTGAAAGACACGTACTTTGGTGGTGGACAGACACTGAGTGGGATGTGAAGGAGGAAGAAAGAAAACAGAACATAGTATGACATAAAATAAGACGGGAGTTGTGTCAGGCAGCTTCTCCTAGGGATGCAGGAGGGCTCTGGTCAAGGGCATAAAGCCAGCTGACTCCTCCTGGGGCCACCGCCTGTTCCATATAAGTGCTTTGGCACAAATTTGAAAACTTTAGAATTGCTAATTAGAGGTAGAGAACCAACCCATAATCACTGGAGGTCCCAGAGGGAGCTGGACACCTCTGACAGCTTGGGCTCTAGATGCGTATCTTCTCCCACGAGCAGAATGAAGAGCCTCTGCAGACAAATGCCAACATCACATCAATCGCACATTGCATGGAGAGGAGCAGTGGAAGTCCAGACTCCCGTGATCTATATTATGACAGCGAAGGCATGTAATCCCCAGATGGCACTATAGATAAAGAAATGCTGGTGTTAGAGCCTTGACGTTCCGTCCGGGCAAGCAAAGGGAAGTAGGAGCTGGTTAAAGTGAATTTGAAGCAAGTAGCTGCGGATCTCAGAACTTCCCCCCCCCAAGCTGGGCACCCAGGATGGTCCACCTAATTCTGTTAGAACACGCCCTTTCTGTTCAAGCGTTTCCCCACACTTTAATTCCCCAGAGTCCACTATGTTGTTTCCTCTTGAAATGTTTCTATACTGAAGCCAGTCTGCAGAGTCAACAACAGAAAGATGATAATGCATATTTTAAAAGATGGCTCAAATTTAAATTCAAGCATATGTTTTATTTTACATTTTCTCTGGATCATATACTGTTAAACTACATCACAGTCTCCTAAGGTTTTTCTACACAAATGATAGGCTCAAAAGTGGAGACAGGCCTTTTTCAGATTAAGGTGTGTGTGTAGATTTTCAGATTAAGGTGTGTGTAGAAAGGAGAGCATGTCCCCTCTAGGACTCTCCATTCTGTGAGTCCTGTACTCTGCCTTGTCTAATCCAGGGAGGATTAGGTATGAAAAGGAGCCTAGATATTTGGTCAAACAAGTTCTCAGGGCTTTTGCCAGTATTCTCCCCATAGAACAGGAGACAGCTGATTGGCACAGCTATACTGAGACTATAGACATTCAGGGCTTACAGCACATCTAGTGTCTTGGCTAATATTCGTCAAAGGTCAGACAGGTAGAAGGCGAAGCTGTGTTAATGATTCTGATCCCAACCTATCTGATGGTTTATCGAGCAGTTTATTAAAGTCTCTCAAAATTCTCTTTCTCTGCCTCAGTCTCCTCATCTATAACATAGGGATAATAACTGTACCTACCTTGTATGCTTGTTGAGACTATTAACAAGGTTATATAAGGTAACCTATATAAACACACAATAAGTGCTCCTCAAGATTTGCTCTTACTATTTTCATTGTCAAAATCAATAAAGCACCATTTTAATCTGCACGTGTGAGTTAAAAAAATTAAGGAAAAATCCTCATCATAAAAAAATGAGCCTAGAATACACTTATTCATCATTTGTTTGTAAAGTCAATAAGTTTTATATGTGAAGTAGCAGGTGTAATGAATTCAATATAAATCTGGAAAAGCAAGGCTAGAATAGCAGAAGTAGATGATTAGGGAACCATGGCACATTAAATAAAGTAATTAACAAGCCATCAGCTAATTCACAGGGTGAGGATTCTCAACAAAGTGTACATGGTACTTCCGTTGTGGATTTCTTTTACATTTTTACAATTTCCATGATGCTTTGTGAGTATACTCCTAGATTGTGCTCATCCAAACAAGATTCTGGATAATTTAAAACACTTAAGCACAAATGACTTCATTTCCCCCAGGGCCTATGTCCTCTGGCTTGTGTCCACTTTTAACAGCTCCCTAGTTAGCAAGGTTTTATTTCATTAAGCACCACTTATCTCTTAATGTCATCAAGGCAAGATCGTTGTCATTAACAAGGGACAGAACATTTTTATTCTTTGCTCTCCCAGTGCATGGGAAACACAAAGTTTCCCAGGGAGACATTCTGGGGTCTTTGGCAGCTCACCAGTGTCTTGGATGAGAATACTCCTGATTTCCTGGAGTTCTAAAGTCTGATGGTTGGGTGAAGCCTTGGTGATCATCTGCTCCAGTGTCCCATCCCTGTCCTCCACAATGTCCCTGACAGACCATCCATCCACTCTGTGATGGAACACATCATTTTTTCCCCATCTGATCTTGGTTCCCCCCTTTGTCCATTCCGTGCATTGGTTACAGATCTTGTCATACAATCATCTTTCAAGATATTATTGATGAAATTCCTCTCAATGAGGAACACATCCCTGTGAAATAAAAAACGGCCATATAAAGTAGATTATACTTAACACTCAAGAGTATCATGGGGGGACTTCGGAAATAAATTTGCATCTTAGCTTAGATTGGACCTTTGAGGAAAACCAGCTCTACTATTTGTAAAACCTTGAAGCTCCTTTAGGAAGTATTTATTTCATAAATTTGCAGTGATGAGAATGGGTGTAATTAAGTTTCGTTTTCATTCAGGTGATGTTTGTTTTTGCCAGACCCTGGGATCAACCAGGAGGCTGCTAAGATAGATAAATCACGGTCCCTCCCCTTGCATCTACTTGGAACGTAGATGAATAAACAAATAACTGTAATACAGCACATTAGGAGATGTCTTAGAGGAACAAAGAGGGAAGGAAATTCTGATGAGGGAGCATTCATTCATCCAGGTGTGGAGAGTCTGGGAAGGCTAAGAGAAGTAGTGCTATTTATGCTGGAACTTGCTGGATCTTGACATGTGGGGAGGCGCTGACCAGATCTGGTGAAGAAGCAGGAACAGAGGAAGAGAATTGGGACAGGGGTTGGGAAGGCAGAGTAGGAAAGAGAACAGTATTTTGATGCTGAATGCTGAGATGCCTTGTCTTTGTTTTCAGCAGAAATCTTTTCGCCTTTTGAGGTGCTGCAGTTACCTGTGGTGAGTAAGAGAGGCTTAGCTTGCTGCAAGACTGAGAAGACCCCAGCCATCTTGCCTTCCCTAGACTCTATTTAGTCAAAAGTTCAGAGCTTGCCTTATTAACTGCAAGTGTAGTTTTTTTTGGTTCAGTCCCTGAACTTTCTGCCGTATCTAGAGATTCCCCCAGGAGGCTACAGGTCACCTTAAGGGCTACCTTTGTTGAGGGTCTTGGGAAAGGTCCTTGACACTTGAAAATAAATTTCAAGTAATCCCCTCTGAGGAGAGGGTTTACTGGTTGTTTCTTTGATCTCATGACGCCCCCTGGTGGTTCTGTTAGAATAGCTTCTACAAGGAGATGTCTTACAAGCTTTGGTTGTGTGGGAGAAAAGGATTTAGAATTCTTTGTCATAAGTTTGAGCTGCAACTGGTAGCTCTTGGTCACTTATTGCCGTTTAATGTAGGAGTGGACAGTACAAATGAGCCCACCTGCATATGACAGGGCCCATTTGGTGGTGTAATAAGAGCTTCAGGGCGTCACGGGCTTATGGTACCTGGCCTCCTAGAGAGCCCTCCTACCCCAGATATGAAAATGAAAATGGATCTATTGTCTGTGGAATGCCAGTGCTAAAATGCATACTCACATTTTGGATTAGGCAGAGGAGGAGTCTTCATATGGGTAAAGAATAAAGTAACATTTATTGAGCACCTATTGTGTGCCAGATACTGTTCAAGGCCCTTTCACAGATCTCATCTTTAGCCACCACCATCTCCCCCTCCCCTCCTCCTCTTCCTTTTTCTTTGCTGTATTTGTGTCCCTTTATTAATGCCTATCCTTTTTTTAAAAAAAATATAATTTATTGTCAAGTTGGCTAACATATAGTGTATACAGTATGCTCTTGGTTTTGGGGGTAGATTCCCATGATTCATTACTACATATAACACTCAGTGCTCATCCCAACAAGTGCCCTCCTCAATGCCCATCACCCATTTCCCCCTCTCCCTGCCACTCCAACCCTCAGTTTGTTCTCTGCATTTAAGAGTCTCTTATGGTTTGCCTCCCTCTCTGTTTGCAACTATTTTTCCCCCTTCCCTTCCCCCATGGTCTTCTGTTAAATTTCTCAAGGTCCACATTTGAGTGAAAACATATGATATCTGTCTTTCTCTGACTGACTTATTTCGCTTAGCATAATACCCTCCAGTTCCATCTGTGTTGTTGCAAAGGCAGGATTTCATTCTTTCTCATTGCCAAGTAATATTCCATTGTATATATAAACCACATCTTCCTTATCTGTTCATCAGTTGATAGACCTTTGGGCTTTTCCATAATTTGGCTATTGTTCAAAGTGCTACTATAAACATTGGAGTACATGTGCCCCTGTGAATCAGCACTCCTGTATCCTTTGGATAAATTCTTAGTATTGCTATTCCTGGGTTGTAGGTTAGTTCTATTTTTAACGTTTTGAGGAACCTCCATACTGTTTTCCAGAGAGGTCGCACCAGTTTGCATCCCCACCAACAGTGCAAGAGGGTTCCCCGTTCTCCACGTCCTCGCCAGCATGTTGTTTCCTGAGTTGTTAATCTTAGCCACTCTGTTTAACCACCAATTCTGTTCTTCATGTGATAAAACTGAGCTCAGACGCAGTCCCATTTTCCTGTAAAGTCATGTGCAGTCATCAGACTATGGATGCTGATTTTTAGCTCAGTAAACACAGTTGCCACACTTACAGTCTACACCAGGAGCACAGCAGCTCAGGTGGTTTTATTAGATGTAATAATCTATCTTAGCTCTGGACAAAATTAGGGATGCCTCTGTTGTGTGGCATCACACAAAGTGTATAGTGTTCAAGTGTATAGTCCAGAGTATAGTTTTCTCTTGTGTAATGAATCACCATAAACAGCACACATTTAGTATTTCCCAGTTTCAGTGAGTCTGGAGGTTGGCACAGCTTAGCTGCATCCTCTGCTGAGGATCTCACGAGGCTGCGGTCAAGATGTTGGCTGGACTGCATTCTCACCTGGAGAAGTGTCTGCTTCTAAGCTCATCTATGTTACTGGCAAAATTAATTTCCTTCCAGCTTTCTGAGGACTCTAGCATTTTGCTGCCTTTCAGCCAAAGGCTGCCCTCAGATCTTAGAGGCCACTCACAGTTCTTTGATATGTAGATTTCCTCAACATGGCAGCGTACTTAATCAAGCCAGCGAGGAGGATCCTTGACCTCAGGGGAGGGTATCACCTGATTAAGTCAGACCCACCCCTAATAACCTCCCTTTTGATTAATTAGCTCAAAACCAATTGATATGGAATGTTAATTACATCTGTAAAATATCTTCATCCTTGTCATATTCTGTTGGCTAGAAGAAAGTCACGGATCCTACTTACACTCAAGGGAAGGAGATTATATAGGGCATGACCATGAAGGAGCAGGGATTCCTGAGGGCCATCTTAGAATTCTGCCTACCACAATGAAATTGTTCTTGATTCTTTCTTATTCCAATATCACAAAAACTGCCAGATCCATTAAGACAGAGACTGGCCTATAGAGTTCCACTCTTCTTCAATTGCTCAAAAAAATTTAATACCATGTGCTACCCGGGTATTAGCTTGGCAGGAGGCTATATTCTCATGAAGCTGGCCCTGATTCCACTCTGTGATGTATCATTTTGCTTATCCATTTGCTAGCTGATGGACATTTAAGTTTCTAGTTTTTGGTTTTATCAACATTTGCTTATGAGAGTCTTTGTGTAGACATATGTTTTCCTTTCTTTTGGGTGGATACCTGGGAGTGTAATTGCTGGGTCATTTGCTAAGTATGTGTTTAACTTTTTAAGAAACTGTCAAATTGTTTTCCAAAGTGGCTGTACCGTTTTACATTTCCATTTCTTCACATCCTCACCAACATATACTCTCTACCTTTTTTAAATTATAGCCTTTATGCTAGGGGATGTGGTGGTATCTCGTTATGGTTTTGATTTGCATTTTCTTTTTTTTTTTTTCCAATATATGAAATTTATTGTCAAATTGGTTTCCATACAACACCCAGTGCTCATCCCAAAAGGTGCCCTCCTCAATACCCATCATCTACCCTCCCCTCCCTCCCACCCCCCCCATCAACCCTTAGTTTGTTCTCAGTTTTTAAGAGTCTCTTATGCTTTGGCTCTCTCCCATTCTAACCTCTTTTTTTTTTTTTTTTTCCTTCCCCTCCCCCATGGGTTTCTGTTAAGTTTCTCAGGATCCACATAAGAGTGAAAACATATGGTATCTGTTTCTCTGTATGGCTTATTTCACTTAGCATCACACTCTCCAGTTCCATCCACGTTGCTACAAAGGGCCATATTTCGTTCTTTCTCATTGCCATGTAGTACTCCATTGTGTATATAAACCACAATTTCTTTATCCATTCATCAGTCGATGGACATTTAGGCTCTTTCCACAATTTGGCTATTGTTGAGAGGGCTATTTGATTTGCATTTTCTTAATGACCAGTGACACTGAATATCTTTTCATGTGTTTATTTGCTATCCATATATTTTCTTTGGTGAAATATCTATTTACATCTTTGTCCACTTGTTTAAAATTTTTTTTTTTCAACGTTTATTTATTTTTGGGACAGAGAGAGACAGAGCATGAACGGGGGAGTGGCAGAGAGAGAGGGAGACACAGAATCGGAAACAGGCTCCAGGCTCTGAGCCATCAGCCCAGAGCCTGATGCGGGGCTCGAACTCAGGGACCGCGAGATCGTGACCTGGCTGAAGTCGGACGCTTAACCGACTGCGCCACCCAGGCGCCCCCACTTGTTTTAATTTTTTAATTTTATTATTTTTTAAAATGTTTATTTTTGAGAGAGAGAGAGAAAGTGAGAGCATGACCGGGGGAGGTGCAGAGAGAGGGGGACAGAGGATCAGAAGTGGGCTCCCTGCTGACAGCAGTGAGCCTGATGTGAGGCTTGAACTCACCAACTGTGAGATCATACAACCTGAGCTGTATGCTCAGCCATTAGCCACCCAGGTGCCCTGCCCATTTGTTTTTAAATGGGGTTGTTTGTCATCTCACTGAGTTGTAAGACTTTAAAAAATATATACTCTGGATACAAATCATTTCAGTTTTATGATTTGCAAATATTTTCTCCTGGTCTGTGACTTGTCTTTATTTACTTAATGGTATCTTTTGAAGAGCAAAAGTTTTTAATTTTAGTGAAGTCTAAGTTGTCAGCTTTTTCATTTATGGTTGGTATTTTCGATGTCATCTGGTTATTTTTTATTACTCTCCTCGGGGAAGAAATTGGGGGCCATGGTGACAGACAGTCACAACTCTTTTACTTCATTTGGGGCATTGAGAGATTTCTCTTGATTGTATTATAGAAACACATAGAGAAAAATGAAAGTGGTTTTTAGATTCATAGGGGCTTTGTGGCCTCTCCACTCCTCCTTTTCATTGTGGACATGCATGTTATCTTGGGAGAGGCTCAGTGGCAGGCTTAGGGACGATGGAGAAAAGTCACAGATCCACTCTATACATGAGAAGGGAAAACATTATGTGGGAATTTCAGGGATCAGGGGATCCTCAGGCTCTGGGTGAGGGATTTTTTCCAGAAGATATGGCTGTATGATCATGTTAGAAGGGGAATGATATGAGGCTGAAGCTCTAGTTATTCTCTGTTTCAAAATCTAAGCACCATTTGGGAAACCTGGGTGGCTCAGTGGATTCAACTCTTGGTTTTCTGCTCCAGGTCATGATTTCATGGCGTTCGTCAGATTGAGGCCCATGGACAGTGCAGATCCTGCTTGGGATTCTCTCTGTGCCCCTCCCCAGTTTGTGTGTGTTCTCTCTCCCTCTCAAAATGAATAAATAAACGAAACTAAGCACCATTTAAGGCTGATGACTAAGCGCAACCTCTGTTGTAGCTAAAAATGCAAATGGGCAATAGATGCAATCCTCACAATTTTATTTATTTTTAAAATTTTCTTTTTAATGTTTATTTATTTTTGAGAGAGAGACAGTGAGAGCCAGGGAGAGGCAGAGAGGGGGGCGGGCGGAGACACAGAATCCAAAACAGGCTCCTGGCTCCGAGCTGTCAGCACACAGCCTGATGCAGGGCTCGAACTCATGAACCATGAGATGATGACCTAAGTTGGACGCTTAAACGACTGAGCCACCCAGGCACCTGCAATCCTCACAATTTTAAATGATGGAGAGATGTGATTCAGGACATTTTAATATTTTGAATACCTTTCTGTTAGTTTAAAAAACACTTATTGAACGTCATACAGACCAGGCACTGTTCTAGGTCCCATGGGTGCCTAATAGGACAAAGCAGACAAAAGTCTTTGCTGTTGTAGAGCTTATATTCCAGGAGGGGGAGACAGACAATACATAAAAAGTAAAGAAAATGACACAATGTGGTCAAGGTGATAAATGTTGTGGGAAAAGATACCAGGGGATGGAGAATCAAGGATGCTGAGGTATTTGATTTCATACAGGGTGGTCGGGGAAGAACACACTGAAGGGGTAGTATTTGAGGTGGGAAGTGATGTCTGGGGGAAAGAGCAAAAAAGGAAGAGACCAGGCACTGTAGAAGCCTCAAGACGGTGGTGTGCCTGGCATGTTCAAGGGCTGGTGCGGAGGTCAGAATAGAATGAGCCAAGAAGACAGGGGACAGTGAAGCAGGAGACAAGCCAGAGAGGAAACGAAGCCATATATGTAGGTCTCATACACTGTTAAGACTTGAGCTCTTACAGAGAGTGAACTAGAACAAATTTTGTGCAACTATAGTGTCTAAATTTCTATTCCATCCAGGTGTATAATAGTTACATTTTCTTCAAATGATTTCCCGAACAATACAAAAAAATTCAATATCATTGAGGAATAGTTGACTTTTTAAAAGGCCAAATGATACTGTGTGGATAATGACATACAACGTGGATCTAAAATGTTATTACAGGGGCGCCTGGGTGGCTCAATCAGCTAAGCGTCTGACTTCGGCTCAGGTCATGATCTCGTGGTTTGAGAGTTCGAGCCCCGCGTTGGGCTCTGTGCTGACAGCTCGGAGCCTGGAGCCTGTTTCAGATTCTGTGTCTCCCTCTCTCCCTCTGACCCTCCCCCGTTCATGCTCTGTCTCTCTCTGTCTCAAAAGTAAATAAACGTTAAAAAAATTAAAAAAAAAATAAAATGTTATTACAGAGTTGCCAAAAAGATAAAAATACTGGCCTATGTACAAATGAATGAAATTTAAAGACAAAAATGCATCGATTTTCTTTGAAATGGGTTTTAAGTGGATTAATTAAAACCAGAGACTTTGGGGGCACCTGGGTGGCTCAGTCCCTTGTGTCCCATCTTCAGCTCAGGTCATGATCTCACGGTTCGTGAGTTGAAGCCCCACATCAGGCTCACTGTTGTCAGCTCAGAGCCCACTTAGGATCCTCTGTCCCCCTCTATCTCTGCCCCTCCCCTGCTCACTCTCTCTCCCCAAAATAAATAAAACATTAAAAAAAAACCCAGAGACTTTGGGAAATTACAAAAGATAATTTATTGCAAAGCAGGCTGTAAATGGGGAACCACAGTGTTACAGTGGAGACAGATTTAAAGAGCAACTCAGCAGAGTATGAAATTATTAGGTACAAGTAAAATGTACACTTGAAGATATTTTTACATATACCTGAGTAATATGGAGTGATGTGGATGGTAATTCAAACACAATATCCTCTCGTGCACTGGGGGAAAAGAGGTACAGCATGAATGCACTAACTTTCCTTACAGAGTTGGTAGGGCCCACTCTTGGTGGCTTGTGAACCCAGCTCACCGTCTATGAGGAAGGAAAAGAGAGTTGGAACAAGCTTGGTGTGGGGTATGTGGCTTAAAACTCAAATATTACCAATCATTTAAATCAGAACGTTCTTTAAACCAGGGGTTCCTAAATTGCCAAAATTGGATCTTTAAATGTAAAGAAAAAAAACATGGGGCACCTGAGCGGCTCAATTGGTTAAGGATCCCACTTCTGCTCAGGTCATGATCTCATGGTTCGTGGGTTCGAGCCCCTCCCCCTGGGTGGGGCTTTGTGCTGATAGCTCAGAACCTGCCCCCTGCTTCAAATTCTGTCTCCCTCTCTGCCCCTTCCCTGCTTGCACTCTGTCTGTCTGTCTCTCTCTCAAAAATGAATGAATGAATGAATGAATGATTAAATGTAAAGAAAATCTTGTTTTAGCCCGGCTGGAGTAGACCCAGAAGTAATTCTGGTGGATATTGATCTGTTTCTGTATTGCCTGACGGTCACTTTTGCACAGCTTTGTCAGAAACGCATTGTTGGCGCCCTCTGGTGGCAGGTTCAAGCTTCAGACTAGTGACCGAATTAACAATTCCTAACAGCCCTTATTTAATGAGAAAGGCCCGTACCAACTTATCTCATGTAAAATCTAGATTGTCCTTTGCTGAGGGTGCATATTACAGAGTTTGTAAAATCACTTGAATGCCAAATTGGGCTTAAAAATAAATAAGCGCAAAATAAGTAAGTACAAAAATTTTGGTGGAACATTTCTCTATGATAATAATAGCTAACACTACAGGTTCTAACTATTCCAAGTGCTTCATGTTTATTAACTCATTTAAGCCACACAACTCTATAAGGTGCTATTATATTCCCATTTTACAAAAGAGAAGCTGAGGCACAAAGAGGACTCATTTGCATAAGGTCCCACAACTAGTGAATAGGAGAGCTGGGATTTAAACTCAGGAAGTCTGTTCCAGACTCTGTGCTCCGAACCACCACACCTCCCCACACCATTGCTTTTGTGGCCGAGCATACAACTGGTTTTATGTGATGCCTGGTTCTCTAGAATTGACCATTGTTCTTCAAATACTTTTGCTTTTTATTTTTATTTTAAAAAATGTTTATTACTTATTTTTGAGAGACAGAGAGTGGGGAGGGGCAGAGAGCGAGGGAGACAGAGGATCTGAAGCGGGCTCTGTGCTGACAGCAGAGAGCCCGATGCGGGGCTTGAATTCATGAACCATGAGATCATGACCTGAGCTAAAATCAAGAGTCAGGTGCTTAACTGACTGAGCCACTCAGGCACCTGGGTGTTTTGCTTTTCAAAAGCAAAACAAGATGATGTATTTGTGTATATACATATATATGTATGTACACTCATATATAAAACATTGAAGTAAAATATATCACCTAAAGATAGACATATAAAAGGAAGAATTATATATATGAAGCAAGATAAACACATGACTTTGACTTTAGAAGAAAAGTATTTGAATGTTTTTTTTTCTGGTGATGCATATATTCCAGTAATATTTGTTATCAGTTAATTGAAGTTGCTCTTCAGATTGGGGTTGAAAATGTAAAATTCTGCATGTCTTAATCTGTGTTAGTTTAAGCTTCTTGAGAGCAGAATTAGGGTATGATTTATCTCTGACTGCTAGTACTGGAGAATCTCAACATTTATTGAATGAATGAACAACGGAGTGGATGAATAAATATATCTGCTAAATTTTCTTCAAGGTCGTGAGTTATTCATAATATTGATAGCAAGTGGTCCTATAGTGTTTATGATTTATTACTTTCCTAACTACCTTATACATAGTGACTTGCCTTATCTATAGCAACCTGTGAGGTAGGTACTGTTGTACTCATCATTTTACAGATAAAGAAAGTGAGGCAGAAAGGTTAAATAACTTGTTCCAGCTGATAAGTAGCAGAGCTAAGACTCAAACTAGAAAGTTTGACTCTGGAGTCCGTGAACTCAACCATCATACTACATGGCTCATGCAAACAGGCTTGTGCTGGCCTTGGCCATGATGAGTGTGTTTACAGAGCTATAGGGGTTCACACTGAGGGGGCTTTTTCTGTGCTTAGTCCTTTATGGAAAAAGTATTGGGCATGGACTCCCTTCAGCTCAGGAAACTCAGACTTCGCATCCTCCCCCCCTCTCCCGACCTCCCACCCCCAAACTGAACTCGCTGTGCACTTCCCCAAATCCCCAGATTCCCTCCTGTTCTGTGCTCTGTGTCTCAGCAAGTGGCAACAGCGGGCTCTTGACTGGACTTTCTTTCTCCAGGGTTGCCCCTGTCCCATTCATGCTCCACACAGCATTTCAGAGTGATTAAAAAAAAAAAAAAAAAAGACTTTAGTTTTTCAAGTAGTTTTATGTTCTAGCAAAATGGCCTAGAAAAACCCCACAACCTGGTTAAAGCTAGGTTAAAGTCACTAACTCTGCACCTGCCCCCCAAGCGGCTGTATTGCTGCTGCAGTAAGGGCCACCACCATGCCAGTGGGGCTCATTTCACCTAAAAGACGGCAGATCCCAAATGGCTACCCTACACCCCTAGACAGTCCCATGATTCCCTGCGAACATTCTTTAACATTGCTCATCTTAACCCTGCCAACCTTGACCCCACATCCTCCCCCACCTGTGGCCTCATCTCTATGCTCTTGTTCAAAGCTAAAAAGTTTGAAAGCGTTATGTATCTTCACTGGTGCTATTTCCTCACCCCCAGTCTCTCTCCTACCTTCATTTCCATCAGGCTTGTATAGCTCATTCTACTGAAATGGCTTTAACAAGTCTCCAGTGCCATATCTTATTGCACACAGTTTTTAGCCTGTCAGCAAAATGTACTACTTAAAAAAAAATTAAAGGGGCGCCTGGGTGGCTCAGTCGGTTGGGCGGCCGACTTCGGCTCAGGTCATGATCTCGTGGTCCGTGAGTTCGAGCCCCGTGTCGGGCTCTGTGCTGACAGCTCAGAGCCTGGAGCCTGTTTCAGATTCTGTGTCTCCCTCTCTCTGACCCTCCCCCGTTAATGCTCTCTCTCTGTCTCAAAAATAAATAAATGTTTAAAAAAAAATTAAAATTAAAAAAATATTTTTAACTTTTTTATTTCTCAAAAGTGTTTAAGATTTTGTTGAAATACACATAATACACAGTTTATCATCTTTTTTTTATTTTAGAGAGAGAGTCCACATGCGGGGGGAGGGGGAATGGGGAGAGAGAGAGAGAGAGAGAGAGAGAGAGAGAGAGAGAGAATGAATCTCAAGCAGTTTCCATGCTTAGCGCCGAGCCCGACATGGGGCCCAGTCCCCAGAATCAAGAGTTGGGCACTTAATCGAATGAGCCACCCAGGCATCCCTTAACCATTTAAAAATGCACAGCTCAGTAGTGTTAAGTACATTCACATTGTGCAACCCATCTCCAGAAACCTTTTAATTTTGCAAAACTGAAACTCTGTACCCGTTGTTGTTGAGTTGTATGACTTCTTTATATATTCTGGATTTATTTTGCCCCTTCTATATATTATGGACATTAACTTCTTATCAGATGTATGATTTGCAAATATTTTTTTACATTCTTTAGGTTGCCTTTTCACTCAATTCATTGTGTCCTTTGATGCACAGAAGTTTAACATGTTGATATAGTGCAGGGGCTCCTGGTGGCTCAGTCGGTTAAGCGTCTGACTCTTGGTTTCAGCTCAGGTCATGATCTCACAGTTCATGGGTTCAAGCCTGGTTCAGGCTCTGCGCTGACAGCATAGAGCCTGCTTGGGATTCTTTCTCCTCCTCTCTCTCTCTCTCTCTCTCTCTGCCCTTCCCTGGCTTGCTCTCTCTCTCTCTCTCTCTCCAAAAATAAATAAACATAAAATAATGAAAAAATAAATAAAACTAGAGGAAATCTGGCAACAAAAAAGAAAACATTAAAAAATGTTGATATAGTCCAATTTTTCTATTTTTGCTTTTGTTGCCTGTGCTTTTGGTGTCGTATCCAAGACATCATTGCCAAGTCCAATGTCATGAAGCTTTTCCCCTATGTTTTCTTCTGAGGGTTTTTGTAGTTTTAGCTGTTATGTCTTTGATGCACTTTGACTTAATTGTTTTTTGTGTGTGGATATTGAGTTCATGTTTTTTGTGCATGGATATTCAGTTTTCCCAGCACCGTTTGTTGAAAAGACTTCATTCACTCCCTCATTTTTGAAGTCTCCTCTTTTCCACTGCTCTGTGATTTCTCCTACGCTTGCTCTGTTTCTTAACTCATTGACTGTTTCTTCTTCATCGATTTTGCTGTTCTTCTTCTTTGTGACCTCTAAAAAATTGATATACATAGGCTTAGTACTTGTCTTTTCCCTCTGCTCACCTCTCCCCTCCTTAGGTGATCTCATCTGATACCATGACTTTAAATAGTGAACCCCCCCCCCCCCACCATATTCTTTATCTCCATCCTAGATCCTGGACTCTGGACTAACACATCCACATGCTTTTTTTGATATCTTTATTCAGATGTCTAATAGACATCTTAGCCTCACATCTATTCATTACCTCATAGAATCTGCTCATTCCTATGTTTTACTCCCTTCTTCTTCACTGGTCCTCCCCCAAGAAAGAATATGTATGCAGTAAATGTTTTTTAATACCATTTTTTCCCATTTTCCTTGCACTAGTTTGGGTCACCCAGCTGCCTGCTCTTATAGCACATGTTCTTTACTATCAAGCACTCATAGTGCTAGTTTATTGTAGTTATTTGTTTCTAGCAATTGGCTATCTGTGCAACTAAACTATTACCTCCGGGGTGTGTGCCTGCTTTGTTTGAGGTTGAATCTCGAGTGCAATAGGGACTCAAAAAATACATATTAATTGAACAAATGAATTATTTGATGGTGGAGAATGGGGGTATAAAGGTTAGAAGACTAGAGTCAGGGAGCCCATTCAGGAGCTCTCTAAGGAAGAGCTAGGAAAGTAGGGGTGGAAAGGAAGAAATATATTTAAGAAACATGAAAACTGAATCTATGGAATATGAATGTCTGGGGATGGGGTTAGGAGGGACTATGACTCAGGACTTGTACAGAAAGTAGGCTTCCATGGTGTGGCTAGGGACTTTTATTTATTTATTTATTTATTTATTTATTTATTTATTCATTCATTTATTTAATGAAGTCTATTGTCAAATTGGTTTCCATGTGGCTAGGGACTTTTATTTATTTATTTATTTATTTATTTATTTATTTATTTATTCATTCATTTATTTATTTAATGAAGTCTATTGTCAAATTGGTTTCCATGCAACACCCAGTGCTCATCCCAAAAGGTGCCCTCCTCAATACCCATCACCCACCCTCCCCTCCCTCCCACCCCCCGTCAACCCTCAGTTTGTTCTCAGTTTTTAAGAGTCTCTTATGCTTTGGCTCTCTTAGGGACTTTTAAATCATGCTCACTGAATTGTTTGTTCCTGAGTTCCACTACAGAATTGTCTTCGTTTCTGTGGAAAGTTTCGTATAGGAAGTTCCTGGAAAAGGGTACAAATGTCAAATGTATGAAGGTTGCACAAGATATTTAGATGTTGCAAGGGCAGCTCCATTCTCTGAGAGCTAAAATGCACTTTCCAATCCCAAGTTACATCTCATCTTTTAGGTCCAGTCTTTGATCATTTGGTTTTGGAACTTAGTCTATGTTCTTTAGCTTTTCTTCTTTTTCCTTCACAGATGTATATGTAGCAGCTTAAGCTCAGTGAACTCCCAGTTGAGAGAGTCCCTGATTCAAGCCCACACTATAATTCCCATTTTTGCGTCAACTGTAGTAAGTGATGAGACTTCTGTTTCTAATCACTAGTTCCAGCCTGTCATTTTCCCACTTTCTACACATTTATTTGACATAATAAGGGCAAAATGCAGTAAAATATTCAAATAAGTGCATAAACAATCTCTCTTTAATGGATACAAGTGGGGGTGCTGCTAAAATTGAACTATGAGCTGGCAGCTGGCATGACAGCTTGAACGGGTTGCTTGTTGGATAATATACAAAAGATTCCTCACTTGGAGGGCAACTTTGCTAAGCAGTGCCCTGCTGCAAAAGGGTGTGAAGAAACTAGAACTCTACCTATCTTTTGGGAAATCTGTAGGTAGTTCCATACTGTATCTTTAATTGGACTCTTGCCTCTACCAGACCCATTCCTTGTTGGGAACTTAACTGTGTCCCCACCCCCCGCAAATTCATGTGTTGAAATCCTAACCCCTACTGCCTCAGAATGTGACTGTATTTGGAGATATGGCCTTTAAAGAAGTAATTAAGGGAAAATATGGTCATATGGATGGACCCCAATCCAATATGACTTATAAGAACAGGAGATGAGGACACAGACTTGCACAAAGGAAGTCTGCATGGAGACACAGAGAGGAGACTGCCATCTACAAGCCAAGGAGAGGGGCCCCAGAAGAAACCATCCCTGCCAACACCTTGACCTAGGACTTCTAGCCTCCGGAATGGTTTGAAAATAAATTTCTGTTGTTTAAGCCACCCAGTCTGTGGTACGTTGTTATGGTGGCCCTCACAAATGAACACAGAACTCTTTGACCAAATGCCACCAGCCTTGCTGGGGCTTCTTGTCCACTCTCTGAGTGTTACAGGGTTTCCTGCAAGGAGAACAGGGGAAGTGGAAAGGCAGTCCCTGGAGGGCTCAAGTGAGGGACAGAGGTTGTGAGCAGCTGGATGACTTGTCCAGGGTCACACACCCAAGTATAGGCCAGACTGTAGACTTGAGTTCACTGTTCAACACATAGTCTCCATAAGAGATTTGGACATATCAATTTTTTGGCATATTTGAAGATAGACTATTCAAGGCTTAAAATCTTGAATATGTCTGTGCAACCACTTATGAACAGGTGCTTATTATTATTTTTTTAGATTACACGATAATGTTCATAAATGTTTCCCCAAAATGGTCAAAATGAAAGAAGGTATAAGGGAGAAGCAGTGATAGGGGAAGGAAGCATTTATAAATCTACCCTTGGATTTCTGCCAAGATGTAAAAAACATCAAAAAAGTAACAGTCAGTTACAGATCATTTTTAAAGAGAAGATTATTTTCTTGTCTCATTTTAAAAGTAATAGATATTTATGGTGTAAAATTTGAAAGGCAAAGTTTAAAGAAATAAACATATATCACCTGCAATCCTGCCATTCAAAGATACCTCTTCTGAACATCTGAGTAGCTGTCTTTTCAAAATCAAGTTCTAAGGCTGTGTAAACATATGTATATATCAAAAAAGTGATGTTATACACTGTACTTAATACTATTTCATAGCCCCTCTTTTTGCCATTTGGAAATATTTCATGAACATTTTCCCAAATCATCAAATATTCTTTGAAAATACTGCTTTTATGCTTACATTTTAATGTCCATTATATAAAAGTGCCATGCTTTATTTAATCTATGAATATTCAGATAAAATGAGTTCATTTTCTTCTCTTTTTTTAAATGTTTATTTATTTTTGAGAGAGAAAGAGAGCACAAGTGGGGAAGGGATAGAGAAAGAGGGAGACCCAGCATTCGAAGCAGGCTCCAGGACCTGAGCTGTCAGCTCAGAGCCTGACATGGGGCTCGAACCCACAAGCCATGAGATCATGACCTGAGCCAAAGTTGGATGCTTAGCCGACTGAACCACCTAGGCATCTCTAGGTTCATTTTCTAATATGAACTGTGGACAAAATGTTAGTGGGATTATGTTGAAAAAACATTTTTTAAAAAGACATATTACATGTTCAGTTACCCAGAAATTAAGGATCTTTATTTAGACGATTGCAACTGAAGTTATTCTTTCTCAGTAATTATGTGTTGTCACTGGAGGTCATTTAGTTTTACTGAAAGAAATTTGATTAAAATATGAAGTGAAATGAAATGCATTTTATGACTTTTAATGTTTTTACATTTTTTTTCATTGATTCATTTATTGGTGGTTCATTTTATTTTTACTTTTAATGTGTGTACCTGAAAAGGTATCTGTTCCATGAATTCAAATGTAAGGTTCCAATGCCCTCCCTTCCTTATCTTTGCTTTTCTTTCTGAAATGACAGCGCCTGTCATATTTTTAAACATTTTTTTTTGAAAATGTCCAGTCTATGAAGCAAGTTCAAAAGGCCTGACCTTTTGTTCTCATTAAATTATGGAGGAAATAGAGAAAGTTAATGTGTTTACTTTAAAATGAATAGAATCGCAAGATAAAAAAGTCTGCTGCATTGCTACAACTGTCTAGTATCTGTTAAGCGCTGACTTCGTACATGACAGGCATTTTCCTGTCAATGATTTTGTTCACTGCTCCCCGTGGTCTGACAATTTAGGCCGTATATCCTCCATTTTCTCTGGGCAGAAAACTGAGTCAAAGAGGTTGAATCACTCGTCCGGGGACACATAGATGCTAAGTGGTGGGCTCCAAAGCATGTATTTTTTTCCATTATACAGCACAAATTGTTTTGGTGACCAGAACAGCTCCTCAAATAGTTTTTGGACTTCTTTAATGAGCATTCGGTGGCAAGAAGCATGCACACCCAGACCAGTTGTGATGATAATATACTCAGGCTCATTTTGTGGGTGGTTATGGGAATTGTTCTCATTGTTTTGTAGTCACGCATGTCTATTGTGTGCATACATATCCTTGTGAGTAGATGGGTATGTGCATGTATAGCATTTATGCACGTACAAAAGACTACCCTGAAAGGGATACAGTAATGCCTTTGCAAACCTTTAAAACACAGCCAAATCCTATAGCCAGAACAAAAGTTGGCAGCCAAATGCTATAATAATAATATATCAAGGCCTTAAAAATGCTCAGAAAATTAATATTTGAAGCTACAGTGATTTTGTTATTTATTATTTTTTTTATCCATTCTCTTTGGACTTGATGCATGGCACTGACTGGCTGTGACCTTGGTTTACCTTGACTATGCGTTTGGTTATTTGTTGTAGCCGTATCACCTTTGACTGCCAGATGTTTTTAAAGTACATTTTTGTTGACGTATAAAACAAATATATTTAAATGTAGACAAATCACAAGGTACAGGCTGAGGGATTTTCAAGAAATGGGGACCTGCCTGTGTAGCTGGCACCCAGATTAAGAAACAGGAGGGGCACCTGGGTGGCTCCGTTGGTTAAGTGTCTGACTTTGGCTCGGGTCATGATCTCACAGCTTGTGGGTTGGAGTCCCACATTGGGCTCTGTGCTGACAGCTCAGAGCCTGGACACTGCTTAGGATTCTGTGTGTGTGTCTCTCTCTGCCCTTCCCCTGCTCTCTCTCTCTCTCTCTCTCTCTCTCTCTTTCAACAATAAATAAACATTAAAAAAACAAAACAGGATGTCACTAACATCAGAGAAACCTTACACCCAGTTTTAGTCTCGATTGCCCTGCCCCCGATGGTTTCCACTGTCCTGACTTTTTATCACCAGAGATTAGTTTTGCCTGTTTTTGAAAGTCACATAAACTGAGTCATAGAGAATACTGTTTTGCATTTGGTTTCATTTTTCAACATGACGTTCGTGAAATCCAGTTTCCTCACTTTCATTTCTAGATAGCATTCATTCATATGAATATGTCACAAGTTATTTTATCCATTCTCTTATGGATAGACATTTGAGTTTTCCCTGTTGTTTGATTGTGATGAATAGTGCCCCTGAAAATATCCTCATACATATTTTCTGGCACAAATATGTCCATATTTCTGCTGGATTGGTGCCTAGGGGTGGTTTGCCCCCAAAGTCATACCAATTTAAATTCCTACAAATAATATGTGAGTAGTTTAGTTGCTCTGAATCTGCCACCACTTGGTATTGTTACTCTTTTTCATTTTAGCCATTGGGTGGGCATGCCGTGGCGTCTCAATATGGCTTCCTTTTGTGTTTCTCTAATGACTAATGAGGTCGTGCACCTTTTCATGTGTTTATTGGCAATTTGGATATCCTTTTTTGTGAAATGTCTTTTCAGATCTTTTGCTCATCTTCTATTGCGTTATTTATGTTTTGTTATTTATCTATTTATTGAATCATAATTGATATACAATATTGTGTGTTAACCAACTGAACCACCCAGGTGCCCCTCCTGTTTCTTAATCTGGGTGCCGGCTACACAAGCAGGTCCCCACTTCATGAAAATCCAAACTAATATTATATTAGTTTCAGGTGTACAACATAGTGATTTGATATTTCTATAACATTACAAAATCAGCACCATGATAGGTCTAGTTACCATCTGTCACCATACAAAATTATTACAATATTATCTACTATATCACCTATGTGTATAGTACTGTCTATGCTTTTCTTATGATTATAGGAATTCTTTATTAATACATGCCCCAGATAATGTAGTGGCTGGATGCAGCATGGGAGTCCTGGGTTTCCAAAAGGTGTGGTATGGGGGCCGGAGGGGAAGAACAGAGAGGGAGGTTTTGGCACCAGAATAAAACCTCACTTTCTTCTCCTTTCAGCCCCGACAGGAGAAAGGTATTTTAGGTAGCAATCCTTTAGTGCCTCTGGTGGCCCTGTGCTTAACTGAGAGGTAGGCTGGCTTACCTCTTGGCCTATGAATCTGGGTTTTGAAGTCTCATATTCTGGAATCTATTTGGTATTATAAACTCACAATTTCAGGTGATCTTGTCCAGTCCCAAACTTGGGAGTCATCTCCTTTTCCTCACCTCTCCTCCAAGCCCTCATCTCTCCAGTCCCACCATGTCCTGTTGATTGTATGTCCAAAATATGCATCCAACTGGATCACTTCACTCTACTTCTACCCCTGGCTCAAGGCACCTGGCTCAAGGCACATCATTTCTCTCCTAGGCCAACGAGATGGCTTCCAAATGGACTTCCAACTGCTACAGCGAGTTGTTTGAAAACATAGTTTGTCCCTCTACTTACTAGTTCTTATTCTCCCTGTTATTATTCCTCACAATGCCTCTCTTTCCTTCATATACTTACCATGATTGGCAATTACATGTTTCCTTCTGCCTTTGTTTTCATGTCTTTTCCACTGACCTGCCAATTCCATTAAGGGATGAGGCCTACTTTGTATATCAGTAAATAGTTGTTGAATTTGAACATGAGTGGTTGAATTAATGTCTCATGTCAAATTTGAATCAGGCCCCCCGTGTTCCCTTCAAGTGGTCATCTAGCCTCTTCTGGCTCCTTCAAGGGATAGAGCTCTCACTACTCCTGAGGCCACCTATCCTATACCTGAAAGGAAAGCAATACACCCAACTTCAGCATTCAGAGAGGAGGCAACGTGTGTAAGTTGAAGGAAGGCCCAGGTCTCAGCAAGATTGAAAACAGGATAAATCTTCCCAAGGCACCAATGTCCATGCTTAATTGTTTTAGTTGGAAAATTCCCCTCTGTTAGCAGATGCAATTCCTGGCTCTTTGGCCCTAACTTCCCTCCCACCCATAGCGTTTCTAGGGAACTTGGTGCACTTCTGCTCTGGGGACAAAATAAGCTTGGGGGTCGATCCTGTTCCCATGCCCTGCCTCTGACCTCTTGCTGTGGGACTGAAGTCTAGAGTGGAATACATCGTGGTCTGGGGCTCTGGAATGGGCTTCACCCATCTCCCAGTGGCTCAGCTCCTTACCCAAGTATGTATTTAACACACTCTCATCAAAGGTGCTGGCAGGGAGCTAGATATCCAAATGCATCACTGGAAACAGACAAGACTGCAGTTAGAAATTCTGACTGTATTGAGGCCGCGTCCCCAGTGTTTAGCTAGTCTATTAAGTAGTAATCTAACTCTGTGATGATCTCAATTAATTTGATGTTTTCCCCAGTCCCCTTTAGGTAGTCTGCACTCAGCACTGTGGGTTCATGAGCAATTTGAAATCCAGCACAGGAAAAGTCCTCTTCTGTTCTTCCTCCTTGTATTCCCACAGTTTAAGTCCAAGGTGCAAGCTCTCAGTGTCATTGAATAAGGTCTTGGAGCCAGAGAGATCTGGGTTCAAGCTAAATCCAGCCACTTATTAAGTGGGGCCCTGGACAAGTCACTTATTTCATGGTGCCTCAACATCCTCATCCAAAATGGAGATAATGCTTATCTCTAGGGCCATTGTGAAGATTAAGTAAGTTACAGAAGGTGTCCAACATTGTAGATAGCAAGAATAGGTGTCCTGTAACAGGGTGGTTCTTTTCCCAATCTTCCATCTTCTAGGAATGATGGCCAAATATGGCTTCTGAATCTATTAGGTTCATATATCTATATAGGAGATACTATATTTACTCTTGATTCCAGAAAAGTATTTGCTGAATTGCTGTTGGGACTATGAGGCTCTCCAGCATCCCTGATGGGGAGACAAAGGCAAGGTTTGGAAGGTGATTTCAGCAAGTGAGCTGGAAACAGGTCCACACTGGCTTTTAATAATCTATCTCCAGTTTATTCCCAATTCATTTCTGCCAGTGTGGGCATAGAGGTCTTTAATTCCCTCCTACCCATAATGCAAGCCTGAATAATTAGAATCCCTCAAATGCCCTACTTTATACAGTAGTTCCAGACATATTCTTACCTGAGCCTTTTGAACAACACTGACAGTAAAGGAAAAAAGAAAGAGCAAAGACTTGGAGGAGATTCGTTAATTTTTTTCCTGGGTAGTAGGAGGATAGATGGTTATTATTTTTCTCTTATCAATTGCCCACATTTTGTAGGTGATAATTTATTAGCATTACTATTTGAACCCCTCCCTCCTTACACATAAATTTTCTGAATTAAAACACTGGGTAAAGTAATTTAAATTTAAGTTTAAATGTTACTGCACCTCTGAAGTATGGGTAAATCTACATAAAGTGGTCAGAAGTAGGAAGCAGGTGCTCAGGGCACCTTAGGGTCATCCATACTGGATTAAAAGTTTGTTGACAATTGAGAGGGAGTGCTGATGTGGTTTTTGTTGCAAAATACATGGGGCTTATCATATTCATAGTAGGTGCTCAGTAAATAAGGACTAGGCTGATGAATGATGCTTCTCTTCTGAACATCTCAGAACATTTTGCTTCATCTATTTTCCTCAGCAAGGAAGGGCTTAGATCCTCCCAAGCAGGATACATTTATTAAATCCATCAGCTGATAAAAATTTATTGAGCTCCTATTATGTGCCAGATGGTGGGTGTGCTGTAGTGACCAAAAGAGTCATGTTTTTGCCCTCATGGACCTCATACACTAGTGGAGAAAATAGGATGTGAACAGGTAAACAAAGAAATAAGATGTGGAGGTGTGCAGGTGCTGCAGAGGAAATGAACCGTTGATAGGGAAGTCTGACAAGAGTTCTCATCTAAGGAGGTGATTTGTAAGTTGAGACCTGAAGAATTAATCTCAGTTGGGCATGTAGGCAGTTGGAGTGGAGGATAGGGACAAGGGCTGCGTTCCAGCAGAGAGAACGACACAGAGATCCTCAAGTGGGAGAGGGCTTGGCTGGTTCACGGGAGAGAAAGGAGGCTGGAGTGCCGGGAGCCCCATGGAAGACAGGGAGTGTGGTTGGCATGAGATGAAGCTGGACAGGTGGACAGAAGCCAGATCACGCAGGGACTTGCAGGCAGTGCTTATGAGTTTGGGTTCATTCTGAGTGCAGAGGGAGCCACTGGGATGTTTTAGGAAGGGGAATGGTGCGTTCCGATTTGTGTTTGGAAAGGATTTCTCTGGGTTTTATTTGGAGAGTGGATCAGAGGGAGGCAAAAGAGGAAGCAGGGAGATTAAAAGGCTATTTAACAGGAACCTCAATGAGGTGGCACCACACGCCACTAGAATGGCTAAAATGGCAAAAAGAGCACAATATCAAGAGTCGGCAAGGATGTGAGCAAGGGAACTCTTCTTTACTGTGATGAGAGTGTAGAGTGATAGCACCATTTTGGAAAGCTCTTTGGCAGTGTCTACCGAAGCTGAACGTGCACATCACTTATGACCCCACAATTCCACTTCCTGAGGATGTGCTGAATGTAAATGCCTGCATATGTGCACCAAGAGATGTGAAAGAATGTTCATGGCACACTATTTCTAATAGCCTCAAGTTGGAAACAATCCAAATATTCATTAGCAGTAGAATGGGTAAATAATTTGTGGCGTATTCTTCCAAAGGTATACAATTCAGCAAAGAGAAAGAATGAACTATCTCTACATGCAAACAACATGAATGAGTCTCACGAATAGAATTTTGAGTGGAAGAAACCGGATGCCAAAGAAGCTACACTGTACGATTCCATTTACATACATTTTAAAATAGATAAAATGAATCTGTAATTGCTGAAAGAAGTCCAGATTTTGGGATGCGGTTCCTGACAAACTCCTACTAGCCTCTCCTAGTCCTTTGGTCACCCTCCCTCAGTGTGCTCAGTCATATCACACTTTTGTGTCCTCTTCTGATTCCATATCTGTCTTTTATTCATTTATTTTATTTTATGAGCTTCTGGAATGTGGGCTTGGAGAAGCAGCTATAGTGTAGTGACTAATTGCCAGGGTCCTAGAGCCAGGCTGTCTGGGTCCAAATTCTGGTTCCATCATTGATGATCTGAGTAATGCTAAGCAAGTTACTAAGTAACTCAGTTGACTTTGTCTGTAGAATTGGGGTAACAGTAGGACATTCTTCATAGACAGCAAGGACTCAATAATTTAATATACACAAAAGCACCTAGAATAACATCTGCTCTTAGTAAAGATTCAGTGAAATCAGCTGTTGTTAGTAATCAGCTTGTCTTCAAATCCCATCAGATGTCTGGCACATGTCATATACGGTACATCGTTGATACATTTAATATGTATGTGAAGTGCTAATTATATGAGCAAAAGTGCAAATGGAGGTAGAGAAGAGAATAATCCCTGTGAGCTGGGGTAAAGGGATTTGAACAACCGATGGAGTTTGAAATGGGGCCTGAAGTGTCGGTAATGTGCATAGATAGGGAAGGTTAATTAATTCAGCAGGCATTCATAGAAAGAACCCTGTTCTCCCACAGTTAGGCCATTTGGTAAATATAGAAACTGAATGTGAAAAATAATTAGCATTAAGTTGATTTCATCTCAAGTTAGCAGACCTGCTATCAAAATTCCATTTCTCTCCTCCCCAGTGTCTGCTGAGGTGTTACTAAGTGTTTTGCTCTAGGAATATAATAGATTTTAATTATTGAATGATGCACTTGAGAAAGCAGAAAGAAGTCAGGAACATTCTGTAACTCTGGGGCATTTACTTTACGCATGCTGGAGAAATTAACATAATATGGTAAAGTTTCCACAGCCACCCAAAAGTAATTTTACGGTGATTTAGAGATTGCTTTCCTTCTCCCACATCCATTGTCACTTTGCCTTTTGTGAATTGTTTTTCCTTCTGGAACTCACCTATGCTGTCTCCTGGCGAATCAAAGCCAAGCTAACAATGTGTGGTTCTGCTCTGTGATTGTGTTAAAAGAAAGGCTGCTACACAAAAGAAGAGATATTAACTTGTCTTTTTTAGGATGTGGGTACCGATTGTGGTTGACATAATTCTCTTTGAGGTTCTTATCCTTTTGTCATTGAGCAATTGTTTCTTCAGCTAAGAGTAGATGAGGACCGCCTATAAGAGGGATCAGGACTGTTGTAAAATTTACCCTTCGTGCTCCCCACTCTGGGGCAAGATGGAATTGAGTTTGAATCAGGAGTCTGTCACTTGGTAGTGGTGCACCTTTGACTTTGAGCCTCACTTTTCTCTTCTGTAGACCGGGATTATGACACCTACCTAGTAGCGGGTGTGGGTTTCAGTGAGACTGGGCACTGTGGTGACAGTATGAGGCAGAGCCCAGGAGGCACATGGTAGGTGCTTAAATGCTTCCTTCCTTGCTCTCACTTTTCTTTCTTTCTTCTTCTTCTTTTTTTTTAAATTTTATTTTTTAAAAATTTACTTCCAAATTAGTTAGCATATAGTGGAACAATGATTTCAGGAGTAGATTCCTTAATGCCCCTTACCCATTTAGCCCATCACCCCTCCCACAACCCCTCCAGTAACCTTCAGTTTGTTCTCCATATTTATGAGTCTCTTCTGTTTTGTCCCCCTCCCTTTTTTTATATTATTTTTGTTTCCCTTCCCTTATGTGCATCTGTTTTGCCTCTTAAAGTCCTCATGTGTGTGGAGTCATATGATATTTGTCTTTCTCTGACTGACTAATTTCACTTAGCATAATACCCCCCAGTTCCATCCATGTAGTTGCAAATGCAAGATTTCATTCTTTTTGATTGCTGAGTAATACTTTATTGTATATAGAGACCACATCTTCTTTTTTTTTTTAATTTTTAACATTTATTTATTTTTGAGACAGAGAGAGACCATGAACAGGGGAGGGTCAGAGAAAGAGGGAGACACAGGCTCCAGGCTCTGAGCTGTCAGCACAGAGCCCGACGTGGGCCTCGAATCCACGGACCGTGAGATCATGACCTGAGCCGAAGTCGGACGCTTAACCGACTGAGCCACCCAGGAGCCCCCACATCTTCTTTATCCATTCATCCATCGATGGACATTTGGGCTCTTTCCATACTTTGGCTACTGTAGATAGTGCTGCTATAAACATGGGGGTGCATGTGTCCCTTCGAAACAGCACCCCTGTATCCCATGGGTAAATGCCTAGTAGTGCAATTGCTGTGTCGTAGGGTAGTTCTATTTTTACTTTTTTGAGGAACCTCCATACTGTTTTCCAGAGTGGAGCTTGCATTCCCATCTTTCTTATTTTTTTTTTAAAGTTAATTTACTACTTTATTTATTTTTTTAATAATCTCTTTCTCCCAGAAAGTGTGTTATGTGAACATATTTAAATTGACACAGAGGGGCGGTGCCTCAGTTGGTTAAGCATCCAACTCTTGATTTTGGCCCAGGTTATGATCTCACGATTCAAGCGATGGAGCCCCGTGTGTCAGGTTCTGCCCTGGCAACGTGGAGCCTGCTTGAGATTCTCTCGCACTCCCTCTCTCTCTGCCCTTTGCCAGTCACATGGGAGTGCTCTCTCTCTCTCTCTCTTTCAGAATAAATAAACATAAAAAAAGTGTTACTACAAACAAGGTGTAGTGAGTCAATAATCCATCAGTTAGTAGGTTGAAGGTTCTGTTTGGCAAATTGGCATTCACTGAATTGACCTTAAATCACCTTGCCTGCTCCCCTCCACCCCGACTTGGCTGGGTTGTATGCAGAGAAGCTTTGCTCTGTGTCTCAGGCTATGGCATTCTGGGGGGTCTTTTATGTACCCTGTTCATTTTGGATTTGGGGCTAATAAGATGTATAATTGTGTTTTATTTATCTATGCTCAGGAGGTATAAAAACTATACAAAACTGAGAGAAAACACTTTTAGTCATTGCAAAATATGTGCGATTATGAGACTGACGCCCTACCTACTGCACTAACGAGGCACCTTAAAATATGTGCAATGAAACACCACCTCAAGAAACATTTCTGTAGGAATATTTTCACTTTAGAATTGACTTCTTGCCTTTTCAGACTTTGAACCCACAGGGATGGCTGTGGGGGAGGAAGAAAGTACACCAGACCTGTTGAAGACTTGTGTTCAAATCCTGACCTTGTCACTTATGAGCTCTGCGACCTTGGGCCTTTTATTTAACCACTCTGGGTTTGTTTTTCCATTTGAAAAATGGGAGTCATTAGAACTACTCACAAGGTTGTGGCAAATGACATTCTACGGCAGAGTTTGGCCTACTTTTCTGTTTCTGCCTCCTCTGGACCAGTGCTCTCAGGATGCAGGAATATTTCCCACTCCAGGGGTCTGGAGGAAGCTCCCATCTCTTTCCCAGCTGGTCTTTTTTTCAGTGATGGCTTGCCCACTGTCCAGATGGCTCAGTCCTTTCATGTGCTGGATGAAGAGATAGAAGTCAACAGCACCCAAGGGGACGGAGAGTGAGAATAAAAAGGAAGCCTGTAAGAGAACCCTTGGGAGCACCAATGTTTGAGGGGCAGAGAGAGGTTAGAGGGCCAGCTAGGAGGGAACAGGGATGGCAGTGCAGGAAAAACCAAAGTCAAAGGCCAGGCAGAGAAACTAGTCAACAGCATCAGGCATCCCGGACAGAGCGCCCAGGATGTGGTCCTCTGGTTCAGGTGCCTGACAGGGCCTGTTTCTTTTCTGTGCTGACAGAAGCCAGGAGGGCAGGGGCTGCAGGGGAGTGCCATGACCCGAAGGAAACCGTGGACAAACTCAAGGACGCAGGAGAGCAAGGTAAGCCCCACTGCGCGCAGCTTTGTCCCAAATCCTCCAGACCCTCTTCTGCTCTAGAAACAGCTTGAGGGAGCACGAAAAGTACTATCATTTCCATTGAAATGATGGATAAACCGAGACTCAGATGCGAATGCCTTTTTCAGCCATGGTGGAGCTGGGATTTGAATCTAGGTGTCCTGTACCTTAGTCCTGAGCATTTTGACCGCACAGGCATGTCCTTCTGGAGCCTCCTAAGCGTTCCCAAGGAGCAAGGCAGCACTTCTGGCAGGTATCTCGGCCACACTGAAGGCCTGCCTGCAGGACCCTGTGCTCTTTTTGTGGGAAAATATCCAGGCAAATGTGGTCTGTTTTAACGTTCTCATAGTCAGTCGTTTATTGGTTTCTCACCTTTACTTCTGCCCTTCAACGTGGTCATCTCTGCCAGGTAAGTGGGGGAGGGGGGGTCCTTCTGTCCAGGTGAGAAGAGACCCCTGGGCAGCCTAAGAAGTTACGTTCACCTTGGAGAAAAGGGAAGACCAATGCTTTCACATCGTTTCACTTGTTCTGGGTCCTTGGCTTTCCCCCACTTTCTGTTCCTGCTGCCTTTCTGTTAAGTGACGAGGGTCCTGAGTCGTGCGGGGTGGAGTCTTGCCAACACTCAGACGCCCCCCAAGCGGTGCTAGCGGCAAACACGCTTGTGTGGCTAGTGCCCTGGGGGTGGGGGTGGGGGTGGGGGTGGGGGTGGGTGGGGGGAGGGTGCGGGGGGTGTGTGGGCATGGGAAGGAAGAACCTGTGTTTTCTTTTTTTTTTTTTTTTTCCGTTAAGTCCATCTGGTCCAGTGTGTCATTCAAAGCCATTGTTCACTTGTTGATTTTCTGTTCAGATAATCTGTCCACTCCTATAAGTGGGGTGTTGAAGACCCCTACTATTATGGTACTATTATCAATGAGTTTCTTTATATTTGTGATTAATTGATTTATATATTTGGGTGCTCTCACGTTTGGGGCATAAATGTTTACAATTGTGAGATCTTCTTGGTGGATAGCCCCTTAATTATGATATAATACTGTTCTTTATCTCTTGTTACAGTCTTAATTTTAAAATGTATATTGTCTGATATAAGTATGGCTACCCCAGCTTTCTTTTGGTGACCATTAGCATGATAGATGGATCTCCATCCCCTTATTTTCAATCTGAACGTGTCTTTAGGTCTAAAATGGGTCTCTTGTAAAGAGCATATCGATGGATTTTGTTTTCTTATCCATTACCCTAAGTCTTTTGATGGGAGCATCTAGTCCTTTGAAATTTAGAGTGAGTACTGAAAGATATGAATTTATTGCCATTATGCTGCTTGTAGAGTTGGAGTTTCTTTTTTTTTTAATTTTATTTTTAATTTTTTAAAATTTATATCCAAATTAGTTAGCATATAGTGCAACAATGATTTCAGTAGTAGATTCCTTAGTGCCCCTTACCCATTTAGCACATCCCCCCTCCCACAACCCCTCCAGTAACCCTCAGTTTGTCCTCCATATTTATGAGTCTCTTCTGTTTTGTTCCCCTCCCTTTTTTATATTATTTTTGTTTCCCTTACCTTATGTTCGTCTGTCTTGTCTTTTAAAGTCCTCATATGAGTGAAGTCATATGATATTTGTCTTTCTCTAATTTCACTTAGCATAATACCCTCCAGTTCCATCCACGTAGTTGCAAATGCAAGATTTCATTCTTTTTGATTGCCGAGTAATACTCCATTGTATATATATACCACATCTTCTTTATCCATTCATCCGTCGAGAGACATTTGGGCTCTTTCCATACTTTGGCTATTGTTGATAGTGCTGCTATAAACATTGGGGTGCATGTGTTCCTTTGAAACAGCACCCCTGTATTCCATGGGTAAATGCCTAGTAGTGCAATTGCTGTGTCGTAGGGTAGTTCTATTTTTAGTTTTATGAGGAACCTCCATACCGTTTTCCAGAGTGGCTGCACCAGCTTGCATTCCTAAGAACCTGTGTTTTCTAAAGCGAGGAACCTGTGTTTCCTGATGCTGCGGGTGGTGGTAGTTTGGGGAGTGTTGGACACAGGAACCCTGTGAAACCTTGGAGTGTGTGGAGGGATCTCATCAGAATTAGGAGACTCAGCTCAGATTCCAAAAATCCCCAAGTAAACCGCAGGTGCGAGGTCCTCCGAGGTGGGAATGTTGCCAGTCACATGGTCTCCTAGTGCCATTTCCCTCTTTGTTTATGTGAAAGAGGCGCTGGAGTCGTTAAAGCTTTTAAAGGAAATTTCTTCAAGAGTTCAGGGTTTGTGAACAACTTATGAAGCGTGAAGTGTTGGGAATAACGTGGGCAATCGCAAGTCCTGGTGCGAGAACCACACTAATTAGTTGTTTGGGCAGTCTATGCCCCTCTCTGACCCTGTCCCTTTACCTTTGACTTCCCACTCTTCACAGCTTCCTGTGTCAAAGAGACGTTGGGCAAAAGTGCAGTGAAATGCATAAGGCTTGAAAACAAAGACACAATGACAGCAGTAGCAGCAGCTCCTATTTATTGAGTGTTACTACATGCCAGACAGTGCTCTGAGCCCTGCTCGTGTATTAAGTCATGTAACTCTCACCACAGCCACAGGAGGTGCTGTGATCAGCCATGAGGAAACTGAGGCAGAACCCAGGGTCATATAGCCAATGAGAGCAGCTCCAGGGTTTCACTCTGGCTGTAAAGCTTGTGCTGTTCTCTGTGATGGTTTACTGAATTGCTGTGCGTGCGGGTAGGACGCATGTGAAAATGGTTAGGGTGAAAGTGACACTAAAAATCTAAAAAAAACCCTATCACTTTTGCTCCTGCCTTTTAATCACTCTTATTTCAAAAAAAAGAGACTGGTGTTAATGTTATCTCCTTCAGGAATTCCTGGGCTGGGCTAATAGTCTGTATGCTGCACCCCCTCCCCCATATTCCCTGTCTTAGCATCTTCAATTCACTCAAGGGTCAGCCCAACTAAACTGTGAGCTGCCTGAAGGCAGGGACCAAGGCAGGTGGACACTGGGCCTCTGGGCACTCTTGTAAATTTTCTCCACTTTCCCTCTTCCTTCCCACTCCTTGAGATAGCTGGATGTCCTTCCCATCTCCCCAAAAGAGTCTCTGTTGAGAGGTTTCAAGGGTCCATCTGGGTATCAGGAAAGCAGGTCTGTAGTCCTTTGAGGGGGGTTTCTGGTTTCAAGGCAAGTCATCTTCACTGCATCTGGAGTTTTCTCCTTTCTTTTGGTGTAGCAGGAAGCTGCAGGTACTCAGTGCTGGGTGTCCGTGCCAGTGTTGTGGATGGGAACCAAGCCCACCTAAGATACTTGGAATTGGGGGTGGGGGGTGGGGAGAGGCTTGAGAGGTGGCTAAAGTCTCCCTCCCCCAGGAACAGAAACCTCAAGGGCAGTTCAAGGACAGTGAATCTTGGGGGCACAGTTCTATATTCCAGGCATGGGGATGGGAAAGGAATAAGGTTCTAACTGGCACCAGTCTCTTCCCTGCTTAGTTATTTCTTTAGACTTTCTTTGAAAAGGAGGAGGTTGAAAAAGTAACAGTGAGTACAGGGGCCATCAGATGGGAGTGTCTAGCACCTTACACTTTTCAGAACATGAAGAGAGGTGACCCAGCATGATGGATGGAGGCTTGGAGAGGAGTCACATTGGTCCCGATTTAGATCTCTCATCCACCTTGCTGTCACTGGCCTCAGTTTCTTCATGTATGAAATAGGAAATATTGTAAGGGCTAAATGCAATTCTGTCTGTGAAAGGGTCTAGTGCAGTGGCTTCCATAAACATGAGTTGAAATGAAGACAAGTTCTAGAAGGACCCATTGACTTTTCTCTTACTCCTTTCAGTTCAATCACTGAATTTTAACATGTTATTTTTACCTTTCCCACTGCTTAGTGTTTCCAACACGTGGTCTTGAATTTCTAGCACTCTCTGTTTTTCCTTGTGATGTTCTTCAGTCGCCACCCATTTTTAGTGGACCCCACAGCCATGTGCTGAGTGTAGGCTACATGTCAATGGCGATGCTTTGTGGTTTGCAGGATATCTTCAAAATCAGAGAAAGAATTAATGAAGCCAAGAGGCAAGTCATGTGAAACCAAATCACCTCCATTCTTTCAAATGCCCTTGGCTGTCTAGAGAGGCATTTTGTTAAAAATCTGATTGCCAAATATATGTGCAAGAATTTATCACAATGAAAAAAATACCTTTTGGTAACTTAAATAGCTGACAAAAGCATCTCAGCATTAAATCATTAATACTCCCACCTGCTGCCAACTATAACTGTTCTCTTTTATCATGATAATATAGACTGACTCTCTGGTAGAGTTTTGGGGGCAGCAATGTAATCAACAGCTGGAAAAATTTGCTTGTGATTCTGAGATTTCAGTCATCTTGTCAATGTTGAGACTTTGTGCTTTCCCTACCCATGAAGATTTATTTTAACTTCATGATCATGATTTAGAATTTCATCCACCCAAGTGTGTAATCTATTTCTTTTGGCATCAGCTTGCCTTCTGTAGTGAACATGCCTAATATTTTATAAAGTACCACTATATAAGGTGTTGTATTCCTGATGATGTGGTAGCAGGATTTTTCCATTAGGTCCTGCAATGATGGAAGAATGAAATCCCTTCTAAGAAGAGGAGCCAGGAATTTTGGGGCAATGAGCAGGAATTCTTGTTTATTCAATCTGTGGTAAATGTGGGCCATCTTATCCTGATTCATGGAGGATGGGGAGAGCACATCTCTGACTTAAAAGGCTGACATGTCAATTTCCATATTTCTTCTTGAAGCTATTGTCAGAACCTGAATATTCATGTGTTCATTCAGCAAGTCTTAACTGCTTGCTAGGTGCTAAGTGTTGTTCTGGGTGTTTAGATTAGTGAACGAAACAGACATTGCCCACGTGAAGCTTACAGTCTAGGGATGGGTCATTGATCTGGCCCAGGATAATTTAGTTTAATAGACATTTTAAATTATAAAATGTTTGAAACATGAAAATATAGGAGTTAACATAGGTATCCATGTCTGTATTGACATGACTTCTAAAATGTTTATTTTTCTTTCTTTTGTAATTATGGGCATAGTAAAAAATTTGGAGGGTGCACAAAATAAGAAACTAAATTTCACTCACATTCCTGGGTAGGAGGCCACCAGAGATGCAGCTAGCCTATGTCCATATGAACCAGGACAAGCCTGAACTCGCTGGCTGTGGGAAACCAAGTTACTTATAACCCCAGCACCGGAATATAATCACCATTACCATTTTGGTGTGTTTCCTTGCTGTCTGTCTGTCTTTCTTTCTTAATGTTTTATTTAGTTTTTGAGAGAGCAAGAGCGAGCGAGCATGAGTGGGAGAGGGGCAGAGAAAGAGGAGGACACAGGCTTGGAAGTGGGCTCCATCCTGATGCAGGACTCGAACTCATGAACTGTCAGATCACAACCTGAGCTGAAGTCAGCTGCTCAACCAGCTGAGCCACCCAGGTGCCCCTCCTTCCTGTCTTTCTAAGGTGTGTTTTCACATGATTGCCATTGTACCCAATCCTACTTTGTAGTTTGCTCTTTTTTCTTAAATGTAGTTTATCTTTACTCTCACTGTGTTATTTTGTCATATGTTCTCCAAAACCTCAGCATTGTTACCATTATCATCACCAGCGGAGGCCACATCCAGGACAGAAAAGTGGAGTGTGTGTGTATGCATTGTGTGTGTGTGTGTGTGTGTGTGTGTGTGTGTAGCTAGCTATGTGTATCTGTGTGGGTGTGTGTTTGCTGGTGACAAGGAACATGTTTGCTATCTGACTTGAGGTGAATCACTAAGCTGGAAGAAAGTATGAGATGAATTTAGCTGCCAGTGAACAACAGATGGAGGAGAATGCATTACAAGTCATTTTGGATTTGAATAGGTGGATCCACTTTGGTGTCAGAAATCCTTTTTTGGGCTGCCTGTCTGTTTTCTTTGGTTCCAGCATTCTTGGTGCTCTTGATAATTCTGTTGTCAAGGTTGCCCCTGAGAGGAGTTACCTTCTCCAGGGACTTTAGAACCGCAGTGAGAAACTCTAGCTCCATAATGTATTCTTGTTATTGGAAGGCTTGAAATGAAATGTATGTGTGATATACTTAGAACAGAACCTGCCATACGGTGGCCTGACCCATGTTAGACCCCTAAGAAACAATGCTCCCTTACCTACATCCACATGCAGGTGTGAGCTAATTCTCCCTCTAAAGGGTTGTCCATTTGGGACCTATTGCTATGCAAGTTGTTACCTTGGATGCTTTGTATTTATTCTAATCCCCTATTCCCCAGAGCCTCATCAAGCATCTATGATGTGGCAAATTTTCTGGCCTACTAAAGATCATTCACCAAACTTCTCTCTGCTATTCCTTTTGCCTCTTAACATACTGGCATTTTTGTATTTCTATATATTTATGTTTTCTAGTTACAGAAAGAAAAAAAAAGTCATCTGTCAGAAGAATGATGCAATTTTCAACTCCTAAATGAATTATACTTTTGGCTTACTTTCTAAAGTCAGAGCTATAATGTAATATTAAAATTATTTATACTCTTAAATCTTCTGTAAGAGATAACACCAACAACAGACCACATGAAAAAGAGGTGTTATTTGTGGGGCAAAGCTTTAATTTATACCATGGTGGTGGGCTTGGTGCTTTGATCAAGTGAGCCTGGATTTAAGACCGAAAGGTTATAAGTCTGATTTGAGGGCAGATTTTTTCCTCAGCCCTAGCACACAGGTGTAAGCTATGTCTACACCTGGTGAATTAGATGTCAGATTTGGTCAAAACAGTGCTAAGGATAGGGTTTCAAAGGATTTATGTTTACCAGACCTCTTTCTTTCTTAATTTCATTTCCCAGGCGCCCTCTTACAGTTTGGTGGGGCCATATGACTAATTTCTGGCTAATGGAATGTGGGAAGAAGGGATATGTGTTTCTTCCAGGCCTAGTCCCTAAAATTTTTCTTCATGGTTCTTTAACCTTTTTTTTTTTTCTTCCTTCATCTTCCAGCTAGATGTAGAGTATCCAGTGGAGGACTCTAGGCAACTAGGGGTCAGTGGAGTGACCAGGTGCAAGGGTCTGGGTCCCTGAATAACTCCCCAGTCACTCATTTCCCCACCCCCTACTGGGCTTTGTAATGAGCAAGAAATTAATCTTTGTTGTGATGTCAGGGCACCAAGACTTTAGATATTTGTTACAGATGTTACCTATGCAAACTAATTCAGGATTTAGCACATCATAGCTACACACACACACACACACACACACACACACACACACACACACACACTTTCTGTTGGCTCCGAGGAAGCACAGAATGTCAGAACCCTCTCAAGGAAGTCTGAAATGAGAAGAGTTGATAGGGTGTATCTAAGTGAAGCCTTTGAGAGAAAGTCAGGAATCAAGAGGGAAGTCAAATACATTGCCATTGGCACATGGTGGGGTTTGGGACAGAAGACATGGCTTCAATCAGGAGCCAGATGGAAACATCATGATGGAAACAGGTTGGAAATAGACCAGGAGTGTTTGGAATGAATACTGCAAACCATTAGTGGTTCTCATTCCTGGTGTCTCACTAGAATCATTTGGTGACCTTTAAAAAAAAAATAGCCGTGCTTAGACCCCCCATTCCCAGTCAAGCCCAGTGAATCTGAACAGAATCAGAATCTGTTTTGGTGAGCCCTAGTGTCCATATGATTTACTAGTTCTGTAGGTGATTTCAGTGTGCTGTTGGTGTTGATAACCACTGTGGTTAAGTGGTGAAGCATCTGTGCCTTGCCTTTACCGCGTAGTGGGTACCCAAACATACTTGGGTGGCCCACAGCACAAAAGGGACCTAGTGTTCTAGTGATTATGGTGTTAAAAAAGTTTTATTGAAAGTTTACCATGGGTCAGGTTCAGGGTAAGTCTTTAATGCTTTCTGGAAGACCTGGGACATCAGTGGAGACTTGAAGGTTGAGGAGGAGGTCTCTAGGCAAACCAGGTGGTCTAAGGGGGAAGAATATGCGAGGCTGAGTAGTCTTGTGGCACACTAAATGAAGGTCAGAAATAGTTGCAGCCAGAAGAAACTATGGCTCAAACACACTGTTGCCCAAGACATCTGTGACTGTTTTTCCTGCAGAGATATAGAAAGTCAGCCCATGGGATTACCATGGTGCCTTTGAGTCCTGTTGGATCTGGGTGCTGTGGTCAGGGGACCTGACTTTTATTGCCCTTCCATAGCTGTCATGAGCCATGTTCATGCTCTCTTGGGAAAGGATGGAGCTTCATGTCTATGAGGCTGGCTTTGTGCAGAGACAAAACAGCAGGGAGTTAGTAGCCACTGTGGACAATGGGGCATAATTATAGTGACTGCTAATAAATATTATGCTTTTAAGGGTGTGGGCAAGTTGGATGGAATTCAGATTTAAACTGAACTTAGATACCTGCTATAATTTTGGGAAACCTTACTGAATTTAGTGCCACCTTATTAAAATTGTCAAGAGTATTAGTCTAGTGAGGAAGGTTGAAAGGCTGTGCTATAGGCAGAGGAGTCGCCAACTCTCATTTGACTTTTCTTCTTTGGAAAACACTTTGTACTGTTGAAAGTCCACTTGGTACTGTGAACGTTGTATACTAGTCATTCATTTCATTCATTCAACAACTCCTAATGGGGATTTACATGCCAGGCATCATGTAAGTTGCCAAACAAGTGTGTAAGACATGGTCTCTACCTTCAAAGATCTTTTTGAATGCATTTTTGCTTGTAACACCGCAAGGCAACTCTGGGGGCAAAACAGGAAGATGAGGAGTTCAGATGTGGACGAGTTGAGGTTGTAGGGTATCTCCTTTTTCTTCTTTTTCTTCAGAAGGTTGGCCTGTCAGAGAGATACCCTATTGCTCAAGAAAGTGATCTGAACTGGAAATAGATACTGGAGAGTCATTAATGGAGTTATCAAGAATGAAGAGGATTGGTCTTTGGAGAGGGGATGGAGTGAGAAGATAAGAACTTCCAGGATGAGAGATTCCCTGGTTACACGACAGTAAAGGAATTAGCAAGAAAGCTAGGAGGCAAACCAGGAGCAAGCTGTGTCCTGGATGCCCAGGAGCAAAAAGGCATCCTAAGTGATGCAGCCATAGTCCTCAGAGTTAAATCTAGAAGATGGGAGCCACGACATGTCTGCCTAATGTGGTGATGCCCAGATGACAGAAATATCATGGAATGGGGAGGGCATTGGATGCTGGTGGAGGGAGGAGAGTAACTGAGCATTTCCTGAGGGTGCTGTCTGAGCCACAGCCTGTCCAAAGTCTGGACTCTAGCTCTGTGGAAGCCTGTGAGTGTCCACAGCTCACCTGAGTGATGGAAGCCTAGAATCTCTGGCTCCATTGCTCATGGGGTGATTGATACTCTGGGGTTTGGACCCATGGGTGAGTGAGCCCTAAGCCTTGCTCCTCTTACCCCTGAGTATGGATTATCTCAAGCACTCTATGTAGAAAACAAGCACAAAAGGGACCTAGTGTTCTAGTGATTATGGTGTTAAAAAAGTTTTATTGAAAGTTTACCATGGGTCAGGTTCAGGGTAAGTCTTTAACATGAATTATCGCATTGTAACTCACCTAGTCCCTAGGAGATAGATATTACATCTCCATTTTACAGAAGAAAACACAGACTCAGAGAGGCCACACAGCTTGCTCAAGGTCACATAGCTAGCAAGTAGAGGGGCTTTTTGTTTTATTTTATTAATTTTAAATGCGGTTAACCTGTTTACTATGGAGCTGTGCTTTGAACTGGGTACACAGCTCATCATAGGGGAAGATGGAGGATGAACGGAGGGAGGGATGCCTGAGAATGACTGTCTTGCTCCCATCACATCACCTCTTGGCACGCAGCATTGCATGTTACATCTGTGTTCACTCTTCAATTCATTAGATGTTGCAGTGAGGGCCTGCTCTGTGCCAGGCACCGTGCTGGGGCTGGGATGGAAGACCCATCCCTGCTGCCAGCTGCTCATATCATCATGGGGTGACCAGTGTGCAAACAAGCAGAATGAGTGCACATGATGGTTCTAGGATGGAGATGCAGAAGGGGCTTAGTGGAGTGGCTTCCTCCCTCTAGGAAGGTCAGGCAGGAAATGCTTTCTGGAAGACCTGGGACATCAGTGGAGACTTGAAGGTTGAGAAGGAGGTCTCTAGGCAAACCAGGTGGTCTAAGGGGGAAGAATATGCGAGGCTTGTATTCTGGATTATGTAAATAAATTCAAGATAGTCATCTTGTCTCTACTGCAGAGTGTGTCCAGTTCTCAAAATCTCCTCACTCCAAAGGCTATTGGGAAAGTTTCCCCAAATTCTCAGTGCAAAAAAAAAGAAATTTAATTTACTCTAATTTGCTACTTCATGTTATGGGGAAAGCATTGGTCTGGGAATCGCTCAGGTAATATTTTTTGAGACCCTGAAGAATTATTTCTTAATGATTTATTATCAAGGTAGCTAACATACACTGTATGCAGTGTAGAGTCTTGGCTTCAGGAGTAGATTCCTGTGATTCGTCACTTATATACAACACCCAGTGCTCATCCCAACAAGTGCCCTCCTCAATGCCTATCACCCATTTTCCCTGCCCCCTGACCCCCCACCCCCATCAACCCTCAGTTTGTTCTTTGTATTTAAGAGGCTCTTATGGTTTGCCTCCCTCTCTGTTTGTAACTTATTTTTCCTTGCCTTCCCCTGTGGCCTTCTGTTAAGTTTCTCAAATTCGACATATGAGTGAAAACATATGATACTGTCTTTATCTGACTGACTTATTTCACTTAGCATAATACCCTCCAGTTCTATCCACGTTGTTGCAAATGGCAAGATTTCATTCTTTTTCATCGTTGGGTAGTATTCCATTGTGTGTCTGTCTATCTATCTATCTATCTATCTATCTATCTATCTATCTATCTATCTATCATGTATCACATCTTCTTTTTTTTTAAATTAATATTTTATTGAATTAAAAATTTACAGAAGAAAGGATTAACCCTTAAAATTTTTGCTTTTCTTTTTTTTTTAATATGAAATTTATTGACAAATTGGTTTCCATACAACACCCAGTGCTCATCCCAAAAGGTGCCCTCCTCAATACCCATCACCCACCCTCTCCTCCCTCCCACCCCCCATCAACCCTCAGTTTGTTCTCAGTTTTTAACAGTCTCTTATGCTTTGGCTCTCTCCCACTCTAACCTGTTTTTTTTTTTTTTCCTTCCCCTCCCCCATGGGTTCCTGTTAAGTTTCTCAGGGTCCACATAAGAGTGAAACCATATGGTATCTGTCTTTCTCTGTATGGCTTATTTCACTTAGCATCACACTCTCCAGTTCCATCCACGTTGCTACAAAAGGCCATATTTCATTTTTTCTCATTGCCACGTAATATTCCATTGTGTATATAAACCACAATTTCTTTATCCATTCATCAGTTGATGGACATTTAGGCTCTTTCCATAATTTGGCTATTGTTGAGAGTGCTGCTATGAACATTGGGGTACAAGTGGCCCTATGCATCAGTACTCCTGTATCCCTTGGATAAATTCCTAGCAGTGCTATTGCTGGGTCATAGGATAGGTCTATTTTTAATTTTCTGAGGAACCTCCACACTGCTTTCCAGAGCGGCTGCACCAATTTGCATTCCCACCAACAGTGCAAGAGGGTTCCCATTTCTCCACATCCTCTCCAGCATCTATAGTCTCCTGATTTGTTCATTTTGGCCACTCTGACTGGTGTGAGGTGATACCTGAGTGTGGTTTTGATTTGTATTTCCCTGATAAGGAGCGACGCTGAACATCTTTTCATGTGCCTGTTGGCCATCCGGATGTCTTCTTTAGAGAAGTGTCTATTCATGTTTTCTGCCCATTTCTTCACTGGGTTATTTGTTTTTCGGGTGTGGAGTTTGGTGAGCTCTTGATAGATTTTGGATACTAGCCCTTTGTCCGATATGCCATTTGCGAATATCTTTTCCCATTCCGTTGGTTGCCTTTTAGTTTTGTTGGTTGTTTCCTTTGCTGTGCAGAAGCTTTTTATCTTCATAAGGTCCCAGTAATTCACTTTTGCTTTTAATTCCCTTGCCTTTGGGGATGTGTCGAGTAAGAGATTGCTACGGCTGAGGTCAGAGATGTCTTTTCCTGCTTTCTCCTCTAAGGTTTTGATGGTTTCCTGTCTCACATTTAGGTCCTTTATCCATTTTGAGTTTATTTTTGTGAATGGTGTGAGAAAGTGGTCTAGTTTCAACCTTCTGCATGTTGCTGTCCAGTTCTCCCAGCACCATTTGTTAAAGAGGCTGTCTTTTTTTCCATTGGATGTTCTTTCCTGCTTTGTCAAAGATGAGTTGGCCATACGTTTGTGGGTCTAGTTCTGGGGTTTCTATTCTGTTCCATTGGTCTATGTGTCTGTTTTTGTGCCAGTATCACATCTTTATCCTTTCATCAGTTGATGGACATTTGGGCTCTTTCCATAATTTGGCTATTGTTGAAAGCGCTGCTATAAACATTGGGGTGCATGTGCCCTTTTTTTTACATTTTTTTTTAATTAAAAAAATTTTTTTTAACGTTTATTTATTTTTGAGACAGAGAGAGACAGAGCATGAACAGGGGAGGGGCAGAGAGAGAGAGGGAGAAACAGAATCTGAAACAGGCTCCAGGCTCCGAGCGGTCAGCACAGAGCCCGACGCGGGGCTCGAACTCACAGACCGTGAGATCATGACCTGAGCCGAAGTCGGATGCTTAACCGACCAAGCCACCCAGGCGCCCCTGCATGTGCCCTTTTGAATCAGCACTCCTATATCCTTTGGATAAATTCCTAGTAATGCTATTATTGCTGGGTCGTAGGGTAGTTCTATTTTTAATTTTTTGAGGAACCTTCACACTGTTTTCCAGAGTAGCTGCACCAGATTGCATTCCCACCAACAGTGCAAGAGGGTTGTCCTTTCTCCACATCCTCACCAACATCTGTTGTTTCCTGAGCTGTTAATTTTAGCCACTCCGAGCGGTGTGAGGTAGTCTCTCAATATGGTTTAGATTTGTGTTTCCCTGATGATGAGTGATGTTGAGCATCTTTTCATGTGTCTGTTAGCCATCTGGATGTCTTCTTTGGAAAAGGAGACACTGAAGAAGAATTTTTTGAGATATTGAAGGTAGGTACTGAAAAATAGTCACTTTCACAAATGCACTATTAACATGTCAACTTAGAAAAAAGTTGAGTAGATGGGAGGCCATCCCTATCACAAAGAAAAATTGCCTCACTGTGCAAATAGAATTCTGTAATCTCCATCAGGGCCTTGCAGGCATCTTTCTGGTATCTCTCTTGGACCCTCAAGGGTGTAGGCACTTTGGTTTTATTCTCTCTGTTTATTTACATGGTGTGTATCATCCCTGGGCCTAATTAATATGAGAAGTAAAGAATGGGCTCTAGGGAAGCAATAACATAGAAGCAAAATGAAACAGAGAGGGGTGTTAGTGACAGCTGAAGAGGAGTCGCCTCCTGAAGTGCAGACTCTCTAAGACTGCTCTCTCATCTGAATGCTCTATTCCAGAGATTGTCTGGGACTGACTCTTCATGTAAAGTCTTCAATAGCAGGGACTGTTTCATGGTTAACACAATGCCTAACACTTAGTTGGCATTCAGTAATGTTAGTTTGATTCCTCTCTTTCTCTGTTCATTTTTTCTTCCTGTGTCCCCCCTTGAAGGGAGTATCTTTGGTGGACTAGTTAGGACTCCTGGTTGTGAAGCAAGAGAAGCTCCCTTATGCTGGGTCATTCACAAAGAGTGAATATTGTATAAGGCACAAGGGCATCTTATGGAATTTAGGAGGAGCCGATTTTCAGATACTGGCTGGAACGGGTCTGGAACATACTGGAATTTTCTTTTCACCTCTCATAATACCTGTTCTCAGCAAAGATACTCATTGGCCCCATCTAGACCTTACCAATTGTAGCCAGAGGAGCAGGGTTGCAGTTCAGAAACTTCATTGCCTGCAGTCATTTCTCTGATCATGTGACTGTGAGGGGGCCCTTCCCAGAATTTGAAGTGGTTGTCAGAGCCCAGAGGGTGTCCATGAGGGGTATGAACAATGCTCTCATTGGGGCAACTTGGGTTTACAATTCTTAAATTGTTGGCTATCGGGGGAATTCCAAAATGGTAGACAGCTTCCTACCTGAGAATGGTTGAAATGCATTAATGAAATGCTGAAGAGCTATTTTTCTTTGGTATGTCAAATAAAAAGTTATTTTCTTAGCTGACTTTTTGATAACATATACTACATATAGTGTCTCATCTTTTTCTAGAAGTTTAAAAACCAGTGAGAAATAGATAGATGCCATTGACACTCTTTCTCTTATATAGAAATGGGTATCACCCCCTTCACAGGGAATATCAAAGGATATGGCAGTAGCATCTGAGTCAGGGGAATATCTTGCCAGATTTTTACTTTTTCACATGTGGTTGTTATATTTTGAAGGGCATTATTTCATCCATGAGCTATGAACTGATTTAGGTACCGAGTTCAGTTCCTACTCTACTTTCTTAGAATGAAGTAGGGTCATGTATTAACTCTTGGAAGAAATTAATCTTTTTTTAAAAAAAAATTTTACGTGTTTATTTTTGAGACAGAGAGAGAGAGAGAGAGAGAGAGAGAGAGAGAGCGAGCATGAGTAAGGGAGGGGCAGAGAGAGAGGGAGACACAGAATCTGAAGCAGGCTCCAGGCTCCGAGCTGTCAGCACAGAGCCTGATGCGGGGCTCGAACTCACAGACTGCGAGATCATGACCTGAGCCAAAGTTGGACACTTAGCCGACTGAGCCACCCAGGCGCCCCTGATCCTTAATTAATATTGGCTAATGACTGGATCAAACTATTAATATGTATATTGTTTCTTCCTTCCTTTATCAAACATTTGTTGCTGTATATTCCTTGTTAGAAACTACTCTAACAGTGAAAAGAAGAATGATTCCTTTCCAAACTTATTTTAAAATATAATAAAACTAAAAGCTATCCAAGTCCAGACAGGTGTAAGGTATTTACTATAATCGAGGAGCAAATATTTTCTGTAAAGATCAGATAGTAAATATTTTTGGTTTTGCAGGTCATACGGTCTTGGGCATAAGCGCTCAACTCTGCCTTCTGATTTAAAAGTAGCCATAGATGGTATGTACATAAATGAGTGTGTCTATGTTCCAATATTTGTAGATACTAAAATTTGAATTCCGTATATTTTTAACATGTCATAAGACATGGTCTTCTTTTGAATTTTTTTCAATCACTTAAAAAGTGAAAGCCATTCTAGGTGTGAAAACTACAAAAACAGGTGACAGGCTGGATTTGGCCTGCAGGCATTGGTTTGTTGACCCTTGCTCTGACACCAAGATCTGCTTAGCCGTTTTGCTTTAGTTTTCTTACTTCACAGGCATTCTTGACCGGGCATTTCTGAAAGAGCAAGCAAAAGCAATGCTTCTTTTGATCTTAGTCTCCAGCTCATTCCTTCTTGGCTTATGTAATGTTAGCATTCAGCCTCACTTGGTTTGGTGTGAGAGCTCCACACTGAGAAGGCTGCTTTAAGACTCTGCACTTGAAGCAATGCAGTTAGTGGTTCTGTAGGTGTGCAAACTCTAAAACCAGGGAGAGAGGTAATGATTCTGGGGAGAGGCAGTTTAAAAACAGTTCTAATTGTTCAGCCAAGTTATTTTTACCAGTCTTTAGGGGACAGATAAATGATCACATTGTTATTATTTTTATAGATTGTATTTCAGAAAGCTTTTCTGCTAAGAGTGATTAAGTACCAAGTTTTAATTTCACTCGCTCAAGGAAAAATTTCCATTGCATCAGGATACTTATTTCTTGATAATTTACTATAGGAGACTATCACTCAGGGCTTTCAGGCTCCTCATTCCAGGATTTACTGTGACACAAAAGAAGGTATGTGTGTCTGCTAAAGGTTTAGGAAAGTGGGAGACATACAGGGGAATGGGAATTATTGGAAACTTTTGTTTGTTACTATATTTAAAAATATATACATAAAAATTTTACATATAACATTTTCTTTTTAAAAAATGTTTATTTATTTTGAGAGGGAGAGAGAGCATATACGAGTAGGGGAGGGGCAGAGAGACAGAGGGAGAGAGAGAATCCCAAGCAGGCTCTGCGCTAGAGCCTGATGTGGGTCTCGATCTCACAAACTGTGAGATCATGACCTGAGCTGAAATCAAGAGTCAGACGCTTAGCTGACTGAGCCACCAGGTGCCCCTAAAATTTTCATTATTTATAGAATTAGTGGCGATAACAATAACTAAAATATATTGTTGTCATGGAGAAGAATTTTCCAGTGTCTACATAATGAAAATTGGGAACCACCTGGTGATTGCAATCAGTGAGTGCCCACTGTATGCCTAGGTTTCCTCCATTTTGTCTCACTTGACCCTCATTGTAAGATGAGGAAAGCAAGACTCAGGGAATTCTAGCATCTTGCTCACGGTCACATAGCTGGTAAGTTGTGGAACCAGATTTCAGACCCACGTCTGTCGACAGAGCCCTTTTTACGCTTTCCCGTTGTAACCATTTTCAGTCTCAAGGAGTACCTCAGGGTCTGAAGCATCCCCAGGCTTCCAAGCTGAGACATACCATTCTGTGTGACGTGAGGCCCTTGTCACCTATTGCCTTGTGGATCAATTAATCTTGCTATTGACCTAAGCATGCTATCAACGTGAGTGTGATTCTAGGTCTTTCCTGAGGGAATTTATAACTGAAGTTCCAACTACATCTGACATAAAAAAAAAAAATACCCATGTCTCTAAAAATATATGGTGATTTGAAAGAGACTCAATCCTGAGACATCCATTAACCTGCATCCCAGGGAGCTTGAGGGTGTTACGGGTCCTCTGAGTTGTATGTAGAATACTGTACGTGTGTGTATGTGCCTTTTTTTGGAGAGGGTCTCTAATTTTAATTAGGTTCTGAAGACCTGTCACTCTCCTTAAACCCCCTAAACTCAACTGGAACCAATTAGGAATATACCTGATTAACTCTCTAAATAAACTTGATTGACTCTCTGACAAGTGTATATTAATTGTTTCAAATGAGGTTAAGTTAACGGCAGCCCACTAATAGCCTGAGCATAGCACTGTCATTCCACATGTGGCACTGGGTAGACTCCACCAAGGGACTCAGCTTTGGTCTATTCACATTCTCCGGAGTCCCTGACACAGAACAATGCAACTGTAAATCCTCAGCAACTGCTAGCTGGTCGGAGGGAATGATTTCTCCCGGTGTAAATTTTGCCCACCAGTCATTTTAGGTAATGGAAGAACCAATGATTGAGTTGGTGTCATGAAGTAAAATTACTATGTCTAAACGCTGCTGCTTTCCATCTATCTCTTATTTAAGCCTCTGTCGGCCTCAGTTTCCTCATCTATAACAAGAGGGTTGGCTGTCGGATTGGTAAGATCTCTCTTACCTCCCCAAACTCCAGGAGTCTAATGTTTGGCAAAACCATGTTGGAGAGAGCTGAGACCAGCCGTTGGGAATGGGCTAGAACGTGGTTGGGAGTTGCACACCTTCCAACCTCTGTGTGAAATCACACGCGTGGGTTGCTTTGATAATTATCTCTGGCGAGGGACTGTTGAGAAGTAACCTTCTCAGGGATCCAGGCTAGTCGAGGGGACAGCTGCTGGGAGGAAGTGGGCGTGGCGATTTCCCCCGACTTCCTTGTTTGGAGTAAACTTTGGCAGCATCTGACCGGCTTACATGTTTGCTTCCATCTGTTGATGTGCTTTTTGGGAGCTCTCCTGCCTGCCAGAGAAAACATCTAGAAGAAGCACGACGCCAGATCTTAGCCGTTCCCTTGAGTCCCCAAACCCCACCAGCCCCCAGAGGGGGGAAGGCGAAGTTGAGATAGAAACCAGGCGTGCGCGCTGGCTTCAGCGCTCGAGGAGAGTAGGGTGGAAGGGATAGGGATTTCGGCATCCCCCTGAGCCCCGGTATACACGGGTATACACGCCCGGGCGGGCGCGCGTCGCCTTCGTGTCGCAGCGCTCCTCGAGTCCTACCTGGAACTTGGCACCGGGGATGGGGCAGTGGCGCCGCGCACTGACCGCGCCGCGCGCCTAGCGCCTCGGCTGCCTGGCGGCCCCCCGAACCCGCAGCCGGCGCACGGGGCGCACCGGGCTCGCGGCGGGCGGGCGGGCGGCGGGGCTGCGGGGCTGCGGGGCTGCGGGAGAGCGCGCCGCGCGGCTGGGGGAGGGGACGGGGCCGAGCGCGGGGCTGCGCGCTCCGCCGCGGGGAACCCCGGGACGCCGCCGGCCGAGCCATGACGGACGCCAGCAACAGGAAAGAGGGCTTCAAAAAATGCCGGAGTGCCACTTTCAGCATCGATGGCTACAGCTTCACCATCGGTGAGAACTTTCTGTCCTCCGTCCGACCCCTGGCTCGGGCAGACACCCTGGCCGGTGGCGGGGAGGGTCCTTTCTAACCGGGGGTGGGAGGCGGTCAGGGGTCAGGGCTGGGCCGCTGGGCGCTCGCGAGGGGAGCCCGGGGGAGGGGGGAGCGGTGACAGTGGCCCGACGCGGGGCTGTCCCCGCGGCGCCCCTCCCGCCGCTCTGACCGGGCAGCCCGCTGAAAGCGGCTTTCAGGGTTACACCTTTCTGAACTGCTGTTTCCTCGCTGAGATTTTAGTAACGCAAACTGGAGAGGAGGGATAGAGACGGGGATGGAGGCAAAGAGATGGAGAGGTGGAGCTGGAAATGCTGAGAGAGGGAAGTCGGAAAGAGACATGGGAGAACTGAGAGAGATACACAGAGACATTCATTGAAACACCTAGACATCAGGTCAGAAACACAGAGACAGAGACTAACCGAGAGAATGACAGAGTGGTGGAGTTAGTGACAGAAACGAGATGCCGAAGTTGAGAGAGACAGACACAGAGATAGAGTCAGAGGCAGATTGAACGATAGTTTTTACAAAAGTCGAAACAAGGAGAAAGAGACACAGAGAGAAAGGCAGGTGAGGGAGATGGAGAGAGAGAGAGCGAGCGAGAGAGCGAGAGTGTCAATCCAAGAAACCTAGAGACCGCCAGGCATGGAATGCAGACAGGGAGAAATGTATCATGTTACTGAAATGTTTGAAAAAAAGCTGTCCCCCGTCCTCCGGACCTCCTGTTTCCTTTCCCCCTCAAACCTTTTACCAAGTGGGGTACCAGAGGGATTATTAGAGGTAGCAGGACCACAGGGCTAACCCTTTGGAAGCTGCATTTGAAGAGATCAGTTCTTGATGCTCTCACTACTGGTTCCGTGCTGTGCACTGTTTTGAAACAATTGGTCAGAGATTGCCTCTTAATCTTCCCAGGAGGTGGGCAAAACCAGGGAGGCTTCCTTTCTGGAACGTCAGAGTTTGGAAAACAACAGGGCAAAGCCAGGTGCCAAGGTGCTCTATTTCTGTGTATGCTCAGGTCACTGTGGCTTTAAATCTGAACTTAACGCCCAAACCTTTGAATACGAGGGATGTGTTAATTTGCTTTTTGTTGGGCTGCACGGGCTTGCCCCAGGAGCAGGAAGTTGCCTGGGGCAAGAAACCAGTGGAGAGGAATTCATCTTTAGACCACTTTTGTTCCTTCTAATGAAGTAGCCCAAGATTTCTGGGGCATGGACTGAACACGTTGCTTCCAGAATTAAGTCTCAACTCCTTAGCCTGCTTCCCAAGGCTCTCCTTTACTGTCCAACTGTCACTTCAAATCTGTATCTCCTACATGCTTATTGTTTGCCCTTGCCCATGCCCCAGCCCTCTGAGCCTTTGCTCTGGCTATTTCCTCAGGCAGGAATGCTGTTTCCCTAACTCTGCATTGAGAAATCTTGTCTCTCCTGCCTCTCACCTGCCACCTCCTGTGCTCTCCTTCCCCATCAGAACGAAGTTCTCCCTCTGCACTCCCTTAGCCTCCTAGTCCTTTGTGAGAGTTCACACCCTGCCCTGAATCACTTATTTTGGACCTATGAAACTATGTCTAATTGATGTATCTTTCACCCTCTGATGGTGATGGTGGCTGTTTGGGAGTTTTTGTAGAAATGAATTAAATGTTGCCGAGGTCAAAAGTGATTCATTAAAAGGCCATTGTCATGTTAATATTAGTTTTCTTGAATCTGGTAAGAATACGTCTAAAAGTGATTTTTAAAGTTTTACCTGGTAGTTCTCTGTGAGATCTTCTAAAAAGTGTGGCTTCTAAAACCCAGGTTTATAGTGTCGTCCTGCCCCACCTAACTCCTTCTGTCCTTTTTTTGCTCCTGTCCTCACAGGAAGAAATGATTTGGCACTATGGTCTGCTAGTTAGGAGGGACCTCAAAAGTGAGCTGGTGAGAGAGCTGCTAGCTTATTTCAGATCTCTGGACATTTATTCAGTCATTCCTTTCCATCTGTCCTTCTTCCCTCCTTCCTTCAACAACTGCTTATTGAATTTTACTACATTAAAAGAGACAATTTAACACAATGCCTGCCATATGGTGCACATTCAATAAATGACAATTGTTGTAATTATTCAAGGCCCTAAGCTAATATCACAGGGTAGTGTATGAAGATAAATCAGACTTAGAATCTGGTATTCAAGGAATTTGTATTCTTGAGGTGATGTCATATGTCCATATATGTGACATATATGTACTAAGTGGAAACTAGTTAGTACCTTAAGAGACATTTTAGGCATTTTAGGCCAATATAGACATTTTAGAAAATACAGATAATCAAAAAGGAAGAGAATCACTTGTAATTGTTGGCTATTTAGTGTCTTTTAATTTTTGCCACAATAATGAAGAAAGACAATCTTTGAGAATATCCATAAAGACTTAAAATTTTTTAAATATAATTTTTAAAGTTTATTTATTTTGAGAGAGATAGACACAGCATGAGTGAGGGAGGGGCAGGGATGGGGAGAGAGAGAGAATCCCAAGCAGTCTCTGCACGGTCAGTGCAGAGCCCATGTGAGGCTCAGGCTAATGAGATCATGATCTGAGCTGAAACCAAGAGTTGGATGCTTAACGGACTGAGCCACCCAGGAGCCCCTGAGGACATCCATAAATACTTGTGAAGAAGATACGTTTCTAGAAGTATAGCTGCTTGGTCCAATTCTATGTATATTTATAAAGATTTTAAAACACACTGTTCAACTCACCTCTGGAAATACCAGCTTATGTTCCCACCAGCAGTTGGTCAAGCTGCTCGTATTCTCCCATGAATCCAGACACTGTAATTTTAAAAAAAGTTGTTGGTTTGAGAAGTGGACAGAAGTATCTCAATTCCACGTGTTATTTTACTTCTTTTGTAAAATTGTCTTTTTATGTCCTTGGCCTATATGTTTTTTCTCTGGGTGATTTTATTATTTATTTTAATTTGCAGTTACTCTTAAGGTACAGTATATAATACATGTTAATTATACATATAACTAATATATTAATTATATTATTATTAATTACATAATATTATTATACATAATATTATTAATATACATAAATTAATATATTAATTATAAATAATATATAATTGTAACACAGTATGTTAATTATGTAACTTACAACTACTTGATATTAATCACAGAATTATATAATTAATATATATCGGTAATATATATTATATATGCACATGAACATATATGTCCTGTGTGTGTTTATATATACAGCTATATACATATCCAGGTGACCTTGAACAATGCAGGTTTGAACTGCATTGGTCCACTTATATGCAGATTTTTTCCAGTAAATACAGTACAATACTGTTAAATGCATTTTTCCTTTTTTTATGGTTTTCCTAATAACATTTCTTTTCTCTAGCTTACTTTATTGTAAGAATATAGTATATTGCACATATAACATACAAAATATGTGTTAATCAACATTTATATTATCAATATAGCTTCCAGTCAACAGCAGGCTATTAGTAGTTAAGTTTTTAGGGAATCTAAGTTATATGTGGATTTTCAGTTGTGTGAGGCATTGGTGTCCCTAACCCCCATATATTCAAGGGCACCTCTCTCTTGCTGTCTTTCTGTCTCTCTCCCTCTGTCCCTCTGTCTCTCTGTCTCTCTCTCTCTCTCTATATATATGTAGTTTGCAAGTGCTGACTGTCATGTATATTAACAATATTTCTTCCAAGTAGGAGGACTCATATTCCTACAACATCAGTATGTGGCGGTTAAGACTTACTTTGAAACATAGAGACATCTTGCAGTCCTCACCCATTGTTACCAATGTTAGGGAGAAAAAATTTTCTCTATCTTTGAAGGCTCTTCTAATTGAACTAAGAATCAAACTGACATGAGACAGATGAGGAGAAGAAAATTAAACTTAATTATGTACATACTGGGAATCCACACAGACATGAGATTCCAAAGACAGACAGACAAAACGAGGTATATATGCCATCCTGAACTAAGGAGAAGGACATAGGGGTCCTTTCCTTCAAAGGGAAGGAAAGCAATTGACAGGAAGATGAAAAAGAGTAAATGTTTAGTAAACAAATGTTTGCTGGGCCATTCAGAATCAATGAAGCATAGAGAGCAATTTTAACAAACAGACTTCGTTAGGCTCCTCTCTGTCTACCACCCCTAGTTCATATCATACTGTAGTTATCTCTGTTGATGGCTCTCTTCCTGGAGCAGGTCCTCTAACTTTTAGGCAGTTAGGGGGAAGGTCAAAGTTTCTAAGTCTTTGGGCCTTGATTGTTTTCAGCTCAAAATAATCTGCATGCCAAAGTAACACATTTTGGGGCAATGTGCCCTTGGCCCCTACACCAGCTACTTACATGGTTTCTGCAGGGCAGAGTAGGTAGACAGTCCCTCTCTTACCATGTGAGACAAGAATCCTCATGAGATCCTGGTCCCTCCCAGATTGCTCCTTTTCTCAAGCGACTGACATTGTCAATAGGAAATACCTCCTGTTGTAGTCTAGATTAACAAATGCAAAATTTCTAGGTCAAAGGACTTTACTAAAGGAATTCATGTTATGGTACTGGTGATTCAAGAGATTTTTTTTTAATATTTATTTTTGAGAGAGAGAGAGAGAGAGCGAGCGAGCGAGCATGTGTGAGCAGGGGTGGGGCAGAGAGAGAGGGAGATTGAGAGAATCCCAAGCAGGCTCCATGCTCAGTATGGAGCCCGATGCTCATACTCATGGCCTTGAGATCATGACCTGAGCCAAAATCAAGAGTCAGACGCTTAACTGACTGACCCACCCAGGCACCCGCAGACATTCTTAATAGCGGTAGCGGATGAGGTCATGGAGGTCTTGGGAGTTCTGCAGGAGGGGATATGTGACCCACCCTGCGTCAAGGTCAAGAATAAAGTTTGTTTGGAGGGCTCCTGAAAAAACTCTCTGTTGAATGGACATTTCTGAACTAAGGAGAGACATCCACTTCTGGTTCAGATAGGCAGGGAGAAGGCTTCAGCTATGCTTTTCCACAGGGGTGATACACCATAGAGGCTGTTTGGACACACATGGTGTACTTTTGGTAGTTGCATGGTAGAGGGCTATGGACAGACTCTAAGACAGTGAGCAAAGCCCAGAGGAATTAAATTTTCTGCAGAGTAAGTAAGGTACAGTCCTGCACAATGAGGAATTTTCCTAAACACCAGTAACATCCCTATGGAGAAAAACTGTGAGGGTTCCCTCTTCCATGGAAGCTTGAGGCTCCTAAAGGAGCCTATGCCCTGGCTTCAGGGACTTTGGGATATTGATGGTCAAGGCTGACTGAGAACCAGTGCCGCCACATGTCACGTGTAGCTGTGCGGTTTGGACCGGGCTCTGAACTAGGTGCTTTACTCAGCTCATTTGATCACCTTTCCAATTCTGAAAGTTATCTGTTATGACCCCGACTTTAGGAGAAGAAACTCCTAAGACTCTGAAAGGGAATGATTTGCTGGAAGTCACAAGCCAGGAAATAGTAGAGTGGGGTTCAGACCACATCTGCTCTGACCTGTAAGCCCAGGGTTTGCCTCACACCATGCTGCCTCCCACTGTGTACTTTATTTCTGCCTGAGACTGAGAACCCATCGTCATCCCGATGAAGAGAGGCCCGGGAGTTTGCCAGGTCTGTTGGGCCAGCACAGGCTGGGGCAGAACCACAAAGCGTTGGAGCATTGTCACAGGTGAGACTGGACTGCTCCTGGGAGGAGTATCAGGTTTGAAGAAACAAGGTCCGTTATTCTGCTTCCCACCAGGGCTGCCTCATCAGTCTGATCATTCTCCATATCCCAAGGCAAATGATTTTGTGTCCTCTTTACATAATTTTCTCAGGTCATGAAGTCAGGTATGTGGTCAAGAGGTCTTGGAAATAAGACGATGGAGGTGAACATGTGCCCTATCAGAAAGCACTGACTGTCATCCAGCATTTGTGATTTGAGTGTTCCATCCCTAGGAAACCATTGAATTTTCAGTTGTAGCAGGTCATTATAATGATTAGTATTAACTGAAGGCCATATGTTGAAGTTCAAGTGTAATTGGACTCTGGTCAGGTACTTGTGAACTAGCATTTGAATATGGAACAAATGGATTTGGAGGGAGTTGCAGTATTCTTGTTTTCCAGAACTTTCCTTGTCTTCTGGGGCTTGGATATCTATTTGGGTTTGTATTAAGTGCATTCACAGATTTTTACTTTCTCCACAAGGCTGCCTGAAATATAAATACACAACCTTACCCCCAAAATGAAATATGTTTGCAGAAAAGAAAAACACCTTTTTTTTTCAAACCACCTGAGTGGGCCTCACTTGATCTCTTTTGGTACTCCTCACTACTCATTCTACAGATGAGAAAATGAGGCTCCAGGAGGGCTCTCACTTCCCTTCTCCCTTCAGTGATGACCTCTAGGGTGTCAGAAGGAAATGGGTGAAGCCATGGACTGGGAGGATGTGAAATGGTGGGGTGCATGGCAAAGAAGCTGCTTCCTTCAAAAATGAAAGTGGTAGTGTGGAAAATTCTAGGCCTGTACAGAAGCGGTGTTGCTAATAGAGGGATGCGTTTCCTGTAGCAACTGCCACTATCTCCTTCACCCTATGTTTCTCTCTGCGGGGTTGTCCCAGAGGAGGAAACACAAGGGGCCCCTAGACAGTAGAGGCCCAGGGGGCTGGGAGTGAGGGTTCCCTGCCACACCCTTGGATTGCAGGAGCTGGGAACCCAAGCTGAGTAGAGGAGGTCTGCTGGTGGATGCTCCTGTCACAGAGCAGGGCTCAGTGGTAAACTAGGCCAGGATGACTTGGCTGCAGGCACCGGAGGTGGGGTCCACTCTCCAGCCCAGGTATAGAAGCCCCTGGTCTCCCTTGGTGCATATGGCTCAGAACTTTCTCAGTCCAGTCTGGTCTCAGTGCTCTCTTGGCTAAGTGTCCTGTCTGCCTTCTGTCAGCCTGCTTGTCTGTCTGGGTGGAGGTAAGACCTTTGGACATTGCCTACTTGGTTGGGAGTGATGTTAGGGAGCAAAGAACTGAATAAGGACCCAAGCCAAAATATTCTGCAGCCACCTCCCAGTACCCATGGACCTAATTCCCTCCTCCTCCCATCTCTGAGAAGACTGGAAAGAGTGAGGTGAAGCAGTGCATGGAACGAGGGGGTCACGCCACCCAGGGCTTGCTATCTCTGCTCCGGTACCCATCTCCCCGACCCCATTCTGCATTTTGGGAAAATCATTTTCTGAGCCTCAGTTTCCTCATATGTGAAATGGGGAGTATGAGTCTTATTTATGCAGCTGTGGTGAGGATCAGGTGAAGTTATGCATGAAAAAATTGCTTTAACTCTAAAATGCCGTTAAAATGCTTCTTATTATTAGGGAAGACTTCATACTGGTTAAAACTTGTGCCCCCTCTTCACAGCACTTGCACTTCAACAAAGGGAAGCTGTATCTTTAGCTTGAGGAATGAGGCTCTCCCAGTGGGGTTCTGATTGTCAGCCAGCTACTGGAGCACAGTTTTAGGGATATGTGTCAGCAGAGAGATTGCGTTTGTGGTAAGAAACCCTGGGCTTTGGAGTCACGCAAGGGCTTATTGTGCTGGCCAGGCAAGTCAGCTAGCCTCTCTGAGCTTTGATTTCCTTCTCAGGACAAAGGGGGTAATACCACCTTCCTTGTGGGTAAGCCACAGCCTGAGGAGTGAAGTGCCACGCATAGCACCTGGCTGTCACACTGTGCCTCTTTTGCTCGGAGTGCCTTCCCTTCACCTGAAATCATGCCGTGACTAGAGCTGGCTCTGGCTGGGAGTGGGTGAGGGTTGGTGGCGTGATCCTGAGGGTTTGTGGGTATGCTCTGGAGCAGGCTCAGAGGTGGATCACTGTTGGCCTGTGCCGGTGTGGGGTGGTGGCCCCCAGGAAGCCCTGTACAACTGTGCTGGCCCCTGACACCAGATAGGAACAAGAGCAAAGTGTGCACTGGGCACTCTTCTGCCATCTATGGACTGATGTCCCTCCCTGGGCCACACAGTGTACCTGGAATGTCTACCCAGCCTCCACTGACCTGGCAGAATCCACGTGGGGCTATGGAGAAGTTGGAGTAGTTCCAGAATTACAGAAATGACCTTCTGAGCCAGGCTTACGAGTCCGTCCTGGGACATAGGGAGAAAAAGGGGATCAGGATGGTTAAATTGGACTCAGTAGAGTTTAGAATATAACAAGCTCTGGAGTGAGACACTTGGGGTTCATTTTCCAAACCCCATCTTCCTTTTGTTGTAATTTTGGAGAGGTGACATCACATGGCTAAGCTGTAAGTGGACATAATAAGTAGTATCTACCTTGCTGAGTTGGGAAGTTAAATGAGATAAAATGCAAGTGGAGTTCCTAGGCATTGCCTCAGTCCATTTGGGGTGTTGTAACAGAATACCACAGACCAGGGGGCTTAAACAAGAGGAACTTATTTTTCACGGTTCTGAAGGCTGGGAAGGCTCTAGCAGATTTGGTGTCTGGTGAGGGCCTGCTTCCTGCTTCATAGATGGCCATTTTCTCACTGTTTCTTCGTTTGGCAGAAATATTGAGGGACCTCTCTAGGGTCTCTTTTAAAACGGTGCTAATCCTATTTATGAGGGCTCCATCCTCATGGCCTAGTTACCTCCCAAAGGCCTCACCTCCTAATATCATCACATTGGGGATTAGGGCTCAACGTATGAATTTTGGGGAGACATTTAGTCTATAGCACCACAATCATTGGAAGTTAATAAACATTTGCTGACTATAGCACTGAACTAGGCACTGTGCAAAGGCAGAGGAACCATGGTGGGCAGGGGGAGAAATGCACAGTATGTTGGAAAACACATAGTGGACTCAGAATTGAGGGTTGGGGTTCATTTCCTACTAACTTGCTCTTTAATGCTCATCAAGTCACTTAACATGGACATCACAGTTTCTCCATTTGCAAATGAACTGGTTGGTTAAGGATATCTCTGTAGTTCCTGCCTCTTGGGAAGGAGGTGAGCTTTGAGTCCTAAAGGCCACCATAGCTTTCGCAGAGTGGGAAGGCACAGGGGAATGGCTAAATGAGATGCGCTGGGATTTCTGGTGAAAGATGCCTTGCAGAGTTGAGAGCAAAGCAGAGGTAAATTGGATGTAGGACTAGTGAAGAGTTGAAACTATTCTTGGAATAAGTAGCCTAGATTGTGTGTATATAATTGTATATGATAATTCTCACTCACAGTGAGTTTGATAACCACTGAGCTAGACTCAAGGAAGGAACCAAAGGCAAGTGGCTGTGTAGCTGACTGGACCTTCCAGCCATTTCTCCTTTATGAGATCAAATCCTAGTGGGACATGGGTGGAGATTTCCAGGTTTTTGTTAGCAGGGTTGGGTCCATTCTGGTGGTATAGGAAGTCTTTACAGTTTCAATTCATGTTCCTAGATTTGCTTGTTATGAACAATAAATGTGTAATAGATAATATTTATGGGGGCACCTCGCATGGGTTCTGCCTAATAAATGCTTGCTGAATTTGAGAGGCAGTCTGTATAGAGGTTAAGAACATAGATTCTGGAACTTGACTACCTTGGTTTGAATTTTGACTTCACAGTTTATTAGCTGTGTGATCTTGGACAAGTTACTTATCCTTTCTGTATCTCAATGGGCTCATCTGTTAAATGGAGATAATCATATTACCTGTCTCTCGGGTTGTTGGAGGATTAAAAGAGTTAATGTATATCAAGCACTCTGAACAGCATGTGGTACATAGTAAGTTCTGTGTGAATGTTTGTTATAATAGTATTTTTGTGTTATTATATGTACCCATATATATATATATATATATATCCATATATATATGTGTTATTATATGTACCCATATATATATATATATATATATCCATATATATGTGTTATTATATGTACCCATATATATATATATATCCATATATATATATATATATATATATATCCATAATATATCCATAATGATGACATATTTCTAAAATAACATTGTTATCATGAAGATAATAGTAATAAGCAACTCTGAGTCCTGCTTGATCAAATACTTGTATATACTGTTCTTTGAAAAGCTGTAATTATGACCTTAGTCTTCCACTTTCTGTTGTTCAAAATTGGCATTTCCTGCAAAAGACATTCACTTTTGTGTCCTTGGGCATTGGTGTCCTGATGCTGTACGGTTATTTGCGATGAATCCATGGAGGACCTACAAATGTTCCCATCTTTTCAACTAGTTTATCATCTTTAGGGTTTAATGTGTCACTTATGATGGCTTTGCAAAGTGAGTCCCTAATGTCCAGGCCCTTTTTAGGTGGTTAGCTCTCCCAGGCCAGGATGGTAGGTGGAAAGGAAAGTGATGCAGGAGACGTGGGCACTAGGCCCAGTGCCAGCCTGTCCTGTCCCTGTGACTGTGGAAAAGAATCTGTTTGAACCTCATGTTCCTTATTTGTACATGGGATAACAATTTCTTCTTTGTTGTGTTGGGAGAGTTCAATAGGATGAGGAATGTAAGAAACTAGCTCACTCTAGGTGCCCAATAATTGGTAGCTGTTGGTTGTGATGATGGAGAGGCGCTGAAATCAGGGAGTGGGCAAGTCTCCCAGGCCCACAGCTGCTTCCCTGGATGGGGCTCACCAGCCTGCCTCCTGGCTGCCTCCCACAGACCCCCACCAGCCACTTATGTTGAGTGCTGGCAGGGCTGCAAGGCTGTCTTTGTTTTAGTATAGGATTTCCAACCAGGCCGGTATCTGGAGTGCCTGCCTTACCCCAGCCGAGTTCTTCCAGCAGGGTCTGGGTAATTGGTGCCAGCTGCTCTGGGGAGAGCTGGTTGGCACTTCCTGTGCTGTTTGGCAGGCAGGCTCTGGAGTGTGGTGGGAGCTTGGCCTGAGAACCAGGCCTTCCCCAAGGAGCCCTGGGAAAGGGGGGCTTGGAAGCAGAGTTACTGGAAGTTGGTTTATATTTATGGGAGCGCAGTATCTGCTGGACAAAGGTCCAAACCACTCAAAATTCCATCTAGGAGTATCAATCCTTACTGGCTCCTACGGAGGTTTGTTTCTCTGGGAGGAAGTCATATTAATTGATTTGCTTTATCTTTCTGCTTCTTCAGACAGCGTGCTTTCTCTCTTCTTGGTGATGGCATAGAGTATCTCAGGTGTGATTCCATGAGCTTCGAGAAGAAAACAAGAGAAGGATCAGCTATCCTAGACTTGTGTCACTAGTAACTACCAGCATCTGTCTAGCATTTAGTAAAGGACCTTTAAGGTGGTTTCATCTGGCTTTTATAAGTGGGGTTGCAAATGGAGTAGTTCCTGATGAGTGAGGGTTTCAGTGCAGGTCTTCAGAGTCCAGGTCCAGTGCTTTTTTCCTGTTTTGTTATTTTTTGGGTTGGAATGCTATGTTGGACCTGCTGAATTATATATTTTATTCATCAGATATTTTGACTATTGGAGATGATCATCTCAAAGACTCATTGTAGTGTATAAGGTAGGAAGAATATCCCTTCTTTTGGACAAATCAGAAGTTGAAGTGATGAGCTCTGATGTTCATTCACTATTTATGAGGTGTCTGACTACTCTCTTTACCTTTCTGAACCTTGTAAAGTAAGAATAATAATATCTGTCTATAAATATGACATTTATAAAATGTTGGCCCAGTAATGATACCATCCCAAGTGTTTATAAATTTTAGTTACTTTGCCTTCCCTTTTCTTCTTCCTTGTTCATGCCAAACCTGAAGGTATTTTGGCTGACTTAAATGCTGACCCTGTAGTCATAAAGTATGGCTCATTGTGTCTAGGGACTCATCTTTCTTAAACAGTTGGAAGTTACTTTACGTTTTCAAATTTTGATAAGTTAGTAAGCATTGAAGAAATATCCAACATCTCTTAAAGAGGGAGTCAGCAGGACTTTGGGCTGAAGCAGGTCCCCAACATTTGCTGGGCCCTAGGGAAACCCAACCTTCCAAGATGCCTTTTCTTCCTTTCTCATCTGGGTCATTCATGAGGCCAACTATTTAAGACAGTGAAAAAAAGTTTAAAAGATGTAGAATTTAGGCCACTTTTGTAAGACTCTCAGCCTAGTCTTAGTGATGATTTCAAGGAGGCTGTTTTTTGGGGGGTGATTATACAGTTATTGTGCAAGTTATTGCCCCTGTGTTGATGATGATAAAAACAAGGTTTTACTATTTGTGAAATACTTTCCCAAGTATCAACTCATTTGATTTACCAGTAACCCTGCAGGAAAACTATGAGCAGCTCCATTTTGCAGGTGGAGAAACTGGGGCTTCAAGAAGTCAGAATGACTTGTTTCAGAACAAGTGATTCAAATCCAGTTTCTTCATTTCAGAAAGCTCAGGCACCTGAAGCAGTAATTTGAGAACCATTTTTCCTGTGTCCCCATTCTCCATCTCATCTAAGTAGCCATCAACTCCTGTTGATTTTCTTCTCTAAACTTTTTCCTATTCATTTTCCCCACCCCCACCTCCCCTGCAGTAGTTCATACCCTTTTATTCTCTCACTGAGTCATTGCAATATTTCCAAGTGGTCTCCCTACCTCCCAGCTGGCCTCCCTCCACACTCTTCTCAATACAGCAAATAGAATATTCTTTTGGAACATACAACTGATCTCTCTGCCCTCTAGTTTAAAACTGTCCAGTAGCAGACTTCTGGGGAAGATGGCAGGACTTCTGGGGAGGATGACAGAGTAGGAAGATCCTAACCTCACTTGTCCCATGGATACAATTAGAAAACACCCACATCAATGTAAATAGCCCAGAAAATGACCCAAAGACTGACAGAGAAGACTCTCCACAGCTAAATGTAGAGAAAAGCCACATCAAAGCGTACCCAGTTAGGAGGTGAATGGACCCATGGAGAGCATCCATAGGAGGGAGAGGTGCTGTAGATGCAAAGAGAGGAGGGAAACAGACCCTCACATCAGGCACCCCAGACATGGGGAACTAGCATGGGGAAGATGAATCTCTTCATCACATTTAACTTTGAAAACCAGAAGGGCCAAATTTTGTGAATTCCTATAATCAGCTGGGCTTAAAACCTAGAACTTTAAAAATCAGTGGGCTTGGCTCTTGGAGAGCTGGGAGGGGGGTGGACAACTGAGTCCCTGCCCTTAAAGAGACAGCACAACAGTCCTGTGGAGGTACATCATAGAAGCCCCAGGTTGAAAAGCACCTGGGGTATATGGGGGGGCGATTTGTTTCCTAATCTCAGAGCATGTGTTGGAGGGACAGGGATCATTTGGAGACTCCTCCAGGAACAAAGCACCTGGTGGGCACCGTTTTGCTTTTTTGCCCTCCAGCATAGACACATAGACACCTGTGGGAACCAGCATGATGCCAAAACTCACTACCTAACTTGCTAATACTGCTTGCTGTGCCCCTGTATGCTTCTGTGGATCTACCTCCTCCAACTCCCTACCTTCTGGGCCTTTCTGGCACGTGCACCTTGCCTCCATGCTCTCCTGAGGACTGATTCCCTTCAGCCCTGTGGCAGGAGTTTTCTGAAACAGCTCCAGGTCTCCTCCAACAATAGACCTGTGCAGACCTAACTAACACTGTGTGCCCTGCCCCTGTGTTCTCCTGCTGTCCTTCCCCCTCCAATGTGCTCTTGACTGGAGCCCATCCAAAGTGGTGCCACAAGCCTAGCAGTGTGTAAGCAGTTCTGACAGGGCCTGGTACCACTCCAAAGTGACTCCTGCCCTGAGGAGGTAACCACACACACCAGCTCAATTTCAGCCTTATCAGTGGGCTGGAGGCAGACATCTGATCTGATTGCAGGCACCACCCCAAAATGAAGACTTCTCAAGAGATAACATGGAAAGCCTACATGGAAAACTACATGTCTCGTAGTTCAGTGCTACTGACAAATGCCTGGTCTGCCTCAAGTCAAGCCCAAGGCAGCCCCAGACTGGCCCATTAGCAACACAGGGACCAAACCCTGTCCACAATAGGCAGAAGGCCATTGCAATCAACTGGACTAAAAGCAAATGCAACTCAGCGACAACAGTAGGGAGCACACAATACACATAAGAGACATCCCTGAAGCACCAGGTTCTGGTGAACAGGGGATGTTACACTGCAAGGCACTACAAAACCTCTTTTTCATAAGGCCACTACTTTAAGAGCAGGAGAGGTAGCTAACTTTCCTAACAGAAACAGACACAGAGAGTTAAACAAAATGAAGAGACAGAGGAATGTGTCCCAAAGGAAAGAACAGGACACAATCACAGCAAGAGAGCTAAACGGAATGGAGATGAGTAACATGCCTGGTAGTGAATTTAAAGTAATGGTCATAAAGATACTCATTGGACTTGAGAAGAGTAGGGGGCTTCAGTGAGACCCTTGACAAAGTGATAGAAAACATAAAAAAGAACCCGAGATGAAGAACTCAATAACTGAAATTAAAAATACACTACATGGAATAAGTAGAGTAGAGGAAGCAGAAGAATGGAACAGGGACCTGGAGGACAGAGTAATGGAAAAACAATCAAGCTGAACAGGAGAGAGAAAAAATAATAATAAAAACTTAAAATAGACTTAAGGAACTTAGTGACACCATCAAGTGTAATAAGATTCACATTATGGGTATCCTAGAAGGAGAAGAAAGAGAAAAGGGGGCAGAAAATATATTTGAATAAATAATAGCTGAAAACTTCCTGAGTCTGGGGAAAAACCAGAAATCCAGATCCAGGAGGCACAGAGAGCCCCCAGCAAAATCAACCCAAGGAGGTTCACACCAAGACAAAAAGTAGTGATAGAAAAATTTAAAAGCAGAAAGAGAAAAGACAACAGTTACTTACAAGGGAAACCTCATAAGGCTATCAGGGGATTTTTCAGTAGAAACACTGCACACCATAAGGGAGCAGCATGATATATTTAAAATGCTGAAAGAAAAGACCTGCAGCCAAGAATACTCTATCCAGCAACGCTATCATTCAGAATAGAATGAGAGATAAAGACTTTCCTAGACAAACAAGAGTTAAAGGGACTCATGACCACTAAACCAACCCTATAAGAAATGTTAAAAAGGACTTTTTGAGTGTAAAGACCATAAATAGGAGTAAGAAAAGTAGGAAGCTCAAAAGCAGTAAAATCAAGTATATCTATAAATATCAGTCCAGGGATTCACAAAATACAAGGATATAAAGTATGACACCATATATCAAAAACTGGGCAGGGGGAGAAGAAGAGAAAGAATGGGTTCAGAGGGATACCTGGGTGGCTCAGTTGGTTAAGGATCCAGCTCTTGGTTTCAGCTCAGGTCATGATCTCACGGCTTTGTGGGTTTGAATCCTGCTTTGGTCTCTGAGCTGGCAGTGTGGAGACTGCTTGGGATTCTCTGTCTCTCCCTCTCTCTCTCTGCCTGTCCCCTACTCATGTTGTCTCTGTCTCTCTCAAAATAAGTAAATCAACTTTTTTTTTTTTAAAATAAAAGAATGGGTTCAGGGGTGCTTGGGTAGGTCAGTTGGTTAAGTGTCTGACTCTTGATTTTGACTCAGGCTATGATCTCACAGTTTGTGAGTTCAAGCCCCATATCAGGCTCTTTGCTGTCAGAACCTGCTTGGGATTCTCTGTCTCCCTCTCTCTGTGTCCCTCCCCTGCTCTCTCTCTCTCAAAAATTAATAAATGAACATTAAAACGAAGAATGTGTTCAAATTTAAGCAGGCCATCAACTTAATATAGACTGTTAAAATCATAAGATGTTATAAATAAACTGAATGGTAATTGCAAATCAAAAACCAGTAATAGGCAAAAATAAAAAAAGAAAGGAAGCTAAGTGTATCACTGAAGAAAGCCAACAAACCATGAGAGAAAGAGCAAGAGAAGGAAGTAACAGAGAACTACAAAATCCACCATAAAACAGGTAACAAAATGGCAATAGAAACATACCTATCAATAATTACTTTGAATGTAAATGGACTAAATGGTCCAATCAAAAGACATCGATTTGTGGACTGTTTCCTTTGCTGTACAGAAGCTTTTTATCTTGATGAAGTCCCAATAGTTCATGTTTGCTTTTGTTTCCCTTGCCTTTGGCAATGTGTTTAGTAAGAAGTTGCTCCAGCTGAGATCAACTAACTAAAATTTAAATTAAAAAAAGTTCATTAAAAAAAAGAAACAGACATAGAGTGAGGGGATGGAGAAAAAAACCCAAAAAAACAAGACCCAATTATATGCTGCCTACTAGAGAGTCATTTCAGACCTAAAGGCACATGCAGATTGAGAGTGAAGGGGCAGTAAAACATTTATTCATGCAAATGGAAGTGAAAAAAAAGCCAGGATAACAATATTTATATCAGGCAAAATAGAATTCAAGATAAAAACTGAAACAAGAGATTAAGAAGGGCCCTATATATTCATAAAAGGAACAATCTGACAAGGAGTTGTAATAATTGTAGATATTTATGCACTGAACTATGGGAGCACCCAAATACATAATGCAGCTATTAACAAACATCAAGGAAGTAACAGATAGCAATACAATAATAATAGGAGACTTTACAGCTCCATCTATCAATGGATAGGTGATCCAAACAGAAAACCAACAAGAAAACAGTGGCTTTGAATGACACATTGGACCAAATGGATCTAACAGATATATTCAGAACATTTGATCCTGAAACTGCAGAATACACAGTCTTTTCAAGTGCACATGGAACATTCTCCAGATTAGATTACATGTTAGGCCACAAAACAAGTCTCAACAAATTTAAAAAGATTGAATTCATACCATGCATCTTTTCTGATGACACTATGAAACTAGAAATCAATCACAAGAAGAAATATGGAAAGAACACAAATATGTGGACGTTAAATAACACGCTGCTAAACAATGAATGTGTCAGTCAAGAAATCAAAGAGGAAATAAAAAAATACATGGAGACAAATGAAAATGAAAATACAACAGTAAAAAAATCTTTGGGATGCAGCAAAAGCTGTTCTAAGAGGGAAATTTATAGTGATACAGGTCTACCTCAAGAAGCAAAAAACAAAACAAAACAAACAAAAAAACCCCTCAAATAAGCAATCTAACCTTACACTTAAAGGAGCTAGAAAAAGAAGAACTAGCAAAACTCCAAACCAGCAGAAGGAAGGAAATAATAAAGTTAGAGCAGAAATAGATGAACTAGAAACTAAGACAAAACTAATAGAATAGATCAATGAAACCAGGAGCTGGTTCTTTGAAAAGATAAACAAAATTGATAAACCTTTAGCTTGACTCATACAGAGAGAGACAGAGAGAGAGATAACTCAAACAAAATCAGAAATGAATGACACCACAGAAATACAAAAGATTATAAGAGAATGTTATGAAAAATTACATGCCAACAAATTGGACAACCTAGAAGAAATAGATAAACTCCTAGAAACATAACCCTCCAAAGCTGAATCAGAAAGAAATAAAAAAAAAATTAAACAGACTGATTATCATCAATGAAATGGATCAGTAATCAAAAATTCCCAACAAACAAAAGCCCAGGACCAGATAGCTTCACAGGTGAATTCTACCAAACATTTAAAGAAGAGTTAGTACCTATTCTTTTCAAACTATTTCAAAAAATAGAAGAGGAAGGAGAGCTTCCAAATTTATTCTATGAAGCCATAATTGCCCTCATACCAAAATGAGATAAAGACACTACCAAAAAAGAGAGAGAGAGAGAGAGAGAGAGAGAGAGAGAGAGAGAGAGAGAGAGAGACCCACAGGCCAATATGTCTGATGTACATAGATGCAAAAAAAATTCCCAACAAAATATTTGTAAACTGAATCCAACAATACATTAAAAAAATCATTCACCATGATCACTTGAGATTTATTCCTGACATGCAAGGGTGGTTCAGTATTTGCAAATCCATCAAGGTGCTACATCACAGCAATAAGAGAAAGGTTAAAAACATAGGATCATTTCAATAGGTGTGGAAAAAGCATTTGGCTAAGTACAACATCCATTCATGATGAAAGCCCTCAACAAAGTAAGTTTAGAGGGGTCGGTCATACCTCAACATTATAAAGGCCATATGTGAAAAACCCATAGTTAGCATCATACTGAATGGTGAAAAACTGAGAGCTTTTCCTATAAGATCAGGAACAAGATAAGGATGTCCACTCTCATGACCATTAGTTAACATAGTATTGGAGGTCCTAGCCACAGCAATCAGATAAGAAAAAATATATAAAAGGCATCCACATTGGTAAGGAAGAAGTAAAACTGTCACTATTTGCAGGTGACATGACATTATATGTAAAAGACCCTAAAGACTCCACCAAAACCTCCCAGAACTGATAAATGAATTCAGTAAGGTCACAGGATACACAGTCCATATGCAGGAATCCATTGCATTTCTATACACTAATAGTGAAGAAGCAGAACAAGAAATTAAGAAAACAATCCCATTTACAATTGTACCTAAATTAATAAAATACCTAGGAATAAATTTAACCAAAGAGGTGAAAGACCCATACTCTGAAAACTATAAAACACTGATGAAAGAAATTGAAGGTGACACAAACAAATGGAAAGATATTCCATGCTTATGGATGGAAAGAACAAATATTATTAAAATGTTCATACTACCCAAAGCAATCTGCAGATTTAATGTAATCCTATCAAAATACCAATAACATTTTTCACAAAAGTAGAACAAACAATCCTAAAATTTATATGGAACTACAAAAGACTCTGGATATCCAAAACACTCCTGAAAAAGAAGAACAAAACTGGAGACATCACAATCACAGATTTCAAGATATGCTACAAAGCTGTGGTAATCAAAACATATGGTACTGGCACAAAAATAGACACATAGATCAATAGAACAGAATAGAGAACCCAGAAATAAACCCATGGTTATATGATCAATTAATCTTCCACAAAGGAGACAAGAATATGCAATGGGAAAAAGACAGTCTCTTCAATAAAAAACTGAACAGCTACATGCAAAAGAATGATATTGGACCCCTTTCTTACACCATACACAAAAATAGACTAAGAATGGATTAAAGACCTAAATGTGCAATTTGAAATCGTAAAAATCCTAGAAGAGAGCACAGGAAATAATTTCTCTGAGATAAGCTGTAGCAAATTTTTCTAGATATGTCTCTTGAGGCTGGGAAACAAAAGCAAAAATAAATTGTAGGGACTACATCAAAATAAAAAGCTTCTGCACAGCAAAGGAAATATCAAGAAAACTAAAAGACAACCTATTGAAAGGGAGAAGATATTTGCAAATGACATATACAACAAAGGGTTAATATTCATGCTATATAAAGAACCTATACAAGTCAACACCATCCCCCACCCCCCAAATAATCCAATTAAAAACAGGTAGAAGACATGAACAGATATTTCTCCACAGAAGACAAATAGCTGGCCAACAAATACATGAAAAGATGCTCAACATCACTAATCATCAGGGTAATACAAATCAAGACCACAATGAGATATTATCTCACATCTGTCAGAATGGCTAAAATCAAACACATAGGAAATAACAAATGTTGGCGAGGATGTGGAGAGAAAGAAATCCTTGTGCACTGTTGGTGGGAATGCAAACTTGTGCAGTGTAGAGGTTCTTCAAAAAATTAAAAATAGAATTACCATATGATTCAGTAATTCTTCCACTACTGGGTGCTTACCCAAAGAATACAAAAACACTAATTCAAAAAGATATATACACCTCTATGTTTATTTCAGCATTATTTATAATAGTCAAATTATGGAAGCAGGCCAAGTGTCCATTGATTGATGAATGGATAAAGAGGATGTGGGATATATATATACATGTATATATATCTCACATATATAATGTAATATTACTTAGCCATAAAAAAGAATGGACTCTTGCCATTTTAACAACATGGATGGATCTAGAGAGTATAATGCTAAGTGAAATAAGTCAGTCAGCGAAAGACAAACACCATGTGATTTCACTCATATGTGAAATTTAAGAAACAAAACAAATGAACAAGGAAAAAAATAAACAAACAAGCAAAAACAGACCCTTAACTATAGAGAACAAACTGATGGTTACCAGAGGGGAGGTGGGTGGGGGGGATGGGTGAAACAGGTAAAGGCGATTAAGAGTACAGTTATCGTGATGTGATGAGCACTGAGTAATGTATAGAATTGTTGAATCACTGTATTGTACACATGAAACTAATATGACACTGTGTGTTAACTATACTGGAATTTAAATAAAAACAAACAAATAAATAAAATGAGTATAGGAGTTAAAAAAAAAAGAACTGTCCAGTAGCTTCTCATTGCTTGCAGGATCAAGCCCACATTCCCAAGAGGACTCATAGACCTTCCATGATCTAATCTTTGCTTTTGTTTAGGCTCATATTTTGCAGTGTCCCCACCTGGCCATGGATTGTAATCATTCACTTAGGCTTTCTTTATGGAGTGCCCACCACACAACAGCTATTGTGTTAGGCACTAGGGGTATAATGTGAGTAAAACCAACAGCCTGGTAGGGCCCATAGATGTTGGTGGTATAACTGGGCTCCATCTTCTGACGAAATGGCCAGGGTGCTGTGACTGCCCATAGTGGGATAGAACCTAGTCTGGGATATTGGTGTGGGCTTCCCTGATGAAGGTCAGGCGGCGGTGGGAGAGCATCCAAGTGGAGCGGATGGCCAGTGCAGAGGCCCTGTGGCTGGGGGGTGGGTAGAGGAGGAACATGGCTGAGAAGAGGCTGGAGAGGTGGGGAGAGGTTCTTGGATTTTGGTCTTTTTCCTCAAGAGCAGTAGGGGGCAACTGGTGGCTTTAAGCAGAAATGACATGATCAGATTTGTGTTCTCAAAAGCACACTGCCTCTACTGTGGTGAATCTGTTTGTTGAGTGTTGACTGGTCCTGCTATTTTGTTGTTCCTAGTTAATACCGTGTGTGGGCATTCTTCCTCCTCTGTATCTGGGCCTTCCTGTCTCCTTCTGAGTATTCATTCTCTCTTCAGAACAAAGCAGGTAAACTTTTAGGCTGCCAGAGAGGCAGGTGGTCCATGGGGGCTGGAGGCTGTCTTTATTTTCCTAATTACTTAATTTAGCTTTTAACAAAATGAAGATAGGATTATTAATTTTATTTCCCTGTAAAAATAGTTAAGATTCATTTTAGGAACTCAGGAAAGAAAGCCTTATTTTTTTTTTAAAGTTTATTTTTGAGAGAGAGTTATTAATTTTATTTCCCTGTAAAAATAGTTAAGATTCATTTTAGGAACTCAGGAAAGAAAGCCTTATTTTTTTTTTAAAGTTTATTTTTGAGAGAGAGAGAGAGGGAGAGAGAGAGCGAGCAAGAGAGCGCAGGAGAGGAGGAGAGAGAGAGAGGGAGACAGAATCCGAAGCAGGCTCAGCTCAGAGCCTGACTGGGGCTTAAACTGTGAGATCATGACCTGAGCCAAAATCAGATGCTTAACTGATTTAGCTGCCCAGGCACCCCAGAAAGAAAATCTTATTATCCAGAGATGACCTTTGATAATATTTAGGTGAATCTGCTTCCATATTTCTCTCTTTTTTTAAAAAGTTTATTTATTTATTTTGAGAGAGAAAGAGTGCAAGTGGGGGAGGGTAGAGAGAGATAGAGATAGAGAGAATCCAAACAAGCTCCACACTGTCAGCATGGACTTTGATGAGGGGCTCAAATCTGTGAACTGCAAGAGATCATGACCTGAGCTGAAGTCAGACACTTAACCCATAGAGCCACCCAGGTGCCTCTCCATATTTTTCTTTACCCTATGTTCACTTAATACTCTATTGTAGTTCTATATTTAAATGGGATCATACATGTTGTTCTATTACTTGTTTTTTAAGACCTAATTGTATGTAAGGACATTTAAAATTACTCAACTTACTCTCTCTTAGTACCTACGCCCTGTTTTGTGCTTATCTCAGTTTCCCTAATCCCCCACTTTGTGGTACCCCACAAGCCAGGTGAGACTTACCTGAGCATTTCACAGCATGACCTGTTTGGGTAGTAATGTTTCACTATTTACACACACACACACACACACACACACACACACACACACACACATTCCATGTATATTTATTCTCTCTGTATATAATTGAGCATTTGCTGTTTGCTAGGCATGATTCTAAGGGCTTTGAAAGTATCAGCTCATTTCATTCCCCATTTTCTGATGAGGAAAGGAAGCCAAGGCATTTGCCTGGGGAAGTGGAGAGACCAGGACTTGAGTCCAGGGTATTTGAAGCTACAGTGGTTGTGTGGGAGCCTGACTATGTGTGGGGGATGTCAGAGGAAGGGGCTCTTCCTACTCTTGGGGGACATACCTTTGGTAAAACTTCAAAGCAATTTTGGGACATCCAACATTTCCTCTTATCCCAATGAGAGTGTTTATGACCTTGTATGAGGAAGGTAAACTGGGTATTAAGCTTAGGACCAGAATGTTTCTTAATAGTTTATTTCAACGGAAAGCTCATTGGGTCACTCATTCCTTCATTGATTCTTTTACAAACATTTGCTAGGTGTCCATTGACTGCAACACATAAGGAGACATTAGACAGTTTTCTCATTCTTGAAAAGTACGTGGGCTTATAGACTGATATTAAAAAATAACATTTCTGGACCAAGTATTATTTGAGGGATTTAGAAAGAATTGAGGTAACACAGGGGTAGGAAGGTCTCGTTGCTTGCAGGAGTCAGCAAAGGCTTCAACTCAGTTTTTCCTTATCTTGTCTTATCTTTTTTTTAATGTTTATTTTTGAGAGAGAGAGAGAAAGAGCATGTGTGCATGCACATGAGCTGGGGAGGGGCAGAGATAGAGAGTGAGAGAGAGAATCCCAACCAGGCCCCACTAATGTGGGGCTTGAACCCACAAACTGAGATCAGGACCTGAGCCAAAATCAAGAGTTAGATGTTAAACTGACTGAGCCACCCAGTCACCCGTCTTGTCTTATCTTTTCTTCCCGTCCTTCATTCAGTTTTATTGAGGTGTAATTTACATACCATAAAATTTACCCAATTTAAAAGTACAATTCACGAGTTTTAGTAAATTTACAGAGTTGTGCAGTCATTCCCTTGTATAACTACTCCATTGTTTTATTTTGAATAGTGCTCATTATATTGATATATACATTTGTGTATCTATTCTTCAGTTGATGGACACAGGTTATTTCTGTTTTTTGGCCATTATGAATAATGTTGCTATAAACATTCATATACAGATCTTTGTGTGGACATATGTTTTCATTCTCTTGGGTAGATTCCTAGAAGTGGAATTGCTGGGTTGTATGGTAAATTAATGTTTAACTTTTAAAGACTGTTTTCCAAAGTGGCTGTACCATTTTACAATCCTACCAGCAATGTTCGAGTCCTTAAACTGAGTTTTAAAGGGGTAGGAATTAGCCAGATCAGTGTTTTTCAAATACTGCAGGGTAAGGGCTGGCTGCATAAGAACCAAATGGGGAGCTTGTTAAAGATTTCTGGTACCCAGGATTTGGAGATTCTGATTCTATAGTTATGTAGAGGGGCCCAGGCACGTGCATTTTAGAAAGCTTTCTGAGTAACTCTGATGTGTAATTTTGTTTGGGAATCACTGAATTGGATGGAGTTGAGGATGGGATGGGCAAGGGAGAGATTTAGGGAACTTTCTAGGCAGAAAAAATGGCATGCAAAAAACCATCATAATAAGTCATTTAATGGTTAGCAGTAGGAGTGGCCAGAGAGAGAGAGAGGTCAGTTAGGAGACTGTTGCATTGGTCCAGTCAAGACCTAAGGGGAGGGACCAATTAATTCATTGACCTATCCATCTAGTTTGATGTGAAAAAAAAAAATTAGGGGAGGTCTGTCCATCCTCCCTCGCTTCTTTCTTTCTTTCTTTCTTTCTTTCTTTCTTTCTTTCTTTCTTTCTTTCTTTCTTTCTTTCTTTCTTTCTTTCTTTCTTTCTTTCTTTCACAGGTATAGGTACTAGGCTCAGAGCTTTATGTTTAATTTTCAACAACCCTTTTTTACTCATTGTCATTCTCAGTTTACAGGTGAAGAAACTCAGGCCCAGGAGATTAAGTAGGGAATAGAGCTGGGACTTGAAACCAGGTTGGTCTGGCTCTTTCCATGATAGCACTTTGCCCCTACTCTTTGCAGAGCACTGTGCGAACAGAGTCTTGGGATTTCATACTCATTGTAGGAGAATTCATTTTGTATTCTGATATTGCAATTGATTCTCTGGCTTGCTGTGCAACCACAGCTATTTGCTCTTCTTTTCTGTAGGTTGGAGGTGTATTAGGTTTTCTCTGAGGGGAATGGCAATAAACATTTTAGGGAGATGCAATTGATCTCTTAGTAAAATGCCTTGAAGCTTCAGTTTATATCTGCTTTGCTGCAAGTCCTCTGGCTGCTTCTTCCCTCCTGGTCCCTGTTGTTGGAAGTTACATTTACTGACTGGGCTGACACTTGACCCTGGATCTCTGGTGGCTGTCGGTCTGAGCTCTGCAGAAGTGGGAGATTAGGGCCCTCTGTGAATCAGGAGTTGGAGTTCTGTGGTAGGGCTGTTTGCAGAGTTGGAGGCATGACGAGGGGAAACTTGTAGTAATTACTGAACAGATGCCCTTAATGAGGTCTCTGCTGGATTTCCAGCTGGCAGTGAGAGCGCCGCATTGGGACAGGAACATCACAGTCACTGGATCATTATGTGACATCACATCCTCTCCTTGTTGTCATAGCAGCTGTAATCATCCCACTGAAAGTGTCCCTCAGGGTGAGGGCAAACCACATCTTTTCCCATTAATGGGAATTCATGGTGCTTTCTTCCATGCTCAGGAGAAAAAGAACTAGTATGTTCATGCTTTTCGAAAGGAGAAAAAGCTTAACAATTTTCAGCATGATTTACCTGCTATTGTTGTTATTATTTTAACAATTATTATTCAAGTTGTACATGTTGATTGTAGAGAGATTTATAAAATAAAGATTGGCCAAGAGAACACAAAATCCTACTTATAATAGCAATGTTTGCAGACAATCACTGTTTACATTTTGGTAAATATTTTTTTTTCCGTTTGAGCTTTTTAAAGTTTTTTTTTAAAGTTTATTTATTTTGAGAGAGAGAGAGAGAGCACAAGCGGGGGAGGGTCAGAGAGAAGTAGAGACAGAATCCCAAGCAGACTCTCCAACGTCAATGCAGAGCCCAATGCGGGGCTTGAACTCACAAACGGTGAGATCATGACCTGAGCTGAGATCAAGACGCTTAACCGACTATGCCCCCCAGGTGCCCCTGTTTGAGTTTTATAAAAATTTTATTTATTTATTTTGAGGGAGGGAGGAAGGGAGGGAGGGAGGGAGAGAGAGAGAGAGAGAGAGAGAGAGGGAGAGAGAGAGAGAGGGAGAGAGAGAGAATGAGCGGGAGAGAGGCAGAGAGAGAGGGAGTGAGAGAATCCCAAGCACAGCACAGAGCGTGACGGAGGCTCCCATGCCATAAACTGTAAGATCATGACCTGAGCCAACATCAAGAGTCATATACTTAACCACCTGAGCCGCCCAGGTGCCCCTCTGCTTGAGTTTTAACACAGACAGACATTTATTGTTATTTTTAAAATATGAGACCATTACTGTATTGTTGTTTACTTCCCCCCCACCTGACAGTGTATAATTAATATCATTTTGTATCAAAGTCTTGTTCGACAGAATTTCTAAGGTACCATGGTTTATTTAGCTGGTCTCTGCTGTTGGATATTATGTGCTTTCTGCTTTCTTGCTGCCACAAATACCATTCAGTGACTATCATCATTTTTGCATCTTTGTAAATCTATTCTGCCTTAGGATACATTCTTCAGAGTAAAGCTGTTGAGTGGAACTATGTTTGAAGCTTTTGAAATATATAGTCTAACTCCCTCCCCCAATGTTGAACCAGTTTACAAATCCACACATAAAGTATGAGTTTGCCTGTTGACCTTTACTTATATTGGATCTCAACCTTTAAAAAAAGGTATACTCTGATACGTCAAAGAATGGCATATAACTCTTCTGTTAATTTATTTGATTATTTGTGGGTTTGAGCCTTTCTTTCTCATGTTAGTTCTTTTATAAATAGCATCTATATTTCATTTATAAATAGCATATTCATTTTTCTTTTGACATGTGTTCTAAAATAAAGTTTTTTTTTATATTAAGGCTATTAAACTTTGGTAATATTTGCTACAAGTAATTTTCACCACTTGTACATATGCCTTTTAACTTTGATGTGCAGACATTACATTTTAAAATGAAACAATTTCTTCATTTATAGTTTATGTTTAGAAAAACCTTCTACAATAAAGAGATTATGAAAATTTGCATTCCTTATTTCTTCTAAGACTATATAGTTTTATTTTTATAAAATCTTTAATTGAAATCTCTGAATTCATCTAAAACTTATTTTGTAATTAGGCAGACATTTAATTTTGTTTCCCCTCCATAAAAAATTATCAATTTTTTCTGCACTGATTTAAAACATTAAATTCATAATATAATTATGTAACACATACATAGTTACACACATTTGAGTCTCCTTTTGGAATTTCTGTTCCATTCTCCTTTCAGTCTTTTCCTGTACTAGTGTGATGTTTTTTAATTATTGTAGTTCTGTGATGTATCTTAATATTCAATATGACAAAGCTACACTCATTCATCTTTTTCAAAATGTTCTTTGCTATTCTTGCTCATTTTTCTTCTTGATGAATGTTAAATGTTTAGTTTATAAGTCCATTTAAAAGTCCTTAAGATTTTAGGGGCGCCTGGGTGGCGCAGTCGGTTAAGCGTCCGTCTTCAGCCAGGTCACGATCTCGCGGTCCGTGAGTTCGAGCCCCACGTCAGGCTCTGGGCTGATGGCTCAGAGCCTAGAGCCTGTTTCCGATTCTGTGTCTCCCTCTCTCTCTGCCCCTCCCCCGTTCATGCTCTGTCTCTCTCTGTCCCAAAAAAATAAATAAACGTTGAAAAAAAAATTAAAAAAAATAAAAAGTCCTTAAGATTTTTAATAGGTAGGTAAGAGCTTGACTTAACAACTTTCTAGGTGGTCTAATTCTTTTTAATTTTTTTTTGTAATGTTTATTTTTGAGAGAGAGAGACAGAGAGAGAGAGAGAGACAGAGCTCGAGAGGGGAAGGGCCAGAGAAAGAGGGAGACACAGAATCTGAAGCAGGCTCCAGACTCTGAGCTGTCAGCACAGAGCCCGATGCAGGGCTTGAACCCATGGATTGCGAGATCATGACCTGAGCTGAAGTCAGACGCTTAACCAACTGAACCACCCAGGTGCCCCCCTAAGTGGTCTAATTCTGAATAAACTTTAAAAAATATTCCATGGACACTGAGAAACAGAAGATATTTTCTGTTTTCATGTATATCACTAAATATATTTAATACATTAATTTAATTATAATTGTATAATCCTGACTAATTATCCAGGTTAGTATTTATATTAGGACCATTATTCAGATCTTTATCTATTTTTTTGGCAGCTTGACCTGATGAAGACTACTTGTTTAGTAAAGCCTTCTCATTATTATATCTTGTTCTTAGAAATTTCTCTTTGTTTTTAGCTTTGTATATATTTAGGTACACTGTAATTTGTTTTGTAGATTAATGAGAATTACATATTCACTGTCAGTTTTTCTCTTTTTCAGTATAATGATTCTCTGGATATATACCACTAAGTGGTTTTACCATTTTCTTTCTTCAAATTTACAATATCTTTTGTATGTATGTGTGTATGTGTGTATGTGACTATTATATTCTCACCATTAAAAACTCAAGTTATCCAGGCCTCTCCCATTTGCTTTCCAAAAGCATTAAATTCTCCCTAAACCTACATCTAACATCTTGGTGAACACCCTTTACTCTATTGGTGCACATGAACACACATATTCATAATGTGCCATGTGATCATTCTGTACTTGCTGGTTGTAAACTACATTTTTTTCCCACTAAAAAATACGTTTTCCTTGGTTGCAATAAACATAAAAAATAACCATTAAACATTTTTAAAAAATGTTTATTTCATTTTTGAGAGAGAGAGAGAGAGAGAGAGAGAGAGAGAGGCAGAGAGTGGAAGCAGGCTCCAGGCTCTGAGCGCTCAGCACAGAGCCCAGCGTGGGGCTTGAACTCATGAACCTGAGATCATGACCTGAGCCGAAGTCAGCGTTTAACCAACTGAGCCACCCAGGAACCCCAAAATAACCATTTTTAAGTGAAGTTCTTCTTGGTTTGAAATGTCTGTATTTTTCATCAATCAAGAAATTAGGCTTCTCATTTTTTTGTCCTTATCCTGTTTGTTTTACTGTGCACAATATTTTGGGTTTTTTTTCCAATTAGTTTTAACTTTTTAGATTGGGGAGATTAATATAATTATCATTATAATTGTTATATTTGCTCTTTCTGACATATTAACAATGTTTTCTACTGAAAAAAATGCCATGTTTCTTTTTTGGCATATGGACTGTATTTTCTTTACCTTTTGTTATTTCTGGTGTTTGGAAGACATATGTTGAGTTAGTCTTCTTTTCAGAAGACTTCTTTAATAATTTTTCAGAAGCTTTTTTAATCAACTCAGATTGTTGGAGTTTTCATTTTTCAGAAGCTTCTTTAATCAATTTTTTCAGGTTGTTGGAGTTAGGTGTGGCATGGCGCCTTTGGTGATAAGGTATTTATCACACTTTTACTCATTTTGCCCACTTCTTAGGCTATGTTGATATAACCTTGGGCTTAAAAATCCAGATAGTTTTTACATGATTAAAAAAAAATTAGTTTTTTACATTTGTTTATTTTTGAGAGACAGAGAGAGAGAGAGAGAGAGAGAGAGAGAGAGAGAGAGAGAGAGACGGAGCACAAGTGGGGGAGGGGCAGAGAGAGAAGGAGACAGAGAATCCAAAACAGGATCCAAGCTATGAGCTGTCAGCACAAAGCCCGACACGGGGCTCGAACTCACAAACTGTGAGATCATGACCTGAGCCGAAGTTGGACGCCTAACCAACTGAGCCACCCAGGCGCCCCCTACATGATTCTTTTTAGCATTATAGATTTTTCTCTTTGGGTAAGTTTTATATTTGAGTTTATTTTTTTAAAGAATGTGATGGTTAATTTTATATGTGAACTTGACTAGGCTAAAGATGCTCAGCTGGTAAACATTATTTCTGGGTGTGTCTGTGAGGGTGTTTATAAGAGATTAGCATTTGAATTCAGGCGGAGCATAGATCACCCTCCCTAGGGCTGGTGGGCATCATCTAATTTGTTGCAGATAAGAGAAATTCTCACCTCCTTTGTTGTGCTGGCCTATTCCTATAAGAAATCTCCTCTTACATGTGTCTCTCTATAATCTGGTTGGTTCTGAATCTCTGGAGAACTCTAATACAAACAGTTTTACTGAGATGTAATATACCATACAATAACCTGCTTAAGTAAACAATAAAATCATTTTTACAGAATTGTGCCACTGTCATCACCATGCAATTTTTGAACATTTCCATTACCCCAGAAAGAACCCTTGTATCCTTTGACAGTCCCTGAATCCAGTTTATAGCCAGTTTTCGGCCACTTGTTTTTCTCTTTTAACTTTTTCTTTTTTTTTTTATAACGTTTATTTATTTTTGAGACAGAGAGAGACAGAGCATGAACGGGGGAAGGTCAGAGAGAGGGAGACACAGAATCTGAAACAGGCTCCAGGCTCTGAGCTGTCAGCACAGAGCCCGACGCGGGGCTCGAACTCACGGACCACGAGATCATGACCTGAGCCGAAGTCGGCCGCTCAACCGACTGAGCCACCCAGGCGCCCCAAACTTTGCCTTTTTTAAAAAAAAGTGTTTATTTATTTCTGAGAGAGAGAGAGAGGAGAGAGAGAGAAAGCAGAGGAGGGGCAGAGAGAGAGGGAGACAAAATCCCAAGCAGGCTTGGATTCCCAAACCTTGAGATCATGCCCTGAGCCAAGCGTGAGTCAGATGCTTAACCAACTGAGCCACTCAGGCAGGCACCCCAACTAATTTTATTTCTCCCTGCAAGCCACTTGTGTGCTTATCTGAAAGTCTTGTCTTAATCTTCAGATTATTACTGCAAATTCAGGAAACTTTCTAGAAGCTCCTGTGTACCTTAAGAGCTCATGTATCTCAAAATACCTTTCTAACATGTCAGATAAATTGGTGGCATAAAATTGCTGGTGGTAACTATTTTCTTCTTCAAAATTCTGTAGGCATTGATTCAGTATCTCTTTGGATTTAGGCTAGCATTGGAGAAATCTGAAGCCTGACTGGGTTTTCATATCTTATAGGCAACCTGGTTAATCTTCTTGTAGTTCTGTTTGTTTGTTTGCTTGTTTGTTTTTAAATTTATCCTTGTAGTTAAATAGTTTTGTAAGCAGAGGGATAGATGTGGGTCTCTCTTAATTGACTTTAGAGTCAAAGGGCCATTTGATATGCTTGTGCAGTTTTTCTTCAGGTTAGGAATGATTTATTCTGTCTTTGATTATTCTTTTCCATTTGTTTTGAAGTTTCTTTCAGGAACACCCATTATCCCTGTACTGACTTCCATTCTCTGTTTTCCACAACAAGAATCACATTTTTATTTTCTCAGAATCCTTCTTTCTCTTCTGCATTTGTTTTCTTTGCAACTTTAATCGCATTTTAATTTCCATCTGCCCATGTATATACTTTTTTTTTTTTTTTTTTTGCCACGTAGTCCAAACTCCTTATCATGTTAGTGTCATCACTCCCAGCCCAGTTTATTTCCGTTAGACTTGATGAGTCCTGCTCCAGTGAAGTGGCATTTTTCCGTCTCCTCCCATTGCCTGATTCTCTGGCACTCTGAATGCCAACAGCCACAGCTATCGGTGTGCATTGTCATCAGGGCTCATCCTGATGGTGTATTGCCTTTATCTAAGAGGAAAATACTGTGCCGCTACCAGGTTGCTTCCCACCTGCATCAATGTTGTATTTTCTAGAATTTGTGGTTTCTGGTTAGATTTAAGAGGTAAGGAACGGGTGGAGGTGGGGATGATGATGAGGGAACAGAACCTAAGGCTGAGAGATGAAAGGGGAAGTTTGAAGCATCTGTATTTCTGTCAATCTCTCTCTCTCTTTGGTCTTGTGGTCTGTTTCATTCATCCAAGCCAGGCTGTGTCAAGAGCCTCGGCAGCTGTTGTTTTAATCCAGTGCCATCTATTTTATAATCCTCTTCCGTTGCTCCCAGGTTCTGGTATTGGGCTGTGGTCAGTTTTAGTTTTGTTATGACTTTTTAAATCTTTTTCTGTGTCTTCTTTGCTATTAATTTTTTTTTTAATTTTTAAAAATTTTTATTTATTTTTGAAAGAGAGAGAGAGAGAGAGAGAGAGAGAGAGAGACAGAGTGCAAGCTGGGGAGAGGGCAGAGAGAGAGGGAAACGCAGAATCTGAAGCAGGCTCCAGGCTCCAGCCTGTCAGCCCAGAGCCTGATGCTGGGCTCCAACCCATGAACTAGGAGTTCATGACCTGAACTGCAGTTGGACGCTTAACTGACTGAGTCACCCAGGTGCCCCTAAAATTTTTTTTTCTAAGTTTATTTATTTATTTATTTTTTAAAATTTTTTTTTTCAACATTTTTTATTTATTTTTGGGACAGAGAGAGACAGAGCATGAACGGGGGAGGGGCAGAGAGAGAGGGAGACACAGAATCGGAAACAGGCTCCAGGCTCTGAGCCATCAGCCCAGAGCCCGACGCGGCGCTCGAACTCACGGACCGCGAGATCGTGACCTGGCTGAAGTCGGACGCTTAACCGACTGCGCCACCCAGGCGCCCCAGAGTTTATTTATTTTTTGAGAGAGAGAGAGAGAGAGAAAGAGAGCTGGGGAGGGGCAGAGAGAGAATTCCAAGCAGGCTCCACACTGTGAGCACGGCGCCCGATTGGGGGCTCAATCTCATGAACCGTGAGATCATGACCTGAGCTGAAACCAAGACGCTTAACTGACTGAGCCACCCAGGTGCCCCTCTTCTTTGCTATTAATGAGAACTCAGGAGTATTTGCATTGTGACTTTCTACCATTTGGGCCAGAAGCATTAGCATTAGCATAGCTAATTTTCTAAGACTCTGCAAAACATTTTAAATGCCTATTGGCAATTTGTGAAGATTTTATAAAAGTGAGGTTTACAGAGGATTAAAAAGATAACTATTCATTTTTTTTTGAAATATTGAGGGCAACTATTCATTTTTGAGTAGACTCATATGTTGCTATTTGTGGGAAAACTGGGCATGTATGCAGTTTGTAAGCAATGTGGGGTCTAGGGACTTTTTATTTCCTTTAAGAATGAGTTCCAGGAGCAGAATAGTGAACAAACTGTTTTATAAAAGCCAGGATTTTGTTCTTTCTATGCTAATCAAAGTTTCACTTCCCAGTTTTTACTGTCTCCAGTGGTGGTAGCAGTGGTTACAATAACAGTAACTGATGTTTGTTAAGTGGTTCTTGTGGACCAGGTTCTATCTTAAGGCCTCATGTGTAGTAGCTCATTTAATCTTCACAACAACACTGTGAGATATTATTATTTCCCCAGAAAGGTTAAATGATTTGCTTAAGATCCTAGAACTAACAAGGGGCGGAGCTAGAGTTGGACTGTAGCCTGTCTTGCTGTGGAGCACCAATTCGTAACTGTCACATCAAAATACTATCTCTCAAAATAATATCTCTCAAAATAGCTGTGTTTCATGTAGTTACCCACCTCCTCCTAGATCCCAAGGTTCCATTTAACCCGTAAGTCTGGGATTTAATGTCTGCTTGCTCTTGTGTTAAAATGCCTCTCATCTGTGTTAACAGAAGACCTGAAGATGATGTTTGGGATGTCTAAGCTTTTTCTCTTACTTGTTTTATGAGTCATGTTTAGATACCAATTAATATCTAGATAGGAAAAGACAAATGCTTATTTAAGTCCTGTTTGTTCTTGTTCTGTCCATTCTGATAACTTCTTTCTTGTCTCTGCCTCAGTTTACTTTCTATAAAGCGGGGCTGATAATAGTACCTATTTCTTAGGGTTACAGTGAAAATGAAAGAGTTCATGAATGTAGAGTACTTATACAAGTGCTTGGTACATGATAAGTGACAAACAAATTTAGCTATTGTTGACATTATTAGTCTTACTGCAATAAAATTTTCTGTTTTCATCATGGCCGTTTATATTCCAAGTAAATGAAAATATGTTTGCATTTTCACAAATTGGCCATCTTGCCATTTATGAATAAGGTTTTGCTAACTCAGTGAGCAGTCATCGATGGTGATAGGGACTTATTAAATGACCATGGTTAGGAATCATGTCATTATGTCAGTGAATTTGCTGGATGCTTTCACTCATGGCAAATGACTTCTTGTCTTAGACTTTCAGCAACACTCATGAACAAATGATTTACTAGCTCTCTGTGGTCGTGAGGTTTGAGAATGGGTGTGTAAGTGAACCACAAGGGGAGCTCTGCATTTAATTGCATTGCCCATTCCAGGAGCTGTTTTCAGGGGCAATCCAGGAAGGCTTGTGGCTTTTGTTTTATTTTCCCTGAAATTCCTGCCAACTTGCAGTGGGGATGTCTTAGCCTAGAGGCCAGGATACAGAGAGGGGGTTTGGAGAATTCTCATATGAGAGATGGCTATTGTCACATCCAGCTGTTTGCCTGCTGCTGGTATTTGTTTGATGCTAAACTCTTACCCTGAAACATATTTTCAAGTTTACTGGCTTTCTCACCTTTGGTTCAGCGAGATTCATGGAGGAAGCACAAAGTCTGAGCCATGGAGAAAGAGGCTCAGTATGAGTGTGCAGATTATGTGCCTATAAGAGGAACTTGCGTGAACCCCACTGACGTCACTGGAAGCTGGGTGTGGGCATCCTGTAGAGAAGTTTTTATTTACAAGTGTTTTTTTTTTCCTTCTCATTTTAAACTCTGAAATACATGTCAAGGTGTTCAAGGTCCTATCTGATGAAATATGTGAGCTTGCTTTCTTTGCTAGAAGTAAAAAGTGTATCTAATGTGGAAGAGGAACAGCTTTTCTTAGAACTATAGCATGCTTAGTGGAAGCGTGTTGGAACTTGGGGTAGAACATTCTGGATTTTAGTCCTAGAGATGCTTTTCTAACTATATGACTTTGAGCAACAATCTTCCCAACCTGGCCTTAAATTCTTCATCTATGAAATCAAGGAATTTAATTTGATCAGTAGTTTTCAAGCAGTTTGGTAGAATCCTGGGGCCTAGGAAAGGTGCTGTAGGAATCAAGCAAATGTTTGATTTAAGTATCAGTTGTAAAATACATTTTTAACTTAAAAAAAATTTACATATGTTCACTTTACATACGTTCTATCAAATATACCAATTTTCTTGAACACATCAGCAATTGTAAACATGTTCATTTATGTTGTAAGATTAGCTACTTTTCTAGTGGAACTTGAAATAAAGCTTCTTCTGTTATTTCAATTTATTTGAAAATTATCCTGAGATTACAGGGTGAGGAGAAAAGAAGTTTGTCCCTGCTTATAAGTACCAGTCTGATTTTTTTTGATCTTGTGTAACTAAAACAGTATACGACAGAGAAATATACTAGATGCTGAAGGTGATAATAATCTACAATCATTCTTAATCCCCAATTTGAAATTTTCACATCCAGCAAAACAGTGTCTAATTGATCTTGACCCACTTTATAATAAATACAAGAGTTTTCCCTTTTAAATAAAATTATGATAATTAAATACCTTTATATCCATATTGGGGTTCTGCGTGAAATTCCATTCGAATAAAAGGTTTACTGCTAAAAATGTTTGAGACATTGTACTAGATGTTTCTAAGTGTCCTATTCCAAAACCCTCTTAAGATTTAACTTTACTATAAGCCTTGCTGTTGTCCTTTGGTGTGTGTTCCTTAAGTACACAATCCTCCATAACCCTCTTCTGTAATGAGAATAGTACTCAGACCATGTTTTGAGATATCTAGAAAAGAAAACAGTAGCATGAGTTGATATTCTAAGTATATTATTCTCCTCAAGAACTCAACAAAGCAGTGATACTAGGAATCAGTGTCTTTAGATTTGGGACACTTGCACATATGACTTCTGTGGTCTAGGCTACCACCACAATTACAGTGTTGAAGCAGCTGATTTTGTTAATGAGTTGATTGGCTTCATGCTGACTAGAGACATGGCTATAGCTTCAGTGCCCCCACAAATTGGTTGTACTTGTCTTCGAAGGCAACGTTTGAATCCCCTGGCTCTCAAGGATATCCTTCTCTATCAATCACCATGCCCATCTGTTCTGCTGACTGAGCCTTGAGGTGAATTCCATCTTACTTATAAACAAACACAATGACCTGCAAAAGAGCTTTACTGGGTTCTGAAATCAAGTTCCAGTTCTCACTCTGATAACTCTGTGTCCACTGTGGCTAAGGAAATTGTTGTAGGATGACCTCTGGTATCACCCCAACATACTTTCAGAAGTACTGTAATTACAGGAAGTTCTTGGTTTATGTTTATACATTGGCTAAAAGCACGGGACCAAGACTTTATCAATTAATTTTTATGGGCAGTTTTACTTGCCTTTAATATGTTTTGCAAAATGCTGATTGCTGACTTCCCTGGTTTATGGGACTCTCTGTGACAGGCTGTGCACCATCAACCTCGGAGTGGGCACCCTTTGCCCCATGTCTATTATTGCTGCTACTGCAGCTATTGTTCTTTTTTGCAGCTAATGTTATTTGAGTGCTGTGCTGGAAGAGTCACTTCCTGGGTATGCTCCAAGCTAAGGTAGATTTCGTCATTGCCAGGTGTTAGGGCAGTTCCTGTTTAATAACCTAAAATACCCCAACCAAACCTCCATCTTGAAGCAGATGCTACAGAGGTTACTGATGAAGTATTCCATACCTAATAATATAGGGTTAGCTAAGCATATGGTAGATGCTTAATAAATACTTGTTGAAATTATATCATGGAGCTGCCCACTTTTGCCCAGTGTATTCTTTTATGCTGTCACATTTGACATGGATGCCCAATGAAAATAGCTTTGCATTTCTGTTTTTGTTCTCCAGCTCATTACTTAATGTGGCCGTATGGGTGCATCAGCAGTTAGTTACTTCCTAAAATATCATTGGCTAGAACTGGGTCACATGCATATTCATAGACCAATCATTGGCTTCTTAGAAGGGCATTGTCATTATTGACTTAGACCAGTCATGAGTCAGTCCTTGGACTGAGTCCAAAGGACCCAAACATAATCAGGATTCTCTTTGCTAGGCTTTGAAGGAGAATGGCTGTTGGTTAGAGAGTCAAAAGTGTCCCACACAGGCAACCTAACTGAATATTTTGCTAATTGAAAGTTAAGATTTTTTCCTGTGTAATAAATCTTACTGAAGGCCATGAACTTTGGGTTTAGAGACTCTTAATTTGTGCAAATAAGTGTTTAGAATTTTCAGAATTTACTTAAATGGGAGAATTTCATCTTCATTAGTTAAATGTGAAGTAACTTATGAACTTCCCTTGTGAAACAGGTAGCTGTCTATGTATATGATCTGGTCTGGTGGAATGTTTGGAATGTTTGTCCTGAATGTGTGAGAATGTAATCATTTCCTGATCCAGCCGCATCCCCAGCGCAGGTCAGTTAAGCTGGGTTATGAGGTCTCCCAAAGATTCTGGGGCTTAGATGTGCCTCTTATTCAGGGCTGGTCCTGCTGTTCTTTCTAACCTGTCTGGCTCGCCTCCATTCTCCTGGCTAATCACAAGGGGCAAAGAGAGCTATCCAAGTGTCAGTGTGCATTGCTCCATTCCCCAATCTGCTTACCCAAGCCAGTGAGCGTCTTCATTTCTCAGGCAAGGTCCCTCCCAGGCTGAGATGCAGCCAGGGTGAATAGGTAAGGCAGTTTATTGGCCCTTGTTGCAGCTAAACCAGTGGAAGAAACGACTGGTCCTCAGCATCCAGACATTCTCCAGCAAGAAGGCCTGGTTTACCCTGTCAAATTCTTCCCTTCATTGCGCTGTCCTTTATTTGCAACAGAAAGTCACCCTAGGTGCTTTCCCCGTTGTTCTTCAAGGTGGAGCTAGGAAGACTACAAGAGGCTGTACCTCTGGTGTTCATTTCATTTGTAAGCATTATTCCATTTACTGTTATCCTACAGGTGGAGGCCTATTGCCAAGTCAGGGAAGGATGGTGTAAAACCTACGACAGGTGTGCCAACTTCTTTCTGTTTTGCCTGTTTGTCAACAAGGTTCTGTGGGATTGTTCATTTTTAAAAATCATCACAAGTAATTTATTTAAGTTCAACTAATCTGATACTATAACTTCCTCCACTATAATGGGTTTCCTTCTGATGGGAATTACCTATTTTGCAGCATCATTCCTATTTGAGAAATGATTCTGTTCCTAGATAAAATATTTTTCAACTTTTTCTTTCATAAATGTTTCTTCAAAAACTGGTACCTCTTATTATTGATCTCTTCTGGAATATCATAGCATTCTATCCTCATCCAAACTCACTCAGAGGAAGGAATGTGTACCCAGTTTAGCACCACAATATGTACTGAGGTTAAAAACAAAAAAATTCCTTCCCTAGGCACTAGCCCTGACAAGTTGATTAGATTGTCCATCGGGCTTACCACTTGGTAGACCGGCACCGTGGAAGGGACTTCTCAGAGTTCATCTCCTTTACCAATTCATCCAAGTCCTGTTTGCACCTCTATGTTGCATGGGAGGAAACTGATACAGAGAATGTAAGGGCCTCCTGCTAAATGGAAAAGCTGGAATTTAAATCTCGATTTCATCCACTCCAAAGCCTGTGCCCTCTGCACTGTGTATCCATCCCCAAGTACCATAAGATTGTTGAACAGGATTTCTAGGATCGTGGCATCCAGCCTGGGGGCACCTCAGGTCTTAAAGCCAGATGGCATCTTGGTCACTATTCCTAACCAGCTCCTTGTTTGTGGAATTTCAGCTTGTCATTTCATAACATTTTTTCCTTAGGTCAAGCCATCGGAAACCAATCTCCTTTTCTAAAGGTCTTTGGGGCACCTTGATGGGTAGCATTGTCACATTTGAAATTAGCATGACTTTATATATATTCTTGCTTATTATTCTTGTGAGAAAGCATTTTCCTGGGCCTCATAACCTCTTGCAGATTTTTCCTTTCTTTTTTTTTTATTGCTCAAATGCTACTTGATTATTGTAAAAAGAAAAAAAATTAGAAAATACAGTTGCACAAAAAGAAAAATTAATTAAAATCACTCTAAATTTCACCACCTGGAGATAAGTACTTTTAGATTTTGTAGTGTATTATTTTAGACTTTTTTACATGCAAAATTTGCATCTAAAATAGAATTGTTATATATATAGTTTTGTGCTCTGATTTTTAATCTTTTTAATTGGATAGCCTGCTTTTATTGCTTAACAGTATATCCTAAACTCCCTTCCGTATGAGTGTGTATAGATCCACATCATTTTTAACAAGTGCACATTATTCTAATATGCATTTATTATAGCTTAACCAAGGTCTAGCTACCCAAAGTGTGGTTTGTGGGCCACATCAGGAGGCTTGTTAGTAATGCAGGATTTTGCCCCTAGCCAAACCTACTGGCTCAGAATCTGCAGTTTAACACCCCCCCCCCCCCCCCCGCCCCGGATTTGAGTCACATTAAAGCTCACATTAAACCATGTGAAGTGCTGGTTTAACAAAGTCATCACTGTTAAGCATTTAGGTTGCTTTCAACATTTTAACTATAAACAACAACATGATGAACATTTAACAGGCACTTTTAAGGAGGTCTTTATATATTGCTACTGTCACAGCTGTGGTGACAACCTGAGTCCAGCCAGGTTGGGTTATTACTGTTTTACAGTTTATTGCCTCTTTCAGAGTTCATGGGGAAGAATTCACAAGACATGAGAGGTTCTCTTCAAGTCAGAATTACTAACAGTTTGTTATCAGGGGTGCTAGCTGGTACTGCTGCCTCTCTTGCTCCTTCCCTGACCATCACTTAGGGATCCCTTCATATGCATGTGTTGAGGATACGGAGGAGGAGGGGAGGGGGAGGGGAAGGAGGAGAAGGAGGGGGGAGAGGTCTAGTTCAATGCTATTAATTAGTGAAAGGCTGCGTTATTTGAAATATTACCTATTATCCTAAGCGCATTTAAATACTAGATTCATTTTTCTCCCTTGCAGTGAAAGGCTGGAATTCAAATCGTGAATATTAAAAACAACCTAATAAATTGCACCGTAGGCAAGTTTTCCTCAGTTTTTTTCTCCAGCCTCTCTGTGGGAGATCAAGCTCATTAGTATTTATTTTACATGTACCCAGTCAACAAATATTTATTGTGTACCAGCTGCCTTAACTGTCTTTTGGAACAAGGCAAGGTAGAAAGAAATAAAGAAATGTAAAGCCCCTACCTTTAAAAAAAATTTCACGGTAGTATATTTTTGTACCTTTTATATGCTGTGCTTTATATATGTTATTCAATCCTTTTATCACTCCAGAAAGAGAGGTATCATTAGTCTCATTTTCCAGTAGAGGAACTGAGATGGAGAGGTAGGTGATTTGCCCATAGCCATGGGGTCAGCATGTGGTGGGGCCAGGGCTTAAACCCAGGTCTATCCAAATTCCACTTCTTACTCCATCACCAGGCCATACTGAGCAAGGTACCCTCCTAAGCCTTTGGGAAAAATGTAGGGATGAACCATTTGGAGACATAAAGACTGGGCTGAACTTAAAATTCTCTGCATCAGGTCTTACCTTAAGTACCTCAGTGCTGGGTCTAGGAGTGGGTCTGCACAGCTTGGGCTCCTGACCTGGGGAGGCCTGCACACCCAGGCTGGCAGCCCTGGGAGAGTGTGCTCCTTTTCCAATCTCCCTGGGCCACCATGTCTGGTGTGCTTGTCCTGAGAGCGTGCTAGCTTGACTTCTTTTACCGACAGGCACACTGGCTTGCCTTTAGGACAGTTGTCCTCACTAAGCCTTTCTGAGCCTCTGCTTCCATTTCTGTAAAATGGGGAGAATAATCTTTAATTCCTAGGGATGAATGTAAAGTGCCTGAGAATTCCATAAATTGGAGGCATCATAATTGCTGTTTGTGGACAGCCCCTGTAGGGTAGAGAAATGAAGCTGTGATCAGGAGAAAAAGAAGCAATGTTGGAAGGAATTTCCTCCCACTGTGACATTATATCCCTCTTTAGGGGTGTGAGATGAGACCCCACTTCAGGTGGTTGGGGGTCATTGGCAGGAATGTTAGAGAGTGAGAGAGAAATAGAGAGGGAGAGCAGGGGTATTTTTCTGCAGTTTGAGGGGAAAAGGCCCTTTGGTTTCCCCCCACTTCTCCCCCAAGCCATCCCTGCCTCCAGTGCTTGATGGATCCTTCCCACCCCCCTTCTACCTGACTCTTTTCTCCACCTATTCTTACGTGGAAATGCCCCCAGGTTTGGATGTCAGCCAGCCCTCTCTTTTCACTGTACTTGCTCTGAGTGTTCTGTCCACTCCAAAGTGTTTGCTGCTACCTGTGTGCCAGACATTCCCAGAGTTTTCTCCTGAGCCCTGAGATCACTCTTGAGAGCCCTCCAAAGCAGTGCTCTCCACTGCCCACTTGACATCTCCATCCTAGTGTCCCCTAGACGTTTCCAGCTGAGTTTGCCCCAAACTGAACGGACCCTCAATTCCCCCCTTTGCCCTTAGATGAAAGAACAGCAGCCTGTGATCTGGCCTATGCATCCCTTTCTGACCTCATCTCCGCACTGGGCCTTGCTCACAGGATTTTGGTGGGAAAGCCCTTGGATCTGTAACTACAGAGTGTAATTGACCAGGACTGCTCAGCTGCGCCTCCCAGGGCAGGGCTGGAGACCTGGGGCTCCTCTGGCTGCTGTCTTAGGCTCAGTACTGCCCTGCCACATCTCCTTTAGATTCCTTGGTGCTCCAGGGTGCTTTCACCCCGCCTTCTCTTCCTCCCTCCTCCACTAGGGTTGTGGTCAGATGGCTCTTTCAGTTTTTCCAGCACTCTACCCCATTTACTCACAAGCATCCCAACTTGTGACACTCTTGTCCATTTAATTTCTTGCACTGAGGACCCAGGCTAACACACTATTTTTCGAGCTCATTCTCTCCTCAGGGTCTTTGCCCTTGTAGTACCCTCTGCCTTGAATGTTCATCCTCAAGGCCAGCCCCATGTCGTCATTCCAGACTCTGCTCAAATGCCGTATCCCCAGAGGAGCCTGCCCTGACCATTCTGTCCAAAGAAGTCCGCTGATCATCCATGGCCCCGGAACTTATCTGTCACTTCACAGATTTTAATTCCTCCATAGCCGTCAGAATTCCTTGTATTTGTTATACTTGTATTTTGTTGCTTACCGCTTTCTCTCAGCGGTACATTCTTACATTCTCAATTAGAATGTAAGCTGTAAAAAGGACAGGGGTTTTGTCTCTCTTGTTCCAGTGCAGGGAACAGTGCCTTGGCATATGGCAGGTTCTCAAAAATGATTTCTTGATTTGTTCTCCATGTCTTTTCTGCTTCTGCTGATGGTGTCACTTGCTCATCCTACTCTTCACCTTATCAGAAACTTGATTCCTCTTCTGGAGATTTTCTGTCTTTCATATTTTCCAATCCATCCATCTCCATTTCTACAGCCCTTTTCAGTCTGTGTTTCTCACCAGGATCATGGCTGTAGCCTCCTTTACTTGTCTGCATTGACAGATCTGTCTCTTGCACACTGATCTGTCTCTTGCACACTTTTGAGAGTGATCCTTTAAAAATGTAAATACCGCCTTCAAACCCTCTGGTGGCTGGATTGGATATTGATTTGAACAAAAACAAACGTAAAAAGACACGTTGGCGTTGTTTCTAAGTTTTGTTGAAAAATATAGTACATTCTCCTTAATAAATTATCTCTCTTAATGCCTTATTTTATGTCAAGTTCATAAAACGCACTTATCAGCTATAGCAATGTTTTGATTGCCACAGTGTGCATGGTATTGTCTTAGACATTTGGGGCCACGTATATAAAAGTATATAAACTTTTTACCTACACGCAACATTTGAATATCAAAAAAATGATAGTGCACTCAATGGTTGAGCTGTTTTCATTTATAACCCTTCATTTTGTATTTATTTAGTTTTTTTTGTTTGGGTATAGTTGACATACAGTGTTGTATTGGTGTCAGGTGTGCAACATAGCGACTTGAGAGTTTTGCGTGTTGTGCAATGCTTGCTGTAACGGGTGTGCTTGCCGTCTGTCGTCATGCAAACTTACTGCAACGTTATCAGCTGTATTCCTGATGCTGTGCTTTTCGTACCCGTGACTTATTTTACAACTGGAACTTTGTACTTCTTAATATATTTATTTAGTTTTTATACAATAAATGCTGATTCTTTCCAGGTTAAAAAAAAAAAGACACGTTGTAACTGAGAAATTGAGCACACAGTCCGGGTGTTAGATATTATTAAGGAATTGTTAATTTTGTTGTGTGTAACAATGCTGTGGTAGTCATGTTTAAAAAAAAGTTCTTTTCTGTTACAGATAGGTTTTGAAGATTTTATTGGTGAAAGGATGTCTGCAATTTTCTTCAAAATAATGCATGCCTTTGTTTCTCTTTCTTCTTCTGGCTGGGTAATGTTTCCCTTCTCTCTTGCCGTTTCCCTCCTCCCTTTGGAGGGGAGGTTCTCCAGGTGTTCCTACGTATCCATTAGGAGCTTGCTCAAATACCACCTCTTCCATGCAGCCTCTCCTGATTGTTCCACGAGAAGCGATGCCTTTTTTCTGTGAACACATATAATACCGTTCTTAATTTCTGTTCTTTATTTCTGACAGTACCATTCTGACCTATTTTTCAGTTATTTGGATATATCTATCTCTATTAGTCAGGATTTCTTGGGTTGTAAAGTGTCAACGTTAAACTGACTTGAGTGAAACACTTTACATATTGACTCACAAAACAGAAAATACCAAAGAGTAACCTAGATTTAGGCATAGTTGGATTCAGTGGCTCAAATTATGTCCTCAGGCTTGGTCTCTGTCTCTGTCTCTTTTCATGTCTTGACTTTACTTTTCTGTGTGTTGGCTTTACCCTCAGACTAACTCTGCCCTGATGGTGGCTTTCAGGTGTGTTATTCTTAAAACAAGAGAGAAAGAACATTCTTCTCTTTCCCTCTTATTCCAGCATAAGTCTTTTTGGCCTGGATTGGGTCATGTTCCCATCTCTGAATGAATCACTATGTCTGGAGACACTTGGATGCCCTGGTTGGCCAGCCTTAAATCATGTCTCCACTGCTCAAGCTGAAGTATGAGGCCAACTTCATTCAAACCTCCGCAACAGAGAGGAGTTTGATGACTTGTTCATTAACCATTAGCAGCAATGTAATTATCTGGGCTAATGGACAGTGAGACAGAACAAAGGTGCTCATGAAATGAATTCCCTTCTCACTTGTTTCTTCCTTGCTAATCTTGCCTTCTCTGGAATGTTCATCTATTCTATTTTGTTAACTGCTTAAATCCATTATTACTCTTAAAATTTTTTTAAATTAGTTTTTTTATTGAGATATAATTGACATAACATTATATTAGTTTTGGGTGTACAACATCCATACTACTCTTAATTTTGTATATCTGAATGAATTCATCACGGATTGGACTATTGCCCTTGCTTCTTGGCAAAATCAACCCAGATTCCAAAGGAAAATGTAATGTGGATTAAAAAACAATAGGGGATATTGTAGTATGAACTGACAGAACAAGAAAGCATCTGTTTGGGCATTTTGGAAAAGCCTACTTGAAAAGGAAGGGAGAAGTGCAAAAGGCCTCTAGGCAGAACTTTTGTTAGTGCTGTATGGTGGTGGTTTTTTTTTTTTTTTTTTTTTCTAGTTCCATGATAGGCCCAGAGAATGGGAGCTTGTGCAACTCTGCTTTATCAACCTCAGGACAGCTGGAAGAAGGATAGGATCAATATAGGCACTGAATCCAGTGGATGTATTTGAATAATTACTGGTGGCCTTCATCAGCCATTCCTTGAACACTACAGTGGACTACACCCAACCAAAGTCCTGGATGGCGTGGGGTATTTTCTGAATGAGATGTCCCTCCCCAGTGGGTCAGTGTGATGAGAGACGTAAAGGCTTGGATCCATTTTGGAGGGAATCAGAAACTAGCTATGAAAGTGGCAGGGTATAAAAGGCATGGGCTTTTGAGTCAGATGGACCTACATTCAACTCAGTGTAGTCATTTAGTAACTGTTTGACTCTGGGTGTGTTAGCTAAATCCTTGGAGCCTTAGTGTATTAATCTGTGAAAGAATAAAAATACCTAATTCAAAGGGTGGTCATGAAGGCTCATTGAGATCATGTATATAAAGTGCTTGAAGATAGAGCTTGATAAATGTTGGCTTCTTTTCCTTCCTTGATAAACATGAACAACATCTTTTATGACCCTTGTTCTTTGTACATTAGATCTTCAACACCTGCCAGTGTTTTGGGGGTTCTCTATCTAGTGGTTCTCAACTGTTTGGAGTACAGAGGTACGCTAACAATCTGTGGAACATTTGCAATCATCACTTTGCAAACATAGTAAAGTTTGGATCAGGCAAGAATTATCGGTGGATACTAAATCAAGAGAGTGGGTTGAATTTTGAGGAAGAGCAAGGTATTTTCATGGTCCTAAAGCATCTTGCAAGGGAAGAAATAAAACAGTAGGGATATTGAGGAAAATATGACATAACCTTTGATCAGGTGACCAAAAATAAAATGACTTGTGAGAGGCAGACGGACATTGTGTGCCTGCACATGTGAGACTGTGAGAAAGAAACATCATGTTGGGATGAGCACTAGGTGTTGTGTGGAAACCAATTTGACAATAAATTTCATATATTACAAAAAAAAAAGAAACATCATCTATGCAGTGGTCTGGCTGAGAATACAAACCCTCAGTCTAATCACAGGAAACATCAGACATACACAAAAAATGAGAAACATTCCCTCATACATTAAGAACAAGTGTGGGAAGCACAGGGCTGTATTCTTCAAAAATGCCAACGTCATAAAAGATAAGGAAAGGCTATTGGGAATGTACCAGATTAAAGAAGGTTAACAAGACATTACAATTAAATGCAATGCCTGACCCCCAAATGGATCCTGTTCTGTCCTGTTCTGGAAGGGCAAAATGACATAAAGGGTGTTATGAGATCAACTGACAAAATTGGAATATGGGCGGTGGAATACATAAAAGTGCTGCCAGTGTAAATTTATGAAGTTGATAACTATATTGTGATTATCCCTATTAGGAAATACACCCTTAGGTATTTAGGGTAAGATGCCATAATCTATGTAACTTACTCCAAATGGTTCAGAAAAACAAGTTTATACATACATTCACAGCTATACCCCTACCAAACTGATAGTATGTATACGTGAACACACACACATGGAGTGGGGAGGGAGGAGGAGGAGAGAGAGGAGAGAATAAAGCCAATGGGGTAAAGTGTTAATAATAGATGAATCTGGGTAAAGTATTTATGGGTGTTTTTGTACCATTTTTGCAACTTTTTATAAACTTGAAATTGTTCATAAAATGTTAAAAACAGTACGTCATACCCTTCTCACCTTCCCTGCCCCCGAAGATCTGGGTTACTAGGGATGTTGTAGTGGTAGTAATGAATAGATGTGTAGTGAAAAAATTTTCAAGGTGATTCTGATACTTTCCCAACCATGCCTTATTGAAAGGAGGTAGCTGGATTCTGTGGTAGGAATCATATTTGACATCTTAATTCTTTAATTACAACTCAAAGCGGGTAAAACCAAGAATCATCATTTTGCAGAGTCTTGAATGAAATGATATTTGTGACTAAGGACTAAAGGATCCAGGAGGGCAAGAGAGACCTAAGACATAATGGGTCAAGGAAAGCCTTTACGTGGAAATTCTCTCTCTCTCTCTCTCTCTCTCTCTCTCTCTCTCTCTGTCTCACACACACACACACACACACACACACACACACACACACACCTAGTTGTGCAAGACATATTATCTTTCTTAAAATCTATTTAAACTTTATTTCAAGCTTCCATTCCAACTGATAGGCAGGAAGTTCAGAGTCATTACTGGGGCTCTCCCTCTCCAGATTTTAGGAGTAAGAGCATCACCAGTCACCACTGGGGACCACAGAGCTGCCTAGTCCCAGCCTGGTTCACTGCAGGTCTGGTTGGTGGCTTTGCTGATTCTCCACCCTGTTCAGTACACAGGAGGTCTTTGGTCAGTTTGGAAACCTGTGTGCCAGGGGAGCTGCCATGCTGGGGGCCTCTTATAATCACTACCACCCTGGTGCAGTGCCACATAGTGGGGTGTGAACCACTGCCACTCGTGGGATCCCATCCGCAGTCTGATCTCCTATCTGGGGGACTGTCTCTCCTTTGCCTTCTTTAGAACGTTCAAAGTCACTTAGCCTATGTGCCATCCTCCCAGACCATCTACCTCCCCCCCTCCCGCCGCCCCGCCCCACCAGCATAACTTTTTTCTAGTGAATTTAGGGTTTTGCAAAGATAAGAGGGGGCCACAGACTTAGTTTCCTGGTTGCTTATTTGGAATTGGATGTGAGGTGGAGGTGGGGACCATAGAAAATACAAATTAACATACAAATTTATAAATGAATGTCAAAAATTATCCTGACATAACTTTTTATCTCCTATGTATAGTCCAATTTAGAACTTAAAAAATTAAAAAATATCCTCATCAATATAGGCAAACCAGGGGAAGTTCTAGCTGGTCTTTGGCAGCTGTTTTCTCACACCCAAAATCATTAGATGTCACATCTAAAACTCCCAGAGTGGCCCCAGGTGTGAGCCGCCTATCTCAGACTCAGCACACAATCAGAAAAATATATTTTGGTGTTCAGAATGGAAGGCTCAGGATAATTTTGTCCACCTGTGTTTTTTTCTGCTTGTGAACATTACTTTAAAACTGGTGGCATGCTAAAAGAAAAGTCTGCAAGGTGGAGATGTTGATCTGATGCTGAGGGAATACATGATTTCAAAATAGTGACTGACTTACACCCACTAAAATGTCTGTTGAGCTTTTCTGATTCTGATGGTTTAGCTGTCACATTAGTAGACACTTATGGGCAGGTTCACTGTGAAAATCAATCAATTAATTGACGAATTCTTGGCTGTTGAGTCAGGAAGCCAACAGTGAATTCTTACAGCACGGAGGGAACTCTCTCTGCCTTCTCTCAGTCTCTCAGGGGTGAAGAAGATGAGATCTCTTGACAGAGAAGACCCACAGTAGGCTGCCCTCTGTGGACTGACCACTCTGTTCACAAAACAAAGAACTGAGGAAAAAGTGACTTGTTTCATTGGGACCTTTTCCGCACCAGTTGTTTTGTCCGTATATCATCCCATAATGCTTGCGGTGGTCTTGAAAAGCATAGTTAGGGGCGCCTGGGTGGCTCAGTCGGTTGAGCGTCCGACTTCGGCTCAGGTCATGATCTCGCGGTCTGTGGGTTCAAGCTCTGGGCTGACAGCTCAGAGCCTGGAGCCTGTTTCGGATTCTGTGTCTCCCTCTCTCTCTGACCCTCCCCTGCTCATGCTCTGTCTCTCTCTGTCTCAAAAATAAATAAATGTTAAAAAAAAAAAAAAGAAAAGCATAGTTAATCATCCATCTTCATTTTGCAAATGGGAAAACTGAGGTCCAGAAAAACTACATAACTTTCCCAAGATTATGTAGCCAGTGAGGGGTGGAGCCAGGCCTTCTGTCCTTCCTACTGCTGATTGCTTTGTTCGGTCACTCTTCTCTTCATTGCCTCCCTCCCTGACCTTGACTCTGATTTTCCCAGGCTTCCGGCTTTGAGTCAGACTTGAAACCAAAGTCCTAACCACTGAAGTGTTTTCTGGTGAGACAGCCCTCCTCAGTGGGCCTGGAAACAGAAAGAGCCACATAGTAGCTCTCTGAAGACTGGTTAGGCCCAGTCCTCAGGGTCTGATGACACTTTTTTGGGGAATAGCCCAGTGTTTAGGTGGAACAAAGAATTTCTGGCTGGGTGAAAGATAGGCTGTGCTGTGGGTCTGTGTTGTGTGTTTATGCAGTGACACTGATAGATGTGTGTAATGAAAGTTGTTGAAAAGTGAGCATGCAGAATAAACCGACTCATCCTCTTCATGGAGGCTGGAGGAGCCTGTTGGGGTGACAAGTGCCCTCTGTTAACAGTGTTCTCTTTCTCTAGATTGATTTGGTCCACTTCGGCTACTGTAGCAAGATCATAGGGTGGAAATGTGGTGATGTTTGCTTAAGGAATTTCCCTTGGGGTGGATGAGAGAACAAATAAAATTCTTCCTTAAGAGCAGTGTTTTGCTTGTTTGTTTGTTTTGCTTTTTAGAATTTCATCCCAGTGTAGTAGAAAACCATGAGACTTTAAGTCAGATCCAGATTTGAGTCCAGGAATGCCTCATCATCCCTATGAGGACACATAGAGGTTTGGGAGCTTGCCCAAGGTTCCCCAGCTGTTGAGAGGCAGAGTTCAAGTTGAATCCATTTGTCCTGACTCCAAGGCAGTGTCCTGTCTAGAGCAGAGACTTGTCCTAGGCCCCAAGCACATGAGACATTGGTCCTGTGCCTTCTGGACAGTTGTCTAGCCATGCCCACGTATGCTAGCACTCAGGTGGAATTTGATGAAACACTGATGAAAGAAGTGAGTCAGGGTCTCAGTGCTGCTCCTTGCCAGCCTTGGCCCTCCCTTTCTCCCCACTTAGAGTAGGGGAAAGCAGTTTATCAAAACTTCTGTTTGGTAGAAAAATGCTGATAGCATCTCTGGGTCTGGGCAGTTGGGAAACACACACCATATGAAATATTAAAAAATCAGACTTTAGAAGTATTTTCCTTTTGATAAACTCTTACCGACTGCCTACCATGGGCAGTGATCCACTGAGGTCCAAACTGTGGAGTGAGATGGGGAACCTGCAGAGAACCTGCCCTGTGCTGGCGGTGTGGCAGGTGTTACCTCTAGTCCTCAGAGTGGTGCCAAGAGGTAGATCCTGTGGTTTCCAATTCACAGATGAGTAGACTGGGGCTCAGAGCAGGGAACTGACTTGAACCTAGTAGGCTTTTCAAAAAGTAAGAGCAAGAGCTGCTTTTTGGAAGGAGCTGAACCTTTTGAAGGATTCTTGAGAGTATGAGGACAGCTGTTCTTTGGCTTGAGTAAAAAAAAAAACAACACAGAGGGTTGTGAACTTGTCCAAAAGAAAGTTTCAGGAAGTTGACTGCCTTGCCCACTGGGTTTCCTGGAGCTTTATGAGCCAGTCCCAAGATTGAGGCACTTACACTTGTTGGCCTGGCTACTTTTTTTTCCTTTCCTTTCCTTTCCTTTCCTTTCCTTTCCTTTCCTTTCCTTTCCTTTCCTTTCCTTTCCTTCCCTTCCCTTCCCTTCCCTTCCCTTCCCTTCCCTTCCCTTCCCTTCCCTTCCCTTCCCTTCCCTTCCCTTCCCTTCCCTTCCCTTCCCTTCCCTTCCCTTCCCTTCCCTTCCCTTTCCTCTTCCCTTCCCTTCCCTTCCCTTCCCTTCCCTTCCCTTCCCTTCCCTTCCCTTCCCTTCCCTTCCCTTCCCTTCCCTTTTCCCTTTCCTTTCCTTTCCTTTCCTTTCCTTTCCTTTCCTTTCCTTTCCTTTCCTTTCTTTTTGTTTTTTAACATGATGGTTCCTCAGGAACCCCAGAGTCTTGGATTACCTTGACTGGGCATGTGTACAGCTTGTTAATTGAGAATGCACCAGGGACGTGCCCTTGCCCGTGTCTGTCTGCACACCAGTCATCTCCAGGTCAGGCCATATGCAGGGGCCCAGCTCTCATGGGTGAGAAGGGAAGCACATGGAAAATGTATTGCTAAGAGAGACATTGTCAGGCTTTGTGTTTGGAAGGGGCAGGTTACCAGACAAGGGCTGATATTGATACCAGATTCAATAGAGGCTCCATTTCCCTTCACGGTTTGGAACACCTATGGTGGGCTGGCCTTTGTGCTGGCATATGAGTTAATTCTGAGAAGTAGGTTTTATTATTCCCTTTATAGATGAGGACACATAGATTTAAGTGGTTCAGGAACTTTCCTGAGGTTCCCCAGCTGGTGGGAGGCAGAGAGCAAATTTGAATTGAAAGGCATTTGTCCTGTACCTTTGGTGCACTTGTCAGTTCATCTGCTCTGTCTGGAAACTCTGCTCAGGGGCCTGAAGTCTTTGAATTTGCCCGTATGGCTCCTTGGAGATTGTCCACCTGCCCGAGCAGGTAGATGGAATGGGCAGCCTGTAACCTTCTGTATCCATCCTCACGGCTGCGGAACAGCCCCCTGTGAGAACTGGCGTCTGCCTGCCTCTCACAGAGGCATTGCCAGGATGCAGTGAGGATATTTTGTTCTGCTCCCAGACACAGAATGTGGCCATGCCAAGCTTTGCTGGTGTCTGGTTGCTTGAGAGCAGCCGCTGCGCTGGGGCTCCAGCCTCATCAGGAGCCTGTCCTGGGCTTGGGCAATTGAGTGGCATGTGAACTTGTGTAGTGTTATCTGTCCTGGTGCCCAGGAGAGAGCCACCACCTCTTCTGTTTCATGAGTATTTACGAATTGATAATAACAGTAGTAATAATAATAATCAGCAATGATAATAATAATAGTAATAGCACTCATAGAATGATTACAGGGTGCCAGCACTGTTCTAAGCATTTTACAAATATTAACTCATTTTAATCTTTACAACAACACTCTAAAGTAGGTGCAATCAGGATTTTTTTTTTTTTTTTTATAGATGAGAGTACCAAGGCACAGAGAAGTTGCATAATTTGCCTGTGATCACACAGTAAATGAGAGAGCTGGGATTTGAGTTTAGGGAGTTGGTTTCTGGCACCTGACTCAGGTGTGCATAAGTCTTCATTGAGCCCCTACTCTCTCTCAGGCACCTGTCCAGGCCTGGAATAGAGGTGAAGCGGAAACAGACAGCCAAAACAGGTGGTGATAGTGCTGACGCCCAAAAAAGTTGCCGTTCCCCTTCCTCATTTGTTTTCCTCCTTGGCCTGTCTTTTCTCTAACTTCTCTAAATTCTTACATGTACTTTTTCTTCATCCTCACTCTTTCCTCACTTCTGCAGTGGCACATGGTAGCTGGCTGTCAAACTTTGGTTGGGTAGCTTATCTGTGAGCTCCTGGAAGTCAGGAACTGTGTGCCCGATAATCCCAGCAGCTGCACAAAGCCTGATGCATAAAATATGGTCGACTTGTGGGGCACCTGGGTGGCTCCATCGGTTGAGTGTCCGACTTCAGCTCAGGTCATGATCTCACAGTTTGTGAGTTCAAGCCCCACATCGGGTTCGCTCCTGTCAGCACAGAGCCTACTTCGGATCCTCTATCCCCTTCTCTCTGCCCCTCCCTCCCTTGCGCTCTCTCAAAAATAAATAAATATGTATAAAAAATATGCTCAATATGTGTTTGTAGAATGGAAAGATGGATGGATGGACAGGTGGACTGTTAAATTTCAGCCCTGCTACCCAGTGATAAACTTCAAAATGACCTTCCCTGGGTGAGCAAGGGGATGGGGACTGCCTACAAGAATGTAGAGAAAAGCAAGAAACTGAAGCTAGAGACTGGGTTGGAAGTAGAAAGAGTGGCAGCACTTACTGACTTGCAGTTCATAACTCATTTTTATACACATTTATATATTTAATCCTCCCAATAGCACATATTAGAGGTAGAGCAGATGCTATTACTTCCATTTTACAGATGAGGAAACTGAGGCCGGGAGGAGAAGTGACTTGCCCATGGTAACATCACTGTGTGTTCAGTGGTCCTTCCAGTACTCCATGGGACTGACCCAGAGGAGGGCAGGGGAGCCTGGTGAGTGGCTAAGCAGCCCCTGGGGCCAGGTGAGCCTGAGTGGGTGACAGGAATTCCTTGGTTAGGCTGGAAGAGATATTAGCAGAGGGAACTGGCTGCTTGTGGGAGAAATACAGCCCCTGATGACTTGGATGCCATTAGGCCCTGGTGCTCACGCACTGGAGAAAGGGAAGCTAGGAGGTGGAGGCCCAGAGTTTTGCCTCCAGAAAACTGGCTCTGCAGTCCCTCCTGGGATCTTCCACTCCATCACCTGGCATGACAGTCATTCAACCAAGCCTACAGTGGGAGCCCCTTCTCTGTAACTCCAAACAGGATGTCTACACCAAGCTTTTGGAAAACTCTGTTAAACAAGCTGCTTATACCTTATAACCACTTGACTGAAAACTGAGACATGTCTGTTCAAGTTCAGATACTCAGGTCTCTGAGCTGGATTCTTGATGTGAACCCTACCTTACATGCAGTGGCAAAACACATTGGAACTCACCTGGGCAATTCTTGTGAAAAGTCTTTTGATTTCTTTCCCTCATCTTCTTCCCTGTGAATCACTCTGGGTGAGACTTTTGCCACCTTTTGCCTCCTGAATGGCTTTTCTCCTTCTCCTTCTCCTCCTTCTCCTTCCTTCTGCCTCCTCCCCCTCCTCCTTCCTGCTCCTTCTTTTTTCTTTTCTTTTCTTTTCTTTTCTTTTCTTTTCTTTTCTTTTCTTTTCTTTTCTTTTCTTTTGAGAGAGAGAGATTGAATAGTGGAGAGGCAGAGAGAGAGGGAGAGAGAGAATCCTAAGTAGGCTCCATGCTCAGCACGGAGTTCCTGGGATCCTGACCTGAGCCAAAATAAAGAATCAGAAGCTCAACTGACCGAGCCACCCAGGCGCCCCTGGTTTCCCTTCTTCTAAGCTTGATCCTCCAGTCCTCCTCCACAACTGCCACAGTGCTCTATCCAAAGCACAGGGATGGTTGTGTCGTGTCTCTGCCTCAACATTTTATGTGTCCTTATTTCCCTCATGGGGGACTGCTCAGCATAGTCTGCTGGGCGCCTCGTGCATGTGATCTGGACTCTGCCTCTCCTGTCCATGCATACTTAACTCCAAGCCCACAGCAGTGCAGGCTGCTTCTCTCCCCAGCTTGCCGTCCATTGTGCTGTGTCCGTGCTCTTGTTTCTGCTGGGGTGTTCTTTGCCCTCTTCTACTGTATCCTTCAGGGCTCACTGCAAATGCACCATTGTTGAAGCTTTTCAAACCCTTCCTTACAGGCAGGGCAAATATCCTTTCCTCTTAGGTTCCCATAGCATTCACAGTATCTCCAAAGTTATATGTAAAACAATGCATTTTAGCCATTTGTTTGTGTCTGGCTCCCCCGAGTTTTTCAGGGGCAGGAGAGGGGGCCCGTTCAGTTCAGTCTCCAGCCAGCACAAACTGTGGCTCCATCTGCTGAACGTTCATGACTGATGGTAGTGAAGCCAGCTGTGACGGTGCATTCCCCTGTAGCCACATTCTCTTTCCTTCTTCTCAAGAGCAACTGAACCTCCAGGAACCCAGAGAACTGATAATATTTTGAGTAGGAAATGGTGTGGGTATGTGTGTGTGCATGTGCAAATGTTTCTGAAATTTGGGTTTTGGGCCCCCAAGATTCTACTTGTATTACTGTCTTGGGAGCTTGTGGCTCTTTTAGTGCAAAACTCCAGATGCCATTTATCAAATGCTTCTTATGCCGGGCTGTAAAACAGGTTCTCTCCAGCACACTGCCTAGGGTGACTCTAGGTGACTCTAGGAGACAGGTGTTGCTATACTCATTGAAAAGATGAGGCAACTGAGGCCCAGGGAAGTTAGGTAACTTAGCAAAGGTCACGGAGGTAGTATGGGGTAGCCCCGGGCTGCCCAAAATATAGTTACAGGCTGGCTTCATTGGCCTCCCCTGGTAGCTTAGGCAAAATGCAGATTATCAGGTCTGCATCAGCCTCACTGAATCAGAAACTCTGGACGTGTTTTAATAAGCTCTCCAGGTGGTTATGATGCACGCTCAAATTTAAGAACTTTGAGTATGGTGTTCTCAAACTGAGCTCCATGCATCTCCAAAGCTCACGCTCATTCTCCTCCTTCCTTAGTGAGAAGAGGGAAGGATGTGGGGCAAGATACCTGGGCACAGAAATAAATCTGGGCAGTTATTTTGGTGTCTTCCATCTGAGTGGCCTTGAGTCCCATGAACTCATTAATGCTCTTAACAGCTTTGCAAGGTGATGTCAGCCACCTTGGGGTCATGCTCTGGGCTCTTGCCAACCTTTGGGACCTCTTGTTATCAATGTGGATGATTTCCAAAGCAGAGAGTCTTGGGATTCATAGCTCTTCTGGGAATCAGTTGGCAATGGGGAAGATTCAGTGTATCAGCCACTTTAGACTGGCTGCTTTCAATTGACTCCTAAAAAGAAATGGAAGTTGTTTTTTTTTTTGGTATTTCTTCCTAGTCAGATTTCGGGCTGTGTCTTTGACTTTCTAGGGAAGCCATTATCTCCTGAGAGAATTTCCTTAACAGAAAAGGCCTTGTTGGAAGCATAGAGTTGCTTGTAGGGTCCTAAGGCCCTCTCTAGGGCAGCCCTTCTTGGAAGTAGACAGCTCCTTCTAGCAGAGATCTCTGAGGTCTCTTCTGCCTTCTTCTCGCCTACCTGTGCATATGCATACACACATGTGCATGTACATGCATGTTCACATGTGCACACACGCAGACATGCACGCAACATACTCACACACCACATTCTGTGAGTTCTGGATGGATTGCCCTAAGTTGGTGCTGTCTCTGATGAATAGTAGAGCAAAAGTCAGGATTTTTCTCTCTTTGTCATCTGCCTAGAAAATAGCATTTATTTATTGCTTTTAGAATATGGAGACACTAGTGAAGGAAGCCATTGGCTTTCTGGTTTTATTTTAAAGTTGGCAGGAAGGGAGTGGAGTTTTTCCCTGGTCTCTCAAGAGGTCTGGTAGAGAACAGTTATTTTGCGTCTTGGACCAACACCCAAAGGTTTGTGTCTTCTTGTGAACATGCAGAGGACTCGTTTCCTGAACCTGTCAGTACAAGTGAGGTCACAGTAGCAAATGTGACTGACTTTTGTCCCCACCTGCATAGCATAGGACTTCTAGCCTCCTCAGTGTCTTACTGTTGTTTCTGGAGGTATCCTCAAAAAGAAGGTCAGATGCACACAACCACTTTTTAATTTTCTTTCCACAGTGGTAATGACAATAGTGACCCACACTGAAGTGCATCCTTGGAGTCTAGTCCAGCCCAGAACCTCAGATATGCTCTCTATGATCTCATTTCCTTGTTTCACTGGTGCACAAGGCCCTCTGTGGTTCTCTGTCCTGCCTTATACCCTTTCCCTTATTCCCATGTATTTTCTAAGCAGTGAGCTACCTGTGGTTTCCGAATGCATCGTGCTGATCCCTCTCCCTTGGATGGTGTTCTTAGGCTTATATGCTTGGGGAAATTTTTTTGTCTGCTTTAAAAGATCAGCCACCACCTCATCCAGGAGTCCTTCCCTGACCCACTGACCCCCTTCCCTGAGAGTGGACACTGCCTCTTCTGGGTGCTCCTGTGTATGTGTCTGTGCAGCATTGTGTTTACTATGCAACATTGCCTTTAATTCCTTACACTTCATCTCCCAGGTCTGTGACCTCAGTGTCCAGTTCAATGCCTGGCACATTGCTTATGCCAGAAATGTTTGAATGACACTGAAACCACCTTTACCTCAGTCCTGCAAGTGAGCCAGAGCAGAAATTATTGGCTCCATTTTGTAGATGTGGAAACTAAGGTTTAGAGAGACTGCACAATAAACACTGGGTCTTAGAGCCCAATGCGTGTGTGATAGAGCGGTGTCACAGGCACTTTCTGCCTGCCAGCAAAGGGCTCTGCTCTTGCTGCTGAGCTGAGCTGCCTCCTGGCCTTCCCTGAACCCTTTCCTCCCCCAGCTGCATAAACTCAGTTGTCTTTTAAAAGTCATCAGGACTCATCGGAAATCCATCAGTTTAAGAGAGATGAGAAAATAGTAAAAAGAACATCCATGGGAAAATAGTAACAAGAACAGCCCATTATGAGCAGATTCTCATTCTACATCTGGGGTTTCATTCTTTGCAGGGCATTTGCATGAAGAATGGCGGCTGTGTTCTCTGGAGGGCTGGGTAATGCTGATGGGTCATCATGGGGTTTCTGTAAAGCCCACTTTGGCTGTGGATGGCATAGAAAGGCTATTTACAGAAAGAGTAAAAGGTTAAAAGGTCACCAGTAAGATGGCCCTAAGGATTGTATTTAAATAAGATTTTATAGAGTCTGGATTTACTAGGTTTTTGGAAATGTGAGTTCTACTTCCGGAGATGACCTTAAATCTCACTCAACAACCTGTTCGTAGGTTGTTGCAAATGTTAAATATCATTCCCTTTAAGGTATATCGTTTCTCACAAAGATGCCTGCAGTGGCCCCAGTTGCCCTTCCCACCCCAAATCTGTTCCCCATACAATAGCCAGAGTGATCTTTGAAAAACTCTATTTTGAATTTACCTTACCCATTCTTTTTTTTTAAGTTAATTTTTTCTAAAATTGAGAGAGAGAGAGAGAGAGAGAGAGAGAGAGAGAGAGAGAGAGAGGCAGACACACACACACACACACACACACACACACACACACACACACACATAATCTGAAGCAGGCTCCAGGCTCTGAGCTGTCAGCATAGCCCGACAAACCGTGAGATCATGACCTGAGCCAAAGTCGGATGCTTAACTGAGCCCCACAGGCGCCCCTGCTTTACCCATTCTTAAAGTCCTTTGATGGCTTCATCACTAGAAATGTAGTCTGTGGATAGGTGCCTGTTTGTTACCAATAAGCCATGACAAAGGACACAAATTGAGAGCAAGCACTTAAAAATTTTATACTAACTGGCAGGATAATTTTATGTTTGTATAGTAGTGAAAAAAATGGGGTTCGTGTTTTAATTTTAATTTTCTGGCAATACATTTTTATTGTATTTTGCAAAAGTGTCCGTCCATGACATGTTGGAAATAAATAGTTCGAGCAGCACTGGCCTCTAAGACCTGAAGCCTCTGGCCCTGCCTGTCTCTCTAGATTTGGTTTTTGGTCATCTCACATCCTGCTTTGGCCTTCCCACATTCATTTTCCTTCCAGTGCAGCTTTGCGAATGCTGTTCCTGCTGCCTGAAATGCCTCTTCCCTGCCTGTCCTCACTATGGATTTAATTTCTGCTTGTCCTTCAGATCTCAGCTCACACATCCATTTCCCAAAGAAGTCTTTTTTCTTTTTCCCTCCAGACTAACTGGGTATATGCGTTCTTTTTCCTGGTTCTTCTTAGTACTTTATAAGACCATCATCAAATAATTGATGGTGTAATTTGTTGTCTAAAGTCTATTTTTCCACTGGAATATGCTCTATGAGGGAAGGGGCTGTGCCTGCTTTGTGATTTGTGCCCTTTAAGTGTGAGACATTGCACGGTGCTAGGCATAGAGTAGACACTCAGTAAACAGTTACTGAATGAATGAAGAATCAATTGGAAAATGTGCTTGGTACATTGTTTATGTGTTTGTATTAGCTATAATTTTAAAACAAGAGAGCGGTTGCCTAAGAGTAGGCAAGTCAGAGAGGAGGGGACCTCCTGTATAACACATTATTAGATGCCCTGTATAATTGGCATTTGCCTAAAAGATTCATGATCCCTAAGTATTCACTTTATAGGGAAATACAAAATGGAATCCTCCCTGTAGATATTAGCCATCAGTTGGGTTATCTCTTCAACCCTGGGGCTGAGATCCGATTGATACAGTCAATCAGATGAGTTCGCAACTAAAAGAACGTCATCTTGACCTGAGTGCAGAGAAGGATGAGGGAAGTAGCAGATGACATACCTGGAGAGATGACTATGGCCAACCTTTGTAAACAGTCACAAGGAGTTTGGACTTTATTTTAATAGCAAGGGGGAACTGCAAAATTTTAAGGGGTGTGCGGTAGAGAATGGAGCATGGAGAAAGGGCAAGAGGTTATAAATATTTTAATTATGCCTTTATTATTCATGAGTTGATGGTTTAGTGTGTATACTACCCTCCTCTGAGCCAGGCAACTCCTCTGTGCAGGTGCTGAGAAGAGAGCAATCCATTGAGTGTAAGAGTCTTGAGGCTAGAGAGCAGTTAGGAACCTGCTACAGTGATCCCAAGAGGAAGCATGGTGCTAGAACAGGAAACCAGGAGCATCCTGGCAGTGGTGGGCTGGAAAGAGGCAGGCAGATGAGAGGTAGAACTGACAGCAGTTGGCGATGGATTTGATGTGGAAGGCGAGGGAAAAGGAAGGAAGGATGATGAATGCCCAGGTGCCCTGTCTGGAAAACTGGCTAGATGAGTCCACCTTTCCCTGAGCTGAAGCTTCAGGCTGCTTTTGTTATGTTTAGATGGGGCCAACCCAGATTCAAATGTGAAGGCAGAGGTGGGCTGGAAGAGGGCCTAAGGAGCTTAGTCCTGTGCTGCCTGACTTAGCCCTAGGTCTGCCTGGACTGTGACATGCCAGCTGTAGGTGGGTGAATGCCAAGTATATCTAGCTGTTTGAGGCTAGGAACTGCAGAGGCCAGGGAACAGAAGTGGGCTGGTGGGGAATCTGCTACCACAATTTAAAGAATTTAGCATTAGCCGTGTGTGTTTGTGTGCGTGTGTGTGTGCTGATAATCCGTCATTTTCTTTATCTGCATCATGCTTCACTAAAGCACTTGACTTAATCCAGCTTGACTTGTACAAATGTCACCATCTGGCACTAGATCATGTGCCTTTTCAATCAAAAGGAGCGGAACGATTCTATTCAGAAGTGCAAGTCCGTGACTGGATGCCTCCATGGTGCATTATAGCCAAGAACTTGTAATCAGCCTTTGAGGTATTTTTTAAGTAAAAAGCTTATTTGGATTAACCACAAAAGAGATTTCATCAGGAAAAGGTCCCACAGTTTCAGGGGCTTTAGTCTGCGCGAATCATTAAAACAAACCCCAGGCAGCCAGGTGTGCTTATGGAGGGACTTGGGGCATGTTGCTTCAGAGATGAATGGTAAGCAGATGTGGCTATAGCATTATCAGTCATATTCATCCTCGTCGAGCATTTTGTTAATAGCCCTTACGGCACTGGACAGGGAGCACTCACATGGTTTAGTGGAAAGTGCATGAAGCAGGGGAGTTAGAGCCTATAGCAGGGTTTCTCCAACTGTGGTCTGTGGACCATCTGCATCAGGATCCACTGGGAAGGGAGCTGGGACTCAGAGTCAGTTGGTCTGAGATGGACCTAGGAAACTCTACTTAAGAAAAAAATTTTTTTAATGTTTATTTTTGAGAGAGACAGAGAGAGACAGTAGAGGAGGGGCAGAGAGAGAGCGAGACACAGAATCTGAAGCAGGCTCCAGGCTCTGAGCCATCAGCACAGAGCCCGATGCAGGGTTCAAGCTTGCGAGCTGTGAGATCATGACTTGAGCTGAAGTTGGACACTTAACCAACTGAGCCACTGAGGCATCCCAAGAAACTCTACTTTTAACAGGCTTTCTCCCCAGGTGATTGTGACACACGGATAATTGGAGAATCACTCCAAAAAGCCCATGTTTTTGAGTCAGAGAAACCCTGGCTTCCGCTCTGCTACATAGTGGCTGTGTATGTGACCCAGGGTTACCACTTTTATAGCCTTCCTCTATAAAATGGGGATAGGAGCAGTGTCTATCCCATAGATAGGCAGTTGAAAGGATTCAAAGAAGTGCTGAACACAGAGCTTGGCAGGTAAGTGCCAGTAAATGGGAGCTCTTGTGTCATTATTCATTTTCTGCCAGGCTAGCAGTTCATCTGTCCTGATTCAGTGCTACAGAGTCGAATAAGCTGTGTGTATGGTGGAGTGGTAGCAAATGTTCATTTGACCCTCAAAAACTTACCTGTGCACCCTCACTTTTCTCTCTTTTATAGAATTTAAAACTCTCCAAGTTTATATTTTGCATATGTGTTCTTTATTCAACACTCTGTCTTACTGCATGCACTTATCTCGTGCACTGTTTAGGATTGTATACAGGCGACCAAAGAGACTGACTATACTTTACAGCTGACATAAGGGATTTTCAAAGGTAATCCTTGAGCACATGTAAATTTTGCTTTCTGAGCTAACGTTAGAACCTCACTCCACTATACTTAAGACACAGTGATTGACTTATTTTTGTGCCTTTGAATCTTTTTATATGCAAAATGGAAATCATCTCACGGATTGTTGAGTGGATACAGGAGAGAGCAGTTGTGAAAGGCACTTAGTTCTTAAAAAGAAAAAGCTTTAAATTAGTCCAAAGTAGAATTGATAAAAATAGTCACCAATGTGGTGGCATGGCCCTTTAAGAGCAACTCTAAGAAACTAGGATTTTCTATACCGTATTTGATTCTGTTCCATAGCATCCCTGTGAAGAGTTTGTCTAGACCCCGCTTTGACAATTCCAGGGTTGAAGGGGAACTTGTTATCCCCCATGGCAACCACTTCCTTCTGGATTTCTTTGAATATTGGACACCTTTTGTTTTTTATAGTGTTTTACAAAATATTTGACTCCCAAGACCTTTCATCCATTAGCACCTTAGAACATATATACAATCCCTCTTCTGTATGACAGCTGCATATATTTGAAGACTATGGATGCCCTTCTTCCTTACCAGAAACAACTTTGCTGATACTCTCACCTAACATGTCTCATGTCTGTTCTTCACATATGCAGTAGCATTTATGTACAATGCACAAAAAACAAAGGGAAGCTGTTCACAAAGACTTTTCTCTCCAAACATTCTGTTTTCCAAATGTTGGTGCCGTTCTGCCCATCAGTGTCATTAGAAGTTAATTATGGTGCAACATCTGGGTCAGAGAGTGTTTCCTGCAGCAGAGGGTCCTGGTACATCTGTTTGATGAGAGGCTAGTACAGGCTGTTTGCAAGGGTTGTATTTTTCCTCTTGTAAATCTTACCTGTCCTTCTAGGTCTCAGTAGAGCTTACCTTCTCAGGAGGTCTTCTGTCAGTCTATTGTGTCCTTTGGCTTTTTATCTATGTAATTCACTGGATACACTTTCTTCCAGGTTCTGAAAAATCCATTCTGGGGCTTAAATTTAAACCTTAAAATTGAGGTGATATTCATGATATCTTCTAAAATTCTCAGTGTAGCAATATTGCCAAGCTTCCTCTCTTCTGAAGTCCTACAGCATCTTGTTTGTACCTCTTTCATGATGCCAACATCTTTAAACAATTATTACATTCTCCATGTGTATTTGTGGAATGAAAGGATGCAACTCTTCACTTTTGAAGCGTCCAGGTCTTTAACTTAGGTCTGTTTAGTGGGTGACTGGGCAATGAAACCATGTGAGCCCCATCTTTGAGGACCCCCAGGAGGACACAACTTCTGGGTGTGTGTTTCATGTATAGATGGGAAAAGAGTTTTCTAGTCATATACATCTTAAAATCGGGTTTCTTTACAGCAGAATATCGTGAGCCTTTAATATGCCAATGTGCCCTGCATGTCTGTAGGATGGGGAGGTTGTTTGGAGGCTTAGGCCAGCATTTTCTGACAAAGCACTTTCCTGTGTGGGATATCTTGCTGGTATTTCATAGAACACTCTTTGGAAAACAATGCCTCAGCCTGAGGGAGCTGGTGATTAGGTGAAAATACCAAATACCCACAAAGGAAAAAGGAACTAAAGTGGATTCCATTTTCCACATTCAATATCAGGACTCACAAACATCTGTTCTCCAAATGCTGCTTCAGTGCAAGACCAGCCAGGTCAGGACAGTTGGTTCTGGAATACTGAGAGCGCTCTGGAGGCCAGTTTTCATGTGTGAGTTTGGCTGCATGGCCTTTGGGTTTAAGAAGCAGCCTGGCCTCCTGCCTTGTTTCTTGTTATCTAGCTCTCCTACTTGTCCCAGGCCCAGTGGTTGGGTCCCCAACTGTCTCTGTGCCCCCTCCTGGGTCCCCATGTGGCCACTTTTTATGTCATTGTCCTTTCTCTTTCCTCATCTCTGCATGAAGGAAAAACACAACATTCATTCATTCCACAAATTGAGTGTGGGGGTTCTGCCTTCCTATCCTGCTTTTAGGCCCTTCCTCCTACCTTGCCATCATTTGTCAGAAGGCAGAAGGAACTCGCTGAGAGTAGGAGCGTGATGTTATCTTGTTTTTGTAAAGGGAGTGTGTATCATAGTAGCTTTTGTGAAATCAGTCTCCTTGGAAACACACTGACACATAAATCCTCATCTTGAAAGGCTTTTGAGACATGCTTCATTCTATAGCCACTTCAGAAAGAAACTCTTGTATCTTTAAGTATTCTTCCAGACCAGGAATACCGGTACTTTCTTGTCTTCTTATTCAAATCTGTATATCCCAGAATTCATGGCTTCTTTCTGCGAAAGAGGTGAGAAAGAAAACTAGCACTGATTTAGTACTAAAAGCTCCATAGACTTTGTTCTTTACAACTGCTCTCAGATGCTGGCATCATTATCCCCTACATTTACATGCAGAAGAACTAAAATTGGATAGATGACTACCCCCCAGGAAAGAGTCAGGATTCAAACCTGCCGCCTCTCACCTCCAACTGTTTGATGCATTAGAAGGACTCTTCCAGGCTCCACTATTACCTACCCCAACCACGATGTTCTGAAAGACCTAACTTCCCTTCAGATCTGTGTGATGGGTGGAGGACTCTATTTTGGTATTTCTGGTGTGCAGTTTAAACCATTTTAAGTCCACCAGAGCCATTTCTCATGATATGTGGGACCGTGAAGGTGTAGATCATTAACAACCACAGATAATTTCCATATCCCATTTTAAACTAGTGTCACCGGCTGCCCCCTGCTCAAAAACATCACCCCAAACTGCTGAACTAGGAGAGCTCAAAGGACTAATCTGGGTATTCCCCATGCTTCCTGCCGTGTAAACAGTGTGTGCATATCAGCCTAGGAAGGCAGGCACTGCCAGTGTGTGGAGCCACCTCTTAACAGTGTTCGTTTGTAGAAATCTCTTTGTCTCAGAGCCATTTCCCTAAGAAATACATCACGAAGGGGTACTTGGGTGGCTCAGCCGGTTAAGTGTGTCCAACTCGTGGTTTCAGCTCAGGTCACGATCTTGTGGTTTGCGAGTTTGACCCTCACATCTGGCTCTGTGCTGCCAAATGCGGAGCCTGCTTGGGATTCTCTCTCTCTCACTCTCTCTGCCCCTCCCCTGCTCGCTCTCTGTCTCTCTCTCAAAAATAAATAAACTTAAATAAATAAAAAAAAGAAATACATCATGCATATGTTCATTGTGCAAGTGTGTAATGCTTGTGTGATCCAGGTAAACCTCGTTCTTCCTCCTCCTAACATTCCTCCTTCCTACCTCAATTGCCTAAAAGGTGGTCTCTCCACAGTGATCCACCAGGCGTAACTCATTTGTGTCAGGTATTCTGGGAAGCCAAGACCCTGAGTCATCCATCACCGTCTTCTAGATACTCATCTCCATATAGCTCTTTTATCCTTAAATTGTACTCAGGGCCTCTCTTCTGCCCGGTTCCTTAAACCATCCACAGGGCCCAATGGAACCCTCATTCTCCTATTTGTAAAATCCCCTGTGTCCTCATTTTTTTCTCCTAGTGGCCACTTTTCCCTTTTGCTCCATCTAGAACTGGGCTATCTTTGGTGAACACTACTTCCACTGGATGTTTTCTTCTCCCTTGTCCCACCAGGCCCAGAGGTGCGTATATCAACTTTTTCTTTCTCATCCCTGCTTCAGGCCACTGTTCTTGCCTCCTTCTGAGAAGTCCCTTGGTCTTTGGAAGCTCTGGCCTCCATCTGTACTACCTGCGACTCCTTGTTATCACCATGTGGAAACCATCTCCAGTCTTTCTTTGAAGACTTTTTTTTTTTAAGGGAATAGTTGAATATTCATTTATTTTGCATTTCATAGCTAATAAAACCTTCACAGCATGTCTCAATCATCATCAGAGCCATGTAGGTGGGGACACCCCTACTTTACTGATTTAAAAACAAAGATACTGAGAGAAAATGTATCAGGTTACAGAAATGGTAAGTCAAATAATGGAACTTTGAATTCACGTCTTCTATTTGAAGAGCGAGTAGGCCTTATGAGAACCAGGGGGATCTTCCTATGGGTTGAATGCCTGATCTTTCTATTTATCCATGTTCCCTCACTACTAAATGTAAGTGAAACCCAGAGTCCTTGAAATAAGTACTTGCTTCTCTTCCTTCTGCACTTCTGTTGGGTTCATTGTGGATGAAAGCTGGGATAGAGGGGGAGTGGGGACAGGTAGATGAACTAATTTAGAAAATCTTATCAAGGAAGAGATTTTTAAACATCAAAGGTTATATCTGCCTTAATTGCCATGTCATTACTTCAGTTACTGTTTATTCACATGGCATCATGTTATTTCTGATAATCTGACAAGCTATTTGTTAACCCCAATTCCAACACAATCCCAAAATGTCTTTTTTTTTTTTTTTTTTTTTTTTACAAATATAACACAAGACTATTCTTCTGTGAGGGGCGCCTGGGTGGCTCAGTCAGTTGAGCATCTGACTTCAGCTCAGGTCATGATCTTGCTCATGTTCATGGGTTCGAGCTCTGCATCAGGCTCTGTGCTGACAGCTCAGAGCCTGGAGCCTGCTTTGGATTCTGTATCCCCCTCTCTCTCTGCCTGCTCCTCTCCTGCTTGTGCTCTGTCTCTCTCTGTCTCTCAAAAAATAAAATAAAATGTTAAAAAAATTAAAGAATAATCTTCTATGAATGTTGGATCTATACATTCTCTATTACTATTTTTTTAAATATAAATTTATTTTTTAAATTTTCTTGAAGACTTTTGTATCTGGTCTACTACTCTTGTCACAATTTTTGGTGGCTTTGACGTACAAGTGGTTGATCCTCCTAATATCTTGCTTTTTTTATTAATTTATTTCCTCATCTTCAATGACCTTGTCCTCTCTTGGCCACTCACACTCATGAGGATACCCAAGGCTTTGTCATTGCTAATCACTGTATATCACCCCTCCCACCAAATCCCCGTTAATAATATTCTACTTCCTGACTAATCCTTTCTTTCCTTCCAGACCACTCCTAGGAGCAAGCTTACCTTCAACAATTATTCAACCCCTTGGGAACTCCAACCTGTTGACCCTACCTTCTTTTCACTGGCAAGCACCCCCTCAGGTCCTCTGTTCCCTCCTTACTCATCTTGTTTCCATGGGCCACCATTATAATCACTCCTTTGAATACTTTTTGTACTCACCCTCCATTCTACTTGTTTGGCAACAACACATAGCCTGGAAAACCACCAACTCTGTCTACTCCCTGGCAGCTGAATGTGGCTGAGAAAAATGTATAGACATGCTGACTATCTTGTTTAAAAATTCATGACCATGAATTTCATACTAGACCCTTGTACTACCTGGCAAATCTTAATCAGTACCTTCCTTCCCTTTGAGAGACAACTATTTTATATCCTCTCTTGTCTCTTCAGAATTTTCACAAATCTTACACCTCCTCATTCTCTGCGGATGACCTTGTTTCTTATTTCCCTGAGAAAATAGAGGCAATCAGAGGAGAACGTCCATGTGGTCCCATTGCCACATCTTCTACCTTTCCTGCATCTGTACTCACATACCCTGCATTCATACTTTACACTTGCTGTTTCTCCCTACATCTTCTGTCCTGGTACAGTAGATAGACTGTGTCTAAGGCCAACATCTCTACAGTGCAATGGACCCTATATTCTCTCACCTTCTTAAGAACTTTGCTTGCAATTATCCCTCCTCTACTACACCGTCAATTTTTCTTTTTCTTTTGGATTATTTACACTAGCATGCAACCATGCTCTAATAGCTTCTATCTCTAAAAAAACAATTCTGTATGGACACAACATTCTCCTCCAGTGATTGCCCCATTTCTTGGATTTCCTTGGTAGGAAAATTTCTCAACATAATTTTTACACATGAGGGCTTAGTTTTTTCTCTTCAATCTGTGTCAAACCCACACGCTGCCACAACTACGGTGGCATTGCTTTTGTCAAGATCAACACTTCCACATTGACCTCCACGTTGGCCAAATCCAGCAGCCATTATATTTAATCCTTAGCAGCATTTGACACAGTTGCCCACTCCCTCTTTCTTAAAACTTTCTTTCACTTGGCTTTGAGATACGAACCTCTGTTCTTCAGTGGAGTCTTCTTCTGTGTTTGCTGTGCTGCCTCAGGATTTAGTCTTTAGGTCTCTTCTCTATCTACATTTACTTTGTGGATGAGCATATCAGTCCATGGCTTTAAATACCAGTGATGTATTGCTTACTGTAGTCTGAGCTTCTCCCCCTGAATTCCAGACTCATATGTCTAATTGCCTGTTTGATACAACCACTTGGATTTTTAACAGGCAGAACATGGCCCAAACCAAACTTCTGATCTGGTCTTCACCCCTTAGTCTGATCTTCCTCTAGTCTTTTCTACTCAGTTTATGGCATCTCCATTCTTGCAGTTGCTTGGGCCAAATGCTTTCTAGTCATCCTTTACCTGCCTCCCTTATATTACATATCCATCCCATCAGCAAATGCTGTCGTATCTACCTCTAATCCTGAATTTATTTCTCCCTACCTCCGTCTCTTCCCTTTGACCAGGTTACCATTTCTTCTTTTTAAAAAAAATTTTTTTTTTAATGTTTATTTACTTTTGAGACAGAGAGAGACACAGCATGAACAGGGAAGGGGCAGAGAGAGAGAGGAAGACACAGAATGTGAAGCATGCTCCAGGCTCTGAGCTGTCAGCACAGAGCCCGACGCGGGGCTTGAACTCACGAACTGTGAGATCATGACCTGAGCCAAACTCAGATGCTTAACCGACTGAGCCACCCAGGTGCCCCATGTTACCATTTCTTCTTGACTGAACCATTGCAGTAGCTCCCTAACTGGTCTCCCTGCTTCCACCTAACAAACTCTTAAAGGTTCTTCACACAGCAGCCAGATGATCCTTTTGAGGTATATCTCAGATCATAACCTTCTTTTACTCAAGGCTGTCTGATGGCCATCCATGGTCTAGAGGGCCCAATGTAGTCTTGTTCCCAGATCTCTCATTCGGCTCCAGACACAGGACTTTCTTGCTGTTTTCCCCCCCTCTCCTTTCCCCTCTCTTCCATCCCTGTACCCACCTTCTGCAAGTCTCTGTATTCTGGTCTCTGCTGAGAGATCTCTTTATTAGAGACTTTCCTGATCATGCTATTTAAAATAGTACTGTATTACTCTCTATCTCTTTAACTCTGCTTTTTTTCATTATAGTAAATAATGACATTTGATTTATTAAATATGTATTAGTTTGTTTTCTGCTTCCCCTCTCTTAAGCTCCACAAAAACTTTGACTTTTTTTGTACACTATTGAATCCTGAGCACCTGGAATAGTATCTGGTATATAGTAAGCCCTCAATTAATATTTATAGAATGAATGCATACATATTCTATACTTAACCTAGATAATGATTCATTACCATAAAGTATGCTGTAAAAATTATGAAATATTTTAGGTCCATAAGATATAGTGTATAATATAATGAGCATCCACATACCTACCACCCAGTTAAAGGAATAAGATGCTACTGTCTCAGGATGGGCTAGTTTATGCTTCTGTAACAAACACATCTCAAATCTAAGTGGTGTAAAAACAAAGAAACAAACAAAGAAACAAACGGTTTTACCTCTCAACTCATGCTTTATGTCCATACATGGGTGGCAGAGGCCCACTCCAGGATCCAGGCTGCAGGCAAAGGGAAAGAAAGATGATGAATTGCATATTTATTCAAAGGTTTCCACCCACAAGTGACACTTCTACATGCATTTGCTTGACAAAAGCAAATCACACATACTTGCCTAGCTTAAAGCGAGGTGGAGGCAAGGAGGCTGGAGGTGCAGGGAATGCATTAGGAGAGGGGAGCTGAAATATTTGTGAGTAGGTCTAGTGACCTTCACAGTTACATATTTGGTTAAAGCTCTTTGTGAACCACTTCCTGGTCCCATTTCTTTCCCTGTCTCTAGAAAACATCACTATACTTAATTTGGTGAGATTTCATTGTGGTGTTAATTTTGATTTCTCTGATTCTTATGAAATTGAGCATCTTTTTGTGTTTATTAACCATTTTGGTTTCCTCTTTTGTGAGTTACCTGTTTACATGATTTTTTTAATTTAAAAAATTATTACATTACTTGTTGCTTTTGTATTGATTTATTGGAGTTCTTTGTCTAGGTTGGATACTAGCTCTTTGTTGGTTATATGAATTATATTCTTTTGCTTGATGGTTTGTATTGCACTTTGTTTATAGAATCTTTAACATGCAGAAGTTAAAAATTGTTTTTTAAAAATCTTTTTTTTTTTTTATGGTTTGTACTTTTTGCTTTTTGGTTGAGAAATCCTTTCTTGCCCTGAGGAACAAACATTTTCTTTTGAAAGTTTTGCTTTTCATGTTTAGGGCCTTATTTTACTTGGAGTTGAGAGTTGTAGATGGTGTGAATTAAGACTTTATTTTTCTCCAGTGTGGATCATAAACAGTTCCAGCATCCACTGATTGATAATACCTTTTCTGTCATGTATCAAGTGTCCATACAGCGAATATTTCAGGACTGTTTTTTCTGTTCTATCCTTTGTGTCTCATTCTGGGCCAATAAAACATTCTTAATGGTTTCATAATTAAGTGCTAATATCTGGTGGAATGAAAATGATCTTTCCTCCCACTTCTGTTCTTCAAGATTGCTTTGGCTATTTTTGGACCTTTGTTCTGTTTTAAAAATTTTAGAACAAGCTTGTCAAGTTTTATGAAAAACCTTGTTGGAATTTTGATTTATGTGTTCAACAACAATTATGTATCACCTATGTGCCAGGCACTGTTCTAAATGCTTTGCAAATACTCAGTTAAAATGCATGCTTTTATTTGGAGAGAGTTTATGCTGTTGAGTTTTCCCATTTATGAACATATCAAATCTGGCCTTCTTAAATATCTTTTAATACAGTTTTATAATTTTCTTTATAATGGTCTTGATGTTTCAGCTAGATTTAGTCCTTGGCACCTTGCAGATTTTCAGTGCTGTTGTAGAAGAGATCATTTGAAAAACTGCACTTCTTTTTTTTTTTTTTATTTTTTTTTAACGTTTATTTATTTTTGAGACAGAAAGAGACAGAGCATGAATGGGGGAGGGGCAGAGAGAGAGGGAGACACAGAATCGGAAGCAGGCTCCAGGCTCTGAGCCATCAGCCCAGAGCCTGATGCGGAGCTTGAACTTATGGACCGCAAGATCGTGACCTGAGCTGAAGTCAGACGCTTAACCGACTGAGCCACCCAGGCGCCCCTGAAAAATTACATTTCTTAATTGTACAATATTGGTGTAAAGGGATCCAGTATAGATTTTTATTGTTAACTTTAAATCCGGAAAGTTGCTTATCTCTCTTACTAGTTCTAATTATGTGCGTGTGAATTCTCTTGGACTTCCACTGGCACCACTGATCTCTTCTCTGTCACATAATTTAAGCCTTTCTGAGAATGCTACATGAATGGAATCATATAGTATATAGCCTCTTGAGCCTGGCTTTTTTCACTCCCCATAATGTCTGTGAGATGCATCCAAGTTGCATGTATCAGAAGCTTGCTGCTTTGGATGGCTGAGCAGTTCTGTGGTACAGTCATTACAGTCTGCTTATCCCTTTACTCACTGAGGGGCATTTGGGTGGTTTCTGGTTCTGGGTGATTATGAATAGAGTTGCCATAAGCATTTGTGTACAGGTTTTTGTGTGATGTAAATTTTTATTCCTTTAGGATAAATTCCTGTAGTAAGCATATGCGTAACTTTGTAAGAAACTGCCAAAATGTTCTCCAGAGTAGCTGTCCCGTTTTGCATTCTCACCAGCAATGTTTGAGAGTTTCAGTGTTCCGCGTCCTCACTAGCATTTGGTATTGTCAAAATTTTTTATTTTAGTCATCCCACTCATCCTAAGAGGTGTGTGGTGGTATTTCATAGTAGTTTTAATTCGCATTTGCCTAATGCCTAATGATGTCGACCGTCTTTTTTTTTTCTTTTTAAAAAAAAATTTTTTTTTCAACGTTTATTTATTTTTGGGACAGAGAGAGACAGAGCATGAACGGGGGAGGGGCAGAGAGAGAGGGAAACACAGAATCGGAAACAGGCTCCAGGCTCTGAGCCATCAGCCCAGAGCCTGACGCGGGGCTCGAACTCACGGACCGCGAGATCATGACATGGCTGAAGTCGGACGCTTAACCGACTGCCCACCCAGGCGCCCCTCGACTGTCTTTTTTTGTGCGTGCTTTGTAAACTTGCTATGTATCTTTTTTTTGTGAAATGTCTAAGTCTTTTGCCCAGTTTTTTATTGTGTTGTTCCTTTTCTTAATATCGAGTTTTTAAAATTGTGGTAAAATTTATATGCCATAAGATTTATTGTTTTAATAATTTTTTTCTTCAATTTTTTATTTAAATTCTGGTTATTTAACATATAGTGTAATATTGGTTTCAAGAGTAGAATTTAGTGATTCATCACTTACATGTAACACCCGGTGCTCATCATAACAAGTGCCCTCCTGAATACCCATCTCCCATCTAGCCCATCCCCCCACCTCCACTCCAGCAACCCTCAGTTTGTTGTCTATAGTTAAGTGTCACTTACAGTTTGCCTTCCTCTCTCTCCCTTTTTTTTCCCCTCCCCCCGGGGTTCATCTGTTTTGTTTCTTAAATTCCACATGTGAGTGAAATGATACGGTATTTGTCTTTCTGTGACTGACTTATTTTGCTTAGCATAATATACTCTAGCTCTATCCATGTATGTTGTAAATGGCAATATTTCACTTTTTTTCATGGCTGAGTAATAATATCTGTTTGTCTATCTATCTATCTATCTATCTGTCCTACATCATATGCATATATATGCCACATCTTCCTTATCTATTCGTTAGTCAATGGACATTTGGGTTCTCTCCGTAGTTTGGCTATTGTTGATAATATTGCTATAAACATCAGGGTGCATGTACCCCTCTGAATCTGTATTTTTATATCCTTTGGGTAAAGAGTAGTGCAATTGCTGGGTGGTAGGGTAGTCTGTTTTTAGCTTTTTGAGGAACCCCATACTAATTTACTTTTTAGTTCAGCTTTTAAGGTCTATGCTATTCTGTTTAGAGTCAAAGTCACACATGTACTGCTCAGAAGTGAGCCTAGAAGATCATATACCTTTTAGAGGTTTGTTTTCCTGAACCTTTCTTCTCCACAATCCCCCTCATACTTTATGGTTCTCTAATGCTCCCCTTTTAGGTCTCTGGCTAGAAAGCTGGGACTTTATTTACGTTTCTCTCGTATTTACTTCCCATGATTGTACCTGAATCCCAGGCCAAGGGGCAGGAAGATGGAGAGAGAAAAAGAATGCAGTGGAGGTTCACTCCACTCTCTTTGGGACCATAGAGAAGAAGATACCCCTCCTTTAGTCACAAGGGCTTGTGGGTGTCTAGGGGCTGACACACAAGAGAATACACAAAATGAGGGAAAAAAAATACATGGATATCCCCTACTCAAACTATTAGAAGACTCCTTTCCCACTCTTGTTCCAGACCTGGACGTATTCACCTGGAGCTCTCTTTTTTCGTGGTGATGTCTACTCTTTATTCATGCTGCTATCCTCGACTGCCTTGAGGCAAAGACAGAGGACAGTTGAAGAAAAACCAGAAAAGTTAGTACTGGTTTGGTGGTACTTTGAATTCCTGTCTTTTCTTTTAATCTACCTGCTACTGTTTACTTTCAGCAACCTCAAGTAGGTGCTCCACGCATTCTATCCAGGTTTTATAGCTGCGTTCAGTGGGAGACATAAGGTGGAGTGTGCTGATTCTATCTCATCTGGAAAGAGATCTCATCCTTTTTGTTTTGTTTTCATTTAATCACAAATAAGCCTTGAGTTTTTTTCAAAGGCATTTCCTACCTCTATTGAAATGATATTTTTATTTTCTTATATAATCTCTTAGTATTCTAAATTATATTATGAGATTAATAGATTCTCTGATATTATTCTTACACTTCTGTTATAAGCATAATTTGTTTAAGCTTTATAATAAAAAAATACCTTTTTACTTTCAGTTTGCTACCTGGTGTTGGGTCTGGTGTTTAATTTACTATTATTTCACCTGTGTTCATGTTCATGTTAGTGACATTATATAAGTATGTAATTTTCCCATACTCTCTTTCTCTTTTAAATAGTTATTCCCACATAATTATTCCCACTCCTACATGTGGAGTAAGTAAGTAAGATTTACTTAGCTCCAGGGGCGCCTGGATGGCTCAGTCTGTTAAACGTCCAACTTTGGCTCAGGTCATGATCTCATGGTTCGTGGGTTTGAGCCCTGCGTTGGGCTCTGTGCTGACAGCTTAGAGCCTGGAGCCTGCTTCGGATTTTGTGTGTCTCCCTCTCTCTCTGATCTTTTCCTGCTGTTTCTACTTCTCTCTCTCGTTCTCAAAAATAAATAAAAGATTAAAAAAAAAGATTTACTTAGCTCCTGTGAAGTGGTAAGTTATAAAAATTGGGCTCTAAGTATGATGGGAGAGGCTAAACCAGAAGATAGCTGTGCGCAGAGATCTGATAGTGGTCGCCAGATCCCTTTTCCAGATGTTGTGTGACAGCTTCTTCCAGCACCGGTTTGCAGGTAATTCTGTGGTGTGTTTTTTCCTGGGCCATGCAGTGTTTGGAACCTGGGAGTCTGGAGTCCTGGATCTTCTTCCTGCATGGGTCCGTTATAACCAGCTGTGTGCATTGGCAGTGGCAATGACTCATGCAGAAAAAAAGGGTGGGCCAGGTGATATTTTCATTGATTCTCAGTGATATTTAAAATGTCATCTCATGAATGCTTTTGGGCCAGGATGGACCAGCCGAGTGATTTTGGGCAGTCACCCTGTCTCCCTGCACTTCAGTGTCAAGGTGGGGGTCTCTGTGGCTCTAGAGGTCCTTAAAGGCCATCATAGCTTTGAGTCTGTTGTGCTCTATTGCCTGGAAAGGAAGCTGGGTGGGCCTTGGAGTGTGGGGCGGTCAGGAAGGGCTGTTGATGAGGCAGCCCAACAGGAACAAGGCTGAACAGCAGCCTCAGAAGGGTGAAACATTTTAATTGGCATCTTCCACAGAACAGCAAATTGAGTGCTCGGATTTCCTCCCTGTGTTCTTTCTCCCTGGGCTCTTGTCACCCTGGCTGGAGCCCAGGCAGAACTGAACGGCTGCCTGGGGGCCATCACCATGGTGTTCAGGGACTCCCAGGGAGGCCTGTACAGAATCTGAGTTCTCCCTTCAAGGTGGATGCCAACTGCCAGGAAGGCCACCCGGGACGGCCTAGAAGCTTCACTTAGCAACAGTTTCCCTCCCAGGACCTGACAGGCCTGCAGAGGAATGCACTTCTTGCCTATTCTGGAGAAACTTCTGAGCTATGGCCCTTTTAGCTCCTCCTTCCTTCCAACCTTCTTTGAAGCTTAGACTTCAGAAAGTTGTCTGGTGAGGGACACTTCCTTGAGACCCTTCCCTCACTGCCTCCACTTATAACTGATTTTGATGCAAAAAAGAGTTGAGACTACTAGCTTAGATAATATAGCTCTGACCGTCTCAGAGCCAGACCTACCTTCATCTGCACAGGATGCAAGTCCTAGCTGTGCCCTACCCAGCTGTGTATCTTGGGCAGCTCACTTCCCCTCTCTGGGCCTTGTATTCTTCTAATACAGAGGGAAGGTTTTGAGGTAGGTTATTGATTGCCAACATCTTTTCCAGCTGGAATGGTCTAGAGGTCTGTGGCTCCATCTTTGCCAGTTGAACTGTGAAGAACTTGATATGGAAATGCTTGAAGCTATCCCAGGGAAGGTGTAGAGGTCTGGTGGAAAGAGCAAGGGCTTGGGAGTCAGACCTCATCTTTTTTTGATCAAACTGCTACTGACCAGCAGGTTGGTGGTTATCCAGTAGAACCATATGTGACTTTGTACAAATTAGAAAACCATACCCCTTCTGAAATCACTTTTTTCTGCTCCCTAGAATTGTGCAGGGCACAACCTGCCCAGCTATACACAACTGTTGTCTGTATCCTTGGGTAATTGATTCAACCTGTTTGGCCTCTGTTTACTTATCTAGAAAAAGAGGATAGTGATGCCTATCTCACAGGGTAACAGTGAGGACAGAGATGTGTGTAAAAAACCCAGAACTTGTACAGAGTAGTTTCCCTGGAAATATAAATTTCCCTTTAATTTTCCAGTCTTCTTGAGATGTGGTCTTCAGGGCCTAAGGCACCTCCCCCTTCCAAAGAGCAGCATCGTGGTGACCTAGTGTTTCCAAGGTGGGTTTTGAGCTTGGAATCACATTGTTAGTTTGCCTCAGATTCTGCTGCTGTCTTGGGAAATCATTCCAAGATGCCTTGGGATGCTGCCTCTGTTTGCCCTGCAGGAGGGAAGGGGGAGCCCCCAGTGGCAGGGTGATCACCTGGGGCACAGAGTAGCGTCACGGTTGCAAGGCAGTGGGGAGGCTCAAGGGAGCCAAGGCCAGAACGGAAGAGTGGCATAGAATGTGAGGAATTTTTCCTGGCAGAAGGTGGTCCTGGAGAGAGAGGGACACAGACTGTTTGTGCCTAGCCCTATTCTACCTGGCAGGCAGAGCAGAAGCGCTGGGTCACCCACTGAGTCAGGGGAGCTGGGACGGAGGCTGCTGCGATCCCTGGTTGAGGAGTCATGGAGCTCTTCTAACAGCTCTGGTGTTAATTCCTCCTGCACTTGAACTTTGGGACTGCCGCTTTTGTTCCCCCCAAATTCCTACGCACAAGCCCTAATGTGATGGTATTTGGAGGTGGGAGGTAATCAGGTCATGGGGGTGTAGCCCTCATGATTGGGTTAGTGTCCCTATAAGAAGAGGAAGAGAGCAGCTTAGCTAGGTGGGTTTTGGGCCACCGTCTCTTATGAGGTCACATTCAAGACGCCAGCCGGGCCTATAGTCATCTGAAGCCTTGACTGTGGCTGGGGGACCAGCTTCAGTGTGGCTTACATGACTGACTGGCCAGTTGATGTTCGCTTTTGGCAGAAGGCCCCAGTTCTTCACCATCTGAACCTCTCCATAGGGCCACTTGAGAATCTGCACAGCTTGACTTCCTGGTTCCCCCAGAGCAAGGGATCCACAAGAAAGCAAGGTGTGAGTAGCAATGCTTTATGAGCAGTACCAGCCATTTACAGTGATCTGTTCATCGTGTAGTCAGACCTGACTTATTGTGGGAAGGGAGCACACAAGGGTGTGAGCCCTAGGAGGCAAGGCTCATGGGAGCCGTCTTGGAGGCTGATATCACGTTTCCACAACAGAATTAAGTGTTCTGGTGTTAAGCAGCATTTATTTATTTACGGCATCTTTCTGTACCCCTGCCACATGCCAGCCGTGTGTTAGGTGCTGGGAATGTGGGTGTGAACAAGACAGACAGAGTCCCTGCCTCGTGAGGCCCACAGTCTAGCAGAAGAGATAGATATTAATCCCCAAATCATTATTCCATTACAGTTTTCATAAATGGAAAACTTCATGAAGGGAGGAGGTTCAATGTGAACTTACGATGAGGGACTTCATGTGGTCTGGGTTGGGGATGGAAGGTGGGTTTCCCTGAGAATGTTCTCTCCGCTCTGCCTCCAGGGCACTTGTCACTGAGGTCCACCCTGCTGCTTCTTCGTCTGGGCTATCGTTATTTTGACCAGTTTTTTCTCCACTCCTAACTCCTCACCCAATAGTGAGCTCCTCAGGAGCAAAGATCTCACCTTGATGCAGCTCCGTGTCCCCAGTGCCTGGCCCAGAGCTGAGCACACACGAGGGGCCCAGCACATGTGAGCTGAGTGACTGCATGATGTGCCTGCAGAGACCTCTTCCCCTCAGAGGCTGGGTTTGGGGGAGACGAGGTGGGCAAATGTGGAAGACGCAGGATAAAACAGAGTGAATTTGCCACCCTCCTGTGTAAGTACTACTTCTTAGCGGCCTCTGCCCCCATGTGGCTGTTTTCTGTAGCGGCATGAAAAGAGCCCCCAGAGCTGAATTCTGACAGGGCCCTAACTGTTGCAGTGCGTTGGCTTCGGCCCAGCCACCAGTAGAAACTAGCTGTTTTGGCAGCAGTGAGAATGACGGTCATTATCACATAGCTCCTGCTTATTGTGTGCTTACTATGTGCTGGACACGGTAATGTGCATTCTCACCATCATGTTCCACCTCAGGGCCTTTGCATTTGCTGCCCCCCTCCCCCCCCCCCCCCCCCAGCCTGCCTCTCTGGACATCTCCACTTCCTGTGGGGGCCTGCTCAGATCTCATCAGAAGTCCTACCTGACCATCCTGTCTCAAGGTGCACCCCAGGCCCTTTTCGTCTTCTCACTTGGTTGCCCTTCTAATTCTAATCTTTATTGTACTGATCGTATCTACTCTTATGTTGTTTTAAATATGAGCTCTGGTATCTTAGCTCCAGTTTCTATAACAAAAATACCATAGACCGGGGTGTTTAAACAACAAATCCTTATTTCTCACAGTTCTGGAGGCTGGGAAGTCCAAGAGCAAGGCACCACCCTCTTGGTGAGGGCCCAGTTCCTGGCTACTAGGCTGTTGCCTTCTTGTATCCTCACGTGGCCGAGAAAGAGAGGGGGCTGTGTGTCTTCCTCTTCTTATAAGGGCTCTAATCCTATCATGGGGGCTCCACTCCCATGACCCAGTCACCTCCCGAAAGCCCCACCTCCAAGTACCACCACATTAGGGCTTCAATGTATGAATTTTGGGGAGACACAAACATTCAGTTCATGGCTCCAAGAGATGAATAAAGGGATCGCCGTGTTTGTCCAGAGGAGTAAAACATAAAAATTCTCTGTATTCGTTGAGATATAAAATTGCACCGTGTGAACAGAAGTGCTGTTGGTAACCCTTATCTCCTTATAATTTACAGAGTACTTATAAGGTAGCTCATTTAGCCCTTCCTTAGAACAACACTGTGAGGAAGACAGGACAGGTATTCTGCCTTTAATGCTGTTTTCTAGAAGCAGCTCAGGCCCGGAGAGGCTGAATGAGGGAGTCAGGGCCAGGCAGAGAGGCTGTCATTCACATCAAGCCCTGGAATCCTAAACCCTGTGTGTGTGTGTGTGTGTGTGTGTGTGTGTGTGTGTGTTTTAAGTTAATTTATTTATTTTTGAGAGAGAGAAACAGAGAGAGAGGGAGACATAGAATTCTAAGCAGGCTCCGTGCTATCAGTGCAGAGCCCAATATGGGGTTCGAACCCACAAACTGTGAGATCATGACCTGAGCTGAAATCGAGAGTCAGAGGCTTAACTGACTGAGCCACCCAGGTGCCCCTGTGTTGCATTATAAGTGACAGACTTCAGCGGACATCAAGGTCTGAAATCACGTGAAAATACCTCTCCTAACCCAGCTTTGTTAACACCCTGCCCAAAGTGAGTAGAAACAACTGTTCCCATCAGATGTTTGTCTTTTGCCTTTCTTTCAAGTTCCCTTTTGCAGGGCTGCGCAGAGGTGTCCTGAGGGAATGGTGGAGACGCAAAGGCAGTGTAGGTTTTCAAATCTCACCATGAGCCTAAGTTTAATTTCCTCAGAGGGGCCTACTTTGCTCCCCGATCTAAAATATGCACCCCCCCTTACCACCTTCCTCTTTCTGAGAGCACCCTGGACTTGTTCTGTTGTAGCACTCATTGCAATCCTTAGCTGTTAGACCCTAAGCTCATTAGCAGAAAAACCTTCAGAGAGAGAAAACGAAAACTGCCATCGTCCTGCAGGCAGTGGGGGGATGTGAGGTCGTGTGTGGGCTTGGGAGAAAGAGAAGGGCTTGTGTAGAAACTGCAAAGGGAAATACAGAGGAACACGTGGCAGGCGTGTCCCATGAAGGTTTAGGATGCACATTCCAGAAGCATGGAGGCTGCCTTTCCTCCCCTTAACACGACTGAGCTGCACGGTGTCCTCTTTGTGGGGCTGCTGTGGGGGTGTAACTCATCCAGCCAGGTGGCTGGGATGTGATGAGCGATCACCCTCTCTGAGAATGGATAACGATCACTTTGTCCCTACTGCTTCCTTTCTTGCTGGTTCCCCAGTAGACTCTGGTATATTTTACTGGTTTTTAAAACAATTAAAAAAATTTTTTTTAATGTTTTTATTTATTTTTGAGACACAGATAGAGCATGAGCAGGGGAGGGGCAGAGAGAGGGGGAGACACAGAATCTGAAGCAGGCTCCAGGCTCCAGGCTGTCAGCACAGAGCCCGATGTGGGGCTCGAACTCACGGAGTGTGAGATCATGACCTGAGCTGAAATTGGATGCTTAACTGACTGAGCCACCCAGGTGCCCCTAAAACAATTTTTAAACGTTTAGTTTTGAGAGAGAGAAAGAGAGTGCGAGCAGAGGAGGGCAGAGAGACAGGGAGACACAGAATTGGAAGCAGGCTCCAGGCTCTGAGCGATCAGCACAGAGCCTGACGTGGGGCTTGAACTCATGAACTGCGAGGTCATGACCTGAGCCAAAGTCAGACGCTTAACCGACTGAGCCACCCAGGCACCCCTAGTTTTTTTCCTAATTAACAAAGCTGGCCACCCATGGCCAGCCCTCTGGGAGTGTTCTTTTTCTCCACCTTGTCCTCTACCGCCTCCTCCCCGAAACCACAGCTGGGTCTTCCTTGCCCCCTTTTCTAAGTCAGCTTTTCTAACTTAAGATCAAAAGTCCTGAATGCACAGTTTTTGTCTGTCTCTCAGTTTCCCCCTTATTAGTAGTAAGATGAAAAGGACCAGAGCAAGAGCAAGGCTTTGACCTCCTGTGATCCCAGGGTTTTCTGGAAGCAGAATCCAAAGATGCCATTCATGCATTCCTGCAGTAGATGGTTACTGACATTCGTGTGTCATGCATGCACGGAGCAGTTAAGACAAAAAGGGGGTTAAGAGGGTCTCCCTACTCTCATGGAACACACATATTGATGGGAAAGTAGACCCTAAAGAAATAACACTAACACCATCATCTACCTTTTGTCGAGCATCTCATCATGGCTGTGTGCTAAGATGGTGCTGAGTATTTCCCACATTTCATCACCTGCCCTGACACCCTTGAGAGGTAAGTATTGTGACTTAAATGTGCACGTGAGGAAATGACTTGGAAAGGTTTGGTAACACAGCAGAGGAGCCAGGACTCCAGATGAGGTCTGTCTGACTCGAAAGCCTGTGCTCTTTCCGCCTGCCATGACAGAAAACTGGTGTCAAGAGGACAGGAGTAGGATCACAGAGGGACTTGTTCTTTGGGGGTAGGTACGTTTGGTCCCTGATGTGTGAATGAGCATTCATTGGTTGGGAAAAGTGGAGAAGGCCATGAAGGTCAAAGGAGGGCGTGAATAAAGGCTTGGGGTGGGAAAGTGTCCAGAGTGGGACCCACAGGTAGAGAGTTCAGGATGCTTGGTATGCAGGGCTGTGGGGGGATGGGTGGGAGTCCAAGGCCAGAAGGGTGGCTGGGGCCACATTGTGCAGGGCCCTGGCATCTGGGCATAGACTCTGTGCTGTGGAGCAGGCCATGGGGAGACTACAGATAAGACTACAAGATAGGACAAGATGGAAGACTGAAAACTCAGGCCCCTTCAGAGGCCAGACAGTAACATAAACCAGGCCGTAGGCTGGTTCGTACTTGCTGACGGTGCTTTGTGCCAGGCACTATTCTGAGTTCTCTAGCCTTCTGAGAATAAGGCTGGTGGAAGCTGCCTTCAGGGAGCTTATACCCTCTTGTGTCTGTGTTTGTGATGGAGAAGTGTGTCAACTCCAGATACTGACAGGTGCTTGAGAGAGGATGATGGTCAGGGTAGACTCTGGGGCCGTGCCATTTGGGTTGAGACCTGACAGGTGAGGGGGCTGCTGTGCCAGGGATGAGATCTGTAAGAGGCAGGGTATGTGGCAGTTCAGGGCAAGACGCTGGAACTAGACTGCCCAGTGAGGACTCTGGGTCTGCCATTTGCCAGCTGTGTGGCCTTGGGAATGTCACCTAACCTCTCTGTGCCTCAGATACCTTATCTATGAAGTGGGGATAACAATAGCACTGCCCCTTAGGGTCGTTAAGAGGACTGCATGAGTTATCACATGTAAAATGTTTAGACTGGTACCCGGACATGGAAGGGCCTGGAAGGGGAGCCACTGCTGTTGGAATCCTTGTTACCAGTTGTAGCACAGCATTCCAAGCAGGAGAAGCAAGTGACATGGGAATATCCTTTGGGAGGGAGAACGGAGGCTGGTGTAGCTAGATCTTAGCCAATTAGCAGATGCGAAGAGAAGGTGAGGTCAGATCAGGGAGGGATGTGTCGGCAGCGATTTGAACTTTGAACGCAGCAAGAAGTGCTGGAGGGTTTTAAGTGGGGACGTCATGCAGTCTGATGGGCTGGTGGTGCACGGAGAAGGGGCACGAGTGGAGTGGGAGACTCTGGGATGATGTTGGGGTCATCTAAACCGAGGGCCCTGGATGCTTGGGGCAGAGTTTTAGGTGAGAGGAGCTAGAAGGAGTGGTGGGAGTTAGGGTATGTTTTAGAGGTAAGGCCTATAGGGTTTATACATTACTATTGTGTCCTGATCCACTGTGGTGCGGAAGGGAGGGTAGGGAAGGGTGGTAGCATTTGCTGAGATGGGCAAGCCTGGGGGAGAGCAGATTTCTGGCAGAAACACAATTCTGCTTGTACGGCTTGAGAGTCCTAATGCACGTGTCTCAGGTAGGCAGCTGGGACCAGGGCCGTCTGGTGTGAGCAGCAGGGATCTGTGCAACTGTGAACTGTTCCCAAGGGGATTCGGATCATTTAAACACTGTGCTTGCCAAGCTCAATACACCTGCCTCCAATTTGTGACCCCCCAAATGGTTCCCAAACTTCCATCCAGCTGAGAAGATCAATTGCCAAGCTAAGAGCACGCCTTTAACTGGTTGGTGGCAGGATCTTTGGCTCCTGCAGGGGACGGCTCCTAGCGGCAGGGGGGTCTCTGTCCCAGGCCCTCTGTGGCTTCACGACTGTACCTGGCTGCCTCCACTCCTTCTCCAGTCCTTCACTCAGCAGCCGAGTATGCAGGCCGGAGGGAAATCCCACGGGAAGATGTCGGCTCTGCTGTGGGGAGCTGAGTCCAGTGGGCATGCGAGTTCCTTGACCAAGGGTACAGTTTTTTCTGTGTCTAGTTTTATTTGTTTGATGCATTTGATCTGCTCAGCCTGCAGCCGGTCAGTAAAGACGTGATGATCTACGTTGCTGGACAGCATAGTGCCGGCGGCGCACACCTGAGCCACGCTTGGGAGGAGCCAGGCATGCGCACTAGCTGTCTTGAGCTCAAGGTCCTGCAAGGAGCGTGCATGAAGACGGGGGGGGGGGGGGGGGGGGGGGGGGGGGGGGGGGGCTCGGGCTCTAGTTCGTCCTGGCTGGGAGGTTCACTTCTTACCTCGGATCTGAGCAGCTCTTTGCTCATTTTGGTCTTTGCACCCTGCTGGTGGCACGCTCCGGGTGGGGAGTGATTTTCTAGTTCAGCTCTGTTCTTTTTCACGCCCACGGAGGCAGATGAGTTTCCCTCTCCCTCTGCTTGGACCCTCCTTCTCACATGCACACACTCTCAGAATCTGTCCTTAAGTACGTTTCAAGGTCCTGCTGTGAACAGTTCTTTCTCACAAAATTGCTGGGGGGGAAAAAAAAACAAACAGGGAATTGGACGTTAAATTCCATCGTGTGCATTTTCAAAACCACCCTGGGGCTTTCCAAGGGGCTCTCAGAAAGTGTGCTTGGCTATTTCTTTTCAAAGTGGGTTATGTCCTTTAACACTTCTTTATTCAGAGTGGGGTTTGTGGGCCAGCACCAACGACATCACCTGGGAGCTTGTCTGAGATGCAAAGTTTCAGGCCCCACTCCTGCACTGGAACAAGATCCTCAAGTGATTTTTATGCACAGAAAAGTCTGAGGTGTGGTACTTCAGACAGCAGTCTTCTGGAAAACGCTCAGTCCGTTTGGATGATTCCTGATTATACAGTACAGAAAATGGTTCCCAGGTGCCCTTTGTCTCCTGGGAAGGTGGGGATTTGGCTTAGCCTGGAGATCATCGTGGAGGTGAATGTTGTTAAGCAGTGGGTTGCTGAGGCTTATTTAAAATGACACATGTATTCTCTTCTTGTGGCAGTGATTTAAATGACTTGACTTTTGTGAGTGAAGACCTCTGGTTATTTTTGTCAAAGGAGGAGGGAACAGGGAGTGTCAGTCGGGGTCGAGGGGGCTCAAGGGTATGACAGTTGTCATCAAATGTTGAATGAGCCCTCAGATTTCATCATCATGAAGAAGAACCTTCTAAGGTTGTAGAACAGGTTAAAGGTGAAGGGGCCCGTCTCCAGAGGGGCAGTTGGGGTGTTGCAGGGGATCCAAGCAGGGCATGTGGGGTTGGATCAGACCTCTTTTTTAAAAAAATTATTATTTTTTAAAAAATTTTTAAAATTTTATTTTTGAGAGAGAAAGAGCACGAACAGGGGAGGGGGAGGGAGAGAGACAGGGACAGAGGGTCCGAAATGGGCTCTGCACTGACAGCAGAGAGCCCGACATGGGGCAAGACCTCATGAACCGTGAGATCATAACCTGAGCTCAATTCGAATGCTTAGCCAATGGAGCCACCCAGGTGCTCCAAGGATCAGACATCTTTTAATGCGTGTTCCAGCCGTGTGAACCGCAGAAGAGAGAAGGACTCATATAACTGAGTTTCGAGCCCAGCTTTCCCATTTACTGGCCCTGATTTGGGCAAGTTACTTCACTTTTCTAAAGCCTCAGTTCCCTCATCTGAAGATAGGGATGATAATACTTGCCTTGTGGGATGGTGTGAAAATTAAATGACAATTATGGATGTAAAGTTCCCATCAGGGCCTAACATGACATACGGGTGTAATGCATTTTTGTGTCCCTCCTCTTCTTCTGTATACTTTTCTTTGCCCTGTCTGGGGTGGACTGTAATTAGTTAACAGTTTGAGCAGCCAGCTTGATATTGGATTTTCATCACATAAAGTTCTGATTCTTGTTCTTCTGTGAACAAGGACTTTCATTTAGCATTCAACAGAGTTTGGATCATGTCACATATTAATATTATGTTTCTCCAACTTGGCCTCAGGCTTTGTGAGGTCAGGGCCTGGTACCCTGGCCAGGTGGTTTCTGCAGAAATACCACGCACCATGATACATCCTTATTGCGACAACTCCAATAATCTGTGTCAGAAAGCTCAGTGCCTGACCACTGGGTCTCAGCTGGACTCCTAGCCACCCAAGGGCCAGTAATGTCCATCGCTGCATCCACAGCAATGGGGAAGAGGGCGCTCAAGGGGGACTCAATAGAGGTTAATAAATTGTTTGATCTATGTCACAGGAAGCTATGGAAAGTCAGTTTGAAACCTGACAACTTGGAAAGAGGGATCAGGGAAAGGGAGCAAGGAAGTGATTGAAATAAGTAAATTTCACTTTTTTATTAATATCCCACTTTTTTCCATAAAGGATTGGTGTATATAGCAAAATAGAAAGCAATAAATAATTTGTGGGATGAGGGAGGATATAGATAAATAAACAAATGTATAAAATCAGGACCAGAGAAGAAAGAAATACATTTCATGAGTCTTCCCATATGACCCAAATTCCTTCAAATTAAAAAAAAAAATAATAAAGACAATATGTTTTCCAAGCAATCTTCTCAGGTTGGCAAAGGTTTCTTTGATTTTTCTCTCTGTGTTTTTTTGCGCCCTGGTCTGAGTGAGCGGGTGAGCCATTCTGCCCTCTGGCAGGCAAGCCTTGCCCTCTGTAAGGGTTTGCCCATTACCCTAGGAAAGGAGGGTCTGGAAGGTGTGCTATCCCTGCCACTTTCAAGTTATCAGCCCTGATGAGTCATCACTACAAATTGGTTTTATTTTCTTTTGTGCAAGAGCTTGATTCAGAGTTGATTTGACAGCCAAATTGGCCTGGAAGGTATAATGAGGCAATGCTGAGCATCTCTGAATACAGAAGGGGAGACAGGAACAGGCTGCGGTGTGGTGATATCTTTTATGTCATTGGGGCACAAATTCCACCTGGATTACAGAGCTCTGTTCCACCTAAGGAACAGGAGAGCAGGGTGCCTTCCTTTGTGAGCTTTTAACTTGAGGCTACGTAGGGGGGAGACAAGGGGCTCTCCCGCTGGGTCTGGGTTTCTTGGTAGTAGGGTTCAGGAAATAGTATTAACATTTGGGGAAGTGTGATGGGTAGCACAGGGGTTAAAAGCGCTGGCTCTGGAGTAAGGCAGCACTGGATTCAATTTCCAGACCTGCCGCTCGCTAGTCGTTTCATCTCAGGCAATTTACTTAAGTTCTCAAACACTCAATTTCCACATCTGGAAAATGGGGAAATGATAGCACTATCCTAAGAGAGTTGCTGTGAAGATAAAATTCGGTATTTATGCGGAATTATACGGTATTATATAGCTAGCATTTCTCATTTTTAGCAACCCTAATTATGTACTTTATGTAAGTAATTAACTCTATTTGTGAATTATACATTTTGTGGCCCTATTCTTTTATGTGTCATCTAATCTGGTAGGGATTTTCCCATTTACGCATCTACCCATCCCCACCCCTCCTCCCCCAGCCTCCTCCGCCCCCACCCCCGTGACAGGCTTTGAGGATACGTCAGACACCAGAAGCCTTCTCAACACAGCACTTGAGTCAGCCATCCTCAATTAGAGTTCAACGTTTTTATGCTTAAAATGGATCCTGGAGTTGTCAGGCATTGATATTTATCAAACCCAGTGGGGGAAAAAGAAGCCAGACCCTTTACTTCACTCATGACCCATCACTGTGTGAGAGTTGAAGAGATTGACTTCATCCCTTTTTCTGAGAATGCTGGGCTTGGAGCTGGAGAAACAGATGATGTTTCTGACTCTGTTACTTGGCTTTGGACTGACTTTGGACAAGTTGCTTGATCTCTCGGAGTATCAGTTTCCTTACCTGTTGAAGAGAATAGGTCGTGTCTCCTGAGGCTGTTTTTCTAAGTTGTAGTGCTTCTCATGCTAACATGAATTCGATTGTTTCTATTCCCTTGTTACTACTTTCTACCTAGAGAGGGTTTAAGAGGGCTAGGGAGTGGGCTGGTAGCTGGGGCTCTGGCGGGAACATGGCATGAAGCTCCTTCCTTTGTACCTAGTGTCTCCCCCTTCTGGAGGCCATTGCTGTGAGTCCTCACTCCCGCACCCACTCACAAAAGGATTCCTCTCTACTGAGAATCTCCTGGGCTTGTGTCAGGTTTGAGGTCCCAGGCAGGTGACTTCTTCCACTCTCTGCAGGCCAGTGTGTGGCTCTCACCAGGGCTAGAGGCATGAGGGAGAGGGGCAGGCCTTAGTAAGACTTTTTTTCTAGGTGTAGCCTTCTCTGGAGCATGGCTTCTATCTTCCTACCCTTCTTGGAAGGCAAAGAGGAAATGGGAAAGATGGAATGAACATGGGCTTCAGAGCCAGGTACACCTGGATTTGGATGGGACTTCTGCCACACAACGGTGTGGTCTTAGAAAAGTTACCTGACAGTTCTGAATTCCAGTGGCCTGAATATTTATCAAATGGGAATGTCAGTCTTACTCAGTATGAAGGGCAGGGGCCATGTCTGGTTGTTCACAGCTTTACTACCTGATATCTACAGTTTAGTCAGTGCTTGATAAATATTTCTAAGTGCTGAATTGATACTTACAGGGCTTACTGTGTGCTAATGTCCTTGTGCCTTCCCCCTCCACTTCTTCTTCCAATTCTTGGCCCCATTGCCCTCTGCGTGGTAGGTTGTTAGAAGGTTAGTCATTGATTCATACGATAAAAATTGTGTGCCAGGTGTTTAGACACTGGGGATGTAGTAGTTCTTTCACCGGCAGAGAATCATGCTCTGAGTTTGGGTCATGTCACCACGATCATGTGATCATGATCATGACTTTCTTTCCTGGTGCTTGTTCAGAGAATCCCTTGAAGTGGAAGGAGAAAGGCAATAAGCCCAGTGAGTAAAGTACAGAGCATATGAGAAGGTGACAGTGCTGTGGGGAGGACCAGAGCAGGGAAGGGGAATGGGGGCAGAGGAAGAGCGGGGAGTCAGGAGGTGTGGCCTTGGTAATGTAGTCATGGAGGGTCTTACTTAGAAGGTGATAATGGTGATCTTGGACCAAGTCTTTCTCCCCTGCATTCTATCCAGTTTCCTTTGCTGTTGCTTGGGTCTTTGCAAGTTGACGGCAATGTGAGGTGAGCAAACATCTGTGAGCAGTTCTGAGCTTCACCTTTTACAGTAACTTGGGAACCTCATTCCAAGCCTCTCTTTTCTGGGAGTTCCTTGTGCCTGGTTTTCTAGCCCCTAGGCTTCCCAAAGGAATTCACCTTGAGAGGGTCCATGGGCTGGCCTCAGAGATTGTGGCAAAGCAGCAGATAGCCGATGTATCGGGCAGGTTTCCTTTCAGGAAGCCAGGCTCTGTTCCTGGCTTGCTTGCTCACTGTGTTTTGACCCGGGCACCCAGCACCCCAGCTGCGTTTATACACCCCCAGGTGCCAGAGCTTTCAAAACAAGGGTGGTAGTATTTTTGGTGCTAGTTTTGGTTACAAAGCAGTGTGCACCTGCCCAGGCCACCACCACAACTGCTTGGACCACCCTCCCTTCCTGTTCTCATGGGCTGAATTGTTTGTAGCTTAGCTGGGACATCAGTGCCACCTTCACTGCCTGGGGTTGGGGTACTCATTGTTCTGAGTTAACTTCCTGTCTCACTTGCCTCCCTCTCTCTGGTCTCCGTGGCAAACCCTTCCTTTAAGATTTGCTTCTGGCCGTTTTTTGCGGGGAGGCAGGGGGATATACAACAGACACACAACAGACATACCACAGACATAGCTTTTGAGGCAACTGATTAAAATCCATACTCCTGTCCCCACTTGCAGGGGTTCTGATTCAGTGTTTCTGGGATGGGACTAAGGAATCTGGATCATCGTCATCCTCATTATCATCATGATTTTAAAGTCCATTTCTTAGCTCATCAGGCTGGGATAAACCCAGATTGAAAGGCATAGTTTGCTTCCCTAATTTATTTGTATGTGAAGGCTGAGAGTGAAATCTCTTGTTGCAGTCCACTCAGACTCTAGCCCAGTGCCAAGCTCACGGTTGGTGCACAGTATGCATGTGTTGAAGGTTGGAGGCAATCCTTCTATAAGAAACCTTCGCAATGTGAAGAGTTGCTCACTAATTGATCCCCATAGTTATGTTTGCAATCTTAACGGTTGCTTTTTTTCTTAAAGCAGAGGTATGTCTCTGTTGAGGATTTTAATGACAAAACAAAAGCATCCTGAAAAGAAGAACTGAAAAGCAGTAATTACTTTTTGAAGGAATTTGAGCCACACCTTCCTCCCTAAAGGTTGCTTTGGTAAAGGTGTATGAAGTTACACCATTTATTAGTACTTCTCAGTTGCTCAGTGGAATCATCTGGGAGCTTAACAGGTATCCATGCTTGGGTCCCATCCCCAAGGCTCTGTTTAATTGGTCTGGGGTATGGCCTAGACATCAGGATTTTTAAAAGTTCCCTAGGTAGTTCTTTTTTTTTAAATTTCATTTTTTAGCTTATTTATTTTGACAGAGACAGAGACAGCATGGCGGGGTGGTATAGAGAGAGAGAGAAGGAGAGAGAGAATCCCAAGCAGGCTCTGTGCTGCCAGTGTGGAGCTCAAAGTGGGACTCGAACCCTGAAACTGTGAAATCAGGATCTGAGCCAAAACCAAGAGCCAGATGCCTAACTGACTGAGCCACTCAGGTGCCCTCCCCCCACCCCCAAATTCCCTGGGCAATTCTAATGTGCAACAAGGGTTGCAAATCCCTGAGTTAGAAAGTGTGGAACTCCTTGGAGAGCAGATGGGAGATTCGTTTCTGGACTCTTTATAGGGAATCGTCTGGGACTAGAGATGGAAAGTCCCCTGGATTCTGTGATCCCAAACTCCTCTGGAATCTGAATCTAAAATGTAATTTATATAAATAGATAAATAGACATACACACACAATATCTAAAATTTTAATGTGTATCAAATAATAGACACCTTTTTCCTACCCCTTTAATAAGAACAGTTTTCCTGATTATAAACATGGTCCATGATTATCATAAACTGTTAGGTTTATGCAGAAAAGTATAAAATAGGTTAAAAGTCATCCCAAATGCTAGGATGCAGAAGAAATAACTGTTAATATATCTAGTGCACGTCTTTCCACTCCTCTCTCTGTACCCATATAGACACGTGGCCTAGATATACAAGTCAGCATCATATGTACTGGTCTGTATGTTTTGCCCAACAGTATGATATGGATAAGTTTCCTTAAATCTACATAATTATTTTTACGAGATTTTGCCAAATTCAAGCTCTAATTGCATCTGATAAATGGAACATCTAGTCTGTTGTTAAAGCTTGCTGTATATTTTTAAAAAAATAAAAGGCAAACAGCAGAGGACTCTTCCACTGGCCAAGAAGCCCAGGTGTGTCCCAACAGTCTGTGGAGGCTGCCTGGGCAGTTTGTGGGCTGGGGACAAAGGGCTCAGTGAGCTTGGCCACAGCCACTTTTTGTAGTGCTGGTCTCTGTTGAGTTTTAGTTTCATTCAAAACAACTTTTATTTTCATTTGCCTTGTGGACCATGCAGAGAATATAGAAAGCCCAATGCAGATCAGCAAGGAGCTGCCTCCTGAGCATGCAGGAGACAGAACCACCCATAGCGGGCATCCCAGTGGTGAGCCATTACTGGCCGGTGGACTGGACAGCCGCTCAGTTATTCAGAGAAGCCTACAATCTAAATTTTATATTTGAAATCTCTTGATTTTTTTTTTTTTAAATTTTTTTTTTCAACGTTTATTTATTTTTGGGACAGAGAGAGACAGAGCATGAACGGGGGAGGGGCAGAGAGAGGGAGACACAGAATCAGAAACAGGCTCCAGGCTCCGAGCCATCAGCCCAGAGCCCGACGCGGGGCTCGAACTCACGGACCGCGAGATCGTGACCTGGCTGAAGTCGGACGCCCAACCGACTGCGCCACCCAGGCGCCCCTGAAATCTCTTGATTTTTAAGTGTAGATGATTGTTTAAAAATTTAAAACATTGTGGGGCCAAACAACACACCTGGGCCTTTTTATTATCCTCTGGAAGCCAGTCTTAGGTTTCTGGTCTACTAAAGCCATCTGTGGCAGTGGTATGGATTCAGTCTACTTGATTCAGTTTTTTTTTTTTTTTAATGTTTATTTATTTTTGAGAGAGAGAGACAGAGAGAGAGAGTGTGTGTGAGCAGGGGAGGGCCAGAGAGAGAAGGACACAACAGAATCTGAAGCAGGCTCCAGGCTCTGAGCTGTCAGCGCAGAGCCTGACGTGGGGCTCGAATTCACAAATGATGAGATCATGACCTGAGCTGAAGTCTGACACTTAACTGACTGAGCCACCCAGGTGCCCCTACTTGATTTAGTTCTGAAAACACTGACCCTATGTGTTATTCTGTGTGGCGCTCACTCTGTGTTCAGAAGACTGAAAATACAAAGGTGCAAAGTTATGATCCTTGTCTTGGGTAGGGTAGGTTGTAGTTGAGAGGAGCTTTTCTCAAAATATGGTCCCCAGGCCAGCTCCTCAGTATCACCTGGGAACTTGTTAGAAATGCAGATTCTCACTGAGTCAGAATTTTTACTTTAACAAACCCTGCGGTCTATTCTTAACCAACCTTCCTACTTGTTCTGATGCCTGCTAAAGTTTGCTAACTACTGTCTGGGAAGGGAGTTGGGTGTATGCAGAGATCAATGGGATGGAGAAGCTGTGATGAGCATCAGGGAAGCTTTTCAGAAATGAATGTCTCCACCTGAATCTTGCAGGATGAGTGTGACTTGGCAGGTGAGGCAGTGGGGAGGGGTGTCCTGGGGAGGGAGGGTGTGTGTAGGGCGTGTTTAGGAATTTTTAGAGTATGTGACTGAAGGATGCTCTGGCAAATAGAGTGAGCTGAGAAGAATAGGTGAGGCCAGGTGTTCGATGACCAGGTCAGGTTAGCTGGATTGTGTCTTGTAAGTGATGGGACATCGCTGGAGACCTTTAAGTAAGGGAGTGTGGCACTGGGTCTATGTTTAGGAAAATAATCCTGCTGGCATGGTTCAGATTCCTTCTGGGTAGAAACAAGTCTCTTGGTACTCCACTGGCCTAGATCTCGATTCCTGCCTCCCCTGGTCTGACTTGGATCTGGGTCAGCAATTCCCATCCTTGGAAAGGGTGGTTGGGAGAGGAGGTAAAAGCCCTGGAGTGAGGAAACAGCCATCGCTGCAGTGTAAAATGGTGACAGTATTGTCACTGCTCCTCTTCCTTCCCACAGGGAAGATGCTCACTCTCCAAGCTGAACAATTTCGTGGCTGCTGGTGTTCACAGCAATGGAAGTGGTTTTGTTTTTCTACTTTAAAAGTAGCCCATCAGTTTCTGCAGCAAAAATTTTTGGGGGAAGAAACCCTTGCTCTGTTTCTTTAAAGAAGGATCTCTGGAGAGGAAACAGTTTGAACTCAAGGCCAGGGAAACTCATGTCAGTACCTAAGGAGGGCTTGCTCCTCTCTGCCTCTCTTAGGCTCTTCCTTTTGGAAATGCTGGGGCGTGGGAGGTAACGGAGGCAGGTAATGTCACACCCCCCTTCCCCCGTTGTTTTTTTAATAACATCTTGTTTGTCATCCACAAAGAGAGTGAAGACAATGGGCCATGCAAATGACAGGAAAGTAGACTGAGTTTGGATCCATGAACTTTAAAAATCTGTCCACATGTAGTGAATTGTGAAATCTTTACCTTTGTGAGAGGGTGAAAAGAATTTTTTCACTCCTTCCATGCTTTGCAAAATTGATGTAATGTTTATGAAGTAGTTATTTCTTTTGTCCCGCTGCTGCAACTTTGCATACATTAATGATTACTTTAGCACCCCTTTTATTCTGCCTGTCTAGTGAGTGTTTTTTTCTAAGCTGAAATGAACAGGTTTTTCCAGTTGATTGCTTTGGGTGTTCTGTTCAAGTTGACCACAACTATCGTGCCTGTTTACTATGAATATATAAAACAAGCAAGCTATAATCCTTATGGGCATTAAAAGTGATATTTAAAGTGAAGGAAACTTGTGTTTCCACTTAATGATTGATCTCATTTTTCTTCACAAAGGTGGTGTTCATAAATATAGGGGATATTAATTATGACTCTGTCCACATGACAAATTATTTAGACGCTTATCAGAGGAGGGTAAAGTGCCCTGCTGAGAAGCTTTAAGGGTAAGGTTTTCTAGAGCAGTTCTCTGAAGAATTTTCTTGATCCCCTCTTTTGAACTCCCTTGTTTGTTAGTGTCTAAAGTTAGATATCTTTCTTCATAAAAACTAACCCTGTTGTTACCTTCTGAAATCCTGTCTTGGCTTTGGCCCTATCCATCTGAGCATAGTGGTTTTATGTTAAGTGGTTGGGGTGCATTTATGTGTTTTAAGACAGCCTGATAAGTGGAAGCTTGAACCAGGACATACACAGGTTTGGAAGTCAGACATTCATGCCTCTTAATGTGTGGGTGCAAGCCACTTTCCACCTGGAGGCATAGGAAATTACAAATTGCTTAGGTCCTCTCCAGCTTTATTCAAATGCACTTAATCAAAATGATGAAGACATCTGTCCTCATTTAGACATTGAGAGCAGCAATGGAAATATAGACAGAGAATACAGGCAGAGTGAATATAGACAGAGTGAAGTTGCTTTTATTTTCTTACAAAGATCCTCAAACATAGTTTAATGTGAAATCCCCCAGAGGATTAGCTGTAGGTTGGGCATATTCTGTGGACATATGTGCCTTGCTTTTATTGCATTGTCTGCTTTTCTTTTTCAGTCGCAAATGAAGCTGGAGACAAGCCTGCCAGACCACTTGCCCGCTTCTCTCGTGAGTAGATCTTGTTTCACTCCTTTCCTGGGCTCCTTCAGGGGCTTTCTTGCCTGCGCAGTCCACACTTGTAATCCTGCCAGCTGTCAGTAAAACACTGTCGATAATAGAGTAATATAGGAAATGTCTTTAATGGGTTAATATTTCATTTGAGCCCCATCGTGGGTGAGCTATTCATTGCTATTGCCCTTTCAACTCTTAGAGCTGTAGTTTATCAAACTGTGCTTTAGGGTTTTGCTCTTCAAAGTGGGGTCCTGGGAGCAGGAGGATTGGCATTGCCTGGGGACTTTTAGAAATGCAGAGCCCCAGACCCACTGAATCAGTATCTGAATTTAACAAATCCCTAGGTGATTTCTGTGCACATTTGAATTTGAGAACTGTTGCCCTGGGAGTCCTCTCAGAGAGTTCTGCACTCAGGGGCGGGCTTTTTATGACGACAGCATGAGGAAGAGTATGTAAAATGCTTGTAGTTGCCAAGGTCCACACATGTGTGAAAGCATCGTCACCACCCACAGTGGATTTCTGGGCTAGCTCCACTGGCTTTACCTTATTTAGGTGACATTTCGAAGCTTGTGTGAAATTTACCTCACTTAGGTGACATTTTGAAGCTTGTGTGAAATTTACCTCACTTAGGTGACATTTTGAAGCTTGTGTGAACATTGTGAAGATAGGCTGAATGCTTTTCCTTGGGCACAGGGATCCCTGTAAGGACCTTGGAGCTCCCCATCAATTTCACTTGACTCTTTTGTCTGTAGGTCTTGATCATTAGTGGGAGAACGGGAGTCAAAAGCCTCTCAGTGTTTTCTGTGCCAGGGTGATCAGCAAACTATGAGGCAAGTGAATGCTCTCTCTGGAATGAAAACCCAGATTGCAACAAGGGAGCAGAAATACCAGAGGTTGAGCGGGGCTGGGTGGAGATGCTCCCCGAACCAGACAGGCATGGAGTGGAGAAATGGTGGAACAGGAAATCAAAACAGGAGGATTTTTCTTTCCAGCACCAGCACGACTTGCTCGCTTTCACTTAGAGTAATTTCACTGAAACTTTCCGGGCCTCAGTTTTCTCCCTCTGAAAAACAGGGAATCCGTACCCATCTTCTCTCCTTTATAAAAAAGTTACCTTCTTTGGAAGTCATGGCACACAAATTCCCTGCCATGGCCTTATTTCCTAAGGTGGATTGAGTTTTGGGTGTGGATACCGCCATAGTAAGCCTTAATGTGTAGAATCAAAAGTATAATTTTTCTATTTAGAGGGCCTTCTTCTAAATTCTGCCTTCCAGTTCTTTTGGGAAGGCTTCAAAACTTTGGGATTGGTTCCTAGAAATGGCTTTTATAGAACTGTAATAATAGATGATAATGTGAGAGCATTAAGTGCTCACATTTTAGAAGGTGTGTAATAAAACACTCCTTTCTCACTTCCCTCCTACCTGGAACCATTACTTCCCAAAATAAGCATTTCATCCCACGGCTCAATGAGGATGATGAATATGCCTTTAGTCCCTTTGTTTCTTGATCTCCCAAGCAGTAGTCAGGCAAGTTAATAAGCTGAAATGGTAACCCAACCACGCTGGGCACACTGTGCTGCGTGCATCTCCTCGGGAGTCCCCGAAGTTTTGATGCTCATCAGGAGATGTAGGAAGGGGACGGGATGGGGGCCTTTCACCGTGAAGCCAGAATGAAACCTGGAGCAGCCGGTCCCTTCCCAGATAGAAGAGGGTGACTTCGCTTTTAAATGGCTTCCACAACTTCTGAGTTGTGTGTCTGGGTTGAAAAGAGGATATGTCACTTGAAAGCTTATTCGTAGGAGATAAGTGAAGAGATGAAAGAAAAAATATCCTTTTAGGAAAAAAAGTAATTAGTGACAAACCAATTAAGTTGGGCTGATTCTGTGATTCTGGACCAAAAAAAAAAAGGAAAAAAATTTCCTGCCAGTGCATTGTCCTGGAAAAAAAAAATTAGATGGCACATTAGCTACTAAATTTTTTTGTAGCAAATACTAGATGGAAAATATGAGGTGGATTTTAGGAAGAAAAAAATATTTTTAAAGTTTATTTCTTTATTTTTGAGAGAGAGAGAGAGAGAGAGAGAGACAGACAGACAGACAGCATGAGTGGGGGAAGGGCAGAGAGAGAGAGAGAGAGAGAGAGGGAGAGAGAGAATCCCAAGCAGGCTCCAAGTTGTCAGCACAGAGCGTGACATGGGGCTTGATCCCAAAACCTGCGAAATCATGAGCTGAAATCAAGGGTTGGGTGCTTAACTGCCTGAGCCACCCAGGCACCCCATATATATAGTTTTTGGCGGAGGCTCTGGAGATTGAACAGGACATAATGAAGGAAAAAATTCTTAAAAAAAATTTTTTTTAAACGTTTATTTATTATTGAGAGACAGAGAGACACAGAGCATGAGCAGGGGAGGGGCACAGAGAGGGAGACACAGAATCCGAAGCAGGCTCCAGGCTCTGAGCTGTCAGCACAGAGCCTGACATGGGGCTTGAACTCACGAACCGCGAGATCATGACCTGAGCCGAAGTTGGACACTTAACTGACTGAGCCACCCAGGTGCCCCAAGAAAAAGATAATTCTTAATGTAGCATTGTCTAATTGAGACTTTACTTACCAAATTGAAAATGACCTTGAAGGTGTGATATGGTGTGAATGGAATGTTCACTTTGGGAAGAGTGGAAGGATTTGGTTGACAGACTTTTCTTTGGAGGCCAGAAGATGAAATACTGTGACACTCTAATTTTTGCCCCCACTGAGACACACAGAAAGGCCTGACAGTGTGCACTACCCAGCATGGATTTAGGCTAGATGGGAGTAGGCAATGAGAACATAGGTTGGAGATGCTCTGAAAGCTGGACTCAAGAGGTGGGGTGGTCAGCAGAAAGAGCTCAGGGTGGGAAGGAGGGGAGCTGGTCCACTGGCCTCCCAAGTCATCCCAGGGGTTTCATTCCCTTTGTGGGGTCTCACATTCTGATTCCTTATTCTTCTGGAATATGCTGCTCATTTCTCCAGAGATTTTGCCCATGCTTGAATCAATATACTTTTCTTGGCTTCCCCATATTGCAACAGAGGTGAACTGTGTTGATTATATTAAGAGATCCCAAAAGAGAAGCAGAGGGAAGTAGAGTGTAGAACTCATGAAAACATCTAGCTTTTCCAAGGGCTGGTTTCTGATCATGCTTGACCAGTTGGTTTGCCAGCCTTGCAGGCCTTATTCTGGTCACTTCTGCAATACAACCCATCCCCGGCTTTCTTCTTGGAACCTCTGTCTCTCAGAGGCTGACACCACCACCCAGAACCACTGAACCTTCCTCAAAGAAGTTGATGCCAAAGCCCATGGGTCAAGCTCAGTTCCTGTCACCTTTAGACTGGAGACACTTAATATGCCATGAAATAGCAGTGCTGTGGTTGTGGACTCTGTGGAGTGACTTCTGTGAGTCTCTGGATCCTATCATGGCCCCTTCATCACCCCGTCCCCATCATTTTATGCTTAACAGTGGCTTTTGACCTTAATCAGAGCATTTGACTAACAGCCACAGGCATGGAGAGTAACCAGAAAGTCATTCTTCTAGGAATGGAGGTGAGGAAGGAGAAGGAAGGAGACAGGGAGGGGGATGAGATTCCAAAGCAGTGGAGAATATTATCTTTCCCTCCAAAACCTACAGAAAAATGACAGTGTCCAAGAGAATGAGGAACTGAGAGTGACCCTGACTGTAAGGTACTGTATGAGTCCAAGGCATGTTGGCTTTGGACCAACAGATGGTTTAGAATGGCACCCATTATGAGGCTAGCTGTCCTGGGGCTGGAGGTCCTGTGTGTGGGGACTTCCTTCCCATGCATCAGAGCCAGAGTGGGGGTGGGGGCATGAGCCTGTAGAGCACCTCACCTTGGTCCTGCATGCAAAACTCTCTGACAACCAGTGTCTCCATTTTACAAATGAGGACAACAAAGTTGGGAGAAAACACTGAGAATTTCTCACTGATGGAATTCCAGGTCTCCTAACTCCAAATCCTGGCTGTTCCCAGTGCACATTACTTCTTGGTCTAAGGGCTGGGTTTGCCAGCTCTGTAGCTCAGAGACTAGGGGGTCTGCCATCTTGGTAGTGGAGATGCTCAAACTTTAGCTCAGGGCAGGCATCCTAGACCCACACTATAGTGGCCGTCACTACAGTTGGTTCCATCTGGGTTGGGAAGACCTTTTCCTCAAACATCCCTTCCACCAGCTCACTGATACCAGGAATTCCCTCAAATAAGGGAATCACTTGAAGACTTGAAATGCAAATTCTCTCCAGAGTGAGGACACAGGGTTCATTCTTATTATGGTGAAAATGATTGATATCAGACCTTTTAACTTTTTCCCCCAGACACCTGAAAAAATATTCTCTGTGTAAACAGAGGGAACAAAAGAGAGGCAATCTGGGGTCAAGCCAAGAGGGGTCTTTGTACTAGCCTAAAGAGTGGACCCTGATTATGGGGAAGCCTTTGAAAGGTTTTCACACTTGGCTGGCAACTCAGCCTTCTGTTGGAGATGGAGGTGACCTCTGGGGACCATGGCTGTGCTGTGAAGAGCTGGACCTTCGGGTGAGGAGCTCCTGGGCCTCCCCTTAGGCTGGGGCTCCTGGACTTCTGGGATGAAGTCAGCTGGTTGTGGGGCTGGGTTCCCTGCTGGCCCAGACATCTGAGATGCTGGCATAGCTACCCTCCAGTGCCATCCTGGAGAGCTTTTCCCTGGAGATGTCTGTTTTATGTGTATGTCAGTCTTTCCAGTAGACAGTAGGCTCCTGGAGGCCAAGGGCCCCACCTGGTTGAGCTGTGTACTAACCTTGCCTGGTGTAGGAATAACTGCTTGTTGAGTGAAGACAAAGTAAACTAAGACCCTCCAGCTCTGTTCCCCACTTCTCTTCCTCATCCTCACCTCATAAGCAGGGGAATGTTATCCCACTGCCAGTACACACACTCCTGAAACCACTCCAGAGCGTGTCCTCAAGGGTCTCCCACACACGAATGTCAAGGTGTTCAGAAGCTATTAAGGGCTCAGGCTCTGGTGTTAGGCCTGGGCTTGGGTTCTCTGTCCTGGAATTCTGAATTGTGTGAATTTGGGCAGGAAACTTACCCCTCTAAGTCACACTTTATGCATTTGGATTCCAGGACGATATTATAACTTACTTCCAGAGTGGTTGTGGTTGATCACATGCCAGGGTGAGTGATAAAATACTTAAAAACATGTGACATGGTCCCCAATCTGTTAGAACAAATATTGGTCATTTGCTCTCTCTCCTCACCCCCCTTCATTCTCTCCTTCCTTCCTTCCTTCCTTCCTTCCTTCCTTCCTTCCTTCCTTCCTTCCTTCCTTTCACATATGTTTATTGAAGACTTCTGTGCCTGGCCCTAGAGGCACACATGAGAGTAAGTTTGTTTTCAGAGAGCTCACAATCTGATCAGACAATGTAGAAGTCAGTGGCTCCAGTGTAGTGTGTAGAAGGAAATGCTAGAGATTGTACAAGGAACTTCATGAACCAGATGGAGAGAACTCATCTGACCTGGGATGGGAGTAGATTCAAGGGAGTCCTCCTGGAGGAGATAAGCATTAGCTGAGGTTTGGGAAGTGAGTGGAGGTTAACAGGTAGACAAGGTAACTTCTAATCTTAAAAAAAAAAAGGCTTCAAGGTCCATCCATGGTCATTATACTAAGTGAAACAAGTCATACAGAGAAAGACAAATACGTACGGTCTCACTTACATGTAAAATAATACCCACGTCTGCCCCACCACCAAAAAAGCTGAACTTGGAGACAGAGAACAGATTGGTGGTTGCCAGAGGTAGATAGGGGAGGGGATGTGGGGATGGGTGAAATGGGAGAAGGTGGTCAAAAGGTACAAATTTCCAGTTATAAATAAGTCCTGGGGATGTAATGTATAGCGTGGTGATGATAGTTAATAGTACTGTATAGTGTATTTGAAAGTTGTTAAGAGAATAGATCTTAAAAGTTCTTATCACAAGAAAAAAAATTTGTAACTATGTATGGTGACAGATATTAATTAGACTTTTTGTGGTGATAAGTTCACAATGTATACAAATAAATCATGTTGTTCACCTGAAACTAAGATGTTATATGTCAATTATATCTTAAAACAACAACAACAACAACAAAAAAAACCCCAGTACTTTTCAGGGCTGCATGCAGTGTTCAGATATGGCCACAATGTGGCAGCAGAAGCCCAGAATTTGGTGTGCATCTCTACTCTAGGAGACTTAAAAGAGGCAGGCATTCAGTGCAGTGGACTTTTGTGGACTATCCAGGACATTGGAAGAGTCTGTGCAGAGGGAGGTGTTGGCCCCAAAACTTGTGTAGCTGGGAAACTCCATTCTAGAGTTTTTATTACTTCTCTAATTGAGGAGAGAATAATTTCTTCCCTGAGATGAGAAATGGTTGGAAAGAAAATAGTCGGATAAAAGCAGTAAGGAAATGGAGTCTTATTTGACCTCTTTTGCTTTTGGAGGTAAAAATCCAGATAGTGTTGAAAACAGATTATCCTATTGAAGAGCTGGAGTAATTTGGGTGGATGGATGTTAAAGTAAAGGGAGGGTCACTTGCTATATTTGTATGGGGTATATAATGTGGGTGGGTGAATGATCCCCTTCCTTGGGCAGAGAATGGGCAGGGGCAGATAAGGGTGTACAGTGAGGGTGAGTTCTGTCTGGGGTTGGGATAGAGGGTGAGCCTGCACCTATTACATGGTGGTGCCCATTGTGGAACCCCAGGGCACACTGAAAATCCTGTCTGACAGAGTGCTAGAGTCCAGCCAGAGAACTTTTTGAAATTGCTGGCCACAGCTAGGGAGGCCTGTTGCAAGCATTAGGAGCTTGAGTTGGAGTTGGATGGGTTATGGAACCATAGTGATGAGAAGAAGGAGGAGATACAATGAGTGGGAAGAAGGGCCAAGAGATGCCGTGAGCAGTGGGCTGTGGCTGATGGCTGGGTGTTCAGTGTTTTCAGGAGCATGTACTCTGGATGAGCTAGAGCCATATAAAGGGCCCAGGACAGGGCAGGACCTGGATCTGGAGATTTTGATTTGTCTTAAACAAGTCTATTTCTAAAAAGTTCAGATCTTCTATAGAGCTCTAGGTCTCCCCTTAACAGTATTTAAGGACTGAATCTCTTCATTTCCCACTTGTTTCAGCAGAAACTGGAATTATAGCTTCAACAATGCCAGTTCTAAAATTTCTATACATGAAGGGTAGTGATCTAGCTCAGTGGTCCTCAAAGTGGGGTCCCTGAAACTTGTTAGAAGTGCAAATACTTGGACCCCTTACCAGATTTGCTGAATTGGAAACTCTTGGGGTGGGTCCCAGCAGATGCTAGTGGTGATTCTGATGTATGCCACTTTCAGAACCACTGCTTTAGTTGTGATGGTGGTGGTGAAGGTAGAGGTGGAATCATACAATTAGTATTATTAGTATTATTATTAGTATTTCTCTATAGCCACTTGTAATTAGATATACATACGACAGAGCAAATGTTAACTGCCCTTCTCAAAGAATAGTCTTTTGTTATTTTAAAATAAAAATACTTTTATTTTTATTAAAATAAAATTTTAATAAAATTTTATTAAATTTTAATAAATTAAAATTTAATGGCTGAAGGTGAGTACGGGGAAGAGAGTCTAAAGGTACCCCTACTCAACCCTTGGAACTGGCACTGCTCTGCATCATCTCTTGAATCAAATTCTCTTTCTCTTTCTAAAGCCATCTCCTGCCAACTCCTGGCCTTTCCCCCTTCACAATAAGGTCATTATAAGCCCTTTATTTGCTGGTCCACTGGCCTCTTGCTTGCACCTCCCAGTCACGTGTACCGTCATTCTGAAACTGCAGTTTTTGTCATGATATATTTGTGTTTCAGAACCATAGACAGTTACTCCCCAACGTTTGTTCACCCAAGATCCGTCTGCCTGACCACAAGGGGTTCCAGATTGTATCTTACTCCTTTTCTCCATCTCTTTCATCAGATATAGTTATTATCAGCCAAGCAAACCTGTTTGGTTCAGTAAACAGATATATCAACCCATTATCTTACATTTGAACAATTTCAAGTTAGACTAGAACTTAAAAATGATCTAGTCCACCTCACCACCTCATGTAAAATCCAAATCCTCTTTATGGCATCCCCGTCGGGGTGTCATGAGCTCTCTGCAAGAACTGGTCTAATGGGGAAAACTCAGCTTGTCCTGGAAAGGGTTGATGGTGGTTATGGTCATAGTGAAGGCTTGGAGTATAATTGTGTTTGGGGAACTGAGACTCACTTTGATTTTCTCTTTTTGAATGTGTATGATTAGGTCTTTGAATATATCCACTGTATCACTTGGTCCCCAATATGTTGGCCATTGGTTCACCAGTGTACTCTCTGATGATGCTATAAGTAGCTTCCAGGAGCTTGTGGATGGTATGTAGCCCACATGTCAGCTGGAGGCTCCTGGCCCATTGAGATCTAGGTAAATAGGCCCAAATTGCTATTGTGTGCCCTTTGGAAGTTCAGAGTGCTCCTTCATGTTTCTGTGAATACCTAGGATGACCTACTATTCTCCTTGACCTGATTTCCTACCTCTGTTGATTGTTTCCTTCTATATGCTCTGGCTGTCTTATCTGCTCTGACATAGACTCAGAAGTGGAACAAAGCCCCTTCTCTTCTTTTGGAGTAACCAAAGGCTGTTGGTCAAAGCAGAACTTGACCGAAGATGAGAGATCCACGAGAGAGATTACAATATGCCATTGCATGCAGACAATTATAATTCACAGTCCTGTTCTCAACAGCCCTTTCATCCATCCCACCACCGATGATTTTTTTAAAGACCACTTTGCCCATGTAGTTCCTGGCCTTCCACCCCTTAGTCCTTCTCCCTACCCTCCTCCTTTCTTTGCCCGTATTTCCACTTCTCTCTTAGGAATTGAAAGGCCCTCCTCCCAGTTTCTCACACAGAGTAGCTTGATCATCACATTAATTGCATTGGTATTTGCTGACACTTTTGCCTTCAGCATTTCATCTCTACTCCTTTTGACTTTTTTTTTTCCCTTCATGCAGACTAATTTCTTTTTCCCTAGGGAGAATTGTCATCCAGCTTGTTGAAATAATAGCAAATATTTACTTCTTACTACATGTGTACAGGTTTACACAATTTAAAAATCTTATTAGAAATTTTTTGTGTGCAATGCAACCTCAGGGAGGGCAAGGAAGACATGGGTTGGCTATTGCATGTCAAGCACCTCCTCCTTTCCGCTCTCAATGTATGCTCCTTTGAATAAAGTTAAGGTGAAGTTTCTGGTTTCAGCAAAAGGTGGACTAGGGTAGCCTGAAACCCCTCCATTTTTATAAGCATGTAGAGATGCTGAGTAAAATATTTTAAAAAATACTTTAAAGTGCATAGTTAAACTTGTAATAAAGAAAGGGAACTCTGCAGGTGTAAATGAAGGAGGAATTTAATATTAGTACAGCAAGCTGTACACATGCCTGCTGATTCTGCAGCTATGCTGTGTGGCGGTGATGTTGCCAAGCCCATGGGATCTAGTAGTGTATATGTTGACATCCACACGGGGTAAGGATTTCAGGCCTTGGGCAGAGTGGGGAGTTGGATCTGAGACTTTTGCCTGACCTTGGGCTCTTAAAACTTAGATGAAATGGATCATTTCCTTGAGAAACACAAGCCACTACAATTCGCCAGTTGTGAAATAGCCAACAGCTTTATAACTATTAAGAAAATTGAATTAGTAATTAAAAATTCCCCCAAAGAAATCTCCACACCCAGTTAGTTTAACTGGAAAGTTCTACCACATTTTTAAAGAAAAATTAACAGCAATTCTACATATTCCCTTCCAGAAAATAGGGAGGAGGAAATATTTCCCAATTCATTTTATGAAGTTAGTATTACTCTGATACCAAAACCAGAGAAAGACTATAGACCAATATCCTTATGAATGTAGATATAAAAGTTTAAACAAAATATTAACAAAATGATTCAACAATATAAAAAGAATTGTACATCATGCCTAGTGGGGTTGATTCTCTTTCATCATTGAAAATTAATGTAATTCACCATACTAACAGGCTAAAGAGGAAAAAATCACATGATCATATCAATTGATGTCAAAAAAGCATTTGATGACGTTAAACAGTCATGATAAAAGCTCTTAGGGAAAGAGGAATATACGGGAATGTCCTCAATTTGATAAAGAGCATCTACTACAAACCTACAGCTAACATTATTCTAAGACTGATACTTTCCCCCTAAAACTGGGAACAAGATGAGGATATCTACTCACATCCTTTTATCAACATTGTGTTGAAAGTTGTAGCCAGTGCAATAAGGGAAGAAAATGAAATAAAATGCATACAGTTCAGAAAAGAAGAAATCAAATTGTCTCTGTTTGCAGAAGGCATGATTGTTTATCCAGAAAATTGTCAAGAATCTATTAAAAGCCTTCTAGAACTAATAAGTGAATTCAGCAAGCTTATAAGATATGAGATAAACATAAAATAATCAAAATTAAAAATAAAGTAGTATTTTCAATCGCTCAAAAAAAGTGAAATGTATAGGTATAAATCTAACAAAACATGTATATGAGACTTACATGTGGAAAACTACAATGGTGATGAAGTGTCAAAGAAAATCTAAATAAATGGAAAGATAGACTGTATTCATGGATTGGAAGAGTCAACATAGTGAAGATGTCAATCCTCCCTAAATTGATATACAAATTTAACACGATTCCTATGAAAATCCCAAGGAGAGTTTCTGTAGATATAGACAAGATCGTTTTACAATTTATATGGAAATCTCAAAGGAACTAGAGTAGCTAAAACAATTTTGGAAAAGAAGAATGATGTGCAAGGAATCAGTCTATTCAATTTCAAGCTTAAAGTATACCTACAGTAATAAAGACTAGGTGGTACTGGTAAAAGGATAGATTCATAGGTCAATGGAACAGAATAGAGAAGCCAGAAATAGATTCACACAAATATGCCCAACTGATTTTTGACAAAGGCATAAAAGCAATTTAATAGAGCTAAGATAGCCTTTTCAACAAATGGTGCCAGTATATTTGGACATTCATAGGCAAAAATACAAACCTCAAACTAAGTCTCAAACTTTATACAAAAATTCACTCAAAGTGGGTTATGGACTTAAAGATAAAACCTTATGCTATGAAACTTTTAGAAAAAAAAAAAAAGAAACAAAAAAGTCACGGGATTATAAGGGTTGGCAAGAAAGACTTGGAACTAAGAGTATGATCCATAAAAGGAAAACATTGATAAATTGGACTTCACTAACACTAGAAACCTTTGTTCTGCAAAAGACCCTGTTAAGATGTTGAAAAGACAGGCTAGAAAGTGGGAGAAAATATTTGTAAATAATTATGCTATCTAACATTCTAATATTATATAAAGAATTCTCAAAACTCAAAAGTAAAAAAGAAAACAAGCCATTCAGAGTATGGCCAAAAGACAGAGACATTTTACCAAAGCAGATACATAGATGATAAGTAAGTACTTGAAAAGATGTGCAACTTGATTGGCCATTAGGGGAATGCAAATTAAAACCACAGTGAGACCCAACTACCAGAATAAAAAAATAGTGACCACATCAAATCCTGCAAGGATGCAGAGAACCAGCATCGTTCATACATTGCTGGTGGCAAGCCACTTTTAAAAAGTTTGGCTGGGGGTGCCTGGGTGGCGCAGTCGGTTAAGCGTCCGACTTCAGCCAGGTCACGATCTCGCGGTCCGTGAGTTCCAGCCCCGCGTCAGGCTCTGGGCTGATGGCTCAGAGCCTGGAGCCTGTTTCCGATTCTGTGTCTCCCTCTCTCTCTGCCCCTCGCCCGTTCATGCTCTGTCTCTCTCTGTCCCAAAAATAAATAAACGTTGAAAAAAAAATTAAAAAAAAAAAGTTTGGCTGTTTTTTCTTAAAAAGTAAACAATGCAACTACCACATGACCCAGGAATTGCACTTCTGGGCATTTATTCCAAAGACACAAAGACACAAAAACCTGTACATGTGACACCTCACACCTGTTAGGATGGCTAGTGTAAAAGAAAAAAAATAAAAGAAAACCCAAAAATATTGGCAAGGATATGGAGAGATTGGAACCCGGTGGGAATGTGAAGTCGTGTAGCCGCTATGGAAAACAGTTTGGTAGTTCCTCAAAAACTCAAAAATAGAATTACCGTTTGATCCAGCAATTCTGCTTCTGGGTGTGTACCCCGAAGAACTGGGTAAAGAACTGGGGTGTTATTCACAGTGCCGCAGAGGTGGAATCAGCCCAGGTGGATGAATGGATGAACCAAATATCTACAGAAGAAAATGTACATACAGTAGAATGTTATTCAGCCTTAAAAAGGAAGGAAATTCTGGCACAAGCTACAACATGGATGCATCTTGAGCCATTATGCTAAGTGCAATAAGCCAGTCACAGAAAGATAAGTACTGTATGATTCTACTTACTTGAGGTACTTAAGAGTAGCCAAATTTACAGAGACAGAAAGTAGCATCATGCTTACCAGGGGCTGAGAGGAGGGGACAGTTAGTTTCATGGGGACACAGCTCAGTTATGCAAGATGAGAAGAGTTTTGGGGGTGAAGGGGGATGGCAGTTGCACAACAACTTGAATGTATTTAGTGCCACTGAACTTAGTTACACATAAAAATGGTTAAGATGGTAAATTTCATATTATGTATATCTCACTACAATTAAAAAAAACACCTGATGCGAATAGTTATAGAAGTTTAATTCATAATAGCCACAGATTGGAAACAACCTAGATTTATTTATCCAGTGTGTGGTTAAACAAACTATAGGGTGTTCGTACCATGGAATACTGCTCAGCAATAGAAAGAACAAGCTACTGATGCAACAACACACATGAATCTCCAGAGAATTATGCTGCATGAAAAAACCAATCCCCAAAGGTTATACATATACTGTATGATTCCATGTACACAACATTATCGAAATGAAAAAATTCTAGAAATGGAGAACAGATCAGTGGTTGTCAGGAGTTAGGAGGGAGTGGGCTGGGAGGAAAGTGGTGTGGCTATAGATGGATAACCTGAAGGACCTTTGCCATGGCAATGTTCTGCCTCAGTGTCCACATCCTGGTTATGATGTTGTACTATAGTGATACAAAATGTTACTATTGGGGGAAACTGGGTACCTGGGATCTTTGTATTATCTCTTACGAGTGCATGTGAATTTATAATTTTCTCAGAGTAAAATGTTAAAAAAAACCCACACACCAGAAGATGATTTTCCATAGCCTATAAGTCAGAATCCTTGGCATATGACATAAGGCCCTTCAAATTCTGGCCCAAGATGACCTCTCCTCTAATGACCTAATTCATTATTTCAGCCTCAGAAAAATGAAATTAGTTGCCCTCCCATGCTGTTTTACTCTTCCATGCCTTTGTACATGTGGTTCTGCCTGAAATGTTCTATCCCTCTTATCACCAAGCCAACCCATTCATCTCTCAAAACTCTGGTCATAGGCCACCTTTTCTGTAAAGCCTAGCCTGACCCCTGGGACAAAATTATCACTCCCTTTGTTTGGTATCAGTATATTTCTACATAGTTGTATTATTACTTGCATCATACTGTATTATAAATATCTCTTTCACGACTATCTCCTTACTAGATTTTTGAGTTCCTTGAAAACAGAAACTGTGCCTTGCTCGTCAGTACATAGTAAATGTTCAGTAAATGTTTGTTCAATTGGGCTGAAAGCAGAGTGAATAGAAATGTTCCAGATCTGTAACAATTCCAAACAAGGTGATAAAGTCACTTACCACTTGGACAATTCTTAGAGATTCATACTCAATTAACTTGCTTGAAAGAATTCAGATGTATTTTATCTTAGGAGACTCCCCTGACTTACCAGTCACAACTTCCCATGATACCTTCTTTTCAACAAATATTTACGGAGTGCCTATTGTGTGCCACACACTATGTTCCATCCCTCTGCCTTCCCCCCACTGACAGGCAGGTAGACTAAGGAGGTGTAGTGGTTCCTGCCATGGTGTGCATTAGGTCTTGGCTAAGCCTTGGGTTGAAACCCAGGCTGGACACATCCGGTTTTGTAGGCTGTAATATGTGCACCTTCAGTGTTCATCAGCCTGCAGATTAAACTATGAACAACTCCCCTGTAGTTATGAAATCATGGGAGAAATTATCATGTTCAGAGCTGCACTTCTGGGAACCTATGAAAGAATTGCCTAGTTTCCAGGTCAGTAAACTTTATGAAGCCAGGTTCCCTAGTCCAATAGGGCAAGATAGGAAGAGAGGTCAAGGTGTGAAGCCATTTGCTAAGAAACTGAAGAAAACCCATGCATGATACAATTGAAGCACATGGAAGGAAGAAAAGACTGAGAAGTTTATTGAAGTTCCTTAGTGTGATTTCTACAGCCTCAGAAGCAGGTATCTTCGACACATGTGAATAACTTTGAAAGGACATTTTGGGTGCAGGAGTATAAAAATGAGTAAGCCACAGTTCTTTTCCTAAAGGAGCTTACTACCAACAAACAGTCCATCGTTTTTATTCTATTACCAGCAACGGCTAGTTTGGGCCAGAATTTGAAAGAGCTCTTCTCTGTGACTAATACGTTACCTCAAAGTCTCTGTTTTTCTGGAACTCTTGATTAAAACACCAAATCTCCAAGCAATTCATTTCAAACACTTTTATTTTTGATCACAGTACACATACCATTTCAACATGTCTAGGATGAATGTGGCACATTCTTCCAAGTGCTCAGAGCACTTTCATACATACTGAATTCATTCCTACCAAGTTTTTATAATGAGGTTAAAAATCCGTGCTGGAACTTCCCAAAGGAATACTAGGCAGATTTACAAATGAATCATCCAGCAGATGGTAAAACTTGGATTTTTGCATGCTTCGCAGACATTAGCATATTTCAAGGTAGTTATGCATTGAAAAATTTTCACTTAATTATGGGGGTGGTGGTGTCTGAATTAGTGAAAAGTCTAAATTATGAAAAACTTAAAAGAATGCTATCTTTTTACTCTCAAGTTCCCAACTTACACTGACCATTAACAAAGTGTTTGTCAAGTAGATTTCATTCTCAACAGATAAACTTCTCTTTTAATTAGTATACTAAATGAATGCTGTCAAAGTTCTTGAAAACAGCCTCCCTTTAATCTTGTCTACATCATTACTCTGCTGAACAGACTCATTCTTCTGATGTATGACAAAGAGTAATCGAGACCTTTCCTCTTGGGATTGATGGTCTCACTATATAGTGATCTACTGTACCATATGAATTTCTAAATAGACTTTGAAAATTATGTGGGAGCTGTGCCCATCAATCGGGTAAAGACAGATGCAAGGCTTTATCTGAAGCAGGTTGGACACCATGTTTTTGTGCTTACTCTTTAGGCTTGGGTTATGCATTGCTTATTATGGTAACTGTTTGGATATAAATGTCAATCTTACTCTTGGTTCTTTCTGCTGAATTTATCTGGCAGCCCAAGTAGACAATGAGTGAAACCTACAGTGACCTACATACCTTGCCTTTTGGAAAACAATAATCTCTGTATGAATCTTTTTGCATTCCAGAATGACTTACCTATGGTTATGTCCAAAATAAAACTCTAAACAACATAGGAAAAACTAAGGAAGTGAAATGCCATAATAAAAACATAGGGAAGCGGTAGCCTTCTGAAAACTGATTTAATGTAGAAGCCAAAAGAACACATGTAAATACTCTTTTGCATTCTGTATATGAAGGAGGAAGATACAGCGCTTCTAAGATAGGACCAGGAAGCCATAAGAAAAGAAGCAGGTTGATTTTGATCTAAGATGCATAGAGAAACAATGAAAAGAAAGTAAATATGGGACATAGGAATGAAAATTCATGTTGAGATATAGAATTGACCCTGAAAAATATAATCAATGATTGGAAGACAAACTGAAAATGATGAGAAAAGATAATAGGAGGTCAGAGAAAGAACCAACGCATGTAAGTGAATCATAGATGTTCTGAGACTAAAGCCAAACAAAATAATTGGCGCAGAAGCAATAATAAAAGATAAAGTTGAAGGCAGTTTGCCTGAATGGAAGAAAGTAGGGCTTGAGTTTCCTTCCACATTGAAAGGGCTCATGGTGTTCCAGAAAAATAAATTTAAGAATCAGTAAAAATAACTCACAATTACATATATGCTAGCAAAATGTTTGAAATACAAAGATAAAGAAAAATGTTTGCCTACAAAAGAAAGAAAACCTATCAGACTTGGCTCCTAATTCTCTTCTATAGCATGTAAATAACAGAAGAGAATTAAGAAATATGTTGAGTTTAATGTAAATGTAAAAAATCTCTACTGAAGTTGTTGTTCATGTGTAACTCATTAACCTTGTCATTCCTGGAAAGAATTATTCAAGGGTATATATACTTCAGCCAATTGAAACATGAATCAAAATAAATTTTGTAGAACTGTACTGTCCCATAAAACGTGACTCCTGAGCACTTGACATGTGACCAGTGCTGAGATGTGTTGTAAGTGTAAATTATTTGCTGGATTTTCAAAAATGAGAATACAAAATCTCATTAACGTTTTTATATTGATTACATGTTAAAATGATAATATTTTGGATTTATTGATTTAAAAAACATGGGATGCATGTATCTTTTCAAATTATTGTTTTCATTTTCTTTTTTCTTAAGTTTATTTACTTATTTTGAGAGAGAGAGAATATGCATACAAGAGGGACAGAGAGAGAGAGGATAGAATTTTGGTAATTCAAAGTAATTTTAGTAATTTGGAGGTGGGGAATGCCTCGGTGGCTCAGTCAGTTAAGCATCTGACTTGGTTTTGGCTCAGGTCATGCTCTTGCGGTTTGTGGGATTGAGCCTTGTGTTGGGCTTTGTGCTGACACTGAGGAGCCTGCTTGGGATTCTCTCTCTCCCTCTTTCTCTCTCTGCCCCTACCCTGCTTCTCTCTCTCTCTCTCTCTCTCTCTCTCTCTCTCAAAATAAATAAATAAATAAATAAATAAATAAATAAATAAATAAATAACCAACCTTAAAAAAAATAGTGTGGGATGGAGCTTTGAGACAGTCTCATGCAGGCCTTAAAAGGCATGTGCATATGACATCTGGAGTATACATTAAAACACTTCATAATAGTGAAGTCACCTTGAATTACTGAAATAAATTCTACCTGGTCATGTTGTATTGTTATTGTTGTATATTTATACATTTGCTTTGCTAGAATTCTATTTAAAGCTTTTGCAATTATATTCATAAAGATTAGCCTTTACTTTCTTCTTCTATATAGTTGTCATCATAAGAATAACCTATTCCCTGATATTTTAATATAATTGCCTATAAAACTCTTGAGATCCAAAGTATTTTTAGCAAAGTAATTATTTCACAATTGTTTCAATGTCATCATATGCTATTGCTGAATTACAGGTATCTCTTTCTTTTGTTGTATTTTCCTTTAAAAATTGCCATTTTATTATTATTATTTTTAAATTTTATTTATTTATTTTTGGGAGAGAGAGAGAGCATGAGGAAGGCAGGGTCAGAGAGGGAGACACAGGATCCGAAGCAGGCTCCAGGCTCTGAGCTGTCAGCACAGAACCCGACATGGGGCTCAAACCCATGAACTGTGAGATCATGACCTGAGCTGAAGTCAGTCGCTTAACTGACTGAGCCACCCAGACTCCCCTAAAAATTGCCTTTTTATAGAGATATTCAAATTCATTACCATTCTATGCATTGTCTATTCTAATCTTCATCTATATATTAATAGTTTTGAATGTTTATTTTCTTTTCTGATTACTTCCTAGAGCTAGGCTATCCAATATAGTAGCCATTCGTCTATTTAACAATTTAAAATTAATCAAAAAGAAGACATGTAAGGGGTGCCTAGGTGGCTCAGTTGGTTGAGTATCCAACTTTTGATCTTAGCTCAGGTCTTGATCTCAGGGTTGTGAGTTCAAGCCCCAAGTTGGGCTCTGCACTCAGTGTGGAGCCTACTTAAAAAAAAAAAAAAGACATGCAAATGGTCAACAGGTACATGTAAAGATGGTCAACATCACTAATTATCTGAGAAATGCAAATGAAAACCACAATGAGATACCACATCACACCTGTCACTATCAAAAAGACAAGAAATAACAAGTGTTGGCAAAGATATGGAGAAAAGAGAACCCTTGTACACTGTGGAAATGTAAATTGGTGCAGCCTCTTTGAAAACATCATGGAAGTTCCTCCAAAAATTAAAAATAGAACTACCACAGGGGCGCCTGGATGGTTTTTCAGTTAAGCCTCTGACTTTGGCTCGGGTCATGATTTCATAGTTCGTGAGTTCAAGCCCCACATCAGGCTCTCTGCTGCCAGCACAGAGCCTGCTTTGGATCCTCTGTCCCCTCTCTCTCTGCCCCTCCTCTGCTCTCTCTCTCTCTCTCTCTCTCCCTCTCAAAAATAAACATAAAAAAAAAAAATAGAACTACCATACTGTTCTGGAGAGGTGATTACATTGCAGTTCTACCTGGCATGTGACAAACATGGATATCAGGTTTATATGTTTTTGGAAAGTTCTTCAGTTACTGCTGTCAATTATGGTTGCATCTGGCAGCTGTCCTGAAGACTCTCTCTCCCCCACTTCTTTCCCCTCTTTTCTGTTCTTGCCCACCTCTAAATTATTTTCATTTTATGTGCAGAATAGCATAACTTTTTTTAAAAAATATTTTAATGTTTATTTTTGAGAGAGAGAGAGGCAGAGTGTGAATGGGGGAGGGACAGAGAGAGAGGGAGACACAGATCTGAAGCAGACTCCAGGCTCTGAGCCATCACACAGAGCCTGATGCGGTGCTCGAACCCACGAATCACGAGATCATGACCTGAGCTGAAGTCAGATGCTTAATCGACTGAGCCACCCAGGTACCCCTGTAACTCTTTCTTTGTTGTCTTTTTTCAATCTATGCCTTTAGAGCTTTTACCTCCCCCCCATCCCTTGTTTTATGAAAGTATTTTTCCAACAAAGTTCCTCTGAGGAAATTTGATTCTATCTGGAAAGTAAGTTTTTTTTCTTTTCCATTTTGCTATTAATATAACATGTCAATAGGTCAAAAGGAGAGGGAGAGAGAGAGAAAGGGGGGGGGAACAATACATGATCATCTCAATATATGGTAAAGCCATTATTACTGAATTGTGTGTTTTTTGGGATAATCACAAACTCAGTTATAAGAGGGAAATTTATATTAAGGCTACAACAGAAAATGTTATAGACATTTCATAAATAGAAAATTAAGTGAAGCTAGCAAAATGATAAAATTGCTTGCTATTGCCAGCATGGTTTAAAATTCTTCTGAAAGTTTTAGCTGATGCAGTAAGACCAAACAGAAATAGGAGGCATAACAATTAGAAATGAGAAGGGAAAATTATTGTAGATGGCATATGTGCTTAGAAAGACTAAAACAAAGAAACAAGGAAATCCTTTAAAAGAGTTAAGAGTTTAGTAAGGAGACAGACCGTTAAGCAAATACACTAAATATCTATTTTATATCCCAGTAAAAATGATTTAGAAAATACAATCTAAAAATGTACTCTGTGAACAAGAGTGGACCAACATACACACTGCCCAGAAAAAAACCTACGAAGAATTGCCAGGACCAAAGAAAACTAAACTTTACTAAAGGAAATAAAAGTCTTGAATACATGGGAGGACATTTTTGTTGGCAGGTGACAGAAACTCAGTACAAGTTATTTTAAGCTCAGAATGGGATTTGCTGCAAGGATACCATAGTAGTTCACAGACCTATGGAAGAGCCGTAGGTCTGGGGATATGAGGGATTAACGACCAGGGACATGCCACTCTCAGGATTCGTTTTGTGTGATTTCCTTAGGGTACTAGCTTCATTTTCTTAGGCTTATTCAGGTATTGGGATGTGGCAGCTTGCACTAGCAACCTACTAAGAAAGAAAAGGCTCTTCCTTTTAAGTTTCGGTATGGAAAATACCAGGGAAGATCTGTGATTATCCAAGTTCGGGTCGTATACCCACTACCTTGACTTATCGCTGAAGCCAGAGCAGTAGAGAACATAGCTGAGAGCCTATAAGATTCACATGGAATGGGTAACATGAGAGGAGATGTTCTCAAAATCAAGTGAGAGGTGCTGTTATAACTAGGGAGGAAGAGGTGCTTGAGAAAGTCAATACAACAAGTGTTCCATACAGAAAGGACCAGTCATCTACCTGGATGAGAGCATGATATACTGTTAAGATGATAATTCTTCTTAAGTAATTAGTTATAGTTTTCTCAAGTACCATCTCAATATACATTCAAAAAGAAGAGTTCTCTTTAGAAATTGACAGTGATTTAAAAACATTTTTTTTATTTGAGAGAGACAGAGAGCAGGGGAGAGGGACAGAGAATCCTAAGCAGGCTCCGTGATCAGCATGGAGCCTGATGTAGCGCTTGATCCCACGACCCTGGGATCACAGCCTGAGCCAAAATCAAGAGTCGGCTGCTGAACCACCCAGGCGCCCTGACAAACAGATTTAACTGAAGTTTTCCTAGAGACTGAAGCAAGTAAGAATAGCCGAAAAGAGAAAAGAGGCGGTCTTGCCCTGTCAGATAATTAATAGATACTATGAAGTTATACTAAGTAAAATAATGTGATACAATCATTAAAAAAGCCAAGTTAAACTAAAGGGATAACTCAGAAATAAGCCCTAACATTTTTGAGAATTTAGAATATGTTATTACAAATCAAGTTGTATTCTTACATTTTGATAGAGGAGACCCTTTTACCTTCATGTGTATGATATTAGAAATAGAGCTCAATTTTAAAATCTTAAAAAAATTTTTTTTTAATGTTTATTCATTTTTGAGAGAGACAGAGACAGGATGCGAGTGGGTTAGGGGCAGAGAGAGAGGGAGACACAGAATCCGAAGCAGGCTCCAGGTTCTGAGCTGTCAGCATAGAGCCCGATGCGGGGCTCAAACTCACAAGCTGTGAGATCATGACCTGAGCTGAAGTCGGATGCCCAACTGACTGAGCCACCCAGGCGCCTCAATTTTAAAATCTTTTTGAAATTGCCAGGAGACAAAATTTCTGAAAAGTTTCCAAAATCAAGGGTTAGTATATTCAAAGTAAAAGAATAGTGCCTATGTGACTGATTTAAAGATATTCAAAGCATTATTGATAGTTATTTTTCCATTATCATTGTTACCATTATTGTTTTTAGTGAGCACAAAACTTTCATCTGGGTTTTATTAGGTTCATTCCTGACCTCTGTGCTGCAGCCCCATTTTTCCTACCCTATAGGAACTTCAGGACCCTTATCTTCCCCAGAAGGGGGAGATACCTACAAACCCATGTCACAGATATTTTGAGAATCATTGATGTTTTCTAAGAATTTTTTTTTTTACTTTTTTGGCAATTTAAATTTCCTCTTTCCTCTGTGCTTTTGCAAGACTCTAATTTCTCAGCCTTTTGCCAGTGTAATCTTTGTGAAATTTTTTTTTTTTTATCAGGAACCCAGTTGATAAGTCACTTGTCAGATTTAAATAGGATCACCACATCACCTTGGATTCCTCCTGCTAGCAGTTTATCAGACTGGCACCATTAGACACACTTCAGAATGAATCTGTAGCTATTTCTGATTTAGAACCTTCTCATCTCATTTTCTTTCTTAAGAAGTCTTTTCTCAACCCATTACACTTACCTTGCATTATTCATCTCCCCATGCAGCCCGAACTTTCTTCTTCTTTTTTTTAATTAAAAAATTTTTTTTACATTTATTTATTTTTGAGAGACAGAGAGAGACAGAGCATGAGCAGGGGAGGGGCAGAGAGAGAGGGAGACACAGAATCCGAAGCAGGCTCCAGGCCCCGAGCTGTCAGCACAGAGCCCAACCCATGAACCGCGAGATCATGACCTGTGCCGAACTCAGACGCTGAACTGACTGAGCCACCCAGGCACCCCCTGAACTTCCTTCTTTAAAGGAAGCTGCAAACTGCTTCCTGCAAGAGACTTAACAAGATCAAGGCTCTCCCCAGTTGCAGATAGGGTGTATCTTATTTCTTATGTAAAAGAATGTTTGTTTCATAATAACAAGTGTGGAGCCTTCTGCTTGAGCTACATTATGTGTATGTTTATTTACTCATAAATAAAATATAAACAGTGTGATATATCACTTGGAGGCCTGGATTAGGGGAATGAGAATTTTGGGTCAAAGCAGTCTGTTGTTTTCTAACTCTGTGATCTAGGTTATTTGATCTCTTGGAGTCTTAATGCCCTAGCATTCGATAGTATTTTAATAGTATTTAGTTTGAAGGGTTGATTTGACGGTTAATAACATCTTAATAACATCCAGCACATAGCAACCACTGAACAAATGTTTGTTACATCTGAATCTGAGGACTTGTTGTCTTGATAAACTCAGTGGTACAGATGCTGCTACCAGAGTTTATGAGTCTGGAAGATTTATAATCAATCTGGAGGGTTCATGGGGTATGTGAGAAGTTGTCTTTGTGAGGAGAAGGGAGAGGATTTATCACAGGGACAGAGGGGAAATAACAGAAAAGGAGAATGTAATAAGCTTCAAATGAGAGTCAGAAACAAGTCAAAGGAGACAGGAAAGCAGGGGTGGGGAGGGGAGGGGAGTGGGCAGAAGCAGATGACACTGAGTGGGCTGAGTGGAGTTGCTCATCTCCTGCACCTGAGCCACGTTATTTTTGGTATCCTGAAGGCTTAGTTTATCTCTGATTTCCCTCATGGGGTTTTTGATATTATTGAGAGAGACCTGTGTGACTCTATCTGTTTCCATATTTTTGCCTGTATTTAGTCAGAAACATTTCATGCTTTCAAAATCAGCTTAAAATAAATCAGAGCAGGGGAATTTTTATTTTTCATTTTGCCAGAGCAGACCCTTCCAGTATCCCTGGAGAGTGCTCTGCCCGCATTTGTGGAGAATCAGAGGAAGTGTTCTTTCCTGCTCTCAGAGTTCAACTCCAAAAGGCCCATATCACATTGCCTTGGGAAGAGCCATGGTAAAGGGCCGTTGTGATCCTTCTAAGGCAGGAATGAGTAGCAGATGGGGATTCAGGCTGTATTTTCTAGGATACTAAAACTGTGTGGGAACTCTGTGTATTAAGTACCTCTTGAGCCCAGCTTCACATCCTCTTGGCCCACTTTCTAAGCTCTAGCCTAATTGATTCTCTGGATTTATGTCGGGATTCTCTGATGATGTCCCACAGTCATGCATAGTGGACCCAGAAAGCCTAGAGAATTAATACCCTATGGGGTTATAATTATAATACCCTGTGGGGTTCTCGTCCCCGGGATGAGAACTTGCATATAAATATTCCCTTCTTCCATTCCTCAGGAGGATAATTCTGAGTATCACGCACAGCTCCTCTGAAGATCTCTGACAGCAATTATACAAGGGACAGGAGGGAGGAATTAGGATTATTTTGTTATTATAAGGTACTCACCCTGGACTTGAAGTGGTATGGTAGTATATGAAAGTGGACTTGAATTAGCTGTAAATGTATGTTGTGAACTCTAGGGTGACTTTATTAAAAAATTAAAAAAAAGAACTAAAACCAATATGCTAAGAAATAGAGAAAATAGAATTCTGTAAGATACCCAGTTCAAATGACACAAGGCAGAAAAACAAGGGAAGACAGATATAGGAACAAAAAACAAAAGCAAAAATAGAAAACAGTGATGGATGTGGTAGATATTAATCCAGTTGTGTCAATAATCATTTGAATATCAAGGGTCTAAATGCACCAATTAAAGGAGAGATTGTCAGAGTGGATCAGAAAACAAGACCCAACTATAATTGCCTACAAGAAACCCATTTTAAATATAAAAACTCATATAGATTAAAAGTAAATTGATGGAGAAGAATACACCATACTAGTACTAATCCATAGAAGGTAGGAATAGTTACAGTAACATCAAACAGAGCAGACTTCTAACAAGGAAAATTATCAAGGATAAGAGGGAATTGCATAATGAAATAGGGGTCAATTCTCCAAGAAGACCTAACAATCCTTAATGTGTATGTGCCTAACAGGACAGAGTGTCAAACTATGTGAGGCAAAAACTAATAGAACTTCAAAAAGAAATAGAATGATTTCACTATCACAGGTGGAGACTCTAACACCCTTCTCATAAATGGATGGATTTAGCAGGCAGAAAATCAGCAAGAACATAGTTGAATTCACTACAGCATCAATCTAGTGGAATGGAAAATCTGTCTCTGAATCAGAGGTATATATCTTTTTGTTTAAAAAATTTTTTTTTTAAAACATTTATTTATTTTTGAGACAGATAGAGACAGACCATGAACAGGGGGAGGGTCAGAGAGAGAGGGAGACACAGTATCTGAAACAGGCTCCAGGCTCTGAGCTGTTAGCACAGAGCCTGACGTGGGGCTCGAACTCACAGACCGCGAGATCATGACCTGAGCTGAAGTCGGCCGCTTAACCGACTGAGCCACCCAGGTGCCCTGGTATATATCTTTTTGTATTGCATTATGGACCCGGTGAAGATCTAATAAAAATCTGAAACCTCCCCTCAGAAATAAACACAAAGTTTTTTTAATCAAAAAGTTGCTATAAGTTTTTTTTTTACTCTCTGAAGTTTTTATCACAAATCAATTTTAATAGTAATGATCCTTATGAATGGATAGTTGTTTAGGTGCTAATGTGGAAAAATATCTGGAAATATTTTTTCCAAAGTATCATCATAAATCTTTAGAAGGATTTCCTCATCTCTGGGATTGGGTAGTGAGAGGGAATGTACCATAAAGTTATTGCAAGGGGCCTGGGAATGATCTGTATCCTGAACATATACTAACTCTTGTATGCATATAATACTCTTTATGTATATAGATGTTGTTTTAATGAATGAAATAAAATTTATTTGAAAAGGAAAAAAGACTTTACCATCAATCAACTAGATGTAATCAGCATCTGTAGATTGCTTCATCCAACAATATCAGAATACACATTTTTCTCAAACTCACATGGAGCATTCACCAAATTAGACTGCATTCTGGACCATAAAACACATCTTAACAAAAATTAAAAAGACTAGAAATCATGCAATGTCTGTTCTCAGACCACAGTGGAATTAAAGCGGAGATCAATAACAGTCTCCCCAAATGGAGAGAGAGCTTAGGTCACCTGACCCTTCTGATTCACTCACTGAGAAAATGGTGAAAACCCTATTATGAATTCATTAGTGCTTTCCATGAGTTTGTAATTTATTAATCTCATCTCTATATACTTAAGAATTAGTCATAAGTCCATGTAAGACTTTATTTCATCTACAGATGATATGGATTCACCGACCTTTTCACGTGGCCATGCTATTCTTCACAAGTTCACCACTCCATAGTGTGCCGGTCTCCTTTCTCAAACAAAGATATGGCCTTAGTTTTTTTGTTGTTTGTTTTTGTTTTTGTTTTTGTTTTTTTGTTTGTGTTTTGGTCTAAAGAAGACATTCTATTAAATGTCATCTGTGATTTTCTTTGGCTAATAAAATTATAGGCAATTAAAAAAAAAGACATTCTAAATGACTAGCATTTTATTCAAGGCATTTTACAACTTGTCCAACCAGCCTTTGACCTTATCTCCTCTCACTTTGCTCCAGCGTTCACAAGCTACCTTGTTATCTTCTGAACCTCTGCACATACTGCTTGCCCTGAATGTTCTTTTCTCTGTTTCTCATCTGCTGAAGGTCTGTTCCTGCTTTAGAACCATATCAGATGTGATGTTCTCTGTGTAGATTTCCCCAGGGCCCTGAAGCTGAGTGGGTGAGCCCTTCTCTGCCTCCTAGAGTACTCATCTGCCCTTAGTTATGGTGCATTGCCCATTTATTGTGATTGCTTCTGGGTTCATCTTTCTATTTCTAGGGCCCAGAATGGAACCTGACATAGTGAGGGAATTAAACATGTGTATACTGAATGAATAAATAAAAGATTGAAGGGAAATGGGCTAGGAGTTTATTGTAAAGCCTTCATTTAGATCAAATTTAAGAAAACAGGCTATTGCTGTTGTTCTTCCTCTTAGAACCAGACCTTAGTTAACATAGAACAGACCTTTATTAACATAGAACCAGACCTTCATTAATAGGACTGGATCTTGTTAAGATATTTGGTTAGGACTTCAGAAAAGCTGTCCTGCATTTCGAGAGTTGGAGGCATATGTTTCTTGGCACTAGTGTGCTTTAGTTTTCTCTTGATTCATACAAAAGAAATTTGGATGTGGGACATCCTAAGGGGGTCAGTCATAGCTGTGGTTGTTGGAAGAGTTCTGTGCTGACCCATTTGTGTCCTTGGTAAAGGTTCAGGGATCTTTGTTGAGATGCTCTCCTTTGTGTGAAGTTCTTTTGGTCTTAGTGGCAAAGCTGTCCTTCAGGTGATTTCTTCTGTTGTGGGCTTCAGGTAGCTGGTTAGAGTCTTGGGGAGACATCCCCATGTGCATACAGACTTACTCTCTGTCCACCTATCATATGAATGTGCATTAGCTGGCAGTGCTTTTTACCTCTCCACGCACACCCCCTTAGGCCCCATAAAGAGTCTTTGTGTGAATTAGATAAAGATACTCCATCTGCATGGATTGGGTAGAAAAAGCCAACCCCTTCTGGATGGACACAGCTCTATGGGTGCATGACTTGGAAACCCAGTAGTATCTTTGTGCAAAGATAAAAACTTTCTTTCCTTTGGGAAGAGCATAACTGGCATAAACCAGTGGTAATTGGGTAATAGTAATGGTAATACCATCAGGCTCCGCTTAAAAAATTATTTTTGCTCATAGACTTCTTCTATAATAGCTATTTATTTATAGTATTTTATTTATTTGTATTTTTATAATAACTTTATTTTAGAACAGCTTTAGATTTATAGAAAATTTGCAAAGATAGTACTAGGAGTTCCTGTATACCCCATGCCAGTTTTCCCCTATTATTAATCTCACATTAATATTGTACATTTGTCACAATTAATGAAATAATAGTGATGAATTATTATTGACTAAAGTACATACTTCATTCAGATTTCCTTAGTTTTTACTTAATGTCCTTTTAAGTTTCATGATCCCATCAGGTCACCACATTGTGTTTAGTCATCATGTCTTCTTAGTCTCCTCCTGACCATGATGGTTTCTCAGACTTTCATTGTTCTTTGATAACCTTGATAGTTTAGAGGAGTATTGGTCAGGTGTTTGCAGAATGTCCTTCACTTGGGATTTGTCTGATGTTTTCCCCATGACTAGACTGGGTACTTGGATAGGTTTTTATTGTTATTTAGGCATGGTAGGGCCAGCAAATCTGATGATGACTGCCATTGAAAAGACAGTTTTTTAATACCTGCAGGTCTCCGAAGAGGGGGTCCATGTTGCACCATGGAGGCCATGCTGAGAAGCATTGGGGCCAGTTATAAGGCAGAGCTAGGGTGGAGGAAAATGTGAGCAAGAGTCTTTATTGTGGTTTCTGTAGGGAGTCATGGGCAAGGCAGGGTAAGCAGGCCTAGGATTGGCTAGTATGAATAGTTTCAGTGGGCTCTGGGGCATAGGGGCTGTCCCTAGTTTTCTGGTACCGGGGCTGGGGTGAGTTGGGCAAGTGAATAGTGGTCTAGAGTGCAAAAGCTCAGTGGGGGAGGTGTTGGGGGTATGGGCTCTGATTTGTTTGGTTTGTATTTGAAAAGCATGCCCCTGGAAGAAGGACTCCTTCTGAAGAGTTGAGGGGAGGGAGGAGGTGGGAGCTGAGGAGGCAGGAAGCCAAGATAAGGTGACTCAGATACATTACTGAGTTGTCCTGAACAAAGAATGTATGGATGTAGGGCAGATGTTAAAGCATCAAGTTTATAGAAGCTAGAAACATGCTTAATACACTGGGGCTATGTGTTTTGGGAAAGAAGACCACAGAGTTAAAGTGCCATTTTCATCACATCACATCAATTGTATGTAATATCAATGTAATTTATCCCTGTTGATACTGACCTTGGTTGCCCTATTTTGTGACACTTCTTTCCACTTCATGTTTGCCTTTAACATTCATCTCATATGACTGAAGTGTTTGTCGGGTAGAGTATCAGTAAACATGCAGTATAGTTTTTCTTGGGTCTTGATCTTCTAGAAGATCAACCTGCCTAGAGTTCTGGTTTCTAAAGGTGGGGTCCTATGTGGGGTGGATGTCTCCACAGAATGGAGTCTTGAAACTTGGGCTTTAGGCAAGCTGAGTTCATAAGGGAGACTTGTGTCTTAACATCCTACTCTTCTCTAGAATGGTAGTCCTTTGTATACTTCCAATTGCTGAATAAATATATAAGTAAATACCTACAGCTCTATTAGGAGTTGGAGTTGATCACCACTGAAATGAGACAAGATATATATCCTTAATATTTAGCTGTGGGTCAAAATATTCAGGGTATTAGCCTATTTTCTGCATATAAATTTAAAAAGTCCTGGTTACTCCCTAAGTTGCCTGACCAATATCTCTTGGAACCCTCTGAATGTAGGAGATCATGAGAAATAGGGAAGTTTCCCTGCTTTGCTTCTGAAAATCCTGAGTTGGGTAAGGCAGGGCATGCTGTTGGTTTGTAATTGACTGCACACTTTTTCCCCCTCCCACCTCAGGGTCTAAGTCGCAGAACTGTCTGTGGAACTCCCTCATTGACGGGCTCACGGGGAATGCCAAGGAAAAGCCACGGCCAACCATCGTCCATGACCCCCGACCACCAGAAGAAATCTTAGCTGATGAATTGCCTCAGCTCGACAGCCCAGAAGCCTTGGTGAAGACATCCTTCAGGTTTGGTGGATTGCAATCAATCTGTTCCTTCTTATTTGCTGCCGAGTTATTTCAATCCAGTTGGATGCATCGTCGGCGTGGCCAGAAAATTACCTCATTTTTTTGCACTGAGTAAATTAGAATTGATGAAGGAGTGTTGGAATTAATGCTAGCTGGACTTCTGGCTGGATTTCCTGAATGTAGCGCAGATCCCATCAGTAGTTAAGTTGCTGTTGGTATTTAATTGGTATTGGCATTTAAATGCTGAGGCAAAGGATTTACTGATGTTGGCAATTTGAATTGGATTAATGAGTCTTTTGCTTCAAAAGAGGATGACGCATGGAGATAAGTGCACAGAGAAAAAGCATGTGGTGGGAATGAATTCAGCCCCGTGTCTTTAGAGTCTCTGGCTGGGGGAGGGTTTCTAAGTGATAAGAGATGTGAGAGCTGCTGCCTCCTGAAAGGAAGCAAAGATCTTCCTTGTGTGTTTTCCCAGGTGGCTGCTGACTCGTTCTTGTTCATCATTTGGTCTCGAGTCTTCTGCAGAGGCCTCTCGTGTTTTCTTCTTGTCTTGGGCTCCACTTCGTCACGACTCTAGCACTTACCTTTCCTCTGTATCACATAAAAATCAATCTGAGTACGGGACATGGTGTATAAAAGTGATTTCCTCTCCCCGAATGGGTCTTTCAAACTCACTTTTGAAATATACAGCAGTGCTGGTTTCAGAAATTAAGGTTTAATTTTTTTTTTTGCCATCCTGCCTTCCTCCCCTCCTTTCTCCCTGTTACCCTAATTTTACTTCTTTCACTTTTCTTCCCGTTATATAAGGCTTTCCTGCTCTCCACATGGCCAGTAGGACATACAAACCTTGCTTTTCTTCTCCCATAAACCACTTAGACAACTCTTGGCATCCATGAAAAACGTACTCTTTTTTGCATCCAGGTGATGTGTGTAATTGCTCAGTAAAAGCCGTTTCATTGTGTGAAGGTTCTTAGTGTCGACTGAATTATAGATGAGCTCTGAAAAGCAGTGATGAATAGGGGTTTGGATTTCTTTATGTAGTGTGACTGATGCAGTGGCGGGACAAGAATTGCAAAGCAAATGCTTTTCTTATTCCTACTAAGGGTTTGGTGACTGCATTGTGAGGTTTTACATAAAATAAAACCCACTCAGGTAGAGAGAAATAACTTCCATGAACCTGCAATTCTCTGCACATGACTGCTGGGGGAGGGAGGGCAAATGGCTTTCTTGGGCTGTGTGTTCTCATTTTGGAGCGTCTCTGGTGGAGTCACTCCTCACATGCAGTCTTCTTGTAGCTACTCCTTCTAGCCCAGACCAGGTTCATTGTCCTCTTCAGGGAACAGCTAAAGAGGCACTCTCATGAAAAGAACATCTCATTTGCTTGCCAACTCTATTACCGTCATCTCTTCTCTTTGCATTCAATGCTCCTCAATAGAGAAAATGTATTGATGACCATGAACTTCATTTGATCTGCTAGTTGTATTATGCATCAATGTCTGGGTTTCAGAAAAAAAATTCAATTATGTTTGTTAAGGTCGGGCTTTATTTTTAGTTCCTTGTAACACTTGGTGCAGTAAGAAAAACACAGCAGGTGTAAATATGCCAACCCTTCAGCAATTGAAGCTAGAAATCTATTGGCATTGGTTATTCATTTATTTGTCTCCTTAATACAACCGTGTGTTACTCTGGCACCATCCTTTCTTCTGAAGAAGATAAGTGATTTCAATGGGAATGCTAGAGGGTAAATATTCTCTAATGCAATTGTTCTTAGCTGTGGTAGTCACATCATTGTGAGATTCTTTGTACACAAGTGATCACAAGCCAAGTATTAACATGTGGAAACAGTTTATTTATCAAGATATAAATTAGAGCAGAATCAAGGTTACCCTTGTAATAATGCCACTTGTTTTCTATATGCTTTTTGGATTGCAAAGAAAGAGATGAGTTGTAGCTGGATTTTAAATAATGCCAATAGGAATATATCACTTATGTGTTCTCCCCCTCACCGGCCATTTCACTAGAGTGAAAAACGCTGAGAATTGCTGACTTCCCAGTATTAGTAACTCTGGGAAATCTGGGAAGATTTGGCAATTTTGGTTACTCCCTTCTCTTTCTCCTTGTTCACAGTTGGAGGGCATTAGGAATCCTGGGCCATGAAATATGGTCATCAGCTTTTATTATCAAATAAGATCCAAACTGCAATGACAGTAAACCCAATGTGCCTAATTATTAGGAAGTCTAGTCTTGGGGCTCAGTTCCCTGACTGTCCCCAGGGACTCCAGGCTTAGTGACAGGCTTAAAGACTTAGCCCTTTGCCTGCTCTACCTCCTGCCACCTGCCAGGGCAATGGGGTCTCACACTGAGTGTGGACTCTCTGATCTCAGTGAAGTTCTAAGTTGGTGTCCAGTCCAGATCTCCTCTTTCTTGTGATGCCTCCTGTGGCTGGCTTCTTTCGTTCTTTCCTGACACCCGGCTTCAGCACTACCACAATGTCTCAGACATATTCTAATGATGTGGATCCTCAAAAGGGAGGGATCAGATAGATGCTTCATATCACTTTCCCTAGAAATCGTTTCTAGTTCTTTGCAAGTATGTGGAGATGATTGCATACAAGCCACTCCCAGGACAAAGAGTGTATGCTTGTTTTGTATTTGCATAATATTTCCATTCACGTAATTCCTTTTAGATTAAAGGGACAGTCTGCCCTAAAGGTAAATTCCAGTCTCTATTTCCAAAGAAATAAGGTAGGAAGTGTTCATACGTTTATGAATGGTAGGTGTTTTTCAAAAAAGTTGCAGAAATTTGTATGTTTAAAACTCCCCCTAGGCTCCCTGTTACAACAACAATAACAATAGGATTCTTATGTTGCCAGGCATGGGCCTAACCACCCAAAGATGATGCCCATTTTAGAAATAGAGAAACTGGCCCAGAGAGGTAGCGCCCATAGTTCTGATTAAATTCAAACACAAACTCATAAGGACAATTGCTTGTCAATTGGTGGTCACCAATGGCAGAAACAAGGGGTAGCTTGGGTAGACTTTAGGTCCTACCTAGTCTTTATCAGCCCCTGGAATCCCACCCCAAGTAAATATATCACGTATAAATGCCCATAAAAAAGCATGCCTGTGGGGCACCTGGGTGGCGCAGTCGGTTAAGCGTCCGACTTCAGCCAGGTCACGATCTCGCAGTCCGTGAGTTCGAGCCCCGTGTCAGGCTCTGGGCTGATGGCTCGGAGCCTGGAGCCTGTTTCCGATTCTGTGTCTCCCTCTCTCTCTGCCCCTCCCCCGTTCATGCTCTGTCTCTCTCTGTCCCAAAAATAAATAAACGTTGAAAAAAAAAGCATGCCTGTGATGCAAATGGGGCTTCAGAATAGCTCCCCTTCCAAATGACTTCCACTGGTGGTCAACACTCTCTGTTTATGTCAGTTAGCAATAATGTGAGAGGGTGTAGCAGAAAGTGAGAATTTGCACACAGATTTAGAAATAAGGATTCTAGAAAATGAGAGGCATGGCCTCTTTCCTCCAAGGCTTATAAGTTGATGGCTGAGGTGTGTGTAAATGCCGTCTCCATCCTGAATACGTTCCATGACACTCTCCCCTCTAGTCCTCCTGTTGGCTGGGCAGCGGTGATGACGTGGATGTTCCACGTCTCAGAGCATGTGGTTCAGCAGAGTCTTGAGGGAAAGATAGCAGTGCATGGAAGGAAGGGTCTCCTCATTTTTGTGCACTTTCAAATTCCAGCCAATATCGCTGGAAGATAGCATAGTTTTGTGCTGTTTTACTATGGACTTTAGTCTTTACTCCTCATGAAAGGGACATTGTAAGGTACCCAGTTAGGAAAATTCAACTTCTGAAAGTGACTGTCCTGGGCTTTAGTCTGGATTCTGTTACCAAGGCAAATTGCATCATCTCTTTGAGTGTCTGTTCTCTTAACTGTCACATCTGAGGGTAGACAAGAACAGTGGATCTCAAACATGGGTATGCATTACAGTTACTTAGAGGGTTATGGAAACAGATTGTTGGGCTCATCCCCAGGTCTGGGTGGGGTCCTAGGATATACCTTTCTAACAAGGTGGTGCCAATGCTGCTGGTCCAGGGACCACAGTTAGAGAGTCACTGGACCATATGATATTGAATAATCCCTGGAGCTCAGAAATATTTTGCTGTGTTAATTTGAGCAGGTCATTTATCTAATCTGGTCTCAGTTTCTTCATCTTTGAAATAAGGATAAAGATGCCTACTTCCTGGGGTTGGAGGGAGGGTTTAAAGGAGCTAATATAAATGAGAGAGACAAGCCCAGTATCTGGCACCCAGAATGTGCTCTGGAAGTGCTAATCTCCTATTCCTACTCAGCTCTCACTGGAAACCTTACGTGCATTTGAGCATAAACACACAGAGTAAATAGGATCAGGTTGGGTGTTGTGGCTCCAGGTGCAGACCCCGTGGGTTCTGAAAATTTGCTAAGCCTCTGGCATGAAAATTCTGCTTTCAAGACCAGAGACTTTTGAAAAGAAAAATGTGGGAACATAACTAAGAAAAGAAAGCTTCAGTGTCTGGAAAATAGATACTCCTGGGAATTATTCAGAGATGCCTGATTTCCTTCTTCTTCATGACCTCTTTGAGCCTGTTCTGCTCAGGTTTTTCTTAAAAGAGGTGAGAGAGAAAGCTGAATCTGGAGCTTGAGGAAGACGGACAAGCCCAGCTAGTCTGATTAGTGATAGGACTCAGTACCTGCCACCTGAGGACCCAGAGAACAGGAAAGAACTGGCTGCTGGGAGCCTTTTCTGTCCCCAGCCTCTAGTGTGTACATTTGCAAAGGTGAGGCCCAGTCCAGATTGCACTGGGAGGCAAAGAAACTGATGTTTATTGAGCATCTGCTATGGCCAGGAACTGTACATTCATTTGCTCATTTAATCTCCCAAGGTTACAAGTGAGTATTGTAATCCCAGTGGTACAGGTCAGGAAACAGGTTCAGAGAGATCAAACAGCTTACCCAAAGTCACTCAGCAGGTGGCAGAGCTAGAAATTTCAGCTCAGTCCACCTGACTCCAAAGCTATGACCTCTCCACCACGTTCTACTACTGCCACATCACCTTGGCTTCTGGGTTTGTTGTTGGTGAATAAGATAGCATCATTGGCTCTGCTAATTTGGATGTGGCAATTTGGATATATAGTTTGATGCTTCTCCTGTGAGACCTACCCTGTTCTTTTGTACTAAATCCTTTTTCTCGTTCAAATTTATGTTTTTAATCCACCCATGCTTTTGGATAGGACCGCTTTAAAGGCAGTGTTTCTCATACTTTATGAATGAATTCCTTTGGGGATCCTATTAAATTCAGATCCAGATTCAGTAAGTCTGTGTTGCAACCTGGGAATCTGCATTTCAAACAAACTCTCAAGAGATGTCATGGTCTGAGGACCACCCTCTGAGTAGAAAGCCATAGGTTTTGGAATACTACAGGTATGAGTTTGCAAATGCTCTTCTAACCTATGTGGTTTGAGTCATGGTTTTGAATCTCAATTTCCTCATTTTACAAATGGAAACCAAAATAACAACATAGGACTGTTGCTAGGATTAAGAGAGCTAATGAATGTGACAGCCCTTAATTCCTTCTCTTCCAGTTTCCAAAAACCTGTTTAGGAGTGGATTGATCCTCCACACCTTGGCCCCTTCTTATGTGACTGGGTTGTGCAATGAACCCCAGGGTGGGAATAGGAGCCCCATGGGTGCTTTATGAGTAAGGCTGTCCTGACCTGACCTCCTTAGACACTAGCAGAGATTCTGAAGCCATCCAGTGCATTGGCCATTTTTGTTACTTACCTTGAACTGTGTGACTTTCAACATGGGTTGAGTTACCAAGCTTTGATAATTTTGCATTTGGAAGAATAGCATGCTAAATCCCCAGAGAATCATTGGGGGCTTGATACGCCTCTCTTCCCACTTAGAATGGACTTATTTGGGCTTTGGCAAAAGTGTTCCTGATTCTATACATAGCTTACTAAGAATATGTTGCAGAGAGCAGAACTGCATTGAGCCAACGCCCTCAGCTATGGATGAGATTAAGGCCTTGTCAGATCCCATTTAACGGATTGTGTTTTCCATGCAGAATTAAATCGTTGAACTCATCCTCATTTTTGTTTTTGGCAGTCATTTTTCCACCAGGGGCTACTGCCAAGAAGCCAGTTTCTGACTTGATTACTTTCAGGAAATGTGCAATCTGGCTGATGATAGGGCATGGTGTGGGGTGGCGGCCCCTGCCGCTTCGGACCCCACCCCGGGATGAGTCATGGGTTAAAATTCCCAATTAGCTTGTGAGAAGTCTGGTCACACATCTTTCTCTATCACCGTATGTTGGTCACCCACTGGGACTTTTGGGGACACCTACTTCCCTGACTTAGTGCTGCCTCCCTGGAGTTGACATTTTCCTCTTCTGGTCTTTGCTAATCCAAATTGTAGAGTCTTCCTCAAGTTTGCTAAGGGGAAAATGAAAGAATTAATTCTGAGGTTTTTTTTTTTTTTTTTTTTTATAACTCAGAGGAGTTTGTATTGCAAAGTTGGCTTCCCATAAGGGAAATATTTAGGCTTCTTTTTGTAAGTAAGTTTTTATGGACAGAGTTTTTAGTGTTAGAAATTGACAAAGCATGTATCATACAGACACTATTTTTCTTGCATTATTCTTGGTCCTTCCCTGGTATTTTGGAGAAGAGGAGATTTATCCTTATGGCAGCCATGCACCTTTCACATCTCCAACCACAGGAAGTATACTTGACCCAAGGCTCTATGTTCTGTGTGAGAAATTTGTTTTGGTGATGGCTGATGCTGTGTTTACCATGTGTTCTCTCAGCCAGTGACTGAGAGCATCAGAGATGCTAAGACTGGCCATTCCTGGAAGACATGGGACTTCTCTAATGCTGACATTGGCTTGAAGACTCCATGATGGCCTTGCTGAACTTTCTTTGGAACTGCACTGTGGTCTAAGATACTTCCACTCAATATTCCTTCCTTCTCTCCTTCACTGGTTGTCAGACCTGTATCCCTACTCTCCCAGCCTCTCTGGTTTCTTCCCCATTTTCTCTTACAGATGTTCCCGCTGATAGATTTCTTGCATGTCTCGGTAACTGCCTCTCAGAGAAGACCTGGGCTAACACAGTCTCCCATCTCACTGTGATCCTCTGCGGGCTGATCACTGCTGGCTCTGTGCTGTGGGCACAGCTCTAAGGCTACTGGCCTAGAAAGCCTGGGCCAGTCTCTCTCTATTTGATTTTACATTTTGTAGTTGATGTTGTACCTTCCCCGTGGGTGCTAGCGCTGGGGTAAATATGGGACAGGCCACAATTTCCTTTAGTATCTTGTACTTTCATTGCCTATAAGAGACTTTGCTGAAACATTTGGATCCACTACAGAAACTACAATGTAAGAGGGGAGAATTTTAAGTCATATCCAAAATACAGCTGTTCAAAAATGTTGAACATTGTACAGATGATTTGCTTATGGACACACTCCAGTTTCCAGCCAGTGGACTTGTCCCTAGGGCTGAGTTTCCCTAGAGAGTGCATCCTTCTTCAGACCTGACATGTTCTTACTGGGCTTTTGGAGAATCCATCTTTCCAGCCACAGGAATGGACCTTATCTGAGGTATCCTCAGCACCTCAGTGTATATCCCTCAGAATAACTCCCAGAAGAACATTGTACGCAAAGTGTAAGTGATTCATCCTAGAATAACCCTACAGGGAGGGTCAAGTAGCTTCAGTACTGTCATGTGGGGGAGGAGGGCTGGGACACTCTTGGAACCTCTATCTAAATTTCCCTGCCAGTGTGATGTGTGGATCAACCTTTTGTGCCTCCTGACTAGCAACAGGAACTTCTGCTAGTCTTAAGTCTTAAGTGAAGGAAGGCCTCCCTACCCCCACCTCTCCCCTGGCAGAGCTTTGGATCTATAGAGGTCTGGTTGTGATTCTGTTATGGTTCTGGGGGTGCTTGGGTGCCTCAACTGGTTAAGTGTCTGACTTTGGCTCAGGTCATGATCTCATGGTTTGTGAGTTTGAGCCCCGTGTTGGGCTCTGTGCTAACAGCTCAGAGCCTGGAGCCTGCTTCAGATTCTGTGTCTCCCTCTTTCTCTGCCCCTCCCCTGCTTGTGGTCTGTCTGTCTCTCTCTCTCTCTTAAAATTAAATAAACATTAAAAAATATTTAAAAAATTTAATATGGTTCTGAATCAGTTGGTCTAGCCTTCCGCCCTTGGCTACTTTGTCCCCATGTTGGCCTCACTGGCCAACTCTTCATCACAGTCTCAGGTCATTTCTGAGGTCTGGCCTCAGGAACTCGTGGGAGCATCTGGGGCCTGGTCAAACCTCTCAGAACCTGAGAGACAACTTGGGAAAGATAAAACCTAGCCTCCCACTACCTAGCATTACTGTCCACTGTGTGTACTTGGATGTGGACCCTCTGGTTTGTGGGTAGATGTCCTTCTAGAGAGAGAAAAAGACAACAGATCTCACTCCTGTGCCTCTTCTGCCCCAGTTTCCCTTCTCCCTATAATTCTCTGAGCCAGAAAAGCTGGACCCTGGCTTTCCACTTCTCCTGCATTATATCCTTCATCTCCCCAGTTCCAGGCTTTGGGCTAAGTCTTAATAGTAGGTGAGGTAATGAGATAGATTGGCTAACTGATATGGGACCCTGCACTGGGAAATTTCTCAAAAGCACCATATGTTATTCCTTATAAACTTTCAGTGATGAATGACTTTACTGCATTTGTTTTTTTACAGTCAAATTAAAGTACTTGAAGAAAAATAAAGAAAAGCCCTTTAAAACTGTGTCCAGTGATGATGCAAACTGTGATATCCTTTGATTGGTTATTGGTCCCTGCCCTTTGCAGTGCGGGGTTCCTGGTTACGTTATCAACCTCATGATAATTGTGACTCTGTGTTTTACTCTATAGAAAATTCTGTTCCCATTTTGTTCCCAGCATTAGGGCAGGGTTTTTGACTTTGCTAATTAGGGCAGTTTCTTTCTTATTAGAATCTCTCTAATGCCGGATGCTGTCTTTTCCCATTCAAGTGCCCACCCTTCAGTCACATCCTGTGCCATGCACTGGAGTCACATGGAGTGAACTAGACCAGTGCATGCTCCGCCCTCCTGGACTCCACATGGATTGATGAATATGATGAATAGCGCTTGGTGTAACCATGATATGGGCCACCCTGGACCACCCATTTATGGTGGACATAAAAGGGAAGCAAAAAGAACAGTGCGAGCCAAGGTCGGGAGGCAGAAAGACATGGCTAGTGTTGGAGGAGCTGCTGGATTTGTGTCTGAGGCTTGTGAAAGGGAGGCAGTGTTGGAAAGGTAAAGCTGGGACCAAATATGGTAGGGCCTTGTTACTGAGGGAGTAAGGTTCAGTTTTATTCCATAGGCAAAGATCTTTGGAGCTCTTGTAAAATCTCTGGAGATGCAGAAAGAGACTACATTTTTCATTAAGTTACAAAACTAGGAATTATATTTCCATGCCTCAGTCCCCTATACACAGAGCATCAAAACAAAGGTTTCCGGCCTTCGGCAGAGGTGGAATAATGGAGATAGAGAGTAGCATGGGGTCTGAGCACCTATGGTGCCTGGAGGAAGTACATGGGCAATTTGGGGAAGAAACCTGTGAAAATATGTTTTTCCACATGCTTTGGAACAGAGACCTTTTTTTTTTTTAATTTATTACTTCTAAATGCAGTAGTAGCTAATGGTTATTGAATAGACAGCCCCATATCTATAATCTAGCTGCTCCCCATTTATTGATTAGTGTTAAGTGCAGCCAGAAGTGAATTTGCTACAATAAATTACCTCCAGACCCTGGGGGTTAGCTTAGCTGGGGGGAAGGATTGTTATTTGAACATGAGCTGCAGACACGCTTGTCCTCATTTGGAAGAGGTGATAATTCTGGCTATGGTGATGGGGCTCAAGTACTTGGAGGCAGGCACATTGCAAACTGCCCAAGAGCATGACTTGAACCCTGTCTGCAAAGTCAAAAGCAGGAAGATGTGAATCAAATAACAGTCTTGGATTATGGATCCCAAACTTTGATCTGTTCATCATTTTCATTCTTGGAAAATGGTCCAGATTTAGAATTAGAGAAAGATGTATGAAGGGTGGTTGGATTATACTTGTTAAATTATGTGTTTCTTCAATGTTGGGCCACTTATTCTATCCTTGACTGACTGGCTATGTCAGGGTTGAGTTTCCATGGTTAAGTTTCCAAGGGTAGCACTGACCAAGTTTATCTTGTCTAACTCTAAGTCAACTTACAGGTCCCTGTATTTAAGAAATGTCTTTGCATTTGTTTTAAAAAAGGTGATTTTGACAAATTTTATACCTCCAAGAAATTTGTAAGACTAGTAAAATGAACAACTGTCAAACCTCTACCTGGAGTCACATTGGCTTACTTGCTATCAAATGTTTATCTCATCTCATCTCATCTCATCTCATCTCATCTCATCTCATCTCATCCCACCCCATTCCACGCCATCCCATGCCATCCCATGCCATCCCATGCCATCCCATTTCATATCAGAATCTATCTTTTTTTCTGAATTTCTTGACCCTAAGTTGTGGACATCATGACCTTTCAGTTTCAGTTTGAGTTTCTTTGGAAGAAACCTTTTTCTTACATGGCCACAGTAGAATTCTCAAACTCAGGAAGCTTAATATTAATATAATATGATTACTATATACTACTATATACAGCCGATATTCTAATTTCGCCAAATGTTCCCATAATGTCTTTTATGACAATCTTTCCTTCTGGCCCAGGACCCATTCCTGAAGCGCACGTTACATTGAATTGTAATGTCTCATTTATCTCCTTTAATTTGAAGCAGTTTCTCAGCCTTTCTTTGTCTTTCATGACATTAACATTTTGAAGCAAACAGGTCATGTGTTTTGTTTTGCAGAATGTTCCTCAGTTAGGGATTGCCTGATCATTGCCTTGTGGTTTGCTTCAGGTTATTCGCGTTGACAAGAATACTACATAAGTGATAGATACTGTGTCCTTCTCAGGGCAGCAGTAGGGGAAAAGATTGCCTATTGCTTCCGTTACTGGTGATGTTAATCTTGAGCATTTGGTTGAGGTTGTTCCCCCATTTCTCCACTGTAAAGTTACCTTTCCCTTTGTGTAAGTAATAGGTTATCTGTGGGAAGATACTTTGAGACTATGTAGTGTAGCCTTTTCGCTAACAAACATTTATGCAGTGGTTTTAGCTCCACTTTGTGATTCTTGCCTGAGTTAATGGTGATTTCTAACTCTGTCATCCCTGCTCCACCGACGGAATGACCTTTGACTATGGACAAGAGCTTTCCCTTCCCTTCCCTTCCCTTTCTCCATCTCTGTCTAGATTTTAGTATCAATACAGACTCTGGATTCTTCTTTCACTCAATGTTTTATAAGCCATTGTGTCTTCATCACACCTGGAGCCCCGGGATTTAACTATGAGAGGAAAATCACAAAGGCCAAGCAGAGAGGTGGTATGAGTGGTCTTGCAGTCTCAAATGCGTTGACTCTAATGGGCAGAAATTAGCGTCACCTGGAATATGAAGATGTGTATCAGAAAATCCAGAGTCTAAACCCCTACCCCATTAGTAGAGCCTCTTTGGGGTCCTATGATATGGTGGCAGGCAATGTCTTTCTTTACCTGAACCTGTTGGTGCCACAAGAATTATGGGGAATTGCAGAGTGGAGAGAGTCATGTGGAGTAGGTTGGAAAGGTATTACTTAGCCAGAGAAAGGAGTTCCATATTATCTGGACTTTAAGCAGGGTCTCCAATTCTTTTCTCCTTATCTCTTCCTGCCATAACACACTACTCTCTGCTTCCTGCTCCTGCTGGCCGGTGTCTGATGACCGTGACAACCACCAGTCCAAAGAGTTGCCTGTATCTTATCAGTGAGGTATAGTGAGAATGTTTGAGCTCTGGTTTTAACTCAGCTTCACTCCTTGCCTGCTGTGTGACCTTGAACATGCAGTCTAAATTGAGGCTCAGTTTTTTCATCTCTTTAATGGGATTATATATACTTTTCCCCATGGGATACCCATGGGGAGTCAAGGAAGATTATACATGTTGAGCAATGAGCACAGTGTCTGGCATCAGCAGGTGCTTGATAATTAGTGGGTAATATGATTCAGCATTAACATCCTGTTTAATGCTCTTGGAATATGTATACTTTGCTCTAGGCCCTGTGTTGTATAAAGGAATTAACTTTATCTGACTTTAGTAGCCATGTTCACGTGTCCTTTAGCACTGAGTTGCTGTTCTGACATCTAGGATCTTTGAGGTACCCCCGCCTCTCTTTTGTTTCTAACATTTTCATTTTAATCCCTGCGTAGTCAAATTGTGCATAATAATACTAATAGCTACAGATGGAGAAATGGAGGCATAAAGCAGTTAACTGATCCCAGCTCATACCACTAGTCAGTAGGTCTGGGGTTTAAAGCCAGACAGTCTGGCTTTAGAACCTACATTTTAGTCACTAGGCCACATTGCTTTCTTAGTCTAGCACTGAGGAATGGGTCTGTGTCTTCCGGTTTTGTTGCTAGTGTGGACCTATTTTCTAGTTAGGCTCCTGCTGCCTGCCTCCCTGTCACCCTGATCCAATGCTAGGTGCCAACATCAGTCTGCTTACTTCATTTCCTGCCATTTCTTGGTGCTGAGTGTGGACTCTCACGTCACCAACTGGCCTGCTGCCGTGGGTGCCTGCCTGCCCCTTCCTCCTGCCTTACTTTATTCAAAAGCTGCCTGTGAATGCAGCTTTAGTTGCTCATCTGGAGACCTAGAAAGCTCTTCTTAAGACTTCCTGCTCTCCTGGCCCGAGCCTACATACTTGCGAGGCCCGTGGGCTATCACCAGCATCTCCCTGGGGTCTTGCTAGAGCCCTTTCTCTCTAGGGGCTGTGAACCACGGTGGTGTGCTCTGTGTAGTTCACAGACCTGGTAGAGGAAGGTAACGTAGAACTGGGGCTTGGAATCAGACAAAGCCTTATTTCTGTCCCAACGATGTCACTCACCACCTCGGGAAAGTTACTCTTGGCCTCAGTTTTCTTTTCTGCAAAATGGAAGTAGTAATGATGGAAGGGTGGAATGAGAAAGTATATGTAAAAACAGCACAAAAACACACTCCTGAAATCTGAGTGTGGTTGGAGTCCAGGGAATTGTACTGTGTCAATGTCAACCTCCTGGTTTTGATCATGTGTTGTTGTTGTGTGTGATGTTGTCATTTGTGGAAACTAGATGATTGGTACGTAGGAATTCTCTGTACCATTTTTGCAACTTGTTTTGTAGCTGCAATCATTTTTTAAACAGGTTAAATAGACTTAGTGTAGTCCCTAATATCTATTAATTGTAGTTAAAAAATTTTTTTTTAATGTTTTTTTATTTTTGAGAGAGAGAAGAGTGAGCGCACATGGGGTAGGGGCAGAGAGAGAGCGGGAGATACAGAATCCGAAGCAGGCTCTAGGCTCTGAGCTGTTAGCACAGAGCCCAAGGTGGGGCTCGAACTCACGGACTGTGAGATCATGACCTGAGCCAAAGTCAGATGCTTAACCAACTAAGCCACCCAGGCGCCCTATTAATTGTAGTTTTAAAGCTTACAAAATGTCACCAGGAATTCTGATATTTGGCACTAACTCAACTTATTGAGGTGTGTGTGTGTGTGTGTGTGTGTGTGTGTGTGTGTGTGAGAGAGAGAGAGAGAGAGAGAGAGAGAGAGAGAGAGAGAGAGAGTCTACCTAAGAGAAAGTAGAGCAAATGAATTTTAAAATTCTATCTCTTTTCTAACTTAATGAACAAAATCAATGGCGTCACCAGGAACCACAAGTGAATTCCCTCTGTGATGTAATTTCATCTTCTCCCAGTTGAAAACCTTGCCTTTTACCACCCTCAGCGGTCTCTATTCTCTTCAGATTTATTATCTACCTTCTATTTCAGTGGGTCTTAATCCAGGCTGCACAGTATACTCACAAGTGATTAAACCGGCATCCCTGGCGTGGGGCCCTGGCAGCTGTAGGTTTTAAAAGCCTCTCTGGTTAAGCTGAGTTCAGCAGGCCTGAGAACCACTGCTCTGCCTACACCACAGGCTCCCTGGTCTTCCCTTCCTCCTCTATGTCCTCCCACAGTCACAGTACCTTGGTATTTAAAAATATTCCACAGGGCACCATTTTTCCAATGACCATGAAGGCCTTTCCTGACCACAGCTACCAGATAGACTTTGCTCCTTTCTTACAGTATGTATCTGGAACGGGCGTCTTGAGTTTTGGAATGATCACAGAATGAGCTCTCCCACCCTTCGAGATGCCATATGTCCATGCCATTTTCGATAACTGAAGTGTCACCAAATGTTCCTTGTGTTGTCTTTCTCCAAAAGCCAATTCAACAGAATGCAGGCGAAGTGCATGTTTTCTTTTGGGAATGTGATACGTGGAAGTTTTCAGAAGCCTGCTAGGCACTGACTATTTTTACTTACTATTTCAGTGGCTGACATGTTTTCACCACCTTCGGGATAAACTGACTTTGAGACGTTGCCTCAGTTTCTTAGTCACCAGCCCTCCTTTCTTCATCTTTCCAAAAGGAAATTGTGTCATAAAAATAATGTACTTACCTTGTAGAACATTTGATAAATGGTAAAAGAAGAAAAAAAACCCTCCTGAATATAATTTGTGCTATCATTTTGGCATCCTTCCTGAAGTCTATCTGTGCCTTATTCTTATAGTTGCAGTTATGGTGTGGATACAATTTTGTATCCTGATATTTTTTTCCACTGAACATTTTATCTTAAGCATTTTTCTGTGTTGCCACATAATGTGTGTATGTGAATGTGTGTTGGACATTTAGGTTGTTCCCAGTTTTTCACTTTTTTTTAAATGTTTATTTTTGAGAGAGGGAGGGAGGGAGGGAGGGAGGGAGAGAGAGGGAGAAAGAAAGAGACAGAGAATGAGTGGAGGAGGGGCAGAGAGAGAGGGGGACAGAGGATCCGAAGTGGGCTCCATGCTGACAGCAGAGAACTTGATGCAGTGCTTGAACCCTCGAACCTTGAGGTCATGACCTGTGCTGAAGTTGGATGCTTAACCAACTGAGTGGTCCAGGTTCCACCCTCCCCCCCTCCCCCTCGCAATTTTTCACTCATGAAAGGAATGTTATGATAAAAATCTTTGTGCATCTAGATATTGCTGTATATTAAGCTGTATCCTAAGGGTAGATAACTAGCAGTGGAAACACTGATTCCAAGGGCATCTTGATTCAAAAAACCACATCACAGAAGAGCCCTAAGTAATCTCTTCCGCTGGGGCTTCTTCCAGCAATTCCAATCAGCACTGAACCCCTTAGATTGACTGTGACAGTGCTCATTTCTCCCAACTTGGAATTGAGTATTATTATTATTTTCAAGCTAATCTGCCCTTTCATTAAAGCCGTATGGTGCCTATGCTGACGGTTTCTGTGTCTTTTGCTAGCATACTGCTCAGGGGAGTAATATAGTCATTTTTTGTTTTGCTCCTAGTAGGTATCATCCCTCTTTTGCATATTAGCAAAGGAATGTGCAGAAAAAGTGAATGATTTGCCTATGGGCACACAGCTGAGAAAGAGAATAGCCAAGAGTTAAACCTGTAACGTTTTGGCCCCAGAGCCTTTGTGCCTTCCAGTCACTTGACTCCCAAGCTAGAAGCAGGAGCACAGAGAACGGAGTCATAAATTGTTCTTGGGCAAGGAGTTGGGGGCAAAGGAGAAGAGGTAACATATGCCCAGGAAAGACCTCATGAAGGTTCCTGTCTTCAAGGACCTTAGAGTTTAGTGGAAGAAATATAAAGGTAAATCAATGGTTACTGTATTTTTACCAACAGCTTTATTAAGATATAATTGGTATAGAAAAAAACTGCACATGTTTAAATATTCAAATGGATGAGTTTGACATTTGTATACATCTGTGAAGCCAGTTGTTTTTTTTTTTTAATATAATTTATTGTCAAAATGGCTTACATACAACACCCAGTGCTCATTCCAACAAGTGCCCTCCTTAGTGCCCATCACTCATTTTTCCCTCTCCCACAACTCCCCATCAACCCTCAGTTTGTTCTCTGTATTTAAGAGTCTCTTATGGTTTGCCTCCCTCACTCTCTGTAACTCTTTTTTTCCCCTTCCCTTCCCCCATGGTCTTCTGTTCTGTTTTTCAAGATCCACATATGAGTGAAAACATAGGATATCTGTCTTCCTCTGACTGACTTATTTCACTTAGCGTAATACCTTTCAGTTCCAACCATGTTGCCGCAAATGGCGTGATTTCATTCTTTCTCACTGCCCAGTAGTATTCCATTATATATATAGACCACATCTTCTTTATCCATTCATCAGTTGATGGACATTTAGACTCTCTCCATAATTTGGCTATTGTTGAAAGCACTGCTATAAACATTGTGGTACATGTGCCCCTATGCATCAGCACTCCTGTATCCCTTGGGTGAATTCCTAGCAGTGCTATTGCTGGGTTGTAGGGTAGATCTATTTTTAATTTTGTGAGGAACCTCCACACTGTTTTCCAGAGTGGTTGCACCAATTTGCATTCCCACCTACAGTGCAAGACAGTTCCCGTTTCTCCACATCCTCTCCAGCATCTCTAGTTTCTTGATTTGTTCATTTTAGCCACTCTGACTGCTGTGAGATGGCATCTCAGTGTGGAAGCCAGTTGAGTTTGAATGGTTCCACCTGCCCCTCTGGATGCCCATCAGTAAGGTATGAGATTTTGTTAGGAAAGGATTTTTGAAGGTAAGCATCCTTCTGTATTTTAGCCTTTGCTTATCCTTGGGAAATCCTACTGACTTTAGAACAAAGGTGGTCGATTTCGTGGGCAAGGCAGGAGGGGAGCCTGGGAGAGTTCAGAAGCTATATTTGCCAGGCCCTGGCTTGCTGCAAGGACATTTCCTATTCCAGGCTCTTTATCACTGAGGACTTAATGTGGCTGACTCTTAGAATAGTGTGAACAACATCTCCCAGAACTGGGTGGCAATTATCCAAATGTGTAAGGTGACCCCATGCTGATGGGGCCCAGTGTGAAGTGGGTCTACTGGAAGGCAGCCAGGGCACTTTAGAGAATATGAGCAGCTTTACTGTGACAGTTGAGTTGACTATGTTGCCCGGACTCAGTTCTACAAAGCTGTGTGACCTTGGGCATTGAGCTAGACTGTCGTTGAACAGTTGCTATATCCTTCCAAAGGGTGATGATAGTTCTTGACCCACCCAGTAGCTTAGATCAACAACTCAGAGAGAAGGATTATCTCCTTGATTCTGAGTGGAGGCTCATTTTCTAGACAGGAAGTAAGAGAAGCTTTTCCCTTACTTGGGCTTCATTACCCATGGTGGGGGGTGGGTAGGGGAGACATGAGCTGTGTTTGCCTGTTACTTGTTTCAAGGAAGTTTTAAATGCATATATTTCTATTTAAAAGTGATGCGTGCTCATAGAAAAGGGAAGAGGAAAAATATCACCCATTGTTCTTTCTTTTCCTATTGTTAAAACTTGATCGATTTCCTCTATGGATATGCTTGGCTTCTCTTTAATCACACAGTATCATATTCTAAAATTTAATATTATAAACCCACCCAACATTTCCTCACATTTAAACTTTCATGAGCATCAAAAAACTTTAAATGTCACTTAGTGGATACACCATAATTCACTCAACCTTTGTTCATATTTGGGTGCTGAAGTTTTCCCAGTGTTTTTGCAAATGTAGTATAAGAAACTCTGTGGCAGACATCTTTGTGCAAATAGATTTTTATAGATCTAAGATAATTTACTTGGGTTAGATTCTTGTATCCCAGGCAGAATTTGTGGAACTCTCCAGATAAGCAGTGTGTCTATGATCAGAGATGCTCTGGCTAATAGTGACTTTGTTGTCCTTCTTTGGACACTGTTCCAACCCTCCCTCAGTTGGTATTTTCTTACCAAACAGGTATTAATTGTAATCTCTTTAGTCTTAGAATGTTTTGCCTGGACTCTTCCTTTGACTGGTGCATAGGGTCTATGTAATTTTGATATTCATGTTGTATGTTGATATAGGACATTTCAGAGAATCCTTTCTCAGTTGTGCTCAGCATATTTTGTGTTGTACTCTGCAGTGTTTAATTCAATTCCACATACATTTGTTGATCACTGAAGAGCAGCTGTGAGTCAGTTGAAGGAACTTTAACTGGGATTCAGAAAATCTAGCTTCAAAGTCTGGCTCTGTCCTTTACTAATGACCTTCCACACAGCTTTCTGAATCTTGTCATTTTGTTTTCCACCTGGAAAGTGGAAATAATATCTTTCTCAGTGGGTATTTGTGAAGATGAATAGATGATGAGCTTAGTAAACTATTTAGTGTTATGTAAATGAGAGGCACAATTATTGCCATATATACAAACTGTTCTGTTGGATACTTACGGTAACACTAAGATGAGCCACTTATTCATTTATTTGTTCAACAAACATTTATTGAGTAGCTACTGTACACAAGGTAATGACCTGGGTGCTGGGCGTACAGTGGCTGAATAAGGCCCTGTAAGCCCTTGAAGAGTTTTAAATCTAGTAGTGTAGACTGTTGGGCTGTCCAATATGGTAGCTGTTTGCTACGTGTGACTAGTGCCACCAAGCAACAGATTTTCAAATTTTATTCACTTTTAATGAATTTAAATATAAGCTTTAACACTGAGACCAATTCAGTTATTGGAAAACTCCTACTGTTAAGAGTTATGTCTGGGGGCGCCTGAGTGGCTCAGTCAGTTAAGCATCCAACTTCGGCTCAGGTCATGATCTCGCGGTTCGTGGGTTCAAGCCCTGTGTTGGGCTCCGTGCTGATGGCTCAGAGCCTGGAGCCTGCTTTGGATTCTGTGTCTCCCTCTCTGTCTCTGCCCTCCCCTGCTCGTGTTCTGTCTCCCTCTCTCTCTCAAAAAGAAACATTAAAAAAAAAAAAAGAGTTATGTCTTAAGAGTTTCCATTGAGAGTTATGTCTGGAACAACTTGAGTGTGTGAATCTATACTCTCAACTGTACACTTAATGAAATCTAAACACTAGCAAATATTTCTAATGAAAATTTAGCTTCCATATTAAGATGTGCTATAAGAGTAAATTACACCTGGTTTCTAGATACAAAAAATAAAATATTAACAATTTTAATATTGATTACATGTTAAAATAATATTTTGGATATTTTAGGTTAAGATGTATTATTAATTTGCTATATTTACCTTCTTAAATGTGGCTACTAGAAAAATTAGATATGTAGCTTGCACCATATTTCTACTGACAGTGCTGAAGTCAGTATAGAGATACGTGATCACAATGTGAAATTTAGTGCAGACTGAACTGAGGGACAAATGCTCTGGGAATTCTGGTGTTGGGAGAGAATGAATCATTCCACCAGCGTGGGGTTTAGCAGCGCTTCTTGGAAGCATCTCGTTTGACTGAGCATTGAATATGTTGAAAATGATGGATAAGTTTTTAAAATTAATTAATTAGTTAATTAATTAAGAGAAAGAGAGCCCAAGCAGGGGAGGGGCAGAGAAGAGGGAGAGAGAGAGAATCTCAAGTAGGTTCTATACTGTCAGTGCAGAGCCCGACGTGGGGCTCGAACTCTTGAACCGTGAGATCATGACCTGAGCTGAAACCAAGAGCCAGACACTTAGCTCACTGAGCCACCCAGGTGCCTGGAGAGATAAGGTTTCTGGTTAGTTTCTGTGAGGGGATAGTAAGTGCCAGTGAGAGGAAGTAGCTTTCACAAAAGCATTGTGGGCAGAGAGTTTAGGGACGGTATTAGGAAATAAATGGTTTAATTTTTTTTACTTTTTATTATTATTTTTTTAACGACCATTAGTTTTAGCTCTGCCTTACCTGAAGCCTCAGAGGAGGTTCAAAGTCTTTTCATGCCCAGGCTAGGCCCAGGTATCCTGCAGTATCATCCTGATCCCCCAGAGGGCAATAGAAAACACATGTGGGAATTTTGGTTGTCATAATGCCTGGAGGTGGGGGTAAGGGAAGATTTTAAGATCCTAAAATACAAAAGGCAGTCCAACACAAAGAGGAATTGTTTCGCCCCAAAAGCCCATAACAACGCCATTCAGAACCTCCTGAGATAACCGATGGAATTGCTTTTGGGAATTGCTTTGTTTCTACTACCTCCAAACTACTTATACCCTTTCATTTCTCTCTACTTAAATTTTCTCCTTAAGAACAGCTGAGTAACTAAAAATCTAAAAGCTAGATGATAATCCAGTCTCAGATTGGGAATACAGTTTTTATTCATTCATTTTTACTGAAAATAATGAGTACTAAAATGAAGTGGAAAAATCATGGTCCTAGGTCAGAAACCTGGAGTTTTTAACCTTTCCTCTGCCATTTGTTTGTTGTACGATTTGGGGTATGTCACTCAGTCTGATAGCATTGTGAAAGGGGATCAACACCTGTTTCAGAACTATTGTGAAAATAAAATAAATGGAGTAAATGAATCTGTAAAGTGGTATAGCACTATAAAATGTTCACTATTTTGAACAGTTATTAGTAACAATATTTTTATGGTAATTAACAATTGTGGGGTGCCTGGGTGGCTCAGTCAGTTGAGTGCCTGACTTGGTTTTGGCTCAGGTTATGATCCCAGGGTTGTGGGATCAAGCCCCATGTCAGGCTCCATGCTGAACAAAGAGCCTGCATGAGATTATCTCCCTGCTGCTCTCCTGCTCGTACAAGCTCTCTTTCTAAAAACAGACAAACGAACAAACAAACAAAAAACCAATTGCAGTTATGGGTATAATTAATGCCCACACAATCATTCATAACCACCTAAAAATTACCAACAATTTTTATTATGAATTATTTTATTATATTTTAAATTACAATCAATAAGAAGTTATGAAAAAAACACTCTTTATTGAAAATGTTTTTTATGGGGTGCCTGGGTGGCTCAGTCGGTTAAGTGTCCGACTTCGGCTCAGGTCATAATCTCATGGTCCGTGAGTTCGAGCCCTGCGTCAGGCTTTGTGCTGACAGTGCAGAGCCTGGAGCCTGTTTCAGATTCTGTGTCTCCCTCTCTCTCTCTGACCTCCCCCCACTCATGCTCTGTCTCTCTCTGTCTCAAAAATAAATAAATGTTAAAAAAATTTTAAAAGAAATGTTTTTTATTTATTTCTTGAGAGAGATAGAGATAGGGAGCATGAGCGGGGGGGGGGGGCGGGGGGGTGCAGAGAAAGAGGGGGACAGAGGATCCAAAGCGGGCTCTGTGCTGACAGCAGGAGCCAGTATGGGGCTTGACTCATAAACCGCGAGATCATGACCTGAGCTGAAGTTGGATGCTCAACTGACTGAGCCACCGAGGTGCCTGAAAAAAACGCTCCTTTAAACCCGAGAGTAAGAACTTTGCTTAGACGGGAGTTCTGACATCTGCGACCCCCACCAGTCATGTACTTTCTTCAGTGTGTAAATGTTAGCAGGCCCAGGAATAAAAGAGTTAATGGGAGGAGGGGGTGAAAATGCATGATTTGGGAGCTGTCAGTCAAACATGAAGCATCATGCTGTTCTCTGTTCAGTAAGCAGTGACATCCTGTCCAACACCTCTGCCATTAGTTTCTCCTTTTTCATTCTCTTCAGCTATCAGTTTGGCTCAAGTCCTTGGCACCTCTCACCTTTCTATCATAATAGCCTCCCAACTGGCCTCTCTGCCTTTAGAATCTCCTCATCTAATCCATCCTATACTTACAAACCTTCAGTGGCTCCTCATTGCTTACAACATCTGTGCTCAACTGAGGCACTGGGAGTCATTGTTGAATCAAAGTAATTTGTTACTACTAATAATTAGAGAGCAGAAGTCTGTGAATAATTTATTCTCTTTTTGTTTTACTCTTTAAAAACCAATTAGAGCAAGGTTCACTGTATCATTGCTGTCTAGTGTGAGAGAATGAGGGTAGAATTAGAGCTAATGCATGGAAAAAATCACAAATAACCCCCGGATATGCCTGCAGATGGTGTCATTCATCATTTATGTTGTGGGAGAAAATAGTTGAGAACCAGTAGTCTGAAGAATAAAATCCACATTCCTTTGCATATCATAAAAGGAATCCATGATGTGGTCCTTATTTTGTTTTGATTCTCCCCTCCCATCACCTAACCCACTTCTGCCTTCCCTACCCTCTGTGCTGTTCCGCAGCCACTTCAGTTGTAGTGACATTTGTTTCCTACCCAGCATGTATTCTTTTCCTCTTGCAGAGCGGGGAAACTGTTTTTCTACTTAGAGCCCACATGGCTGGGGTGGGGCTGACCCCGCCTTCAACGTCCCAGGTTGGGTCTTGTATCCCAGGTCTGGTTGGTGGAAGTACAGGGTTGGAGATGGGGAGGTGCCTCTAGCCGTGTCAATCAGAATGAACCTTTGGTTTTGCAGGGATTATTGGGAAGCTGGTGCCAGGCTGGTCGGATGTGTGCTGGTCTTCCCAGGGGCCATGTAGTCTCCATGGGAAAAGCCTACCCCAGGGTATGAAGCTGATACAGAAGAGAGGAGCACTGAGAGATAGGTAGACACAAAGTCTCAGTAGTATCATTTGAGCCCCTGGATTCACTTGAAGCTAGATAAAGCTTACTTTTATGAGCCACTACAGTGTCTGTCGGTCTGTCTTGATTAAATCAGTTTGAGTTCAGTTTCTGTCACCTTAAACCACGAGTCCTGACCAATATCCTGGACTCCTTAACGATTCCAAACTTGGCAAGCCCTTTACCATGGTGTGTTTTTGCTCATGGTCTGAAGTGCCCCCCCGCCCCCCAGCCCCATCTCTCAACCCAGCAGTATTCTTTGTATATGTCTAGTCCCCAGTCAGATATCCTCTCTGCCTTTCCATCCTACCTGGGCAGGATGAGTCTCCTCCTTGCGTTCCTGTAGTTCAAGGTCATTGCACTTTGTCTTACACTTAGCCACATGTGCTTTGGAATTTCTGACCCCTTACTGTAAGATACTTATTTTCAGACATTTTCTTATCTAAATTTATATTCCTGACACTTTGTTCAGCTTTTTTTCAGTAGACTACAAATATTTGTTGACTTGAATTTAGCATTAAAAGAGAAATACTGAAAGGAAGAAATAAAGAAAGAGAGAGAGAGGAAAAAAAAAGCGCATTTTCCCCTTTACAATGTAAGTCTTGGACTTGGACTGTGGGTAAAGGAAGATGGGAACGAGTTGTTGAATAACAAGTTAAAGCTATTTAATCTCTCTTTCTGGGAACTGTTTATAGTTGACAGCTGCAAAATATATGGTAGCCCTCGATGGGAGGGATTTAGCATAGCACAAGAGGATGGCAAGGCGAGATGAAGTGATGATTCTTTCTAAGTTACATAAAATCGTGGTCAGTGATACTGTGTCCTGCACAGCTGCAAAGTCCTACCAGCTGATGGGATGCTAGCTCCTGGAAGGTCTCTAAGGACTCTTCCCTTCTCACTGTTCCCTAGTTCAGGCTGTCCTCACCAGCTACTCCAGTAGCATTCTCCAAGGGCTCCCTGTTTTCACACATAGTTCATTCTGTATTTTAGGTCAGAGTGACCCTGTAGATCTGCTCCTGTCACAGCCTCACTTAAAAACCTTAAGTACCTAAGACAGCTCTTTAAAACATCACTTAGAGGGGGCGCCTGGGTGGCTCCGTCAGTTAGGCGTCCGACTCCGGCTCAGGTCATGATCTCGTGGTTTGTGGGTTCGAGCCCCGCGCTGGGCTCTGTGCTGACAGCTGGAGCCTGGAGCCTGCTCTGGATTCTGTGTCTCCCTCTCTCACTGCCTCTCCCCTACTTGTATTCTGTCTCTCTCTGTCTCTCAAAAAAAAGGTAAAAAATAATAAAAAAAATTTAAAACATCACTTAGAGCCTTGCTATGGAATGGCCTGAACTTTGTTTCACAGGCTCATTCCCTAGCTCTTCCATCCTTCCCTGTAGTGTTTCAGCTAAAGTGAAGTGTATGCCAGTCTGCTGTTGACCATACCCTGTTGTTTTGTTTTTTTTTTAATTAAAAAAAATTTTTTTTAAATATCGATTTATTTTTGACAGAGAGAGAGAGACAGAGCATGAGCAGGGGAGGGGCAGAGAGAGAGGGAGACACAGAATCCCAAGCAGGCTCCAGGCTGTCAGCACAGAGCCCGACGCAGGGCTCGAACTCACAGACTGCGCGATCATGACCTGAGCTGAAGTCGGACACTCAACCAACTGAGCCACCCAGGTGCCCCATGTCATTTTCTGATTTGATAGTTCTCTTAGGGAGATCTCTCCACCTGGAATATTCAGTTCCCAACTCTGCAACCCCAAAAGCTGCCATCCTTTGAGGCCACAGACTAATGCCAGCTCTTCCCCTTTCTACATTCTGAACTGCTCTATAATGTTTTGGTCTGTGTGTGTGTGTGTGTGTGTGTGTGTGTGTGTGTGTATTTTTCCTGTATTAGGATAGTCTAGCTGCTGTATAACAAACAGACCTCAAATTTCAGCAACTTAACACAATAAAACTCTGTTTCTCACTTGCCACCTCCTATGAGTTTAAGCATCTTTTGTCTGGCCACCTCCGGTCAGAGACTCAGGAATCTGGGCATCTTCCATTATGTAGCTTTACCACCTCAGAGGCTTTAGTTTCCACCTGTCTTTCTAGAGAGCAAGAGAGAAAGAGAGAGTATGGTGACTAGTGTGAATTGTTCTAGAGGCTAGACTGGGAAGTGGTGCATGTTGTTCTACGTATGAGTCACTGACCAGGTCTGAGTCATGTGGCACCTGTCTAAAAGCAGGGATGGCTGGGAAATGTAGTTTTTCTCTGTGGGCCCTGGAAGAAGAAATGAGATTGGTGAGCCTCTGGCCGGTCACTGCCACCTCCCTACTGGAGAAGTTTGTCTCATCATGTTAACACTCTGGCATTTCCGAACAAAGTATCCTAAACACATCAGGCATCAGTGAAATTGACATCCTGAGGACCTGTGTGTTTGGCACTATCTTTTGCTGTTGTAATTTACTTCCTTGCTCCTGAGCAGGGACAAAACCTTGAGTGCCTTCCCCTTTTTCACCTTCTCTTCTACTTATCTTCCTTATTAAAGAAAAAAAGGAAGTATAGTTGATACATTTTTCTTCTCTCTAATTTTTCCCTGCTTATCTAAATCTTTCCTGTTTTCTTTGCCTTCTCTTAACTTTTCATTCTCATTCAAAAGCCATGTGCAGAAGGCTGATGTGCACACAGAGTCAGGGATGGATCATGTATTTTCTGGGACAGTGGACAAAGAAGGAGCCCATTCCAGTTCCTTTTACTCTTTTTGGGGGGTGGGTGGGAGAGGTGTTAAATAAACTTTTTATGTGGGAATAATTTTGAATTTACAGAAAAGTTACAGATATGATATGGAGTATCTCCATATACCACTCACTTGGTTTCCCCTAATCTTACATTTTTGTGGTACTCTTGTCAAAACTAAGAAACTAACATAAGTATATTTCTTTGAACTCCAAACTTTATTTGTATTTTGCCAATTTTTCTACCAATGTCCTTTTTCTGTTCCAGAATCTCATCCAGGGCACCACATTGCATTGTTTTTCATGGTTCCTTAAGTTTTTTTCTGGTCTGTAGCAATTTTTGTCTTTCTTTGTTTTGGATGATTTGACAGTTTTGAAGAATATTGGTCAGATATTATGTAGAATGTCTCTCAGTTTGGGTTTGTTTGATGCTTTTCTTATGATTACTCTGGATTGTGGGTTTTTGGTGGAAAACCACAGAGGTGAACTTCTCTCTTCACATCATATCGGGGGATATGTGGTATCACTTATTATGATAAATCCGATACTTGTTTAAGGTAGTAGTTGCCAGATTTCCTCACTGGCAAGATACTATTTTCTCCTTTCCATACTGTTATTCATTGGATAGCAGTCACTAAGTCCATCCCATACTCAAGGGGGATGGGATTAAGCTCCACTTCCTGAAAGGGAGAGTATCTACTTAATATTATTTGGAGCATCCTATTCTTATGCTTCCTCACTTAAATGCTTTCAAAGTCCCTAAATAGATTTGAGTCTCAATGGCAAACATAAATCATGGCCCCAAAAGCTGTCTCCTTGAAAACTAAATGAAGAGCCTTGCAAATTTTTATTCCACAGGTAAGAGTGAGGTCCGTCCTGAGGAATCAAAACAAAGCAAGCAAATGAACCTATTAGCATATAATCATTCTGTGAAGTAGCACACCTTACAGTTGGCTAATAACTGAATAATGCTGCTTGACTCACTCACTGCCTTCATTATTCATGAATGCACATCCTTACTCTTGGGTAAAATGGTGAGGCACCTTGGCAGCGTTTCAGAATTAATCCCAACCTTTGTGACAGGCCAAGGTGTTGAGATACTCTGTTAGTTGGTCAGGGAAGAGGGCAAGAGGGTACATTTTGCTGTTGTTACAGCCACAGTCATGCCCCACCTAAGCAGCTAACAGCATCAAGAATGTTAGAGAGGAACCTGCAGAATGTCTGATGGGAGGTTGAGTTTCTCGCTTCAAAGCCTGCTTTCTCAGCTGTCAGGAAAAGTACGAAGGGAATGCTTTTGAAATTAAAATTGAAATGAATCATTGCTCTAATTGTTTTCCATTTATAAGCATAGTTGGGTGAGATCATTTAGGTGGATCACTTTATTCTACATGTGAGAATCTACAGATGATGTGAAAAGTAATACATCTCAGTTGCAAGAGCAAGGCCTCGTTAAGACTTAGCTGCTAACTCACATCCTCACTGAGACATACAGTTTTGAGAGATAGGAGCTGGTAGGGAAGAATGTGGGTTTTGGCCTCAGGCACCCCTGAGCTTTGATCTGGACACTGCCATTTATTAGTCAAGTGACCTTTTCAATGTCATCTCATTTGAATCTCACAGCTGCAAAATGGACTTAGTGAAATTTTCTTTGGATGGTTGTTGCAGGGATTAAATGAGATAATTAATGGCTGTTAAATACCTACCTGGTACTTAACAGATGGAGGTTGCTTCAGAATGGTGCAAGTAACAGAAAATCCAACCCAAAGTGGTCAAAGAATCAAAAAATATTTCACATAAATAGAAGAGTAGTAGTAGGATTACTTCAGGATTTGTTGGTTCAGATGCTCAGGATTGTCATTAAAAGTCCAGGTTCTTTCCATCTTTCTGCTCTGTCATGCTCAGCAGGATGTGTTAGTAGTCAGAGTAGCTCCCCTCACAGTCATGATATTGCTGCTGAAGTTCCAGGCATCACGTTAATAGATGACAAGCTTCAGGGGAACATGAGGTACCTCTTCCAGTATCTTTCTTAAGAGTGAGGAAAACATTTTTTCTTTTCTTTTCTTTTTTCTTTTCTTTTCTTTTCTTTTCTTTTCTTTTCTTTTCTTTTCTTTTCTTTTCTTTTCTTTTCTTTTCTTTTCTTTTCTCTTTTCTTTCTTTCTTTCTTTCTTTCTTTCTTTCTTTCTTTCTTTCTTCAAATCTACACCTTTATTTATTTACTTTTCAGTTAGTTTAAATCCTTGAGGGGTACAGCATCACACGGATCCTGTGGCCAGTGGCTTTAGCAGGAAGGTGGCTTCGGAATTTGGCACGAACCATGCCGCTGTTTCCATGAGCATGAGTTACTTTTCCCCAGTTACTCTGATTTTATTTGGTTTGCCACCAGGAATCACTGTGTTGTTCTTTGCTTTGTACTAAGCACATCTCTTGCCTAAATAGAATTCAGTTTCATCTCGAGTATAAACACCTTCAATTTTAAGAAGAACTGTGTGTTCCTTCTGCTTCTGGAGACCCCTGCTTATAGCCAGCAGAAATGACTTTGGACCACAACCTTTCAGACATATTTGTTGTTTCATGAGTCCTGTTCCCAGCAGGCCTCCACAGGTTCCAAGATGGTGGAAAGAGAAAGGCAAGGCCAAGGAAACCATTTCTTTTCCTTTCCTTTCCTTTCCTTTCCTTTCCTTTCCTTTCCTTTCCTTTCCTTTCCTTTCCTTTCCTTTCCTCTCCTCTCCTCTCCTCTCCTCTCCTCTCCTCTCCTCTCCTCTCCTCTTCTCTTCTCTTCTCTTCTCTTTCTCTCTTCTCTTTCTTTTTTAAAGTTTATTTATTTTGAGAGAGAAAGAGAAAGTGCAAGTAGGGGAGGGCCACAGAGAGAGGGAGAGAGAGAATCCCAAGCAGGTTCTGCACTGTTAGTGCAGAGCCTGACACAGGACTTGGACTCACAAACTGCGAGGTCATGATCTGAGCCAAAATCAAGAGTCAACTGCTTAAGTAACTAAGCCACCCAGATGCCCCAAGGAAACCATTTTCAAAAGCAACCCCATCCCTTTCCACCCTTCTTTTCCCAGTTGACTATTCATCCTGTCAACTGGGTTAATTAGAATTATATCACAGATTTGTGTCTAAATTGTGGGTTGCCATAATTCACTTTGGGGCCAGTGTAATTGGTTTAGGCCAGTTAAGATCCACTCTTGAGGCAAAGGCTGGTTCAGCCTGCCTAAATCAATAGCCACACTTTTATTACCTGAAAAAAAAAAGAAAAAAAAAAAGGTCTGGATTCTGTTGAGAAGGAGGAACATATGAATCTGTCAAAACTTTTGCAGATTCAGCAAACAAGGTTACTGAGATAATTCATGAGGCTGGTCTTTGGCCTGATTGATTAAAATGTAGATATCTCTTCCTTCTCTTTAAATTGGTCATTTTGTTCATTTTTTATGAACAAATGAAATATAACTCAGCCATCAAAAAGGATGAAATCTTGCCATTTGCAATGATGTGGATACAGCTAGAGTGTATTCTGCTAAGTGAAGTAAGTCAGTCAGAGAAAGACAAATACCATATGATTTCACTCATGTGTGTAATTTAAGAAACAAAACAGATGAACATATGGGAAGGGGGAAAGAAAAAAAGAGAGAGGGAAATAAACTATGAGAGAGTCTTAATGATAGAGAACAAACTGAGGGTTGATGGAGGGAGGTGGGTGGGGGATGGGCTAGATGGGTGATGGGTACTAAGGAGGGCACTTGTGATGAGCAATGGGTGTTGTATGTAAGTGATGAATTGCCGAATTCTACTCCTGAAACCAATATTGCATTGTATGTTAAATAACCATAATTTAAATAAAAATAAAAATAAAGAAAAAATAAAGAAATCTCTCTAAAATATACCTAAAGAATTGTTATTCCCTCTTCTTGAAGTCTTGAGTCTCTCCCTGAAGCATGGCTGAATGGCTTCTGGAGGACCAATCCTGAGGTTATATATATTAAAGTGGTTATTTATACCAAAATTAATTGAAATTAAGTAAAATTACAAATTTAGCTCCTTAGTTGCACTAGGCACATTATAAATGTTTAATAGCCACATGTGGCTACTAGGTATTATATTGGACAGCACAAATTATATAACATTGCCGTCACTGTAGAAAGTCCTAGTGGATACCAGTGCCTTTGATTATTCTCCACATTTTTCCAATTTTTTTTTATGGTTCTTTAAAGATTTTCATTTTCTTTTTTTTTTTCAATATATGAAGTTTATTGTCAAAATGGTTTCCATGCAACACCCAGTGCTCATCCCAAAAGGTGCCCTCCTCAATACCCATCACCCCACATTTTTCCAGTTTTAAATTCTGAGTTAGAGACTCAGGACTACTAATGTCTATGTATAGATTTCATAATTTGATGGGTAAATTGATTGGTTGAAGAATAGAACACATCAAAATGATTTATGGGTCAACATTTAGAAATTCTTACCATAAGTTGTCAGTTGATCTATATAAACTGGAATTAATGATTCTCAATGTGCCTACATTTTCAATATGAGTTTTAATTAATTAGTACTTAACATATCTTTTATCTATTCATTTATGCTCACAAACCTCAACTCTTGGATATTCTGGAATGATAATCTCCGACCTTAGTATTTTTTTCTTGGCTTGGTCTGCCTAGGACTCTGCATTTCCTAGCAATTAACACCTTCATCAATCAGAAGTTTGGAAAAGGAGAGTGCATTAAATTCAAATATTGGAAGATTATAGCTTGTGTCTTGGGTAAAGGTTTGGTGGGAGAACATTGGTCCAAATGAGTTTGGACCATCTGTTGATTTAATTATATACTGGTATTGGGGTACCTGGGTGGCTCAGTTGGTTAAGCATCTGACTTCGGCTCAGGTCATGATCTCATGGTTTGTGGGTTCGAGCCCCACGTCAGGCTCTATGTGGACAGCTCAGAGCCTGGAGCCTGCTTCGGATTCTATATCTCCCTGTTTTGCTGCCCTCCTCCGCTCATGCTTTGTCTCTCCTTCTCTCTCTCTCAAAACTAAATAAACATTCAAAAATTTTTCTAAAAATACTGATATTAATAATAGTACCTTATATTGGAATATCCCTTTCATATTTGTTATTCCATTTAATTTTCATGACAAATCTAGAAGTTACTGTAATATCCTCATATTTAGACAATAGATTACTACTGTGTAGTAATGGTACATTACTTGTACCATTGTAGTACATTGTAGTACATTGTAGTGCATTGTAGTACATTGTAGTACATTGTAGTACATTGTACTACATTGTAGTACATTGTAGTAGTGGTACATTAGTTGAAGGTTAACACTTTCTAATAAAATAAGTATTTGGCTCAATAAAACTGTCACTTGAACATCCACAATGTGTGTTTCAAAAGATTTTAAAACTAGGGTTTGAACCCAGAACTCCTGATTCAAAATTCATTGCTATTTGTATTATCCTCAGTTACCTTTTTGTTGTTGTTGTTCTCTATTATATCCTAGTATCTTTTCCCTTTGTCAGAGATATTTAACAAATGACCATGCTAAACTCTCATAGGAAGTTGTGATATACAAAATAAATGGACTCAATTCTTCAGTATTCACTGAAGAGCTTGGGGATCTTGACATGAAAGATGTGCTAAATTATAATTATATAGAGTTATATAAATTATAATGGAATTTCCTTGATCAATCAGAGATATAAACACTTATGGATTGATATATGCCTCTTATTTACTGTAAGTAACCATTGCCATGTAAGTGTTGGGATGATGTCAAAGAGAGTGGAGAGTCGGAGTAGGAGATTGTGAGTTGAATGGACAGACACTTTGCCCTAATGTATTCCCTATTAATGTTGTTTCCAGAGAGGAAACACTCTTTCAACTGATGTAGACAAAACTTGAATAATAGGTTGAGTGAATTGAGTAACAAATATTGAAGTAGAAATGATTATTGGCTCTTTTCATCATTTAATCTGATGATGAACAGCCTTGGTCGCCTCTTCATCTGCTTCTTCTCCAGGGGACAGAGGAGATACAACAGCTGGCAATGAATCCACCCTTCACCTAGTTGATTATTCAATTTTAGAGCCTTTATTTAACTGTGGCTGCTAATCAGCTTTTTTCCAGGCAGTCTTCACATTGCTTTTTAATAATGGTGACACCCAAGCAAAGCATATGACAGGAATTAATTTGATTGTGTTGTCCAGAAAGTGGAGCATGGGCTCAAAGGGTGCTGCAATTGCACAGCCCTTAAAGAACCAGGTGATGCTGACTTTTTTTTGATGGAGAGTGAAGATGGAAAGTGCTGGGGCTGGAGGTGGACCCTGGTCTATTTTTAGATTGCTTTGGATTGCTTGCTATGCATCTTTGCTTGCAGCATGAAAGCTGGTTTCTGGAAGCACAGTTCCCTTCACAATACATACTATGTTTAGTGTTTTGTAGGGTCTTTATTGAACCAGACCCCTTAATTTATAAAAACAGTATGATATTCTTATGCCCATCCTGGATTACTATATACAGGAATAAAATAAATGAATGAATCAATCAATTAATGAATGAATACACGACACTGTAAAGGTGAACTACATTAAGAAAATACAGTGCTTTATAAATGCGGGGTTTAAAAGGAAAGTGTTCTTGGTGTAATTGCTTCCTTCTTTTCTATTAAGGACTGCTAAATAAACAACACCAAACTACTTTCAATTAAACAAGTGAAATCTTCTTGTCTTTTTCATATAAAGGCAACTTTTTGGAAAAAGAGGCACAGACTAGATTCTGTTAGGCCCAGACACTTCTGTTTAAATATGATTCAGTAGAGACTTTTTTAATTGAGGTATAATTGGCATATAACATTACATTAGTTTCAGGTGTACAAAATAATGACTAAATATTTGTATATGCATATTGTGAGTGACACAGTATAGATTTATCCTGGGTGCAAGGAACTGAGAGCTAAGGCTATCTCAACTTGGGTCGACATTTCAGCAACTTTGACCTTGCTGTTATTGCTATGTGCTTGTTTTGGCCCCTCTCTCTTTGTAACCAAATATGCATTTTTATCAGAAAGAGCCTTCTGATGAGATATAAAATCCAAGGGAGAAGTAAAATTGAGTTATTTTGAACCAATTCACTCTTTCAACAAATATTTTTGGGCATTTACTATATGCTGGACACTTCTGGGAACAGAGGAAGCAAAAATGGATGCATGAATTAAAGTTATTGGTGTTGACCATAGAGGGTTGTACTTTCTTCAAAACTTCCCATGAGATATCTCACTTCTCACCACCACGACTCCAGAAAGTTTTTCAAAGTTTTCTTTCCAACAATCTATAGGACTGGCTATGAGAGGAGTTTGGAGAACACATTTTTCTGCATTGCATTACATTTTCCTTGATGTTTTCATGTTCCTTCTAGACTGGCAGGTTGGGAAGCAACATTCAATCCCCTTAATCTGCTGTGAACTCCTTCTCCTTCTCTTCCTCCTTCTCCCCTTTCTCCTTCTCCAACCCACCCCCCTTCCTCCTCTTCCTTCTTCTCCTTTTTCTTCTTCTTCTTTTCAGGACTTTAGGTTTCTCTATTAGAATGGTTTTTCTTAGGAGTAAGGCATAATGAATTTGGCAATTTAGAAGTTCTCTCTCATCAGAGTGAAGAATGAAGTCCTTGCCTTTCTTCTTTGCCTTCCTTTCTTTCCTTAACCTCTTTAGGCTCCTGAACTTTTTTCTCTAACCTCTTCATTGGAACTGCTCTTGTCTAGGTTTTCACTGATTCTTGTGTTGCCAAATGTAATTGCTACTTCTTTACCTTCATCTCACTCAGTCCATGCTACTGCATGCTGCACAGTTAACCATTTCCTTCTCAAAACACCTTTTCTCCTGGGTCATGTGACACCACATTCCCGTGTGTGTGTGTGTGTGTGTGTGTGTGTGTGTGTATACACACACACACACACACACACACACACACACACACACCTCATTGGCTATTTTTTTCTCAGTCGCATCTACTGGCTCTTCACCCTCTACTTGACATCTCCGTTTTAGAGAATCCTGTGGCTTAGTCTTCATCTTCTTCTTTGTTCTTACCTTAAGTGTTTCTATCTGTCCCAGGTCTTTATCTTTTGTTTTAACACCTAGACTATGATGTACCTAGATCTAGTTTTCTTGAATGTGTTCTTCCCGAATCTATAAATTTTTCTGCTTGCGCTATTGTGTAAGTACTGCGTGCTAACTGATTATGCCATGGCAGCCCCTTAATCTGTAATTTTTTGTCTTTTACTAAATTTGGGGAATTTTGGCCACTTTTTCTATTATTTTCTTCTGGTCAAATTTCTTTCTCTTTTCTTTCTGGGACCCAACTATCTTTATGGGAGACCTTTTGAAATTTCCTACAAGTCTTAAGGCTCTTTTAGTTTTTTTCAATATTTTTTTTTTCTCTGTTCTTTACATTACATTGATTTCTATGATATCTATCTTCAGATTCCCTGAATTTTCTTTGTCTAACCCTACTCTAAACTCTATGAAGTTAGGGTCCATGTCTGTCTTGTTCACTGCTGTCTCCACTGTCTATAATAGTACCTGAAAGTGCTAAATAAAGAATTATTGAATAAATAAAAGAAAGAGTATGCAGTCATTTGGAAAGTAATGTCTGTGGTTTAGAGACTAGGAGAAGCTGAACTTGGGCAATGGCAATTAGGAGGAAGAGAAGACATACCCAGGAAGGTACGTTATTATGAATCATATTATCAGATCATTTTGAAATTAAAAATAAGTAAATTATCTTGAGGCAGAGAGTGAATGAGTTAGAACTCTAATAGGACTCATTGACTCTAGTAGATAGCTTTACCAGGGCTACCTAAATTTAGGTCACTAATACATTAATGGGAGCTCAAGGGTCATCTCTGATGTACAAGTGACCAAGCATTTACTTCCTTCTAAACATTAAGGATTTAAAATTTTCATTTCAGGGGCGCCTGGGTGGCGCAGTCGGTTAAGCGTCCGACTTCAGCCAGGTCACGATCTCACGGTCCGTGAGTTCGAGCCCCGCGTCAGGCTCTGGGCTGATGGCTCAGAGCCTGGAGCCTGTTTCCGATTCTGTGTCTCCCTCTCTCTCTGCCCCACCCCCGTTCATGCTCTGTCTCTCTCTGTCCCAAAAATAAATAAACGTTGAAAAAAAAAATAAAATTTTCATTTCATCCATCCAATGAATCAATCAATCAAGGAACAAATTATTATCCTTACTGAGAATTGAGTTGGGGGCCAGACCCTAGAGATACAGAGGTGATTACATATATACCTTATGTTGTGAGACTAGTGGAGTCAGACATTCGAACAGTCAGTGGCATTCAGCACAATAAAACTCTAATAAGGGATGTGCTGGGGCTCTCACTTTGAGAATGAGTGTAAAAGATTCAGGGAACGTTTTGAAAGGAGATGCTTGAGTTGTGATGGTTGAAGGACTGGTGACAGCCTTTCAGACACCAAGGGGAAGGCTTATGTGCAGATCCATGTGGGGAAATTAGTAAGAGGTTCATAAACTGTGGGAAAGTTCCAGCACCCTATGATGTAATGTAGCAACCTTGATCCGCATAGATTTATCTTGACCTCCTCAACTTCAAGAGACTAAACCTGAAACAGGACTTAGAACACAAAATGCCCAATAAAAGTTAGCAATAGTAATGTACTTAATCATCATTGCCCATTGCTGGCAACTGGGCAGAGCATGAACTCAGGAGAAGCTTTTGTACTTCTTGTTATCACTCGCTCATTTGGAAGGTAGTAAGGCTAGAGAGGCTATAATTTTTCAAGGTCTTTGCTCCTCTCATTTTCCTTGATATAATGAACATGGTGATGCTCCTTAAGTACTTCATAATTTCCTGTACCTGCATGGTATTCGTATCTTGACCAAATTTGTAATGAATTTTTGTAATGTCTTCTTTACTTACTTTCTATATTTTGTAATGGAGAAATATTACTTCCCATTTCTTCCAGGAAAAAATCTATAATGTTTTTCCCTATAAAGGTGGATAGATAGCTTCTGCAGTGAAAGAAAGACAGTTGTTTCAAATGTGAAAGAGACATCATTCTTGTTGGCTTTGCCTTTCCTATTTGCACATTTGGCACTATTTTCTGTAACAACAACAACCAGAAAATCTATACTATTAAAAAAATTAGTATAAGCAGTTAGATTGATTTTTGGGCTTTTGTATTGGAACCATGCTTCCATTATTATTGCGTGAGGTATGTTGTTTCTAGGTAACAGAGGAGGAAAATCTTGGAAGTTCGGAATCACAATTTTATAATTCTCTAACTTTGTAAGGTACCATATAAAAGAACTTCAGGCCTAATTATACCGGAACAACATGTGCTCTATTTTAATCCTGAACTGAGATAACAGTCATTGGGAGGATTATTTCTGTCTTAACTCAGAAGAAGAAGAAATCTATAAGCCCATTAAAACAATTCATAGTCCTTGAATGAAAGCAGTAAAGAAGTTATACTATTACAAGATTATTTTTGTGTTATTTCACATTAATGTAGAGTGGCTTAAAGAGAGTAAATGCAAAAAGTTTTGAATCTGAGGAAAATTAATTAACTGCAAGGCAATTGAAAAAGCAAGAGTGATTCGTTAGTGTCATTTTTTTTTCCTTTTGATCAATCACTACCAATGTAACATCTTGATAAAGAGAAATTTGAGAGCAATTTTCAATTGTATTTTAACAAAGTAAAAATAATTTTTTTCCTGTTATAAAAGTGTTATTAATGTTTGTTTATTAATATACTGAATATATATACTTAATATAATATACTGTTTTATTAACGTTTATTAATATACTGAATTTGGGGGCTCCTGACTGGCTCAGTTGAAAGAGCATATGACTCGATCTTGAGGTCATGAGTTCAAGCCCCATGTTGGATGTAGAGATTATTAAAAAAAAAGAAATAAACTTAAAAATAATATACTGAATTTGGTAAGCAAATAAGTATATATTAATATATTGAAATTAATGTAAAAATAATCAAAAAGAAGAAAAATTTAAAAATGTAATTCCAATACCCAGATATAACCATTGCAATATCTTTTATATCTTTTTACTGTTGGTGTATGTGTTTCTCAAAAACAATTTTATAATTTTAAATTGTAATTTAAACTATAATTAAATTAATTATAATTATAAATTTATTTAATTGAAGTGACAATTATAAAAAAAATTATAATTTGCTTCCTGCATGAACACTGTTATCAGGAACATCTTTCCATGTCAGTAAATGTGTATCTTCAGTACATTGGTCTCAACCATTTTTGTTTTTTTAACTCCAGCACAATTGAGTGATTAAGCACAGTCTTGACAGTGATATTCAGTGTTGACCTTTTTTTTTTTTTTTTTAATTTTTTTTTTCAACATTTATTTATTTTTGGGACAGAGAGAGACAGAGCAGGAACGGGGTAGGGGCAGAGAGAGAGGGAGACACAGAATTGGAAACAGGCTCCAGGCTCTGAGCCATCAGCCCAGAGCCTGACGCCGGGCTTGAACTCCCGGACCGCGAGATCGTGACCTGGCTGAAGTCGGACGCTTAACCGACTGCGCCACCCAGGCGTCCCGACCTTTTTTTTTTTTTAAGGAGTGAGAAAATAGGATGCACAAGAGGGAGCAAAGATGGTCAGTTATAGATAAAAAAAAATTCATGTGCCAAATACTAATCTACAACATCACTTTTAATGATTTTGTAAATTCTAATGTTTTAAAAACAAATCCCCAGTTGTTGGACATTTAGCGTGTTGCTCATTTTTAACCACAATGTTTAATATTGTGAAAAACAGTTTTTAAATGTTTATCTGATTATTTCCTAACAATAAATTTCTAAATGTAGAGTTGCTTTACTAAAGAGCTTTTCCTGTACTAGTTATACATTGACTTTAAGCCATTGCCGTATTTTCCCCTGAAGTGTCATACACGTTGGTATTACTGTTATAACAGTTGAAGAGATTGTCCATGTTCTACAATTTAGGCCAAGATCATTTTAAGAAATTAATGTCAGTTTGATGGTAGAGAAACATTATCATTGTTTCATTTACATTTAAAAAAAATAACGAAGTTGAAGATTTTTGTAATCTTCTACAGACCATTTGAATTCCTTCTCTTTGTGTCTGTCTCTTGATATCTATATATCTTATTGAATTAATAAGAATTATGACATTACTCTATTTTTATCTCATGCATGTTATAGTTTCTCCTTCATATGTTGTGTAGGTTTAATTTAATGTCATGTGTTGACACATAGGGATTCTTATAAAGTCAGATTTCTCCAATCTTTTCTTTATTTTTCATGCTTATAAAAATAAATTTTCTAAATAAAATTTCCATTTTCATATTTTATAAGTAGTTCTTTAGGCTGTAATTTAGCATTCATGTGGCTCCATTTTTAAAATTTGTATCTTTAATACACTCATGTTTATTTTGGTGTCTTGCATAAGATAGGCACTAAATTAATTTTTTTTTTTTTACCTAAATTGCTATATAGCTAACAGAATACAAACTCTTAAAATTCTATCTTCTCAAAAAGAAAGAAAGAAAGAGCCCTGCTCACGCTCTCACATGCTATGAGATGGACGATTGATGCAGGATGCTACAGCCTCTGGCCAGGGTGAACCTAGCCGTCCACTCAGTGCAGGGGGGCATGGCCTTGTCACCTTCCCCAACATGGCCATAAAGGGGCGGATGGCAATGGCAGGAAGCAGGACATGGGTGACATCCTCTATCACATGATGACCATCACCAACCAGAGCTTGGATGTGGCACAAGCAAAGAAACATGCCCTGACAAGTCACAGAATGGAACCTGCACTCTTCAGCGTCCTGTGTGAGATCAAGGAGAAAACAGGTCTTAGTGTCAGAGGGGCGCAGAAGGAGGATCCTCCTGATGCCCAGCTAATGAGACTGGACAATATGCTTTTGGCAGAAGGGGTTTCAGGTCCTGAGAAAGGTTGGGGATCTGCGGCAGCAGCAGGGCGGCCTCTGGAGGTATTGAACACTCAGGTTATGGAGCCCGATTGACCCAGATCAGACAAATCTATCACACAGAACTGCAGAAATAGGAACAGATCAGCAGCCTCTACTCTCATAGTCCTGCACAAACCCTCTATTGCTCTTGTGTTACACTGAACTAACCAATTCTGAGGGCTGTGAGGGGTAGGTGTCAACAAAAAGAGCAAAATGAATGAGGTCAATGCAAAACTCCCCCGCCCCCGCCAATAAAATTTTATTTCTACCAGTGTTAAATGCCATCTGAAGTCTACTTCAGTTTTTTTTTTTAACTTTCCAATTCGAATCCAATAATCTACCTCTTTTTTTTTTTTTTCTTTTTGCTTTAGCATTAACATTGTTCTATTTACTGTAGCTTTATAAAATATCTGTTAGGATCTGGTTGGGTAAGTTTCCTGTTAGTACCAGTTCTTTTTCCCAGAAATATCTTAATCAATGTGTACATTTAATCTTTCAGGAAAAATTTAGAGTCTCTGACATGCATCCCCCAATCTTATTGAAATGGCATTAAATGTATAGATTACTTTAGGGATCATTTACATCTTTACAATATTGAATCTTTTAGTTCAGGAAGTACTCTCTACTTATTCTAGTCCTCTTTTGTATTCTTCAAGAACATTTTATCAAAAATTTTTAAAACGTTTATTTGTTTTTGAGAGAGAGAAGAGAGCGTGAGTAGGGGAGGGGCAGAGAGAGAAGGAGAGAATCTGAAGCAGGCTCCAAGCTCTGAGCTGTCAGCACAGAGACCGACATGGGGCTCAAACCCACAAACCGGAGATCATGACCTGAGATGAAGACAGGCATTTAACTGACTGAGCCACCCAGACACCCTATCAATTTTTATATGGTTCTTTGTTATGCTTATTTCTAGGTATTTTATATTTATTGTTGTTGTTAGAAACCCCCTACCTTCCTTCCGCATTGTATTATCTTAACTGTTCTTGATGTATAGGAAAATTACTAGTTTTTGTAATGTATTTTGTTACTTTTCTTTCTGAGTTCTTATTTGTTCTCTTTTGAGCTTTTCTGGTAGACAGTCATAGCATTTGCAGATCAAGCCAGAAAAGTTTTCTTCTATTATGCCTTTGATTATTACTCTTGTTTCATTGGTTCTGCTCTTTCTTTAGGAGCTCCTGTTATATTAAAGCACTTTCCTCAGTGTTTTTCTTTGCATGCTGAGGAGCTCTTAAGTTGATTTTCCACATTAATCCCTCTATCAGGGTTATCCAGACATACAGAACAAATAGAATGTATGTATAGATAGAGATTTTTTTAAGGTTGAAGGTCTTCTTTTATTATATATATGTTATATATATAATAAATATATAGTTTGATAGTTTGTGATCAGAATGTTTTTTTTTTAATTTTTAAAAAATGCACATCCAAGTTAGTTAGCATATAGTGCAATAATGATTTCAGGAGTAGAATCCAGTGATTCATCCCCTACATATAATACCTAGTGCTCATCCCAACAGCAAGTGTCTTCCTTAATGCAACCCTTTGCCCATTTAGCCTATCCCCCCTGCCCCCCACAACCCTCCAGCCACCCTCAGTTTGTTCTTTGTATTTAAGAGTTAGAGATTTTTTATGAGGAATTGGCTCATGTGATTATGGAGGCTGATAAGTCCTAAGATCCGTAGTTGGCAAGTTGGTGACCCCAGAGAGTTGATGGTGTAGTTCCAGTTGAAATGCCAGCAGGCTTGAGACCCAGAAAGAACAGTTTGAGTATGAAGGCAGAGAAGAACTGATGTCCCAGCTGAAGCCAGTCAGGCGGAAGGAATTCCCTCTTACTCATGGGACAGTCAATTTTAGGCTGTTATGGAAACTGGAGCATTTCCCATTAACACTGTTGCTGTTCTGAGACCCCCTCTAGCAGCTCCCAGTAGGAACCTTAATCTGGAGGTATGTTTAAGACTTTGGCTTAACCTGGGGTTTTTCACTGTCATTCTGTATGTTTCTAGATGACAGTTTTGGCTTAGTAGCTTGAGTGTTTGCAGTCTCCCTTTATTTCTTCCAGTTCCCTGAGAACCTCTTGAGCTTTTCATAGACTTGGAATTTTGGTATAAACAGAGTATGTCCAAGTATATCCATGAATCAGTGTGGAAAGCAGGGATTCAGTGAGAGAGGGACAGAGGAGAAAATAAAAACTCGTTTTCAGCTTGCCATTAAATCTGGCACCTTTTAGCTCCCTGGTCTCCATGCCCTGGATACCCTCTCATATATTATCTGACTTGGCATTTGGTACTACTCTCCATCATGGAGGAGTCCTTCTAGAAGCAGTTCTGGGTAGGATCCAAAGTCAGTCGTATCATCCTAGTATCACAAATAGCATACAGCAACCACAAAATGATACAAGATATGTCATGTTTTTTTTTTTTTATTTTTCTAAATGAAATCAAACCTGGCTTTAAACTATACTAGCTATAGTTGGTAAAGAATTCTAATGTTCATTTTTATGGGGGTTCTCTTCTCTATGGAATCTTGCAAAGATATCAGTAATTGTGTGCGTCTTGGGAAATGAAGAAAGGACCTGACCTTAATTCTGTTGTGGTACCATCATTGGTATCTTTCCTTTTGTTCCTAGATGCTCCAGTTCAGACCTGGTTCTTTATGTCTGTCAGACTTTGCTTTTATGCTTGTCTGTGATGATGCCGCTAAGATCCCTCCTTGCAGGCTTGACCATGGTGATGACCCAAACATACTCACATGACTTCCCAGGTTCTAGAACTCTAACCCTTAGGGAAAGGGCAGGTCTCTCTTCCTGTTGTTGCATCTGTCTTCTCCTTGGAAATTTATCCTAAAGTATTGTCCTTTTCACTCTTCCCTGAGAGTGACAGAAACCAGCCTTCAAAGACATAGAGACCAGCTCCCTCTTGGGAGGGGAAGGGGATTCTCCCCTTAAGACTTAATTCTTTTGGCTATTGAGTTCCCAACGTCCTGCCCCCAAATTAAAAGCATGGTACCAATTTAATTTCTCAGTAATTTATTCTATTCCAGAATTTCTATCGTCATTTAGGAGAAAAAGGTAAGCAACGGATTTTGAACACTTGACTACAACCTACCATAAGAAATATACCTCTTGCCACACTGATCAAGAAAATAAGAGAGAAGACAAATGAGCAATATAAAGGAATGGAGGAGGGGACATCACTATGGATCTGGGAACATACATATGTATATGTGCCCATGTATGTACCCACATATGTGGTAAACTGACCAGTTGTTATAAGTTTGAAACACTTGAAGACACTAAGAGGTGAAGGACTATTATACTGGAGTCGAAGGCTTAGGTTCTACTTACAGCTCTGGTAATAATTTTGAGCACATCTCTCAACTGCAGTGGGTCTCAGCTTTATTGTTTATAAAAGAGGAAATCAACCTGTACCTTAGACCCTGAGGCCCAAAGGGATCATGTACACAGAATCCCATACAAGTTATAAAGTCCCATTTACACATGAGATAGTTTTCCTATAATTATTATTATTAGTGAAGTTGGGTCAAATAGCTCTTGGTCAAATAGTTTGGAAAGCCTAGCCAGCCAAACTGCTTGAGATTAATATTTTTTTCTTGACCTTTAGAACAAAATCTGTCTGAAGGGTTGGACAGGAAGAAGAATGATCATGTCAAGAGAGGTAGAAATTTCAAGGATGATTTCCCTCTGAGGGGCTTCCAGATGCATACCGAGCAAGGGTTTTGATTTCTATATCCTGCATCTGCGTGATCCCAGGAGCAGAGAAGCAGAGCTTTTCACTTGCATAGTTGAGTAATAACTTGCAAATAAAAATGCTTTTTGCCATATGGTTGAAGAAGTCACAGTGAGATGAGGAGTGTTAAGCACTCCCTTCAAATGCTTATCTTATTGCCATGGAATGGGTGATAGGGTGCTGTTGATGAACTTGTCCAGAGATGTGACTGAAGCTCTGGGAAGAAGTAACTATAGGGTTGTAAGGAGCATGAGTTTTGTAATTCTATAGTTCTGTAGTCCAAAGCAATAGCAAAAGAGGACACAAATCACCTCATGGGGACTGTGGACTGAAAGGGCTTTCAGACCAACCTCTCTTGTTCTGGTTTCCTCTCATTCTCTAGCTCGCTGCTCCCTCAGCTCCCAGCTTTCCAAGGTTACTGCACCTTCTGTGTTTCCCACAGCTCATCATCACTCTCACCCCAGGTGGTGGAATCTGGAGAGGAAAGTACAGGTGGCAGAAAAACTCTGGCACCTTCTCTTTTGCTGTTTTACATATGTATGTGTCTATTATGAGCAGCCCCCCTGCCATTTGGGGAGGTCATTAAGGTGTTTACTTGGAATAAATCTGACAAACTCTGCCTGTGTCTTGGTTATTATGATGCATCAGCTTTAATCAGAAGCAGCAAGGACACTCTACTCCCATCCCTTGAGAATAGCAGGTGTATTATCTTATGGGGTTTGCTGAGCACATTAGGAGTGTCCTTTGGCAATGTGGTAGGTATAGCTGTGTACTAGGAGAAAGAGAAGTACATCAAATCATCTACAAACTGAGTAGTGTATGAGCACCCCATAGTAAACCTAGGTACAGCAATAAAAGGGGGAATGGATTGACTACAGTAATGCTATCAAAACATCGCCTCAAGTTTCTTTTTTTTTTTTTTTAATTTTTTTTTCAATGTTTTTATTTATTTTTTTGGGACAGAGAGAGACAGAGCATGAACGGGGAGGGGCAGAGAGAGAGGGAGACACTCGCCTCAAGTTTCAAAAGACCCTTCAGTTACTCCCCAGAGAAATGTCACATTTAAGGACAAAACTTTCTTGACTCACACCTCTGATATTTTAGGAACTTTAAGGGCTTGGGCTAAGAATCTTCTTTTAAAAAATCCCTCCTTCTTTCATTTTAATGCTCCAAATCTCTTGGAATTTTCTTGCACTTTTACTTGAGCAGACCTATCTCATCCATGCCATTTTGTCCCTGCAATTTGGTTCCATAGTTATGTGCAGCTTTGCAAGATGAGCTTCTCACAAGTCACATCTTTCCACTGTGCAAAACCTTCTGGGAGGTATAGTTCTTTCCTCTGCTGGCTATTCTCTTCAGAAGTTGCCAATGCAACTTTCATCTTTTCACCTCAGAGAGCTGGGGACAAGGAAGAATCTGAGGGGGCAAAGGAATTGGAGAAATTCCATTTTATCCTTCATTCATTCATTCATTCATTCATTCATTCATTCATTCATTCTACATTTATAAGTGTATCCTGTAATGATTAAATTATCACACTGTTGTTGACTGACCATTTGGCACATTGCCTAGACTAGTTTTTTTTTTTTTTTTGGATTATCTTTCCTTATTAGGAATATTTAGCTCCACAGAGTTTAGAAATTAGAAGATATAGTGAGCTCAACCTTGCAAATTTTGGTTATGATTTTTGGTAGAAATTACACTTCAAAGACAGCTAGTGGCCAGTCTGTTTTCTGAATATAGACATAAAAGTCTACAAACGTTATCAAATTGCATCTTACAGTATCATGATCAAGTAAAGTCTAAGCCAGATAAACTGATTTCAAAAGGCAACATCTATTTCTTTTTCTCCCAAGTTATTTTATTTTATTGTGTAAGAACACTTAACATGAGAGCTACCTTCTTAGTGGATTTTTAAGTGTAATGTTAGCAATGTCCGTTTCTGAGTAAATCTCTTACAAAAGTAGAAATAGAAGAACAAATTATTTTTAGAAGGGAGGGTGTTCACTATTGGAACAATGGATTTACGAAGCTATAATGATTAAAACACTGTGTACAGATTCAACCATAGGTAAACATAAATGAAGAAAATAGAGTAAAAAGTCCATAAATGGACCCAAGTATATAAAAAAGTTTTATATGTAATAAAGAAGGCTTTTTAATTGGTGGGTAAAGGATGGCTGATTCAACAAAATGAGTTGGGACCCCTGGTGAAACATTTGTTAAGAATGAAGCTGGATCACTTCTGTCATTCATTCAATAAGCTTTAGAAGGAAGAGAATATGTGAAAAGAAGAGGAAGAGGAAAGAAGTTGAAGAAGCATGAGAAGGAGGAAGAGGAGGAAAATAATATAAGAAAGTAGGAGAAAACATCATTTTGGAGGTGGAACGCTGAGTAGGGGGCTCTAGTGTCTAGAATTGGGGGAAAACCTATGAGAGGACACATAACCACCTTGAGGGAGACACAATATTCAATACAGAGATTCCTTTATGATTCCCAAGGTGTTTAGAAAGTTTAGGTTCTGATGAGTCATCTTTTGGCAACAGAGAATTATGGGGTTTTTTTTGGTTGAAAGATATATTGTAACCATGAATGAGTGCAAGCAGTACTGGGTGAAGATACCAAAATGAGGTTGGGAGAACATCAAGGAAAACTAATTTTATTCATTTTCTTGTGGAGTTTTCCTGTTAAGTGGGCAGGCAAGTAACTTATAGGGGTCTATTGCTGAATCTTGTTTTGTCTACCTTTCTTCTGACATTGTGCCATTCTATGCTGACCAGCCCCCACAGAGTGGGGGTGCACCTCCCCCATTCCCAAGCTGTTCTTATTCTTTTCTTGTCTTCTTAGCTCTGCACTCCTTTTCTTGCAGTTCTGGCTACTGCCTGAATATAGTCCAGAGGTCTCCTGGTCTGAACATAAGTTTCCCCAACAGACTTTGACTTCATGAGCTCATGGCTCCCAGCACTTCTATGGTTCCAGAAATACCCAATTGCCAACCATGGTTCCATAATCTCAGGCTAATTGGTTGTGAACAAGCCATCCTTTCTTGCCACCTCACTCCATCTCTGCTCCCTGCACTGTTTTGTACAATGGGGGTGAGGTTCTGACAAATTTAATATAATCAGTACCTTACACTCACAACTTTGTGTCTTTAAAATGCTATGAAGGTGCTGATAGTTTTTAGAAGATTTCAAGATCTATAATCAAACCTATTATCTTTGGTGTCTCCGAAACATCCTTATTGTCACTTCACACCTGCCCCTCTGCTCCAAGCTTAAAAATCTAAGGACTTTGATATGATATGTAATTTTAGTACTTTCTGGTTTCATTTGCTTACATTTTTGAGACTTTTAAAATATTTCATCCTTTTGAGTCTGATTCAGAGTGCTCTTGAGTTTGCTGTGGGACAGAGAAGGGATGAGAAGAACGCCTTACTCTCAGAAGTCTTGTTCTACCATCTGGTTACAAACCCTGTTTCCCGCTGTGGTGTGTGTGCAAGGCCTCACTACGAGTGTAATTTGTGTCAGTCCACTGCCTCCCAACAGCACCCTCCAGCTTTGTTTGCTTAATGAGAGTACGTTCGACGTGAGATGTTTTATTTCTAGCAAATGTGTAGTTGTGCTTCAAGCCGCTCTGGAGTTTTTGAAATTTCTCTGGGGAGTTTGAAGAGATTTTTAGTTTCCTCTCAGGCAGTTAAAGTCATCTTCTAATAAGCTCAGTTGTTGTTTTCCACACCTGTTTCTGAGATCTTAAATGCAGTAGTTTGGAAAATACCACCCATCTATGGGGTTTAATCAGATGGCAGTCTCTGAAAGGCTGCTGGGTTGGTGGAAGCAGCACCATCTTGAGGGATGATGATTCATCAGCATCGTCGTTCCAGTGGTGTAGAGACTGAGGTTCATCTCTCACTTTAAATTGGGCAGAGAGAGAGGGAAAGGGTGGGAAGGGTAAGAGGTGATGACCAAAAGGGCCAGCAGAGTGGGGCTTGTGGGCCAAATGTGTAGCTGTAGTCTTCTTTTGGTTAGTCAAGGGAAAGACCCACTCTTGCTCAGGTGTCATGGTTTCTTCATGCAAGGCAGTAGGATTTGGTAATGAAAACAGTGCTGATATGAATATCTTTCTGTGTGCTAGGCATTGTCCTAAGCTCTTGATAATAGATATCATTTAGTAGAAAGTTCATGGGCTTTGAAGACACGCACCTGTATTTATACTTGTGTGTTGTAGTCCTGGGTGAGTGACTTCTCTAAACCTCAGTTTCTTCACATATAATCTGACCCTGAAGGGCAGTAAAAGAACCTGCTATAATAATGGCCCATGACATGCCCCTCATGACCATTTTCTTTCATGATCCTTCATTGATTTCTCTTGACATGGGTTTGGTATACCTCATCTCAACCCCGGACATGGCCTTTTCATGCCCCTGTAAATTATACTTCCCCTTCTTTACACATGATCTAAACATATTACTCTCCTTGGTTTAATGGCTCTGTTTGGCTGCCCCTAATCCTGTGCACATCTACATGTCTATCTTGAAATGCAAACCCTTGTAGAGGGCAATGCCACTTCTTCTCTGCAGGGTCAGCCTATGGCCAGGAGAGTTAAGACAGCTTTGACAACTATCTCAATTTCCTAATGGAGATAGTGAGAATGCATGCATACTTTCCCAGTCAGAACTGGCTCTCTGTCAGTTGCCTCAAGAATTGTGGTGAGCATTGCAAAACTTACAGAATTGTCAAATCACTGTGTTGTACACCAGAAACTACTATAACATTGCATGTCAACTATACTTCAAAAAAATTTCAGTACAATAAAAAAAATCAATTCATATATATGCGTATATTGGGAGGAACATGTGTACCCATGGTGGTGAATTTGCATGCTGGATATTCAGGTATTTATTTAGAATGTTACATGTGCCAGGCATTGTTTTAGGTAGGCAAATAGCGAACAAAACAGACAAAAGTCCCTTGCTCATATTTAGCTCATGTGCTATATATAGCAAGGAGTAAATAAGTTACACATACAGCGTGTCACTAGGAGATGAGCTATAGAAGAGTCACATAGGGAAAAGGAATGCGTAGAGTGCTGGAGTGAGTTGAGGGGTTATAATTTCAATTAAGGCCTCCCTGAGAGGGCGACTCTGGGCAGAGTACCAAAAAGGTGAGGAAGTGAGACCTGCAGACATGTGAGAGGGAATTTCAGGCCAAGGGAAGGTCAAGTGCAAAGGCCTGGAGGAGTAACTTGGTTAAGAAATGTCAAAAAGGATGGTGGGCTGGAGCAGAGTGGGAAAGGTGGGATGGGGGAGGGGCAGGGGGCTAGACTATGGAGTTAGGTCATGTGGGGTCTTTGTAGGCCCTTGTAAGATTTCGCTTTTTACTCAGTGAGAGATGGGGGCCACTTTATGATTTTGAGCAGGGGAGGGACATGATTCAACTTGTATTTTGAAAGGATCACTTTGACACTTGAGGAGGGGTGAAAGCAGAAGCAGGGAGACTAGTTAGGAACTATAGCTAGAGTCAGGGTAAGAGATGGTGTAATAGAAGCAGTGCACGTGGGAGATGTGGTCAAGTTCTCGATGTATTTTCAAGGTAGAGATCTGTGGATGTGCAGTGAGAGAAAGCGAGGACGTCAAAGTGGGGAAGGGTAGGTAGAAATGTTGCCTGTTGCTCTAGAAGGCAGAAGTAGGGACAAAGAATGTCATAGAGGAGTTGGTTTCGGTCAAGAGTTAAAGAAACAACAACTCAAAACTGTCATTCAAAGCTGTCCAGTGAAGAAATGGGTTGCCCTTGCTTTGGTGAAGCCTTGGTGCCTAGGTGAGTTCCAGCTGGGGCTGGTTGTCCTAGAGGAGATGCCCATGCATGGGAGGAGGGGTTAGTAAACTCCTTCTGTAAAGGGTCAGATGTTTTAGGCTTTGTGGGCCATATGGTCTCCGTGGCAACTACTCAGTTCTGCCAATGTAGCGTGAAAGCCGTCATAAATAGTACCAGTGGTTGGGTTCCCCAAAAACTTTAATTCTAAAAACAGGTAATGGGCTGGTTTTAGCCAATGGCTGTAGTTTGGTTATCCCTGGACTAAAGGGTCACCAGAGGTCCCTTTCATCTCTAGAATTGTTAATGCCTAAATTTAAAAAATCATCTGTATAATGTGTGTATCTAAGTATAGACATTCAAGATCTGAGCACAGAAATTGTACATTTCATTTTGGGGTTGTTAACAAACTCCATTGACCTGGGAGAGCTCTTTGTTTCAACTTGACTATGCAGTATTTTTAAAATATTAATAATTTCTTATGAAATACATGTTAATGTTATAAAAATTGGAAGATACCTCAGAAGTCTCCTTCCTTCTAAGAAGAAAAAAGAAATCACTTGTTATGTCACCAAGCGGAGACAGCCATGGTTAAGATTTATTGAATAGTAAATACCAAAATCTATACTGTGTACCCTTCCAGACTTCTTCATTAGGGCAGTGGTTCTTAACTGGGAACAGTTTTGATCACCCCCACCCCCTAGAACATCGGCAATGTCTGGAGACATTTTGAGTAGTTATAAGTTGAGGGTAGCTATTGGCACCTAGTGGGTAGAAGCCAGAGATGCCGCTGAACATTCTACAATGCACAGACCAGCCCCACAACAGTGATCTGGTCCTAAATGTCAATAGTACTGAGGTTGAGAAAGCCTTATTTAGATCCATTAGACATGCTGTTTTAAAAAAAGTTTCCATGTAGTTGACATATAACATTAGTTTTAGCTGTACAACACAGTGATTCAACATCTCTGTACATTATGCTATGCTCACAAGTATAGCTACCATCTGTCAGCATACAACACTATTACAATACCATTGACTATATTCCCTATGCTGTGCCTTTTATTCCCATGACTATGCATTCCATAACTGGAAGCCTGTATCTCTCACTCCCCTTCACTGATTTGGCCCATCCCCCACCCCCCGTCCCTCTGGCAACCATCCATTTGTTCTCTGTATTTATAGGTACAATTTTGCTTTCTGTTTGTTTATTCATTTGTTTTATAACTTACTTTTATTAAAAAACAAAAATGGAACCACAGGTATATACTATTTTGTAATATTTTCCCTGGCAGAGCAACAAACATCTATCCATCTATCCATGTATTTAAACTTCTGTTGTTATTGAAGCCTGTGTGATCCCTTCCTTCATGGATGTATTAGGATTTTTTAAAACCTCTTCCTTATTTTCAGATATTTAGGTTATTTGCTATTTTTTTGTTTTTGCTTTTGTGATTGTAAACAACGGTATGAAGAGAATTCTTGTACATCAGTATTTGTGCATTTGGTAATTTTTATACCCCAGTGACACATTGTGCCCAGGATAGGGAGGGCACTTGATAAATGTACCCCAAGCCTGAACTTCCATGTCTCTCTCACTCCTGTGCTCCTACAGTATTTGTGGCCAGTTCCCTGCGTGCTCCCTTGGCCAAGGAGCCTTATTTTACCTCGAGTCCTGGAATGTGGACCAGACAGAATATATGTGTGCCAGAGGTAAGGCTGAACTGAAGAGAAGGCACAAACATTGGAACAGAAGCATATGGTAGCCAGTGTACTGAATGAGTGACTCATTCCATTTAAAAATGTCCATGCTCTGGCCCAACCCACCAGCCTGGTTCTGTGGGCATGGCCCAGGCCAGAAGAGACCTGGGTTGATATCTGACATTGTGGGATACAGGAAGAAACCATGGCCAGATTTTCTAACTTATGAACATTTATGCTATGCATCCTATATGCTTATTAGAACAAGGAGGGAGCCATTTGATACAGTTGTAGAGCCAAATGTTGATGTTTGTCATGGTACTAGAACATCGTCAGTGCACAATAAATGCTTAGGGAAGGATTGAGTCTGAGGATCTTGCCTCTCTATAATTTTATTCTGAAATCATGACCTGAGCAAACCCTTTGAGCCTTCACTATCTCCTGGATTGATCCTCTAATTTTCTTATCTTTTCTATTTTTATGTGTTTTTATTTTCCTTTTTATTCTGTGGAAGAGTCCTTTAGAACCTATATTATGACACATTGAGTTTTTAATTGCTTTTTATCATATCTTTAATTTCTAAGAGTTATTTCTTATTTCCTATCTCACTGGAGGTAAATATAAGAGTTTAGTTTTGTGTAGACAGTGTATAGCTGGGTTTTTTTTTTTTTTTTTAGTCATTATGATAGTCTTTGTCTTTGAATTGGTATACTTACCCATTCACATTTAAAGTAATTACTGGATTACTAATTACTAATACTAATTAGTATTAGTTGGATTAATATCTATTATACTTACTACTGTTTTCTCTTCATTGTCCTTATTTTTAGTTTCTTTTTATTGTCTCCTAATTTTTCTACCTTCTCCAGTTTCAACTGGGCATTTTATATGATTGCATTTTCTCTTGTCTTTGTATATCAACTATATTTCTTTCAAAAATTTTCTTAGTGGCTGCTCTAGAGTTTGCAATATACGTTTACAATTAATTCAAGTCCACTTTTAAGTAACTGTATACTAGATCACAGGTAGTGCAGGCACCTTGTAACAAAGAATTCCCAATTCTTTATGACATCACTGTCATTTATTTTACTTACCCGTAAGCTATAATTATCAAGTACATGATTACTATTATTATTTTGTACAAATTGTTAGATCAATTAAAAACAAGAAAAAAGACTTTAGGGACACCTGAGTGGCTCAGTCAGTTGAGCATCTGACTCTTGATTCTGGCTCAGGTCATGGTCCTGGGGTCACGGGATTGGACCCCACATTGGGCTCCACATGGAGCTTGCTTGGAATTCTGTCTCCATCTGCCCCTTTCCCCCCACCACCCCTCCAAAATAAAGTTAAAAAGAAAAGAAAAAAGGAAAAATGATTTTATTTTATTTCTATTTATTTCTCCTTGTGTGTATGTGTGTGTGTTTTTGTGTGTGTGTGTGTGTGTTTGATTTTATGTATATCCAGGTTTCTGACCTGTGTCATTTTTCTTCTCTCTAAAGAATGTCTTTTAACATTTCTTGCAAGGCAGGTCTAGGTGACAAATTCTTTCAGTTATTGTTTGTCTCACAAAGTCTGTTTCTCCTTCACTTTTGAAGGATAATGTTGTTGGACCCAGAATTCTAGGTTGGTATTTTAGTTTTTGTTTGTCCATTTAGCCCCTTAGGTATTTCACTCTACTTTCTACTTGTTGCATGGTTTCTGAAGAGAAGTCCAGTGTAATTCTTATAGTTGTTTCTGTGTAGGTAGGTGGGATACCCCCTGATTTGTTTCTTTCAAAATTTCTCCTTTGTCTTTGATTTTATGCAGTTTGAATATGGTAAGTGTAAATGTGGATTTGGGGTATTTAGACTACTTGGTGTTCTTTGAGCATCCTGGATCTGTGGTTTGCTGTTTGTCATTATTTCTGGAAAATTCTCAGGCATTATTACTTAAAACATTTTTGCCCTTCTCTTTTTCTTCTTTCTGATATTTCTATTATGTATATATTAGACTTTCTGTACTTGTCCCACAGCTCTTGGATATTCTGTTGTCTTTCTTTTTTCTACGTGCATTTAAGTTTTGGAAGTATCTCTTGACAGACATATATTCAAGATCATTGATTTTCCTCCTAGCCATGTCCAATTTACTGATAAGCTCATTAAAGGCATTCTTTATTCATGTTACAGTGATTTTAGTTTGGGGCATTTTCTTTTCATCTTTGCTAGAGTTTCTATCTCTAAGGTTACATTATCCATCTGTTCTTGCATGTTGTCCACTTTTTCCATTAGAGCCCTTAGTATATTTATTACAGTTATTTTAACTTTTGTCATTTTAAGTAAACACTATACCACACATGGGGCTTGAACTCACCATCCCAAGAGCAAGAGTCACAGGCCCTACTGACTGAGCCAACCGGCACCTTATTATAGTTTCTTTAAATTCCCTGAGAATTCCAAAATGTGAATTTGGTTCTAATGCTTATTTTGTCTCTTCAGACTATGTTTTTTGCTTTTAGCATGACTTACAAGTTTTGTTAAAAGCCACATATTATGTATCAGGTAAAGGGCATGGAGGTAGATAAGTCTAATTCCTTTTTTTAAAAAAAAAATCTATTTATTTATTTTGAGAGAGAGAGAGAGAGAGAGAGAGCAAGTGCGTGCATGGGGGAGGGGGAGGGGAAGAGAGACAGGGAGAGAGAGTTCCCAGCAGGCTCCCCAATGTCAGCGCAAAGCCCAGTAGAGCGGTGGGGGGGTTCCATCTCACGAACCCCTAAGAATTGTAAGATCATAACCTGAGCCGAGGATGCTCAACTGACTGAGCCACCCATGCACCCCAAGGCTAATTCTTTAGGAATTAGATCATGTTTACCATAGCTGTCATGTCAAAGGTGAACATTTCTTCTAGTGTCTTTGTTTTTGTCTCTTGTCTTTGGGTTCTTCTGATGGTTCCTTAAATGGAATCTGAGGCTTGCAGTTCTTTTAGCTGTAATCCCCTTTCATTATATAGGAACCCTATTGATGTGGTGGCAAGGTATGTGTGAAGGGTGATAGTTTTTTTTATTTTTATTTTAAATTTTAATCTCCTTACAAATTCTCTTTTTCCTCTCAGTCTCTCTGCTGTTATTCCCAATCTTTTATGTTAGAGATGTCCTTCAGATGTCTGATATCCCTGTATTGGTTGTTCATATTTAAGAAAAGGGCACTAAATGCCACGTTGATATTTGGGTGTGGACTGAGTGGTGAGGTGGTGCTTCTAGACTGTAGACTTTACCATGATTGGTTGAATTGTTTGGGGGCGGGATCTCTGATATCAATATCTTGTTCTTTTCCTCTTCTCTTCTCTTCTTTTTTCTTCTCTTTCCTTTTCTTTTCTTTTCTTTTCTTTTCTTTTCTTTTCTTTTCTTTTCTTTTCTTTTCTTTTCTTTTCTTTTCTTTTCTTTTCTTTTCTTTTCTTTTCTTCTTTGGCTGGTTCAGATTGCTCAGAAGAGAATCTTCCAATGTCTTGTCTAGAAGTTAAATGCTCATCTGCCAAAATGCCATGAGCTAAAGAGGAAGAGGGCTGGGTATCCTCTCTCTCTCCAGAAATGTTCTGGTTTACCCTCCCCAAAGACTAAATCTTTCAGACTTTTGGGGATGAAGGAATTGTATTATATATGGGGCATAGCAGGAAATCTTGAGATGTGATTCTTAACCAGCTTTTCAACCAATTAGCTTACTTTATTCCTTTTTTGTACCAGAGGAATACTGCCAATTACTAAGCCTTTCTTGGGTCTCCTGAGGTGGTTACTACTCATCTTATTGCTCTCCAGTTTTCAAAATATTTTTGCTCTTCTATTTTCTCTCATTTGCTTTATCTTTGTATCCTCATACCTTAAAAAACCCTCATGTCTCTTTTAGTAGAAATTTGGGAGAGAGAGGGAATAAGTGTGTATGTTTTGTCTATCACCTTAAGCTAGAAGCATACCTTCCTTCTCTATTTCCTGTCATCTCATTGGTCATGGCAATCATGGGGACTTTTGAACAGTCATGCTTAGATCTTCCTTTGCAGTGTAACTCTTATTTGCACCAGCTTGGGAACAGTGGGGCTTTCAATAGCAATCTGAATGGGAGGACTTTGGCAGGTTCTTAGAGTATAAATTGGTACAGCCACTATAGAAAACAGTATGGAGGATCTGAAGAAAATTAAAAGATAAATGCACCACCCCCAACCCCATATTCATTGTAGCATTATTTACAACGTTCAAGATATGGAAACAACCGAAGTGTCCATTGATGGATGAATGAATAAAGAAATTGTGATAGATACATACAATTGAGTATTATTCAGCCATAAAAAAGGAATGAAATCTTATCATTTGTGACAACACAGATGGACCTCAATGGCATTATGTTAAGTGAAATAAGTAAGGCAGATAAAGACAAATACTATATGTTCTCTCTTATATCCTAAAAAAAAAACCCCAAACCCCCCCCCCCCCCCAAAACCAAACAAGCTCATAGATACAGAAAACAGGTTGGTGGTTGCCAGAGGCAGGAGATGGAGGTGGGAGAAATGGGTGAAGAGGCTTAAAAGGTAAAAAGAAAAAAAGATAGTTGTGTGTTACTGAGCAGCAATAATAAATATTGGAAATAATTCAACTCCTAATGTTTAAAAATGGTTATGTAAATTCTGTCATATTCACTGAATATAATGTGCAATAAATAAAATTATTGTTAAAATTTCTCAGTTTTCTTAGACCACATTCCCATTTTTCCTTCCTCCCTCCTGTCAGTGTACTGTTTCTTTTGCCTCCATCACTAGTATTAAGCGTCTTTATTTTATCTTGACATGGGACCCAAGAAAAGGAAATCCAACTTAGGAAAGAAGTCAAGTTGAGCCGTGGGGGTATCATATCCTGTATAGCTGCCTGAGAAAAAGAATACATTTTTTAAAACCTCGCATGTCTGAAAATGTCTTTATTCTATTCTTATACTTGTTTGAAATTTTAGCTATGCTTAGTTTTAGGTTGAGGAAGATATTTTTTTCCAAAACAGTTGTCATTGTTTTATTGCCTTTAGGTTCTTGGGTTATAATTGAAAACTATGATGCTCCTTGATTCCAGTTCTTTTTATGTGAACTGTGAGCTTATCCTCCTCCCTGAAGTTTTTAATATATGTTCTTTAGCCCTGCTGTTCTGAAATTTTATGATGATATACCTTGATATATGTCCTATTTCTCATTATGCTGGGCACTTTGAGCACCCTTTGAATCTATCTGGGAACTTGTGTCCAGTTCTGGGAAATGTTACTCTGTTAATTCCTCTGGTAATGTCGTCTTTCCATTTTCCTCTTTCCTCTATCTGGAAGTCTGCTCAGTCAGATGTTGGATATTCTAGATTGTGCTCTTATTTTTAAGGATCTTGTCTATGCTTTTCCATTTCTTTCTCTTTTTTACTTTATATTAGATTTTTCCAATCTTCTAATCCTTTGGGTTGATTCTTTTTATTTTTTCAAATATATATATATATATATATATATATATATATATATTATATTTAATATTTATTTTTTGACTCTTACCATGTTAAAAGATTTTATTAAATACATGGCAACCATTGTCCATTCATATTTAAGACCACTGAAAGCTAATAGCAAGCCCTTTCTTTCTTTCTTTCTTTCTTTCTTTCTTTCTTTTTAATGTTTTTAATTACTTTTAAGACAGAGAGAGACAGAGCATGAGTGGGGATGGGGCAGAGAAAGAGGGAGACACAGAATCCGAAGCAGGCTCCAGGCTCCAAGCTGTGAGCACAGAGCCCAAAGCGGGGCTCGAACCCAGGAACTGTGAGATCATGACCTGAGCCAAAGTTGGACGCTCAGCCAATTGAGCCACCCAGGCACCCCTAATAGCAAGCCCTTTCTATGTGATTGGGCTTTTTAACCTATTGGGCTTTACTGCAGGGTAATTGGGCAGCTTTTTGGCTGGTCTCTTTGGGGAATCCCATGTTGGTATCTAGTGATATTTTCTCTGGAGCTCTCCAGTTTCTCAAGAATCTTCTAACCTCCTGCTGGGCAGGAGTGGGTGGGAGATATCTGTCTGGTGTCCAGCACTATGGGGATAAGAGGCAGGCTAAGACCCCTGTCCTCAGCTCCATATTCATCTGTACCTTCCATTGACCTTGACTCCTCAGGTTTTGGGTTTTGAGATTCTGCAGGATGAATCGACTCATTCCTCTTGTAGAGTAGTGATTGTAGTATTCTCTCCTTTGGTAGCACAGTCAGACTGTACTCTTTGCTCTTTCTTGCTTTTAGATATCTGTTGGAATCTTTTACCATGTCTCCCTCACATTCTTTTTGTCCATTTTTACGCTTATGGGTGGAGTATTACATGGGAGAGGTAGGATGATACAACCCTGAACATAATTGACTATATTTAACCAGCATCCCCTGGACCTGTACTTTTAGCCTAAGTAATTCTCTATACTTGTAAGTGGCAACTGAGTTTCTTTTTTTTTTTTTTTTTTAAATTTTTTTTTTCAACGTTTATTTATTTTTGGGACAGAGAGAGACAGAGCATGAACGGGGGAGGGGCAGAGAGAGAGGGAGACACAGAATCGGAAACAGGCTCCAGGCTCTGAGCCATCAGCCCAGAGCCCGATGCGGGGCTCGAACTCACGGACCGCGAGATCGTGACCTGGCTGAAGTCGGACGCTTAACTGACTGCGCCACCCAGGCGCCCTGGCAACTGAGTTTCAACAGGCCTAGGCAGGAACTTCTCTCCTTATTGAATAGGATATGGTTTTATGTGGGTTGTCACATGCTCCTCAGTCACCTGAGGAAACCCTTCAATTCTGATTTCTCTATGTGAAGCAATCCCACCATACCCAAGGGAGGGCTGAAAGGTCTCCATGGATGCATGTGCAAAGTGAAAAATGTCCATAATGAACCAGCTTTTCCATGGCCTGCCTTTGGCAGCAGTCTCCAGGAGACCACACCAGAAACATAATGGCTAAATAGCAGTCACCTCAAAAGTCACTCTTTGCCACTCTGTCTCCCTTTTGGTAGCATGCCATGCTGTGGGAGCAGTTGTCACTATAGACCTCTCAGGCCTGAGTACAGTTTTTCCTGAATTTTTGACTCCTGCCAGATAGAAAAGGAAGGAGGGAAAGGAGTTGACATTGAGGTAGGCAACATGCCAGGTGCTTTATATAGGCTTGCTAACCTCATTCTTGTAACAACCCTTTGAGAATAGTATTATTACCCTCATTTTGTAGAGGAGGAAGCTGAGATTCAGGGAGGTTAAATAGCTTGCCCAAGGCCATGTTGGCTAAGTGGCAGAATGGGTATCCAAACCCAAGTTTGTCAGGCTCAAAAACTAGTAGAGCATCAGTAGACTACTGTGGAAAAGGATGACAAAGGGGGCCTCTGTTTCCAGGAAACCCCAAAGGAATCATGCTCTGTGTTAGGTACACACCCAGGATGTGCTCAGTAAATGTAGTCTGAGTGAACAAATGCAGTGGAAGAGTTCTCCTTTTCTAATTATTTAATAACTTTAAGAATATCTGGTATTATAGATCATCGTTTAGAAGAATCCAGAAATTTAGATACCCAACCAACTTTCAGTTGTCTTTGACCAGGAAATATATCTTGGGTATCTGAGAATACCCAAACCAAAGTTTTATCATTACTTTCCAGTAATTCCCTCTGTGGGGAATCCATTGTAAGAATAACTTTGTTGGTTGATATCACATCCATATGCTTAAGAAGCTGGTTGATCTCCTTTTGTGACAGTTTTTGAAAAGACATTTTAAAAAGTAACAAGGAACAAACAACTTATGTTGAGGGGCAAGAGAATTTGGATCTGGATCTTCTTAGTTTCTAGCACTATGGTTTTATGTTTAGCCAGGGATCCCAGTGTGAGGAGTAACATCAAGTGTGACATCAAGATATTCAGTTGATCCTGGGGCGCCTGGGTGGCCTAGTCGGTTAAGCATCCGACTTCAGCCAGGTCACGATCTCGCGGTCCGTGAGTTCGAGCCCCGCGTCAGGCTCTGGGCTGACGGCTCAGAGCCTGGAGCCTGCTTCCGATTCTGTGTCTCCCTCTCTCTGCCCCTCCCCTGTTCATGCTCTGTCTCTCTCTGTCCCAAAAATAAATAAAAAAATAAAACGTTGAAAAAAGATATTCAGTTGATCCTATATATTGTGCCATGTGGGCGTTATATTACTTAGAGCAAGGTGATGTTGAATCATATCAACCAGTTCTGAAGGGTTTGAATCAGTTTGTCCTATTTTTTCCTTTTCTCCAGAACATTTATTCAAGTATTGGAGAGAACATAGGAACACCTGAGGTCTGTCCTCAGGAAGGTTGTGGGTTGGGACTAAGTTGTTCAGCAAAGAGGTCAGGATCAGGATAATGTGTGTGTGTGTGTGTGTGTGTGTGTGTGTGTGTGTGTGCGTGTGCGTGCACGTGTGCATGCACATATTTGTGCATGCATGTGTGATCATGTTGGGCATTACCTTAGATACTCTGGTGTTTTGGGCTCACCTTTCTTATTCTGGCAAGTAGGTGGGTCATGGATGGATCCATCTAGATTAAAAGGGAAGGTCAATGTCTGACTCTGTAAGGCATTATGTACTGCCTTAGCCAGGACTGAAGTATTTACATGGCTTTCTGAAAAATTAAAATAAAACATCATCTTTACTTCTTCCTTAATTTAGTAGATATTGGCATTTGTGCATGAGTGTGTAATTTAGGGCATAGTAGATTAATATGCCACCAGGCAGGAATTTAATTTATGGCATTGGATGACTAATGGGAGCAGCCAGAACTATGTATTTATTTTCCTACCAAAGCACAACAGAATTTATACCACCTATTTCCTCAAACAAGAATTTCTTCTTTAGGCATGCCATATTAAACCAGCCTAAAGTTTGATGGGACATACAGAAATGTTGCTTTCCTCCCTTCCTCCCTCCTTCCCCTTCTTCCTTCCTTTTGTTCTGTCCACATTAGCTGAGAAATGGCCATGTACCACCTGCTGTGCTAGGTGCCTGGGAGTGGAATGGAGTCTGAGGGGTTGCTGGCACAGACTCATTCACCAAGGAGACAGGCATATTCAAAAAGGTGCATTGTGAGTACAACTGGTAGTAGGAGGTGGAGAGTGGGGATGCATGCCGTTAACCAAACTTACAGCGGTCCTCTCTCATACCACCTACAAATGTCAAATCACTGTGTTGTATACCTAAAATGAATATAATGTTATATGTCAATTCTATCTCAATTATAAAACAAAGCAAAATGAAGAAAGAAAGGAACAACAACAACAAAAAACCCCAGACAAACAAACAAAATGAAAGATGCAGGAAGTAGCATAACTGCTTTGATGTTGGCGGTGATGATGATGAAGGGTGTGGGAATGAGAAGGTGAAGTGCCAAGAGGGGCTCACTGGGGGGTGGGATTCTAGTGAGCTGGATCAAAGGAAGGCTCAGAGTGAACCAGGGGAGAGTGTCCCCAGGTCGAAGATAGGTGCGAGGGGAGGGGAGGCAGAGCAGGGACCTCTGGCCAGGGGAGAGAACGTACTCAGAGGCACGGTGGATGCTACAGTTGAGAAAGGGGGAATGACTGTAGCCCGTCAAAGGTGGGAGAAACGGAAGAGGTGGTGGCTGGAGCAGTAGGCTCGCAGGGCCTTGTATGTGTGTTCAGGACTTAGACGGGATTTTGCCGACAAGAGGGATCCAGAAGAGGTTTTGTGGGTTTTGTCTTTTTAATTAGTCAATGTAGTATCTATCTATCTAATAATAATGTACAAGGACTCCTATAAAACATGCAGAAGAATCCACAATTTATAAAATGTTAGAGTTGAAAAGGACCCAAGGTATCACTTTTCCACATTTTTCTTCCAGATGACAACATTAATACAGTGGAGGTGAAACACGTATGAACAGCACACAGTGATTTAGGGGAAATTTTTAGAAGAAAAGTCAGATGTAGTCCAGGGTTCTTTATAAAGCCACAGATGACATGTCCTCCCTTCAGGTTCTTTTCTTCTACTGAAACCAAGGAATCTGTGTATAACTTTTTTTAAGACTTAAATCTTTTTTTTTTTTTTTTTGGTCTGGTGCATATAATATATTTTACTTCACTTTTTTCGTATATATGTAAAAATATTTGAGAATCTGTTTTTCTGTTCTGTTCCTTCTGTGTATTTTCAAGAGCAATTATTGCTGCTATAGCAATATATAGCAGAATAATTCAATCTTCCTCCCTTCCTTCTCCCCTTCCTTCCTTCCCTCCTTCCTTCCTTCCTTCCTTCCTTCCTTCCTTCCTTCCTTCCTTCCTTCCTTCCTTCCTCTCTCTCTCTCTCCTCTCTCTCTAATTCTATGTATAAAACATACATAAGTTTTATCATTTTAAGTCTTTCAGAGTGTCAAATTTGGTGGTATTAACTACATTCACATCGTTGTTGAACTGTCACTACTACCCTCTCCATATAGATTTTAATTTGGATCTCATTTTTTTATCATCTTTTTTAAAGGGCATTTTATTTTATTTTACTTTTTAGAGAGAGAGTGTGTGAGCTGGGGAGAGGGGCAGAGGGAGAGAGAGAGAGAATCCTAAGCAGGCTTCACGTTTAGCGTGACATGGGGCTTGATCCCATGATCCTCGGATCATGACCCGAGCTGAAATCAAGAGTCGGTGCTCAACCATCTGAGCCAGCCAGGCACCCCTGAAACTGTCCCCCTCTCCCAGCCCCTGGCATTACACTGTCTCTATGAATCCCCAATATTTTTTAATGAAAAATTTTGAATAGATAGTTAAGGTGATAGAATTGTACAGAGAACATCATATATGCACCATTTTGATGCTGTAACTAACAATTGCTGTATTTGCATTTCCACAGATCTGTCCATCTATTTTTCTATCATCCATCAATCCATATTATTCTTCCCCTATGCTTTTTTGATGCATTTCAAAGTACGTTGCAGACATTCGTATATTTCCCCCTAAATACTGCGGCATGCATCTCTTACAGAGAGTTCAATATTCATTTATGGCCATAAGTAGATGTTTTAAATTTCAGTACCAGGAACCAACTTCTTCAGATAGTTTAGTGATTTAGAAAAAGAACTGTGGGCCCATGCAATAGGGGAGATAAAATGGGAATGATCCTATAGGAAATTACTCAAAGGTTTATAACAGGCCCAAGGTATATAGATCTAGACTCGTCCTAGAAAATCCTGAAGGATGCTTAAACAGAGCAAAACAGCAGAACAAAAACCTAATTCAACCAAATATTCCCAACTTAATGAAGTAAAAGGAGTAAAAGCTTTGGAATCAGAGAAATCTGGATCATCCTTCCAGATGTCCTGTGTGTCCATCTTTCTACCCATCCTTCTTCTTCTTTGATTCATAAAGGATTTGGTGTGGCTTACAAGGGTGCAAGAAAAAAACCAGACATTAAATAAAATCTGTAAGCAAGGATTATGTTAAGATCATTTGAACTTGAGTTTCCTGGCATCTTTAACAAAGGGGCAAATACAATCATCTATATAATTCTCATTGTCCATGAGAAGAAAGACTCTCCAAGGTCAAGTCAGTTGGCTTGTGTGAACTCCAGTTCTCTCATCTATGAAATGGGAAAGTAAATGCATATCTGTATCAGGATTGTGGGTCATTGTCTTTAAAGGGCTTGGCACACTGCGTGGCACAACAATGCTCAGCAGTTGTTAGTCTCTCTCCCCTTTCATGCCTTGTTACTTTGCGACTTATGTTCCTGTTAAACATGGAGTGTGAAGAGTCCAGTAGAATGGAGGTTTTAGTTGCATTTAGTGCCTGTGGCAACTGTTTTTCTATTTATCCACATATTTCCCAGTGTAAGTCTCAGTGTATTCTTTAATTATTCATTTTTTCAGTGTGGGCAGAAGTTTGCTGGGATGCTTCATTGTTTTTTCTTTTTTCTTTTTAATATACACCAATAGGGTAGAGTTATATGATTAAAAAACAAACCAACCAAACATTGCTGTTGGCATGGGATGCTTTGTTTGATGGCTAAGAGCATTTTCTCTTTTATTTACATGACCCCAAATGTTGGTATTGAAGTTGGAGGCACGATCAGCTAATCTTTGGGAGTCAGTCAGTGGATAGCAGACAAGATTGTTGAATAGTTCATTGTAGCTAGATTATTAAATAATTCCTTCAGTTATTTAGGTATCTTGGCACTAGAGTTTGATTGTCATTTGGCATTTCAGTTTGCTTCTTGGCATATTGGTCTCTGACAGCCCCAAATCCCAGATTTACTCAATTCAGTAGCTGTATTTAGATGTTGTGATAGTTAATTTTATGTTTCAACTTGATTGGACTGTGAGGTGGCCAGACATTTGGCCCAATATTATTCAGAGTTTGCATGTGAAGATGTTTCTGGATGAGATTAGTATTTGAATCAGTAGACTGAGTAAAGTTGATTGCCCTCCATAATGTGGTGGTCTTCCATCCAATCAGTTCAAGACCTGAACAGAGCAAAAAGGCTGAGTAAGAGGGAACTTCTCATGCCTCCTGTGCCTGGGAGCTGGGACATGGTCTTTTCTGGCCTTTGGACTTGGGTTGAAATATCTGTTTTTGGTTCTCAAGCCTGCTGGCTTTCAGATTTATTCACCTGGGTCTCCAACTTAACAACTACATATCTAGGGATTTCTCAGTCTCCATAATCTTGTGAGCTAATGCCTTATAATACACACAGGGGTGCCTGGGTGGCTCAGTTGGTTAAGTGTCCAACTCTTGATTTCAGCTGAAGTCATGATCTCATGGTTCATGAGATCAAGCCCTGTGTTGGCTCTGTGCTGACAGAGTGGAGCCTGATTAGGATTCTCATTCTCTCTCTCTCTCTCTCTCTCTCTCTCTCTCTCTCCCCCATTCCCCAGCATTCCCTCTCTGTCTCTCTCTCAAAATAAATAAGTAAACATTAAAAAAATAAGTACACACATACATAGTGTATATATATATATATATATATATATACACATACACAATCATATCTGTACATATATACATATACAGTTGATCCTTGAACAATGACTGTGAGGTTTGGGGCACTGACCCCTTGCATCATAGAAAATCTACATATAACTTTAGACTCCCCAAACTTAGCTACTAATAGCTAATTGACTGGAAGACTTATTAATAACATAATCAACACACATTTTATATGTTGTATGTATTGTATGCTGTATTGTTACAATAAAGCAAACTAGATAAAATGTTAAGAAAATCATAAGGAAGAGAAAAATACATTTACAGTACCGTACTGTATTGAAAAGATCATGCATAAGTGGACCCATGCAGTTCAAACCTGTGTTGTTCAGGGCCAACTCTATATGCATAGATATATGATCCTTTATATATCCTATTGGTTCTGTTTCTCTGGAGAGTCTTTATTAATACAGATTCATCCTGTGCCAGGCCATAAAGCAGAGCTTGGAATAGAACCATCGCTTCTATAAAGAAAGAGCATAGGCTATTTGCACAGGACATATTGGAATCTTTTCCATATCATAGAAAAATAATAATGTTAAGGTGTGAATTAATTGCTTTTTGTTATGTGTGGGTATTCATTGTCTTCTGCAATTCTCACCACAGCTCTACAAGGCAGTCTAGAGCCAGTGAATAGGAGCAGAGCCAAGATTTGCATGCAGGTGGATCTAATTCCCAAGTCTGTGCTCTTTCTACCATGAAGAGAATCCTAAGATGTCAAGGGGAATAAATAGTTTATTCTCTTGGCAGGATTTGATGCTCTGTATGGCATTATGGCTTGGGATTAAAAATTTTTGTTTTGGAGATATTTTAACATTTTCTGTTTAACATTCTGTTGTCTGACTTCACCCTGTATTTCCCTCTGATGAGGGCTTGAAAAAAAATCTTCCAAAACCGTTAATGCTTCTTTCCTTGGCTTTGATTGAAATGCCTCACCTGCTCAGTGATTGAATGAATTCATGAGGCTAGAACTGGATTCTCAAAGTTACATTGGGAGAGTATCAGTGACTAAAGGTGATCCACCAAAGAAGGGAGTGAGAGTTTCCATGGTCCATTAAGTCTGGGGATCTCTACATACTATACCTCAGTTTGGAGGTTCATGATACACCTTAGCATAGTAAAGTTCTCAGATGCCCTCCAGTAAAGATACCCTCTTCATATTTGGTAACCTAGCATTTCTTTAACTTATTTAACCAAAGGCTGGTTTTGTGATGTCGGTTTAGAATTCCACGCAACATAATATTATGGGAAATATTGACCTCAAGCATGGGATAGATGTTTGCATTTGGTACCTGTTGAGGCTGGAGAGGGGCCAGGTGTGAAGGATCTTGTGTTGTGCTATTCTGTAGGCACTTTACTTATAGCCTCGTTTGTAGCTGTAGAACTATGATAATAAATGCTTGTGTCTTGTTTGGTATTCCCCCACCCAGTGTGATTCTGGCCAAGCCACATAACCTCTGCAGGTGCACACTGTGACACAGCCGCAAAGGGCACACCTGTCCTGCTGGGAGTGACACAGCTCCGATGCCACTGACTAGAAGGAAGAAACTGTCAGTGAAGGTGGGACTTGATGTACGCCCACACAGGATGCCAGATCTGTGTGTCCTGGGAACACAGTTTTTGATTGTTGTCTGACTTCAGCCTCATCAGAAATGCCACCACTGTCGGCTTTCTTTCCCAAGGAGATTGTCAGTCTTCAGGCAATCTGAGCATGCAGAAGTCTTTTTGAGCAGCAGGACTAGTTTTCTTAATGAAAGAACAAGATGATTTCAGCAGGCATTTATTAAAAATTGCCTATATGTTCTGGAGGATGAACTAGCCCAGTCCTTGCTCTCAAAGAGTTTTAGTTTAGAGGGAGCATAGTGTCTTTCAAATAAATAAGGACAATAAGTTAGTAGAAAGATATGCAGATGTTAGCTGGAGATGGTGGATGGCCGGAAAGGAGGTGTGTCCCCAGTAGTGGACAGGTGGAAGGTATGACTTGAGGCCAGAGTTGGGAAAGAGCCGGTCATTTTACGGAAATCTCGAGTATTATGGCTGGAGTTTAGACAAGGTTGCAGGGCTAGTGAGGAGAGGTGGGATCAGAGCCAGATGGCCTCTATGCCATGCTACACACATATCTGGGACTTCATCCTGTGATTGACAGGGAGACACTGAAAGAATTAAAACGGGGGACCCCCATCATCATACTACACTGTAGACAGAACCCTTGGACTCCTCTATGGGGAGATACAAACAGAAGAATAAATAATAAATAGGGCTTGGGACTCAGATGTAGTTGTTTGGTTGACGGTCTTACCCACTTGGAGGTGGTCTCCTTATCTGTTTAATGAGAACTACTTTCTCTCTTTGATGGCAGCTTTTTAAGTTGCACTGAAATAAAGCATGTGAAGTTGTTTAGCACTCGGGAAAGAAATTGCTTGAAGCCGTAAAAATCCACACACCTTCCACTGTAGTCAAGCAAAGTGTCATGCACTTCCCCCGTCCGCCTCTGTTTTTGGCCCTTGTTACAACAGCACGGTTGCTTTCACCCATCATTCAAGAATTGGAAGAGTGGAACCGAAGGAAGATAAGGCGTTGAGTTCTTGGTGTGAGGATTTGAGTGGTGGTGTGCTGGAGGCGGCTGTGAGCATTTCTTCCCAGCTCTGTGTTCAGTGACATCATGTTGGTAGCTTCAAATTGGCATGGTGGGAGTATTTACACCACAGACATCAGCCATGGTGGGAGTATTTACACTGCAGAAATCAGCAAATGCTACAAAGAAGGGCTCCCCCTGTACCAGGTTAAACGTATATGGGCACACCATTGCAATGGGGGAGACCTGCATAAGCAAGAGCAGAGATAAGCAGGGAGAAGAGACCCCTGCTAGAGAAGGAGGAGTCCCTCTCCATCTATTTCTGGGTCAGAGTGACACATTCAGCCTTCTTTGCCTTTTGGGCATTAGCCCTGAGATTCAGAGGTGAGCCAGAGATTGTGCCTTGCTGTGCTCCCAGCCTGTGGAGAAAGGTGTAAGGAAGGGCTCTTCTGCCCCTTGGGTCCCCCCTGCTAGTGGTGTCCGAAACATACAAGCTCGTGTCGAGGGCTTCTGGCACCTCCGGGCTGGCTGCTCAAAGCTCATGGGGCCAAGTGTGACAGTTCAACTATTCTGGCTTATTTTGATGCCTCAGTTTCTTTGATCAAGTCACTGGATGATAAAAAAGAGGATAGTGTCTTCTGTGTCATCTGTCCAGGACACCATGCCAATGAGACTCCTTGAAAAGGGAATCCTTTGCCAATTGATGAGTTGCTGGAAGATGACAGCACTAAGCCTGGCACAAAATTAGCATAAATGTCTGTGAAATGAGTGAGGGAGCAGTACTAGCAAATGCGGTAACCTGGGCTCTGGAGAAATAACACCACCTTTCTTTTAAAATTTTTTTTTCAACGTTTATTTATTTTTGGGACAGAGAGAGACAGAGCATGAACAGGGGAGGGGCAGAGAGAGAGGGAGACACAGAATCGGAAACAGGCTCCAGGCTCTGAGCCATCAGCCCAGAGCCCGACGCGGGGCTCGAACTCACGGACCGCGAGATCGTGACCTGGCTGAAGTCGGACGCTTAACCGACTGCGCCACCCAGGCGCCCCATCACCACCTTTCTAAGCAGCTGAATCTTATCTCAGGTAGCTGAGTTCACTGATGTCCCCTTAGCAAGACATCGGGCCAGAGTCCTTGGGTAAATTGGTCAGGGGTATACATCATAATGACCCGAGCAAGAGATGCGGTTGACATTTTGCAGCAAGCAGATGCAAAAGGCAACTGGATTTGGGAACACTCACAACTGGCAAGTGTGCTTTGGGAGTCAGCTGGAGGACCGATTCTAGTGTGGAGTTGAATGTGTGGGAAATTGGGGATTAATGTTCTGTAGCAAATTCTCACCAAGGACTCACTCTTGTGATCACAGAAGATTGGCTAAAAAGAAAAGAAAAGAAAAGAAAAGAAGAGAAGAGAAGAGAAGAGAAGAGAAGAGAAGAGAAGAGAAGAGAAGAGAAAAGAGAAAAGAAAAAAGAAAAGAAAAAAGAAAAGAAAAGAAAAGAAAAAGAAAAGAAAAAAGAAAAGAAAAAAGAAAAGAAGAAAAGAAAAAAGAAAAGAAAAAAGAAAAGAAAAGAAAAGAAAAGAAAAAAGAAAAGAAAAGAAACCTGCCTTTCTTAAAGGTGAGCCCCTTTGGAGCCCATATTTACCTCAAATAAGAGTGTGCACTTTTAATTTTCTCAATGACGTTTTTTAAAGACTTAAATTATTCTACTGAATTTTCTAGATATTCATGAAATGGTTGCATTTTTTATGGGCATATTTTCATTTCAAGAGGCAGCTAGAGTGACTCTCTTGTCCTGGTTTGCCTGAGAGCTTTCCTGCACTTCAAACTGAAAATCCTGCATCCTGAGAGCCCTCTCGGTCCCAGGCACACGGAGGACAGTCAGTCAGCCTACAGGCAGCTATGGTGGAAGCTGTTATTTGTAGTCAGACATCTGTACTGACTCGCTGGATCCCTTTGGGCCAGTTGCTTAACCTCTTTAACCTTTCCTTCTCTGAACAATGGAGAAAATAATGCTGGCTTCCCAGGATGTTGTGTGGAATTCAGCAAGATGGTAGTGCCATGCACATAGTAGATGTGTAATACATTTTTCCTTACAAAAATGTAGTTTTCTTATCATCCTGGCTTTTCCACCATAGCATTTTTTCAAAAGCAAACCCTCGATGGAAGTAAGTGGGAGACTTACCCTCTGCAAACCCTTCAGCACTTTTGCTTTAACCTCCCGTGGACTGTCTTCTTGGCTGCGCAGTGGGATCCGGAAGCGAGCTCCACATTCACTTTTGATTGTGTCCAGAGCTGATGGCTCAACATTTGCCTGGCAGCCTAGGCTAGCCAGGAATGTCTGTGTTTTTCATGGGAGCAGAGGGGACAGCCCTGGCTTCTCACTCCTGGTGTCAGATTCGGGTCACCTGGAAGTCAGCATCTGCCTAGAGCTCCCCATTTCAGAAAGCTCTTTGGAAGCACTGGTGTTTAGTGGACAGCGGGAGCACATTCCAGTACCGACCTGGTGTGCAGCAGAGCAGGAGGGAAGGCCATGCAGCCTTAGATATGAAGGTATGGAGTAAGACAAAGGAAACACTTTTCCAAAGCTTGCTTTCAAAAACTCAGAAGTGAAAAACATGCACTTTTTAAGGAAGTCCTTCCTTCCTCTTTTCTCACAAGGCTATAACGCAAGAGTATCTCTTTCATGGAAAAAAAAGAAACGTATTTGAAGACTGTAAACATATTATTTCTCTCAGGTTGGTTTTGAGACCTTGAAAATAAGAGCAGGCTTTCAAAGCTTGCCTACCTAGAAGGCAGGGATGAGCCTGAACAGATGTCAGTTTTGTTTCTTGGGTCATCTTAACTCCTCCTCTCTTCTCTCACATGTCCAGAATATACTTCTCTCTATTTCACTGCTGCCATCCTGGCCAAGCCACCATCATCTTTTGCCTGAAAACTGGATGTGGCCTCATACCTGGTCTCCCCACCCCTACCTTTTCCCCACCACCCTCCGTCTTCACGTCAACAGCCAAAGTGGTCTTTGTAAGATGAGGTCAGATCATGCCTCTGCCCCACTCCAGATCTTGCAGTGAGTTCCCATTCACCTTGAGTAAAAGCCAGAGTCCTTGCAATGACTGACACATGGTCTTTCCACAGCACCCCCATCGCCTCTCCAACCCCACCTTCTATGAGTCTCCCCCTGGTCTCCTGACTTGTTCCTTGAGCTACCAGGCATACTACCGGCCCAGGCCGTTCCCCTCCCTGGCATACTCCTCCACTTGGCGCATCCTTTCATTTCCTCCCAGGCTCTGCTCAAATGTCGTCTTTCACAGAGGCCACCACTGAGCACCCTGATCCATATTGCGACCTGCCCCAGCCCCTCCACATACTCCCAGCCCACCTACTCTGCTCTTCCTCTTTCCCACAAGTCTTGCCACCAACAGAGCATATCATTTGTATACTATGTCTGGGTCTTTGCTTTAGTCCCTTATACCAAATGCTCATCAAGGCACAAGAGAAAGGGGACGGGCAGATATGAGTTCAGCCCTGCCTCTATTAGTATTTATTCCCTGTCTGATTTAAGTTACTTAACCTCTCAGGGGCTCAGTTTCCTCATCTGCAAAAGAGTAATAATTAATTCATCCAGCAAGTAATTGAGGAGGACCAGAAGTGGGAAAGGCATTAGGGATGGAGAGGTGAATATGAAAGACACAGCCCTTGTTGCATGATTGTAAAGAGGATTAAATGCACATACGCGTATCATATACCTGGTAGAGAATTTGGCATGTATTTCGTGCTCATTAAACACAGTTCCCTTTTTGAAGAACTTGAATTATATTTTTTATTAGTTATCTTCTCCTTTTAGTTCATAGCATTTTCTTTTAGTGCTAAGAAGAACAAACTAGATTCACACACACACACACACACACACACACACACATGCACACACATCTTTGAACCACAGTAGGATTTTTGGGAAAGGAGGCTGGATGAGCTCCAGGAGAGTCCAAGAGTCTCCTTGTATATGCAAATCGTAGTGTACACATTTTATTTAAATAGAGTGAAAATCTGTAGCTTTTATCAGATTCTCAAAGAGTGTCCTTGATCCATAAAAGTTTAAAACCACTCTAAAACCCCATGATTGGTCTGCTATTCTGGGCTCTCTAAACAGAGATTTGTAATGGAAACTCTGAAATGATGATTAATTCCAGGGTGGAAGGTGGCTTTTGTCTGGTATTGGTGCTGAGCCCCCAGCTTCCTGGGTGGTGAGAGGAAAGCCTGTGTGTGTGTGTGTGTGTGTGTGTGTGTGTGTGTGTGTGTCAAGGTCATTGCCTTTTGAATCCCTGGTGCTGCTGGAATTTAAAGGCTTGCTCAGACGCAGATGAAACCAGCCCCGAGATGGCTGAGATGACAGTGTGAGAAGTGTAAGCACAGGTGTTATGAATGCTTCATTAATCTGAGTACAGATCACAGAGGGCAGAGTCCCTCCCTTCAGGCCCTCCGCCTAATTCCGTGTTCGGATTTGGGAAACCTGAGAAAAGGCAAGAAAAGGACTGTCCCAAAGGGAGATAAATGCAGAAGCGTTGCTGCTGTTATTATTAATACATTGCTGTTATTATTATGATTACCACCATTATTATTTGTGTTATCAACGAGGAGCCCGCTGGCTTGCTTAGCTCGGTGCATTATTTTCAGCTCTGTAGCATTTCATCTCAGCTCCCACCAGTGCCTCTTCATTTGCATGTATCATTCCAGGAAGACGTTTTCTTTTCATTTTTGCAACAGAAAAATTAGATGAAAGGAATGAGAGAGGCTTAAAAGGCAAGAAAATAGTACCAAGGAAGTATTTTGTCCTGCCTTAATGAAGCAAGCAAGCAAAATTTTTACTGGGGTCTCTCCTCTGGAGAGAAGGAAAAATGCTCCCGAGGCAAAAACGAGACAATGGAGTGGGTGATAAGAGGGTTTCCTGGGTATGTGATATGTGGGGTTTCTTTCTGGAGTCCCAAACTGTGTGTTCCCTTTTGGTCATTGGAAACCCTTGGGAAGAGAGCATGCTTTCCCAGAAACCTGTGTGCCACATGGCACGGCTGTGCTGTGGCTTTCTAAAGGTAAGGGTCTATTTGTAGATCCTCAAATGAATGAGTGAAACAGCTCCCATGATGACAATTGTAGACTCTCCCCGCCCCCCCCCCCCCCAGCTTTACTGCAGTATAATTGACAAATAAAAATTGTATATATTTAAAGTGCACAATGTAATGGTTTTACATACACATACACACACACACACATATGTACATATTGTGAGATTATTACTACAATAAAGCTAATTCACATACCTATCACTTCACATAGTTACCTTTTTTTTTGGTGGTCGTGGTGAGAACGCTTAAGATTTACCCCCTTAGCAGTTGAACTCATAAAAGTGGAGAGTAGAATTGTGACTGCCAGGGATGGTGTGGGGGGCAGGGAAATGGGGAGATGTTGGTCAAAGGGTACACAGTTTTGGGTACACAGGATGAATGCTTTCTGGGGATCTAATGTGCAGCACGGTGGCTCTAGTTAATAATACTGTCTTGTATACTTGACATTTGCTAAGAGACTAGCTGCTAAGTTTCTCACTGCAGGGTCCTTTTCATTTCAGCATATTACCACTGTTTGCAAGTGCGGTCTTGGGTTAGTGGTCACTTCCCCACTCTCCTCATTCTTGACTATAAAGCTGCTTAAAGTTGGCTTGCAGTGTTCTGCAATTGCAAAGCCATAGTACCATCATCAGAGGGTTCTGGGTCAGAGAACTATTTGTTGATCAGACACATGAATCAGCCTTCCACTTTACGAAAAAACACCTACTTCTGAGAGACACCATAGTGGTGGGGTAGGCCAGTGACAGGCTTCAGCTCAAATCCAGTTCTGCCACTTACGATATGATGTCGGGCAAGTTAAGTTTCTCTGTGGGGGTTTCAGGGGTTATCATGCTTGCAAAGAGGGTAGTACATACTATATACAATAAACAGTAGCTGTTGTTATTACTATACTGCTACTAGTACTGTTACTAACTCACATTGGCAGCAAATATTTATTTTGGGGTGGAGGAGAGATTGGATATGTCCTCTGGACACTATGCAGGGTTAAGTCTGCCCTTTCAGCAACGGTGCTGGCTCTGTCCACACATGGCCTTTTAGAGCTATATTTTGACAACTGCTCAATTACCCAGATAGCCGAAAACTATGTCAGCCATGGTCCCGATGCATTATTGATGTTGGCCCTTTTCTTCCAGCTGCATTGCACGGTCCTTGTCAGCGGAGAACAGGAAGGGTATTCTCTCTCTTGTGTCCCTTGGAAGCAGGCCAGAGTGGAATCCTGCTCCAAAATGTGACTTCCCTTCAAAGGTGAAAAGCATGAGTCACATCTGGTCGTCCCCTGGGTTATTTCCGCGCCGCCCCTCCTCCGCACCGTTTCCCCCACCCCTGCACCATTTCACGGGTGATTAAGGACAGGCAGGCGCGCTCCGCTGGGAGTGAGGTCAGAGCCCAGGGTGCAAAGAGGGATTTTCCTTCGCTTAGCAAACACCGGGCGACGTCACGGAGCCTCGGGGGCGCTATCAATTGCTGCGGTGAAAGCGCCTTCTGACGGGATATTGATTTGGCGCGATGGTTAGCAGCAGCTGGGACAAATGGAGCCTCCTCGCCGCTGCGGGGTTCTGGCCGCCTTGGCGGACCTGGCCGACGAGAAAAACGTGTCCCCAATGTTTGCAAATGCCAGGGAGATGGGCTCAGCCATAGCACGAAATGACGCGGCGCCAGGCTGCTGCCAAAATGCCCAGAATAATGCGTTCACATGTACTTTTGGAGAGCAAACTCTGATAAGCTCTCAAATGTAAGCCCCTGCTTAATTGGGTTTAAAAAAGAGAGAGAAACAGAAAGAAAAGCCCCATCACTACATTTTCAGATTTTTTTTTTTTTTTTACCGTTGAATTCCGTAGCTTTTTTAAGGAGTGGTTTTCTTTCCTTCCTCCCTCCCCCCTACCTCCTTTCGTTTATGTTTTAAGTGGTTTATGATGATGCATTTATTAGTCGTGGTTTCCGGGGCTGGATAGTAACCGTGGGAGGTAGGCTATCATTGCAATTTTAATCAAATTTATAATCAGATTGAATGAGTAAGTCTCCCTGCCAATATTCTGACACAAGCACATTTTCATTTGATGAGAATGTTGTTTCTAAGAGCCATAGTTATCAAATAAAGCTAACGAGGTGACCAGTAGTAAATGGCCAGCCCTCTGTCAATAAACCCTTAACCAAGTTTGACTTTGCTATGAGAGATGGAGGGGTTTTGAAAAGGTCATGCATTAAAATTTCCTCTCTGACCGGCTGGTTCTAGCACATAGTTAGAGACAGATCAATCCTGCAATAAATGAATATGAAATGTGGTCCCAAGTCCCAGGCTATAGTAGCATGTTTAGGCATTGCTTGGAATTCGATCTGGCAGAATGGTTTCTGATAGATTGAGTCATATATAGAATAGGAGTATATGGGAAATTATTACTCTGATCATTAAAATTGGAACCTTCACGGCAAATGAGACTGATTTCTGCACAGGATGCAGAGGGTACTTCTGCTGTGTTGTATGGACAGGTGAGGTGGGGACTGATTTTCACAAATGCTCTTTGTGCTCGAGATGGAGACAGGAAGTATGAAATGAAATCTTTGTTACCTAGAGACTGATGTGGAAGGCTGTGCTTGGTTTGCCCACAGTGAAAGCAGAATGGCTGCTAACAGCATCTTCACTGACTACATTGGAGCTATTTTCAAGGACTCAGCACCCTTTCTTTTCAATGCTTTGGTTTTAAATTCTCAAGTGCTTCTGAAATCCCACTGAGGAGAATAATTGTCATTTCTTCATTGACATTTAGCCCAAGCAGTGGAGAATCCATAGAACTATCTATACCTGTGGGAGTCCACCCAGTTCCGCGGGGATACTGGTGGCACACAGCTTTTAGAGTCTCTGGCTAAGATTTGCCTTGCATGCTAATTAATTTTAATTTGTGCCCGTAAGTTTCCATTCCTCTCCATAAATCAGGTCCTACTCCCTGCTTATAGGAGTCTGTAACTCTCTCAGAAGTAGCAAGGTAAGTGTATGCCAATTTCTGATGAGTCTGTCAGTTTGTACATATGAAGGACTATGGGCCAAATCAAGGTGCCTTCGGGGTCTTTTTTATTAGCACAAATCTGTCAAAAGCATATGGGTGGAAGGCATTCATGGAGACATTATTCTTTTATTCTCCTGGGTCTTAAAAATCCTTTTACTTCTGGGAATCAGAAGTACTAGAATGGGCCATTTAGATATCCCAGAGAACAATTTTGAAGATACTGTCAGGAGTATTTCCCCTCATTCCGCTTGTATCCTTAATCACACAAAAGGTAACATTTCATTTATTTGGAAGTACAGCTGCTGGATAACTGAAAGTTAACCCTTTATGAACCAAAATGCAAGCTGGGCAGTGCCTTATTGGCCTTTCCCCAAACAACCCCAAATTAGCTTCTGGTCTAGTTGTTTGCATGTCTCAGATGTGCTCATTGACTATAGTTCATATGGCAGTAATCATCTTGGACCATAAATGAAATAAATTTCACAGTCCTTCTCTGAGAAGCTCAAGTTGGTCATGGGCCAGTTGGCCTGTTATGCCCTTGGGGACAGTGATGGACAGGATACTTGTGATCTCTGTCTTCCGGGATGCTAGTCTAGTAAATCCTGTAGTAATGCTACCAACAGGGAAGTTAGTTCATCATCACTGATTGAATTAGTTCAGTGTTGTCACTGTGGGTTTTGGATGTCGGAGCTCATTACAGTCTCCCCTCAGTTCAGGTCACTTTTTCAAAAAGAATTTTTTTTAACGTTTATTTATTTTTGAGGGACAGAGAGAGACAGATCATGAACAGGGGAGGAGCAGAGAGAGGGAGACACAGAATCCGAAGCAGGCTCCAGGCTCTGAGCTGTCAGCACAGAGCCCGATGCAGGGCTTGAACCCACGAACAGCGAGATCATGACCTGAGCCGAAGTCGGACACCCAACCAACTGAGCCACCCAGTTCAGGTCACTTTTTGAGATTAGTTAGTATCTCTGATTAAGCCAGGGGACATTCTTATTCCTTTCCAGCCATTCTTCATGTAGCAACCAGAGTGACCCTTGACAAACATGTATCTCTTGGTATCCCTGAGTGATTTCTCCTTGTACTTCAAGTGAAAGCCAGCCTTTCAGTCTGCCCTCAGGACTCTGCTGTGGCCCCACCTGGCTGCCTCTGCCTCTCACTCCAGGCTACTCTGCCCTTTGTCACATCGCTTCAGCCACAACTTAACTGCCTTCAGTTCCTTAACCACATCAAGCTTCTTCCTGCCTCAGAATCCTTGAATATGTTGTTCTCTCTTGTCAGAAATGTTTTCCTCCTTTCTGTTAGCTGGATGATTTCTTTTCTTCCTTCAGGTCTTGGCTCAGATGTTACCTGCTTACAGAGGCCATCCTTGACCACCTAGGTAGATTAAAGATGGCTCTAAAATCTGTGTCACTTTCTTCCCTCTCCCTCCACCTTGGAAGGTAGAGTTTATTTCTCCTCCTGCCCTTGAATCAGAGCTAGCACTATGATTGCTTTAGGCAACCAAATGCAGCGGAAGTGATGCTGTGCCAGTTCTGGGCCCAGCTTTGCGAGGGCTGGCAGCTTCTTCACCTCCTCCCTCTCAGAACGCTTGCTCTGACAAGCAAGTGAGTGAAACCATATTGGATATTATAGCTCCAATTGCATGAGAGACCCCAAACAAGACTCGTGGAAGAACTGCCTGGTCAACCCCCAAAATCACGAGGGGGCAAAAAATGGTTGCTGTTGTTCTAAACCACTAAATCCTAGAGGGTGGTATATTATATAGCAGTAGTTGGCTGATACCAACCTATTTATAAATAGGCCCCACCCCTATTGTTTTCTGTACTGGACTCTGTTTATTTTCTTTTTAGCACTTTTCACAACTTATGATGATGTTGTGTTATCTGTTTCCCTATTTGCGGGGACTGGATTTTTTATTGAGCACTGCATACTTACTATCACATAGTGCCTACCACATAGTAAGCACTCAGTGAGTGAATGAACTTTGAAAGTCCTAGCGTTTGTTTGTGAAATTGTGTCTGTGTTATCACCCCTCCCCTGCCCTGCTACAGAGACGAGAATCTGCAAATCTTTTTCTCTGGTGACAGTTCAAGAACAATTTTTGAGAAAAAGTTTTTTTTTTTTAAGTTTATTTATTTGTTTTTGAAAGAGACAGAGAGAGAGAGGTATGGGCAGAGAGAGAGAGGGAGGGAGAGAGAGGCCCAAGCAGGCTCTGTGCTGACAGTGCAGAGCCCCATGCAGGGTTTGATCTCACAAAAATGCGACTATGATCTGAGCCAAAATCAAGAGTCTGACACTCAGTGACTGAGCCAACGCAACGCCCCAGGAAAAAAATTTATTCTTTATAAATTGTCCTTGTTAAATCACAATTCTGCTTTGCATCTACCATACACCTTCTCAACAGATTTTAATGATTCCCTACTGGCAAGAGCATACAAGGACTAAGCTTTCATATGGGAGCCCTGGCCCACCTCAATCTGCATATCCAGCCTTTGCCTGTTGTCCCTTTCTTGCCCCCCCCCCCCATACTGGTCACACCAGATTCCTTGTGTTATCAGGGCCACTGCATGCAATTTCATGTTCCTGGAGTCTCTCTTCTCTAGCTTTTTCCTTCAGGAAGCCTTTGCCAATGGCTTATGATTTTAGTGGTCATTCCTTCTTCTTATCTGTGAACAAACTGTTGAACCAAGTCCTCAGATAGGAGTAGGAGCCATTCTTGAGATTCAGGAAGGAAACTCAGGGCTAGTGGAGCACCGGGACATGGCTTCTGGTCTCAGCTGTGCCACTGCCAAGCACCGGGTCTGGTGGACAGTTATCTAACCTGCTTGGGCTGCTTGTTCCTGTCAATGTAATTAGCAACTTGGCTAAGAGGATTGCTAAGATCCTTTTCAGTGCTGAGGTTTTCCACATTCAAATTTGCTTTACAGTGATAGGAAGAACAACCCGCTGATTTATGTGCATTTGGGTCGGAATTTGGCTGACTGTAGCATCAGCAGTTTTACATGAGCAAAATTTTCAATTTCATTAGAACAGCCAAGTTAATTCTGCTGGGTTGGCAGTGTGTTCTGAGAGGCAGAGTGGCCACCAGGGCCAGGAGTCAGGAAGCTGTGTATTGTCATGCTACCTGGCCACTAGCTGGACGGTAGACCAGGGGAGGGAAGCCAACAGATCTTTTGGACCTCATCCGCCTCATGTCAAAACTTGAGATAAAAATAATGTGTTTCACTAACTTCAGGATTGTTTTGAAGAACTAATGTACATAATAATGGCAGTGCTTTGATAGGTTGTTACCAAACTGTTATTGAAATGAAATTATTGAGGTATCTATTTGTTGAGATGATAAGTCTCCTTGTATTTACCTTGGGTGCCCTGCCCACTCCAAGGTACTGTACCATTTCCAGTTTCCTTCCCTTCATGTCCTGTTGGATGGATGAGATGGTGGAGGAGCTCTACTATGTATGAGAGCTTTCAGTGTTTAAGGTACTGGCCATGCTTTTTTTTTTTTTTTTTTTTAAGCTCCTTACAAAAATCCTCTATGGGAGTTCTGTTAGGATTTTTATGGTTGCCAGTGACAGAACTCTGATTCAAGTTAGCTCAAGTGAGAAAATATGGGGGGAGGGGACATTTATTTGGTTCATATAACTTAAAAGTCCATGGGTAGCTCTGGCTTCAGCCATAGCAGGATCAAGGGGCTCAAAAAGATCCTGTAACATTTGTTTCTTGTTGTCGTTAGCTTTTCTCTCTGTTTTCCTCTGTGTTGGTGTCATTTTTCTGGTATATTTTCTCTACATGGTAACGATGTACCCGGGCCAAGATAACCTCAAGCTTTATAATGCTATCTCAAAGAAAAGACAGACCCTCTCTCTCTCTCTTTCCCAGTGGCCACATCAAATCTCTCATAAGGAACCAATATTAGATCTGCTTTAGTTATGTGGCTCCCGTAGACTGGTCACTTTGTTCAGAGATACAGGGTGGATGGCCTTGATTGGCCAACCTAAGTGATGTTTATTATAGTCAAATCTAGCCAGTGGTAGCGCTCCAGTTTTCCTGTAGCTTTTTTTGGAGGGCCAAAAAAGCATGGTTGTCCCAGGCCAGGCTTGGGTTTCAGACTGGGGTATGTGAGAGCTAAGAAGGGATCCAGAGGTCACTGAGTCCAACCCAGCCATGGCCAGAGAAGAGAAGTTTCGTGTCCTAGGTCACATGTGATTCAGTGCTACACTTAGCCCTTCAGTTTGCCTGTACCACCTCCGGTGGAAGCATCACATGAGCTTGTCCTGTCAGAGCAACTGAAGGATCCTGCCACAGAAAGGGGCAGACACTGGGCCACATGCAGTTTACATGAGACCACTCCTGGCCTGGGACTCCATCCTCTTTCTTCTCCTGTCTCCTCTCCTCCCCTCTCTGGGCCAAACTCTGGATGGTTGAGATTTGGCTACTCAGAGCCCCATTTCAGATGGGCCTGAGAACGGGGGTCCTCTGCGCTTAGCAGTTCACTGCCTCTTCTTGCACTTTCTTTTTTCAGGTGGAGGTGGTTCCTGGGACAGAGTCTGACCCAAATTATAAAACCACAATGAGAGGACTTCAAAGGGAAAAGACAGTGTAACTGTCACCAAAGAGGCCCCTTGCCAGAAAGGGAAGCCAATGGGAGAGAAGACAATGTGTCTCCATTGACGATACGTCAATGTCTCTGTTGACATTGTGTTATGTTCTGGCTTGAGTGGGAAGGAGGGGCTGATGTGCCTGGTGGTGCTACTTCCGATATCCTCAATGCTTCTCTAGAATTCTCCCCCATCTCCCTACTGAGAGACTCTCTGGATGATGCCACTCCTGAGTCATGAAAACTGTAACAAGGGCTCTGGTTTGCTTCATGAAGGTCAAAGCAAGCGGTCCTAATCTTGTAGCTGGAAGACGGGTGTTCATGGGAGACAGTGCTGTGCTTTTTCTGATTTTATCTTTTTTCTTTGTGCAGCTCTTCGTTCTCCGTAGGCTGAGGAGCTTGTTTGTATTTGATAGCAGATTCTTCTTACGGAGCCCTGGTGATCATTTGCCCCATGGTTGTTGCACACGCCCGTGGTAGGTTCCCGGAGAGCTGACCTCCGTGTGTGCTGCATATTCAGGGCAGCGAGTACCCTTGACATGTGACCGTGCCTTCCTCTGCCTTGAGCCACCCCCAGCTCTCCATCATCTGGAGAGAGACTGAGTTACTTCTGTGACCACAGAGTCTGGCAGACCCTTTCAGCATTTTCTCCTGCCTGTCTTAGTCATGCCCTTATAGTCAAGCCACATAAAAGTGTTTGCGAAGAACTATACACTCTACACCTTCTCATGCTTCTGTGTTTCTTTTCAAGCAGTGTGCTCTTTCCAGAGTCATCTGCCTCCACCCATCTTCCACGTAAACAACTTCTTCAGATCCATTTTCCTGATCCAGTTTGAATGTCACCTCTGCTATGTAGCCTTCCTAATTCCCCCACAGTATCAGTGACCCTTCACCTGTGATCTTGAAGCCCTACCCTTTTTACTATATCCCCTTTTACTTGTCTTTTTATGTGTCTGCAAGGAGGTGGTTTAACAAAGGGAAAAGAACAGGAGCTTTGCACTTGGTCTGGGGTTAAAGCCTGGCTCTGACACTTATTGACTGCATGTCTTTGCAAAAGTGAGCGGAGCCTTTTCTGTCTTTGCTTGTAAATGGGCATGATGAACTCTTTTGAAGTGTTTTCTTGAGGAGGAAACAACCTGTGATGTGCTTAGCATGGCACTTGGCATTTAGTCGTGCTCAATAACTGGTAAGGGTAGTGGTTGTGGTTATTGTGATTATTGTTGGGTTATGAAATCTTAGAGATGAAAGGGACCTGAGGGGTAATTCTTATGCCTACAAAGCTTGATGCCTCCTCCCTTGTCTGATAGTCATCCGGCTTCTCCTTGAACTCTGCCACAGACAGGGAGCTCACTTTCTCTCTGATCTTATGATGCAGAGGGGCTTGCTAGTACTTAGGCTAAGTTACTCTATGTCTATTTGGGGAAATATTTTATTTTATTTTATTATTTTTTAAAATAATTTTTTCAGTTTATTTTGAGAGAGAGAGAGAGTGCAAACGAGGTAGGGGCAGAGAGAGAGGGGAGTGACAGAATCTCAAGCAGACTCTGAACCATCAGCACAGACCCTGATGCGGGGCTGGAACTCATGAACCATGAGATTATGACCTGAGCCGAAACCAAGAGCCGGACACTTTACCGACTGAGCCACCCAGGTGCCCCTATTTGGGGAAATACTCTAATTTGGCAGTTATATTTATGTATATAAGTATGTGTGTTTATGTACATTACATATTTACACATGTATGCATGTCTCTGTGTGTATATGTGTGTGGTGTGTGTGTGTGTGTGTGTGTGTGTGTGTGTGTGTGTATTTAGTGATGTTTCACCATATAAGATTTCCTAAAACGTCTTACTGAAAAAGTCGGGTTAGGAAGTTACAATGGAAATGAACCTCCAAAGCAAAGTTTTGAGTGGCTTTGCATTTTCTTAGATTTTTTGTTTTTGGGTGAGTTTGCATCTATTTATTGCTTGTCTCTGGGTGGAATGCCAGTGGAAATTGTGGCTTGTAATGCTATTGCAACTATCAAGCATATCCTGCCTGTGATACATAAAGAGAATAAAGTCTGAGTGACATAATAACATGGTGCATCTAAAAGTAGTAATACTTTGTTGGCAGAGAGAAGACAACCTTTCATAATGTGCTTTAGAAACAACCCTGGATTAGGAGCAAGAAATCCTAAGATAGTCTATGGTACTTTAGCCTCAGTTTTCTCATCTGTGAAGTGGGAGTATTTGCCACACAGGGATGGGATATAGAGAAGGAAGAGGTGGACTCTGTCTCTGAGAACTAAGCACTCCCCACTCCCCTTCCCCATTCAACCAGAGCACCACTTTCTATAATCTTTAAATATGAGGTGTGCACTGGAGTCCCTTATAAAATGTTATTCTACATAAAATGTTCTGTTGCTTAAAAAATCTGTAAACTTCTACTAAACCAGATTATCTTTAAGGTCCCTCCCACTCCAAAAACTATATGGCTCTAAAATAAAAAAAAAAAGTGATAGATCTTTACTAATTTTCTAATGTACAATTTTAAAAAGTTTTTAAAAATGAAACAAAATTCCTTTTTAGAAACTTTTTAAAGGATATTTTTTTTTGTCTTCCCTTTCTGATGGGCTTAATTGTAGTGAACAATTATTCCTTTCTTTTTTCTTCTAAAATTCACTTTTCTCTGACTTAACCCAAATCCTACTCAGACAAGGAAAAGGTCATACATATGGTGGAGGGCAGGAAGATGAATATGCTTTATTATTCTCTTGTATCCTTTCATCCCAGGCCAGTCCTTGGAGAAACCGTGCCATAATTAAAATATGTTTTCAGCCATATGCATGTCCCTTTTCAGCAATTCCTTTCCCCAGTTCTCTCCAGATGACCTCATAGAATCATGAAGGTGGAACAGATGTAAAAAATCTTTATGCCTAAATTCTTTACATTAGCCAGGTGGAAAATGGGACCCTGTGAGGGGAACAGATTTGTACTGGATAGGGTAATGAGCCATAACTCAAGCGCTTTTCCAGGTCAGTTCATTTTCCAGTGGGTTTGGATAACCTCTTTGTGCTTTAGCTCTCTTGTTGTAAAATGGGGATGATCATAATAGTATTTGCGTCCTAGAGTTGTTGCCAGTGTTATGTGAGCATAGAAGCTTAGAGCAGTGCTCAGACTGGAGACAGTTTGAGATACCTGTTTGCTGCTGTGATCATTGCTACACTTCCATATTCTGACAGCAGGCTGCCCAGAGTTCACAGAGATGGAAACCTCTCTGGGGACCATGCTGCCTCCCATCTTGCATCCCCAAAACAAGTGGTTAAAACAATGTCTTTTTTTTTTTTTTTTTTAAGCATCCAGTTCTAGTAGGTCACTGCTCCCTGCTGGGTGACATTGGGTAGGTAATTGGTTCTTTTCAGATATATCAATTTCATGTTCACATGGTAGCTGCTTAATACTACCTTTGCCTGGTAGTAATGTGTTAACTCAGTGATAATGTATGTGGTTCCAGAAAATCCGTAAGGACTGACTTTAATGAGGTGACTTCAGATTGTGTGGCAGGTGAGTGTGTAAGTCCTTTTGAATCAAATAGGTCTGTCATCTCACCTTGTGGAAGATACCTTCTTCCACTGGAATGACTGGGGCTAGCCATGCCATCCCCACCACTGGATGGATGGAAACCTCTAATTTCTGGAAAGTAAATGCCAACCATCAAATGGGCGAACGTTTAGGATTTTGACACTATCATTTTATTTCTTTGTCAAGGTCACAATGAATGTAACTTTACTTGAGCAATGAAGAAACATGAGTTCTTACCTTTAAGTCTCTCATTTTTGGGAAGCAGGTATGTAACTGATGGGTAGCCAAAGGACGCTGGGAGTGTGACTGAAAGAATCTAACTGCTTGTGAGGGAACTATGGTTACAGGGCAGGCTGCACCCAGAATCTCAGGAGCCCTGAGTCCCAGCTTTGAAATGGCCCAGGGAAGTGTTGGTGGCTTCTTCTAGATGGGAGTTTGACCACCAGTTCTGTGAGGTCAGTCAGGGCTGCAATCACCCGGAGCCAGGATCTTCTAGTGTTCTGTCTGTGGTCTCTCTCTTAATCCCACCGCGCTTCCCAACTCCATAGCTGGTCCCATTCTTCCAGAGCACACAGGGTGTTATTGACACTGTGAATGACCTAGGGGGAAACAGACGGTGCGTTGCCACTCTGTGGAGCTGAAACTCTTTGCCAGTCCCAACGTCTGCTCAGCCGTCGCCCCGCGGGGACCTCTTGAGTATGTGGAATCGGTGGAAACTCCTACCTCCTTACTGTTGGTTTCTATTTTCCTTTTCTCCGCACCATGGGTGGGGGGCGGGGGGAGAAACGAAGACTCTCAAGAGCAGGAACGTAGCAGGACCTTCTAAGTGTGATGTGTGGTTACTTTAGTCCTTACCAATTGCTTTAATATTTCAAAATGGAAGCGGCTCAAGGGAGGAAGAGTAGGTGAGCCATACCTGAGGGCTCCCCCCATAAACTCCGAGGAAGCTCGCCGCGCTGTTTGCTCCGCAGCCCCCCGGGGGGCCCGCAAGCCCGGGGTCCCTGGGCTCGCGCGTGGCGCCGCGGGCCTGGTCTTGTGTGCGCCGGGGCGGTGCGTGGCGCGCGGGGCCCCGGGTCCGAGGCCAGAGCCTGGCGAGCCTGTGCCCCGCGGACCGTGCTGCCCGGCGCGCCCCTCCCTGCGCGCCCGCGGGTGTCACACCAGACGCCAGCCCCGGCGCGCTGACAGACGACTTTTCTCAGTTGTCACTTTTCTCGCTTGTCAGCGGAGCTGCTGGTAAGTGAAAGAAAACAGAGACGGGGCGCGAAGGCTGCGAGGCGGTGGGGGGGGGGAGAGGGGGCGGGACGGGAGGGGGGAGGCCGCGGGGCGCCCCGGGCTGGGGGCACGGGCGGAGCCCCGTGCGCAGCCTCGGGGTCGGAGCACCCCGCCCGCCCCAGCTCCCCCTCGGCGCATCTCCTCCCCTCTCTCCCCTTCTCACTGTCTCCCCTCCACACTCGGTGCTCCCTCGCTCCCCCCCAGTCCTTCAGCTGCCTCACGGTTCGCTTCTGTGGCTTTGTTAAAAAAAAAAGAAAAAAAAAAAGAAAAAAAAATCCCACTAGGTCCAGGTGCTTTCTCCTTGAGCAGCTCGGGACCATGGCTGGTTCCCGCAGCCGCCTCCAGGAGGCACCTGGGCCGGGGGTCGCCGGCGCTGCGAGCCCCCTGTAAGTCCGGGTTTGGGGGGCCCAGAAGGAGGAGCGCGCACAGAAAGTGACAGGCAAAGGCGCGCGGCGCACGGCTGGGGCTCGAGGGCCGGGCCGGCGAGGAGGCGGGGAGGGCCAGCCCAAACTCTCCCAGCCTCACTCCCACTGATAACCTGCAGCTATGGAGTCGCCGACCAAGGAGATTGAAGAATTTGAGAGCAACTCTCTGAAATACCTGCAACCCGAACAGATCGAGAAAATCTGGCTTCGGCTCCGAGGGCTGTAAGTAAATCCATTTACTTCTCTTGCCCCGTTTCTCTCTGCAGTCAGTATTTTACTACACAGCTACAGCCATGACTGCTCACCCTGTTCCCGCGTGGCCCTTTAAGTACAGCCCTAGAAGTTCCACAACTGCTTCTCTGTTAATTACAGTCACTGCTACCTCCCCCCGCCCCTCTTTTTTTCAAAAGAGACTTTTCTGAGTGTTTTAGAATGCCTTGCTATTTCCAAAGCATACTTTCTTTGGGGGAAAGAGGAAATGTCCTTAGATTTCAGTTGTAGTAGCTCAGTACCCATGGAGATGTTTCTGGTCCTTTTGCCCAGGGAGAAAAGTCTGGGGACTGTTAATAGAAGGAAGACTTATTCTCTGCAAAGTGCTTGCAAACATCTTGGCAGGTGGTCCAAGAACTTACCTTCCGTTCAAATTCTACATGCATTCTGGCTGCTAAATTTTCCTCTCCTTCTCCCCAGCCTAGTTCAACTTCTGATATTTTCTTAGGGTTCTTTCTATCTTAAAATAGTCACCAGAAGGAAGGGGCTATTTTTGGAGAAAGTGGGGGGTCAGAACCAACAGTGGAGTTTCCTAGCAGTATTTGAATAGTGAAATCGTGCATTTGCTTTCAATATAGTGGCCAGAATTCTAGTTGGACTGATGGACAGAGATCTCTGAATTTCATTCACTTCATTGGGTTCTGTCTGGTTTTGGGTACTGAGGAGAGGTGACCTGAAAATACATGGTATTTTCTGTGAAAAGATTTTATAGATAATGAAGAGCTTGTTACCCCATTCAGGAAGCTCTAGTGATACCTGTATATTTACAACTTGCTCCTCAGTTGACCAGGCAGATCCCAAAGACATCTTTCATAACTACCCGATACTCATTTCATTAGACATTTGGCATCAAATATCTAGTGCAGTTAAAAAAAACAATTTTTTCTCCAAATATATAATCCAGACATTCTGTTCCTTATGAAGGACAAAGATGGGAATACCAGCTCCTTCCTTGGCAGTTTGTTTGTTTTGCTGTAGTTATTGTTTTTGAAAGCATGTGTGTGTGTGCGTGCGTGTACACACACACACACACACACACACACACACACACACACATATCACATCCCAAAACAAAATCAAAAAGGCACTGATCTAAGTTCGCTTCATCTTAGAGGAGACCACATCCTGACCAGGGTATTCAAAGTTTCTAAAGGGAAGCAATAACGAAAGTGTATGTTTCTTTAAGGGGTCCCCTAAAGTGTAATTTATAAAAGCCCTTCCATTAATAATCTAAGTGAGTTTCATTGCCATTGATCTAAAGGGGAAACCATGCCAAATACTATGATTTTTGAGTTGTCTGGCTGCTGTAAGCAAGCAGAGGTGGTAAACTTGTGTGGAAATTTGTCGTTTTGGTTGGCAGACTGTCCTGACAGTTGAGACGCGTGCAAGGCAGCGCCTCTTTCAGAGCAGTGTTTACAATAAACTCATGTCATAGGTAATGAGCATTCAGTCTGATCATATTGTGGTGCACACAGAGAGTTGTTGGCCTCTACAGTCTGGGTCCAAGGTATGCAATGTAAAAGTGCAGTCAGGCTGGTCTCCTTGCCATCTCGGCTGGAGGGACTCATCTGCACACACTCAGGACTGCTCTCTGGCTGCTTTACAATTACAGCCCACTCCATGGAGCTACTCAGGCTAGAGAGGAGTGTTTGGGCAAATCAGCCAGGCTGAGAATGTGTGTAAAAAAGCGTTTAGTGCTTACAACACGCTGTCTTGTAGCTTTCTGCTTCATATCTTGTAGGCTTCTCTCCCCAAGGTGTTGGGGTGTGATATAACCACATTTTTGTTCTCTAGTCTCTCATATCTATTCAGCATCCGGTGCCTTTGAACATGAAAGGTGTGGGTTGATTCTTTTCCAAGTGTGTGTTTTTGAATTCCTCTCTTTACCCTTCTACTGAAACGCTCTGCCTAACAGCAATCCTAGGAGATCTGTTGCTTCATTTTCTGTTTCGAAAAGGACATGTTCCTACCGTAATTATGGCATAGTTTTTTACTACTGTTAATGGTTCTTACTGCCACTTAAAAAACCAAAACAGTAGTGCTGTGATAAGTTGCTAAAGACTCTGGAAACCAAAGGCATGCTTATTTATACCACTTGGAATAACACTTTCGCAGTTCACAAACTAGAAACCGTTAGGAGGTGGAAGGGTATGTTTCTATTTGTCCACACAACAGACTGTCAGTAAGAGAAAGGAAGCAGCCCTTTCATCATTTTATAAATACCCAATAGTCCTATTGGATTTTCAAGTAAATTTGTTACCATGACTCCCTTATAGAAAGGGCTTTATAGGTGATCACAGATAGTCAGGAATTTAGTTCAGCTTGTTTGGAAACCATCTAAGTTCAGGACTTGATCATCTCATGCCTGGACTGTTCAGTGGCGTCTTCTTCTTGTCAGTATCTTTTCTATTCAATTTACTATTGAATTTTTCATCTCCTGTATTAGAGCATCAGTTCCTTGAGGACGGACACTTTGTGTGTCTTGCTTACTGCTGTACCTCCAGTGTACAGAGCAGGGTCTGGCATGTAGTAGGTGTTCAGTAAGTAGGTGATTAAAGAAACATAAAGACCCAAATAGGAACTTTATAATATTCAACATGAGTGTATATATCCAAATATATTTGGATCAGCTTATAGGCCATATGACGTATCAACACAGTATTCCATGAACGAGGTGGGAGGCAGGTTTTGTTAATATCATTACCCAGATCGGGCACAGAGATCTAAACTGAGGTAGGAACAGATGTGGCAAAGCCACAACCCAGGGCTGAATCCCACTCTTGTTTATCTAAGTTCTCTTTTTCCCTCCCCATATCCTCTTCCCTTCTGTGCACTGGCCTGGAGTGGTCTTTACCAGCAGTAAGAGGATTGTTGCTCCTGCTATTATTATCTGCCAAGAATCTACAGCATAGGAGAATATAGGGAATGATCCTGTATACATTACAACCTCTACCCATCCCCCTTCCATGCTTTATTTTTTTCTCTTACACATCTCACCACCTGAATGCTAGGCATTTTTTTTTATTATTACGTTTATTGTCTGTCTTCTCTAACTAAAATATAAACTTCATGAGGACATAGTTTTTCTAGTCTGTTTTGATCACCGGTGTGTCCCCAGCACCTACGGTACCACCTGGTGTATAGTAAATTATCAATACGTATTTGAAACCTAGAGCTCATTCACATATTTCTCTGGGGAAAAAAATTGGGAAAAACTCTTAATCTAGCCTTGTAGCATCATCGCCATGCTCATAGCACATCGAATACTGGAAATGTGAATTTTAAACACTATGTACCCCAGCTGAGATGGCAAAACCCTGCAAGCGTTGATATTTACCATAATGACGACTCTTTTTCCTTGCGTGAGGTGCTGAATACCAATGTATAGAGACCAACTGTGATTTGAAGGTTGTGGTGTTCCTCATCCTCACTCTGCAGCTCTCAGACCCATGTTCATGTTCCTCTGTGCTGGAAGGGAACAATACTGCACACCTGAGCTTTTTAATTATGTCTGTCAAAGGGATGCTATCTGCTTACATTTCTGGGATGAGCCTCTTTTTTTTTAAACCCATTTTCGTTTCTGTAAACCTCGGTTTCCCCTCAGTGCTGTTGTCATACTTCTTTCCTCTGCAAAGAGGGTGGAATTTTTAAGAACCCCTCCCGATGGCTGTTTTGTTAGGGAATCTTCCAATCCACCAGGGAAAATACGACAACGGCTGTACTTTATTCCTCTGGTGATGTGGGGGAGCCTCATGGCTGCATAGGTTTGAGTCATGACTTGTACCTTGGGTCCTGACCAAGGGTTTTTCTATTGCCAGACTGTTCTATGATGACAAAAAAGTGTTTCTATACCTTTTTTTTTTTTTTTTTTTAGTTGAGAGCAAGTGAACAGGTTTCACTTATTCTGTTGTCAAAATTGTAATTAAGCTATAATGTGTTTATTTTTCCTTACTATGAGGTAGTCAGTATAATAAATTTTATGCTTATATAACACTTTCTATGAAGATGATGTGTTCTTTTGCATTATCTAAAATGATATCATGATATAAAGGGAGGTAAGTAGCCATTAAGGTAACAGACTGGGACTATTGTCTATTCAGTGGGCTTTCCCATTCCCCAATGTGGTAATAGACCCTGCCTCCCTCCTGATTAGGGATGAGCTCAAGACCCAGGACTGGCAAATCTTAGAATTTGACCTTCGTGGCAAGAGTGGTAGGTAGGTCTCAGGTGTGGCACGGAACCGAGTGGTAAAGTCCTTTGTTGGCATTGCTCTCTTGGCCGCTGGAGAGTGCCGCTTTCCCTTCTTCTGGGTTTTCCTGGTGGCTGCCACTGGCTCAACTTCCCACTTCATGGGGAAGACCTTTCTGTGATAGGAGACAGTGAAGCCACCACTTAGGGAAAAGCAGAGGGGAGAATATGGAGTGGAAATCCCCGATCTGCTCCCAGAAGCCCCAGTTTCTGTACTCTGCCAGCTCTACCACCAGCCAGGCTGTTTCTGCTAAGGTTGCTTTGAGTTTGACTTCTCTCAAAGGGTCTTCACTAATATCCCACTGAAGTACCGAGACCTTAAGTGACTCTTCCAAACTACACAGCAAAGATGTGAGGGAAAGCCATAGACAGAGAAGCTTGGATATCTGGTTTCATATTTCTTATTTAATGAAGCCCTCTGCTGCTGTATTTTCTCTGTACTCATCTGAAAGTTTTAATAGCGCCACCAATGTTCAGGCAACATTAGTTTACTCAGTTAACATTTACTGAGTGTCTATTATATGCCAGGCACTTTCATAAGCTCTGGGTGTGCGAGAGTAGATAAAATACCTGCCCTTCAGCACTTCCAAAGCTGGCAGGAGAGACTGAAAGGAAAAGCCGGAAGTGTTGACTATAGTTACAGAGGGATACACAGAGAGCCACCTCTATCTGGGTTGGCCAGAGAAGGTGTTGCGGACTGGCAGTCAGCTGCAGATTTATTCTAGCGGAGTCCTTAGAGTTACAAGGAAGAGACTCGCGCGGATCCTTTTCATTCATGTCAGCCTTGTGCAAAGATGCAAAGAAGTGTTTTGCAAAGATTTGAGGAAGCAAAGAGTCCTCTAGTCAGCCCAGAATAAATCAGCCCAGAATTATGAGCTGGTTTTACGGGCAACTGGGAAAGCTCTTCTATTTACTAGGGATAAAGCCTGAATCCTAGTGCCCTTCTCTATGCTCACTTCTCATTGATAATCTCCAAAAGGAGAGGGTGTGGTTGGGTCAATTTGCTATCATCCAGTGTTGAACTACTGGACAGAAATCTCCCAGGTCACCTCAAAAGCACTTGGCCCCTGGGCGCCTGGGTAACCCAGTTGGTTAAGCGTCCGACTTTGGCTCAGGTCATGATCTCGCAGTTCGTGAGTTTGAGCCTCCTGTGGGGCTCTGTGCTGACAGCTTGGAGCCTGGAGCCTGCTTCAGATTCTGTGTCTCCTGTCTCTCTGCCCCTCTCCTGCTCGCACTCTGTCTCTCTCTTTCTCTGTCAAAAATAAACTAACATTAAAAACAAAAGCACTTGGCCCCTAAATTGGTCCCTGGTCCCTTAGGGACCTCACAGGGTTACCTTTCCCTATAAATCAATTAATTCCCAAGAGCCTCAGTTACTTTCCTTGAAAGGTAGCTGTGTGATATCCTCTTGCAGCTTATCAAGTGCAATTTTGAGGGATAGATGAAAGCTGATGAATGGAGGTAACAGAGTGTGCAGAGGTACAGAGGCATGGGAGATGTTGGCCCGTTGAGGAGGAGTGAGAGAGAATGTTGGAAAGGAAGGCATGCGCCAGGTAGTAATACATGGAGTTTTAGGAGATTTGCTTTTTGTTTTATTCAAAACTGTACATGCTCATAGTTTAAGGAGGCAAATATTTGAACACATTTTGCTGTATTACACACACACACACACACACACACACACACACACACACACACACAAATGTGTTCCACTCTCCATTCATCCTACAGAGAATATTTTTTATTTTGTACAGGTAATTTTAAGGAGTTTTCATTTTATCTCTTACTTATAAGGAAGTGTTAAAAGGCTTTAAGCTGGAGAGTAACAAATCGAGATTTGAATTTTAGGATGGCTACTCTGGAAGAAGTGTAGAGGACAGACTGGTGATGGAATTTGAGGCCTGGCGACTGTTTGGAGAAGATTCTTGAATTTAGTGTAGTGCCAGTTAGTTTTGGAGCAGAGAGAGAAAGGGAAGTTGTCTTCCAACTTTGTTTTGGCTTGGGTGTCTTAGTTTGGTGCCATTTGCCTTATTAGGGGCCATGGAGAGGAGAGCAGGCTGGGATAAAGCAGAGTGATAAACTTGGGTTTAGATATGTTGAAATGGAGTAGCCTCTGGAAGATCCATGTAGGTGTTGGTGATAGTCTGGAACTATGGAGAGACCTTTGGCTTGGAGCAGTGGGTCTGAGAGTCATGGTTCTGAGGAAAAGCCTCGCAAACAGATGACCTAAGAAAGAGGAGCTTCACGTGAATCTCACTAATAAAGCAATGCCAAAAGAATAATCTAAAAAATTACTTATTTCCTCCAGATTACGTATTTTAGGGTATTAATTGGCCCTTCCAATCTGTCACGTAATTGGAATGGCTTGGCATATTTTTGTTGGTCTCCTATTCTATACCAGATACCAGGAGCTTCAGAGGAGATATAGAAAAACCCTGTTCTCAGGAAATTTAGAGTCTAGTTAGGGAGACAGTATAAATCTTTATACATGTGAAAAGTTAAAAAACAACAATAAAAGTATGTGCAATAATTAATTGCTAAATAAGTGATGTTGACACAATGTCCTAGGATTCAGAGAAGGAAGACATTTGTATATGAGGGATTATTTTTGAGTCTTTCTTTTCCTAATAAAGATCAATAAAGTCTCACCTGAATAGGTTCTTAATGTATATTAAGAGGGAGAAAGAGGTAAATATATAAAGGGTAAATGGGTTTTTAAATTTAGAATGAAATTTTCTTTACTTGAATACTAATGCAGTATATTAATACATCATCACTTGCTTAACATAATTTGGTTGTGCTGACTTATTAGCTAATTACAACTCACTATTTATCAAACTAAGTGTTTATTATTTTGACCAAGCTTTACAGCCTCTATTGGTTGGGATGCAGCCCTGAGTAGAGGGTATTTCTACATTTCTAGCTTGATTTTCTGTCTTTAGTTTTCTTTGGCTCATAGAAACTGCTTGGTTCCAGTTTTTCCATATGGAGGGAAAGCACTTACATGACCTGAGTCATGGCTTTTTGATTAGAGACTAAGAAAAATAATTGTTGAGTCTGAGGCCCATAAAGTAGTCTTTAACAGCTTGGAGAATGAGCATCACAACTTCTCATCAGCAATAAAAAGTGGATTCCCCAACAAATGGAACACTCTGTTTCTGGAGAAAGTATACTGAATCCATGTCAACTTGGTATTCTTCAGACTTATTGAACTGTACTCTTTATTAAAGACCTTTTGACAGCTCTTATTAAATAAAATAAATGAGTCTTCATGAGTGTAAGAAAAGCCTAGATGTTTCTAGGTTGTGAAATAATGAAAAGCTTTAGAGAATAATTCAATTGAGAAGACATAATTTATGATTATAGGTAATGAATTTTATTGATATATCCGAACGACTACACGTACAACTATATGTAGGAAAGTAATCCATCACTCATTCACTAGGCAAACATTTCTCCAGCACTTACCATGCACCAGCACCAGGCAGTGAGAAGCAAGATAAAGGCTCCCTCCTTTAGGGAACATTCAGTCTACTGGTAGAAGCAAATATTAAATATGTAATTCCACAAGTAATTATTTATATTGACGAGTGCTGTGGAAAAATATAATAGAGGGCCCAAACCTGGTGCAAAAAATCAGGGAAGGCTTCTTCGAGGAAGTGAGATTTAAAATGAGCTATGAAGAACAAGTAGGTATTCGTTAAGTAAAGAGTTGAAGAAGAGTGTTCTAAGGTATTCAGGGGCTGGGAAAACAGCATGTGCAAAAAAGCCAAAAGATCATGGCACCTCTGAAAAAACAGGAAGGCCACGTAGCTAGAGTCAAGATTGTATAGAGACAGGAGTCTCAAGACGTGGCTAGAGAGGGATTGGATCTTGCTTCTTATTTATTTTATTTTATTTTATTTTATTTTATTTTATTTTATTTTATTTTATTTTATTTATTTCTTCAGCTAAGACAGCAGAAGAGATGATTTATTGTACATGTGCCACATTCAGCTACAAATGAAAACAGAATTAGTCCTGAAAGTCACAGGTCCAGGGCAAAGGACCAAAAGGGACTGTTTTGATATGAGCAAGGTGGGTCTCAAAGGTGGTCATTGTGATGAGATGGTGACGGATTTCTAGATCCATTGAATCAAGCTTTAGAAAGTAGACATGTACCAACAAATTGGTACTAGCATCCCTGACCTCTGGCTTTCCTGTTTCTGCTCCTGTGGTTTCCATGGGTGCAGAAGTTAGCAGTTTACTTGGACCTCTGCCTCAGCTTTCTTGTTTTACACTTTAGCCTGCACTTTCACTGCTTCCCTTGCTTGGCTCTCATGGCATGGAGGTCTCCCAGATGGTGGCACTAAGGCTGAGAGGCTTCTTCTTTAGACCAGGGGTTTTACCAATGGGAAGCCATTGTAGGTCTATAGGGATGGATTTGAGAGATTTTCAGGAGGCAGACTCAACAGGATTTGGATGTGGGAAATGGGAAAGAGTGTGGCATCTAGGAAAACTCCTAGGTTTTTAGCTTCATTCCTAGATGCTATTTACTTAGATCAGGCCCACTGAGGTGGGGTGGGGGTTAATGTTGTAGGTTTGGTTGTACATGGGAGCACAATGAATGGGGAGTAGAGATAATGAGTTCAGTTTTGGACATATTGAATATGAGGGGCCTATAAGATGTCCTTGAATAGATGTGGTGAAGCCATGAGCAGTTGGATAAATGAGTCTGGAGATAAATGGAAAAGCCTGGTTTGGAGGTATAATGTATAGTCCAACAAAGTAAGAAGAAAAATAAATTATATGTATGTATATACACAGACACACACAGAGAATGCAGTTTAGTGTGACACCCTAAATAGTCTGACAGAAGGTGCCAGAAGACTGTAAGTTTATATATATTTTCTCATTGACATTTTCTTATCCAACATATGGGAAAGGCCAGCTCATAATGTGTACATAGCTTTGCTTGGAACCTTTATATTGACTACTTGGTGCCATGCTCACCATAACATGGATTTGGAACAGAGACAAAAACCTGAGGGGGTGGGGAAGGCAGGATCATTCCCAGTATTCCAAGGGAAGAAAGAGACTATGACCCAAGAAGCCAAATGAAGTTGGGCCCTCACCATGGACCTTCTGGGAACTACAGAGCATGAGCCAGGCAGTGAGACCCAAAGCGTGGAGCCCAAGCACCACAGCAGGGCCTCTTGAAGGTTGGCTGGGTAGACTCTCTGGATTCTGCAGGAGGTTGTCCTTTGTCTAGGCTTGCCCAGTGGTGCTCCGTGGGGTCACTGCTGCTCCTGAGGTGCCCTATGATGGACACACCAGGCCTCTGTCTCTTGGGGCACTGCACAGGTCCTGGTGTAGTTCTCACCTTCCACACCATGTTTCCTCATTCATGGCCCTTTTCCTACTCTTTAAGGCCTTCCCCAAAGTGCTCTCCCTCCTTCCACTTTCATTCTCTTCCAGAGGTCTATTGCAGCGATGCACTATTCAATATTCTGCTGAAACAGCTTTCCTTTCCCTTAAGGCCACCAGAAGAGTGAAACCTTAAATAATCAACATAAGAATACGTTGAATATTTTGGCCGAAAGTCACTATTGGACATCCAAAGAACATTAAGTTTTGTTTATCCAGATTCCAAACAACCAAAATGCTGAAATAACCAAGACTTTTCCTGCACTCTAGAGATGCTCTGAGTAAATCTAGTAGTGAAAGATTAGTTTTCTTTTCAGTTAATTTATCATTTATTTTGAGAGCGAGAACATGAGCTGGGGAGAGCAGAGAGAGAGAGAAAGAGAATCTAAAGCAGGCACTGCCAGTGCTTAACTGACTGAGCCACCCAGGTGCCCCCTGAAGGATTAGTTTTTGAAATCTACTTCCATGTGTGTTTTAGGAATAGTTCAAATTCAGACTAATATCTGACCCATTTTTTTCTCTATCTCTCTGACTCTTGTCTAAGGATGACTGTGATGGGTCTTATAATGTCTTTAAATTACCTATTTTATATCTAGTATACTATTCCAGGAGGTTGTATTTGGAAATCGAGTCTGCTAACTATGAGGGACCACAAATACTTTCACGAATAGAGTTCTGTGTTGCTCATTTGTGACACAAAAGGATTAATTACCGTAAATCGAAGCTCCATAGATATTGTTTAGAATTGTCATTCTTTCTACAAAACTATGGACTAAAATTAGTCATTGTTAAAAAAAATAAAGGAATTGTTCAAAGCACCCATTTCTGGGAGTCTTTGGATAGTTTCAGTGAAGGTAACTATAGGTAAACAGACTTTGGTTCAAATGTTCAACTGATTTCCATCGATAGTAGAGCTCAGAATGGTCCCTATGAGTGTATCTGCTAGTTAATTTTTTCCCTCTTTTTTTTTCCTGTTTTTTGGATATTCCCATTATTTTTGCCATATTTAAATTGTTAAAATTTACAGAGCCTGTGTCCAGAGAAGAGTCTTCTGTGGATGATGTTACTGTTAGAGAAGTTTTGGAGGAAATAGGAAGGATCTCTACTCCCCAGGAACTGTGTGTTGACTTAAAGTCACCTGGAGTTGTAAATGGCCAGTAGCTGCTTTCTGCCATGAGTAGGTTTGGATAAGAGTTGGGAGGAGGGTGGAAGAGAGGAGCGAGGGAAGGAATACTCCTAGAGTAGATAGGAAAGGCTTAGAAAGATTAGACTGGTCGCCGAAGTTAAACTTGGCAGAAGATACAGTTTTTGTTCCGGCTAAATACACATGGGGAAGAGCAAAGTAGAGACCTGGAGCAACTCTTTGGATAATTCAATTTAAAAAATTCTACTCCTCCCCTAATTACAGGGATACATCTGTGGAGAGTAAGATTTTGTCTTAATCCTTTGGATTTATCTCCACTTTGGCAGTGTTGCATGGATATTAAGAAATATTTTTGTTTTCAGCCTTTCTCATTGATGTTTATCTAAACAGGAGCCAGGCTCCTAAGAAGGAGGTCACAGAAATCTCTTCCATTCTCACCCACACAGTTTTGCTGTGCTTATAACACAGCAAGTGGTTGTAAATATGTGAATAGAGGGATAAATAATTTATGCAAAAAAGTACTACCTGAACTTCTACAAGCATGACATTTACTTTCTATTTTCTTTCTCTAAAAACCTTTCCGTATTTTGTCGTTGGTGCCAGTGATTAGCTCACTGCCTAGCTTTAAGCAGGAGGGAAATAGTGCTTGGTCTGTTCAAAAAGCCTTGCTTTCCAGAAGAAGATTTCAGCTTTCTCTGGGGGGGGAGTCCCATTTGGGGGCCTGTTGGACAGTAATTCGAGTGCTGGAATTTTTAACTCAGGCCCAGGAGAGAAGCAGGCATGAACAAGAGATTTGGATTTCTATGTCTGGCCAGCTGTCTGCAGGCAGACAGGGGGGCTGGGGAGGGAGAACAATGAAGAAACAGGCCTTCGGGAATATGGGAGCGTGGGGCACCGTGTGGATTGGCTGAGTGAATTGGTGCTGTTCCATGTGGGGCTTCCTGTGGGGTTGTTTAGTTTGGATTAATTCTTAAAGATTTCTCCTCTTTCCAGTGCCCAGCCAGCACTAGATACAAACATATTTGCTTCTAGGAGTGAGTTAAAAATCGATGGTCTTATTTACAGCTCTGCTTCAGATTAGCGTTCTCTTATTCTTCGGGTTCACCATCCTCGTCCCCAAACCTCACTTCTTCATTTGAATTTGATCTCATCACTTTGGGTGATGAGTACATATTGCAGGTTTGTGCCTTGGGAGTCGCTGACTCTGAATATGATCTTCCTTTTCTAACAAGGCTAAATGGAAGAGTGTGAGTCTGTGGGACAATCCTCACTCCCCCCCCCAAAGAAAGAACTAGCAGAAAAATTCTCTAGAAAATTTAAAGAAAAACAACCCTTTAGTAATTATTGGGTTATTCCAGGTGAAAGTGAGCTTATATCATTTTACTATTTTTCATTTTTTATATTGCTTTGGATCTTTGGCCATGAAAGAAAATAGAATCATTGCCCATATGGATTTTCATTCTGTAGCTCATCAGTTAAGAAATATTTGAGCTAGTAACGGAAGAGAATCTCTCACATTCTCTAATATCTTCTCCCGCTCCCCAATACTCTGCCAGAAGGTGCCAGGAGACTGCAATTTATATACATTTTCTTAATGGCATTTACTTGTTCCAAATATGAGAAGTGCCATCAAGCAGTCAATATACACAAAGCTTTGCAAATCTAGGTTTTAATGTATGCATCATGGAAATGAAATCACTGGTAGATTAAGAAGAAATGTACAAGGACCTTCCATTCTCAGCAACATGTAGAGTAGTTCATACAAATGATTTAAGACGTATTCAGAAGTTTCCAGAGATATCTGGTTCTCTTCAGCCTGTAACCCATATGCCAATGAAAAACAAAACTGGAGGATCAGATGATCATTCAGGTCCTTGCTCATTTCATGGGTATTTGGGACATTTTATTGTAGTCCACTTTCCCACAAGGGAGCTGAACTCCTCAGAACATGTAGTTAACTCCACTCAGTTAACTCTGTGCACTTTTTCTGAGTTTGCCCCCCAATCTCCTCTCCCTTGAGGAAACTGAGGGCCGAGAACCAAGATTTCCAAAGCTGTCTGTGCATCAGCAGCAGTAGTGACCTTGGTAGGGAAGGATGGAGACGGGATCTGGAGCAGAATGAGTCACCATTGCCTGGAAGTGCAGGCAAACACTGAAGGCCGAGAGCTAGAGTTCTCACTGTGCATGCGTAGTTGTTGCACATTCAACTTCCCACACCGGAAAACCCTCTTGTGCCCCACTGGGAGGTATCTTGCTGTCAACTTTGAAACTGAACACAAGTTTTGTTTTGTTTTGTTTTTAAGCCAGCTTGTTTGAATATTAAGCCTATTTATAAACCTCATTGTAGCACCCATATGGCTCTTACTCAAAGATACTCACTTAAAAAAAAAACGAAAGACTGTCAGCCGCTTTGTAATTTAACATCAGTGCTTATTCAACCCTCACTTATCCGGGCTATCAGGAATGATTCCCAAGTCATCTGTTTGACTTTGGAGTATGTGAAACTTACATTTATTTGATTGTGGGCATGCCTGGTACTTTGGGAACTCCAAGCCACCCAAAAAGCAAATAAAGCCCCTCAGAAGCATCCTTGCTCCTACCTTGTTGTTTCTTGCTGTTCCCTGGCTGTTTGGGCTCTGTCCCCAAGTAGGTCCAGGTTTACTATGGACAGAATCACCCCTTTTATGCTTGCTTAATTTCATCCTTTTTCTCCCTGGCTGGGGCCAGGAGAGGTAAAATGAAGTTCAGTGTCTAGAAGCCTCTGCTAGATGACACAGCTATGGAGAGCTTTCGGTAACTTTTTAAAATATTGGGGGTCGGTGCCCTTTACTCTTTGGTAATGTTCTCATCTCAGTATTCACTTTTCAGAATGTGATCAGCTGGGTATAAACGGACAGAAGCCTTTGAGGGGAAATTTTCCAGCTCTTCACTTCCTGTTCTATACACGTGCATGTACACATATACATACACATACATACACCGATGATAGTTCTTGGTCAATCCACAATTCCATAGAAACATTCCAGATGAAACAGACATTGATTTTCAGTGAAGACCAGGAGGCTTTTAATTTGCCTAAGAGGTAAGTGGATACAGGTCAGTCAATGCTGGTTATAGTACATCATGTCTCTGCATTGAGTTACAACTTCTGGTGGGTGCTTAGGGATTCTGTGTTAGCAACTCAATGGGCTTCAGTTTTTAGGGAGTGCTGGATAAAAAGAATCTTTATCAAAAGACAACTTTAAAGGGGCGCCTGGGTGGCTCAGTCAGTTAAGCAGCTGACTCTTGATTTTCGCTCAGGTCATGATCTCAGGGTCATAAAGATCGGGCCCTGTGTTAGGCTCCCTGTGTTAGGCTTAAGCAGGCTGTAGAGCCTGCTTAAGATTCTGTCTCCTTCTCTCTCTGCCCATCCCCTACACTCTCTCTTTTTCTCTCTGCCTCTCAAAACAAAGTAACTTGAGATATTTCTAAGGATTATTATGGCGTCTAGTTCATAAATACTCACTTTTACTTTTTTTCTCCTGCCTTCTCAACAGTGGTCCTACTTCAACATTAGAAGGACGTGTGTACTTCTGCTAGGTTTACTGGGACCACAGCCAGAGTGTGTGGCACGGTATATAGCTGCAGGGTCCTTCGGGCTTGGGGGTAAGCTGGACACGGTTTCGGCTCCTTCTCCTCTTAGCAACACTGAGGTTAGCACCTGCTTTCTTCGTGGTTCAAATGTTATAAGATAAGGAGAATTGCAAGTATTCAATTTTTTTTTTAACTTTTAGAAAACAATCTGCAGCCTTTTTTCTTTGCTTCTTTAATCAATGAAAACCTTTTTTTTTCAAACAAAATTTGGAAACCTATTGAATTAAAATACCATTATTATTTATTCAGTACTGTTATTAATATAGTAGCTGATTCTCAAACCCTTACTGAATACCCAGCACTGTGCTAAAGGCTTTACATTATTCTTACACTTGACTCTCACATCATCTTGTGCAGTGGGTGTTATTGTTAACCGGCTTTTACAGATGAGGAGACTGGTGGTTGGGAACGTGATAGAAGTTGCTTAAGGTCACGTAGCTTATTGGACACTCCAAGCTGGAGGAAGCTTTGAGTCCAGGCAAGCGATCAGCGTAATGCTGTATTGTCTGTCCACAGAGTGAGGAGGGCAGAGCCCATTCTGGGGCACAGTTTGCAAAGCGCCGTTCTAGACCTTCGTGGATACAGTTCCCTTGGCCTGGCCTTGTGGAGATGACCGGCCTTCTGTCTGAGCATGAAGCCATGCCATCTCCATCTCCCATGCTGCCAGGGTTGCCACATTTCAGAGCACAGCAGCTCCTGGTCATTCTCTACTTTTTGTATCGACTCAGTCCAGCTATGTGAATTTTGAGATTTGCAGCGTATTGTTTCAGGTTTCAAAAAATTGTAAATTGGAAGTAAGTTTGAAAAAACAAAACAGAACATTTAAAAATATTCCTTTTGTCTTTCAGGTTATGAATCAGGGATAAATTCTGATGAAGTTCTTAAAAACAAAAGGCCAAAAATAAACTGGGTTCTTTTCCAGTTCATTTCCTGCGTTTGGAAGGAAAGGACCCAGTTTGTTTTATCGTTGTTGGTTTTGTTTATTTTTGTCTAGTGTCTAAGTTCCCTCTTGGCACCCTTTGATTTATTTGCATAATTTTCTTTGAAGCCTTCAGAGTTTGCTTTCTTTCTCAACCAGTTGAAGGTTTTGTATCCTTAGCTAAGTTACTTAACCTCTCTGAACCTCCCTTCCATCAAGTGAAAAGTGAGGTAGCCCTCCCAGGGTCTGTAGATGTCAAAGTGAGTTACTTTGTGTAATGGACATGGGACAGAGGAGATGCTCCACAACTGTGAGGCCCCCAGCCTTCTCTTACTACATTCCTCGTGTGTGTAGAAAACGATGGCTGTTGTAGGTGTCCTCACTGCTCATAGTAAGTCATTGCTGAACAGAAGGAAATGAGTAGAAAGAAAGAAGTTTTTGATCAGTTTCTTGATAAATTCACTTCTTCATTCCCCGGCAATATATTGAGTAGCTGCCATTTGACAGTCACTGTGTTAAGAAAGAGAGAAACACCAGCAGGTAGCAGACAAGGTATTATTGCCTCCAGATCCTAACTATCTGGAGTGACAAGTGCAATGATGTGGGTGAACTCTGGACACCGTGGGACATACAAAAGGAGCACTGTCCAGTTTGGGAGACCCTAGAAGGTTTTCAGGAGGAAGTGATGTCTCAGCTGAGAGCTGAAGGATAAGTAGGGCTCATTCAGGCCTCACTGATCTTGCCCAGTCCAAATGATCTGTGAGTGGCTCTTGAGTGGGGTAATTTCCATGGAAGTACATTTTCTCCAGTGTTTTAAGTGCCGACCTTTCAACTCCAGTATAAGATGACACTATTTGGATTGGATCTGTCTTGGTTCTGAAACTATCTGGGACAAGATGGGAAGAGAGAACTTCAGGTCTATGAAACCAAGGATGCATCTATGAGGGTGAGGAGTGAGTGTCAGGAGTGGATTATACTGAAAATCAGATTTTTGGTCTCTGTTTCTTTGGGTCTACCAAAAGCACAACCAGTATTTTGGTAAGTGTGAGTGGCAGCTGCAAATGATTCATTTATTTTGCCAACAAGCATGTTGTGTGCCACCCATGTGCTAGTCGATGTGCAAGCCCTTGGAGTAGATACACAGATCTACATAATAGGATCCTTGACCTCAAGAAGCTCAAAATAGTGGCAAGGAGATGCAAAATTTTTAGAATGTCTATATGGCATACATGTACCTGGCTATGCCCTCTGAGATCATTCTTTCTATTTTACAGATGTGGACACTAAAGCTTGATTTAGCATAGAGCATACCTGAGGTTTCACGGCTGGGAGTGGGGGTAGTGGTTGGGTTTTGAGTCTGTCACATTCCAGAGCCCTATTGTCTTTCCACATACTTGGAGATGAGACAAGGCAATGCAAAAGGTGACCCTTTCTCCCAGGTATCATCTTTTAAAACAGGGTATAAATTATAATACTTTTCTTAACTTTGTCCTCAGCACTTTTTTAGCCTATCTCCTCCCATGTCTGGCTAGGCTGGGCTGGGCTGGTTTGAGGTCGCTAGACATGCTGTCCTTACCTGTTTGTGTCATACTTTCGTATTTGTCCTTTCTGAAATCCCAGCCATCAGTCAAAACTACCTCCTTCACGAAGCTTTCTGAGCCACCCCCCTTGTATTGGTTGTTATCATAAAATAACACTTAAGGTACATGACTTCATTTCTGTTTTTAGAATCCAGATTTCTTTCAGAGAGTGGATTTTAACAGTGGTATTGTGAGGATTAGCCATGTGTTTTGAGTGCTTGTTACTGGTGCTGGAAATGGAAGCTCTTCTAATTTTTATTCATCTTTGTTTGTCTCAGCGCTCCCAGCATTTGCTTTGCATGTTTCTTGGCAAATGCTAGGAGAATTCTGTGGAAGCCAATAACAAAGGTTGTCTTCTTCTGACCTTTGAAGATACCCTCTGCTGATAGAATTAGTTGGGCTTCTGGGTAGAAGCCAGGAGCATCCATCTGGCCTGCCTGCCCAATTGTCTTTGGTTCTTGCACACCCTCAATGGATTATTATTATTATTATTATCTTGCCAGAGATTTCTTAACACAGTTTAGTAGACAACAGTCCTAACAAGGGCCAAGGGCATGGGCCACACCACAACTCATTGTGCTCTGTGCCTGTAGATGGAACCTCTGCCCTTGGCTACTGCCTGAAGAGTGATCTGTCACTGCTGATGGGGTCCAGGAACAGCTTTTAGAGGGGTGCAAGGCACTGTTTTAGGCACTAGGTTACTGTGGGGAACCACACAAAGAATCTGCGTTTGTGAAACTGACATTCATGTGGGCGATCTCATTTATTTCTTATCACAAGGTCTTGGGAGAGGTTCTCTGATTATTCCCACATTATAAATGAAGAAACTGAGGCTCAGAGGAGTTGAAGAACTGGTCACATATTGTAGAGCTAAGTGCCAGAGCCAAGATCAGAACAGTTTGTTCTAAAGTTCAAGCCTTAACCCACTCTGTTAGTCGACCTCCTCTCTTTATATATGATAAAATTCAAACATGTAAATATCTTTATATATTCATATAGTCCTATATATCTGTATATCTGTATATGTGACTATATACAGGTATAGAATAATCGTAAAAATAGTAAATATAAAGGCAGTGATCGATTAATCCACTACCCTGTGGTCATGCTTTTCATTCTGGTGTTTCCTTTCAGATAGATATTTGGTACATGAGGCAAGATCATCCTGTAGATTCTGCATTACATGCTGCTTTCTTCACTTAACACCTAACACCGTCATTCATTTTTTCATCTGAACAGAGATGTAACAGGTCATAGTGATTCTGAATTTGAAACATCTGTGCCCTTTTAAAAAAAATGTGTGACGTACAGCTCTATGAGCAAATCAGTGGCTTGGTTTCCTGGATGCAGTGACTGTAATGGGAGCGTAGGTGTGGAACTCCTTAGTTCCTTACAACTGGGAAGCATTGCACTTCTTGGAGATGCAGCAAGGAAGACACATTTTCCTCTCCCACCACTTTCTTTCCTTGAATCCCCTCCAGTTAAGATCCTATTCAGACTCTTTTGAGAGACTTTAGAATCTGCAAAAACTGACATGAACATAAAAACCATTGAGATATTGGGATAGTAAACTTGATGGCCACTTTCCCCTTGGATGCCACCATGACCTGGGTGAGATAGCCAGGGCAGATATTATCTCCATTTGATAGATTAAGAAGCTCTATGCCCAGTAGATTTGCCCAAGGCTAAATAGCAGAGGTGCACTAGAACTCCAGCCATTTCTGCTCCTGCGGAAGTGTTCTTCTAGAAGACTAGCCCACAGCTGAGCCATTAGCAAGTTCCTACTGCTGCTCTTACCCCTTTGCTTCTAGACTTTCTCATTGTCCCTTTCCTCCCTTCTTCCTTCTGGGAAGAGCTTATGTCTGATCTTATGGTTTAGCGGAAAGACTCATTTTCATTGTAAAAGGCACGTTCTTAAAGGGACTCCAGTGCTATATGGTGTAGGCAATAGTAATAATAGTTACAATACAAATAGCTAATAGTTATTGGGTGTTTAAAATGTGCCAGACAAAAGAAATGCTTTACAAGACCCTGCCCATTTACTCCTCACCAACCCCATGAACCTAACAAATAGAAAGGCTGATATTTGAATCTGGGTCTTGTGGTCTTTAAAGCCTGACCTCACCCCAGATACTACACTGCCTTCAAAGGGGAAGGGGAAGAACATAGGAGGGCAGAGCCACTGAGCTCCTGGGAGCCTATTTGTAACTGTTAAGACTGCTTGTATGCATCTGACCACAATATGACACAATAATCTGAAACTTTTAGCTGGTATTGGAAACTCACAAGCCTCACAGAAAGAACCTTCCATGCCTATCCCTGCTGAAGTTCCCCTTCATACCCATCCCTGCTGAAGTTACCTTTTCTAATTCACTGCCTGCCACAAACCCTTTTCTGATGTGTGTTTATGCTTCTTTTCCTACAGGAGGAAATATAAGAAAACATCCCAGAGGTAAGAGTGTCTTTCTGAGAAAGGGGAGCTGGTTGATTGAGTCATTAATGGTGCAACTCATCGCAAGTCTGGCTCATGGTGGACGTTCAGTGTAATGAACAGTCTCTTGGTTCCTTCTCAGTGAGGTCCCCGCTTAATCTTTGGATCACTACTGCTGCTGGAATTAAAAATTGATTGCAGACATTTAGGGTGGCACTGTGAGTATATACCTTCCTGTGAGAATGGATCTGATGGATGAAAAGGCCTGTTAACTGCTGATCCACCTAGTGACTTTACTAAAACTTTGACCGGAGAGGGGCTGGCCTGGGAGGTGCTGAAGGTTTGTGGATGGGAGTATAAAAGCATCTTTAAGTATACTTTTAGCGTTTGAATTTTCCTTTGCCTGCAATTCCTATTTGCCTGATTCTCTGACAAAATGCTGTTGAGCTCAAAATAGGTACAAATTCCTTCAAGGGCATTATTGGTCTTTTTTGGTTTAACCATGGAAAAGATAATTTAAAGTAGAAGATCATCTTTTATCATCCTCCCTTACTTTGTTTTATTGAGAAGAGTTTGGAAAGCACATTCCAAAGAAATAGCGTTGCTCAGACCTTTTGTTTGCCAAGCATTAGAAGCCCGCAGTTCAGTCGAAAAGACTGGTGTCTACTTTTCATCGATTAGATTTGATTTTGGTGTTATAACATTAAACAGATTACATTCAGATAAAAAAAAATCACCAATGCAGTAGGTTTTAACAATGGTACTTTCGGATGACTACTTTACTCTTACCTTTTCTAATGAGCATCATCTCATGGTAGAGAGTCCTGTCCTATGGTTTCCAAATAAAGTCGATAATCTAAAGTAGTGGTGTTACAATTTGATATGTGATTTAGAGGTGCACACATCGTTGAGAGAAGATGAACAAAACCTTAGGGCTTCTTGGAGGTTGCTATACTTTTCTAAATATAGTGAGCTTATACAGATGGCAAAATAATTCTGTCTTGTTCAAGTTCATCGGGTTCATGGTAGTAATTGCATGTGAACCACTGAGCAGGATATAAATTAATCACTCAGATTAGAGGGCATAATAGTCTTCAGTAGTAAAAGGTAATTTATCATTTTTACTTGTGGTTAACCTGGGGCATGAGATATTTCAAAGTTACTTCGATTTTATTTTAAGAAAGGATAAATAGGTTGGAGGGAGTTTTACAAGAGAGTGGCTCAAACCTGTCAAGTTTCAAATTACTATGTAGATTATTTTTGAAAGCATATTTTTGCATATCTTACATGAATGCTGTTGCATTTCTTATTATGTCGATGTAATAAAAAAATAGACTGTCTTGTGCCAGCTTCATTGAAGTCATGTAAAGTGCAAATTAATAGAGGGTTGGTTTGAGCTCTTCTATTTTTAATCATATACATATTTTCATGTGAAATAGATCCATGTCTACTAACCTGTCATTGATAACAAACCATCCCTAAACTTATGGCTTAAAACAACCATTTTATTCTGCTCACAGTGTTATGAATCAGGAATTCAGGAAGGACTTGGCTGAGTGGTTTGCACCTGGCCCAGCTGGAGTGAGCTGGGGCTACTGGAGATGGAGGGTTTACTTTCAAGATTGTTTCTTTACTCACATGTGGGAAGACTTGGTGCTCCTTGTTTCTTTCTCTCTTTGCACATGGCTTTCACCTTCCAGCATAGAACTTGGGCTTCTCACTGCATGGTGGTCTCATGGTAGTTGCACTCTTTGCTGGCTTCCTAGGTCATGTGTTTCAACAGATAAGAAGCAGAGGATGCTGGTCTTAATTATACAGCCTGGTCCAGAAACTGGTACAGTGTCACTTCTGTATTTTATTGGTCAAGATATCACAGAACCCACCCAGATTCAAGAGAAGGGCACATAGATTACATCTCTTGATGGAAAGCTATTAAAGAATTTGAGACCTTCTTCATACACCAAACCTATAACTTTTTTCAGAATGATCTTGTTTGAGGACTTTTCCAGGGATCTGTAAATTTGGATTAAGTGAATACCTCATTTGATAAATGAGAGACACTTTTAAATATGTCTTGATACCTCTTTCAGATGCTGGTCTGTTTGAATGTATGCTTGTCTATTTGATGATTCATTTGTAGCTGTGATTCCTTTTTCATGTTAGCGACAAGCATCCTAGTGCGGACTCACCTGGTTAGTTGCATGCTAAGTGTAGTTGTTTGGCCTCAACTAATAATTAGTCAGATAAAGCTGATGGCTTCACGTAGGAAAACTAAATGACATAAATGTTATATTAAAAAGCTTTAGATCTCATAGGTTTGTTTTGGACATTAGGAGCCCAGGATACAAAAATAATCTACCTGTGTTTAAACTAGGACGAGAGTCCTAGGCTTCATTTCATTTCACTTATGTATTTATTTATCTTTCAAAGCCATGTTAAAGAAAAAGAAATCATGGGGCACCTGGGTGGCTCAGTCCTTTAAGCATCGACTTTGGCTTAGGTCATGATCTCATGGTTGGTGGGTTGGAGCCCCGTGTCGGGCTCTGGGCTGACAGCTCAGAGCCTGGAGCCTGCTTCCGATTCTGTGTCTCTCTCTCTCCCTGCCCCTCCCCCGCTCATGCCCTGTCTCTTTGTCTCTCATAAATAAATACACATTAAAAAGAATTAAAAAAAATCCTCTGGCTTTCAAAGTCATCATCACCCTACTACAACTTAACTGAAGTAGGTATCTTTTTAAAAATATTTTATCAAGGACCAGGCAGATCTTAGTAGCCCCAAAGAATGTTATGATAGTGGTTTTACTGAATTTCACTTTTGATATTAAGGAAAATATACTCGTCTCTTCCAAGACCAGAATTTCAACCGAAGGAATGATGTTATAGGAACTCTTTACTGGGTTAACAAGTACACCAGTAACTAGTAGGTAAGCTTCTCCCTGCACAGAAACCCTTATTGGATTAGGCCTTAAATCAACACAATTAAGGGGAACCATCCTTTCGCCTTGTGAATGAATGAGTCTTGTGCACGAGGGCCAATTGTTCCAAGGGATTCGTTGAAGTGGTGACATGGTAATTTGACAGCTAGAGGGATTACTCAAGAGACCTGCTTACCCTGAAAATTCTCATCAGGTTGTTTTTAATACAGCTGCAGATTCAAGTTATCAGGTCTGGCTCTGAGAAGTTTATATCTTTGAGAAAGTATGCCAGATCATGTATACAATCATTACAAATACCTAGAAATAATCTAATATTTCTCGGTTGCTACTAAAGAAAGGAATTGCTAGCAGAGATGGTGTTATAAGCCGAATTCATGTTAGAAGTCCTTCTAACGCACACATGCACCCACATGTGTGCACGTACTCACACCCCTATTTTAGTGTGCCTGGAAATGCTGTGATTGGTCCGCAGAATCAGAGGCAAAGGTACAAATGAGGACTTATCCACAGACCTCAGGACCTCTGCAGACACATGTCCAGTTTTCATGTCTGGACTGTGGAAATAATTTGGTCAGACTGGTGAGGAGTTAGAATTTCAAGCCACATCAGATAGGGAAAACTTCATTAGCAAAAAGGTTTTTGTTGATTTGTTATTAATTGTAGCTTGGTTGCCTGGTTGGTTGGTTGGTTGCTTATCAAATCTTAGCTCTGTTTAGATAATGTAGGAAGTTCTGGTTCTGACTATATCTGATTTACTCACTTTATAAATCTAGACATTTCTATGACCAAATAACTTTAGCCAAAGGTGGTCGCTCTCATCTTTTTGGTCATCAAATTAGATTGATAGTCACATGCAAAGTACTTTACAAAAACCTTTCAATTTAACACATTTACTTAATACGATTGCCATACACTTAAATAAGTACTGGAAATAAAAACATATACAGTTGACCCTTGAACAGCATGGGGGGTAGGGACACCAATCTCTGTGCAGTTGAAAATCTGTGTATAAGTTTTGGCTCCCCCCAAATTTAATCACTAATATGGTTTACTGTTGACTGTAAGCCTTACCAATAACATAAACAGTTATGTGTATGTATAATATACTGTATTCTTACAACAAACTTAGAGAGAAGAAAATGTTATTAAGAAAATCGTAAGGAAGGGAAAATACATTTAAAGTGCTGTACTGTATATGTGTGTGTATATATATAAAATCTTGTGTGTATGGACATGCACAGTTCAAACCTGTGTTTTTCTAGGTCAACAGTGTAAGAAATCGCCTCTATTAAGAGGTACGCAGACTTGTAGTTAAGGCACATGTGAACAAAATAATTAGAATATGGTAAGTGCTATTAGTATTGAAGGTCATTGGGAAAAGTCGGTCATTTGGGAAGATATTTCCATTATACATTACACTCGTCTCTCACTAGATCACAAATAATATTGCTTCTTATTCACGGTGCTTGGAAGTATGGGCATATTAAAGTCCAACAGGATAATTGAGAATTTTTTCTCTGTTTTCTTCATGTGTTCAGTTATCTTAAAAGTGGATGTTTTACTGATCCTCTAGGCTTTCTCTCAAAAAAGCAATTGTCTCACAAATATTCTGGACATTAGAAGGAAGACAGCCCAGGATAAAAACGTGTGGAGATAATCAGTACAGTGGGTATCTCACATGTAGATAATAGAGTCTATCTGTTGCAAGGCAAAACAAGGAACTATTTTTTTTTTCCTCCAACTGTCTTATGCCTTCTTTCACTTGGAGTTTTATGTGGCTTAGTAATCACATTTGATGAGCCCAATAATTGATTAAATCCAGCAAATGATTCCCATAGTCAGGTCTGCCTATGCTGTCACGAATCAGCATGCTTAATGAGTCATCAGCAGAACTGCCACCTTTGCTGTTAATAACAGATTGTCATGTGGGAAGATGAGTGGATATCACCCTTTGGGAAGGCTACTTTCTAAGCACTTGTATCCTTGTGTGAGCAAGTGCATCTTCTGCTGAGCTGTGCCCCCTTTCTCATTCTGGGACATATAAAGGCTCATTGGTGAATTCTGAAGCTCTTTCAGTATCACAGACAGAGAATTAGTGGACTGTTGTTCTTACTTTTGCTGTGAAAAATGACAATCAAGTAACTTTTGGAGAAAGTTGAAGGGGATATTTGATAAATCAATGTGCATAGTTTCACATACTTACGGATAATTTTGGATACCACTACTTAGTAGTATTGATATTTAGAGTCTAAATATTGGTGACATCAGGGACATGAGGATCTTCTAAGAGATACAGTCCTTTGAAAAATATTTTCCAACATTTGTGATGACTAATACATTCTCAGAGTAGTAAGGACATGTGTATCAGCTGTGAGAATATGTCTAATTTACATTCCAAGATTGCCAACTGAATCAAGTGACTTTACAGTGAATGGTAGCAGGTTAAGGTACACCAGAAAGAACAGCAAAATGGTTTGGTTAGAGCACAGATCACAGATGGACACGGAGATGCACAAAGGATAATGCCCAAGGCAGTTAATTTCAGGTGAAGAAAGGAAGGTGATGGAGGGTCTACATAGATAGTTTGGTCAGAGGTCAGAGTATCAGGCAACTACCACTCATTCATTCCTTTCTCATTCAGTTGCCCTCCTAATATAGCAGCAGGAGTCTGAGGAGCACAGGTGCAGGGATCTAGAGCCAGAGAGGTGGTGTAGCAGGAGTTAGGAACTGAGTGTGGTAAGAGAGGGTGCTGAGATACTGTAAGTAGCTCAGGCACTGAATCTGAGTAGTATATGTAGATACTAGTAGCAGTAATGACCTTGTCAGTGGGTTGCCATTTTCTGAGTCAAGAAGATCATCTAGGCACAATTCAGTCTTCATTTCTCTTCCATCTTTGTATATGATAATTATAATTATTACCATTTTCCTACTCACCCAGGATCAACAGCACTTTTGAGTCACTTCATATGATCGTCTGTTGTGTGTGTTTCTTCAACTTTAACTTTTTGTTCCCCCCCTTTGCCCATGGTAGACAGGTTTCTAATAGGTTGTGGGCTTTTACTTCTCACTATTTTCATTCTCATGATCTTGGTCCAGTCTCATTACCCATTTCTTAGAGTATCCAATGAGTTTTCTTAACCCCTCTCTTTACTCTGGTTTCTTCATCTCATTCTGCATACATATGTCTGATTACTTTTCCCACAGTGTCTCTGATTGTGCCATGTCAACAACAACAACAAACCTCCTTTGGCTTCCTTTTGGCTAATAAAGGCTGTCTTCTTGTGTAGGATTTTAAGGGTTTCTCATCTGCATCCGTCTCACTTTCCTGCTTTGTCTCTGTTACCCCCTTCCATTCATCCTAAGTTCCAGTCAAGCTCTCCTCCTCACTGATTGCCATATTTACCTTGTGTTTTCTGTTATCCATTCCTCATTCATAATCTTTCAGTATTTTGAGTGTTTTCATTTTTACCTGTTGAAAGCCCATGTTTTCTTGAAGATCCAATTCAAATATTGCTTCTTTCCGTGAAGCCTTCTTAGATCTTTCCACATAAAAGAGATCTTGCTTATCCAGTTATGCTGCTCTAATTCCATGTGCAAGAAATAATTGGGTGCATGTCATTCTTCTATGCATCAATGTGATTTTGTTGAGTAGGAAATATGCTCCTCAAAAGCATGGTGCATTGGATGTGATTGGTATTTGTTAAATGTGGGTTGAATGTATGAGTGAATCAGATTGGGATCCTCCATATATTTTTTTACCCTGGGTCAGAACCAAAGTCAGAATTACCAAGTGGAACTGTGGGTAAACAAGCTTAGATTGATAAATGACTCATACTTACAAATGGCTTTGCCGATCACCACATACTCCCACATCTCATTTGGTCCTCCCACTGGTCAGGGTAGAGTCCTACGAGGTCAGCAAGCCAGATGGTCAAGAACCAGAAAGTGTGTAATTGTTTGGATCATTGACTCTGCTTTTCTCTTCTATTTAAGTTCTTTCAATGTGGAACTTTAGCTTTGGGTAGAAACTCTGAGAGTATTTTTGCTCTATTACCAGGGCTTCAATCTTTTATGTTTTCTTGATTCAAACCATTAATTCTAGAGATGTTTAGGGCAATGTCAAATGTATTTGTTTGCAGTTCATTATTCTAAATATTTGATAACTGTATGGTGTACATCATTTGGCTGTTCTGTGGTGTTTGCCAAAGTGGTTTTGAGCATCATTTTCTTAGATTGCCCAGTAAGACTTAAGTGTGTCTTTAAGACTTCAGTAGCACTCATGCTGGATGTATCACTATGCTTCACAAGTTAAGCCCAGACTTTAAATTGCCTGGGTAGACAAGTCTCTACTCCCTCCTAATCCTACTGGCCCTCAATACTAAAGAGTCATAATTGACTTGATTGATTCCAAATTGAGGCCAAGTCCAATGCCCAACAACAGCAGCTTAAGAGGCAGCTCTTGGAGTCTCTGGAGACGCTGGATCCAACAGTGTAGATCAGACTTTCTTAGCTTTGGCACTATTGCTGTTTCCATTGTGAGGATATCCTGTGCATCGTAGGATGTTTAGTAATATCTCTGGGCTCTACTCACTAAATGCCAGTAGCAATCCCCATCCCTTGGTCGTGATGACCAAAAATGTCTCCTGGGTGGGGGGTGAGGTGGCCAAAATCACCTCTAGTTGAGAACCACTGGTGTAGATGAAAAATTAAGAATCAGATTTGGATCCTGTCGCTAGCTTAGCTTTGCCAAATTACTCCTCTGTGGTCCTAGTGTCCTCATCTGTAAAGAGATTGAGGTTGAATATACGGCTTTCTCTGGTTCCATTTGGCTCAAAAATGACTATTCTCATATTCTATTTACTGAGGTCCTTCCACTAGAAAGCCCAGGCCACCACAATCTTTGCAGTGATGGCAAGCACTTGAGGACTTATAACTGCATCATGGGAGAGGAGCAGCATTGAGGCTGAGAATGGAGGTCACTAAGCTGGTAGCATAGACTGGCCCTATACCGATGGCTCTTTGGCCACCAGCCAGATCACCCTAGGTTTAGATATTTCTGATTTCACCTAAATAATGTGAACTGACCATGATAAAGGCATGGAAAGACAATTGCCAAAGCAGAATTTGGCAAAAATACAGGTATGTCTAAAAGACACCCTGTTGGTTAAATTTATTGTGTATCTACTCTGTACTAGGTGTTTCACACTCATTATCTAGTTTAATCTTCATGGTGATCCTGTTTGACAGATGAGTAACTCAGAGAAAATGAGTAACTTGACTGAGGTCACAAAGCAGAAAAGTGGTTGGGCTAGGGTTTAAAGGCAAGACTTTGAGATGCCAAAACCTTCTTGGGTTCTTTCTATTCAAGTGGTTTCATAATTTTTTACAGCTCGGGAACTCCCACACCCCGACCTCCAACCTCCCAAAGGAAGCAGCTTAAAGCTGAATATAATCAGAGTCAGAAAGAAATGTCTTTTGGAGTTCATTTCCCCTCTCCACCAATTGTTCTTTTTTTCATTGGGACATTTTACATTTGAAAAATTTCATATTTGGCTTCAACCCACAGTTGAAGCTCTCAAGAAAGTTTAATGAAGCCTTAAAAAAAGAAACCTAACAAGCTATATTTAAATAATGTGATTGAAGGGGGAAAAATTCACCTCTACCACCAGGTTCTTTTTTTCAAAATCATTTATTTTAGTACAACAGCTTAAAGTACTTTGAAGTGATATAATCACTCATACATGAATACGTAACTTTTTATGCATAAAAAGTAAATAACAAAAAGAGAATCAGATAAAAGAAAACTTGTTCTGTATTTTTCTATCCTCTGATTTAATAAGATAATTCCTTTTCAGAGTTCATGAGGTCACTGACTGAATTTTTCCCTTTGTCTCTGCATGAGTGGACTCACCCTCCGCTCTGTTTTGTTTATTCCCATGACTTTGGGATATCGGGAGATGGGACCTGAAGGAACATTTTAAGCAAGTTCGAGGCAATAGACTAAGCAGAGAACATTCTTTGGAAGACATGTGTCTGTAGTCTTCGCTTATCCATGAAGTCTGAGTCCTGGCAGGAATCCTGTGTAATGTTTGGGTAGGTTCCCCTACTTACCCAAACCTCAGTTTCCTCTTGGAAATAATAATACTTGCTTCCTAGGATTCTTGTGAGCTGAGAATGAAATAGTATATATAAAACACATAGGAAGTCTTTGGCACATGATGTGCTCAGTCACTGAGTGCTTGGGAGATCTCTCAGAGAGAAATCAGAATTCTGTGGCCACTTTGCCAAGGGCTTGCACTTTGAGTGCAGGCTCACCTGAGGAAGTGGGATGTAGGAAGAAGATAGGCCCTGCTTTTTAGGGGCTCTGCGAAGGGTAGAGACTGTGTCTTATTTACTGAAGGATGGAATTAGCATTAACAAGTGATGGGGCACATGAAACAGAACAGAAAGAAGGTTGGGGTAGATGGGGCAGACGTGCAAGCTATGCCAAGTCAATAGCCATTGGAATATGGTCCTTAATTAGGAAATATAAGTATGAAGTGGCTCAGTCTGGTGTGGTCAGGGAAGATCTTTCTATAGGAAGGCACCCATAGTTCATCCTCATATTTAGTTTTCAATTTTGAGGGGAAAGTTATGTTCTTTAAACTATGACAGAGTAAATAGCACTGTATTTTATTGGTTGGTAGCATGCTTTCTAGAATCAGCCTCCCTGGCTTCCCTGCTTTACCATTTCCTATGTATGACAGTTAGTAAATTGCTTAATTTCTCTAAGCTAGTGATTCTCAAGTGGTAGTGACTCCACACCCCCCTCCCCACCACCGAGGACATTTGGCAATGTCTGGAGATATTTTCGGCTGTCACATCTGAGAGGGGGGTATACTACTGGCATCTAGTAGATAGAGGCCAAGGATGCTGTTAAACTTCCTATAGTGCCCAGAACATCTCCACCTTAACAAAGAATTATCTGATTCATTACGTGAGTAGTGTTGATGTTGAGAAACCTTGCTCTGAGCCTCACTTTCTTTGTCTGTACAAAGGGAATAATAATAGTTCTTACCTATAGGGTTGTTGTAAGGATTAAATAAGATAAAGATTGAAAACATTAAGTGTACTTTCTAGCTTTTTGTAAGTGTAAAGAGTATTTTAGCTATTATTATTAATGTTACTATTTTGACCTATGATTCACTCTTTATGTAGCAGATTTATGAATTCTGTTTCATAGTTTATTCAGTTGACATGGAAAATTTTATAGTGTATTAGATGCATTTAAATTTTATAAGAAAAAAATTTTAAAGTACTTTAAATCAGGCATTGAAAGAGATTTTGAAATTGTTTTGAAAAGATAATATTGTTTGGTTTATGTAAATATAGTATAGGCTGAAACAAATCAGAAATCATAAGTTCTTACATGCTATTATATTCTATTAACCCTGAGAAACATAAAATCACAGATTTTAAAAGAAGCACTCTGATACTGTTGCGTATTGTTACACAGGAGGCAATAAAGCAAAACAAATTTACTGAGAAATGAAGTCCCATCTGTTTCATGAATTATCAGTAATTTCAGTGAAAACTAGTAGCTACAAAGTAAGCCCCAGTATAAATTGGAATGGATTCCTACTTATCCGCCAGACAACAAAAATGTCCCTTGAGGCTGATACAAGTCTTCCGCCAGTCGCGCAGGTCTGAAAACATGGCTCTGTGTAGAGTCACAGGGCTAGCCTCTCTCAGCAGCTGCATTTGTGCTTTACAGGGCTTTGCCAGCAGAGCTGGGGTGTCCCGGTGGTCCTGATGCCTCCTGGGGTAAATACAAATGGAGAATTTATGGGATGACTTTCCTACAATCAGTTCCTTAATCTTTAAGTTGCGTTTTATCATTTAGATCATAATCAGGAGTCTCTTAGAGCTGGTGCAACAATTAAATAGCTTAAGAAATGAGTCTGATGTGTGCAATATGGACTGTGAGTTACACGATCATTCTCTACTGGTATGCCAAATTGATAAGTCCAAGCAATTTTGCCATGATTTTGCAGTAATTTTTACTAATTTGAATGTACTGTGTTGTAATAGTAACAATTGTAATATATTTACTAGTTGCCACTGTTCACTCATGACCCATTATCAAGAGAAAAAGGTTAGAAAATTAACCCTTTTGGTAATGCAAACAGTGCCTGTTTGATAGGTAAACAGAAGCCTCATTTCTTCAGGGATCATAATGCTGGGCGGGGAGGGGGGAGGGTAGTGGGTGGATGAAGGTACTGAATAATAACAATACTGATGATGGTGATGGTGGTGACTGTGATGGTGACAGTGATGGTGTTCCTGGTGGCCCATGCAGATAGCTATTGATCAAGACTGTGGTTTATGCTGATTAGATCACACTGACTTCATACTTCCACCTGTTTGCTTTACATCTGTTTTTTTTCCCCTGCTGACTTCCCTGTATTCAGAAATGTGTTCCGTTGGCATGATTTAACAGATGAGGTTCTGATGAAGCCATCACATGGCTTAAATATTAGTTTCCCATTTAACATCATTATTTTGAATAGAAAGAAAAAAATTTTAATTAGTTGCTTATTAATGAATCATGTTTAAAGGGTACTTTAGATCTTTAGATTGGTGGGGTGGATGATTCCCCTTCCTTGATTATCAGTGACTTCTGCCTTTGGTTTGTGCGGGATATTGTAGGCGCATAATTATACCAGAAGTCTATTAACAAGACAATGTAATATTGAGACTCAGGGCATAGATTTTGGGGTCTGAGGGGCCTAAATGTAAATCTCATCTCCACCCCTTCTTAATTTTGTGATATTTTAGCCTGTTAAGCGTGCATATTTTCAGGGTATGGGCTACTAAAAGTTCCTAATTCTTAAGGTTGTTGATAAGGTTTAAATGAGACAATGTATGTATGTATATGTATATGTATATGTACATGTATATGTATATGTATATATGACAATATGACATATGTGTATGTATATATGACAATATATTTATGAGACAATGTATGTATGTATATGTATATGAATGTATATGACTCTGTTCTAGGTATGTGGTAAGCGATTAATAAATATTAGCTGTTAATATAATGCTCTCCTTCCCAGTAAAAATTAATGGCTATAGAGTGCCATTTTCATCATAATAAAGAATGAGACCTTGCAAACTCTCTGTGATACTTGGCCTCCCACAAGGGCTTACTCTGCTTGTGTAGGAGATTAATTCTTCAGGATCTCATTTGTCAGAGGAGTAGTTGGACCAGTGCCAACAAATTATGGGCAGAGGTGGGAGAATCTGCCTTGTGCTTCAGGCTGATTCATAAAGTTGTGGAGATAAAGTACAAGTCTCTAGAAAGAACCTAAAAGAAGGAATCTGACTGTTTTAGCCAAAGATTTTAGGTATTATCTGTTCACTGCTATTCTCTTGGTCCCTATATTTATCTTTCAAGATGTCCTGCAATGCACAGGTCAGTGGCAGGGACCTACTGTACCCACCCAGGATTTAAAAGGGGAGATCAGGCTGCAAAGTGAAAGCCAGTCCACATAGTTTGCACTAACAATAACACTACTGAGAGATTGAACAAAGAGCAAATTAAAAGTATTTAGTTTTTTTTTTTTTAATTTTTTTTTCAACGTTTTTTATTTATTTTTGGGACAGAGAGAGACAGAACATGAACGGGGGAGGGGCAGAGAGAGAGGGAGACACAGAATCCGAAACAGGCTCCAGGCTCCGAGCCATCAGCCCAGAGCCTGACGCGGGGCTCGAACTCACGGAGCGCGAGATCGTGACCTGGCTGAAGTCGGACGCTTAACCAACTGCGCCACCCAGGCGCCCCAAAAGTATTTCGTTTTAAAAATGAGTTGTGCCAAAAGTATTGAGTAAAATGAAGTTAGCATGTTTTATTTATAGGTGTAGATTTAAGCTTGTCTGACTTCATTCCCAGACTCTTCACTTCACTGCATATTTACTGGGAATCAGCTATGTGATGGTCATGCACTGTGAGATATTAAAAAATGAAAAGAAAGAGTAAGGTGTGGTTTCTCAAAGAGTTAATGACACAATGGGAGACAGATAGGGACCCAGACAGCTTATTTGAATATAAGATTTTTGATAGAGGTGCAGAGGCATAGCAGAGGGAGTGCTCTGCTTAGTCTAGGGGCTCTGAAAATCTTGCTGGAGGTGACTCTTGAGCTGAGACTTAAATAAGAGAAAATAGCCAGATGTGGAAAGTTTTTATGGGCATTTATTTAGAAGGAGCAACATGAGTGGATACTTGATTTTAATCACTTTTGTTATCTGAGTCCCAGTCTCTCTGGCTTGAGTAGGTTTTGGTATGTAAGGGGAGGGCAGGATCACTGTGCTGTGGGTCTCCTAGTGGGTGCGCCATGAGCAGAGAGCTGCTGCGTAGAGAAGTAGGTAATCACTTCTCTAAGGGCTGCAAGCAAAGGAAAGGAGACAATTAATAAAGACTTTTCTTAATTTGAAGGCGTGTATTGTGGCCACCCAGACCCTGTGGACCACTTGTCTATCAGAGTGGCTCATCCCAAAGAAACCAAAAACCACTTCAAAATAAAAAATAAAAGGGCAGGTAAAAAGAATCTGCTACATTTTCCATAAGACAATAGAGATGAAAAGTAATGATGAAGAAGTGTTCTGTCCTCTATTTTCTCAGTTTTTATAAGGCTGGTCTTTTTTTTTCCTGTTTTGAATATTTTAATTTGTTTTGTTTGTTTTATTTGTATTTATTATACAAATGTTTATTTTTATTTGTTTTATTTGTTTTATTGTTTTATTTGTATTTGTTTGTATTTATTTGTATTTGTATTTTGTATTTGTATTTGTTTTATTTGTTTTATTTTATTTGTTTTATTTGTATTTACTATACAAATAATTTGTGAATACATTCTCATTGTAAAAAAAAAAAAAAAGATTGTGTATAAAGCCAAAGTCTCTTTTAATCATTGGTTAATCCCATTCAGTACCCAAAAGGTAACCACAGTTATCAATGTTCTTATATTTCTTTCTTATATGTTTGATAGAATTCATCAGTGAAACTGTCTGGGTCTGGGTTTCTTGTGGGAAGATCGTATTAAAACAGTTCTCCAATGATATCAGAAACCCTAGGAAGGTCTGTTAAAACACAGCTTGCTGAGACTCATCCCCAGAATTCAGATTCCATAAATCTGGAGTAGAGCCTGAGGATTTACATTTCAGAAAGTTCCCAGGTGTTGCTGATGCTATTAGACTGCGGAACCACACTTGGATAACCATTGCCTTGCTAGGTATAGGACTATTCTGATTTTCTGTTTCTTCTTGTGTCATTCTTGGTAATTTGTGTTTGTCACAAAATTTGTTCATTTCATCTGTTATATTCACTGACATGATGTTGCTTACCATCTTTAAAATGTCTGTGAAATCTGCAGTGATATCCCTTCTTTCATTCCTGATATTGATAATTTGTGCTTTCTCTCATCATTTTTGATCAGTCTTGCTACTTGCTTATTACTTTTATTAATGTTTTTTAAAACCTACCTGTTTTTCTGTAACTTTTTCTGTTAACACTTCATTTCTTTCTGCTCTTATTTTTATCATTTCCTTTTTTTTACTTAATTTGGGTTTAATTTTCTAACTTCTTAAGATGAAATTTAGAGTATTGATTTTAAACCTTTTGTCTTTTTAATATAAACATTTAACCTATACAGTTCCCTGTAAGCTATACAATCCCTCCTCTGTAACTCTGTGGTGTCTCGTTGGTACCTACAGTGTTTTAGTTGTTACACTGGATTCTTGTTTGTTTGTCTCCCTAACCATCCCATAAGCTCCTTCTTAGGGAAGACCCCCTTACTCATTTTTGTTTCCCTAATAAACCCAGGATGACTGTGTCGGAGCAGGTGGATGAGTGAATATGGTTGACCTGGTGGCTTAGATGCCTCCTCCTTTGTCCTTGTTTCTTACATATGTGGTTCTCAGACAGAGGAACATCATTTATGGAAGGAGAAGTTATTTTTGAAGCAAACTATGTGAGAATGGAGAAGTCCTTGATTTGAAAAACTGTTGTAATAGGTGGCAGTAAGGCCAGCTTGGCACTCACAGAACATTATTCCACTGCCTAAGTTGGTTGAATTTTCTCTGAGTTGCCCCTTCTCTGGCATTTTCTTTGATGGCCAGGCTGCCTTTTGTGCTCATTACCAAATGGGGTCAAGATGAGATTTCTCTCCCCTCAAGTTGATTTCACAATTGACCAGGTACATTATAGCTGAAACGTGGGGTGGCTTTTCCCATTTCCACAGCAGCAGCTGATGTATGTGGCTGTCAGAGGCGAGAACTGCCCCCTGCTAACATACTCATATACTAGAACATGTAGGGACTGATCCCGTTGGAGTTTTGAGCTGCTGGGTCTTCAGAAATATAAACTCTCACATGCATAGATTTTCTGGCTTTTGACAACTTGTTTAAAGGGGGAAGCATTATGGTGTTTGTTTCCCCAGGGCAAATGGGAAAGTCCCTGGAGGATTGAGTTTGGAGGCCCATCATTATGCAAGCCATTTACAATAACAATTATAACAAAATATCATTACTTTATGCTCATACTTTTAAGTCCATACCAGAGGTATAGATCTCAAAACAAACAAATAAGCTAGTAATAATGTGATGGTAAAAATGTGATGGTAATAATAATAATAGCTATGATAATAGATGATAATACATGATAGTCATTGTGTTCCTGGTGCCAGGCTAAGTGCTTTCCACATTTATCTTATTTAATTTTTACCATAACCTCTGATGTAGGTACTTTTGTTGTTCCTATTTTATGGGTGAGGAAAACAGTGTTAGAGAACATGAACGACTTTCCCAGGTCAGAAAATAGTAGGGCTTTGTTTCACTTGAGCTGGTTTGGCTCTTAAGTCTTCTGCTATCCTGCCTCTCTCTTTGACTCTGGGGATATTGGGCTATGGTGACAAAGTGGGGTAATAACTGTGTTTGCATTAAAATTCATCATCAGTGTTGATTACAGTCATTCTGATGCAGGTGATTTGGGCATTTGCGTAATCCCTCTATTTTGTTTTCCTGTGTGTTAGAGACTGAGCGTGACTGGGGGCTACTGTGAACATACCTAAGGGAGAAAAGGAAGATAATCTTTGTAGAGAATGAAGACCTCAAGGAAAACTGCCAAAGGAAAGGATCTCCAGATTGCTCAGCCTTTTCTTGTGCTGCTAAGGGGAGTCCACATGCCAGACTGGCATCTCTGTCCCAGGCACAAATCTGTGTTGGCACAAATCAGTTCTTCCTTTTTGTGAGATCCCTGATGAGATGTGGCTTGCGATGGAGCCATAATTGGGGTGTGGGGGGAGTGAGCAAGGAAAGGGAGTGTCTCGAAGTTCCAGTCCCATTGGTGGGTCCACAAGAAGACTTGATTTTTCCCTCTGTCTGCTTTAGAAGCTCATTTAGAAACTGGTTTTTCCGTTCTCTTTTCATGATTCCTCCCTTCTCTTTGTAGCAAAAGGCTGATTTCCAGGTGCTCTAAATCAGCAAGTGGTTTCCCGCTTACTGTGACCCACAATAAGAAACGATTGTACATGGTGACTCTGTGTGTGTGTGAACACACACACTGAACACACACACACACACGCACAACTGAAATAAGCGTTTATCTTACTACGAGTAATTAAATCTGATATTTCATAGTCTATGCTATTTTATTAACATAGTAAACTGATTTTATTATCCACTGATGGATAGCAGACCATAATTTGAAAATTACTGGTGGTGATCAATGGGTGCTGAAAATAAGGGCATAAACTATATCCTCTTGTGGATATATTTGAGTGTCCAGGTCCACCCTAAATGCATTAATAAATCCAGGTGCTGTATTTTTTCTCCCCTAGGGATAATTTAACACCCCTCCAGGAGTCTTTGGGTTTTCCTCTAACCTAAACTAGAAGCAAGTTGTTTGAACCTCTCTCAAGTCTGTGGATCCAATCAAAGGAAGTGACCCATAGAGAAAGAATGTGGTAGAGTTTCACCGTGAAGGCCCAGGGCCCTTGGCCTTTGCCTGCCTACGTGGTGCGGGGTAAAAGCACAAAGTAGTGGGAGCTGACTGGGTCTTGGGAATCGCTTCTTGCTCTAATAAGCCCTTGAGAATCTGCATTCTTTGGGAATTGATAGTAGATACAGGAATAATGGAAAGCAGGTTTTTGGTTTTTTCCCTTCCAAAGTACTGACTGGAGGAAGGATATTTATCCCTTTAATAACAAAGGGAATTGGGCTTCTCTGATGCACAGGGCAGCATGAAATCCTTTCTGCTAATGTATTCCGTATTCTGTATGCGTTCTTCACCCTGCCTTCCAGACTGTAAGTTCATTAAAACTATTGAATGAATTCCAGGGTGAGGAAGATTAAGCTGTAATTTACTATATTTCATGGTTTGCTTCTCCCTTTTCTTTAAGCTCATTCATCTGTGGTTGAGTCACAGAGAGACAGCAAATTCACCACAGAGCAACCTGCATCCGAGGACAGCTTTGGGAACTGATATTCGATTCTGTAGGAATGCAGTCAAGTGACCGTTCACCCCTCCTCTCGTGCCTCTCCCTGCCTGTGGATTCACTCCTCATTTCACCATGGGAAGATGTTAGCGTTGTCAGTTGATCTCGGTTGAAGATGAGTTTTGAGAAGTCACCTTCTGAATTAATTGTGTTGGTGATAGAGCTTGTATTTTCCAGTTCAAGGACTGGTCTCTTCCCATCTGCATCTCTCTGCTGACTTGTTAGTTCTTTGTATACACATGCATTGCTGCTGTGTTTCTCCTGGGAAATCTGCGAACAGCATTTGGGAACTTTACTGTGATCACCTTAAACATGTTGCTGTTAAAATGCAAATTCTGATCCAGTAGGTCTGGAGTGGGGCCCGAGACTCTGTGTTTCTGTTGGGTGATTCTGATGCCTTTAGTCCCTGGCCCTTTGAATAGTGGGGCTCCATAGAGTGATGTGTATGTAGGTGGTTGAGAGGACACTGTGTGTGTGGATGTTTATTGTGTTCTTTTTTTTTTTTTTAATTTTTTTTTTCAACGTTTATTCATTTTTGGGACAGAGAGAGACAGAGCATGAACGGGGGAGGGGCAGAGAGAGAGGGAGACACAGAATCGGAAACAGGCTCCAGGCTCTGAGCCATCGGCCCAGAGCCCGACGCGGGGCTCGAACTCACGGACCGCGAGATCGTGACCTGGCTGAAGTCGGACGCTTAACCGACTGCGCCACCCAGGCGCCCCTGTTTATTGTGTTCTTAATACCCAGTGTGTGACTATGGGGTGGTGGACGTTACCTATAATAAGAGAATCAGGAATCATTCGTTCCTTCTAGGTAGAGTTGGTCTGTACCATCCAGTCTGACCTCTCTTCTCTGTGCATTCATCTTCTATTTTACATGTGCCTTTTGGGAGTAAAGGTCCTGTTTCCTGTAAGGGGCTGTCTCCACACACCCTCAGCAGTGAATGGAGAATGGAGACCTTGATTGTTGCTTTGGAGTTGTGAGGACCAGGGTATGCCCAGGTGGCAAAGAAATGGGAAGACTTTAGAGTGTGAGAGATTCTTGATAGTGACACATTTAACTAGAAAAAAAGCAGCTGGGGCTTGTTGTGAAGTTCCCGCTGATCTGGGACACAGCCTGACAGTGGACTGACAATAAATGTAGCTTTGTTTTCCTCTTTGGGAAAACTCCTAACTAGTTGTGGCATTGTGGATTTCTGTTACACATGTGATTAGAACTCAGTATACTACCACGATCAGTTTAAGAGGGAGAATATCTGCTCTTTTGACATTGCTGTAGCTTTGGCCCTAGAAGGAATCTTAGATATCACCTTGTTCAGCCTCAGGCGAAGCTGCAAGCTCATATAGTAAAGGGTTGTGCCCAAGGTCGGACAGCCTCCATCTAATCTTGACTTCTAGCAAAGTAGAAAACTTATTTCAAAACCTCTTGATATTTTTCTACCAACCAGTGATGCTCCTGGATTACCAACCTATGATTTCTCCTCTCCAGTGCCCTGTGGCAATGTCTGGATATAGAGTCTCCTCGCCCTGCTTCCTCCTGCTCTCACCCCTACCTCCTATGGGCATGCCCATGTACCCTTGTGGTCAGAATACAACCCTTCTCCTGTTCTTCACGCCAAATATCCACACTGTGTCCTTGCCTCTGTTCCCTGTGTCCTGCCAACTCTGTTGATTCTACTTATCCATCAAGGCTTTGGTCGTATTCAACTTCTTTCTTGAACCCAAGATCACTACCCTGGATGTCAGGAGCCCTGGGTTCTAGTCCTTGCCCAAAATAAGCTATGCAACATGGGGAAAATCTTTATGCCTTTGTGCCTCAGTTCCCTCATATGACAAAGGAACTGGACCTTAATATTCTGTCATTTTTTGACATTCCAATTCCACACCAATTACTCCTTTCTCAGAATGTTGCACTTAAGACACTGTAGAGAGGGTATTAGCTAGACCTGAGTTAGATTTTCAGCTCTGCTATTAATCAGTGTGTGACTTTAAGTACATTATTTAATCTCTCTCGGGCTCCATTTTCTCATTAGTAAAGGTGGGGTTGTTGGGAGGATTAAATGTATAGTAAAATTATCTAGCACATATTAAGCACTGTCAGGATACTTTTTTTTTTTTAAAAGGTAAAATTATAATTCATTCACATGTAAAATTAATATGTGTTAAGGATTTTATTTAATTCATTATTAATGAGGGAACTGGTAAGATGTTACAAATAGTTCAAATGGCCATCAAAAGAACAGGCACATGTATAGATTAGAAATGTGCCAATGGGGAGGGCAGAACTTTTTCCACAGTGGAGGAGGGAAGTTGACTGCCTCACACCAGGCAGAATGTATTTGCATGTCTATAGACAAGAATTATTTTATATGATTATCGGTTAGTTACAATTTACAGAGTTGTGAAATGGCTCAAAGGAAGGGTTGTGGGTTTCATGGTGAGGAGAGAAGCAAGAGAGAGAAACCACTCGGTCACCTTTAAAGCTTTTACTTCATTGTAGTGTAAATCATGACTTTGGCCAGAACAGTCTCATGGCCAAGTCCAACATCAGTGGGATGGAGAAGTTTAGTCCTCCTGTAGGGGGAGAAGAGGTCCATATTAGCAAGTGACAGTAGTATCCACTGCAGTTTGTTTGTTTTATAAATTCTTTTTTTAATTTTTTTTTTCAACGTTTATTTATTTTTGGGACAGAGAGAGACAGAGCATGAACGGGGGAGGGGCAGAGAGAGAGGGAGACACAGAATCGGAAACAGGCTCCAGGCTCCGAGCCATCAGCCCAGAGCCTGACGCGGGGCTCGAACTCACGGACCGCGAGATCGTGACCTGGCTGAAGTCGGACGCTTAACCGACTGCGCCACCCAGGCGCCCCAGTTTTATAAATTCTTAATCAGGTTTATGATAAAGTCAGTCAAAGACAAAGAAGAACTGTGAATCACAGCTATAGTTTTGCATCAAGCTCAGCATCCAGTTTATTTCTCCATTTTATTTTATTTCATTATTTTTTAAAATGTTTATTTTATTTATTTTGAGAGAGAGAGAGAGAGAGAGAGAGAGAGAGAGCGCAAATACACTAGCAGGGGAGGGGTAGAGAGGGAGAGAGAGAATCCCAAGCAATTTCTACACTGTCAGCACAGCCCTGACTTGGGGCTCAATCTCATGAACGGTGAGATCATGACCTGAGCTAAAATTAACTGTTGGATGCTTAAAATGACTGAGCCACCCAGACGCCCCATTCATTTTATTTTTATTTCACAGTATCTCCAAGACCTCAGTTCATACACAAGTAAGTAGTAACATACTGAAGTATTCAGTTTTACATGAGAAGATTTGCAGAGATGTGAATTTGTAAAAATAAGCAATTCCAAGGAACTACTTTTTTGTATTCAGGGACACATCCCCACATTCAAATATCTACATAAATATGATGGGAGAAGCTTTATTTTTAGGTGAGCACAAACACCTAAGTGTGAGTGTGATGGCTTCCAATACATTAAGATTGTATTTGGGATAAACACATTTGGGGGTGTGTCTTGTTTTAAAATTCTTTTTTTTAATATAAGTAAAATATGAATATATTTGCCCTATAAAAAATTGAAATATTACTGAGAAGACTGAAGTGTCCAGTCTTCTTTGGCTCTCCCTCTGTCCCTTCAACCATCCTGATCCCAGGTTCCTCTTGAGATATTGTAACTATTATCAGTGTGGGGTATGTGTATTTTGCATAATATGTGTTTTTCTGCAACTTACTTTTTCATGCGAGCATAAATTGGCAATTTTTACGTCAGCTCCTAAAAATGTATCTGTTTAAAAAATTAATAATATGACTTAAGTCATAATTAATTGAACTGCTTGCCTAATGATAGGCACTTGGTTGTTTCCAGTTTTTTGCTGTGATGAGTTTGCTGCAATGAAATAAGAAGGCCCATTATAGTGTTTATTAAGTGACAGTCTTTAAAATGCACAGTTGCAGTGGCTAAATTCTGTGTTTCTTGGTCTTTTAGAGGTATTGGTGCATGTAATTAACGTTCATAGCTTTGAAAATCCCTATTAAAAACATTTACACAATTTTTTAAACCTAGGTCCCATTACCTGTTTGGGTGAAAGTCATTAAATGTGAAAATCTTGCTCTTAAACTCTTGATTCCTTGAGTTTATTTTTATGAAATGCTGTGATATCCCCCTCACCACCTTCTCTTCTCCATTCCTTCTTTCCTCTCCTTCCATTCCTCACCACACCTTCCTCCGCTTTTTTTTTTCAGGCCCCAAATAGCATTGCACATATTATTTCTTGATATATTCTACTTCTATAAAATCTGTAGATTATTGTTAAAACAGAACTATGTGCAACATTACTTTGAATCATGAAGATAACCTTGGGATGAGAAATTCTTTGCCCAAACAGGAAGGGAAGGATATGAACTGGAAATAAAATTAGCAGCAAGAACAACAAAACTGAGATTGGTTGGTTTTCAGGTTATCATAGATCTTAACCTTTTATTGATTTGCTTGGATTGAAGGGGTGACCTGAGTGCTCTTCCTGCTTATTCAGCTGAACTTCTAATGGCAAGAATAATGAAATATTTTATTAGAGATAATAAATATTTAATAATAATTATTAATAATTTTAGTAGAGATTTAATAAGTGCATTTGAATGAATAAATAAATATTTGAAAAGAGGGGAGGATGGGACCTTTTAATTTACACAGAGTCAAAAATCTATGCTGTTTGGTACGGTAACCACTAGTCACAAGCCTCAGGCGGCTGTTGAGCCCTTGAAATGTGGCTACTACTGCCTCATGTTGAAATGGTAAACATTTAGATACCTTAAATAAATAGGTAAATAAAATACACTGTTAATATTAATTTGACCTGTTTATTTTTTAAAAATGTAGCTACTAGGAAGTTTTAAATGCCCATGTGATTTGCAGTACATTTCTGTTGGACAGCACTGCTCTAGCTAGGAACCAGAGGAAGGCTCTCCCTAGCCAGCTTTGCTTTTGCATTCCCCTCTTTGGTAAGAACATACTTAAGTTCTGATCCTACTTTTAGTCTCCAAAGGTGATTAAATCAAAATCCCAAGAGGACTTGCTTGTGCTTTTTTTTCTGATTGGTTTTTGAAGATTGAATACGGTTTCAGTGTAAGACTTATTATATCAGAATTTTGCTGCCCTGAAAAAATGAAGTGAAGAATTTGAGGAAATGGTAATCACCACATTAGCCTAGCAGATAAAAATAATTTCTTTTTGAAGTTCTTATGCAGTAGATTGTAATGGAGTTCTTAGCAGTGAGACTCATCTTGATAGCGATTCGCGTTGTGATTTTTGATTGATAAAAGTTCCTTACTTTAGCCTCTTTACCATTTTTGATAGGCTTCTTTGTCTTGCAAAGAAAATTGAGGCAGTTACCATCATTTGTGGCATCTTTGGAGTCTTATCTTTTCCCATATTGGTAAAGACAGCATTTTTTGGGAATGTTCTGAGTTGGTATCTATTCAACACACACACGCACACATACACACACACACAGGCACACTACCACTCATTTTGCATGTCAGTATATTTGGTTTGTCTTTTGTCATGTTCTGAAGATTTTTTTTTCTAATCAGTAACTCATTTTTTTGCTTTACCTTCACTGGAAAACTGAATGGAAAGTGCAGAGAATTCCCATGTACTCCTGCCCCTATATACCTACAGCCTTCCCCACTGTCAACTTGATGAACCTACACTGACATATAAGTAGCTGATATTTATATTCGGGTGCAGAGTTCATAGCTTACGGTAAGTTTCACATTTGGCATTGTACTTTCTATGGGTTGGACAAATGCATAATGACAGGTATCCGTCATTATGGTATTGTATGGAGTGGTTTCGTTTCCCTAAAAACCCTCTGTGCTCCATCTTTTCATCCTTCTCTCCCCCCAACCTCTGGCAGCCACTGATCTTTTTACTGTTTCCATAGTATTGTCTTTGCCATAGTGTCATATGGTTGGAATCATAAAGTATGTAGCCTTCTCAAATTGACTTCTTCCACTTAGTAAGATGCGCTTAAGATCCCTGCATGTCTTTACATGGCTTGACAGCTCACTTCTTTTAACACTGAGTAATATTCCATCCTTTGGATGTACCACAGTTTATCCATTTACCTACTGAAAGACCTCTTGTTGCTTCCAAATTTTGGTCATTATGCATAAAGCTTCTATAAACATCTGTGTGCAGGTTTTTCTGTGGACATAAGTTTCAGTTCATTTGGATAAATACCCAGGAGCATGGTTGTTGAATTATAAGGTAAGGAGTATGTTTAGTTTTGTAAGAAACTTCTAAACTGTCTTCCAAAGTGGCTGCACCATCTTGCATTATCATTAGCAATGCATGAGAGTTCCTGTTGCTCCTCATCCTTGCCAGCATTTGGTATTGTCAGTATTCTGGATTTTGCCTGTTCCGATAGATGTGTCATGATGGTGATTGCTTTAACATGCCCAGATCAGTGAGTAGTTGGAATTCTCTTATCCCAGCAGAATGCTGTTCTTAGAGGACTGAGGTAGGTTCTTGATGTTCTGAGATGGTCAGCGAGTCTCTTCTGTGGTGGCTATTGAAGGATAAGAGGAGATGGCAGACCAGATGGGGCACCAACATTTCATCTAACACTGCAAGCTGTGGTCAGCTCTGCTCTGTGGGTGAACAGAAGTATAGCACAGGCTATGCACTTGGCAAGGAAAAAAGTGGCAACGCTCAATCTGAGCTGGAGGCAGCCTTTGTTCCATTTGGTGACGGATTCATTCTAACCATAGTTTCTGAATTATATTGGGGGGAGCGTGTGTGTGTGTGTGTGTGTGTGTGTGCGCACGCGTGCATGCATGTGCACTTGTGTGCATGTGGGGGAATATTGGTTACCTCAACATGTAGCTTTTGTTTTCTGAGAGCAGCTTGTGTAACCAGCTGTCAGATGGAGGGGCCTCATTAGCAGAGCAAATTCCTGGGAAGGTATTACAAGGAAACAGAAGCTGCCAGATCTTGGTTGGCCTGAAAAGCCACAGCTAGGTAGGTGTTCTGATCTTCCTTAAGATCAAAAAGAGAATGTGCTCCCTCACGAACAGGGCAGTGGAGTGGGGTCCTGTATCCTGACTATGTGACCTTTAGCTGTAAGTACAGATTGGGAACTGCACCTACAACATGGATGCCGAATACGTAATTGTGGACCAGCCAATCTGCGTCAGCCCATAATTGACCTTAACTGTCCTCTGCCTGTTGGAGTGAAATCCCACCCATGCAGATCTGTCTCATGGCTCTGCCTTATTTCTGACGCTGTTAGAATTGGCTCACCTAGAGCTGCTATTCCCACTCTTCCTGGCACTGCCCTTCTGCCTTCTGGTTGTCTGTCCTGTCTTGGAAGCCTCAGCCAGCCCTGCTGGGATCAGCTCCTCATGTTCTGAGTGGTAGCAGGCAGCTGTTTCAGTGATGTCTTCAAGCCGTGAATACATACATGCTTCTAATTACCATCTTCATGCCCCATTGCCCATTGGTTTCTGCTGACTCTCATTCCCCCACCCCATTGTTTCCTACCTCCACCTCCTATCCACCCCCACCTGGACCCTGGCCTTGGCTTTCAGGCTGTCCTTGTGCCTGACCTCTCTGATATACTATCTTTTTGGCGTCTGGCATACAAATTAATGTAAATATAGGTACATTTAGAGATGAGAAAAAGCTTTCTGAAAAAATGGTAACTTTATATGAAGATGACTTTTAGCATGCTGTCCATTTTTTGCCTTGTCTGCTTTGACCCTTCGGGTCAGTGAAGACCCATTGCATTCTGGGATACTTGCCTCTTCTAATAGCTGATTTTGGGACAGTTTCCTGCTTTATTGGTTTTTGGCCCGCTCATCTGTTCCATTTAAACCTCCTGGATGGATTCCCTCATTGGGCTGGTACTTGAAGACATCACTTTTCTAGTGGCCTGTTTGCCATCTGTCTAGGTCATTACATTTCACTAACGGGAACGAAAGGGGGGGATTATATTCACTGAGAGAAGTAGACTTGCAATTACCTTGGGATGGAGACCACAGTAGAAGGGTTGAGTGTTAAGTGTTCAGAGCAGGGATCTTGTTAAAGTGCTACATTTCAGCCCTGTGGCTGAACTGCGTATGGGATTCTGTGCTTCTGAGGGCTTACAGAGCTGTGCCTCAGTGCTGAAGTGATTAAACTTAGGCCTACTTAAAACAGACGCGCCTAGATGAAATAAGCTCTGATTTTATGCTTAATCTTTGCTGCATCTGACGGTTGTTGTTGCAGGAGGAAAAAATAATTTTTTCAAGAAGTAAGGTCATGCAATAAGTAAGGTCTCCAATAAGGAGAGAAGAATAAAATGATAGAGATTTTTTTCTTTTTCTTTTTTTGCTCGTTGAAAAAAAATATAGTTGACCCTTGAGCAATATGGACATTAGGGACACTGACCCATCCCGTGCAGACGAAAATCTGCATATAACTTTTGACTCCCCCCAAAACTTAACTACTGATAGCCTACTGTTGACCAGAAGCTTTACTGATAACATAAGCAGTCAATTAATACATATTTTATATATTATATGTATTATATACTGTATTCTTACAATAAAGTAAGCTAGAGAAAGGAAAATGCTATTAAAATCATAAAAGAGAGGAAATGCATTTACAGAATTGTACTGCATCTATAAAAAGAAATCTGTGTATAAGTGAACCTGAGCAATTCAAACCCGTGTTGTTCAAGGGTTGAGTGTACTTCTTGAGTCCCGGGCTTTTACTAAATACCATATATGTTTCTTTATTTTGTACAACTACTTTATTAAGTTGTATAAATGTCCCATTGTATGAAAGTGTATTGAAAGCTTAAGACAACTTTGTGACTTGTTCCCAGCATCAAGTTTTTATCAATTTTAGATACAACTAGAGATGGTTGCACATCTTCCTCCCTTTTCTTTCTCACCAGTATTTTCTTCAAAAAAGCATGTATTTTATAGCTCATTCTGCACTCAGTATTGATATCTCAGTAGAGATAAATCTCATGACACATCCTGAGATGCATTGAGCATATATTTTAAGAACTTTTAATGTTTAAGTAATGGCAGATTCATAGGAGGTTATGGAGAAATGTACAAGGAAGTCCTGTGTATCCATCATCCAGTCTCTCCTAGTGGTAACATCTTACATGAGTTCAGTATGATCTCAAGACCAAGAAGTTAACATTAGTACAATCCATAGAATTTATTCAGATTTCATCAGTTATGCATATACTCACTTACATGTGGGTGACGCTCTGTGCAATTTTCACATGTGTAGCTTTGTCTAATGAGCCCCACAATCAAAAGACTCTGCCATTACCATGGGACACTTTCAAGTTTTTCTTTTATAGTCATACCCATCCCCTCTGCTCCATCCCTAATCCCTAGCAAACTCCTGATCTGTTCTTCATCTTTGTAATTTTGTTATTTCGTGGGTGTTATGTAGGGGGAATCATACAGTTTATATCCTTTTAAGACTGGCTGTTTCTTCACTCAGCATAATTTCCTCAAGGTTCATCAAAGTTGTGCTTATCAATACTTCATTCATTTTTATTGCTGAGTAGTAACCCATGGTATGGATATACCACAGTTTGACCATTAACTTATTGAAAGGTATTTGGGTAGTTTCTAATTTGGGGCTCTTAAACATCAAGCTGCTTTGAACATGTATTTACAAGTTCCTCCATGAAAAAGAGGTTAAGTTCTTCTGATATATATTTAAAAATTCATTGGAGCTTAAGCATGAAAAAAACTCATCATATTGTATAGGAAGTTTGACAGCTATAGAGAGAAAACTCAATTAGAACTTACTAATAGGGGTTGAGGTTGTTTTTCAGCAAATCTAATCTTTAACAAACATCATGGGTCAGAAGAGATTTCAGCCATTGCAAGCCGTATGTTGAAGCTTTCACTAATCCCACTGGCTTTTATACTGATTTTGCTTTATCCATCTTATTCTAGAGTTAACATTTCTGCTAGGACTAGTTGTGTGGCAGTATGTCCTATTTTTTCTTTAGTTTTTTTTTTTAATAGAAATAATTCAGCCATAAAAGCCAGCAGGAGAGTACTTTATTGACAAATTGGTTGGCCCGTCTTTAAGGTGTATCTGTATTAAATGATGAGGAATAAATAGGCAAGAGGAAGAGTAGGAACACTTTTTGGTTCACTTTTAAATGTTAAAAAAAATATCAGAAGTAAAAAGAAAGGCAAGAAATGCAAACTCACACTAGATTATAGTATTGGTAATAGGAAAATTAGAATCTATTTCATATTGATTTCCCATATCCTTGGGATTAAAATAAAATTATATGCAAGCGCTATGAAACACTTAAAATTCTGTCCTTCGTTTTTTTTGTTCAAGTAGAATCAATTTAATGGAAGAAGACTTTCCCACAGATCCTTTATAAAGAGATAAAGGTGTAACTTGCAATTGACATCAGCAGATTGATAGTAGAAGCCGTATTCATGTTCTTTTATCTTTAAAGTGCCAGGCCTAAGCTAATTCATTTGTTCATTTATTCATTTATGTATTTACTTAAATGATCTCCTAAGTCATTACTAGTACTTCTGCTGTATAATGATATGCCTGGCTACTGAAGGGGCCCCATCCCATTTGCATGCCCTCCTTAAACCACTTCATTTGCCATCACCCCGTGATTTCTCACATTCATGATTTCTTGGAATTACATTTGCCCCTTATGATCACTTGACTAAATTCTACCAGTTCTTCAAGGCCCACTTCAAATATCTCCTCTGTGACTTGCTCCTGGCTTTTCCTAGCTAGAAATTGTATAACTCTCTTCTGACTTTCCTCAACATTTTATCTGTGGCCCTTTAATATTTTCTACTTTGTATTATGGTTGTTATGTACATGTTTCATCTTTGTTACTCTGTTGTTAATTTCTTGAGTGCTGAGTTAATATTTGATCCTTCTTGGTATTTATTTGGTTTTTCCTCCTCCCGTTTTCCTTTCTTCCTTCCTTCCTCCCTCCCTCTGGCTCTTTCTTTTACCTTCTTTTCCCTCTCTCCTGCTGTTCTTTTTCTTTTCTTTTCTTTTCTTTTCTTTTCTTTTCTTTTCTTTTCTTTTCTTTTCTTTTCTTTTCTTTTCTTTTCTTTTCTTTTCTTTTCTTTTCTTTTCTTTTCTTTTCTTTTCTTTTCTTTTCTTTTCTTTTCTTTTCTTTTCTTTCTCTCCTGTAGGTATTTATTAAATATTTGCTGACCACCTGCTATGTGTCAGACACTGTATTAGGGGCTTTGGATAGAGAGTATAAAAACACAGGTCTCTGGGGTAGCTTGATTATATATTTAAGTTAAACATTAGGAATTAAAAAAATATATCTGATTATTAGATTGAGATACCAGAGACATCCTAAGAGAGAACGTATTTAATATTCCTCTTCAGAAATTTTAAAAGAAGGTGAGCTATTTTTTTCCCAAGAGTTGTGTATATACAATCTTCCTTAATGGCAGTAGATTGAATAGGACCCATTTCACTCCTAAATCCGGGATTCTGTGAATTCAAGAAAAATTATTATGTTCCTGAGTTTTGTTGATAGGCATCAAGTGAATGTCAGCTGATGATATAAACTGAAAATGTCAAATAAGGCATGACTAGAATTCAAATTAGGTGTTAAAATAACTTTTATTGGTGCACAAAATACTTCAGCCAAGCCTCTGGAAGCTTTGAAAATATAAAAAAGACATGCGGAAGTGGAGAAAAAGTATTTGGTTTGCTTATCACTTACCTATGCAGGATCTCATTTTGTATCTTGTCCCATGGCTGAGGTGCTTAATGAATAAATTGTGTCTATACAGGGTAGGATGTGTCTTCCTTATGCCATCCTCTAACTCTTGTCTACCTTTCTCCCTTCTCAAAAATAATTATTGTGGAAAGAACACACTAAAAGCTGTGAACTTCTACTGAGCCTAATTTGTTTAGAGAGTAGTCAGCGCAGTAGGGATTTGTAGGGCAAAGTCTATGAAGCTGTCAGAAGGTCAGCGCCTTGGATTTTAAGTGAAAAATGTAAGGAGCTTGAAAAAAAACGTCCATTTCCAAGCAACAGAATCTCTGAGAAGCATTCCTTTCAATGCAGTGTGAGGAAGGCCCACAGAAGTATGAATGTGGGAACATCAAGGTCACAGGCTGAGAAAGTATAGAGTCAGGACAAACTTTAATAATGGGCTTCATTTGGGATAAAATCAATAGTGATGGCACCCAGTAAATTGATCCAAGTGCAAATTTGGAAAGCATATGGAAGGATGTATTGAGGACTCATTTCTAAAATTCACCTATATATCCTCCTTGGATGTTAGTTTTGCATTTTTCTCCTGTGCATAGTGCATTTCTATCCAGAGCAGAGCATTTGACAGCAGAGAAATATGGCTGCCCCACCTGCGTCATGGCCGTAACGGTTTAACCAGACTGAGGGTATAGAAATTACTGCAATACAAAACATGGCTTTGAAGTTTATGTTACTGGCGTTCTTGATGAAAACAAACACTATATGATCTGTACTTTGTCAGGAAGATTTTGATTTGCTCCCCAGAGCAAAATTTTAGGTTTGTGTGAAATTTGTCTGATACAGACTGAACTCTTTTGGGCCGTGTTTGAATACAGTTTATCCTTGTACAAATTGCCAGGATTTGAGGCTCTAGTGTGCTTTTCAGAAAATATAACTGCAATTTCACACTAAATGTCTTTACTCTGTAAAACCAAGAATCTGTGGGTTTTTTTTTTTTTTTCTGTCTTGATTTTAAAGTATCTCTAAATTTCTCTGCTTCAGATCTATGGGATTTGACTTAAGTGCCCAATTTTGGGCAAGGGACCTATTAAAATTTTGGTATTTTGGAAGCCCTTGTATCACTTTATGTGTTTGCTGTTTCAGAAAAACAAATTTAGAATTTATAAGATTAAACTACCCTCTGTCAACAAAATTTGGGAACACGGTTTTTCTTACATTCATAGAATCAGGGATCTGGGAGTGAAATGGGTCCAAATCAATTTGCTGCCATTAAGGAAGTCTCCATCTACATACCCTTTTCTCAGGGGGAAAAAAAAATTACCTTCCTTTAAAATTTCAGATGTAATGAAGAAATTCCAAGATTGTAAGTGTGTTGATAGGCAAACTACCTGGGAGCTTAGTCCCATTGGCGGGCTCTTCCCATTACCAGTATTTGCTATGAGCATATAAGCAGGTAGCAAAGTGATTACAAACTAACACTTGTATTGCACTTGTGAAAAGCACCCTGGTAAGTGGGACCTGGGATCTGACTCATGGATTAGAATTTTCTTTTTACTGCCTGCTTTTAAAAAACACAGACCTTATCAAACCACCTGCAACTGCATATACTTCAGGGATGTCCCCTGTCTTGGGGTAAAAGGATTTCTTCATCTGCACATTGAGCCACAGCCATTCTGAAGTACTTGCATCCCCAGATGTCCCTGGGCCTGTTTCACTTCTGTGTTTTTGATTTCTCCTCTTTTTTTTTAACACTCCCATTCTGGAAGCGCTCTCTGCTGGGGCCTGCCAATACTTCCTGAGTAGATTTGTGCTCTTCCCCGTGGGCGTGGCCTTACTAGAGTCATTTGCCACAGGGTCCTGATGTCACCTGCATTCTTTTTGAACCCCCGCCCAACTAGGCTTTGCTAGGGCAGGGGATTTGTTGGCATTTTTATACCTCAGCACCCACGACAGTGCTTGGCACATAGACTTCCCTTGACATTTTTGGGATAAAAGCTCATTGAAGGTGCACAAAGGGCCTAGGATGCCTAGGGGCTAAGGAAAGAAGACCAAGTTCTTCAGTGATCAGACCTTAAGTACCTGTGCTGACTGGGCTAACCACTGAGGGCAGAAGAGAGGCCCTTGGAGGCTGAAGGAGCATGGACTGGAGCTCCCATGGCCCTGGAATCAGTGTTCTCTGGGTTCTGCCCCAGGCCTTCTTCATGCTCTTCCCTGACAACTCAGCTTCTTCCAGAACTTCATCTAGTCTCTTCACACTTAAGATTCCTAATCCAACTCCCCCAGCCAGCTCTCTTTCCTGACCTTCAGACCTATATATCTAACCTTTGTCTTCACTAAGAAGTCTTATAGGCACCTTAATTTAGGAAGTCCAAATGAAATATGTTTAATATCTTCCATTCCAAATTTGCTGCTCTTGAATGTTCCTTATTTTGGCAAATGGCATCATTCATCCAGTTGCCAAAGCCACAGCTGGGGGTTGTCCTTCCTCTTTTCTGTCCCACATACAAAGTTGTGTCCCATCAATTTGTGAAATACCTCTTGGATCCAGCTGTCTTTCTTCTCCCACACCATCAATAGCACAGTGTGGGCTGCCATTTCTTACCTGGTAGTTTCCAAATTCAGGTATTTGCTTCTTGTCTTATTCCCTTTGGATCATGTAAAGCCAGAGTAATCTTTCTAAACCTCCAACCACTAGTATTCTTGTGTATGTTTCCTATTTAATGGTTTTGCATTGTTTTCAAATTCATATCTGAACTCCTTAACATGGTACACCTGGCCTTTCATGAAGAACCCTACTTGCTTTTTACCCCCATGGTTCACACTGTCTTCTCTGACCATATTGTATGTACCTCACTTTCCCCAGACAACGCGGGAGCCTCCAGTCCCTTGCACAAGTTCCTTCTGCCCTGATTGATTCCTTCTTTCTCCAGCACTTTTGCTTGCCAACTCTAATTCATCCGCCAGTTTTCAATGTTGACATCACTGCTTCCATGATGCTTCCTTTTGCCAGCCTGCCACATGCTGCCAAGTACCCTATACTTTGACCATCTTGCGTTAATGTCACTTGTGGTGCCCCTCCACTCAATTGTAAATTTGATTAGGGTTTGATCACCTTTGTTTCCCATTACCTAGTGCTATGCCTGGCTTAGCACAGGTGCTCAAAAAGGAGTTAAGGAGTGAGTCACGGGGGAGGAGTTGGTCATGGGTGAATATGAAAAGGAAGTGCCTGAAGCCCTAACAGTTCAGTAGGAGATCTGGTTTTTTTTTTTTAAGGTTTATTTTTATTTATTTTTGAGAGAGAGATGGAAGCAAGCCAGGGAGGGGCAGAGAGAGAGGGAGAAAGAATCCCAAGCAGACTCTGCAGTGTCAGAGCAGAGCCTGATGCGGGGCTCGAACTCACGATCTGTGAGATCATGACCTGAGCCGAAATCAAAAGTTGGATGCTCAACTGACTGAGCCACTCAGGTGCCCCGGTAGGAGATCTTTTTGAACTGTGTTCTTTTGCTTCCCTTATAAACTGCCAGAGGAGCACCTGGGGGGCTCATTTGGTTAAGCATCCAACTTTCGCTTAGGTTATGATCTCATGGTTTGTGAGTTCAAGCCCCATGTCAGGCTCTGTGTTGACAGCTCAGAGACTGGAGACTGCTTTGGATTCTGTGTCTCCCTCTCTCTCTGCCCATTCCCTGCTTGCATTCTCTCTCTCTCTCTCTTAAAACAAAACAAAAAAACCCCCAAAACAAAAAACATTAGGAAGTATATATATGTAAACTTTTGGTTCTTCCAAGGACATTCTTAGGAAGTCAAGCTCAGAGTTGTCAGAGAATTAGAAAAAAAAATTAAACTTATATTGAGATGTAATTCAATACCAAAATATTCACCCATTTAAAGTGTACAATCAAGGATGCTTGGGTGGCTCAATCTGACTCTTGATTTTGGCTCAGATCATGATCTCACAGTTCATGGGATCAAGCCCTGTGTTGGGCTCTGCACTATCAGTGCTTGGGATTCTCTCCTCTCTTTTGGTGCCTCCCCTGCCTGCTCTCTCTCTCTCAAAATAAAGAAACATTAAAAAATAAAGTGTACAATCAGTGTATTTCATGTATTCAGAATTGTGTGACAATTACCAAAATTTGTTTACAGCATTTTTATCAGTTGAAAGGGAAACATATCCATTTGTATTCATCCCTCATTCTTACCTGCCATTCTCTCTCAGCTCTAGGCAATCACTAATCTACTTTCTGCCTCTATATGTTTGCCTATTCCATACATTTTATATAAATGGAATCATATAATATGTGGTCTTTTGTGTTTGACTTCTTTCACTTAGCATGATTTTTTTGAGATTCATCCATGTTGTAGCATGTATCAGTGTTTATACCTTTTAATTGTGAAATAGTATTTCATTGTATGAATATACTAGACTCTATCCATTCCTCAGTTTATTGACCTTTGGGTTATTTCCACATTTTTGCTATTATGAATTATGCTGCTAATGAACATTCTTATGTAAGTTTTTGTATGGACATATGTTTAATGTTTTCATTTCTGTTGAGTATATACCTAAGTGTGGAATTGCTGAGCCATGTGGTAACTGTTTAACATTTTGAGGATTGCCAAATAATTTTCCAAAGCAGCTGTACCGTATTAAATTTTCACCAGGACTGAATGAAGGTTTCCATTTCTCAACATTGTCAGCAACACTTGTTATTAACTGTCTTTTGGATTATTGCCATCTTAGTGGATGTGAAATAATATCTCATTTGTGGTTTTGGTTTCCTTAATGGATAATAATACTGAGCATCTTTTCATGTGCTTATGGCCATTGTATATTTGGAGAAATGTCTATTCAGATCTTTTGGTCATTTTTAATTGGGTTATTTGTCTTTTTGATTATTAAGTTTTAGGAGTTCTTGATATGTTTTAGATACTAGTCTGTTATCAAATATATGATTTGGAAATATTTTCTCCCATCTGTATGTTTGCTTTTTTTTTTTTTTTTTTTTTGCTTCTTTGATGGTATTCTCTGAAGCAGAAAGGCTTTTCATTTTCATGTAGTCGTGTTTATCATTGTTTTCTTTTGTCATTTATATTTTTGGTGTCATATTTAAGAAAATATTGTCCAATACAACTTTACAAGATTTACCTTTATATTTTTTTCTAAGAGTTTTATAGTTTTAGCTCGTACAGTTAGGTCTATGATTCCTTTTGAGTTAATTTTTGTGTATGATGTAAGGAAGTATTCCTACTTCATTCTTTTGTGTACAGATATCTAGTTGCCTCAGAACCATTTGTTGAAAAGACTATTACTTTTTCATTGAATTTTCTTGGCACCTTTCTCAGTGTCAAGGTGTTTTTGTCCTAATTGTTTTCAGTATTATTATTATTATTATTATTATTATTATTATTATTTTAGAGAGAGAGAGAGAGAAAGCATGTGAGTGGGCAGAGGGAGAGAGAGTATCTTAAGCACACTGTGGAACCTGATGCAGGGCTTGACCCCACAACCCTGAGATCATGACCTGAGCCCAAATCAAGAGTTGGATGCTCAGCCAACTGAGCCACCTGGGTGCCCAGTTTTCAATATTATTATTTTTATTTATCATATAAGTAGCACAAGTCGAAAAGGATGATAATAATAATAATAATAATAATAATAATAATAATTAGCATTATTGGGTCTTTACTAGGAGTTGTGCACTGTTTTAGGAGATCTACCTTTTAGTACTCACAGTAACTCCCTATCTTATAGATAGGGCACTGTTATCATCCTCATTTTATAGAAGGGAAGCAGAAGCCTGGAAAGGCTAAATAATTTGAAAAAGGACACAACTGATAAGTGTTGGAGCTGGGCTTCAAATTCAGACTGACTCTACAGCCTATTCTTAACAGTTATTTATGTCTGACTGTGTCTTGTTCACAGGAAACACAAAAATTTAAAAACAGCCAAAATTCTACTTTCCAGAGAACTGTCAACATTTTCATATACACAGTCTTCCAAACTTTGTTCAGTGCAAAAGAATGTTATAACAATGGGATTAGACTATACATTCTTGAAATGGCTTTATCCACTTTATTGATATATTAATGACTTTTCTTGTCCATAAATCTGCATCTAAAGAATTATTCTTTTTTTTAATTTTTTTTTTCAACGTTTATTTATTTTTGGGACAGAGAGAGACAGAGCATGAACGGGGGAGGGGCAGAGAGAGAGGGAGACACAGAATCGGAAACAGGCTCCAGACTCTGAGCCATCAGCCCAGAGCCCGACGCGGGGCTCGAACTCGCGGACCGCGAGATCGTGACCTGGCTGAAGTCGGACGCTTAACCGACTGCGCCACCCAGGCGCCCCTAAAGAATTATTCTTAATGCCTGCATAATATTCTACCATATGTCTGCACCGCTATTGATTTAACCAACCCATTATTGTTGGACATTTAAGTTGTTTTGATTTTTCATTTTATAAACATTGTTCGTTTTTTTTTTGTTTTTTGTTTTTTGGGGTTTTTTTTTAGTGTTTATTCGTTATTGAGAGAGAGAGAGAGAGTGTAAGTTGGGGAAGGACACAGAGAGCGAGGGAGACACAAACTGCGAGATCATGACCTGAGCCGAAGTCAGACACTTAACTGACTATGCAATCCAGGCGCCCCTATAAACACTGTTCTGATGCATGTATTCTTTTATGTACTTCTCCACTTCTTTCCCTAGGTAAGGAAAAATCTATAAAGCTTTTAATACATATTGAAAAATTATTCTCTAAGAAATTCCTATATGCTCACCATTGATATTTTATATTTTATATCTGATAGATGACTCTATGCATCTTGATTATCAGATTGAACATGTATCAACAATGATTATAATTTTTCTTTTGTGAATTACCTATTCACATTTTGTCTATATTTCCATCTAAGAACTGTTTATAAACTAAAAAGTATAAATCCTGTGTCTTTTTTTGCTTTCCCTCTAGTTTATCATTGCTTTTAAATTTTTTTCTCATGACTTCTTTTGATGCATAGAACACTACATTTTTCAGTAGCAAAATATATTAGCAAAACATATGTTAGCCTTTTCCTTTATGGCATCTTTGTATTTAAAAATAAAAGGTCAAAATATTGTTGCCAGTACCTGGCTTCCATAAGTTGAGGGAGGATATAAAAAATAACAGTAATTTTGCTGTATGTTTCCCTGGCTTGTTTTATCTTAAACATCAGTTATCTGTATTTCTTTAGCTTACAGAGAAATAAAGCATCAATTTAACCATTTGGCATTAAAAATGTTAGTGGTGAGACAGGCTGGGTTGGAGAACTGGGTTGTCCTGTGAATGGTATGGTTTTTAGCAATACTTTCCTCTCCATGGTTTGTTCTGATTTAAAATTTTTTATATGAAATTTATTGTCAAATTGGTTTCCATACAACACCCAGTGCTCATTCCAACAGGTGCCCTCCTCAATGCCCATCACCCACTTTCCCCTCCCTCCCACCCCCCCATCAACCCTCAGTGTTCTTATTTAAATTTGCTCCTCGCATTTAGACACAATATCTTAAATCTCAAACAACTAATTTATATGAAATAGTATGGACTTTTATAGAAACATTGGTTAGAAAAATAACATACTATCCAATCATGAACTTCGTTCAAGTGCCTCTCAATACAACATGGAGATTTGGGATTTTCTTCCTGAGCAAAGTGGTTATTCCTGAAGCCGTGGAACAATTTCTGGCCTTCTAGTCTGATTTGTTGAGATGACGATGGCAACAGACTGATTTCACACAATTGATTTAGAAAATGGATTTTTTTTCTCATTTTTAATGTGGTTTTTCCATATGTATGAAATACATTTCTAATTTTGACTCCAGCTCCATTTCAGATTTATTCTGTTTCAAAGGGTTTAGACAGAGGACTAGAAATGTGTTTGCCTTAATTAGAAGCTAATACTAAATACTTTCTTTTGCAAAACACTGTGCTGAACACTTTATAAGCTTTAACTCATTTAATCCTCACAATAAAATATGCTATTTTTGTGCATATTTTACATAAGAGGAAACTGAGACTGAGTGAGATTAAGTAAGCTATCCAAGATCAAAGAAAGAGCTAGGAAATAATTCTGCAGATTCAAACCCAGGTCTCAGACTATAGGGTTGTGCTAGAACACATTGCTCAGGAGAGAAAAGGAGTTAGAGAACTTTATTGACTTTTAGTTGAAACCTTACATATATAGAGATAAACCACAGCACCTGTACATATTGGAAACCATATTATTTATAAGTGTTACTACATTTGTAAACATCTACAAACTAGAGGGTCACCATTTATACTGTCAGTTAAGAATTTGATTCCTCATTTTTGGTCATTTGTTCAGTGACGTCTGTTTTGTCTTTTGCACATTCTAAATATACACACCTTGAAAGCCGGGGCTTCAGTAGCATACATGGAATTGAGATTTCTCTGCCTGACTGTAGACCCTGTCTCTTTCTGTGAACTTGGAAAATATGTGCTAGGAAATAAATGAGTACTTTCTAATTGTTTAAAAAAACTTTAATATATTTCTTAAAGATACAGTAAAGTAAAAGCTCTTGAAGGTGTTTGCTCCTAAATAAACCAGATCTGTAGGCATTAAAACAATGTCACTTTTTCACAAACCATTGCTGTGAGGGTGTGATCTTTTTTGAGTCAGATTATACCAGAAGTTTTTTGTGTCATTGACTATATAGGTTTTAAATGTTTTCAAACTGTCTTCTTACTGACTTGACGTTTAATGCCTTTTGCGTGTGAATTTTCCTTATTTCGTTTTCCAAAGTCTCAGCAAAGTACTTGTGTATCTTGCCTTTTACTAATTTTTGCAGTGCTTAAGGATATCTTTCCAGGCTTGGTCTTCCACTCACACATTATAAGGATGCTACCCAGACCTGTCTCCTCTCTTTGCATAATCCTATAGGCCACCCATGTGGTCTCTGCAAAGAGACAAGAATTATTCATGCTTTCTTTCTTGAGGGTCTAAACTGCACACATATAAAAAGACTTTTAAGTTGAAAATTTTGAGGTGTGTGTGTGTGTGTGTGTGTGTGTGTGTGTGTGTGTAAAACTTGAAATGTAGTTTTGACAACACTGCAGTTAAGGAAGGATTATATATGTATAAAAAAGCATTATTTTGCTCAGGCTGTATAACTAAACCCATTGTGTTAATTGCAGGCTAGGTCACAACTCATATTTGAAAATGATTTTAAAGGATCAGAAAAACACATTTTGACTTTCTGCCAATTCCCTTTTTGATTTAGCAAAACTCATTTATGTTAGCACTGTCTGAAACACTAAATAAGAAAATGGAGAACACTTGGCTTTCTAGGTTCTGAAAGTATGGATTGTATGTCTTGTCTTTTAAAAAAGTAGAAATGAGTAACTTCATTATTGTTATTAATAATAGCTACAATATTGAGTTCATTTCTTATTTTCAGACACTGAGTTATCAGTTGGTATTTACAATATAATCCTGGGAAATAAGTGTTATGAATTACCATTTTGCACTCAGAGAATGTGAGCCTCAGAGATAACGTGCCTAAGATAACAAAGCTAAAAAGAGATAGAGCCAGAACTTGAAATAGAGGCCATCTGTATATGAAATGAGTATTTTAACATCAGCTTTATTCAGTATAATTCACATACAATAAATTGCCCTTATTTAAAGTGTATAAGTTTTAACATATGCGTATAACCCGTGAACCCATTACCACATTCAAGATAAAGAGCATATCCATCACCTCCAAAACTCTGCATATCACCCTTTTTAATGCCTCCCCCAGCTCTGCCTTAGCCTTCTCTATCCAAATTTCCAGTTATCTGCTTTCTAGCACTGTAGATTATTTTGGATTTTCTAGATTTTACATGTGGATCCATACAGTGTGTACTGTTTTTGAACTTGGCTTCTTTCATTTAGTGTAGCTGATTTTGGAGTCATCCATGTTGCTGCATGTGTCAGGAGTTCATTCCCTATACTGTGGAATATTATTCTACTCTACGGATTAAGTGCCATAATATTTTTCTTCATTCACTGTTGATGGGCACTTGAGTTGTTTTCAGCTGGGGCTATTACAAATAAAGTTGCTAAGAATATTCATAGGCAAGTTTTTGTGTGAACATCGACTTTCACTTTTGTAGACTAAGTACCTAAAAGTGGAATGGCTAGATCACATAGTTACATGCTTAAAGTTTTAAGAAACTACCTGTTTTTCAAATGTGTGCCATTTTATGTTCCCACCAGAAGAATATGAGAATTCCAGTTGCTCCATATCCTTGAAGCACTTGGTGTAGTCAGTCTTTTTAATTTAGCCGTTCTAATAGATGAGCATTGCGGTTTTGTCTCATTGGATTTCAGTTTGTATTTCTGTATCATCTAATGATGTTGAACATTTTTTTTATATACTTATTTGCCACCTGTGTATCTTCCTTGGTAAAATATCTGTTTGAATCTGTTTCACATTTTAAACTGTTAATTTGAGGCACCTGGATGGCTCAGTTGGTTAAGTGTCTGGCTGTTGATTTTGGCTCAGGTCATGATCTCATGGTTTGTGAGATACAGCCCCACGTTGGACTCTGTGCTGAGCGTGGGGCTTGGCTGGGGTTCTCTCTATCCCTCTCTCTCTGCTCCCCTTGCCCCCTCAAAATAAATAAACATTAAAAAAATAAAGTAAAATTGTCAATTTATTATTGTATTTTGAAGATCTTTGTATATTTTAGACACAAATTCTTTATCAGACATGTGATTTGAAAATATTTTCTTGCAGTCTGTGGCTTGCTCTTGATTTTCTTAACATTGTCTTTTGAAGAGTAGATGGTCTTAATTTTGATGGAGTTCAATTTATCATTTGTTGTTTTTATGGATTGTGATTTTGGTGTCTGTTATAGGTTGAATTATATTCTCCCCCAAAAGATATGTCAGAGTACTAACTCTTTGTACCTCAGAATTGCACCTTATTTATTCCTGTAGGTTCTTAACAGAGGTAATCAAATTAAGATGAAGTCATTAGGGTGGACCGTAATCCAATATGACTGGCAGTATCCTTATAAAATGGGGACATTTGGATACAGAGACAGGTATACATATAGGGAAGATGATATATAGAGATACAGGGTAAGCATGGCCATCTACCAGCCAGAGAGAGAGGACTTGGACAGATCTCAGCCCTCAGAAGAAACCAACCTGCTAACACCTTGATCTTGGACTTCTAGTCTCCAAAATTGTGATACAGTAAATTTCTATTAAGCTACCCAATTCATGGCATTTGATTTTGCCATAGCAAACTAATACAGTGTCACAAGGATTTTCTTTTAGAAGTTTTAGGACTTGTATTTAGGCCTATGGTCTATTGTGAGTTGATTTTTATATGTGGTGATAAGGATGGGCTGAAGCTTAGATTTTTGTGTATGAACATCCAGTAGTTGCAGCCCCATTTGTTGAAAAGACCAGCCTTTCTCTAGTGAATTGCTATTACATCTTTGTTGAGAATCAGTTTTCTATATATTTGTATGTCTATTTGAAGACTCTTATTCTGTTCTATTGCTCTATCTTGATACTAATGCCAAACTGTCTTTATAATAAGATGAGAAATCAGGTTGCACTTTCAAAGTTTTGAAAATCTTTTTCAAAGATTTGCTTTGCTACTTTAGGACTTTCACATTTCCATTTGAATTTTAGGATCAGTTTGTCAGTTTCTACAAAAAAATGCCTCTGTAACTTTGATTTGGATTGTGTTGAATCTATAGATAAATTTGGGGGAGATTTGACATCTTAACAATATCGAGTTTTCTGACCCATAAACACAGTATATCTCACTATTATTTTATGTTTCCTTTAATTTCTTTCCACAACATTTTGTAGTTTTTAGTATTCAGGATCTTAACAATCTCTTACCATATTTATTATTGTTTTATATTTTGTATTATAATTGATATTATTTTTATTAAAATTTTTTTCCTAAGTGTGCAAACACTCATGTATTGATGTAAGAAATTATTTTGATGATGGTTTATACACAGTGTAGTTTCAATGAGTGAAGCACAAGGCTAAACACTTCTATCTTAATGAAAGAAGGTGGTACTTGAAGTTTTCTTTTTTTAAATTTTTTTTATTTTTTATTAAAAAAATTTTTTTAACATTTATTTATTTTTGAGACAGAGAGAGACAGAGCATGAACGGGGGAGGGGCAGAGAGAGAGGGAGACACAGAATAGGAAGCAGGCTCCAGGCTCTGAGCCATCAGCCCAGAGCCCGACGCGGGGCTTGAACTCACAGACTGTGAGATCGTGACCTGAGCTGAAGTCGGACGCTTAACCTACTGAGCCACCCAGGCGCCCCGAAGTTCTTTCATATTAAATGGCATTATTTTTAAATTTCAACTTCTCATTGTTCATTTATAGTATATAGAGGTACAATTGGTTGTTGTATAATGATCTTGTATCCTGCAAGTTTGCTAGACTAATTTTTTTCTAGTAGCTTTTAGGTAGATTCCATCTGGTTTTCAACATAAAAGATCATGGTGCCTATAAATAAGGGCAGTTTTACTTCTCCCCTTCCTATCTGTATATCTTTTTCTTCTCTTCCTTTAATATATTGGATACAATCTCCAGAATAGTGTGGAATAGAAGTAGTGTCTTTTTCTTGATCTTAGAAGGAAAGCATTCTGTCTTTTACCACTGAGTATGATGTTAGTAAGGAGTTGGCAGTTATTTTCTGTAAAGAGCCAAATAGTAAATTTTTGGCTTTGAGGGCCATATGGATGCTGTTGTAACTGCTCGACTATGCTGTTGCAGTACAAAAGCAGCCATATCTTCCCCACACATATGCACTAACATTACTTACGTGTATACTCAGGTAGGATTCTCTGCAGAACTCTGATGTTTTCTCTTTGTGCAGTTCTTCTTTCTCAGGTAGTCTGTCCTGCAAATTCTAGCTGCCTTTGTCTCTTTGGAATTTCAGCTTTCTCTTCTACCTCAGGGAGTCTGCCAGACTCCACCTGGGTTCCCATTCCCTGCACTGAATCCCGGAAACTTTCTTAAGACTGTAAGCTGTGATCCTAGAGCTCCCCTTGTTTGTTTTCCATGTCTCAGATACCACTCTTCATTGTCTAGTCTAGTGTTGAAAACCACTAAATTATATATTTTGCCCATTTTTAGGTTGTTTTTCGCAGGAGGGTAAATCTGATCACTGACACTCCAGCTTGGTTGGAAGCATAATTCCTCATACATTTTTCTCATAGCCTTACCTTGTACTGCATCTTTGTGAAGAGTCTGTTTATCATTATCCAACTTGTAGGAATCTACAGCCATGGAGTAAAAGAGCAGCTGGTTGGGAGCTAAGCCAGTAGAGCAGGGGCCTGGGCTATGGATCCAAATGGCACTAGACTATTCATAGTTGCCATTTTTTATGTCTGACAGGTTGTACATGGATAGGTCAGGCCTAAATAGCCCTAGAGTTTTGACAGACATTTGGAAAGGAGCTATTTTTACTAAGTATCTATTGAAAGCATTCTGAGAAGCAATATTAAGCCATACTGGAATTGCTATCAGAAGATTTAGTTTGTAAAGAACATGTTTCTACCATTTACCTTGGAAGTTTCTCTGAAACCTATTATTTAGTATTGTCATATTATATTAGCTTTTACTTCTCATGAACTTCTTTATAGGGAGAGAGAGTCTGAAAGAAATATTAGATCCACAATAGCCAAATTGTGGAAAGAGCCTAAATGTCCATCAACTGATGAATGGATAAAGAAACTGTGGTTTATATACACAATGGAGTACTATGTGGCAATGAGAAAGAATGAAATCTGGCCTTTTGTAGCAACGTGGATGGAACTGTGGAGAGTGTGATGCTAAGTGAAATAAGCCATACAGAGAAAGACAGATACCACGTGTTTTCACTCTTATGTAGATCCTGAGAAACTTAACAGAAACCCATGGGGGAGGGGCAGGAAAAAAAAAAGAGGTTAGAGTGGGAGAGAGCCAAAGCATAAGAGACTCTTAAAAACTGAGAACAAACTGAGGGTTGTTGGGGGGTGGGAGGGAGGGTAGGGTGGGTGATGGGTATAGAAGAGGGCATCTTTTGGGATGAGCACTGGGTGTTGTATGGAAACCAATTTGACAATAAATTTCACATATTAAAAAAAAGAAATTAAAAAAAAGAAATATTAGATCCAAACTGAATGTTAGATATTCAAATAATTTTGACTTTCTGCCCTGTGCCAGGTAGTGTTTTAGATATTGAGGGTATAGAAATGAAAACAAAGTGATGATTTCTTTGAGCCTCCATTCTAGTGAAGCATAAAATAAAGTACATAAGTAACGTACTATGGAACCAGCAGTGCTATGGAGAAAAATAAGGCTAGTTGAGACTGGTAATGGTGGTGTTGGTGAGCAAGTAAAAATAGTGAGGACAGGAGAGGCAAAACCTGAAGAAGGTGATCATTATTTATAATAATAGCTATTTTTATTATTTATCTTAGGATAAATCTTCATGATACATGAAAAATAATAATTACAGACATTTTATAGTGGCCTCTTTTCCCCATATTCCTGGTGCCGGCCAAGAGAATTAGTAATACGGCCGATCTGATTTACAATATTGTAAAACCCAGTGGACTGAAGCTTATGTTAGAAACAAAGTACATTTAGGAAGCCAATATGGTAGGTGTGCTGAGGTGGCTCTTTGGGGGAAAAGAGTTAATTGGGGCATATGTGAGGGTAAAGTTGTTTCTTAGGACACAAGTCCTATGTACAGACGGAAGTATTGAACAGACAACAGCATGCAATTAACTCTGAGGTAGGTAAGTTCTATTTTTAAAACCTCTCTGGATCCTAATAGAGTTAATTAGGCAAATTTAATGGAAAGTAGGGTTGTTAAGGGATTCCAAATTCTATACTCACTATTTTAGTCATGATGCATGTAAAAATAAGGTAAACTTTGGAAGCTATAAGACTTTAATTGCCCCAAGGATTATCATAGATAGTGAGTGGGGACGAGAGAAAGGAAGACCACTACCACTGAAATGTTGATGTGCCAAACACTGGACTCCTCCTATTCTTGTCCTGCCATATGGCAATAAAGCAGGAGAGTAGCAGAGCTGGGATTTAGGCCTGTCCAGGCTGACGCCATGGATAGAACACTTTGTATCATGATGGCCCTTCCCCCCAACACCCCACCCTGGACTGCATATGGTCACCCCAAGGGCTACAGTGTCTTTCTTTTTCTCATGTGTGTTGGCCATATGTGCACTTTATTGCCAGTATCAACCATATTTCTCTTTCCTACCCAACTTACCCATTTATGGAATTTCATCATATTTTTGTTTCCTGCTATGTATGTGAAAGAAAGAAAGAGAACATTCCAATATTGAGCTCTTATCCTTCTATGGAAAATGGCATTAATCTATCTTGTACTGCCAGCCCCGGCTGTAGGTGACAGGACTAGCCATGAAGCCCTCCTTGAACACCAGGCTTGTGATCCAGGACACCCATCTACTGGTGATGTCTGAAAGATCTGGGACCCAAGCCATGGTTTATTTCCCCTATAAATATCCACTACTATGGAAACATTTCTTTTACTCTTACATCCTTTACCCCCTTGAATTGTGTAGCATGGGAGAGGATTTTTTTTTTTTTTTGAGAGAGAGGGAGAGAAAGGGAGAGAGAGGGAGAGCACAAGCGGGGGAGTGGCAGAGAGGAGGAGAGACAGAATCCCAAGCAGGCTGCATACACCATCAGTGCAGAAACCAATGCGGGGCTTGAACTCACAAACTGTGGGATCATGACTTGAGCTGAGATCAAGAGTCAGATGCTTAATCGACTGTGCCCCCTAAGCACCCGCATGGGAGATGATTTTTTTCTAAGTTAATTAATGTAGAGAATGTTAATTCTTCTGAGATCATTGTACCCCAAAAGTGAAACTGCTTCATCAATTTAATGCGCCAGAAGAATAGGGGTGAGTCACTTCAGGCACAGAGTAGAAATCAATTGTCTGTAAACATTTTTTAATTCTTTTTTTAGGTGATTTAATTTCTAGATTAAATAAATGAAACCCCTGTGCCTTTTTTTTTTTTTTTTTTTTTTACCTGATTGGCTTCAGTCAGAACCAGTGGAACCAAAAAAGGGACAATAGACCTATCATTGATCTGCCGAAAGAAAATGCCACTAAAGAAAGCCAGTAACAACATTTTAAAGAAGTGACTTTTGAAGAAAAGTTCTCACAAATACTTTAAGCTACCGCTTATTGTTATCCTGAAAAATTCTGATTTGAGTCTGGCTTGACTACTTCAGTGCGTCTGTGGGTACCGACTGAATTGGTGCAAAATTTCTTTAAAATGACTGCACTCAGAGATGCCAAATCAGCAGTTGACTGAAAGCAATCCCAGAAATTCTGACTCTGTGCTTAGTGGCAAATGTAAAGCGCTGTTCTGAACTACACCTTTCACATACACCAGCCAGTATGGTGCAGCTTCTTGCTAGTGTGATTGGAGGACCTCCTTCTTTTATACTTTTATGAACAGGCCAGTGAGGGGGAGAGGCAGTCACTAATTAGGAGGTTTGGATGATTTCTCAGAATCTCAGCCTCCTTGTTCCGTTGTGAAGATGCAGTGAAATGACGTAAGGTTGGTTGGGCACTCAATAAAAAAAGACCACGTATGGGGCAGTGATGAGAGTTCATAAACTAAGGATTTGGATGAATCTAGTCTTTCTCTTTGCACCTGAAGTTCAGTGTTTTAAAAATGGTCTATATCCTAGAAAGCTCTATGGATTAGTAAAGCATTAATAACAGTGATAGATTATGGGATACATACTTTGAGGCCAGGGAAGCAACGTTTTATACATTTTCATCCTCTATGGAAGCTGGCACCAATGTGAAAACATAATATGTGCCAAATGAAGAATTATTGATTAATGGAAATCATAAGAGACCTCATTTTTCTCTTTTAGCAATCTAGAATTCTTTACAAATGGCTCTTTGGCTATATTGGGAAGTGTGTTAAGTTCTCAATAATTTAGTATTAAGGAAAACTTACCTGTGGTATGTATTTGTACTTTTTCTGTAGGATGTGATTGAAAACCTATCTTAAACTAATACAAGAAAAAAAGAAATAATTTATGAACCAATGAATTTAAGAACCTGAGAGTATGTTGGCTCTAGGTGTGGCTTGATCCAGGTGTTCAAATGAATGCATCTAGCCACAGTGTCTTACTTCACCTTCCCACATTCCTGCTCCACAGAGGCTCTGTTCTCTACCAGGATTAGCTGTTGCAGCTGTGCCTCACATACCTCTGGGTTCATTCTGGCAGAAAATAACCATTATATTTGCTAATTTTTGCACAGATCTCAGGGCTTACTTGGACTAGAGAAGCTAGGGCCACATACCCATTCTATAGCAAGTCCTATGGAGAAGGAGTGGATCAGTGTGCACGCTGGCCAGGTCTGGGTAAGACATTCCTTCCTGGAGCAGGCAGTGGGGTCCTCTCAACGCAGGAGAACTGAACGTAGGGATGAGAAAGAAAGGGGGCATGGACATCAGGTGATCAATTTATAGTAAGTATTCATTCCATCTGTAGACCTCTTGGTTGCCCTCTCCAGGTCTTTGTAACTCACTCCTCCTCAATTAAGTTTAGAGAAGGGATATTACCGTTAATGACCTAATGACAATTCAAAATAAACTATTTTGTTATTTGAGTCCTATTTGTTTGAAGGTGTGTTGGGGGCCATTTGAACAACAGAGGCTTGCCCCAAGTGTCTAGATTATACTCAGAGGTCTGACAAGATCTCTCTAGGGATCTAGGGAATCTAGAGATTTTGGTGCATGAAGATGAGTTCAAGTTTTCATGATCCATCTTAGCTGTGACTTTCTGGAAAACTGCACGTGTGGTCCTTCCACAGAGCTCCACAGAAGTTGAACAGAATAGCCAGATTAAGTTCTGTGCAAAGGGAAATGTTTGCATGGATGTCCCTTCCCATCATCCATATTTCACCTCATCGAAAAGGCCTTCCTGATTCTTCCTAACAATACATCATTACCTGAAATGAGCTTTTGTTTAATTTTTTTGTCTGTCTCTTCTCACTAACTTTTTATTTTTTATTTATTTTTTATTTTTAAAAAAAATTTTTTTTTCAACGTTTTTTATTTATTTTTGGGACAGAGAGAGACAGAGCATGAACGGGGGAGGGGCAGAGAGAGAGGGAGACACAGCATCGGAAACAGGCTCCAGGCTCCGAGCCATCAGCCCAGAGCCTGACGCGGGGCTCAAACTCACGGACCGCGAGATCGTGACCTGGCTGAAGTCGGGCGCTTAACCGACTGCGCCACCCAGGCGCCCCTCTCACTAACTTTTTAAAAAATATTTATTTATTTGTTTTGAGAGAAAGAGAGAGCCTGTGCGAGTGGGAGGGGCAGAGAGTGAGGGAGGGCAGAGAGAATCCCAAGCAAGCTCTGTGCTGTCAGCTCAGAGCCTGACATGGCAATCAGTCCCATGAACCATAAGATCATGACCTGAGCTGAAATCAAGAGTCAGATGCTTACCAGCTGAGCCACCAGGCACCCCTTTTCTCAACATTTAACTCACTAACATTAGTCCATAAGAGCAAAAAATTGTGTCTGTTTTATTTTTTTTCGGTAGCCATAGTACCTGGAACAGCGTGTGGCTCAACGTAGGCACTCAACAAACAAGTTACTAGGGAATAAATGAACGGCTCCAAGAACCAGTCTTCTGCCTCTCTAGAAACAAACTGTCCTTTGTAAACATAAGGTTGGCTTGAGTAACTATAGTAGCTGAGTCCAGCCATAGCTATGTTGTTATAATGCATGGGTCATGTAATGCAATGAAGTTATTGAACTCCTCAAATTTGTGCTTTATCCCAAAGACATATTACTGGCTTTAGTCAGGGAATGAATCTGGCCTCCATGATAGATGGGACTTAACAGTTAATGACGGTAAACATTATAGCATGGAGTGTTTTATCTTGAACCGCACAATTGCATCTGAGGACAAATGTGATTTCACTATATAGGAAAGGAATAAGGTTTTTTTTTTTTTATTGGGGCATTCTTGGAGCTCACAGTCCTACAATCTGCTTGGCAGAGATATCTAAGTAGTTACCCAACTTACAGAAATCTGCCATAGTGCCTGGAAAAGAGTTAGAGTTTCCTTTGCCAGTACCTCCACACATGCCTCCCCTCTCCATCAAGCTGTGAGAAAGAGAACTGATTCAAGAGATGGCACACGTTAAAGGGGATCTGCCTGTCCCCATTGCATAGACAACCTGTTGTTTGGATCTCTGTGTAGGTCTGTGGCAGCCTGAACTCTTTGATGAATTGTGTTCATTTGGTCAAATGTGTTGGCTTAAACTTCGCAGAATGAAGTTGAATGAACATGAAGAGAAGCTGGAGGGCTGATGGTTTAGCACATTAATGGACCTCAGAGTGCAAGTTAGCTTTATTTATAGATACTGCTTTTATGGTGAACTATCTGAAAAGACATCCACAAAATGAAAAGAAACTGAGTTTCAATTTTCAGAATATTGCTTGCAGTTATCACTCTGTGAATCTAAATGATTCGAAATTTTTCATTCCACTTTGACATTTTTAACAAACACGTGTGAGCACTTTCCAAGTATTAAGCATTGAGGGTATAAAGTTGAGTAAGATACAAACTGTTTTGATTTCAGAAAACACTCAGTCTAGAAGGAGACAGATCTGCACACAACTAATTTTAGTATCTGTGATAAGTAGTGTGATAGAAGTCTGTGCAAAATACCATAGTGTGCAGTAAGTAATTATTGGGATGGAGAAGAGTGTGTGTGGGGGGGGTGGTGTTTATGCTCTGGCTATTCTAATAATAGTAGAAACACAACCAATGTCCATTGAGTACTTTTTAAGTCAGAAACTGTTCTAATTACTTAATACCTTTTATGTCATTTAATCTCTATGTGGTAGGTCCCCAGATCATTCTCATTTTGCAGATGGGGAAACTGAGGCTCACAGTAACTTGTCCAAGGTCATGTGGCAGAACCTATATTTACCTAGGTGACTATCGTCAGCTGCAGCTGCCCAGGACCGCTGGGCTCCTGCTTCCATGCTGGTTGGCAGGACTCTCCTGAAAGTGCTCTCTGTGGATCATACCGGGGTATTTTCTTCCCCTACAGGTTACTCTCTTCCTGTTTGGAATCCATGCACATGTGCCTCTCAGGCAACTTTACTAGTGTGATGATTAATTTAATATGATAACTTCACCTGCCATGGGGTGCGAGATTAAACATTGTTTCTGGGTTTGTCTGTGAGGGTGTTTCTAGGTGAGGTGAGTGTTTGAATTGGTAGACTCAGTAGATTGCCCTCCCTCAGTAATTTATTAGTGTCACCTGGGAAGTGGCTGCAGGGTCCCAGAGCTTTGGAACTGCACAGATTCCTGGTGCTTCTTCCAGGCTCTGCTGTGCTCAGCTGAGTATGGTTTATGCAGATCCCCTGGCCAGACCTGTGCGGGGCTGTGTGGTCCCTGAATGGGCATTTGGATGGAGTTGTGGCAGGGTGTGTCTGTTACTCCGGTTCATTACCCAAGTGCATGTCGAATAGATGATACACCCTTATTGAAGAGCATATTTGCATATTAATATTCCTGCATTTTGATTCCGAGCCTTTTATTTCCTTAAGAGTAGCCTCTGAAGTTTGTGCTTAGGTCTGAGAATGTAAGTTCTTGCCATGCCTGTGTCTGATGTAACTGTCCCCTGGCACAGTACCAGGCACACAGTGAACAACCATAAATATTGAGTGAATGAATGGATTTGCCTTTAGGGAGTAAGAAGGTTCTGGGTAGGAAAGAGTTTCTGAAAACCCTCCAAGTGTATTGGTTCCTCTGTTACTGGACTGCAACATTTCCTTCATGTTTCAGTAGTTGGAAATGATTCGTGGTGTTTCTGACAGCACAGCCGTTAGGAAGTGGCATAGTAACCTTGGCTGTGACCTTCTTGGTTGCAGTAGCTTTTGCACAGAGAGTTGCTAAAATTAAACTGTTGCTTTGGCTTAGTGCTGTTGACCTGCTTTCATCATTTGAGAAAATGTGCAGATATTAGAGAACTTGCCAGGGGCTGGAATTTGGCCGTGGAAATGAATTTTGGATGATCCTTCCTTTAGCTAAAAGAACTTCTAGTATTACAATTTGCATATGTTGGCCAAATTGTTAATTATGCACAAAGCAATGTATATGGCGACTAAATTACCATAATTTTGCTACTAATGGTCATTTTCTGCTTTAGTCTCTTTAATTGTATTGTGGGCCACATACATGATCCTTTAGCATTCTTCAGTTTAACAGTTCTTTTATGGATCATTAATACAAGCTTATACTTGTACCTAGATGTGTATAAGCATAATTGATGATAATAATCCGATGTATTACCTTTGTTCTCCTGCTGCTGGAATTAATTGAAATAATATACATGCAAAGGACTAGCACAGAGTCAGACATATGGTAAAGTATTGCTAAGTATTTAGTCATCCATCTAATACGTGTACATCCACATTCCATCTGGTGATAATTCTATTAAAAATGTTTTTTAGCAGCCATATAAAAGTATTTTATCTTTTGTTTTTTTTTTAAAGTAGGTGACATTTATTCTTATATATGTCAAGTTTAAATTATTGTGCCAGAGCTCTATGATACAGAATTCTGGAATCCTAATTCATTTTGTCTAAGCATTTGACAGGTTCACAATGTGTGTTTTCTTTGAGACAAAGAATTGGCTTTGTCTATAATCATGCCTATAGCCAGTCCTCAATATGGAGGTGGGATGGCCCACTATCTGGGTGAGATGGTCAAAAAGTTGTTAATCCCACTGTTTGGCAATGAGTCCTACGGCAACTCCCTAATTGTGGTTGAGACCACTGTCAATCTAAGAGGCCAGCCACCATTCCTTCAGTTTCTTCAAGTTTTATTGTTGCATGTGGCTAGTGGTTTGACCATCATAGTATCCACACTGTCAGTAGAATGCCTTCAAGAGCATTAGGTCTCTGACTTTTGTTCCACCCACATGAAGACCTGAATCCAAGTACTGTGAGTGGGGATGAGAAATGGTAAATGGAACCAACATGTCTTGTGCACCTACTGGTCAGGTACTGTGTAAGATCCTTTACCTGTGTTATCTCATTTAACCCTCGTGACGACCTTACAAGGTAGGTACCCTCACCTCCATTATAGGGATGAGGAATCAGAAGCTTTGTGTGCTTAAGTAACTTGACCAATGTCCTCATTATTAATCTGAACTCAGATTTGTCTGTTGAAAAATCCACACTCCAAACTTCTATGCTGATTTGCTTCATGAAGCACTATTTGTTATTTTGTGTTTTATTAATATTTGTCAATCCATCCATCTTTACATTTTCATGCAGTGAATTACTCCTAAATTCAGTACCAGGAAGACCTATCTTTCTAAAAGCTCCCTTTTATTACATCATGTGCCTTATTTTACTTCTCATGATTTTCTTTTTGCTTAACTAGAGAGCCAGAGCGGGTGCTCAATTGCAATAATCCTCCTCTCTGATTTCTGGTACTATTATCTCCCCGTTTCTATCTAGAATTTTACTGCTTTCTGTTCTCTTATTTTAACTGCCTTGTAAACTTCCAAAATATTTCTTAAAGTCACGTGTAGTTTATAAAATCATCAAAACATTTAAACCGTTTACTCGTCTTGGACGTTCGCCTGATAATGTTCAGCAGTTGGGAGATACTAGGTCCATTTAAGCAGTACAGTTTGTGTCTTGTCCTTCCACACACATGTGCATAGAAGTGTATGCAAGCACAGGCACACACAAATATCAGGAGGGCATGGCCTGCGAGTCTCCTGCCCATGACCTGCATGTGTCTGTCTTGTGTGACATTAGGCTCACTGACTCTATTCTTTAATCACCTGATCTGACCAACCACACAGTGTAATGAAAGATCAACCATCCAAGCGACATTTCCCCTCTTACTCCCTCCAACTCCCCCATGTGAAAGTTGTTGTTAAAAAGGCATTCTCTGAGTGTTTGAAGACCTTACAGTGGATCTGTGACCTTGAAATTTAGTTTTGGACATCGTTGTAGATGATCTTTATTAAGTCTTTCAGTCTGTAAATGACTATTCTAGCATGAGGGCTGGGGCTGGTGGGGGCATGGACAGGGCGGGGAACTCTTTTTCTGTCATGCAGAGGCACATCCAGATAGTGATCATGACGGTTCTTCACTATATGCTCCTTTAGCCTCTGCCGTGAGGTAGACATTTTATGTTGCCAGCTTCACTCTCCAACTAGGGTTTCATACCCAGTCAGTGCATGGACGAGTGTGTGTGTGTGTCCTGAGGCATAAGGAGGCAGATGGTTCTGAAGGCTGGCACAGAGTGGGAGCTTCCTGCTGAACAGATGTCCCTCTTGGGGTAATGCTGGCTGTCCAATAAACCTATGATTTTTGGCACCGACACCCATTGCCAAGGGTTCTTTCACCCTTTGAATAGGCAACCTGTACCTCAAGTAGATGGGTGGGGAGGAGGGGCGGGGCATGGGCCAACCAGAAACTATGAACAGATACAAAAGTATTTGCTTCGCCTAGACGCTGGTGACAATTAAGTATTGATGCTTTTTGTTTGTTTGTTTTGGTCCTAAGATTTGGTGCTTTTTGTTAGGAAACCAGTTGGCCTATCAGTTGTAAGCAGCACCCTGTATAGATATAAAACTCCAGAAAGTTCTTTGGGGAATTACAAAGTTGGGTAAAAAAAAATCTATTCTTGTTTGTAAGAAACTGGTGATCCAGTCAGTTTTTTTTCAATGCCAAAACCCAGATGATATGAAAAACAAACAAACAAAAACCCCAAAACAGATCTTTGGTGCATAATTAGGAACGTAACATAATTTTGTTACAATTTTAAACACAATTTTATTTTAGTATTTATTTTAAACGTTTATTTATTTTTGAGAGAGAAAGCACATGGGGCAGAGAGGGGGAGTCAGGGGATCTGAAGCAGAACACGGGGCTTGAACTCATGAACCACGAGATCATGACCTGAACCAAAGTCAGGTGCTTAACCAACTGAGCCACCCAGGCTCCAGTAGACAGAATTTTAAAATGGCTTATTCTTAAATGGATTTAAATGCAGAGTTGGAAAAGTGTAAAACTGTTGGGGAAATATTCTCTACTGTAGAACAAGGCTTCTGGGCATTGAAGTTGTGGTGGAGAATGAGTCACTAGAAGGTAGATACGGAAGTTAGTATTTTGGCTCCTTAAAAATTGCAAAATGGATTTACTTGTCTGTTAAGCATTCTACAAAATAGACTTCCAACCCAAAGGGGCCTCACTGGCTCTCTTTCTTCTCCTTACCTTCCTGCTATAATTTTAGGAAACCCTTGGGCAGTAGTTATACCTGTAACTTAAAGGGGATACTCAGGGGAATTTTTTTAGGATACAGGATGGAAAAACATTTCTAGATGCTTTATCATGGTCCAGGGAGTCCTGCCAATGCGGGTTTTTGTTTCAGGGTTGAAAACCCAAATCATTACATACTGGCTTTTGCTACATTTTGATGGGACCAAGGATTTTGCTGGAATACGGAGCCCTTTGTAAACAAGTACTTGCTAAAGCTATTGCTTTTAAATGTTTTTTTTTTTTTTTAATGTTCACTTTTGAGAGACAGAAACAGAGTGTGAGCGGGGGAGGGGCAGAGAGACGGAGACACAGAATCTGAAGCAGAATCTGAGCTATCAGCACAGAGCCAATGCGGGGCTCCAACCCATGAGCCAGGAGATTGTGACCTAAGCCAAAGTTGACCACCTTACAGACTGAGTCAGTCAGGCGCCCCCAACACCATGGCTTTTACACGGTTGTTTTCCTGTTGTTTTACAAACCAGTTAAGAATGGTATTTAAGCAAGCTCTCACAACTGTCAGTTACTATTCCCAGATTTGCATAAAGCTTAGGTTGAATTCATTTCTTTTGTAGATGTTCTTTTACCTTCCCGGATCCTGAAGTTTCTTGATCCCTAATTGTTGGACCTGTAAAACTTAATGGCTGAAAGAGAGTGGAAAAATGGTTGGTTATTAGGTTCCTTCTGATTGTAATGAGGCTATCAAGATCAGTTTTTAATTTCCAAGTTCAGTGCACATTAAGCACCTTAGCTCTCAAAGCTAGTATGTTCTGTTCAGAAATGCTTTGATTATTAATAGGTCTAAAGTATTCCTTTTTTAAAAAAAATAATAAGGCAGTTTAGATAATATTAACACATAACTAGGTGAGAAAACTAAGGCATAAAGAAATTTGAGGGCTTGCTCTAGGCCATAAAGTGAAATCAGAGGTAGAACATCAAGAGATGGGGCACCTGAGTAGCTTAGTCTGTTAAGTGGGTGACATCTGTCTCTGTGTTGACAGCCTAGAGCCTGCTTGGTATTCTCTCTCTGCCCCTCTCCTGCTCTCTGTCTCAAAGTAAATAAATAAACCTAAAAAAAAGAGAATTGTGGCCCTTCTACCACACAAAGTAATTATTGTTTGCCTTGTATGCTGCTTCCTCTGAATTGGAGCTCTTGCTACTGCTTGTGATATTGAAGATATGCAGTAAAGGGGACTTGGGTATCAGACACCAACAGTGATTCAGCAACATCAAGGACTTTCCACTTTCTGGTTTCTCTTCCTTGGGGGGGTTAATGATTTATTCTGTCTTCTACACAGAGCCATTGGGAAAACATACTGATAAATTGGTTGTATGCTTTTCAGCATAAATACTGTCCAAAAAGGGAAAACTCAGGACTATTATGTTTGGCCGGTTGTAAGAGGGTTTTTGTTTGTTTTTAAGAGATCAGGTTTGTCTATGATTTTCTTTTTACTGATGAGGAAAGAGATGGAGATGAAAAGACTTGTCATGGTCACAAATAAGTAAGTGTAAACTTTAGGGTCAAAACTTAGGCCTTCTAATTCTCTGTTCTATTCACTTTTTACTCTCTTACATCTTTTGCATATATTGGCATTCCAATTATTTATTATTTTAATGTTTCCTACTGTTCTGTAAGATTTTATGAGACTCCTCATTTCAAAATTTCTTCCTTTAATTTCCCATACCCAAAGCTTTTATATCTATAAACTATTATGTTGTATAATAGAGAAAAAAAATTAGACTTATAGAGGGTAACCACCCACTGATCACTTAGGACATATGAACGTCTATGCCTGAGGCCCTATGTCTCCCTTTCTTGGTTTTCCTAAATCACTGTTACCAATACCTGCCAACTCGGCCCTCCAGACACTGTGTGCTCTCTTCCCCCAAGGCTAGCTCAGACTATGATCCTTTGCATATCCCGGAATGACTTTATATCAGCCAACTTGAGTGTTAGCCTGGAAAGCAGCGATTATCTGTTGGGTTAAACATTCATACTGGATGATCAGTAATGATTATGTTAGAGTTCCAACAGATAGTAAGGCCACAGCCATTCTCTATCTCAGACATAGCTGAGACATAGTCACAACATTGTTTTTAGCATCTCAGTGTGAGGCCACTTAAATATTAACAAGTATATATTAACTTGTATTGAAAGACAACCAAAGCATAATTATTGGATAAGAAAAGCTCCTCGGGGCGCCTGGGTGGCTCAGTCGGTTGGGCGTCTGACTTCAGCTCAGGTCATGATCTCACAGTTTGTGAGTTCAAACCCCACATCGGGCTCTGTGCTGACAGCTCAGAGCCTGGAGCCTGCTTCAGATTCTGTCTCTCCCTCTCTCTCTCTGCTCCTCCCCAACTCACACTCTGTCTCTCTCTCAAAAATAAATAAACATTAAAAAAAAAAAAAGAATAAAAAAAAAAAAAGCTCCTCTCAGAGATGCTCCCAGAGCAACTGGCATAAACTAATTACAGTTGAACTATTGTAGGCAGTACACTAAGTAGGCGCTGATTTTATGGTCTGACGATTAGCGATCAGAACTTGCGTGAGTTGTAGAATGGAACACAATAAAACCTCCACCGATAATAATTGATATTTATACAGCGTCTTCCTCCCAAGATCCTGACAAGTGCTAGCAAGACATCTTTATCTGTTATCTCTGTGTGGCAACAAGCCATAACGGTTTAGCACATTTGCTTAAAAGAGGCAGAGTTATTAATATTGGTGCCATATTATCTATTTATTTATTAAGTTTATTTTCGAGAGAGAGAGAGTGCACATGAGCACCCACATGTGGGGGAGGGTCAGAGAGAGAGGGAGAGAGAATACAAGCAAGTTCCCTGTTGTGAACATAGAGCCCAGTGCGCGGCTCGATCTCATGAACTGTGAGATCGTGACCTGAGCCACAATCAAGAGTCGGATGCTTAACTGACTGAGCAACCCAGTCACCCCAGTGTGCCATAATATTTAGAAACGGTATTATTTACACAGGTAATAATGTAACCATTTATTCTGTTCTGCTGTTAAGCCCTCCAGTCCCCCCAATGACTGTGAGGACTGCTGCAGACACGCCTCACTTCAGGGTGCTGGACGTCCTCCTCAGATGCACCCTTCTCTCTGTGCCCTCTTCAGACCTTCCCAGCCTGTGGATGCAGAATGAATTCCATTAAGGGAATTCACATGTTTCTGGCTTACATTGCCACTGAAGTCTCAGGACTACCTCCCTGCCCCCCAGCAAAGTCTTTCCTCTGTTGACTGGGAGCTCCTAGGGGTTTCTCATATGTGACGAAGCAGTTCTCTCATGGTTTGTCTCTCTGAAGACCTTCCTTCCCTGATGTCTTCAGTGCTTGAAGACACTGGGTACTAGTCCTTCATTCATCTTTGCCCTGTGACTGGGATCCTTTTTAGGAAAATGGCTTCCCTGAACTGGTGTAGATTCCCGATTCTCCTAAAAGTGCAAACCCTCTGATAGTCCCAGTGGGTGTTGTGGTTCCTTGGACGTCACTGAGCTGAAGCCACATGTGTTCTGTGCATACATGAGAAGGGTTTCTCTTCTCCACTTGCTCACAAGTGACAGAAGTATCCCTGTGAAAATACTCTTGTAGCCTGTGAACACAGCCCTCTGGGACCCCTCGGGGGTTGGGGGAAAGGTATTCTTTCTGTCTTTGTACTCACCCCTGACCTCAGGGACTTTCTCAGCCCATGCAGATCAATTCATGGAAATAGATGTTTCTAGTCTTCACCCCTATGGCTTTTCCAGATAAACCCAGAGGTCTGGAACCAACTGGAAACCCTATAATATATTACCAGTCACAAAGACGATGACTTTGTGACTGGTAGAAGAAACACTGTGATTCACACTGCAGTGGCCCAGGGACAGAATGGTGAGCAAGAATTTATAGGCTGTGTCAGTGGGAAAGGAAGCAGGCTGTTCAGTATATTGCCTAGAGCTGGTGGAAAAATGAACCATTATTTACAGAGTTTTTACTATTCGCTGGGCCATGTACTTAGTATTTACTGATTTTATGCACACATATATGTATACACATAACACACACACACACACACACACACACATTCATGCATTTCATTTAGTTCTTTTTTTTTTCAACCCTACAGTGGAAGTCAATTTCTTCATAGTTCAGTACAGGTAACAGGTTCAGAAAGCAGAGGGAAGAATGGAAAGGAACCGGTATTCGCTGAGTGCCTGCTTTGTGCCAGGCATCGGGAGGTACACTGCATGTGCTACCTTAGTTAATTCTCACAACCATTCCCATTTCGTAGATAAGGACATGAAGACACAGAGAATGTAATTTGTTGATGGCCACAAAGTTAGTAACTGATACACCTGAGATCTTAACTTTGGTCTGTTTGAGTTCAAAGCCTTAGCTCTCTCCTTTGTACAGCACAAGGGCCTCAGAGACCCCACTTAACTCTGTACCCACCATACCTGTTTCTAATCTTTGCCTCAGAGGTCCTAACCTTATTTACTTAATCAGAATCAGAACTATAGGCCTCTGAATTTGACTCTTATCCATACTTTCTCCATGGAGACGTTGTTTGATGTAGTGACCAGATGCTGTAGTGTAATAGACTTTTGAGGGCTAGCCTGGGAAGCTAGGCACTATTAGATAGCATTTCTATAGAGAAATGCATGTCACATTCCAATTAAATAGCTCACAAATAAACTTTGACTATGTAATACATATTTAAATACATATATGTAGATGTAATAAAAACTTTGGAAATGTATAAGTTGGGTATTCATAGCATAAACAGAGTTAAATCTATTATAATATAAAAATGTTTTCATCAGTGTCCACAACCATCTTTCTTGGTCAAGTGAGAGGCCTACGGGACCTGGGAGCCTCATTTACTATCTGGAGGCAGCTCAGAGTTGCTGGTAAAAAACATGTAAGAGGCTCCTTGGTTGAAGGAGAAAACTATAGTGGTTTCAACATGAAATAAATATCCTAGTGAGATCACGATAATGCACTGAATTTTTAAGTATGATTTTAATTTAAATTACTTTTCCCCCTGCATCTTGCTGCTCTAAGTGACTCTCCAGCAGAACGGTAATGTAATTTTGAAGCTGAATTAAGTTCAATAGTCAGACTCACAAAAGAGATAGTTTCTCTTTAAACCCAGTAAAATTCAAGTAAATCTATATTAATTTCAGTTGTGAAAAGGATCTCTCTGCTGTTGCAACTGTGACTGTTACTATTTCCATAATTCTAAAATCACCCAAATTATCGAGGGTGTTTCTTTATCCAACTCCAGCTTAGAGTTAGGGGCTTGGTTTAGTGATCCTTCTTCTGGGAAGTCTTCCTTCATGCACCATATTTGCCTTGCTGTTCCTCTGCACCCCCACACCCGACCGCAAACTCCTTGTGGGAGGGGCTGCTTCAGATTCACCTGCCTCCCTGTGCCCAGTCCTCAGTAAGTTGTTACTGAAGGATCCAATCACTGAATGACCAAATTTTTCCCATTTTTTTCTAGTTGAGGAATTGAATATTATTATGTAAGTAATAAGTGATGGAGACAGCACGAGAAGTGCTGAAGACAAAGACAGAGCTGGTCTCTGGTTACCATAGTTGGAGAGAGCAAAGGACAGTTCACCAGTCAGGGGCTAACAACGGCTGCAATGGGCAGCATCATTAAAGGGAAAAGGAACAAGGGAGAAAGTAAATTTTCTCTGGGTTAGCAGAGACACTGAAGTATAAGAATGTGTAAAGTGTTTCAAAAACTACTTGACAAAGGTGAAGACTTGTTTTATATCTATACCTATGGCTATGGCTATGCCTATGCCTGTGCCTATACCTATACCCTATACTCCCATACCCTATACGCTATACGTATACCTACACCCTATACCTGTACCTGTGCCTATACCTATGTCTGTCTGTGTCTGTGTCTATATATCTATCAAAGTAAAAGAGGAAGAGTTGGCTTATCAGGAAAATTTCATTGTAGGGTATGCATGTAGATATATTTAAAATTTTTTTTAAGTTTATTTATTTTGAGAGAGAGAGAGCGAGAAAGCATGTACATGAGTGGAGGAGGGGGAGAGAGAGAGAGAGAGAGAGAGAGAGAGAGAGAGAGAGAGAGAGAGATTGAGAATCTCAAGCAGGCTCCTGGAGCCTGACACAGGGCTTGACCCCACAAACTGTGAAATCATGACCTGAGCTGAAAATCAGATATATCTGGTATGCATATTTATGAAAATTTTCTTGGTTTTATGCTAGGGAAATAATTGTAAATACCTGCCTGGTTAGAGTTTACAGGAGCAGCACACAGTGACTGTATGTACTGTCAGTGAACTAGTTACTGGGTTGGGAGGAGACGTAAGAATTAGTACCATTCTGGGGCGCCTGGGTGGCGCAGTCGGTTAAGCGTCCGACTTCAGCCAGGTCACCATCTCGCGGTCTGTGAGTTCGAGCCCCGCGTCAGGCTCTGGGCTGATGGCTCGGAGCCTGGAGCCTGTTTCCGATTCTGTGTCTCCCTCTCTCTCTGCCCCTCCCCCATTCATGCTCTGTCTCTCTCTGTCCCAAAAGATAAATAAACGTTGAAAAAAAAAATTAAAAAAAAAAAAGAATTAGTACCATTCTGTCATTGATCTTAAGGAGTTATTAGCCAGAGAAGGAGGATATGACCTGAACACAAATGAAAATGAAGAAGAATGAGAAAAATCCCGTACGTAAAGTCCAAAATAGTAAAACTAAAAAAAAAAAAAAAAAAAAAAAAAGGCCTAAATATGGAATAAACTGGATGAAGTTAGAAATATGTTCCAGATAATTCTTGAAGGGTGGGAAGAATTTCAACAGGTAAAGGTGGAATGGAGAAAAGGCAGGTAAGGCGAAGTCATCTTTTTGAGTTGCTGTCATTACTTATATGGATTACATGGCCATATTTTAAATTGACTTACAGATGTTGGCATTATTATCAGTCATGGCTCTGGTTGGAACCAAGAGTTCAACTCAGGGCCACTTAATGAAGGTTCTTTTTATAGACAAATGGGCACAGTTAACAGAACCAGAAGGAATGATGAGACAGTCAGGGACTGGCAATGGCAGGAAGCTGTCACTACCTGGGGCTGATGGGGCAGGGGAGGGGTGAAATGACTGGGGGCTGGAGATAGCTCAGAAGAGTCTGAAAGGAATTGCCTTACCTGTCAAGGTCAAACAATAGTGACCTCAGGGTGGGTCATGTCCTAAGTACCCCATCCACCCCAACTTCCTTCTCTTTCTACTCTCTGATCTTCTGCTGGTGCCTCCAACAGAAACCCAGTGGGGAGCAGAAGGCCACGGTGACTCTCCCAGGGGAGGCACACAGAGAAGGGTGGAGAATGGATCTAAGCTGGCAGATAACCAATATATCTGCTCATTCCAGTTTTGTAGTGAAAGTTCATTATAGAACTGTTCACATGAGAGGAAAATTCAGCAAAAGATAGCTCCATATTCAATGTCATTCAAAGGGATTTTATTACTGAAGTTACCAGAAATAAGCTCTTTTCAGTCCAGTTGTATACTAATGAAGCTATAACTAGGTTCTCTAGAAAAAAAATATAATGATGCTTCAATAAGTTTTTATTAAAGAAGGGGATATTTTGTTATCGAGGACCCTGTCCCTTCATCCGAGTATTTGCAGAGAGAGAACAAAGACCTTCTAGGAGATCCTAGCCAGAGATATTTTCTTAGTTTCAAAGCTGATTCTTTTCCCTTTAGGCCTGGGTGTGGTTTTCTCTTTAGGCAATTTAAAAAGTTTCAGAGCTCTGTAATATCTTCCTTCCACTGCTCCCGAAAAGGGACTGAGGGGGAGGTAAGATGAGCTCAGCTGGATGGGCCCACCCTATTCTGGTTCCTAAATGCCACTGGGAATAAATGCTTTGAATCGCACACTCTATTTGCATCGCCCTGTATACTTTTTATTATCCCCTCAAGAAATATCAAGGACAGGCTGTTTTTTTAGCAGGGATTTCCAGAAAAATAATTTAAACGTCTCTCTTTTTTAAAAAACTGTACTAAATAAACAAGAATGAATGAATGGGTGGATGAATAAATAAATAAACAAACAAACATCTAGTAGCGTCATCTCAGTCCATCTGAGAATGTTTTCTTCCACATACCTGTTTAAGTCACAGATTCAATAAAATTTAAACTGTTGTGACTCATATTCCTTTGATTTAATCAGCATTAACATTAAATTACATAGGTTTGAAGTTTGTCTTGAAACACATGCATTTCTCCTTAGTTTCTTTTTAACATTTTTTTTTGGGGGGGGGGATGGGGAATAGAAGCTCGTAGAAGTGTCGCAATCATTCATCTTCATCAATGCTTCACCATCCCTCTCCCCCATTAGTTCCTGGGCTTCTCCAGCAAATTACCACAAGCTGCTTGTTTAAAACAATAGGAATGTTTTCTCTCACAGTTATGTTGCCCAGAAATCCGGAATCAAGATGTTGGTGGGCCATGCTCCCTCGGGTGGCTTTAGGGAAGAATCTTTCCTGGACTCTTCCAGCTTCTAGTGGCTCCACATGTTCCTTGGTTTGGGACTGCAGGGCACCAATTCAGTATCAGCCTTCACTCTGTGTCTTCCCCACTTGTTATAAGGATACTAGTCATTGGATTAAGGGCACACCCAAATCTGGTATGATCTCACCTAGATCCCTAGCTAATTATATGTGCAAAGACCATATTTCCAAGTAGGTCACTGTAGTGGGTTAAATCAGTCCGCCCCCCCCCCCCCAAATTCATGTCTACCTAGAAACTCAGGATTTGACCTTATTTGGAAATAAGAGTCTTTGCAGATGTGATTAGTTAAATTAACATGGGGTCATACTAGATTAATGTGGGCCCTAAATCCATTGACTGGTGTCTTTATAAGAAGGGGATGGTACCCTGAGAGAAGAAGTCGTGTGAAGTAGGAGAGAGAGAGTGGAGTAGTGCAGCCCCAAACCAAGGAGCACGGGGATTGTTGGGAGCCACTAGAATCTAGGAGAAGACAAGGAAGGATTCTTCTCAAGAATCTGCAGAGAGAGGATGGTCCTGCCAACATCTTGATTTAGGATTTCTGGGCTACAGAACTGTGATAGAATAAATGTCTGGTCTTTAAAACCACTGAGTTTGTGGTAATTTGTTATGATGGTCTTAGAAAATGAATAGTCTCATTCTGGGTTTCCAGTTAGACATGAATTTTGAGGAGCATTGTTCAGTCCACTATCTCCCACCCTTCCCCCTACCCCTCTTCTTTGCCATTTTTAAAACATTTTTTAAACATTTACTGAATGTTTACTCTTGCCAGGCACTGTGCCAAGTGAAGTGCCTGAAAAAGTAAAATAAACACAGTCCCTGCCTTCGAGGGGATCACAATCTAGTGAGGAGAAGAAAGTCATCTGAAGGAAAGGAAACTATTACAGTGTCCTGGACCAAGTGCTATAATAAGGTAGAATGCAAGGAGGCATGGAAGAATGCAGGAATGCTATCACAAAAGGAGTGTTGGTTTGTATGTGTGTGCATGTACACACACACGTTAGGGAAGACTCTTGGAAGAAGTTGCACTGTAATCAATATCTAAACAGATCTGAAGAATGAATCCTGCTCAAAGAAACCAGGAAGCCAGAGCAGTGTATGAAGTGTAGGGATTGAGAGAGAGCCACTGGTAGAGGACAGGTGGGGACTTGGCTGGGGTCACACCCTTTGGGCTTTAGTGCAGGTACCCTAATTCAAAAGCCATCTTGCCGGTGAAGAGGGAGATCCTGGGGAGCATCTATAGCTGGACAAGGCAAGAACGGACAGGGACTGACAGACTTAGTCTGAGTGAGAAAAAGGAGGTCTTAGAACGTCTTGAATTAAAGTGAAGAATGTCCAATGTAATAATAGCAACATTTATTAGTGATTAGTTCACCTAGCTTAGAAAGAATTTCTATATAAAAGAGCTTCTTGTTTGGCCCTTAAGACAACCTCATGGTGAGGGGTGCTGGCCAGTGTCATTCTACCTGTTATATAAATGGGGAGCAGCGTACTAAGGGAGGGTGGAGAGTAGGGACTAGATTTGACTTTATGTTGTAAATTGAAGTTCAAAATTCTTTTCTCTTGAGGATAAGAATTACCAAGGTTTCTGAGAAACCATTCCTTTGGGGTCAGTCCTAAATTTAATTTACCCAGTTGTATAAACAGCCCTACTATTTAAAAAATGTGACCTAGGACCCTTTGTGTTTCAGTGGAGCGAAAGAGAATCATGAGAAAACTCATCCCTTCCTTGTGAAGATGTGGCATTTTATGATCGCTGTAGTACTGATAGACCAGTCTGCTTCCTCTTGGCACTTGTCCCCGGCTGATAAATCTTTCCTCAGAAGAGAAATTATGCACTCATGGCTTGTGGGTATCTCAACAGCAGTCTCCCAGGATTTTTTCTTTAAGCATTGATTTTTGGTCATTTCCTTACCTTTCTGCTCTACTATTTTGTACTGAGGGCCATATTTCTTTCAGAGGAACCAAGGAATGGACTGGAGGGAGAGTGTTGAATGAACAACTGCTCTGAAGGACTATGTCTTGTTAACTTTCTGGATTTCTTGTCTGAGGCTTCCATATTGTAATTTGTTGATTTACTGGAATTTCTCAGAGAGAAAGTTTGTATTCCTCCATGACAAGATCCACTTATGTCAACATTTGATTTAGCACTCAGTGTTTTTATAAACCAAGGTTGTAGACAATCCACAAACTGAACCAATTTTTAAAAGATCATTGCACCAGAGGTGACCCTCTTTAGAAATTATTTTCCAGAACTCTCTGTCTAGACTGGTGAATCCCTACATCTTGTAGGCAGGACCAGCTACATTAATAGGCAGGATCCGGTGCAAAATAAAAACACAGGGGCCCAATGTTAAAAAATTATTAAGAATTTCAAGACAGTGACATCAGAGCAGTAAATCAAGTGCAGGGGCCCTTCTGAGTACAGGCTAATGAATCTTGCCCTGCTTCCAGGACGATCACCCGGGATAAAGTGGACAAGGTAGAGTGGAAGGTACAGTTGAGATAGGGGAGGTCAAAGATGCTGAAAGCTGCCTAGAAGGAACAAGCAAAGTATAAGGCCAAAAAAAGAGGGGGTAATTAAAGGGTGGGGTAAGACAGTCAAAAGACAAGAAGGAAGAGTAACTGTCAGATGGCATGGGAGAGAAGGAGAGGGAATAGGCTAGATTGTCTGGGTGCAGTTTGCCCCCGACGTTGCCTCAAAGTTGTTGCCCTTGCTTTCTCTTTCTTGAGGATCCTCACACCATCTCCCAACCTGAGTATCTCTTTCTCTTCTTTGAAGAATAGGTGCAGAGTTCCTCAACTCATGGAGACCTTTCCTGAGTTCCTGGGTTGAGTGTGAGAGAGCAAGCTGCTTTCAAGGCATTGCATGCAGATCATTCAGTGTTTGCACTTTGACTTTCAGTTATGCCTCTGCTTAGCTAGACTTCCCTTCGCCACCCTCTCACCCTCATACTGTATTGCATTCTAACTGCTTGTCTATTATAAGGCTTACTGCCTCTCCAGGCTGGAAGGATGATTCCGGAAAACAGAATCTTTCTTCCATAGCAACCAGAACTTACCTTGGTTATAGTCCTTATCGATTGATGGGAAACTTCATCAGATAAGGCTATGTGTCCATGTGTTTTTTTGCTCTATTTCCAGTGCCTAGCAACATTGTGCTGGGTACATAGTAGGCACTCAATTAAATATCTGAGTGTGCATGATAGAACACTTCAGATTATTATTGTTGGCTTACTCATATATTTACACTCTAGACTTTGAGTTTTTTCCTATAATGGTGACTATATCTTGTTTCTCCCCAAATTTATAGTGCATGCATGTATGAATGAGTGATTGATGAATTCATTGATAAGGGACTCCAGAATGTGAAAAAGAAAAGCAAGGCAGAAGATGTAGAGGGGAAAGGTGTTTCTAGAACAGTGATTCTCAACCTTGGCTGCACACTGGGAAAACTTAGGGAGCTTTTAGGAATCCCAGCACTCAGGTTATACCCCAAAACTCTTAGATAGGAATCTCATGTATCACAATTTTTAGGGGTGCCTGGGTGGCTCAGTAGGTGAAACGTCTGACTTTGGGTCAGGTCATAATCTCATAATCTGTTAGTTCAAGCCTCACATCAGGCTCTGCCCTGACAGTGGGGAGCCTGCTTGGGATTTTCTCTCTCTCCCTCTCATTCTCTGCCCCTCCCCCACGCGTGTGTGCATGAGCTCTCTCTCTCCCTCTCATAAAAATGAATGAATGAATGAATGAATGAATGAACTTTAAAAAAAATCTCATGCATCACAATTTTTAAAAACCTTCCAGGTAATTCAGGGGTGCCTGGATGACTCAGTTGGTTAGGCATCTGACTTCGGCTCAGGTCATGATCTCGTGGTTTGTGGGTTTGAGCCCCACATCAGGCTCCGTACTGACAGTTGAGAGACTGGAACCTTCTTCAGATTCTGTGTCTCTTTCTCTCTCTCTGCCCTTCCCCGCTCATTCTCTGTTTTTCTCTCTCTCAAAAATAAATAAACATTAAAAAAAATTAAAACAAACAAAAAACCTTCCAGGTGATTCAAATATGAAGTCAAATTTGGGAACTGATGGTATTGACAATGACTCTGATCTCTTCAGGGAGGAAGGGGCTAAAACTTCATCTGATCACATTATTGTAAAGATTTAATGAGTCATCATGTACAAATCACTTCACAATGTCTGCTATTCAATAATTCACTTGCATGTTATTCTTTTACTGAATGCACACTTTCTTATGTATACTCGCACATTTCTTCTTGCCCTGGTAGATAGGTGTTATCTCACTATAGGCAAAACAACAAAGCTCAGAAAGGTTTAATAACTTGCCCAAGGTTTCCTGGCTGGGTGGTGGCCCAGATCAGTCTATTCCCAAGTTGCTGGTCTTTCTGTGACAGATACTGTTATTAACAAGTTGATAATCTCCAATTAATGTTTTTAAAATTTTTTAAAAATGTTTATTTTTGAGAGAGAGAGCAAGTGGGGCAGGGGCAGAGAGAGGGGGAGAGACAGAATCTGAAGCAGGCTCCAGGCTCTGAGCTGTCAGCATAGAGCCTGACACAGGGCTCGAACCCACAAACCGTGAGATCATGACCTGAGCTGAAGTCGGACGCTCCACCGACTGAGCCACACAGGCGCCTCCCCCAACCAATTAATGTTTTTATAGAGGGTTTCAGTTAATTTAGTTTTTAAAGCCTTGTATATGCACTGAATGCCTTCTTCAACTAAGCTTTGTTGGGTTAACTACTCACTGAAGATACATCTGCTTGTTGAAGATTTGTTTGCCAAGAGTAAGCAGGCCTCTTATTCTTTCTTTACAACTCTCTGTGTAGTTTCGTTACTAATTCTATGTAGTCTGGTCACTAATTTCTAAAACAACTTTCTGTATGATTTGGTCATGAATTCCTGCCAGTATTATTTCTTTAGAACCAACTATATAGCCAGCTGGGATGGCCATGTACTGGGGTCTGAAGGTTGCCAGAAAGGAGCAGGCAAAATAGAAAGATGAAAATGGAAAAAAATATCCCGGAATAGGGGATTGTTGAAGCAGCCACAAGAGAAGGCAGTGTTTCTGAGAGGTGGGATGAGAGAGAAAGAAAAGGAAGAGGGAGATGTGTGGAGAAGGAAGTTTGGCACGCATAGTAATTCAGAGAAGTTCTTTGCACCTCTGCCCAGAGTTGCTTTTTTTTTTTCTTAGTTGGTTTTACAAACAAAATAAATAAGGTGTTGGAATTATAGATCAGAGGGCTTTCTAATGTTTAAATTAACTCTCATGTGTAGTGGAAAAACTAGGAGGCATTTGTACTATGTTGTGGGACATTAGTTCTGTGATCATGACCACTTTTGATTCTCATTTCATTTTTTTTTCAGGAGCGTTAGTTTCACTTTCTAGTAACAACAAAATATTTGGGTTGTCAAATGTGATGGTAAATGGAATTCATGTTTCAGTGTGTTTGCTTTTGTACTATCTTCTGTGGTGTGTTAGGGAGTCATCCATAAATTGGTTTCTATCTCTCTCCTCTTGGACACTCTCCACCCCGATCTCATTTCCTTTTTCTTGTGTAGAAGCTTCCATAAGACTCTTTTTGACTATTCATAATTTTGGGAAATTTAAATTCACCAAAGAGTGTGTAGGCATTAGAATGTTCATTGTACCCCAGTCTTTGAGTCTGTGTAACTAGGAGCACTTGGGAGATTTTTCTGTCATTGCTTAGCTCTGGGGAAGTTTGTACTTTGACTTAAAGACAGTGTGACAAGGACAGTTAAACCAAGAGGGGGATGGGTTTAGAATATTTAGTTGCTATTTTAGTATGGGTCAATATGACATGATCTGCAAAAGGAAATTTCTCCAAAGAATTGAACTCTACACCAGCCACATTTTGTTCATTCTGAAGAGGTATGAAACAATGTGGATTTCCATTTTCTCAGGTGGTAGATTTTATATAAATGTTTTTTTGGGTAGGGCTGTATATATATGAAACTGATTTGTGTGAATATGCCCCAAATGTATACAAATTTGTCAAATTCTAAATATTTTAAAAGTATCTTATGGATTACTGTTTTATTTCACTTTTTTGTTTCCAATTATTGATTTTGAAATTTTCTTTAAACATAAAGTTAAACGACCAGTGTAATGAACACCCTTATACCTACCACCTAGATTCAACAATTGTCCAGAGCCTGGAGTTGGTTCTTGACTTCAATTAGGCAATTTTTGTATGTGTGTTATTCTCAGGCCCATTTCAAAGTCTGTTGGTTCTGGCTTGTGTTCAGAATTATCCAAACTAAGAAGGACCCATTGATTTCTGCCTATATGTATGGGAGGGAAAAAAACAAACAAACATGGAGCCATCTATATGTAGTATCTTCAAAGTCAGGAATTTGTTACAGCTCTTGGTCCCACTGAAGTATTACTATTTTCTGTGAATTTTATTTATCATTATCCTTTCATCTTCCTTTGTATAGGCTACTGGGAGTTGACTATTATGCCTCACTGAACACAGGGTTTTGACATTAAAATCCTGGTTTGTAACTTACCCTAACCTCTCCCAGGACAAAGCAGTTAGATGAATGTTGTACTGAACTGTTTTTCATTCTTTTGAATTCATACTGATGCACCCATTGGCAAAGAGAGAGACCTCTGAAAAGCAGGAACCTCGGCGTGACCTCTGTTGGAAGTGCCACTTTTCCAGGGCACCGTGCCTGAATGGCTGCCATGTCAGGGGTCAAGTTGAGAGCCATTTCCAGGGCTGCTTTACTTCCTTGGAGGAGACACTTGACTTCCACATAAATCTGATTGGATATTTTCAAATAGAAAGAATAATATTCTTCTCTGTTCTTCAGGTGGAAAATTAGGCAAAACAGTGAATGAATTGTGTTGTACAGCTTAGAAGGGGGTTACGTAAGGCAATATAATAGGCTGTTTTTAAGACACTGACAAAAAATATGATGTATTTGAGAATGGTTGTTTGAGTAGAGCACCTAGAACAAGTCTCCAATGTGAAATGTGCTCAAAAAATATTCTATTCTCATCTTCCAAGACATGAATTTCATCTGTAAGATTTAAAACTTTCTTTTTTTTCTGTTTCATTTTTAATTCTCAGATATAAAACTTTCTAAATTGCTTTGACATCACCAAAAGATAAAATATATGCAGCTAACACTTTCTCTGTTATCTCTTTTTTTTATATATGTGTATTGACACATACAACTATATATAGTAATGTGTGTGTGTCATCTACTCAAGCTAAGAAAGTAGGCATGACTATCTAGAAAAAGTGCTTGTAGGCAGATATAGTTTTAAAACTGAAGCAGCAATAAAATGTCATCACTTGAGGTAGTGGGGTAAACTGTAGATCATAGTTTGTAAAAATCTTTATTCTTGAGTAGAAGTATTACTGATCAAAATCCAGAGGGAAGACTTGCTTTATACTCATCATTATTGAAACATTTGAATATGAAGCAAATTAATTTGAATTTTTGTCAGCAAAGGGTTTTATAGTTAAAGGATATATGAAATGGACCAATTAAAGACAAGTGACATTATATTGTTAAAATTTACTTATAACCTTATCTATCAAATCTCAATTATCCATAAATCCATAGGCATATAAATGCAGAAAAGCAGAACTTAAGACTTAACATTTTTTGCTATAATTTTTGTCCCCCTGTTTATATAGATGATATTATAATGGCATCATTCTTGGCTATAGTTTGACATAACTTCTTATAACATTGAATTATTAGATATGTACAAGGTGGTGCATAGCTGCAAAAATGACTTAAAACTCGGTTACTTTTGACATTTAATGGCCTCATAGAGTAGGAGAAAAGACTTTATGACAGTATTAAGGATCAGTATGGTAGGTAGAATAATGCCCTTCTCCCAATCGTCCACATCCTAATCCTGAGATCTGTGAATGTATTACCCAACATGGTAAAGTTAAGGATCTAGGGATGGGACGATTATCTTGGATTACCCGGTGGGCTAAATGTAGTCACAAGTGTACTCATAAGAGGGAGACAGTGTCAGAGAGCAAGCGAGATTGGAAGATGCCACATGGCTGGCTGGCTTTAGAATGGAGGAAGGGGCCATAGGTCATGGAATGCAGGCAGTCTCTAGAAGATGGAAGAGATGAGGAAATGGATTCTCCACTAGAGCCACCAGAAGAAGTATAACCCTGCTGATGTCTTGAGTTTAGGTCAGTGAAACCTGTGTTAGACTTCTGAACTCCAGAATTGCAAGATAAGCAATTTGTGTTATTTCAGGCCACTAAGTTTGTGGTAATTTGTTATAGCAGCAATAAGAAACTCATATAGTCAGGAAACAAGCTGGTCATAGGTATAAATATTTTTTGGCCAGTAAGGTGAAAACCTGCTCATGGCTCATTTCATAGAGTATCAATCCAAAGGTCTTATGAAATACAGAAAAAACTAATAATCTTGTTACCCAGGACTTGCTGAAGGCTTGGAATTCATCACCTAGGAGGTGTTAGGCAAATTCAAAGTACTTTTATCAAGACTAATCATCATAATTATATTAGTAGGTGGAAATTAAGCCAGAATTTAAATCATTCTGTACAGGATAAAGCTTTAATTTCCATACTTTTAAAAATCAAATATTATTTCTAAAAAATAATTACTTCCTGAAATCTTAATCCCTGATAATTAAGGACTCACTTTTTATCTGTGACTCACCTGAAACTTTGTGATGAAGTAGATCTGCCTAGCTTTGTGCTGGGGTACCAGGAGGATGCTAGATTGCATTTCTAGAAGCCAGCATCTGGCTGGCTGGAAAGCTCATCATCTGCAGAGGAGAGGAGAGCTGACAACTATGGGCTACTTCCTTCGTGAAATCTGAGCACGCGTGAAAAAGGCTACTTTTTGTTAAAGGAACTCTTTCCTGGAACATTTACTTAGGTCTCCATATCCCCATGGTGATTTATATGTTATTTCTCCACTACCATCTGGATGAGTACTTTGAGGTCTTATTATTTAAAGAGGGTTGGTACTACCTGTCACCTGTCAGGAAGATGGAGACCAACATCTGCTATAGTTGCTGACCTGTGGCAAAATAATTATATGGTACTTGGGTGTAGTCAGTTCTGTTGCTCGTATTTCTTCTTGGCTGATGTTTGGAGTGGTAAACTAATTCTTTGTATTTTTCTAGTAGCTTTCATATGGAGATTTCAAAGCAAAGCAGCACATATTTTGTACTCACTTTCACAAAACCTTAGCAGGAAGCTAATAAGCATGGAATTATCTTCTTAGTATGTGTGGCGTATACGTGTATACTCTGGAGCCAGACTGCCTAGGTTTGAATTATGGCTCTGCCACTTACTGGCTGTGTGACCTTGAGCAAGTTACTTTACTTCTCTGTGTGCCTATTTGCCAAGAGGGGGATAAGGATAGTTTCTTTCTCAGATGATTATTTGAGGATTACATAAATTAATATGTGAAAAGCACTTAGAGTAGTATCTAGCACTTCAAAAAAATAAAAAAATAATGACTATCTGCTTACTTGAATTGTTTAATCCCTACAACCTTCATATAATGAGTTAGGGACTATTTTTATTCCATTTTAGTGGTGGAAACCTGCGCACAGTAAGTGAAAGGAGCCAAGATATGAAACTTTGTTGAACTTCAGAGTGGTGCTCTTAACTGCCCATCTATGCTGCCTCTTCTACTTTATTTCCATAAATTACTCATGATAGGGAAGGCCCATCATTTCTTGAGTACTATTGTGATTGATGGATTAAGGATTCTAAGGCTGTGATTTATTAACGATATCCGCCATGACTCCTCAAGTCACGAAGGCGAATGATCAGCATATTCTCCTCTACAATATTAAATATCTTTAGCTGAAGATTTATTATTCCCACCCAATCATATAAGCACATATGACTGGGTGTGTAGCATCATTTAGAGACCAGCACATATACTCCAAAAGCAATTTGGGGAATGAGATTTCACAATATGGAAATATGCCTAATCTTTCTGAATGCAGTGGAACCACTAAATGAAAATAAAGGAAAGTTTTGTTTAAGAAACCTCAGAGACATTGCCTCCTCTAGAAACCCATAGATGGATGATATTAGCGTGTCCCTTCAGGAGTAGGATCTCATTCATTTCTCCCAGTGCTTTCTGTTGAAAAAATGGAGTTTTAAGACTCAGTCTCAGTATCCCCAGCATCAGATTGTTGGTTAAGAAAACATTCCAGATTTCCTTCCTTTTTTAAGGCAGAACAATATTCCATTTTATGTACATACTACATTTTTTTAAATTGAAGTATAATTAACATGCAGTGTTATATTAGTTTCAGGTGTACAATATTATGAGTTAACAGTTCTATAAAGGGAACTCAGTGTTCCTCAAGATAAGTGTACTCTTAATCCCCTTTATTCTGTCCCTCTTTTACTCACCTTCCCTCTGGCAACCACCAGTTTGTTCTCTGTATTTGGTCTTTTGCTTATTTGTTTGTCTCTTTTCCTTCCTTGTTCATTTGTTTTGCTTTGTAAATTCCACATATGAGTGAAAAAGTGGTATTTATCTTTCTCTGACTTACTTATTTCACTTATCATTATACCCTGTAGATCCATCCATGTTATTACAAATGGCAAGATCTCATTCTTTATTATGGCTGAGTATTATTCCATTATATGCACGCACACACACACACACACACACACACACACACACACACTTTATCCATTATTCTTTATCACATCTTCTTTATCCATTCCTTTATGGATGGATACTTGAGTCACCTCCATATCATGGCCGTTGTAAATAATGCTGTAATAAACAGAAGCATACATATCTTTTTAATTAGTGTTTTCATTTTCTTTGGGTAAATTCTCAGTAATGGAGCTACAGGATCATAAGATTTTATTTTCAATTTTTTGAGGAATCTCCATACTCTCTTTTACTGTGGCTGCACCAATTTGCATTCCCACCAACCATACACAAGAATGCTTTTTTTCTCCACATCCTTGCTAACACTTGTTGTTTCTTGTGTTTTTTAATTTAGGTATTCTGATAGGTAGGAAGTGATATCTCATTGTGGTTTTGATTTACATTTCTCTGATGATGGGTGATGTTGAGCATCTTTTCATGTATCTGTGGGCCATCTGTATGTCTTCTTTTGTTTTTTTAAACAATAGTTTTAATGTTTTTTGTTTGTTTTGTTTTTGATTTCTTTTTTTTTTTTTGAGAAAGAGAGAGACAGAACACAAGTGGGGGAGGGGCAGAGAGAGAGAGAGAGGGACACAGAATCCAAAGCAGGCTCCAGGCTCTGAGCTGTCAGCACAGAGCCTGACGTGGGGCTCAAACCCACAAATGGTGAGATCATGACCTGAGCCGAAGTCGGACACTTAACCTGCTGAGTCACTCAGGCGCCCTGTATGTCTTCTTTAGAAAAATGTCTATTCAGGTATTCTGTCCATTTTTAAATTGGATTATTTGTGTTTTTTTGGTTTTGAGTTGTAGAAGTTCTTTATATCTTTTAGATATTAACCCCTTATTGGATATGCCATTTGCATATATCTTCTCCCAGTCAGTAGATTGCCTTTTTGTTTTGTTGATGTTGTCCTTCACTGTGCAAAAACTTTTTCATTTGGTGTCTTCCCAGTAGCTTAGTTTTGCTTTTGTTTTTCTTGCTTAAGGAGACATGTCTAGAAAAATGTTGCTATGGCCAGTGTCAACAAAATTACTGTCTATGTTTTTGTCTAGGAGTTTTATGGTTTCAGGTCTCACATTTAAGTCTTTAGACTATTTTGAGTTTATTTTTATGTGTGGTGTAAGAAAGTGGTCTAGTTTCATTCTGTTGTATGTAGCTGTGCAGTTTTCCCAACACCTTTTGTTGAAGAGACTGTCTTTTCTACGTTGTATATTTTTGCCTCCTTTGTGGTAGATTAATTGACCATATATGCATGGGTTTATTTTTGGGCTCTGTATTCTGTTCCATTTATCTATGTCTGTTTGTGTGCCAATACTGTACTATTTGGATTACTACAGCTTTGTAGTATATCTTGAAATCTGGGATTGTGATATGTCCAGCTTTATTCATCTTTCTCAAGATCACTATGGCTATTTGTATACCATATTTTATTTATCTATTGATGGACACTTGGGTTGCTTCTACATCTTGGGTATTGTGAGTAGTGATGCCTTCAACATGGGAGTGCTTGTATCTCTTCAAGATCTAGATTTCAGTTCTTTTTGATATATACCTATCAAGTGGGATTGCTAGAATACATGGTAGTCTAATTTTAAGTTTTTGAGGAACTGGCGTCCTGTTTTCCCAAGTGGCTACACCTTTCTACATTTCCACCAACAATGTACAAGGTTTCCAATTTCAGCCATGCAAGATAAAAAATTCTAGAGACGGGCCATGCAACATTGTGGTTATGGTTAATGATAATATATTGCACACTTGAAAGTTTGTTAAAAGCATAAATCTCATGTTTACATATAATATATACATATTAACAATGTAATGTAATACATAATTTAACCACAATAAAAACAAAGGAAAGAAAACACTCTGTTGTCCTGCATTCCAGTGCTGCATCTATAAGCTACTGAAAAGTCTTGGCAGGAGAATCCATTCTCTTTCTACCTCATCTGAAAGCTTTTAGCTCAGTCCTTCAGCCCCAGAGTCCAGGCCTCCTACTTTGTCTTGTTCTCTGGCAAAGCTGGGCTTCTTGCATTGATTTCTTAGTAAACACACGTTTACTTAGTAAACACACGTTTCTTCCATCCTGACCCACCTTCTGAAAAAGACCAGTTTGGTCTGCCTTAATGTCTGCTTAATGCTTTCTAATTTGACACTAATCTTCTAAACATCTGTACTCAATTTGAGTCTTCTGAAATGTACATTCTCTAAGTATCCATCACTTAACATTATAAATTCTTGAGGCTCAGATGACAGAATTGACTACCTCTCTGCCCAGCTTCCATATGTAGGAGATTTGACTTAGGAAGACTGTTTTTTCACTGAGGTGTCCCTGCAGGGAGACTGCTGAAATCCATGTTGAAAATCTGTCCAGATACCTTTTTCAGCAGAGGCAGGATAGAGCCCTCACACACCTGAGCCTTGCGGCCGTGAGGAAGCCAGCCAGGAAGAGAGGTGGAGTCGCGCATCCCTGAGGCAGGTTCTGCAAAGGTAGAGTGTTAACTTTAGGGTTAGCCTGGGTTTGAGCCCTGGTTCAGCAAATACTGGCTCTATAGTCTCAGGCAGTTTATGTAAGTTCTCTACATCTCAGTGTCTTTATCTCTAAAGTGGGGATAATGATATTTGTACCTCATTGAGCTCTAGGGAGAATTAAGGAAGAAGATGCCAAAAAAGATTTAACCCGGGGACTGGCTCATAATAAGCAGGCAATTTGGATACTTGTTATTAATCAGTATTGAGTCTTTATCACTATTATTATTCTAAGCTTATGTTAAATGCAGGGTTTATTCATTAATTTATTTTGTAGCTAGTGAGTAACTATTGTCTGCAATGCATTGGGCCCCAGTGGTTAATAAGACAGACAAGATCCTTTCTCTTAAGCATCTCTTAGGGAGCTCATATTTTAGTGTACAGACACAAAATCAACACACACATCAAGTAAACAAAGTAAAATCAGTTTGGGCTAAGTGTTAAAATGGGAACAGTGACATATGATAAGAGAGTAGCTGGGGTCAGATGTGGTTTTTACATAGTTGATGGAGAAAGAAAGAATAGGAAACGGAGACCCAGTTTATATTTTCAAACAGGAAGCATCATATTCTTTATCTTTTCCTTTTAACAAAGCCACAAGTTGCTATCTCTTCAGAGGATGTTTTAATTCGGATTAATTTTAAATGCCTGTAAAATTTGCTAAGGAAACGACGTTCCCTGCTACCTTTTATCCTTTTCTTTTTTCTTTTCTTTTCTTTTCTTTTCTTTTCTTTTCTTTTCTTTCTTTCTTTTTTTTTTTATAGGTAATTTCACTTTTGAGCAGTCTGATTTGGCTCCCCTAGCAGTGCCTATGAGGGTGATATGTGCTGCTTCAAAATACATAGCTTTAAATAGTACACTCTGTAGATTACCCCTGTATATGCTGTATTGAAACAAAGCCCCATCAGTAAATTGCAATATAAGGTGATTGTTACACGGAGATGACTACTGCACTTGGGGTCCATTTGCACCAGATTATTCTTTTTATTGTTATTATTACTTCCTATCTTCTCTGCTGTCTTGCTGCTGGACTTGCTGTTGGCCACTGGTGCAACACAGCGGGGATCTTTTGTTTTTTTTTTTTTAATTTTTTAATGTTTATTTATTTTTTATTTTTGAGAGAGAGACAGAGCACAAGCAGGGGAGGGGCAGAGAGAGGGGGAGACACAGAATCCGAAGCAGGCTCCAAGCTCTGAGCTGTCAGCACAGATCCTGATGCAGGGCTTGAACTCACAAACCATGAGGTCATGACCTGAGGTGAAGTCGGCTGCTTAACCAACTGAGCCACCCAGGAACACAGCGGGGATCTTAAGGAAGATTGCAGCCTTCACTTTTTTTCTAGGGTAGGTGCCAATCACCATTCAGTTCCATACTCAGATATCCTGGGTGGCGTTCTGGGTCTTTTGGGCCCATTCTGGACCCATTTCTTTTCAAACATTTGACGTAGATGTTATAAATTTACAGTTAGGATAATCAGCTAATTGGTCCCTTCCCCCAAAGAGGTTTAATAATTTAATTTGATAGATGTTTTCAAAGATTTACTCTGACTGCTGAAGTGATGCCAGTTAGGAGGCTACCAGAATTGTCCATATTTAGGACTGCAGTGGCATGGGCCAGATTGGTGGCAGTGAAGCACACAGATTTAACATGCATTTCGCAGATGTATTTCCATGCTTGCTGGTAGTCTGGTTAAGGCTACAGGGAAAAAGTACTGGTTAAGATGACTTAACTAATATTGAATACTTAATGGAAATTCTGTATCTGCTAAGAGATGTTTACTTAGAACATTTCCTATACTTATGAACTTAATTATCACTGACCTTGAATCTTTTGTTAACTTTCTGAAATTAAAGGCCCAATAGCATTTCACATGTGCTCCTTTGTAGCATACATTCCATCCACAGAGCACAGGTTACCATCTTCTAGACTGCTTCTTTCATTATTTCATACATCATTTGTTCAGCAAATGCTTGAATGGTTGTTGAATGGTTAAGTTTCTCTTCCTACACTGGATTGCAAACACAGATCCCCATAATAATTCTTCCATTGAGGGAGGATGCAGTTATGTATTACTTAATTTCCCAGGTTTTATGCTAATCCTTTGTGTGCTAAAATGTTAATATTCCTTTGTAGGAAACTTGACTGTAGTCCATAGATACTTCCCTGCTTTCTTATGCAATGTTCTAAGCAGAAGTTAGCATTTTCTTGATATCTCATGGCCTGAAACAAACATCATTTATTGGAATAATCTCTACAGACATGCTTTAAAAGCAGATGGAGATGCTATGGGACATGAGACTGAATGTTCATCAGTCTCAGTTGTGATGCTTTTTTGGTTGAACTTAGGTCTTTGGCTCCAAAGCTTATGTTCTTTCTTTTTATATATGGCTGTTTTATATGTGAGTAAGTGTGTGTGTGTGTGTATGTGTGTGTGTGTGTGTGTGTGTGTGTGTGTGTGTGTGTGTTAATACATTCTTTTCATTGCTGCTAACATAGTTCTTTGGCTTGTGTACAGCAATCTTTATTCTTTTGGCTCCTTTCCACAGTGGATCACTGTCTTGTTAGCCTCAATGTATCTGCCCATTATCTTTATAGGTCTGAGAAGGAAAGGATTGGTGCTAACCAACATTTTGATAGAATTGCAGATGTCTTTGTCACCTGAAAGGAAAAAAAAATATTTATAGACATTGAACTACTGGGTGTCTTGGGATTACACAAGAAGAAATGGCCAATTCTACCAAAAGGGTCAAGAAAGCTTCCTAGAATAGGAATTTGGTTGAGTTGTGTCTTTGACACCATTTGGTGTTTTTTAGGCAGCTGCAGTGAAGAAGACTGGAAGGCAGAAGGCAGAAGGCAAATGAGCAAAGTGAGCAGATACATGGGGGTGTAAAACCACCTCGGATTTGCTGGAAACTGCCGGTTGTGCAGTAGACAGAAGTGAGGTTGTGGGTCACAGGGCTAGGGAACTTGGGGTGAAAAAAATAAGAGGTGAGATAAGCAGGAGCCTTATCAAGGAATGCTTTCAGGAAATTGGGCTTTATTCCAAGGGCAGTGAGAAGATTTTTTGCAAAACAGATTTATTGAGGTGTAATTTACATATCATAAAATTCATCTAAGTGTACAATTTGGTCATTTTTAGTTAATTTATAGAGCTGTGCTTACCATCACCACAACAATTTTAGAAATCACCCCCTTTCATGCCCATATACAGTCAGTTCTCACACTGCAGATTTATGAAGGCATTAGTTTGGCATTTAATTCAAGAATTCCAGGAGCAAGGTGGGAATTTGAGGGGAATAAGCCCAGAATCTGGATCTCTCTCCTTCCCTTTCTTTCTCCCTTTTATCCATCAAGCTTGCATTTATTGAACACTTAGTATGTTCCAGTATATCCTAATGGCCCCCTCCAGTTCCAAGGTAAATGTCACTTATAAACAGTGCTATTGCCTACAGAGAGCATTAGTGTAGTTAAGTGTAACAAAAACACTTTAGTTTCCTTTTGGTTTACAGGAAACCACATTTCTGAAAATGGTTACATATTAGAACAAAAAGATAATGTTAGCCTGGAACTCCTATAAAGGACAGGTTTATCCTGAGACCTATACTATTTTCAAATTTGCAAAAGATTTTCATTGCTTGGTGTGCCTGTATTTGTTTAGCTGTCTAATTTCTTTGTGTATGTGTTTTCTGTTTTAATTAATAGAATTGTGAAGATATCTGCTCTCCATATTTTAGAGTGTATATGTCTTAATAAAAATCATTGAGCACACTGGTATGATTTAAAATATAAACAGGTCTTTTACTGTATGATTCTGGCTGAAAAAATACTGTTTTCACCAACTACAGCTTCAGGTTAGACTCAGTTCTGAACAATGAAAGTTATTAATATTTGGGCCTATGTAATCCATGATGTCCAGCCCTAATATATAATTATTATTATATTTGTATATATTTTAAACATTTAAAGAAAATGTTTAAAACAAATACCTGGAATAAAGTTCTGCATTATTTCTTGTCTCATTGTCTAGTTTTTAAAGACCTTGTACTTTTTGGTTATTGATTATACTACTAATTCTGTGCACATTGATAAAGAATACAAACTCTCAAACTGCCTGACTTTGAATCCTCAGCTGTGCTATTCCCTAGCTTTGTGACCCTGGGCAAGTTGATGAGGATAATAATACTTACCTAATAGGATTGTTTTGATAATTGAATGAGTTAGTACTTGTCAAAGGGCTCATGAGTACATGATACATTGTAAATGCTACGTTGTATTACATTTATGTCAATATCTGTCTATATCTATATACCCCTTTGGCAGAAATTTATTTGCATTTTCAGTATGCAAAGACTTCTTGGTGTGTATACTGTCAACAAACTTTGACTTTCTAGATGTTAATCCTATTATGTCTTTTTGTCATTAGTTTTCAGAAGTTTAATTATGCTGTGTCTTAGTGTGGATTTCTTTGAATTTTTCCTGTTTGGTATTCTCTTGGTTTCTTGAATCTGTAGGTTTGTCTTTCATCAGATTTGGGGAGTGTTCAGTAATTATTTGTTTGAATATGCTTTCAGGCCCTATCTCTTCTTCTTCTGGAACTCTAATGATATGACTATTAGATGTTTTGCTGTTGTCTCACCAATGTCTCTTTCTATTGTTCTGTCTTCAAGGTCACCTGTTTTTTCTCTGTCTTATTAATTATGCTATTGAGCACATCCAGTGAGTTTTTAAACTTCAGTTATTTCAGGGGCGCCTGGGTGGCTCGGTCGGTTAAGCGTTCCACTTCGGCTCAGGTCATGATCTCGCGGTCCGTGAGTTTGAGCCTCGCATTGGGCTCTGTGCTGACAGCTCAGAGCCTGGAGCCTGTTTCAGATTCTGTGTCTCCCTCTCTCTCTGCCCCTCCCTGTTCATGCTCTGTCTCTCTCTGTCTCAAAAATAAATAAACGTTAAAAAAAATTAAAAAAAAAACTTCAGTTATTTCATTTTAAGTTCTGTAATTTCCACTGGGTTCTTTAATATCTTTTATTTTTGTGTGTGTCAGATTTTCTATTTTTTTACTTGTTTCAAAAGCATTTGTAATCTCTTTATTAAATTAAAAACTGAAGCATTTCTATGATGACTGCTTTAAAATCCTTATCAGAATTCAAACATCAGATTCATCTCACTGTTGTCCTGGATTGATTGTCTTTTCTCATTCAAGTTGTGATTTTCCTGACTCTTGGTATGGTCTGTGGTTTTTAAAATTGTATCCTGGACATGTGGATATTATGTTAGGAGATTTTGGATTCTATTGTAGCAGGCAGTTGCTTTGTATAGACTTAGGATTGAATTGGTCTTCTTTTGCACATGACACTAAGAATAAGAATTATTCAAATACCTTACATGTTTGTAGCACTTTCCTGATACTGTCATTTCATTTGGTCCCCAAAACAGGTTTGTGAAGTAGCAAAACCTGGAACTGTGTACCATGTCTCTCCTCCACCCCATCATAGAGGATGACTCAAGACCCAGAAAGGGGAAGGGACTTTTGTTTAATCACACAGCCTGCAGAAGCAGGCAGCAGGGCTGGGGACTGAGCTAGGATTTTGACTGTAATCTGGTTCTGGCCCAGTGGGTTCATTTAGAGTGCCCCCTTCTTCATTTCCATAGTTCTGTAGTATAGGAGCTTTTTGAATTGGAAGATCTGAGGGTGTGTTAGTCTGCTCAGGCTGCCATAAAAAAATACCACATAGACTGGGTGGCTCATATACAGAAAGTTATTTTCTCACAGATATGGAGTCTAGAAGTTCAAGATCAAGGTGCCAGCAATGCTGGTTTCCTGAGGCCTCTCTCCTTGGCTTGTGGATGGCTACCCTCTTGTTGTTTCTTTTCCTTGTCTTCCCTCTGTGCTCATGGCCCTGGTGTTTCTCTGTATGTTCTAATCTCCTTATAAGGACACAAGTAAGTTTGGATTAGGGCCCATGTTCACTGCCTTGTTTTAACTTAATCACCTCTTTAAAGAGCTTATCTCCCCCAAACAGTCACATTCTGAGGTACTGGAGGTTTAGATTTCAACATAGGAATTTTGAAGGGACACAATCCAGCCCATGATGGGGGCGGGGGCAAGGAGGCACATCTTGACAAATTTGAATCTACCGGACACCATTGTGCTCATCAGTGAACAGGTGCTGTGCAGAAAGAACTGGTAGGAGGGAATATTGGTTTTAAAAGTTTTGTTACTTTCTAATTCCTCCTTTTGCCATGAAATGATTCAACCTAACTTCACTTTGGTCTTGCTCGTCCTCTGTTCTTTCTTCCCTACCCCTTTTCCAGTCTAGGGAGCTAGAAGCTCATTGTATGGTTGATTAGCTCTGTACCTTTTTCTAGTGAACAAAAAGGTCAGTGACCTCTGTGGGCCTGGATATCTCTTAGCTTTGGAAAGGTAGGGGCTGAATGAACTCCATTCCCTATACTTTTATTCCAAATGGAAACAATTCCATGATTTTATTAACATCTCTATGCTAAATTTTCGGTTTTTCTCCTTGTGTTTTGGCTTGGTACTATTGCTTAACTTTATTTGCTGTTCTTTCTAAAATGTAAATGACTTCTGTGGAAAAAGTTGACAAATACATTTTTTAAAAAATTTTTTTTTCTAACGTTTATTTATTTTTGGGACAGAGAGAGACAGAGCATGAACGGGGGAGGGGAAGAGAGAGAGGGAGACACAGAATCGGAAACAGGCTCCAGGCTCTGAGCCATCAGCCCAGAGCCCGACGTGGGGCTCAAACTCCCGGACCGCGAGATCGTGACCTGGCTGAAGTCGGACGCTTAACTGACTGTGCCACCCAGACGCCCCGACAAATACATTTTAAATCACTAACACAGCACTCAGATAAAGATATAGCATTTGTTAAATTGCTCCTACTGACAATAGTGAACATTTATTGAGCAATGACTCTATATGCCAGGTATAGTTCCTCTGTGGTGGCTGATTGCAATGGGTCAGACATGGATAATGCAAAGGTAGGCAGGAAGGGGAACTCCGTGAAGACAGGGTGGAGTCTCATGGTGTGCCTTTTTGAATAAGTCAATAGAAAACTGATGTTGCAGCTGGGTAAGAGCAAAGCAGGACCCAAGCTTGTTGCTGTGGTTGAGGCAACAGGGATACCAAGTGTAGCCATAGGCTGGTTTCTCCAAGTGTATGCAAAATCAGGTAGGGTCTGATGGGCACAAGATGCTCATGACATTTGGTGTGGAACAATGAGGGAGGGTTACTAATTAGATGGCAAAATGAACTATTTTGGGGCATCCAGGTGGACTAATTCATTCATTCATCCATTCATTTACTCACTTACCCATTTATCAAGTATTTATTTTTTGCCCATGTTCTAGGCAATAACCTAAGAGCTAAGTAGGGGTTGGCAACAGGAAAGCTAAGTCTAAATATAGAGCCTTGTGACAAGAGGGATAACTAGGCCTGGATGTATACAGTGTCATGCAAAGTGGAACAGATGCCAAGGAAGCATACCTGAGGCTGCCTCCTTTTTCCTGGATTCACTGGACTCCAAAATATTCTTATTGCACTTCTCTCTAATAGGAAGAACTTTCATAAGCTGTCACTTAATCCTCAGTGAAATGGCCTAGCATCTGGGGCAAGACCCAGCAGTAGTGTGGTGGTGTGGTGCAGTGTACAGGACAGGAAATGGGTAAAAATTCTGTATCCAGCTGACATTGCAGCTGGGAGGTGAGATTGGCAGAATATAATTATTGAAAGTGGCGGGTCGCCAGGTTCTGAGAGCTTATACTCTGTGCTTGCCTTGCCCGTTTGGAGCTTGTTGATAACCAGCAATTGTCAAGACTACTGTTTTATCGCTCCATTCCAAAATGGGAAATTCGCAATGATTGACTAATAATGTGGGGTCACTTATAAAATTGCTTCAAATCATCAAAACCGATTACAGTCATGTGAAACACTGTGGTGCATTACTTTAAACATTTCATCTAAAGCGCCGAAGCTTCACACAGCAAATTGTGCACCAAAACAAAAGCTATAAAAAGATCCGCAGAAACAGCAAAAAGGAAACACTGAAGCAAACACAAATTTGAATCTTTGAAAACATACAGTACGCCTCTTTTGGGTATTGCATCCAATATCCCTTGAGCTTGGAGGGTACAAATAAATGCCCATATAATTACTCTTTAACTGAGTAATTACATGCTTATTCATGCCCCGTGGATTGATTAGCAATTACACTTGGAATTGCTAGGGAAAAAATGAGACCTGCTAAAGTGGCTTCTGTCAAGTCCTAAATGAACATGGTTGAAATGATGGTTTGTAAAATGGCTCTGGTGGTATTTTGATAATGGTGGTTTCCAGAGTTTGAGGTTTGTAATAAACATTTTCAGAAGGACTGAGAAAAACGGTGCTGGCAACAGTTTGGGCATATTTCTCTAAGTTTCTGTGAAGAGTGTTGGTCTTCTTTTTCTCAGAATAAAGCTAGACTGACATTTCTCAGAAGCAAGTTGAATTGTAGTTGGTATTATGTTCAGGATTGGGTTTGGACCAACCTGTGTAATTAGGGTGGAGCTTTTGATGAGATAGAGAACGTTTTTAATTACTGTCAAAATAAGCACCAAATGTATTTTTTGGTAATTGCCAGATATACATTAACAATGCTCCTCTTCCTTCTAAGAATGGCTACTTAATAATATTTGCTGGTAAACTTCTGCTTTAGTTTAAATCACCATTGACAAGTGAGTGCTGTGTAAAGCACTGGCAATGGATCATAGTGGTGGCTGCTCCCTCATTTACTAATATATGGTTTCTGAGTTTGGATATCAGTTAGGGTTTGGCAGGGAGCAGACTCCAACTCAGATGGTTCAAAAGATTTTAATGGAGGAACTACCAATTGGGCCCAGGAGTTCCAATATGGGCCCAGGAGTAAGGGGATCACCTATGGGTGTTTGGGTACCCAGAGACTAGTAACAGTGGGAAGTTATTATTCCCTTTAGTTCTGAAGGCACAAGGGGAGGAATCAGCATTGCAGGAAGCCAGTAAGAACAGGAACTATGGAAGAAGGGTCTCCTCACAGGAGCTGGAGTCGTGGAGGGACACCATCATTACCAGAAAATGTAACTCAGAGGAAGAAGAGAGTGGAAATACCTGAACTTCTCTCCTGACCTCTGACCTCTTGTTAGTGCTCCCATTGACCTTATCCAACCAGAAGCCTACCAGTGAGGGAACTCTGGTAATGCATCTTTGGAAGGCAGTCTTGGGTCATAAATCAGGGCAGAGAAGGCAGGAGCATAGTCCAGAATTAATGGGGACATAAACAGAAGAATGAGTCTTCAGAACCAATCTTAATAATCATGGCTGCTATTTATTACTAATAATAGCTTCCACCTATTGGGTTCTTGCTATATGACAAGCACTGTGTTAAGTGCTCTAAGAACCTAATCCTCATAGTGCTCTATATACATAATTCTCACAGGGACTTTGAGGTTTAGAATAGTTATAACTGAGGCACATATACACAGGCTTGGGAATGCAAAGTGGGGTTCAAACACCAGCTCTGTGCTTGCAAAAGAAGAGTTTTCTCCCCATTTATTGATGAGGAAACCGAGTCTCAGAGTGATCAAATAGCTCACTCAAGATCATACAGCTGGTTGCTGGTGGGAATGCAAACTAGTGCAGCTGCTCTGGAAAACAGTATGGAGGTTCCTCAAAAAATTAAAAATAGAACTACCCTGTGGCCCAGCAATTGCACTACTAGGTATTTATCCAAGGGACACAGGTGTGCTGTTTCGAAGGGACACATACACCCCAATGTTTATAGCAGCACTATTGACAATAGGCGAAGTATGGAAAGAGCCCAAATGTCCATCGATGGATGAATGGATAAAGAAGATGTGGTATATATATATATACAATGGAGTATTAGTTGGCAGTCAAAAAGAATGAAATCTTGCCATTCGCATCTACATGGAGGGAACTGGAGGGTATTATATTAAGTGAAATTAGTCAGTCAAAGACAAATATATGACTTCACCCATATGAGGACTTTAGGATACAAAACAGATGAACATAAGGGAAGGGAAGCAAAAATAATAAAAAACAGGGAGGGGGACAAAAACATCAGAGACTTCTAAATATGGAGAACAAACAGAGGGTTACTGAAGGGGGTGTGCGCGGGGGATGGGCTAAATGGGTAAGGGGCATTAAGGAATCTACTCCTGAAATCATTGTTGCACTAAATGCTAACTAACTTGGATGTAAATTTAAAAATAAATTAAATAAGAATTAAAAAAAAAAAGATCATACAGCTGGTAAGCAGTGGAGCTGGTATTTGAACCCTTCCCTTAAGTATCCAAGCCTGTGTGTATAAACCCCAGTTATGCTGTAACTACACTAAGCCTCAGTTTTCAAGTGTAAAATAGAGGTGATATACCTACCTGCAAAGGTCATTTTGAGGAGGGGGACCCTGTAACGTTGTGAGCACAGTCCCAGGCATATAGGAAATGCTGAATACTGACTCATTCCCTTCCCATCCCCCCCCCCCCCTTTTAGGCATCTTCTTTCTAGATAAAAATGGGCAAAAAGAAAGTGTGATCTGCAGCACCATGTGTCTAGGATGCCTATTTTCCCAGTGGAAGTAGAGTGCTTTAAACAGTCTTTCCCCCTTCTTCCTTCAAGGATTCTAATCAAGACATCGGTTGAGATCTAGTGATGTGACTAAATAGAAATGACTAAATAGAAATCCAATGCAGGGAGCAAAGTACTTAATAAATGTCACTGAAAATAGATAGCTTTACAAGTTGTTTATTCAACAATGCAATTTTCATTTCTTAGGAAGGATGAAACTACAATAAATTCTTAGCCAAAGAAAAGAGATTTGTGTCTAAAACAATTGAATAAATTAAGACTCAAGGAAGAAGGCAGCCCTATGCTTTTTGACTAACCCACATTTTAGCAACGTGATTCAGCAATGAGAAGCAATTTCATGGATTTGTTGTCCCCTTCTTCCTTATCCCCAAGATTTTTCAGCAGGATTATTATTGATTTCACTGTTTGAGGAGCTACAGTGAAAGAATTTAGTGGCTATTTGGAGCTCACCATAAAGATGTTATTCTCTATATTTATACTGACTTTTTATTTGCCAACTGCCCACTGACTCAATGATAATATAAGCTTTTTTATTTTGGTGGGATTTCTTTTACCATCTCAGCTTTCTAGACACTTTCTTAACACCTAGCACAGGTGAAGTCATGATACACAATTTAGTATTTACTATCTGTATAGGTGCTAACAGATTTTCATACATGAACTTTCAATCTTCCACCCATTTTGTTAACTCTTATGTCAAGGTCAGTGGTTATAGAATTATTTTATAACCCTCCTACTGTGTAATTCACCACCAGAACAAGTCAATAAATAGGTGCTCATTGATTACCCTATCAGCACTTAAGTTCTGTCTTTTGCAAGGTAAACAATTCAAATTAACTTCTAGTTACCACCCCCTTCCATTTCCCTATGTTAAAAAAATTTTTTTTTTTAATGTTTGTTTGTTTTTGAGAGGGAGACACAGAATCTGAAGCAGACTCCAGGCTCTGAGCTGTCAGTACAGAGCCTGGTGCAGAGCTTGAATCTACTAGTGGTGAGATCATGACCTGAGCTAAAGTCAGACCCTTAACTGACTGAGCCACCCGGGCATCCCTATTTCCCCATGGTTTTTAATCCTTATTAGAAAATATATTTTGGTTTTTTTCTCAAATATGACAGATTACTCTCAAAATTACAGGGAATCCTGAATAAATATGCAAACAATAATATAATTGGGAGAAAAGAATCCCAGTTATAACTGCATCGAAACGAAACAATAAACTCAACAGGGTATGGGCAGAGCCTATATGAAGAACACTTTAGTTCTTTACTGTCTGAAACTCTTAATAATTTGGGAAATATTCATGTTTCTGAATGGGAAGACTGCAGATTTTAATATGGAAATTATTTAATTGCTAAGTAAATGCATCTATGCACAACAAACAAACACATATATGCTGAACAATATAACAGCATGGCATTTGGTCTTAAATATCAATAAAATTTGTTTAACACTTTTTTCTTACCTTTTTTTAAAAACAAGTTTTAATGGTGAGATTAAGTAATATGTATAAAGTGCTTATTTGGGTGTCTAGCATGTAGTAATTGATCAATAAATATAGGCAGTTATTCTTATTACTCAGTTTTCATTCCTAAATGGTTAATAATGTTTATCTCTATGGTGAGCATCTGGCTTGTTTTTTTCTTATTCGTATTTTCTAATTTTTCTAATGCATTGCTTTTGTAGTAAGAAGTTAACAGAAGTTGCTTTTAATAAGAAGGAAAAAGGAGAACCCAAAGACACCAAAAGCAATATATTCTTTAAAGGGGGCAAACTTAGGGGCGCCTGGGTGGCGCAGTCGGTTAAGCGTCCGACTTCAGCCAGGTCACGATCTCGCGGTCCGTGAGTTCGAGCCCTGCGTCAGGCTCCGGGCTGATGGCTCGGAGCCTGGAGCCTGTTTCCGATTCTGTGTCTCCCTCTCTCTCTGCCCCTCCCCCGTTCATGCTTTGTCTCTCTCTGTCCCAAAAATAAATAAAAACGTTGAAAAAAAAATTTAAAAAAATAATAAAAAAAAAAATAAAGGGGGCAAACTTAATGTTGGAATTGACCTGGCTAAGGGCGCTGGTCACAGGGCAAGTGGACCTGTCTTTTTAGAAGACCTTGGATGAGCTCATGCTCAACTTGTGGCCTGTCTTCATTCTCATGTTATTCCTGCTGACCTTGTATGTACCCAGCTCCTGACTTTATGTGTGGGTCTTAACTGGAGTGAAGATGGAGAGGTGTTAGATGGTACACTGATGTGTCAGTGCTGAATCATTTAGCTAAGACCAATCCTAGGGTGACACTTTGCAGTTCTGGAACCCTCATGTTGGTTTGCTGGCCTCCCATTTGTAGCCACCTTCTCCTATAGGGCCATCAAAATTAACCGTGTTATCTCTTCTTTCTTTTGTCTCCTGCTGAAGCCTTTTCTCTACTCTCTGACCAGAGGATTTTAAGGCCTCATTATTTTAGTTCTAATTTTGTGCCTCCTCCATCCTTCTCTGACCCCTTCCAGCCTAGCCCCACTCCCTCTGTAGCCCGTATGGAATACAGTTGAAGCAGAAGTGAGTCATTTCTCTCTGAGTGGAAAATGTGGCCCATAAGCCTATCCATCGCAGGATTTATTTTCTGTCTCCACAAAACTGCCACAAACTGGAAATCTTGGGTTTTCAACTATTAAAAATAGCACCAAAGGACTCAGATTTTTTGTGTAGCCTCTTGGGGGTTGTTGGCACTTACCAGCTAAGGTGCACTGGCTTTGAAAGATGGTTGCACTTAGGTGTTTACAAGGTAAGGAGATTGTAGGAGTATGACACTTTTGAAATATTATCTAGGCTCCTCTAGTTAGAATTGGTTTGCTTTCAGTAAAAGGCCCAAGAGGTCGGTAGGAACAAAGTGCCTCTTTATTTTGTGTTGTTTTGTTCAAAAAGTGTTGGAAAGCTTTTGAACATTTAGAAGGCAGCATTTGATTTCTAATTATGAAACTCCAGGCATGATAGAAAGATAGTATATCAAGAATTTTCTTTTGACATTTACGTTAGATTTTTACAGGGATTGCTGGCTATAAGTTTTGTCTCTGAGTCTTGAAATTTGAACTGTCTCTGGATTAAGGATCATCTCAGCAACCTGAGGCAGGATTTGTTTTTGCAAATATCCACTTTCTTTTATGCCCATATTCATTAACTCCTTTTGTTGAGAAGAGCAAGAGGAAATACACTGATTTCTGGAGAGATTTTTATTGGTGTTGGTTTATGCTTGAGTTTGGGTGAAATGATATATGTATGTTAAGGTTATATATTGAGAGATCCTATTGAGAGAAAGAAAGAAGCAATCCAGAATTTGCAGCATTTGCAATATTTTGATCAATAGTACCTGGTAAGATTCTGGAAAATGATGTAGGCACTCCCATATTAAAAAAATTTTTTTGATGTTTATTTATTTTTGAGAAAGAGAGACAGAGTGTGAGCTGGGGAGGGGCAGAGAGAGAGAGGGAGACACAGAATCTGAAGTGGGCTCCAGGCTCTGAGCTGTCAGCACAGAGCCCGATGTGGGGCTTGAACTCACAAACCACGAGATCATGACCTGGCCGAAGTTGGATACTTAAGTGACTGAGCCATCCAGGCACCCCAGGCACTCCCATATTTTAATTTGACATGTAGATTTTATTTCATTTACTTTTTATTTTGAAATAATTACAGACTCATGGAGAATTTAAAGAGTAGTACAAAGAACACTTAGATACCTTTCACCAAATTCATTGTTAATATTGTCGACATTTTGCCAGTTTTGCTTCTTTATTCATTATCTATCTATCTATTGCCTGTCTATCTATCTATCTATCTATCTAGTTTTTCCTTTGATCCATTTGAGGTTAAGTACTCACTTATTCTTACATACTTCAGTGGATATTTCCAAAGAACAATGACATTTCCAACATAATCATGGTACAGTTACCCAAGTCAAGAAGTTTAATTGATAAAATACTATGATCTCACTTACAGTTTTGTATTCAAATTTTACTGCTTGTCTTTATGCATAGCATTTACACCGAGTCCAGGATCACCTATTGTGAGAATCTAAAACAGTTCCTCCATCTTTCTTTGCTTTCATGACCTTGACATTTTGAAGAGTCAAGACTAGTTATTTCGTAGAATATCCCTTAGTTTGGGTTTGTCAGGAATTTCCCCATGATTAGATTCAGGTAATCCATCTATTGCAGGAATTTGCCAGAAGTGGTATTGTGTCCTTATCACTGTGACACATTAGGAGTCAGAGGACACCTGTTGTCCCATTGTTGGTCTGTTAACTTTGGTCACTTGGTTAAGATACTGTCCTTCAGATTCCTCCATTGTAGTTATCATTTAATTTAGTAAGTTGAAAACTATGTTATTTCTTGTGTATTGTAAATATTGATAGTTTAAAGTGAAACTTGAGGTACCTGGGTGGCTCAGTTGGTTAAGTGACTGACTCTCAGGTTATGATTAAGCCCTGCATTGGGCTCTGTGCTGACATTGCAGAGCCTGCTTGGGATTCTCTCTCTCTCTCTCTCTCTCTCTCTCTCTCTCTGCTCCCCCCCCCCCAAATAAATAAATAGACATTTTAAAAAAAAAAGTGAAACTCTAACATCACTTCTTAAAGTATATAGAACAGAATGATTTAATTTGATACCTAATATCATCTTTAAAAAAAATGGGAAGGGGCGCCTGGGTGGCGCAGTCGGTTAAGCGTCCGACTTCAGCCAGGTCACGATCTCGTGGTCCGTGAGTTCGAGCCCCGCGTCAGGCTCTGGGCTGATGGCTCAAAGCCTGGAGCCTGTTTCCGATGCTGTGTCTCCCTCTCTCTCTGCCCCTCGCCCGTTCATGCTCTGTCTCTCTCTGTCCCAAAAATAAATAAACGTTGAAAAAAAAATTTAAAAAAAAATGGGAAAAAGGTTTTTACCTCTTAAAAACTCTATTTTCATTCCCCATCTCCTAGAGAATATTATCCTGTGTTAGAACATTTCTTATTGATCACCCTATCATGGTGTCTTGAAAAAACATGAATATTAATAAAACTGCATTTATTTTTAATGTCTTGTGACCATAAGTCTTTAAGTGTTAATTTTTCCCACTCTGGATTGGGTTATGTTTATTTTTTTTTAAGTTTATTTCTTTTGAGAGAGAGAAAGAATGAGAGAATGAGAGAATGAGAGAAATGTTTATTTTTTTTTAAGTTTATTTCTTTTGAGAGAGAGAAAGAATGAACACAAGTGGGGGAGGAACAGAGAGAGAGGAAGAGAGAGAATTCCAAGCAGGCTCTGTGCTGTCAGTGCAGAGCCTGACCCCTGGTTCGATCCCATGAACTGTGAGATCATGACCTGAACCGAAATCAAGAGTCGGTTGCTTATCTGACCGAGCCACTCAGGTACCCCTGGATTGGCTTCTCTTTAGAATTATTCTTGGTATAAAATGGTGAAAACTATGTGACAGAATTATAATTTTTAAAATAAATAATTGCTACATGTAAATAGCAAAGCTAGCAATATATCTCAATAATTTAGATGAAGGTGGTCATGGTGACTTGATTAAACAAGGCGTTGAGGACTCCTATTTTGTCTTGTCTTTTTGTTTGTTGCTCCTTGGGTTTTTACAAGGGGAAAGGAGTGGTATGAAAGAGAACTGGCAGGAAGCCTCAGCTGCAGGAAGATTAGTTCTGGGAAAAACTACACGTAGAAGATCTGGAAATTGATTTCCCAAGTGACTAGTTCTCTGCTAGTTGATCCAATCCAAAGATTTCTCTAAAACTCAAAAATTCCATGGAGTCATCTAATATCTAAAAGGGAATGACTCTGTCCAAATTATTCCAAGGTCAGAAACTTGTACATAGTTTTAGAAAATGTGTCTGGGTGCACTATGATTTATAGTAGATCATTTTGTGGATTTTCTGAAGCTGCGTTAAGCCAGAACATTTATTGAATGACCACTGTTTGCCATGCGCTGTCCTAGGCACTTTTTGGATATCCTTGATATATGAAGATTGGGAGTTACAAAACAGATAAATCAGGGCTGGATGTTAACATTGCAAAAGGGAACTCTGCAAAAGAATTAGTCATAGACTTTCTGTAAATAATGAGTATTCTCTATTGTGTGAATTAAATTTCTGAATTAGGGGTGCATGGGTGGCTCAGCTGGTTAAGCTTCCGACTTTGGCTAAGGTCATGATCTCATGGTTTGTGAGTTTGAGCCCTGTGTTGGGCTCTGTGCTGACAGCTCAGAGCTTGGAGCCTGGAGCCTGCCTCGAATTCTGTGTCTCTCTCTCTCTCTCTGCTCCTCTTCCACTTGCACTCTCTCTCTCTCTCTCTCTCTCTCTCTCTCTCTCAAAAATAAAACATTCAAAAAAAAGTTTATTTTAAATAAATAAATAAATAAATTTCTCAGTAAAAAAATCGGTTTATAGATAGTTCTTTCAGAATATTTTTAAAAAATTTTTTGAATGTTTATTTACTTTTCAGAGAGCGCGAGAGAGAGAGAGAAAGAGAGAGAGAGAGAGACAGAGCATGAGTGGAGGAGGGGCAGAGGCAGAGGGCGACAGAATCTGAAGCAGGCTCCAGGCTCTGAGCTGTATGTCAGATTCACCTGAAGCAGCAAGTGTTTACAAAAGATAAAACATGTCAAAATATCGCTGTAATTTTTAAGAGAAGCAATTACTAATGTTGATTGGAGGCTTATTACGATAAGTTGATGAGATGCAGAAAAATGCATGAGCCTGAATGGGGAAACTGAGATCAAGCCCTCTTGTCTGTGTAACATAGCTTGGCTCTAGCATGAATGCAAGGTAATTTGCCCTGCAGATACTTGGATAAGCAAACATTGTTTGTATAACATCAGCTTTAAAACAATTTGTAAACCAAAAAAGACATTTCGTTTAATTCAAGGTTTAGAACACCTCAGTGAATGAAAAGGCAACTCACTGGCATATCCAGCATTGCAAGTGGGCCAAACTGTGGCACCATGGCGGGAAACAGTGCTTTTCAAAACACCTAGTTGGCTTTCAGAGTTATCTATCATTTGGAGAGCAACTCTTTAAAAAAATACAAAGCACATCAGGTCCTGGTGGCTGTTCAGTGGCTTGATGGGGATGATGTTTTTACCTGTTCTGCCATCACCCCCACCACTGCCAGCAGTAACCAAAGCCACAGCTGGGAGGTGAACTGCTGAGAAAATGCATCTTGGTTGAGCTACTCAGGAAGGGAACACCAGTATGTAATACTGCATGAAAACTGTGCTTATGTGGCCAGTGTTCCCCATATTTTCAAAATGACAGTGCTAATGAAGAATTCTCTTGTTAGATCTTACAGAAAACCAAACTAAATTTGCCAGTGATGTTGCAGTTCCCAAATGCTGAGTCACTTTCCTTTTATCCTCTTGCCCTGCATCTTGACTGTGTGAACCCAGTGCATCAGTTCAGTGGGGGTTAGGTGGTTTGTTCTGTCCATACAGGGGAGCTGTGTTTCTACAGCTGTTTTCAAGGATCACATAGAAAGACATTTTTGAATGACAGAATCGGGTGATGCCAGGTTTATAGGAAAAGGTTGATATTTGTGCCTGATTGCCACAAGTTAGCTAATGTCTCCAGTAGAAGAACAAATGGAAAACTGACATGTTACCCTTTTGCTTGAAATGCCAGACATTGAGTTGCATATTTACATAGACATATCTTTGTGTCTATATCAGGGCAGTTAACCGTATTGCCTGTCTAGTGTGAAATGTATGACTGGCAAAAATCATATGTGTTTAAAACTTCTGTTAACACTATGTTAATAGCACTATGGTTTTAGTATGTGGCAATTTTTTTTGTCTCTGTAAAAAGATCATTAATGAATTTTCCCATTTTTATTCCTTAGTGTGCATATTGGCCAATTTTACCTTGGGTGCTGGCATATGTTTAGATTATGATCTCTCTGCAGAGAAATTAGGTAGGCTTATTAGGAAGGATATTTTACTCCAGGAGAAAAATATCTTCTAATAGTTGGACATGCCAGTTTATAGGGGGGAAGCAGAGACCTGTGCAAACATAAATTGGTTTCATTGTTAATCTTCCCATGATTTTGACTTATTGCTGTTTGTGTGTGTGTGTGTGTTTGTGTGTGTGTGTGTGTGTGTGTGTGTGTGTGTATTTTTGAAAGACTCTTACAGTTGTGATAGAAGTTAGAAATTTTGGTTTGGTTGTTGAGTCTTTGTTACAAAACAAAGTGAGTTAGATTTTAGTTTGAAATTTTGCTTGACTAACGCATTCTGACTTTTGTTGTTCCTTGGTGGTTGTGGGTGATGGTAGGTTACACAGAAACAAATTTCAGAACAGGGATCCCCAAAGGGTGAGCTGAGGTGATTTATCAGGTGACTCTGTGTTAAGAGCGAGAAAAACTTATTAATTACAAATCACTTCAATTCAAACCCCAGTCAACAAATTTCCACTTCACTTGTTTCAACCTACTGAGAGATTTAGATAGCCTATTCTCCTGGAAAAGAGAGTTCCTGTACACCTGTGGAAGTTTATTTTATTTGTAAATCTGTTAATGGGTACATTCTGAGCATACATTAAATTCTCTGTTTTATGTATGAAAACGTTAAAAGTATAAATATTAGAAAGTGTAAAAATCTTTCATCTTTTATGACTTGCCCTTGAAGTCAAATTGGTCATCTTCACTGTTGATGTGGCAAAACAAGCAAAGACAGGCAATATCAAACTCATTCACTTGGGAACGGTTCCTTAAGCAATCAAATTCATATCTAAAAGTAGGAAGAAGAGTTTTCTCCTTCCTTTCTCTCTTCTGCTTATTTGCACATGGGCACTTATATTTATCTGAGCTGCAGCATGTTTTTTGTGTTTGTTTGTTTTTACACCGGAATCCTCTTAATAGTGATCATATACAGTCAAAAAAAAAAGTTGAGGCCACATTCAGTGTCAGGACTGAAGGCTCTGTGGGTCTCCATCACCACCCTTGATGTGGGTGCTGTTATTAATTCCATGTTACTAGAGAGGAAATTGAACTTCAGAGAGGTTAAGTGACTGGGTCAAGGTTACTTAGTTCATATCAGGCTGTGTGTGTGTGTGTGTGTCCCTAAAGCTCTTGGCTTAGACTGTATTGTCTCCAGAGAGGCAGTGCACACAGAAGGATTCTGCAGTGAGCCTCTGACATCAGTGTGACATGGAGGCAGGCAAGCAGACATCTCCTGGGCGTCCCATGGTAAATTAACATATTCCTTCACTGACCGTGGACAATTCACTGAATCTCCTGGGGCCTGAGTTTCCTTACTTTTGAAATAAGACAGCTGGACAGGGTGCTATCTGGACCTGATAACATTCTTAGAGTACCCCAGTATGTACTTCCATAGGTTAAAGGCCAATCTAGAGTACTGCAGTTACATATCGGGGGTGGGGAGTTTTTCAATTTTCAGGCAATTACCTAGTATACTTCATACTGTCCTGCCTGATTTGGGGCACAAGAAAATTAATCGTTGAATGTACTCTATGGAAATTGCCTCCTGAAGGCCAAACTTCTTGACTTTGTTGTTAAACTAGCTAATATTTAACTGATGTTTTAGCATTTGTTTTGATTTGAGGGTGAATAGCTTTACCAGTGAGAGTAAAACTTCAGTCCTATTTCCTTAATGCCAGAATAAGGAGGAGGAAAACACAGTGGTATCCATGGGTGTTCTGTTGTAGTGAGAAGGATTTAATGAAATGGACAGAGTGGATTCAGTTTGATAAATCATATGTGACAAATGAACAGCCACATAAAATTATATGTAACATAATTCAAATTGGGGGCAGGGAAGATCGTCCAGATAGACTGTCCTGTATCATTTCACATTGTGGCTGCTTCCAGATGTGCTTCTTATCTCTTACATAAAATAAGATTCCTTAGTACCAGAACTATTGCCAAGCCTATTGGGGCAGTGATTTAAAATGTGCAGAAAGAGATGTATGAAGCTGTTTGAGACTGAATGAAAATTTATCTCTTTACATTTTGAGATGAGAGAATGAAATGTCAAATCAGAGGTAAAATGTGTTATTGTCCTTTTATAAAGGAAGAAACTGAGGCTTGGTGAAAATAAATAATGTGTCCAGGGTTACACATAATCAACATTCAACCTTACATCTATGCCCCACGCTACAACTCTGTTCTGTTCTAATCACTTCCATCAAATAGTAGTATTTAAATATGATAAGCCAAGCGGCTACAGATAAATGGAGAAAAGTCTAGGTAACTATTTCAGTAAATCAGAGAGACAGATTCTTTATAGTACCCAAAAGCCAGGAATAGTTCAGAGAGTCAAATTTTTAGTTAGAAAGGAATAGACCTATTAAGAGAAAAACTGTATAATAGAAAGAAAACTGAAGCAGCAAATTGGACTAGTTAGGGTAATGCTAGCTGCTGTAACAAGCACCAAACTCTCAGTGACTTAGCATTACTGAAATTTACTTCTTTACATGTTCCTAGTCAACCTGCCAACCTGCCAAGTGGTGACTTGGGCACCCATACTCTTTCTGTTTTGTGGCACAGCCTCTGAAACCTTTCCATTCAGTCAGAGAATGGAGAAAAGGAGTGAAGAAGGGATAATTGCTCCTTAAGATTCTTGGTCCTCAAGTGGCACACATGCCTCCCACTCAAGAACTAGTCCCATGGCCTTACCTCAGTGAAGGGTGAGGAGATTGGGACAGGTAGCCCCTGATGGTGCAACTCTTCCCAGAAACAACCCTATACCTGGATGAGGGAGCATGAGTCTTTGGGAGATCTTCAGCCACTGGCTACACAAATAGGACCTTCTTTAGTCCTCTAGGCCTCACATTAATCAGTTTTGCTTATGTATCACAGAGGATTGAAGTGGAGAATATATTTGGGAAAAGAACAAGAAAAGGTGCTTAACTTCAAATGGTAAAGTTTCAAATCATCACAGTTTAAAATGTTACCATAAAAATATTGTGCACCAAGGTACTAAGATACCCTATTTCTGTAGTTTTACTTCTCCTATTTTGTTGTTGCTGTGTGTGTGTGTATTTTTTTTTGCATAATATTTTACAAACTCATAAGAACAGTATTTATTGAGTTATTTTTTCCTTTCTTTTTCATGCAAGATACCATGAAATGGTTTCTGAGTTGTAGCCCTCAAAAAGTGCGAAGAGTCTTTTCAATGGTGTCATCTGAAATAGTTTCTACTGCTATTCTGATGTGTCAAATACATTGTCTTAGCATGGAACTCCGATGTGAAAGTACCTGATAGGATGAATCAATATTTTCTCTGGAGACACTGGTTTGAAACAAAAACAAAATCTGAGCTTAGAAAAGAAATCCAGAGGCACCTGGGTGGCTTAGTCCATTAAATGTCTGACTCTGGGGGGCGCCTGGGTGGCTCAGTCGGTTGGACGTCCGACTTCGGCTCAGGTCATGATCTCGCGGTCTGTGAGTTCGAGCCCCGCGTCGGGCTCTGTGCTGACAGCTCAGAGCCTGCAGCCTGTTTCAGATTCTGTGTCTCCCTCTCTCTCTGACCCTCCCCCACTCATGCTCTGTCTCAAAAATAAATAAACATTAAAAAAAAAAACTTAAAAGAATTAAAAAAAAAAAAGAAAATGTCTGACTCTTGATTTCAGCTCAGGTCATTATGTCATGATTTGTGGGATTGAGCCCTGTGTTGGGCTCTGAACTACAGTGAAGAGCCTACTTGGGATTCTCTCTCTCTCCCTCTCTCTCTCTCTATCCCCCCTCCCTCTCTCCCTCTCTCTCTCTCTCAAAATAAATAAATAAGCTAAAAAAAAAAAAAAAGAAAGAAAGAAAAGAAATCCAGCCAGTTAAGTCTCCCTAGTGAAGGTGTTCTTGTATGGAGCCTATGTTTTGGGTTTCTAGTTTTGACTCCTAAACTTCCAGTAATTTTGCTGAGGATCTGTCCATATCAAACATACACAGCAGGACAAATTGTTTTGCATTTACTTGAGGACTAAAGCATCAAAACCTCTCTCTTCTCTCTCAAGGTTTCCCTTCTGCCTTTAGAATGGAGTATGGAAATAAGATGTTAAATGGTGGAGTCCATTATGCTGAGTTATGGATGGAACCTGCCGTGGCGACTAATTAAATCAGCATACCTGCAAACTTGTGTTCTTGTTGGCCCAAACAGATTCAGGCAGATTGGTCAAAGATAGAATTAGCAAACATTTAGTTAATTTTGAAATAAATTTAATTTCTTGTTTTAAATGGCTGCCAGTTAATACCAGCTTTCTGGCTGTGATGGTTGATATACATATTTATTATCATTCCAACAACATGATAGTTTTTGAATATCTACCATATAGAAAAGCATGTAGGGCACACTATTGGAAATATTAACAATAATGAACATAATCTCCAAAACTGAGTACTTGTGACTCATCCCCATTTCTAGGTAGATGCATGTAAATATTTTAATAATACCAGTTGTAGTGCCTGTTTAATTTTTGTCAAAACTCATTCACATACAGCCTCTCATGTTTTAATTGTTCAGCTCCGCAGTCTGAGGGGCAGGCATTACCAGGTCCATTTTCCTGGTGTGGAACTGGAAGCCCAGAGAAGCATAGCCCTGCCAGAGATTCACAGTGTGTGAGATCCAGGACTAAAAGTAGTGCTTTTTCCATGACACCTCTCTACCTCCTTGTATGATAACCTTCTGTGAAAAAGAAATAGCTCCCTCATAGAGGCGCTTTCTTATACCTAAGTTGGGTAGGGAATTTACGCTTGAGTAAGGAGGAAAAGATCGTAGATAAAACCTGAGTGTTGGAGATAGATTAGAATATTAACCCTGACATTTACTAATTGTGTGATCCCATGGGAGTTACTTAACTTCTCTGAGTCTCAGTTCTCCCTTAAATACATGGATTTGTTGAGATTTATAAAACAATATAAGGGAAACAATTAGCACAGTGCCTAGTACACAGTAAGCACTCACTGACTAGTTCTTATTATTTTATTGAGATATAACTGATATGCATCACTGTATAAGTTTAAGGTGTACAACATAATGGTTTGACTTACATAGTTTGTGAAATTATTACCTCAATAACTTTAGTTAGCATCCATCGTTTCATATAGATACAATGAAAGCAAAAGAAAAAAACCTCTTTTTTACTTGTGATGAGAACTCTTCTGATTTGTTCTCTTAACGACTTTCTTATATATCACACAGCAGTTTTACTGTAGTTTTCACGGTGTACATTATATCTATAGTACTTATTTATCTTATATCTGAAGTTTGTGCATTTTGACCACCTTCCTCCAATTCCTCTCCCTCCTACACCCTGCTTTGTATAACCATAAATCTTTTCTCTAGGAGTTGGATTGTATTGTTTTGTTTTGTTCTGTTTGGTTTTGTTGAGTTCCATGCATAAGTGAGATCATACAGTATTTGTCTTCCTCTGACTTATTTCACTTAGCATAATTCCCTCAAGTTCCATCCGTGTGGTTGCAAATGGCAGGTTTCCTTTTTTCATGGATGAATAATATTGCATTCTATATGTATACCACAACTTCTTTATCCATTTATCCATTGATGGACACTTAGATCACTGCTATGTCATTGCTATTGTAAATAATGCTGCTATGAATATGGGGGTACAAGTACCTTTTTGAGTTAGTGTTTTTGTTTCCTTTGGCTATATTCCTAGAAGTGGAATTGCTGGATCTCGTGGCAGTTCTATATTTAATTGTTGGAGGACCCTCCATACTGTATTCCATATTGGCTACACCAGTTTAAGTTCCCATCAACAGTGCAGAAGTGTTTTCTTTTCTCCATAACTCTGCCAGCATTTGTTATATGACTTGTCTTTTTGATGGCAGTCATTTTAACAGGTGTGAGGTGATATCTTTTTGTGGTTTTGATATGCATCTCCCTAATTACTAGTGATGTTAACATCTTTTCAGGTACCTGTTGGCCATTCATAAATCATTTTTGAAAAAATGTTCAAGTCTTTTGCCTATTTTATCTTTTTTATTAAAAATTTTTTAATGTTTACTTATATTTGAGAGAGAGAGAGAGAGAGACAGAGCATGAGTGGGGCAGTGGCAGAGAGAGAGGGAGACACAGAATCCACACCAGGCTCCAGGCTCTGAGCTGTCAGTGTAAAGCCCAACGCAGGGCCCGAACCCACGAACTGTGAGATCATGACATGAGCTGAAGTCAGACGCCCCAGTGACTGAGCCACCCAGGCATCCCTCTTTTGCCTATTTTCTAATTGGATTGTTTTGTTATTGAGCTGCTGTATGAGTTCTTTATATATTTTGGATATTAGCCCCTTATCAGATATATGGTTTGCAAGAGTTTTTTTTCATTCCATAGGTTGTTTTTTCACTTTGTGGATTTTTTTTTTCTGTGTAGAAGCTTTTTGGTTTGATGCTTTTACACTTGTTTATTTTCAATGCTGTTGCTTGTGCTTTGGGTGTCCTATCCAAAAATCATTGCCAAGACCTGTGTCAAGGAGCTTTCTTCCTGTTTTCTTCTAGGAGTTTTTTATTTCAGATCTTTAATGCATTTTGAGTTCACATTAGTGAGTGGTGTAAGATAGGGATCTAGTTTCATTCTTTTGCATATGAATTTCCAGTTCTCTCATCACTGTTTATTGAAGAGACTGGCTTTTCTCCATTGAGCATTCTTGGCTCCCTTGTTAAATATTAATTTACTGTATATACTTAGGTTTATTTCTGGGCTCTTCATTCTGTTCCATTGATCAATTTGTCTGTTTTTATGACAGTACCCAACTGTTTTGATTTCTATAGCTTTATAGTGTAGCTTGAAATTAGGAAAGTGTGTTATTTTAATTTTAATATACGAAATTGTTTATGTATTTCATAGCAGTGGTGAGGCAAGGAGAATTGTAAATTGGTATCTCTTGTGGGAGAATAAAGGGAGGGTAAGAGGTGAAACCTGTATCAGCCTTTCCATGGAAGGCACAGAGACAGAGAGGCCAAGATTCTGTGTCCAGTGGCTGGGGACAGTCCAGCTCTCCCGCACACAGGGTTTAGGCTTAGCTGCCTTGGGATCAGGTGTTGGTTCAAGTAAAACAAAAACTATTCACCACAGAGAAGACCCATGAGGGAGTGTTGGATAAAGGAAGGCCCTGCCAAATTGTGGTTAGTTATGAGGGGCCAATCTCAGCCTGCTGAGTGATGCCCACAGTTGGGAAGAAAACCTGAGAATTGTACGGTAGCAACTGAAGTAACTGTTGGTTTCACCATTTCTTCTTTGCTCAGACCTATTGGCTACCAGTACCTGCATGGCAAATAGTAGTGAGAAATACAGGAAACTTGGGGAAGGGAAGACGGCTTCCCTGAAAGGCTGAAAGAAGGGCCAGTGGCTGAACTGGCACACATGGTTTGATAGGTTTGGGATCTGTTCTTCTTTTCATGTATTCATGGATAATTTCTGGGTCAGATGCATCTAATTTTTGTAGGAACAATAGCTACACTCGTGGAGATTACCATGCAGTCAGGGTACCCTGTACCTTGGTGAAAATTTTAACTTCTCTAACTCTTTTTCAAGTTTAAATCTTATCATTCTGATTTCATATGTAGAATTATACTAGGTTGGAGTCTCTGGCAGTGCCTACTGTGGATGGATCTTGTGAGGTGTCACAAGTAATTTGTTATTAATAATAAAACCATAAATTTTTTTGAATGATTCACTTAATGAGTGGACTCAAGGCTATTCCTATAACTCTTACTTTCTTTCAAATATACTTTTCAGGAGTAAGAGAGAAAGAGAGTGGAATGATAGCAAGAACACACACATGGGTGTGATTGCTTAAATTACACTTAGGTGCACTGAAAATCTCTGCCAAAGTGAGTCCTTTTCTGATATGCAGTTAGCAGTTATGACAATAGCTATTTATTAGTTCTCTGCTACTCTGCATATTTTTAAGCTGTGGAAATTGGAGTGAGCTTTGAGAGTGTACTTGAGTTTATTGAAATTGGGGTGACCTATAGAAGTGTCTTTTGGTTTGTCAAAATTGGGATGGGCTATGGGAGTATATTGCACATGAAATTTATTGATTAATGGTCAGCTCTTAATAAGACCTCAGTTTTTATGTCAACACCGTCTTGAGCCCCTTGGGAGCAGAATTTGCATTTCCTTTACCTTTGTGTGCATTGATTGATCACAGTTCCAGTCAGATAGAAAGATTTATAAATATTCAAATGGCAGTTTAGTTTTTTAGTGTGTTGAGGGATAGCTTGAGGACTAGGTTAGTTAACTGTTACCCAAATAAAGCAAGACAAATAGCCAAGAAACACTGTCTGCTCAAGCATATAGCTTTTCTTTATTGAGTGAGAATGAAAAGATATGTACATTTTTTTAATGTGGAAGCTGACAAATTATACTTTGAATCATGTGAAGCCTCTAAACTTCACTCAAGTGGGTCTTTATTTACTTTTTAAAAGTTTTATTTATTTAGGTAATCTTTGCACCCAACATGGGGCTCAAACTCACAACCCTGAGTTGAGAGTTGCATGCTCTTCCGACTTACTGAGCCAGACATCCCTGGGGTAGGTCTTTAAAAAGGCAGGAAAGTCAAACAGCATTAATCAGGAAAAAACAAAACTTACTAAGAAGTAAACTAGCAATGGTTTGTGATAGCCCTTGGCTGCATTTTTGGGGAGCTCCATATGCTTAGGTTGTATCACTTATTTATCAGGCATCTATGGAGAATGTAGTGTTCTACATAACTTAATTTTCTGGATTACCCCTTTAAGTCAAATTAAGAGATAAAAATGCCAGATTTGGGATGAAAATCTCTATAAAATGTTGAAAGATCTCAATCCAGAGGACAGTGAACCCAATTCAACTTTTTAATGCATATTCATCACCTCGTTTTTTAAATTCTACATTGTAGGATTACTGAGTTTCACTAAAGAAAAGAAACACTACTATGTTAAAGGAACACATCACTTCTAATATTGATTTCAATTTCTGAAACATTAAAAAGTGAAAACATATATCTAAAAATTGAGGGCAAATGGTAGTAATGTGCTTTTTTAGACCAAATTGTGTAGGGTTATTGAATATATATATAGTTCATCAGTTTAAAAGATCCCAGACTTTACTGTTTGAGCAATTTGTTTGCTCATTGTAGGTTTTCTTGTTTCCAGTACAACCTCCGCTGGAAACAGCATGTCAGTCTGTTGCCCTTGCCCACCCCTTAATATTTGCAATTTCTAATATGCTCCTGAGTGGTAAGCCAGTTTGTTACATAAAGTTAGGACTATTTGTAAAATTAGGGGCTTTCCAGCAAACTGTACAAATTTGAATGTATTGACTGTGTGGGGCTCCTTCTTTGCTGCGCCCCAGTTTGGAGCTTGTCTTGGATCTTGGTAGCCAGATTTGCTATCAAATTGCAGTGTATAGGTTTTAAAAAACACCTTCCTCACCCAGGTGACCAAGAAAGAGTACTAGGTGTTAGGATGATAATTAAAACAAACACATACACACACACACACACACACACACACACGCAACAGAAACAAAACCCCTCAAAACGCAAAAACAAAAACTACCCCTCCCATCTCCACCAGACAACTATCCTCCTTCTCCAAAAAAGGATAAGTAATACTGAAACATCAAGGACAGGGACAAGTAAGGAAGGAAAGTTGGGAGCAAGAAAAGGTCTAGAGAAGATGTCAAGAACTGGTAATTTTGAATACCACTTTATTTTGTTTTATGCTTAAAATGACAAGAGTGGTGATTGATTCACAACTTTTATGGAGCTAAGTGAATGTAAAGGAATGAATCATTTCCAAATGATATTAATAAAATAGAATTTAACCATCACTTTAAATAATTAACTGTTTTTAAACTTTAGATATTTTCTTCAGCCAATACCTAAACTACTGTATTAAAAGGAAACTGAACTATGCCTGTGTATAGTTTATCATTTACAACACCTTTTCCTGGTTGCCAATCAGCTAAGATATCTATGTTTACTGAATAAGAGTGTTCCTATTAGTCAGGTCCAAAGTACACATAACTGTATTGATAAGGGAAGACCTCTCAAATGAGTTACTGACACTGATATCTCTAGAGAAATTGGAATGTATCCTTATGTGGGTGTTTGAAAAGATGACAGATTGTTTTCTGGTGAGCTGGGTTGTTAAAAAGACCCAGAGAGAAGTTGTGGATGAGGACTGGTAATGTTTTAGGTGCTGTACAAGTGGACAGGCATGACCTCATGGCTGAGCTAGTTAGTGTTGGATTTAGCCTCTCAATCTTTAACCTGATCCTGAAAATAGAGATAACATTGTCCGTCACATTTTTTTTTTTAATTTATTTTTGGGACAGAGAGAGACAGAGCATGAATGGGGGAGGGGCAGAGAGAGAGGGAGACACAGAATCGGAAACAGGCTCCAGGCTCTGAGCCATCAGCCCAGAGCCTGACGCGGGGCTCGAACTCACGGAACGCGAGATGGTGACCTGGCTGAAGTCGGATGCTTAACCGACTGCGCCACCCAGGCACCCCTTGTCCGTCACATTTTAACAGCATCATCTGTGCATCTTGTTGCATTTTCTTTAGAATAGTAGCATAGCTAGAGTGGACCTTCTCAGGTGAACATACCTAGTGTCTGAACTTGACCTCTTCTTAAGAATGTATGTTGAACAGATGTGTTGTATATTGTCTCAACTGTATTTTAAGCTCCTTGAGGTATTTGCTTCTTTATATATTCTACAATGACATGATTGCAGTAAATGTTCAATCAGTATTTTGAGTGAATGCTGACTTAATTTTTAAAAGCTATTTCAGTACAGGTACTATGAGAATATTTATCATAGGTGACCCTACATATATGAAGATCACTGACACGACTCACTAAAATGATACTTGGAGTTCTTTGCTTTGCAGCGGTAAATGATTGGGGGCTTCCCCATGGTAATGGGTACTATGAAGACCTGGCTGACTTTGGAGGGGTGCAGTGATGCTTTTGGAAGTGAAAGAGACCCAGCATAACTTGGCCTCAAAGGCCTGCCAGTCGTTAAAGATTATTATTATTTTTTTTAATAGAGGTAAATCTTGGCTTTCATTCAAATATAATGTTGACCCATGTTGTAATGGCTGAATTTATGTGTCAACTTGGTTAAATCACAGGACCCAGATATTTGATCAAACATTATCCTACATGTTTCCTTTAAAGTATTTTCTTAGATGAGATTAACATTTAAATCAGTAGACTTTGAGGGCAGCATATTACTCTTCATACAGTGGGTAGGTTTCATCCATTGGGTTGATCCGATCAGTTGAAGACCTTAATAGAAAAAAGACTGACTTCTTTGGAGGAAGAGGGAGTTCTGCCAGCAGATTGCCTTTGACCTTTAGCTACAGCATTAACTCTTCCCTGGGTCTTCCACCTGCTGGCCCACCCTGCAGATTTTGGATTTGTTAGAGTCCACAGTCACATGAGCCAGTGCCTCTCTATGTCCATCTTTATCTACTATCTCTATCTCAATCTCTCTTCTTTTCTCTATCCCCACCTCTATCTCTATGTCCACCTCTCTCTATTTCTATCTCTATATAGACATAGATTTATTATATGTATATATAAAATATTTACAAGTGTTCTTCATATATATATATGATATTCTATCATACATATAGTATATATAGAGATATATATCTAATCAAAATTAAAAAAAAACAAATATATTCTATCATCTGTCTATCCATCTGTCTATCTACCTATCCATCCACTATTGGTTCTGTTTCTCTGGAGCCCTAACTAATACACATGTCAAATATATTGTTTAACTCATTTGTTAATAAGAGAACTAGTAAGATATTACAACTGGTTCAAAAGAGAAATCAAAGTAGCAAAACTTTGATAAACAAAGAATGTTTCAAGAAAAATTACATTATTATTTATGGATAATCTGGGCCTTGGAAAATGGTAAGATTAGTCATCCAATTTGAGAGATTTTATTTTGAAGCAAATTCCATTTGTGAGAGTGAGTGTGAATGTATGTTGTTGACACAGATTTAGCGACTGAATGAAACTCTTTATCATATTTCCTTAGCACTAAGTCTCTCTAGACATTGCTGATATGGCCCCTAGGGCTATCCTACTGGAAAGAATTTAAAACTTCCATATCCTGAAATTTGATTCTTCCTTATTTAAGCAACCAAATCTTTTTGGCCTTCCTAGAACTTAGCATTATATTTATACAGCTGAAGAATGTACCTATTTAAATAATTCGGGGCTGTAGGGCTACAATTTTAGAACTTCTTCTCCTGATCGGTTGATAAGACAGATTTCTAAACCCAGTTATAGAAGACATTATAAATCTTAATTTAAAAATATCAAATAATAGTGAAACATGAAAAGCAATAAAATGGTAAAATAATAAGCTAGTCAAATTCTAGTGTTTATGAAAACAACTCACAAAGAGCCAGGCAAAAGCCTGTAGTAAATATTAAAGAAAAGCAATTTATTACAGCTGTTATAAACAAATGCCACCGTATTAATTTTGTATTGTTAAATTACCACAAATTTAACAGCTTAAAACAACACAGTCATTTTCTTGCTGGCTGCTGGCCAGGGGTGGTGATTCTCAGCTTCTAGAAGCTGCCCATGTTCCTTAGTTTGCCATCCCCTTCCTCTGTCCTCAGAGCCAGCAGTGGTGGGCTGAATCCCTCTCATGCTTCAGATTTCTCCTGCCTTGTCTGCCACCTCATCTTCTGAGTGCAACAGGGAAGGGTTCTCAGCTTCCAAAGACTCCTTTGAATAGATTTGATCCACCTGGAAAATCCAGGCTACTCCATTCTAAAGTTCCTAATCTTAATGTCTTTGCAAATTCTCTTTGTTATAGTTAAGGATTTTGGGGATTAGCAAGTGGACATCTTTGGGAGGGAGAGTTACTCTGCCAACTCCTAGCCATGTTGTTAATCATGTGCCACATACTTGTTGACCTTAATGTAGGTGAATGCTTGAGCCTAACAGTGATGGCAAGAGAAAACTGGCAAGGGCAGAGTAAGATGAGGAAGTTTTAAAAAACCTTGAAAGTGGAAAAGGATGCCTTTTAAGGGGTCTTGTTCTGGTGATTTGAAAAGCATGGTTTCACCTAAGTGACATTTAAATACAAACAAAGCAAGGAGTTTGTTTAAATACAAAGTAAGGAATTGAGTGGAAGCCATTGGGACAGGAAACAGTGAGCTGTTGGGGGAGGGGGCTGGCAGGCAACGTGGGCAGCTTCTGCCAGAGACTTCTGCTTGACCACAGGATATTGTGGTTGGGGTCACTGGTGAAGACTAGAAGAGACTTAACAGATATGAATTTTGTCCTACTTGATGTTTCTTGGTGAGATTCTTTGTTTTTTATCTAGCAATCTGTATCTTTAAGAAATAGTATTTTAGAGATTCCACTATAGTTTTTCTGAACGTACTGTTTTTCACTGGTAGGGAGTCAACAAAGTCTTCTAATCAGTTTTGATCCCAATATTTGAAAGTGTGATCCTATTCTTTTCTTTTTTAAAAATGTTTATTTATTTGCTTTTGAGACTGAGAGAGAGAGAGCACGAGCAGGGGAGGGCAGAGAGACAGAGACGGAGAATCCTAAGCAGGCTCCACACTGTCAGTACAGAGGCCAACGTGGGGCTCAGAGTTGTGAACCGTGAGATCATGACCTGAGCCGAAATCAAGAGTCGGACACTTTACCCACTGAGCCATCCTCATGCCCCAAGTGTGATCCTGTTCTAAACAAATGTACAGTTTATCTTTCCTTGAGAGAAAGCCCTCATGCATATGCCTTTGGAGAGAAGATCACCTGTGTATACAGAAATTCTGGAGAGAATGAATGAAGTATGTTAGAAGAATTAGTTATTTATTTAGGGGCTTATATTCCTGGTCCTTGATGTTTATGTACTATTATTGGTAGACTTGCTTTCACCTTAAGATGTGAGTACCGATTTTAGGTTGGCAGAAAATGAGGAGCCTCATATCCCCATGTGTATTACTCTGGGAAACACAAATCAGTACTTATCTGTTACTTAAAACAATACAATATGGCTGAAAAATCAATATAGCTTTTTGTTGAACAAGACTTCCTTTGGAACCAATTCCCTGAAGTGGCTCCCACAGCCTTTCTGACCTCTAGATGTTTAGTGAGCAAATTCTGCAGGGCAGAGGTCAAATATGTGTTCTGAGCCGCTCCAGGCTAGACTTTAGATTTCCTTTTGACGTCGGGAGCTAGATCATAGACATATGGCTCTTAACTGTTACCTTACATGGAACTAATCGGCAACATTTGTTCTGCATTTAGAGCTCTTCCACATGGATCCTGTACCCCAAACCTCAAACTTTTCCAAACTGCTGAAGGACAGGGTCTTTTTTAAAATAGCCTAACCAAGGGGCACACAGAACATAGGGATTTTTCATGCTTTCGGGGGCCTGGATTTTTCCTTTATACGGGGGGCCTGGTCTTGGCCCGTCTCAGTGGCTACAGCTATATATTCTCCACCAGTCATGGCCAATTTTTTTTTTTTTTTTTTTTTTTAGCATTATTAACATCTTGCTCCTGTAATAGCCCACATGGTACTTAAAAAAATACATGTGATTTTATTTTATTTTTTATTTTTTGTAACAGCTTTATTGAGATAATGGTTTCATGGGTTGATGCACATGTCCTAACTCACCAAATTATATACATTAAAAATGTGCAGTTTTTGTATATCAATAAGAACAGTAACAATAACTGTGAATGGTTGTTTTAAAAAACCATCTTAGCGACAAGAACAAGATTGTGAGACTTATAAGCAGAAAAAAATTTCCTAGGCAATTGAAGAAATCTTTTGTTATCACATGCGAGATCAGCTCTACTGGCTGAAATGTAAATGAGGACAATACAGATTGTGTTTACTCTTCACATTTGTGCACGTCCTGAGGATGGCAATCGACCATACGATAGATGTAATCCAGGCAATACCATGCTTTCTTATTACTGCCTCTAGACAATAACTATCACTTGCCTCTCAAAATGAGTGCCTTCCAAGAAGAATGATCTCAAGTTACTATCTCAGATCCTTCTAATATTTTGCATTACCGCTTGCTTCAACAGCATCGTTTATTACCTATGAGACAAGCGGCAGCACACATCCATTTTAATAACCCCTTGGATCAATTTCAATTCACGTCATTTGTAGTGTGTATTTCTTCTGGGAATTCAAATGGCTTTGACGTCATTCTGCCAGGTTCATAAATTACTGAGGGACATAACTTTAAAAATGCACCCTTTTCTTGGGCAACTATGGGCGGCATGAGGGAATTGGGTTATGATAAATAGCTATTCGAAGGGCATAAATTGGGAGCTAGCAACCCTGAAACTAATACTGTTCCTGGAGAAGTTTGGAGAGGTTCATGATGCAGGTTGACACAAAACACGATGCTTGATACAGCTTATGATTTCCCTTCTGAACTTTGAAATGAGGTATTCACACTCTTTAGCTGGAGTCAATGTGAGGCATCCAGCTCTTATTACTGTGGTTTCCTCAGACTGCTTGGGAAGGGAAAAATGGGCTGTTCTTTTCTCCATTCTTAGAAAGATGTTTAGCTATTTTTTTACATTTACCTCTAAAATGTAAAAGGAAAACCCAAAAAGTTTAACTACCTGCCCATGTATTAGCATGAGTAGAGATATCTGTTTCACAGATAGATATCTGACTCTCAGTGTTACTGGAAATATTATTTCTTGTTTTGTGCATCTTTCCTTTTTTATTTCAAGTATCAACTGTATTTACTGCATGGTTTTATCAAACAATCATTCAAAATACCACTATACTGTGATTAATAGTTTTTAAAGCACTTTCATATAATAGTCTTATTTGAGCTACTTAGGAACCCTGAGAGGCTCACATTATCATCATAAAATCACAGATGACCAACTCTTGATGTAAAAAGGTAAGGGATGTGCCCAGGTTACTGGTTAAAAGAGTGGTAGAGACAAAATTAGAAGCCAGATCCCCTGACTACTTTAGTCCAGTGTTCTTTTCCCAAAATGTCGAAAAGTCTTCCATTAGGAATGACTAAGAGGAGGGGGATGTTGGAAAGGTAACAGAATTCTTGTTATTTACATATTAATTTAGAGGACAGACATTGTCTTATACCTCCTCCCTGGATATGTCAAGATCTGGTTCAATTCTAGGAGCAAGGAGTGTGGTAGGGCTGATAAGGGGAAATGCAGAAGGTTCCAAGGGAAAGAGAGGTTCCCTTTCTGGGCTCTCCATAGAAACTTCTATGCCTTTGGCAAAAGATTTTCTGTCATCATCTAGCACAGCACAATGGGTTTTGGATCATTGGAATTTGTACTAATATCTTCTGCAGGATGATTAGCTTATTCTAGAGGTAATGAACTTGACTCTAGAGTGGAGATAAGGTGGTAAGCAGGTCTTCTCTGTCCTTCAGCTCAGAGTCAGTGGGTTTCTTGTCCCCCACTAGAGGAGGCTCCCTCTTTGCTTGCCCATTACCTCTACTTTTTAGGGTTCTACTAAGTGAATTTAGAGTACCATCTTAGGACTCAGTTTCTTTCCAAAGGCTCAGGATAGCCAGAGTTCAGATCACCTTTGCTCTGCTATGGAATGTCCTGATAACCTTGTGTCTTGGGAGGCTACTCTGTGCTTGGGTGGACAGTTTAGGTAAATGGCTGCTTAGTGTTTTTGAAATATCTGTGTTTCCATTCAGAAGATTGGGTATTTTGCTTATTCTTTGTCATATTGTAGAAATGGGGCTTTAGCTGGAATTAATTTTATATTTGCAATTGACCCAGAATTTGTGTGTGGATGTGTAATATGGAAGGTGTATGCATGCTCTGTTCTTGTAAGGGATGATAATAGTCAGAGCAATTTTACCTGGAAAGGAGGGAAGGATGGAAATGACCTGGTGGCCCACAGACAGTGACTGGTTTTCATTCAACTTGCATCCCCAATTCCATACCAGAATTAGTGCTTAGTAAATGAGGATCAGCAAGGGACCAAATAAGCGTTGTGGAGCAGGTTCCTGCTCAGGTTACTGGACACAGTCCTTGTCGTCCTCCAGAGAAGTTCTGACTCATAATTCCTATTCAGTGCCTCAAGTCATCTGTCTCCAATGGGTTCTGTGAGGTCCCTAGACTTCTCTGCCCCTGCTATTTCTCCTAGCCCCTCATCTCCTTCCCTCTCCTCAGGCTTTCCAGGCCAGCAATGCTGTACTATTTGAATGTTCTCTAGGGTTCCATTCTTTGTCTCAAGCAGAAGCCCTTGCAAACGTTTTTTCCTAGTCTGGAAGAGGATGAGTCAACAACTCTGTGCACAGAAGAACTAGAAAGTCATCAGTGGGAAAGCCTGATGCAGGCCTCTTCCATCTCTTCTCCCAATTACTGCTTTCATCTTAGACAAGTCTGCATCTGCCTGAGAGTATGTCAGAGGAGAAAATATAGCGTAGACAACTCCATCTCCAACCCACAGCATGGTTGGTCAGGGATAGAAGGAGGCAGCTTGGCACAATAGAAAGGTCATGGTATTTGAAGTAAGATAGATGTGGCTTCAAATCCTGTCTGTTATTTACTAGCAGGAGCCTTGGGCAAATAACCCCACCTCCTTGATTGCCATCCTGCTCCTTGTGAAGTGCATGTGGTAATTCTTCCCTGGAAGGTGGTTGTGACAGTGTGTAAAATCCCTGACACGGTATTTGATAAGTATCTAGGATGATCATGATTAGTATTAACCTCTCACCCTCCTGTAAGCCTGAGTTCTTTCAAACCCTTGGATCTATTTGATCCCATTTATGCTTTGAAACTGAGAATCAGAACCACATCCCAGTCTCTGATCAGATATAGAGGGGTTATGAGACCACAGGCCAAGTCACCCAGAATGCTCAGTGCCCTGAGTGATCCACCAAAGAGCATGGGATGTGGGCCTTACAGAAACAGTGCATAACACAACTACTTGCTTCTGGGGCTTAAAAATGCAGACTAGGGATTTCCCCAGCCAACAGCTGGAGATATCCCAGACAGTATTGGAAACCTAGACTGAGACTGCAGTGAAATTGGAGGAATAGGAAATGGTTGCTAGCCACCATTGTAGGAGCCCTTCATGGACTGGATCTTGTTTCAGTCCTCTGTACTTCTCTAGGTCTGAGCAAAGAAGTTGGAGAGATCAGGAACTCAATAAATATTTGTTGACATTGGAGCTACCAGTGAATAGCCAAGAGATGAAATGTAATACTCATCTTTAAAGGCCTGTCATTAGAGAGAGAGTGTTGGTTTACAAAACATATGCTTGAAGTGGCGAGGGATCAGTGTTTTAAGAAAGGGTAAGCACACTTTTCACCACTTGACAAATAAGGAACTCAAGACCCAGAAAGAACAAATACAGACCTGGGAGAGGGACAGTGGTTTGCTGACTCTTACTTCTAAGCTCTCTTCCTAGAACCCAGTATCCAGTTTCCCAGGCAGAGGTGCCCCTCAGAGCAGCTATATCTTGCCCTTTCACAGTGGGTCTTCCTGTTGCATTCTGGGATGAGCGTTTCCCAAGAGAAAAGACATTGGTTTGAAAAATTGGGCTTCCCATCCACGGGGCCACCATTATGTGTCAGGGGTCTGACCTTCTTTCCTACTTGAAAGAGGTGGTATCCCTTGTCCAAGGTTTTACCTTCCTCTGCTCTGCTTGTTGTAATTTCCTCTTTCTCAGATTAATTTCTTTTACTAACCTGGGAATTATTTCATTGATGGTCTGTTCTCTAAAAGCTAGAAGGTTTGAAAAATGTGTATATATTTTTGCTAGTCTGATGGGAACCAATTCAAAATAATATCCTGTCCATACTCTAAGAGTGTGGTCCTTTCTCTCCTAGCACTCCAGGGTTGCCAATGAGAAATAGGATATCAATATGTACCGTTGTAGGTAATCTGTTATTTCTCTTTTCAAGCTTGTACTATTTTACTCCTCACTAACTTTGATGTTCTAAAATTTCACCACAGTATAGCAAATATAATTTAATTCATCTTGCTTGGCACTTGGGCCCTTTTCAATTTGAGACTTGTGTTTTTAGCTCTGGGATTTTTTTCCCCTAAGATTTCTTTACTTACTTTTGTCTCTCTGTGCTTTTTTTGTTTTTCTCCTTCGAAACACCTGTTAGACATATATTGAAATATCTTGATCCATCCTCCTTGTCTCTTAACTTTTTTTTCATATTTTGGAAGTCTGTTTTTTTATATTTAACATTGAAGTACATTTGACATACAGTGCTGTATTAGTTTCAGCTGTACAACATAGTGATTCAACAATTCTATACAATACTCAGTGCTCACCACAAGTGTAGCCACCATTTGTCTTTATACAATGTTATGATATTATTGACTATATTTCCTATGCTGTACTTTTTGTCTCCGAACTTATTTATTTTATAACTAGAAGACTGTACCTTTTAATCCCCTTCACCTATTTGCCCCTTCTCTCATCCTTCTTCTGTTTGGCAACCCTCAGTTTGTTCTTTGTATTTATGAGTCTGTTTCTGGTTTTTGTTGTTGTTGTTGTTGTTTGCTTTGTTTTTTTAGATTATACATATAAGTGAAATCATCTAATATTTGTCTTTCTCTGCCTGACATATTTCACTTAGCATAATGGGTCCTAGGTCCATCCATGTCGTTGCAAATGACAAGATCTCACTCTTTTTTTTATGGCTGAGTAATAGTGCGCACACGTGCCCACGCACCCTCCCCCCCCCCCCAGTATATTTTTGTCATGCGTTCTGTGAGAGTTCCTTGACTTGTTATTTCAGTTTCCCAAGTTCATATTCAGTTGAATACAATTTACTATTTAGCCCCTCTATTCCGTTTTTTTGTCCAATGATCAAAATTAATTTAAAAGATATCTAATATATTTGTGGATCCCATAAATACCAAATCCCATGTCTTGAAAATATCAATGTATTTATTCTAAATTTATCTTCTCTTTGCTCCATTTCCTTGGGTGTTATTTCCATTGAGTTTGGTGTTGGGTTTTCTAAATCATTTGGTGATTCTTGTTTATCTTTTTATCTTTGTATTTGAAAATCCCTGTTTTCCTCCCTGTTTTGCCTACCATACTATATTTCCAGTTAATATGGAGAGGACCAGGACATTCTCCCGAAAATGCTAGTAACTTGTCTTCTGGGTGTCAGGGATCCCCTCTGTGTCTCCTACTCTAGCCCCACACTCACTGTTTTAGCCAGTGGACACTGTCCCTGATGCCTGTTTCTTAGCACAAGGTTAACAGTGGTGAAGGCTTAAATGGCTAGGAATGCCAAACCTAGTCTCTGATGAATACTTCAGGGGCTTCTCCTGGTATCCTGCCTCAGTTTCCCTTGAGTTGACTTTCCCCAAGTGTTTCTACTTTGTAAGCAATTCTTGTCTCTGTGAGTTTTGGGATGTGGTTTTGTTCTGGTTTTGCTTCTGAATTGAATTGATCTAGTCTGTGGTATTTCCTTAAACTTTCTGTTTCACCATGGAACCTTTTCTTAGTTTACAAAGGATGTTTTACACATTTCAAAATACATTTTTAGTTATTTCATGGGATTTTAGGTGGGAGATAGGGAATATTTATGTGGTCAGTCAGTCATCACTTTCCTTTCCTCCCCACCCGTGCCATTTTTCTGTTTTAATGCATGAAAAAATAGACTTAAAAAAATTTTTTTTGATTGGTTACATCATCTAGTGTAACATCTGTGAGAAATCTCCTTGGAGCCAGAGGCTTATCAGAGTATAACAGTACAAACTTTTTTTGTGGTAGGCTGTGGTAGGGGCTGGGTCCTCTGAGGTAGCAGGATAAGTGTCTGAGGACAACCTTCCCCAGTCTCACCCTCTAGTGCAGGGGTCAGCAAACTTCTCTGTAAAGGGCCAACTAGTAAATATCTTAGGATTTAAGAGCCATATAATCTCTGTCACAGCTACTCATCTCTGCTGTTGTAGTGTGAAAGGAGCCATAGACAGTATACAAATAAGTCAGTTTTACTGTGTTCAAATAAAACTTCATTTACAAAAATAATCCAGTGGACAGATCTGACTGATCCATAATTTGCTGACCCCCTGCTCTAGTTCAACCTTGCTGGTTCAATTTGGGGTCTAGAGTATTATTTAGAATATAAAATATTTCTACAGATCAGAATTTTATGAGAAAGTTGATATATCAGGTAGACTCCATGTATAGAATTTCAATATCAACGTCATATTAAAAATGTGACTTATCTTTTTGTTTGTCTTGAATTGTTTTCTAAGTCAAACATTACTGGAGAGCTTAAACAAGATAGGGCCCTGTGTCATATCTGAAAATACTATCTTCTGATGGAGAATTGATAGATGTTAGAGGAAGCCCTCTCATAACTACTTGGTTATACGTTTCTGAAATGGAGGACAGGCATCCTTCATATCCCATAAATAGACTCTTTTCAGGGAGAAGGGTGGGTAGGAGTTGATGATGGGGCAGAAATGACAGTAGTGTGAATCTGTTGGTAAATAAAAAGACTTTGATAGCAACAGTGAAGAAGATGAGAAGCCACTTTGGAGGAAGCTCCTTTGGCAAGAAAATGGCCTCTCTTCACTCAGAGGAGTTTGTGTAACTGTCTGGTCCTTCGCTTTACATTTATGGAATGAAAAGCCGTGCTTGAGGTGATGCAGATGAATCAAGACTCAGACTGAGGGCTCTGGTTTTCCAGTTTGTTGCCTGTTCCATGACAGACAATGTCATGCCAAGGATATCATTAAGAGAAAAAAGTCAAAAAGTCAGTGGAGAAGATGAATTACAATTCCCCTTCGGCTATAGTTTCTTCTCTGTTAAATGGTTAATGGAAATCATGGTTCTCAGCTCTGACTATGGATTAGAATCACCTGGACAGCTTTTGAATACTTTCTACACACAGATTCAATATGAATCAAATGAATCAGTCTTTCTAAGAGGGGCCTGGGCATCAGGATTTTTTTAAAACTTTTTTTTAATGTTTATTTTTTATTTTTGAGAGAGAGAGAGAGAGAGAGAGAGAGAGAGAGAGAGAGAGAGAGAATATGAGTGGGGGAGGGGCAGAGAGAGAGGGAGACACAGAATCTGAAGCAGGCTCCAGGCTCTGAGCCGTCAGCACAGAGCCTGACGCAGAGCTCGAACTCACGAACCGTGAGATCATGACCTGAGCTGAAGTCGGACGCTCAACCGACTGAGCCACCTAGGCGCCCCTGGGCATCAGGATTTTTAAAGTTCCCCATGTGATGCTAATATGCAGTCAGAGCTGGACACTGTTGGTCTGACATTCATAGCCTTTAGTTTGGGGGGAATCTCCCAGACTCAGTTTCTATATCGCACATCTTTGTGATGATGGTTGTGGACAGTCGAGCCTGTTTCTTCTCTATGATTTCCACTTGGTCCTGAGTGGACTGGTTGGGAGTTGCCAATACCTTTTTTCCCTCTGTGTCATTTCATTCTGCCTTGACCTTTGTCACATAGTGTCTTGTGTCTTCCCTCTTCCTTCTTTTCTATGACTTTGATCAGTTCCTATCATAGTTCACTAGTCCATTTGGTAAAGAAGAGGTAATTACTATTTTCTGTCCTAAACACGGCCTAATGAGTCAAGCTTAGTGAGAACTGTTACTGCATGTTCTGAGGCTGCTCTCTGAAATCTTTATTCACATTCCTTATCACCTCCCTCCAATCAGTTCTTTCCCATTAAAAATCCTTTGTTTTTCTCAACTGTCAGATTTATTTTCTTATTTGTCTCAAAGCAAACGCTTGTCAGTGTCTCTTCTATTCTCTGGCATTATGGTAATAGCGCTAAGTATTAAAGATCATACCACTAAATATTAAAAACAGAGCAAGGGTTCACTGTTAACAGTTGTTTTCCTTTTAACTCTTGTTAAACATTGTCAGCTTTATGGATATTGACCTTGAAACTTCAGTGAAATTGTCTATTCATTGTCCACCCAAGTCAGTTACAGAAAACTTAATAACCATGTACATGAGTTGGCTACTTTCTTTACAAAGAAAGTGACTGTGTGTGACTTGAAAAAATAAAAAGTAGTTTAGCTACCTCAGTAGTTTAGTCACCACATTGTTAATGATTTTAACATTTATTTATTTTTGAGACAGAGAGAGACAGAGCATGAACAGGGGAGAGTAAGAGAGAGAGGGAGACACAGAATCTGAAACAGGCTCCAGGCTCTGAGCTGTCAGCACAGAGCCCGACATGGGGCTCGAACTCACAGACCCCAAGATCATGACCTGAGCCGAAATCGGACGCTCAACCGACTGAGCCACTCAGGCATCCCAGGAGTAATAATTTTAAATTAAAAGTTTTGCTGGTGCTTGGGCTTGTTTAATTTGGACTCTCTGAAAGGATTTGGATTATGTGCCCAAATTTTTCGTTGCAACACCTGAACATGCTCTAGGAGCTAAAAGTGCTTTGATGCTGGTGGTAGTGGTGTTACTGGGGCCTTGATGATGCTGTAACCATAATTAAGGTTAGAAATATGACATAAACCACTTATTCAGTTACTCATTCAGCAAAAAAATGAAATTACTGAGTACTTGTATGCACTAGGAGTTAATTATGATGTATGAAGATAATTCAAAGTAGATCTTTATAAGGTTTTACATTAAATTTTTGTCAATGTTTTTCACATTCGTGAGGTAGAGATAGATAATTATAGCACTGAACACATGATTAAAATGAAAGTATTCTAAAAGTAACTATTGCATTGAATATAAAAGGATTTCCACCAGTGAAATTAATTCTGGCTTTAAGCTGTTTGGTTGTTGACCTTCAATTTATCCAGCTGGCTTGCTCCTTTTTGAGATATCTTACAAGATAAAAGTTACACAGAAATTATTTAGGATTACCAAAATTTGTGAGTAGTTTGGAAACTGCAAATTCTAGACCTCCATGAACCACTTTTATTTTGTTTTATTTTATTTTATTATTTTGTTGTTTATTTATTTTGAGAGAGAGAGAGAGACAGAGAGAGAGAGAAAGAGAGAGAGAGCACAGTTGCATGCGTGTGTAGTGGGGAGGGGCAGAGGGAGAGGGAGAGAAAGAATCTCAAGCTGGCTCCATGCCCAGTGCAGAGCCCTTCACAGGGGTCGATCCCACGACCATGAGATTAGGATCTGAGTCAAAATGAAGAGTCGAATGCTTAATCTACTCAGCCACCCAAGGCACCCCTACAAACCACTTTTAAATGTGTTGGATGCCTACTGATTTTTTTCAGGATACTAGATTAATAACCATTGTTGAATCAAAAATAGATCCATCTTCCAAAATGACATTCCTGCAAGAATTCCAAAATTGCTTGTAAGTCATGTAATAGGTGTTAGACTATATCTACACAGTAAGAAATGTGTGGTGACTAATTAGCCAGGGAGCTCAATCAATATAGATCTCTAGTCTGCATGATTCAGGATGATAAAAAAGGGCTTTTTCTTCATCACAAAGGAGTTTATTTTAAATGAATACAAAATACCTTTATTAATCAGGGTGGGGTTTTTTTGAGGCAAAATAGAGAAATTCTTAATCTTACACTGTCTGGGAATGGAGTGCCACATATTAATGAATTTTATAACAGCTGCAATTTGCTACTGCAAATGCCACTTTTAAAAACTATTTTGTATTGGACAATCTTGAAAGTATGTAATTGTGTCTACTGTTGTGTCCAGTTGTGTCCATTCTTTTTTAATGGTCAATATCATTAGCATTGATAATTGGTAGTGAGCATAACTGATGTGTATAAATATTTATTAATGCAATAAATGGTTCTGGATGTCTTATTAAAGAGTTTTCATTATAAAAACATAACAAATTTTACCACCTTAACCATTATTGTGTGTATAGTTTAGTCATGTTAAGTATACTGACATTGTTGTGCACCCAGTCTCTGGGCCTTTTAATCTTGCAAAACTGAAACTATACCCATTAAACAATGACTTCTCATTTTTCCTTCTCCCTAGCCCCTGGCAACCACCATTCTACTTTCTGTTTCTATGAAATTTGACTACGTTAGTCAGATACCTCATTTGAGTGGAATCAGAGAGTATGTGTCTTTTTGTGACTGGCTTATTTCACTTAGCATGATGTCCTCAGTGTTCATCTATGTCATAACCTGGGACAGAATTTCCCTCTTTTTTTCCAGTTTCATTGAGAAATACTTGACATACATCACTGTATGAGTTTAAGTCATACAGCATGATGGTTTGATTTATATATATTGTGAAATGATTACTACAATAGGCTTAACTAACATCCATCATCTCGCATAGATACAACTTTTTCTTTTTTCTTTTTGTTAAAAGAAAGAAGAAAAAAAATTGTCCTTTTGATGAGACTTTTAGGATTTATTCACTTAACCATTTTCCCATATACCACATAGCAGTGTTAGCTATGGTCATCTCATTATGTCCCTATTACTTATTTGTCTTGTAACTGGAAGTTTGTGCCTTTTGACCACCTTCCTCCTCCCCCAAACCTCTACCTCTGGTGAGTACAGGGCTGATTTCTCTTTCTAGGAGTTTGGTGTTTTCTTTCTTTTAATTTTATTTTTTTAAGGTTCCGCATATTAGTGAGAACAAACAGTATTTGTCTTCCTCTGTCTTATTTCACTGAGCTTAATGCGCTCAGGGTCCATCTATGTAGTCACAAATGGTAGGATTTTTTTTTTAATTTACATCCAAGTTAGTTAGCATATAATGCAATAATGATTTTGGGGAGTAGATTCCTTAATTCCCCTTACCCATTTAGCCCATTCCCCCTCCCACAACCCCTCCAGTAACTGTTTGTTCTCCATATTTAAGAGTCTCTTATGTTTTGTCCCCCTCCCTGTTTTTATATTCTTTCTGCTTCCCTTTCCTTGTGTTCATCTGTTCTGTGTCTTAACGTCCCCACACGAGTGAAGTCATAGATATTTGTCTTTCTCTGACTAATTTTACTTAGCATAATACCCTCTAGTTCCATCCACGTAGTTGCAAATGGCAAGATTTCGTTCTTTTTAATTGCTGAGTAATACTCCAGTGTGTGTGTGTGTGTGTGTGTGTGTGTGTGTGCGCGCGCGCACATACCACATCTTCTTTATCCATTCATCCATTGATGGACATTTGGGCTTTTTCCATACTTTGGCTATTGTTGATAGTGCCGCTGTAAACATTGGGGTGCATGTGTCCCTTCGAAACAGCATACGTATATCCCTTGGATAAATACCTAGTAGTGCAATTGCCGGGTCATAGGGTACTTCTATTTTTAATTTTTCGAGGAACCTCCATACTGTTTTCCAGAGTGGCTGCACCAGTTTGCATTCCCACCAGCAGTGCAAAAGAGATCCTCTTTCTCCGTATCCTCGCCAACATCTGTTGTTGCCTGAGTTGTTAATGTTAGCCATTCTGACAGGTGGGAGGTGGTATCTCATTGTGGTTTTGATTTGTATTTCCCTGATGATGAGTGACGTGGAGCACTTTTTCATGTGCCGTTTGGCCATCTGAATGTCTTCTTTGGAGAAGTGTCTATTCATGTCTTTTGCCCATTTCTTCACTGGGTTATTTGTTTCTTGGGTGTTGACTTTGTCAAGTTCTTTAGAGATTTTGGATACTAACCCTTTATCTGACATGTCATTTGCAAATATCTTCTCCCATTCTGTCAGTTGCCTTTTAGTTTTGCTGATTCCTTCGCTGTGCAGAAGCTTTTTATTTTGATGAGGTCCCAATAGTTCGTTTTTGCTTTTGTTTCCCTTGCCTCCAGAGACGTGTTGAGTAAGAAGTTGCTGTGGCCAAGGTCAGAAAGATTTTTGCCTCCTTTCTCCTTGAGGATTTTGATGGCTTCCTGTCTTACATTTAGGTCTTTCATCCATTTTCGGTTTATTTTTGTGTATGGTGTAAGAAAGTGGTCCAGGTTCATTCTTCTGCATGTCACTGTCCAGTTTTCCCAGCACCACTTGCTGAAGAGACTGTCTTTATTCCATTGGATATTCTTTCCTGCTTTGCCAAAGATTAGTTGGCCATATGTTTGTGGGTCCATATCTGGGTTCTCTATGCTGTTCCATTGATCTGAGTGTCTGTTCTTGTGCCAGTACCATACTGTCTTGATGATGACAGCTTTGTAGTATAGCTTGAAGTCTGGGATTGTGATGCCTCCAGCTTTGGTTTTCTTTTTCAAGATTGCTTTGGCTATTTGGGGTCTTTTCTGGTTCCATACAAATTGTAGGATTATTTGTTCTAGCTCTGTGAAGAATGCTGGTGTTATTTTGATAGGGATTGCATTGAATATGCAGATTGCTTTGGTAATGGCAATTCTAATGAGCATGAGATGATATCTTACTGTGGTGTTAATTTTTATTTCCGTAATGATTAGTGATGTTGAGCATCTTTTCATGTTGGTCTTTTAGAGGCTGAGTAATAATTCTATGGTATATAAATACCATGCCTTGTTTATCATTTTCAATCGTCCTCTGGGTTGCTTCTACCTCTTGGCTATTGTAAATAATGCTGTATGAACATAAGTGTGCAAATTCCCAACAACAGTGCACAAAGGTAGAGTTTCACCATATCCTTACCAGCACTTATTTTTAGTTTCTGTTTTTGTTTTAGATAGCCATCCTAATAGATGGGATATCTCATTGTGGTTTTGGTTTGCATTTCTTTAATAATTAGTGATGTTGAACATCTTTTAATATGCTTGTTGACCATTTCTATATTTTCTTTAGAGAAATGCAAAGTCCATATATATATGTTATTAATCCCTTATCAGATATATGATTTATAAATATCTCTTATTATGGGTCTTGGATGTTTTTTGATCAGCTTTTAATACATTGCCTATTGCAAGGCTACTAGATGTGACTTGTTTAGTCATTCATTTATTCATTCATTCACAGAACAAATATTTATAGTACCAGCACTGTTAATATGCCTAACTTAAGTAGTTTTTCTACCATCTTTCTATATTCTTTTCTCTAACCTGCTATGAGCTGTTAAACCAGAGAAGCAAAGTTTTTATACTTGTATGCAAAATATGAGTTCATGGGGCCTGTGAAGCTCTAAATGTCTTGCTTGTTATCATCACCTTCATGAAGTTTAGTACCCGAACCTACTGGGGAGTTTTCTTGGCCTTTCCTATTTGTGTACTTGCTCATGTGTTTCTGATGCCTGTTAAGTTTGGGATGAATGAGGTGTAACTTTTCTCTCTTGGAAGGAATGGAACTAGAGTGCCATTGGTATAGTTTTTTTAGAGCATATTGTTGAGTTCCCTTCCTGTAGACTTTTATTTAAAATCTTCAGGAAAGAGAATTTAAATTTTTGTCAGCAACTGGCAAAACAAAAGAACAAAAAACAACCTTCTACTTGTTTTTTGTTTGTTTGTTTGTTTGTAGCATCAGCATCCATGTAACTTGGGTATGCTGAAACTTGGTGAAACTTGTAACTCTCTATACCAGCACAGGCAATGAGCTTTATGGACCATTCCCTACTTCATCAAGGCTGTTTGTCAAGCATATGTGGTTCAGTCTTTGGCCTTTAAAAGTGTTTATATAAATATATCTAGTTTGAATTTGAAAAAAAAACTTATGCTTTGACAGACCACATGTCTCATATTTTTGGTTTGCAGAATGTGATCACTGTAGAAGTATATAATGAGAAGTGATTGAAACCTGGACAGAGGTTGCTGCCTATATCCCATGGAAGCTACTCTCTCCTCAGTTCCCCTCTGCCAAGTGGAGTGAAGTCCCCTCCCCTCTAATCAAGTGTGAGAAGTGGGGTTAATAGACCTTGTTGTCTTCGCCTCTCCACAACCCATGCTCAGTGTACTGGGCATTGCAGAAGCTGCTATCACTGTTAGAATTGTCTTTCTTCCCTACCAATTGCCCCTTGGTGGTGCTTTGACTTGGTAAATAAGAGGCCCTAGAGCCAGTGAAACTTTGGTGCAAAGGAGCCCAGAACACTGTTCTTGGGATTACCATCTCATTTTATTTATACTGTTCTTATTAGCACATGTGCTTGAACTTTAATTCATTTTATTCACCCTGACCAGATATTAAGCACCTTGAGCCAAGAAACTGAATAATATTTGTCATTACATCTATCTCCAAAGGCCTAGAACTAGGCCTGACACAGAGTGGTTGCTTGTGAATAAATAAATAAAAGAATGAATGTGCCCTCATATCATTGGTACCTTTCTCTCATCCTTGGCATTGCTGACTTTTCATTTGTACTGAGAACTGATTTATAGGTTTTCCTTTCAGAGATAGAAACTTCAGTGTGAAAAGCAAAAGCCAGAGGAGAATGAACTTGTGCCCTTAAATCAGTAAGAGGGAACTTCTGTAAGAGAGAGAAGTATGGGCCTGGGGCGAGGGGCAGAGCTGAAATACCTAACTTGATTTGTTAAGGAAATAGAGAATGCCCAGGGCCCAGGGCTGACAGCCATTTTTTTTTTAAAGTATTGATTTCAATTAAACAAAGGAGTTTCGTGTCAGTATATGGACTTTTTATTCCTTTCCATCTACCCAGGATGCCTTTTCTTCACTATTTCAACAACTTGACATTTTAAAATTTATAGACCCACATAAAAATGATATCTTTATCCATTGGCTCTTATTAAAGAAGGCATTTGAGCTTTTGTTGCCTTTGTCATAAAGGAAGGTTATATGGTAAAATGAACCCATTCATGTGACATTTTTATCTTCACATGTGTGCTCCAGAAATGAGATTTTTAGTTTAAAAATGCAGTATTATCTTTGCATTTTGAATATGAAATTGTACACAACCACTTACTTTCTTCCTTTTTTGTCCCCCACCCCTGAAATCAAGTATTTGTATTATCGAAAAGGGAATTTAGTGTTTGAGGACTTTATTTCTTTTTTTTTAAATTTTTTTTAATGTTTATTTATTTTTGAGAGAGAGACAGAGCACGAGCGGGGGGGGGGGGGAGCAGAGAGAGAGGGAGACACAGAATCCAAAACAGGCTCTGAGCTTTCAGCACAGAGCCCAACGCGGGGCTCGAACTCACAAACCGTGAGATCATGACCTGAGCCGAAGCCAGACGCTCAACTGACTGAGCCACCCAGGTGGCTTTATTTCTTACAGAGCTAGACCTTCGTAGTTTTCTGGCCCATGGTAATCCTGTTGAAGGAGCATAAGGCAAGCTGACAGGCCACAACCTGCCCCCACACCTGCCCAGGTGGGGTGTGTGTGATATTCCTCTGGCACTCCTGGCTGCCCAGGAACAAAGGAAAGGGGAAAAACAAATGGTTAACTGATAGAGACCATTGTCCTGCAGGACCCAAGTCTCCATCACCCTCCACAGTGTTGTGGGGAAACAAAGGCAGAAGGAAATGGCAGATAGAACTAAATTTCCTCATACCCTGCAGCCCATTGACAAATACTTGAGGCTGGCAGAGTAGAATGTTTCTCTAGGAGCTCCCTACTGTCTTAATGCTAATGCTTTGTAGAGGGAAAACAACCTTAGCTTGACAATAGCTACACTTCCACTATCCTGGAATGAAAATCTCACTAGAAATTTCCCCTGGACTTTACCTCCCCTGACTCTAGTATATAACCTCATGGTCCGGGGGCAGCTCTTTGTGCCCACGGGTCCTGTCCCTGTGCGTCAATAAAATCACCTTTTTGCACCAAAGACGTCTTCAAGAATTCTTTCTTGGGTGTCGACTCTGGACCCCACTAACCCTACTATCACCCCAAAACCTCATCAATCCTACAAACAGTGAAAGGCGACCCTGACCACCAGTCACCATGAGAGTGACAAGTGCCACAGTGACTTTTGGTAAAAGTTCTCATCACAAACAGGCTTTAAAGAGAATGGTGGCATAAGAAAAAAATTACTCTTCCTTGTCAGTACTACAAATTAGATAAATTTTCAGTACTTTTACTGTTAACTTGTTAGATTGTGAGGCAAAAGAGTTTTACCATATAAACCTGACATCAACTCACATAAACTAGCATTTTTTTTTTTTTTTTTTTTTTTTACTGGCTGTGCTGAGTTTGCCGGATATTTTTACATCATAAATTTTCTACCACAAAGAAGTTATGCTGTGAACATAAACTAGTGTCAGTGTGAAACATGTTACACACAGAAGGGCACCAGTGGAATAAATGACAGGAATTATGTTCATTATGTTATTTTCTGATTTATACTTACCAATAAAAATGTTATTAATGAGCTAAGACTAATAGTCTCAGAGATGTATACCATAACTATTTGATTCTAGCGGATGCATTTAAAAACTGGAATCATTTTTGAAATCGGTGTGATTCTCACAGCAGAGATGTACATCAAATATAGCATCCTTTTTCATGCTGTGGAAAGCTCCTCTTATGTCAGGGGTGTCCTGCGATTTCATGGCGTGGTAGCATGTGGTAACCAGGAGATATGGAGTCTCCTGGTGGTAGAGACCTGGGAGGTAGCACTTAGGGCCCCCCCCCCTTTTTTTTTCAGAGAGAGAGAGAGAGAGAGAGAGAGAGAGCACACAGGTAAACAGGGGAGAAGCAGAGAGAGAGGGAGACAGAGGATCCTTAGCAGACTCTTCTCAGCAGACAGCTGAGAACCTGATGCAGGGCTTGAACTCAGATGCCTAACCCACTGAGCCACCCAGGAGCCCCAGCACTTAAACTTTTTGAGACAACTCCGTATTTCTTTCTATACCATACTGTGGAAAAGCATAAATGGAACAGTGCATGTTCAAGTGCCTTGAGAAAGTAAAATTCATTCTTTGGGTATGGTTTTTTAAAGTGCCATCCTAAAATTGTTATACTCTTATTTAATGTAATGAGCCTACTGGCTGTGCTTGGCATAAAAACCTGTTATTTAAGCAGAAAGTTTCTTTTGAAATGCTAACTGGTGTGGAAAAGGAAAAGGCTCTTCAATGCTGGAAAATGAAGTAGAAACTATCTTTAGGGGCGCCTGGGTGGCTCAGTTGGTTAAGTGCCCAGCACTTGATTTTAGCTTAGGTCATGGTCTCCTAGTTCCAGAGTTCAAGCCCTGCGAGGGGCTCTGCACTGACAGCACAGAGCCTGCTTGGGATTCTGTCTCTCTCCCCCTCTCCCCCACACACACGCACACATGTGCCATGTGCATGCGCTCACTCTCTCTCAAAAATAAATAAATTAACACTAAAAAAAAAAAAAGAAGCTGTTCTTTAATGTCAACATTTACCATAGCATCACTTCCAGAAATAAGTACTGGGATGTTTACCCTTGTTCATGTTTTGTTTTAATACATTGGAAATACCATCTTGATATATTGATTTGTTTACTATTTTGTCTGATGAAAGAGCAAAGCATCTAGTAACCTATCATATTTTTAGTTTTCTGTCATAGCTCTTTTAGAGGCTATGTTCTAAAACACCCATAGGTTTGCATTCACTTTCAACATAGGTATTCAACATACAGTCCACGAACATTTGCTGAGTTGCTGATTTGTTCTAAGATTCTCAGTTAGGGACTCTCCTATGTTTCATTTAGCTAATTCTCATGACAATACCATATGTAGGCTTGAACATGAGCATTATAAATCTCTGAGTTGGAAAACATTTTATATCCTAGGCCATTGAATGATGCACTGCAAAAGAAGAAGCATGTGAGGAGCTCCACTTGCCAAATACACAAATGTCAGGCTGTGTATGTGTGTATGATGCCCCCCCCCCCGCAGGCCTGTGTGTAGGGAAAATATGATGTATTCTATTCACCCATCGTGAGTATACAACATAGAATTCTGTTTATAAACTGCCATGTGTGGTAACAGGTATCCTGTGTCTTACATTATAGCTATTTGAGACGAATGGCAGCCTTACACCAGGGTGGGCAGGAAGAGACAGATTTAAGACATAAGGCACAGTATGTACATATATGCACGCATGGAAATTAGGGTTGGGGTGCAGGTGTATGGTTATGTATGATTTTCCATGTTTGCCAAATCTCTAAGCATTTATTGAATACTAATTTTACTTGAAAATTGAGTCCTAGGGTTTCAAATACATTTGAACACTAGGTAAAATTATGAAAATTTGTGTTTCTTTGAAATCACTTTTTTCATCTTTCATTTCAAATCATTTCTCACTTAGTGACAGTGAGGTCTACTCTAGAAAATAGTTCTTGTAACTTAAACATTTTTATATTATGAAATGTGAAATATAGATGTACATGGTGAAAACCATGCAAACGCTGTGATGAAAACTGAATTTCCCTTCTACCTCAAAGGTGCCCCAGTCCCCAGAGACTGTCAGTAGTTCCTGGTGCATTGTATCAAAAGTTTTCCATGTAATTATGTGCATATAAAAATACAAATATAAATCATTTTTAAAAGTGCAAATGAAGAATACTTTAAAATACTTTCGTATTTCTTTTTTTTTTTTCACTTGGGTTTTCCCCTAGCATCCTGTATAGATTTTCCTCATTCTTTTTGGACTGTGTGGAATTTTATTGTATGGATGACCTTAGGTCTTAACTAGTACCTCACACATGACAGACACTTGATAAACATTTATTGACTTAATAACTTAAATAATTTATTTAATTATTCCTCCCACTGATGAAGAGGGGCAGCTGAATGATAACAGACATATTCAAGGGGGGAAAAAACTAATAATGGGGGCGCCAGGGTGGCTCAGTCGGTTAAGCGTTCCACTTCGGCTCAGGTCATGATCTCACGGTTTGTGGGTTTGAACCCCGCGTCGGGCTCTGTGCTGACAGCTCAGAGCCTGGAGCCTGTTTCAGACTCTGTGTCTCCCTCTCTCTCTGCTCCTACCCCACTCGTGCTCTGTCTCTCTCTCTCTCTCTCAAAAATAAATAAACATTTAAAAAAAACTAATAATGAAGTTCATCTCAGCATTACAGACCCTTATCTCTTGGAGTCCACTTAGTGGTGGGACTCTGTCTAAAGAAATTCTTCAGCTCTGAAATCTCTCTCTCTCTCTCTCTCTCTCTCTCTCTCTCTCTCTCTTTTCTTATAGTAGCAATAGTTTCTTTTTTTATCTTAATATACTTTAGAAAACAATATAGAAAGCTGAGTTTTCCTACCATTTCCAGATAACAAAAGGAAGCTCCAATGACACAAATTTAGGGTTTTGTGATGGTTAAGAAATGCAGTCAGCATTTGACTTGAACAGTTAGCTACAACACAAACATCTTTCAAAATGATGTTCACACACACCGAGGTGGGGGGGAGAGAGAGAGAGAGGGAGAGAGAGAGAGAGGGAGAGAGGGAGAGAAATGTCTATTCTTATATAGTGGCTTCAGGCATATAGAACACATTTTCGACCAGATATTTTCTATAAATCTGACTGAGCCATATATTTGGAAATTTTACATTGTTGTCTGAATTAAGGACTGTTTTTTCTGCTCGGAAGTAAAAGCTCTTTGATTACTATAGTTTGGCTGGGGTTAATTGGACACTGAGGTCCCATCTTCTTTTTGCATCTCATGAGGTGTGGTTTATACTTAGATCTGTGATTGATCACCTTCACTCATTCGTCTCCCATCTTTAATATGTTTGGCACTTGGGGTAGTGTGTATCAACTGACTTGGCAAATGTAATTGAATAAATTATACTTCAAAATGAGTACTACTGACAAAGAAAATAGTTACAAGAACGTAAGACTCTTCTCATTCTTTGCGGATGGCCCTGTGCTTGAACTTCACTCTTTTGGGTCCTAAAATTATTTTGATAACAATACTACCTGGTCTCCAAGGCACCAGCATTTCCCCCTGGGGAAAGCACAGTGCTTTGGACTTTCCAGTTGCTTCCAGTAACAGAACCGCTGCCCATCTCCTTGAATAAGGAAGGCATTAGAGCAACCAATGTCACAGTGTCCTCCTTCTGAACCCTGCCTATATATAAACGCGGGGGTCCCCAAAAGGAAGGAGCAGCTGCTGGATCAGTGGAGGAAATGAAGAGGCTCTTTACAGAGACCAGGTGTCTGTGGCTCCCGTTGACGTTGATCAAAGCTGTCTGAAGTGCTGCAAGGCAGGGATTTATCAGTGCCAGTCATGTGCCTGCAGGCAACAAGCCAGTCCCTTCTGTTTCCTAGGTTGGAATCCAAAGGTGATCACATGGGAAGAATGAGAAATGCTTGTCAGCTCAGAGCATGTCTTCTATTGAGCTTTGCTGCACATTGAAGGGGGTCTCTTTACTTGTTTTGGAGAGACCCTATATTACCCTCCTACTGAAAGTACCTAAAACAAATAGTGCTACCCAAGATGAAAGGAACCTTCACATTTGGGTTTTAAAACTCAGGTTTCTGTTGTGGACTTACTGTGGACTTACAGTAAGAGCTACATACCAATGGGATTCTACGTAATAGAAAAAGTTCACTTTAGGAATTTGGGACCATCGCATTACACTGGCTACTGAGAGAATACTTTGAAAGCACTGGACTTGGGTGACCTCGCCTTGGCTTTCTTGAGACCAAGTCCACTTCTGATCTGCAAGGCACTAACTTTTCCGTGTCGAAGCTTCTTGGTAGTATACTGTGCAGCACAAACATATATAGTTGACATAAAATATTTTCAGTTATTTATAAGCAAAATATTTTAATTTTACATACTACTAGCTGGTCTCTTCCATGTTACTTAGGAGAGAGAGAATTATCAACCATCATTTAATAAATTCTGACAGCTACTCACCCTGAACTAGGGGTTCTCAACTCTGGCTGCTCCTTAGAATTACTGGAGGAGCTTTTGAAAATGCTGGTGCCTTGGGGCTACGCATCTACCCCCTACTCCCACCCCTTCCATAGATTCCAAATTAACTGGTCTGGCTGGGAACTGGGTACCCATAGTCTTTAAAAGTCCTCCAAATGATAATGTGCAGCCACTGTGCATGAATCAAACTGTGTGGCTCAAGTGAGAAGCAGCTCAAGCCAAAACCAGAAGGGCAATTCAGAGCATTTGCCACTGCAATTATTGATTTGGGGACTTATGTTTAAAATCTCTGTAGGCTTTCTCTGTTTAGAGAGCCACAGTGCGTATTGCAGGGGACCTCCCTGCTGTGTCTTCAGCGTCAGCTGCTCTGAGTACCCCTCCCACATCTCTCTGCCCAAGTCGATTCAGCATATGTCATTGGTCTATGTTTAGTCATGGCTTCCCAAATGTACACTCCAAATCTGATGAAAATGCACCCAAGCTAACAGAAACGTCTTTAGAGAGAGACACACACACAGAAAGAAAGAAGGACAGAAGCTTCCAATTCTGGATCGGTGGACCCACTTTCGAATAGTCATTATAAATTGTATTGTCTTTTACATTCTTTCAAGGACCTTTGTAATGATTTTTTTTTACATAAAACTCATTCTTGACTCCACACTTTTATCTTGAAGATTAACATCCTTTTTTTCTCTTTTGCTTATAAACCATTGAGTGAATGATTTTATTTTCTTCAACTGTTTCTCTAAGCATAGCTGTCAGCCTATACAATTGTAAAAATGTCCCATAAACAGGATGCAGTTCATACATTTTGTCCACCCACATCGCTTTGTTATATCCTCATTTGCTTCAAATACCCAATGTAATTTGGTTAACTGTAAGAGAAAGATATTCCAGGGAAGTTTTATGACAGCCTCTGCTTAGATTAAAGCCTTTGGAATACATTTTACCTCCAAAATATGCTGCTTAAAGAAAATAAACATTTATACGTATTCAGTAAAATAGGCATACAGCAAAGTTATTAGGATTCCAGCCTCCAGACTGACATTTTTGGAATGTAAATTCAGAATTAAAACTCTATAAAAGCTGTATCGCTATGCAAATGATGGAGAAAAAAAGACTATTAAATTATAAGCAAAATCTGTCTCTAATTTCATAGAGCATTCTTGCCTAGGGCAATGAGATTTTATATTTTAAAAAGCTCAATGTTTTTGGTGTTTCCAGAGCACCAGAACTAGTTTGCCTAAGATTGTTATATAGTGTATACCCAAAATAATCTGAAGTATTTGTAAGACAGGTCATGGACATCGCACAAAGTATTTAAAGAAAAGTTAAATAGAGGTGCCCGGGTGGCTCAGTCGGGTAAGCATCCACCTTTGACTCAGGTCATGATCTCCTGGTCCGTGAGTTCCAGCCCCATGTAGGGCTCTGTGGTGACAGCTCAGAGCCTGGAGCCTGCTTTGGATTCCGTGTCTCCCTCTCTCTGCCCCTCCCCTGCTCGCCCTCTAGCTCTCTCAAAAGTGAATAAGCATTTAAAAAAAAATTAAAAGATTGCAGTTTAAAAAAAAGAAAAGTTAAGTGTTATTAATGTAGACTGTCTTTTCATTCTTCATGCCATGGAATTTCGTAGGCATATTAAGGTAATATAATAAAGAAGTAAATAGGTGAACTTTGGAGGCTGACCAGATTCAGACTGTAGCTCTGTCACTTGTCAGCTGTGTGACTTTGGCAAATTATTTTAACCTCTCTTACTGCCAGTTTTTTCACTTCCTCATTGGGTATTGATAATAATCTCATATAGTTGTGAAGATTAAATGAGTTAATGCGTGTCATACATTTGGCATACTGCCTGATAGAAAATAAATGCTCAAAAAATAGTATTATTTAAATAGCTAAATAATAAAATTATTCGTAATAGAAGCAGATTGGTTCTCCTGATTCCACCGAGGAATGAAGAATAACCTTTCATCAAGAACAAATAAAACTCAGACTCTGGACCAAGATGGAGACAGAAGAGGCTTCTGAAGTTCCCTCCTCCCACGCATGCACCAAATATGTAGCTAAACATGGAGCAGTTGCCTCTGAAAGAAGTCTAGAAACTGGTTGAGTGACTTCTATACACTAGGCACCCGAAAAAATCCTTACATCAAATTGGGTAGTAAAAGGTGAAACACACTCTTGTCATAAATCCTACTACTGACAGAGAATATACAGTAACAGAGAGGAAACATCCAGCCCCCAGCCCCTCCCTGAGGCGCGAAGGGTTGGGACCACACATCTAGCACTTCAACTTTTAAGGTCACTACTGGAAAGGGACAGGCTCCCAAATCAGAAAGCTTTGAAAGCTAACAGGACTTGCACTGATGAATCCCATAGGACCTATGGCAAACAAAGAAGCTGCAGTTAACAGGGAGCAAGCATTCACAGTGGGCTATCCCCCCAGGGCTTATCACAGAGGGAACAGATAAAAATGCCCGTGTCCTAGTCTTTCTCTGGAAGGGGTTTGATTGCACACTTTACAAGCTGCTGCCTGAGTGTCTGGCTTATAATTAGCATGGTACTGACTGAGATCCTTCCTCAAGCGCAAAAGAGCTGGTGGGCACTTCCCTTCACACTTGGTGCAACAATAAAACAAAGTTGCCAGCATCTTTCTGGAAGGAGCTTGTCCACACATCTGGATTCCCCCAACTTTTATGGCTGCCACTCAAGGAATGGGCCCCCACTCACCCACCTCTGATAACCAATGGCACTTGCATTTATAAATCCCACAGGACCATAGCAAACAAAGAAGCAGCTTTTAATTGGGTGCAGGAGCACCCGCTGTGGCTATGCACCTAGGCTCAGTGCAGAGGGAGAAGGCAAAAATGTTCTTCTCCCAGTTTCTTCCTGGAAGAGGTTTCACTGTATAGTTTCAGCTGCTGCCTGAGGGTCTGGCTTCTGGTCAGTCAGTATCTAGGTGCTCACTTTGATTCTTCCCTTTGGGACACTGACAAATCTTGGCATATACTCAAGTACTGGGAGCCACTGGGGAAAAAAGATGGTGGCTTGAGCAATCACAAAAGTTTGAGAGCCAAATAGGAACTCAGGCTGGGCTGAGTGACAAGATTCATTTCCTACAGGAGATCACAATCTGTCAAGACTGCGAGAGATGACTGTTTTATCTAATTTACAACACAGAGAGTCAAGGAAAAGGAAGAAACGGGAATATGTTCCAAACAAAAGAGCAAGATAAATCTCCAGAAACCCTAATGAAGCAGACCTAAGTGATTTACAGAATAGAGAATTCAAAATAATGGTAACAAACGTGCTTACCAAAGTCAGGAACACAATGCATGAACAAAGATAAGAATGTGACAGAGATAGAAAATATAAAAGAGTGCTAAAAAAAAAAAAAAAAAAAAAAAAAAAAACCAAAAGCACCGGAAATCAAAAAGATGAAAAGTACAATAATTGAACTGAAAATCTGAGTAAAGAGGTTCAATAGCAGGCTAGAGCAAGTGGTGGGAAGGACGTGATATTCTTTTCTCCGTGTAGTCTTTACTCCATCAACTATACTCTTTTTACTCCACATATGACTGTCTTGTCTATTCAGGATTGTATGGGTTGTGCCCTGACACTATGACTCAATTATTTCTGTTTTCCTAAGTGTTACTCCCTATTTTTAATATGTTAACAAGAGTAAATCATTGGCTAGGTATTCAGGGTTGAACTTTGAGATTTATCTGTAAACCCCACCATAATATGTGCCTTACTTGCAGTAGTACTGCCGATGATTATTAGTTGTGTATAACCGATTCCTTGGAGCCAGAGGAGCAAGAAATAAGAGAAGGAATGCCATTTACTGTTTTTAATGTTAGTCCCACCTTAGAAATCAGCCATTTTGGGTCAAAAAGATTTAGATTATAGTGGTATGCCAGGGTATAGAGGAGACTTCTGGCCAAATAGGGCAGACTAAACACACGTGTTTACCTCTGCTCCTTCATAAAACTCTTCCTTATGACAGTGAAGCAATGGAGAAGGCATAAATGTACAAGAACAGAAGGGGAGAGGAAATGACCAAAGAAAAGAGATGTCAACAGAAAAGCTGGAAATTGCATTAACTGCCATTTCTGAAAACTGAAAAGCTTTCAGAGAGGGAAGGCACAGAGAGGCAAGTTCGTATTAGCTGCAGAACAACAAAAACACTGTATGCAGGAACTGGGGGCCAGAAGAAGCTCTGAACGACTAGTTCACATTCTTCACAGGAACAGTCAGACCCCCAGGTCCCCTCTGCAACATTCACAACTAAGCATCTCCCTCTCCTTCTTCCCCTCTCCCTTTCTCCCTCTCCCTCATCTTCTCCTCCCCCTCCCCTCTTCCTCTCCCTTTCCCTCCCTCTCTCCCCCCTTTCCCTTCCCCTCCTTCCCCTTCTCTCCCCATCTCCCTCTTTCCCTCTGTCCCCCTTTTCCTCTCTCCCTTCCCCTCCTTTTCCTTCTCTCCCTCTTTACTCTGGGATGAAGAAGTCATTTTGGTTTTCATGGGTCTGCAGAGCTGGCCTGGGCATACATGCATGATACATATGCATACACAAATGAATAATATGTTGCCTCAGAGTTGGCAGTTTCACACAAGTTTTGTTTAGTGTCGGGTATTCTATTTCCAAAACTCTGAAGCTAGAATGGCATGGAATTATGACACAAAATGCCCCATCTTGCTTGAGTCCAGGACACTAAAACTACAGGTGAGGTGGGGGATTCTGATTAATATTTAATTGATGGCTGTCATTGACATAGAAAATGACCATGTAAAAAAATCAGTAGCCACTTATGGATCTGTTTGATATAATAAATCAATAAATGTATTTATATTCTAATTAAGGAGGTCCAATCATCTTGACCTCTTATAAATCTCCTGGGGCTTAGTATTGGGAAGGGCTTCAACATTAAATATTTTTGATGGTCTTTGATATATGGTGTTGTGGGTAGCACTCAATTATTTATATTACTTATAGTATTATTTCCACCTGGTTTAAATCAGGGCAGTGATTTGAATCTAAACTATTCGATATATCATTTCTACCAGAGGCTTTCCCAGAGCAGAGGTATAGATATTTTTAACAGGCCCTTTGGCAAGGCTTCGATGTTTAATTATCAAACATGATTGAAGAGCATAGCTATTTGGGAGAAACAGAGAATTATGAAGAGTAGATCAATAGCTTGACAGGTCCTGAATGCAGGGTTTAATGTAGTAATTTGGGAAAAAAGAACTTTATTGATTGATTTCTATGTTTTTTTATGTGTTTGTTACGGTTTTTTCCCCATTCAGTTGCTATATGAAAAAGCAACTTATCCAAACCCAATATCAAGACAATTAATGTCATTAAGTAAAATATTTCTTCAGCAGGCTTATTCAGAAAGCCAGTGAATTAAAACTACTCTACAAAGGCTTGGTTTTGGCAGTATAATTAACCATAATGCTTAGAAACTCATAGGTCTGACTCACTTATACTTAGGTTGACATTAATTTGCTTCAAAGAGCAATACCCATCTGTGGATTGTTGCATTGGTAAAAGGTCATAAAATCTTGAAGGTGCCTCAAAACTCTTAAAATGAAATTGATGACTATAAAACTTTTCTTTTTTTTTTTTTTTTAAATAATCCCTGGGGTTTTAGAGCACATAGTGTGATATAGCATATCTTCTATTTGTAAAAAGGGAATTGTTCCTACCAAACGAATTCTCTGTTTATCTTGTGGTTGTGTTTGAGGTGGAAACCAGATCAGGATTGCGGCCATTTGCTTCTTTTCATGTGGCTGAATAGAAGTGATGCCTTTCCCATCCCAGAGAGCTTCCTCACTGTGAGCTGCTGGACTTCCCTAGGGCTGTTTAAGTTTCTGCCCGTAACTGGTAATGGGGTTCTTCCTCAGGTCAGCTGTGAAGTATAGACTTTTGGCATGAGGATTGGCAGCAAAATAACAATGTTACACCCCTCTCAGCATCAAATCAATACATTTCCCTTCACTGACCAGGTGTTGGAGAAAGCTGGTCCAGTGGCTCTGGAAAAGGATAAGAATAAATGGAACAGGAGCTGATCGTGTCACTGTAGGTGATTTAAGGGAACAGTCCCTCAATATTATGCTTCATACTTATCACAATTTAATATAAAATAATGTTTTTATTTTCTAAACCCTCTTCACTTCCCCCCTGCCAAATGTAAGCTCCATGAGGCAATGCTTTATGTCCAATGTACAGTAGTCTCCTTACACTCGAAACAGTCTGGCATGAGGTGGCTTAATAAATATATGAATGAATGAATGAATGAGCATGCCCAAGGTACTCTATGCCATGCCCTTTCCCAAGGAGAAGTAAATCTAAATCATAAGGTCTGAGTAAATACATTGGTTCTTATATCAGGAAAACAGTATGGTATGAAGACCGTGCATGGAACCAGCAGTATGGGCTTTTGACTGTCTTGCATTTCTGGCTCTTTTAGTGACTTTATGTCTTTAAGTAGGCAGTTTGATTTCTATGGTCTTACTTTCTACAGCTATATGATTGACCTAATATTTCTAGATATCTTTGGTAAGTACTTGGTAATTCAATTTTATTGGACAACCACTTATTGCCTAAGATATGCAAATCACCCTTTAGGTCTGACGGGTTTTAAGAATAGAATAGACACAGTCTCCATCTTCAGGGATCCTGCAGCTTACTGGAAGAAGTCAACAATAATAGTAACAGCAATACTAATAATAATTTACAGAGTATGTTTTATCTGCCAGACACTTGTAAATTTCTGAGTTTTATATACTTATAAAATATAAATGTTTCATATACTTATAAGATATATATATAATTTAATCTTTATAGTATCCTTTGTGGTAGATGCTAACATTATTCCCCTTTTACCAAGAAGGAAATCAGAACACAGAGAAGTTAGTGTAGACATTTAAAGCTAAGCATGCCCAGGCAAAAATCCTGTAGATTCAATGAGATGTGAAGGATACATGGTTATCATTAATCCCCAAATCCATAAGTAGCATCAGTCTAGGCCAATTTTGTCAATATCAAAACTGGAGGCAGATTTTCATGATGAAGTAACTTGGCAGCAGACAACAGGCCTAGTGAGCAAGCAGGAGGTTTTAGGAAGATGTAACAATATCCAGCCAAGACCTAGGTGGAAGGGCTGTAACGTGGCAGCTGAACCTTGAATACTGATAATGCTGGAGTGCAAGGCCAAGCCTGGGTCACAGGCTCCTGGGGAGCATCTAGGTTGGGCTGTTATGACAGAGATTGGCACCTGAAAGGACAATTCTCTTTGGGAAAGGCAGGGTCTTAATAAAGGACACAGGTTCCAAACCCACAGATCAGTCTACACAGCAAGAGGACTGACTTTTGATTAGATTCTTGGGGGACCTTAAATCTCACCTTGGGTTGCAAATGGATTGGATTTTTCAAACAGTGAGTATTTGAATGAATGAATGAATGAATGAACGAACATCATATTGGTGAGACTAAGCAAATAGAGCTAAATGAATTGGAGATACTTAGTGGCAGACAGACATATCATTGTTACATAAGTGGTTTTTTTCTGCCATAATGGATTTATTCTTGAGCAAATCCTCTCATAGCTTCAGAGGAATAGTGACTATCTTTAATGATTAAAATGGGGTGTTGTCTTCTGAACTCCTTTCAACTGGACCACAGTTTTTGTTATTACAGATGCTAAAAGGCAACATTTAAAATAGAAGAAAAACCTTGACATAACCATGTTTATGTGGCATGAGCATCTTTTACCCAAGTTGTTCTTGAGGCAATTCTTTTTATGTATTTTGTAGCTTGGTATTCAACCTTGGTAATGATGGAAGAAGACAGCTTGATAATGGGGAGAAAGGAATTAATTTGTTAATCCACATGTCCTTGCCTTGAAAACATGTATTTAGAGTTAGTTGACTGTAGTTTAAGAGGCATTATGTTAGGTCTACTCTTTGCCTTCCCTAGATTCCTCTTATCATCAGGGCCAGTGTAAGCATCCCTATTTAACATAACAATAGAAAAAGCAAGTTATATGTTGACATTTGGGTGTAGATGGATCAGGTTGGATGTAGAATTGTTAAATTCTTCCCTGAACTCCTTGTCATCAAGCTTTTCTGTCCCACCTATGCTTATTTTTACACATATAATCCAAACTATTATATTTATCTTGATGTGGTAAGGTTTTCCAGTGATATCTCTATATTCTCTAAACGATATTTTAACTAAGGTCTTAGCCTTTTAGCCTTCTTAGCCAAAGCCTTGGACTTTTTTTTTATAGTTGTTTTGGTAATATTTGTGTAATTAATTCATACTTGGTATAGAACCAACTTTGAATCTGACTTGTAAATCAGATTGGAGCTGCTTAAAAATTATGTGAGTGATTTTGAGCCAGTTTGAGGTATGTTTATATGAATTTATTTTAGCCAGTATATAATTTTCTTTTTGTTTTTTCCTTGGACCTAAACCAGACTAACTGTATGGGGTGTCGGTGAGAGGAATGAGGATAATTGCTGGTTTAAAAATACAACTGCTGTGGATTTAACTGACATACAACCCTGAGATGTAGGCAAAAGGTAGCAAGCTGAAGGGTGATTAATGAAGTGGACTGTGCAGGTTCTTTTTGAAAAACTTTGCTCTTTGTGCTCATGAACAGAAATGGCAAACCAGCCCACAAATGCTGCTCAGTAGCTGCAGCCAAACTGGATTTATGAGGCGAGGATTGGAGAACTGTGTGTGAGGGCGACTACTAGTTTGTGCTTGGTTCTTCAAAAGAGGTACCAGTGCCATCTCCTAAAATTATCTTAGACTGTTCTTGTCTTGGTCCCAGGTCACAAACCCCAGACTTGGTTTGATCACTTGGATTACCGTTATACCTCAAATCAGCTCATTCGTTGCCCTGTTCAGATTCCGGCATCATGTCTGCTATTCCCGTGTTCATCCATAGTCACATCTCTGAGTTGACACCTGCTGGGTAACTTCTGCTCTTCTGATTCCAGGTTTTGGCTTTGTCATTCTGGCCCAGGGTTGATTGTTTCCATTAGCCTCCCTCCTCCTACGTGACCCAAATTGACCACAACTTATTATTTATGGTGTTTTATTTGCCCAGTTCACTCCCTAATAAAATGGAGCTGGACACAACTGTTGTATAGCATTGGCTTGTACCCTGGGGATTCCTTTTCTTTTAAGCAGTTTCAAAATTTCATTGAAAATTTTTATTGAAAATTCACGTGAATGGCTGTATACCATGTAGAAAGCTAATGTGAAAGTTGAAAATAGGACTTCTGAATTGTAGATAGTGTCAGACATTGGATAGCCTCAAAGGTGTGCATGCCCTGTGATGACAATGAACCCTTACCACCTCCCCTCTTCAGGGGAGGAAGCTGAGGTCCATATGTTTGCATCCTTATTGTTATATGGTAAATCAACAGGGCTGGGAAGACATCTCAGTTGCTCACCGCTAATGTCTCTTGATCACCAAAACTACAGGTTGAAATATGAAACGCTTGGTCTAGCCAACCACTTGGCGTCAAGAAGATAGAAATCAAGTCTAACTATGAAGGCAAACATTTGAGTACTAATCTGTGAAGCACAAGGATCCTCAGTGATTACCTGTTAAACATGTTTGTGTGAAATGAATTTTTTCCATGTAATTTCTAGCCAGCTATCTCTGTTGTCTTTTTAAAAAACAACTTTATTGAACATATCCTGCTGTTTTGCAGGGAACACCCTGTCTCAAAGGCCAAAATAATTTTATTATCTATGTTTTAATACACCATGATATAAAAATAGTGGTTCCTCCCCCAAAGTAAATTTCATTTAGAAATACATGTTTACCCAAATGGAAAGACATCTGTATGTGAAGTCAAAATATTCTGAATATTTATGGTAGTAACTGTCTGGCTATAGGACTATAAGATTAACTAGATTTGAGATAGGTTTCTTTCTTCTCATTTGCTGTTTCAGAATAAATAGGTTTTATTGATTTTTCTCCTTCTGATCATAGTGACAAATATATAAGCAAATTGCTTACTTATATTCAGAGCAGGAAGATGGACTTAGACTATCATTTTAGATTTGATGTATGTATATATATATATATATATATATATATATATATATATATATGTATATATATACACATATATATATACACACACACATATACATGTGTATATGTGTGTGCGTGTATGTGTATACACATGTATGTGTATGTATATATATGTGTGTGTGTGTATGTGTATACACATGTATGTGTGTGTATATATATGTACATATATATATACACACACACATATATATGTATATATGTATATATATGTACATATACATATACATATATATACACACATATATATATATATATATATATATACCAAATCTAAAATGATAGTCTAAGTCCATCATCCTGCTCTGAATATAAGTAAGCAATTTGCTTATATATTTTTTCTGGTTTTACATTTAGTATTTGGATGTGAGTATTCTGTTTAAAAACTAGGCTGGAAACCAACCTATCAAGCTAAGCTGAAAACATACTTCAGCTGTTTTTAGTATTGGGTTACTAATGATCGCAAACACTTATCTGTTGTTTGCATAGACCAGGTGTTGTACTCTTCCAAGTGTTTTACAACAATTGTATGAGGTAGGGGCTCTATTTTCCCTCTGAACAGAGGAAGACACTGAAGTAGGGGAAGATGGAGTAGCCCAAACTCACACAGTTTTTGAGCAGCAGAGCTGGGATTGAAACCTAGGCCATTAAGCTATATAGAAGCCATGCACTCACCCACCACATGTATGGTCTCTCAACTTACAGGATTTTGAGAATAGAATGGTCTTCTCATCAGAACGTATTATAATCAAATTGTGTTCTTTAATTGCCTGGATTGCACGATGCTACCAGCCTTTGGAAAGCCTCTGCTAGATTTCCTCATTTGGCCAAGGCTGGAGCAAGCAAGTGGTTCCCATTACCTATCCCTAGGGTATGAGGTGGAGCCAGTAAAAGGCAGCAGGGAACTCTCCACCTGCAAAAGGCTGGTGAAGGGATGGGTGCCTTCAGCACCTCCAGAGGTGCTTCCAAACTGCAGTTCACCATCTAAACTGAAAGTCAGAACTTAAGCGAACAGAAATAAGACGTGGCAAGAAGATGGAAAGAATACTGCTTGAAGGATTGTGCAGAATTAAAATGGGGGAGGGCAGTAAGAGCAGAGCAAAAATAAAAGAAATCAGGAGAAAGGACCATTGTATGGGAGAGAAGTTAAGCTAAGTAGTGTTTTTGATTTTTGGAGAGGACTCAACCTTTTTCTGGTTGTAGTGGAAGTCACCCTAGATATGTCTTCATTTTTAGGAAAGAATATATATTGCACAGTGATTAAACATACTCTAGAGCAATGATTTTCAGTCAGGAGTGATTTTGCCCACTGGGCAACATTGACAATGTCAGGAGACATTTTTGGTTGTCACAGCTTGGTGCTGGGTGCTACTGTCATCGAGTGGGTAGAGGCCAGGGATACTATTAAGTATCCTACAGTGAGCAAGGCAACCCTTAACAACAAAGAACTAGCCCAAAATGTTAATAGTGCCGATTTTGAGAAACTCGATTCTAGAGCCAGACTGCCAGGGTTCAAGTCCTGGCTCCGCCCCTTCCTATTTCTGTGACCTTGGGAAAGGTACTTAGCCTCTGTGCATCAGTTTCTTCATCAGCAAAATTAACTGAAGACCCTATTTCATTTAAAATAAGATGCTGTCAGAGGTGCCTGGGTGGTTCAGTCAGTTAAGCATCTGGCTCTTGGTTTCGACTCAGGTCATGATCTCATAGCTCGTGAGTTCAAGCCCTGCGTGACAGTGTGGAGCCTGCTTGGAATTCTCTTTCTCTCCTGCTCTCTCTGCCCCTCCCCAACTCACGCTCACTCTTGCTCTCTCTCTAAAATAAATAAACTTAAAAAAAAATAAGATGCTGTCAATGTAAGGTACACCTTCATTTTATGGAAGATAAATCAATGCCAAATAAGTCATTCTATAGATTATACAATGTATGTCTGTTTAAGATATATTAAAATGTGGAAATAAATGTGTCTTAGAATTGATAATATATGGGATGTTCTGTTTAATAGGGTTTTAGGACTGCCCTTCCCCCCATTGCCTCCCAGAACCATTTTGTTTCCTCGGGTCTCTTGCATGGGCACATGTTATTAAACTTCTGTTTGATTTTCTTCTGCTAAAAATAAAAATATAGAGTTTTAGAAAGATTAAATGGATGGTGTTATTTCTTAACTCATAGACGGTAGATACTCTATGAGCTTTAGGAACAATGGAGAACGAATAAGGGAGGTTTCCTTTTCCTTCCCTCTCTTTCCCTCATTGGTGTTAATGAACCTGAAAGAGGCAGTACCCCTGAGGCCTTATCTGTAACAGAACACATTCTGGATTTTGGTTATCAGCTCCAAGTGGAGCAAAATGAGGGAGCCAAATGCGAAGCCCAAAGAGTCCAGGCAGTTTATGGTCAGGGGAGTGATAGGAAAGGTGGCCAGACTCATTCCTCACATGATAGAGCATGTGAGGCCTTATTTAGAGAGTTCCAGTGGCATGTTTTGATACTAGATATTCAAAGATCTGTGCATTCTCTGGTGATGATTTAATTAAATCGCTGATCACCAGTGCGTAGAAATAGCTATAATGGCCAAAACCATATACTTACTTAGTTATGATTAGAAACTGACATCTGAGTAACCAACTAAGAGGACTCAGGGCCCAGTTTTTAGAAGTTTTTATCTTTGGCTTATTTTCCTATTTCTCGGTGATGATAAGCATGTTTCCATATTTCAGTGGTTAAGTCAGCAGAATTATTGGTGAGAGACTTTACAGTTTGTGGGTGCAAAGTACTGCCTTAAAAATGGGAAATTCATGTGGGACTTCTGAAGAATGAAAGCAATTATTTATCTGGATCTATAGTTTTTGTGCTAGGGTCTTACGTCCTTTATAGCCCACCCATTGCAAGTAAAGACTGAGAGAGCACAGGAAAACTGTCAGCTAAATCAATTCATTCATTCACTCACTCACTCATTTATTCACTTACAAGACGTGTAGAGCACCCACTATGTAATAGCCACTGGAGTTATGAATAAAAATTCAGGGTGTTTATTAAAAATTCATATGCCTCTGTTTTGCTCTTCTTTAAAATTTATTTTTTATTAAAATGGTGATAAGAACTTCCAGCTATTGCTGAGTTTTATGTTGCTTCCAAACCCTGTGTGTTTTTTGAGTAGAGGCTGATAAACTGACTAGAATCACTCCAACTATTTGCCAAGAATGCAAGAGTAATTCTGTCAGTCAGGCTTCAACTGGAAAAGTGGACCCCATGGAAAAGATACATGAAGAGAGTGATTGCTAGGAATGGGCTTACTTAGTTCTCAGCACTGCCAGGTAAAGCCCACACCTGCAGGGATGGCCATCAGGCAGGGCAGCTTGGAACTCTTAGGCATGAGTACAGCTGCTGTCCACAGGCAGGATTTCTTCTTCTGAGAAGCCTCAGTTCTGCTTCTAAGGGCTTTTGACGGGTCATTCAAATTGTCTAGTATACTCTCCTTGATTTGAAGTCTACTAATTATGAACTTGAATCACATCTACCTTCATAGTAACACCTAGATCAGTGTTCGTTGAATAACTGGGGACTAGCTTAGCTAAATTGACACATCAAAAAGACCATCCCAGGAATGTTTGAAAGAAATTTGTTTTAAACTGCATATTTTATTTTTATTAAAATATTTTGAAATGCTTATCTATTTTTGACAGAGAGAGAGAGAGAGAGAGAGAGAGAGAGAGAACTCTAGTCAGGTAGGGGCAGAGAGAGAGGGAGACACAGAATCCTAAGCAGACTCCAGGCTCTGAGCTGTCAGCACAGAGCCAGATGCAAGGCTCGAACTCATGAACTGTGAGATCATGATTTGATCCAAAGTCAGATGCTTAACTGACTGAGCCACCCAGGTACTAAACTGTATATTTTAATGGATAAGTAACGGCCAGGTTAATTCAGTCCACTATTAATTTTCTAATAGTACTTTGACATTATTACAGTATGTGGGCTGTATTTATAAAACATCACAATTAGTTGATAGAATCAATGAAATGGGAAAAAATCGAGGCATTTTGCATCAATTTGGTTAATTTATAAACTAAGATTTAGAATGTGTAATTAGTTGTGTTAGTCCTTTGAGGACACAATCTCTGACTACTAATATTTCTTTTCATTGCTTTAGCTTATTCATCAAATGCCAGTGTCCATAGTACTGGGCATGGTCTTTGTGATCTAATTTTAACTTGGGAAATACACAATCCCAAATTTAAGAATATTCTATCCAAGTCAGGGTGCCTGGGTGCCTCAGTTAGTTGAGTGTTGGACTCTTGATTTCAGCTCAGGTCATGATCCCAGAGTCCTGGGATTAAGCCCCATGTTGGACTCCACACTGGGCCATGGAACCTGCTTAGGATTCCCTTTCTGTCTGTCTGTCTGTCTGTCTGTCTCTTCTTCTGCCCCTCCCTTGATTGCGCATGTGTTCTCTATCTCAAAAAATAAATAAATTAAAAAAAGAATGTTCTAAGAAAGTTGACAGACTGAATAGGAATATGATCACATATTTAAATTGTTTTAATATGTCTTTTTTAAAAAATGCTTATTTATTTATTTTGAAAGAGAGAAAGAGAAGGAGGAGGGACAGAGTGAGAGTGGAGAGAGAATCCAAAGCAGGCTCAGCACTGTCAGTGTGGAGCCTAATGTGGAGCTTCAACTTATGGGTATCATGACCTGAGCCAAAATCAAGAGTTGGTTGCTTAACTGACTGAGCCACCCAGGTGCCACTGTTTTAATATGTCTTATTCATTTGTTTAGTCATCCAATAAACATCCAATCGATGTTACTTGTTGAATTACATAGTAGTTAAAAAGAGAGGCTCTGGGGGCGCCTGGGTGGCTCAGTCAGTTGAGCATCCAACTTCGGCCTAGGTCATGATATCGCGATTCATGAGTTCGAGCCCTGCATCAGGCTCTGTGCTGACAGCTCGGAGCCTGGAGTCTGCCTCAGATTCTGTGTCTCCCTCTCTCTCTGCCCCTCCCCTGCTCATGCTCTGTCTCTCTCTGTCTCTCAAAAATAAATAATGTTTAAAAAAAGAGAGAGAGAGAGAGAGGCTCTGGGGTCAAATGCCATCACTTTCTAGGTGTGTGACCCTAGAAAAGTTACATACACTGAGCCATTTTTTTTTTCATTGTGAAATAGGAATAATAATATTGACTACCTCATAGATTTGTTTTGAGGACTAAATGAGATTGTCCTGCAAAGTCAGAGTGTTTACTTCTTGAAGTTGTAGACCTGATTTTGAGTCTCTGTGTGTCTGGGCACAGCACAGGGACTGACTGACAGAGGCCTACGCACTGACCATTAACAACACACAGTGTTGTAATGATGTGCCCATTAATGGTAGATGTCCAGAGCATGACGGAAGCACACTGGAGTGAGAATACCTGCATATTCTCACTGTAGAGGGGTGTTTTGGCCATCCACTCCTCACACAGTGAACCTAAGCACCACCATCAAAACTGAGCATTGAGATTAATGACACCATGAAAGAGGAACTGTTCCATCAAGAAGCAGAAATTAAAGAGAGAAAATTATGTTGAAATTTTTCATGGAAAGTCAGGTCCATGACCCCAAGAAGTAAATTTAAAGATCCTAAAGATAATTTCTAGGTTCTAGAGCAATACTACAAATGATTTAATATGAATTTCTTAGAGATTTACTTACTGAGAGTTGTCAAATGAAATCAAGATTACCAGCATCCTATAATTAAATCATTGTGTGGTTAGTGGGCCCATTTTAACTTTGTCTTTAAATTAGATGTAAATTAAATTTTAGGTCTTTCTCTTTTACCCGCCCTCCTTTTTTTCAGTACACTCATCTATTTCTCCCATAAGGTTTTATTTTGCTCCAGTTATTTGGCTGTGTATAACTACTTCCTGACTTGTAGGAGTAATTTTTACCTGTTCCCAGGTGATTGCTGACATTGAAAGTAAATGACTCTGCCAAATATATTTCCGAAGAACTTCTGCACAGAGAACTTAACTCACTTTATGAATGCCTTCATATAAGAGATATATTTTCCATCTTTGTATAATAAATCTGCTTATATCTTTGGGATATTTTTTCATATTCACAGATTTTATTGTTCTTTATTAGATTACTTTTCACCCTAAAATAAATTGCCTGCCAATGAGTTGCAATACATTAACTTTCAATGAAGAATGAAATGAAAGGGAGGAATATAAAGTTATAAATAGATGTATAAATGGCATTATCCTAACAACGGGAGACTTATCATAGTCTAGTTTGTGGGGCATGTGATTACATTTCCCATCATTGTTCACAGGCAGAACAACCTCACAATACTTCATATAATCCTTTTGTTAGGCTCCTGTTCCAGAAAATGAGACTCAAACACCTGCTTCCCATAAAGTTTTACAGGTTCTAATTTATTAAATACCTTTTATGCTTGCTGATTTTTCTTGGTGATAGTCTCTGTATAGAATGAGTTACGAGTCACAGTCGATCTCATCTATGGAGGCCTGTATGCTTTGGGAGGGAAGGAATGGTGCACAGGAATGCAGGTGAGGCTGAATACACATCTAATAGGACTTGGATGCCATTCTTCTTACTCTTTGCTTCCCTTGGACAAGGATATTTATCTTGCTGCTACCTGTAGGCTCAGAACTTCCTACCCTGAGGTTAGTTCTGACTCTCGATGTATACACACATGCACACACAGGCATGCACATTCTCAAGACATATTAGGAGGTTGCTGGCTCATTCTCAAGATCTATTCTTGCTTGTCAGTTTAACTCTTTTTTATTTTTTATTGTTTAAGTTTATTTATTTATTTTTGAGAGAGAGAGAGAGCAGGGGAGGGGCAGAGAGAGAAGAAGAGGGAGAATCCCAAGCAGGCTCCACACTGTCAGTGCAGAGCCCCACATAGGGCTCAAACTCAGATCGTGACCTGAGCCAAAATCAAGAGTCAGACACTTAATCAACTGAGCTACCCCAGTGCCCCTAACTCTCTTTTAAATATTGTTTTGCATCATTGTTATTTATATACCTAGCCGAATACCTGGCACAAAGTACACACATATGTGCATACATACACATGGCAGCTGCTGAGGGTTTAAAAGCACTGTGTTAATTTCTCTACATCCATTATTTTATTTAATTTTTTATTTTTAAAACTTTTTTGGTTAATTTCTGGCATTTTAAAAAAATCATTCTACATATATTATTATATAATTGTCACCAAACCTGTGAAATAAATACTCTTATCATCACCATCTTACCAAAGGAGAAATGGAAAAACTTGTACAAGGTCATACAACTAGTAAACGAAAAAGCTAGGCTTTGGAACAGAAGGCTTTATACTCCAATGGCCACATGCTAGACTGCTGGGAGATCCCTTGTCTGTTCACTTATTTTTGCACAAATGAATGCCTGTGCCCCACCTGAACTGGAAGTTTCTTGCAACTTTTCTCTCAATAGCCCAAACAGCATCTGTACTCCACAACAACAAATGCTATTGACTCCACAGTGGATTTGGCCAAAGGCGTGGGGATTTCTGATCTACACCTCTTCCTATATCAAGACCAAACCAAGGAAAGTGTATTTCACTGTACAGCTAATTTATTTAAAACAAAGCAAAGATGGATTCAAAGAACTTACACTGTACTATGAAAAGTTAACACATGCTTGGGAATTATTAAGAAAAGTTGACATTTAAGAGATAATAACTAATTAGAATCTCATGATACTGACACTTTAAAGAGAACCTGAAAAACTGAGAAAGAGTTGTGTAAGGATGAGTGAGATGATTAAAGGCATTAAATGTGTTTGTGAGGCAATGACTTGGGAATATTTAACATAAAGAGGAGAAGTTATGATAAGATGATGACTTCAAACATATGAAGATTTGGGGAGATGCATAATCATGATCCATTCAATTTACACATAAGAGACAATGTACTTAAGTAAAAATATTTGGCTTGCCATTCATTTTCCATCCAACACCTTTACTTAATGTCCATTATGATCCTAGCACTACGAATGAAACTTCAACCATAAGGACTTTAAAAGAAGACCAAAGTTTGCACACATTGAATTATATATAGTCCCCACAGTCCAAGTGAAGTGACAGATTATTTCCTGGTTCTAAAATGTAGAAGGAATTTATTTCAAGATGATTTTGCAATAAAAGACATATTTTTTTTCAAATAGACATTTTCATCTCTAAAAATTTTATAAAACCAGATGGCATAGCATTTTATCTTAATTCAGTTGTTTTTTTCAGGAAGTGAAGGTAACAAAAGTCCAGGTCTACTGATATCTGATTATATAATATAGTGATAACATTTAGTTAATCTATTAGAGATGTTCTTTATTTGTATGTCTGAAACCAAATAAAATACTGTCAATTTGTGACCTATTTGCTTTCATTTCCTTGGGTCTAGAATAACGTGTAGCACATTGGCAGTCTTCAGATGTTTACTAAATTAAGTGCAAGCAATCATTTGGTATCTTGTAGTGAACTCGCACTGTTAGGCTATGAGCAATATGGGACCAAGGTCCATGTCAGATTCCTCTGTTGTTCTCCACAGCGTCTAACATAGTATCTAGTCTAGAGGAAGTGTGTTCATCCAGTATATAAAAGAAGGAGGGGCGCCTGAGTGGCTCAGTCGGTTAAGCGTCCAACTCTTGGTTTCAGCTCAGGTTATGATCTCACGGTTTGTGACACTGAGCCCCAAGTCAGGCTCTGTGCTGACAGCATGGAGCCTGCTTTGGATTCTCCCTCTCCCTCTCTCTCTGCCCCTCCTCTGCTCACTCTCTGTCAAAATAAGTTAAACTTAAAAAAAAAAAGAATGAAATTAAAAAAAAGTCTTAGCATAGTTTTTACCAGGTTTTTCTTTTTTCTTTTTCTTTAAAATGTTATTTTTGAGAGGGAGAGACAGAGCACGAACGGGGCAGAGGCAGAGAGAGAGGGAGACACAGAATCCGAAGCAGGCTCCAGGCTCTGAGCTGCCAGCACAGAGTCTGACGCGGGGCTGGAACTCATGAACCGTGAGATCATGACCTGAGCTGAAGTCGGACACTTAACCCACTGAGCCACCCAGACACCCCAGCAGGTTTTTCAGCTGAATAACAATTAAGGTAACACATTCCAATTCTGGTTAAGATGCTCCTAGTTTATGATGGTAAAAATCATCTCATCAACAAATATGTTCAGTTAACAGAGTATCCAAACCATTTCCATAAGTTCTTTAAAGTGAATTGTAGACATGAACCATATAGGATGGGATGCATAATTTACTGTAAAAAGATTAATTTTACTCACTCCAGTTGAGATGAGAGGTCTTTATTGAGTTGGTTCTTTCTCAAAAGAATGATGGAAATTCAGTGAATGTTGGAAAAAATTTTCATTCTTATCCATTCCTATAATAAGTTGAAGCAGTACTTAGCAGTTTTCAGTAGGAGAATAATTATACATAAAACCTGCTTTTTTCATATTTATGTGTTTGGACAAACTGAATTTAGATATTTTTAGAAAGTGAGTGGAGATGTGATAGCTTCATTTAGGAGAATCTGAAGAATCTGAAAAATTAGCAACTGTGGTAGGAGCCTAAATTTAAGACCCTTAAATTCAGGAGAAATTTCTTTAATTGTATACAGATGTTTTTACTTTCAGTGATTTTGCTTGCAAATTTCATATTGTAAAAACAATGTCTCTGAATCCAGATGCATTGTTACCCCTAATGAGAAAAATGCTAAATAATCTCCCACTGAGATCTATTTGAATCCATTTTTGCTCTTAAATGTCTTTTAAATAATTTGAACTGGAAACCATCTATGCATGATTTCATCAAGGTTTCCTTGGAGTTATAAGTTCATTAAAATTTAAAGTTGTTTCTCTTTGCTTTTTCATTTTGTCCTGTGCTTCTCTTTGGTGCTTACAAAACCAAGAAATGAGACGGTTTATTTGCTTTGCCCAGTCCTGCATCACTAAAGGCTGAATTCTGCTTCCCTCCTGGGTTGTTGTGGAGCTGAAAGGACAAGTTTTCCTCAAAAGACTACACATAGAGCCCTCTGTGTTCCTGTACACTGAGAAGGTTGCCATGAAATTCAGAACCTTCTCACTGTCTGAATTTTCTTTTGAGTGTAAGTTCACTGCTCTACTTACATGTTTAAGTATTAATAGGGAAACCAAGGCTGAGGGTCAGAATAAGTTTAAGAGGGAAATGACCACTTGCTATCTTGTCTTAATCTTGTTATTCTAAATTATAGAGATAAGCAAAGAAGAACTGATTATTACATAAGCATTAATGCTGGCCCTTTGATTAAAGTTGTAAATGTAATTTCCTAGATGTCCCATGGGCAGCTGTAAAACATGATTAGATTGTAATAATAAATGAGTTTGACCAATTGTTTTCCTGTTTGACTCACGCTGCTATTTTTGGAGAAATCTCCCCTAAGGAAACAGTCTTCCCATTCCATGCTCTCATTTTGAAAACTTTGGCAAAAGAATGGACTCTCTTGATATTTGAATTCTTACTATTATTACATAATGTATAGACTCACTAGAGTATTTAGAGCTCAAAGATTGACAGGTTTTACAATGAATATTAATGCAGGAATTGATAAGAATCTGGCCTTGTGGTATTTGAGTGCCATTTACAATTCACTGGAGTACCGATGTATGAAAAATTGGTTTGCTCAAATTCCTTACCGACTAAATTAATTTATCAGTGTTGTACATAAGATTTAAATTTTTTCTTTGTATTTTATGGCATATTTATAAAAAGAGGACACCTCTGATGCCTATAGAAAATAAAATACAATTTATTAAGTTTCAGTTCATCACATATATCTTCAGATATTTTTCTGTGCTCTATGGAGAGATTTATTTTAGTATTTTAAAACAATTTCTTTGTGGCATCCCATGATGCCAATATTTGCACAAATTTTATTTTCCTGTCAAAAAGTTATTTTTTTCTTGAAAAAATTTAAACGTTCTTGTTAGATATGGAATGGTTTCATAAAAAGCACTGTTCCTTATTAGTCCTTTAATTCCTTGCTAATGGTTACTTCCTTAAGGTTAGTTGTATAGCTTTGGCCTTATTACACTTTAGTTCATGAAGTTTATGTGTTCAAATGAAATATGGAATATTCCGATATGTAACAAATCAAAATGTAGCACTTTGATTTTACAATTAAGACATACTTGTTTGGTATTTTTTGGTATTTAGTCTGGGAAGACGAAGAAAGGTCTCTTCTTATGTAGATTCTATAAGGAAACTGATAACTATGTATACTTACCCATTTCACTTAATATATGATGAACATTATAAATATATGAATAAATTTATTATAAATTTATAAATAATTATAAACATTATAAGTAATTATAAATAGTATAAGTAATTATGCTGTATATGATATAATTTAAAATTTTGTTTTATAACTATAATACATAATAATAAAAATTGAAGATATCCCAATTAATGGCACTATATTAATGTAATTAATCAATTCCCTATTAGTCAAAACTTTGTATTTCTTTGCCGTTATAAAGGAGCACACTGATGAGCATCTTTGTAAATGAATATTTCAGAATATCCTTATTTATTTTACTATGATGAATAAATGGAAGATAAATTGTTAAATCAAAGGATACCCACATTTTTCAAATTTCTGACAAACATTGCCCAATTGCCCACTGAGAAGATCATATAATATATAGACCTATCAGTGACCTATGAGAGCAACCATTTCCCCTATGCTTCTCTGCACTTTTATTATTGTTTATGATTCTGCCCAATTTAATAAATAAATGGAATCTCAGTAAAATTTTAATTGCATTTCTGAGGCTCATCAATTTTTCCAAGCTTATTGAACATGTATATTTCATCTTTTGTAAATTATTTTTGCTCATTTCCTTTGCATATTCTCCCTAAAATGCATGTTTGTGTTTTTTTATTGATTTCAAAAAATCTTTTAGAAACAATTCTTTGTTATAATATGTTATAAATAGACTTTCTCATTTCATAATACTTTAACATTTTTGTAGTTGTTTGGTCCATTGGTTTGTTACTTTTATGCTTGCAAACATCGATATGGTTAGAAAAGACTATTCCCACTCCCAAATTATACTAATATATATCTTACATAGTTTTTGAGTGTACGCATGGGTTCATTTTCTGCATTTAAATCTTCAGTCAATTTAGGAAACATTTTGGTATAAGGTACCATCTATCTTAATTTTTACAAAATTTGACAAATTTGTTATATACTATTTGTTCAATAATCCTAACTTTTACTGTTATAAAATAAATTTGTTATATATTGTTATTATAGGACTTATTATTTTTTCCTGGAAATTTTATTCTAAACTAAGATAAAAATCAAATTGTTTTTTCTACATTAACAAGAGTGCCATATTGTTTTTATTTTCAAACTTTATATTTTGATATCTGGTAGGGCAAAATATAAAATTGGTTTTCTTTTGAATTCCATTTTGTTTGAAGATTTCTGGCTATTTAAAAAAAATTAACCCTCTAGATTAATTGTGGAATAAACTCTTAAACCATATAACAAATTAATAGTTTATATTGTAATTTGAGAAGAAATTTATATCTTTAAAATATATGCTTTCCCATCAACATGGGATTAACATGATACAGATTTCAATTTAATATTTATTTGATATGCCTCAGTTGAATTTTTGTAGTTTTCTTCACATGGAGCCAGGATATTTCTTCTTATATTTATTTCTAGATATTACAGATTTTTAGTTGCTGTATTGAATTTCCTTTTAGCATTTATCAAAAGATCATATAGATTTTCTCTCCTGACTTATTAATTTGGTACATTATATTAACAGGTTTTAAAATATTGAGCCATCTTTGGTAATGGAAATTTTAAGAACTTACTAAACAATGGAGTCCGTGAAAAAGTTTCACTTTTAGATTTTTAAAACTGCAAGTCAGACTCTGAGATAGGAAATTCTAAAACACTCAGGGTGTCAATAGAGTGCTATAGACAACATTTGTATTTTGTTGTGATATATCTGCAATATATTAATACATATATGATATATATATGATACTATATATATTGACATACATTTAGGTATATATTATGTTACTGTGCTTTTGTCTTTTTCACATAAAACATAGAATGTTGGACAGACAATAGTACTTTCCTTACAGATGTTTTATTTGCATATTTATTAATTTATAGTTGTCATGTTTATATAGTAAATTTTACCCTAGTATGAATAAAAAAAAGATGAACTATCTCTATAACTTAAACTTTGTTGGCACTTTCACAACTTCCATTAAAATATTGTATATTATAGTAAAAAAGAAAACAGGAAGAGAAAGCTAATGAATACTACCTAATCCTTTTTCTTGATTTCCAGAAGGTGTAACTTTAAGAACAATATACTTCAGATAAGAAAGAAAAAACATTTGATTAGAGAATTTGCTGAATATATGTGATTAATTCAACAGATGTTTAATAAAAGTGTTATGAGAAAGAAAATGAAATTAAATTAGAAGTATATGTATTTTTATTGTTATATATAGTTTATGTAATAAAACAATTATTCAGTGGGTGGAAATTTTCAGCTATGCTGAAAGAATAAATTCTAGAGATCTGCTCTACAATACAGTGCCTATTGTTAATATGGTATTGTGTATTTTAGAATCTGTTAAGAGGATAGATTTCATGTTAAATTCTCTACCACTTACAACAAATCAAAAAGAAACAAAGCAAAGGGACACAATGAAACTGTGAGATATTGGATCTGTTACCTTGGTGTGGTGAGAGTATCATAGGTGTTTGCATTTGTCCGAACTCATCAGATTATACACATTAAATATGTGTAGTTCTTTGCAAATCAGTTATACATTAATAAAGCTGTTACAAATAAAATAAACAAGAAAACCAATTAATTAAGTAGACATTTTCTAGGATCTGCTAGAGATTTTTTGTTATTTTTTGTAGCATTTTTTTTTTAACTGAAGAAACAGACAATGGAATCCCTTTTCTCCATAAGAACAGATAACTAAACTTTTGTTTTCTTTGGAGCAAGGTTTCTCAACATTATTGACATTTCCAGTCAGATTACCGTTTGTTGCGGGGGCTGTCCTGTGCATTATATGGTTAGCAGCATCCCTGACCTCTAATACATGAGATGCCAGTAACACTCTCTTGTTATAAGCAACACGTCGCCAGACATTGCTAAATTTCCTGTGGGGGACAAAATCGCCCCTGCTTGCGAATCACTGCCTGAGGATGAGACAGTTATGATGAACACATTCAAGACTCAGTTTAATCTAATGGAAGCCTTCAGGCAAAATGAAATATATTAACCTGCTTCCTTTCACACTTGTTGAGGGAAATACAAGAATGCTCATTTCTAAGGGTTGACACATTTTTGTCATCACTCCTTCCTCCCCTGCATCCGTCTTTCTTTGCCCACCCACCTACCCACCCCCCTCTTTCTTTCCTCACTTTCCCCTTTCAGCCTCTTTTTCTTCTCTTTGTCCCAACACCTTTCTCACATAAGACATAACATCTGTAATGCTTTTTTTTTTAAATACTTCTGGTAATAACTGGGCATTTAGAGATCTTCTGGGACTTGCAATGTTGGTTGCCACTTCTTGATGCTTTATTATCTACAGTCAGGACTGATTGATATAAATGGGACACCTGTGCTCTTGGTAAAGACAAGAGCCACAAACAATGCTATGCTAAGGGCACTCTAGCAGGAGGCTAGACTGCTTGAATGATGGAAAGCTTCAGAGTTGCTAGGCAGAGAAGCGGTCTTCTTTACTGTTTTATATTGGAAACATAAATAACTTCCTTCAGTTAAAATCTGGTTGGGATGGAGGGGAGCCATTCCAGTTAAAGGTGATCATCTTATATCAAGCCCTTTATTTTCCCCTTTTCTAAAATTTCCATTGAAATCCAAGGAATAAAAAAAAAGAGATAAAACATGTAGCTATGCAAATGTATTTCCATTGCCTTTCAAACAGTCTTGCCAGTATTTATGAAGATCTGGAGAAGTGGGCATTCTCATGTTCTGTGGGTGAAAAAGCAAAACAGTTTTTAGTAGGGAATTTAGCAACAGGCATCAAAAAGTTTAGAAATACTCATTTCCTTTAATCCTGATATTGGACTTCTAAATTTTATCCTAATAAAAATAAGTGCACAAAAATATAGCTATAAAAATTTTGTTTAAATATATATCATAATAGCAAAAACTAGAAACAACCTGAATATCCAACATTAATGGACTGATTGTATAAGATATGGTGTATATTTAGTGGCAAACTGTGTTGTTAAAATTAGGTTGGAGAAAAACATTTTATAACATGGGAAGAAATTTATAGTGTATTAGGCTATAAAAAGCATTCTACCAAATAATTTGTGTAGGGAAGGCCAATAAATCATCACTTGAAAAATCTATTTATGGATATATGATGAAATATTGTTCTCTAAAACAATTTGGTGTGATCTTTATTTTCTCTTATTTTCTAATAGATATTTTATAAATTTTCTGCAATGACCGTGTATTCTTTCTGAAATACAAATAAACAAAGATTTGTAAAATTTAGGAAAATCTAGTGGGGTACTCTACACAGAAATGCCAATGACAAGTGTGTTTATCATTTGTGAAATACTTCATTTGGAATCTCCTATGATACCTTTTAAAGAATACAAACTAAAGAAATTATGTTCACTGATTATTATGTTCACTGATTACTGTAAATTATGTTCACTGATTATTTTTATCCCATATGTGCATGTGTGTTATAGTATGTCCAAAACAAAACAAAACAAACCCTGAGTTAGTTAGAAGAATGTTAAGAAAAATTTAAATACGACCTGAAAAAAAATTACTCACAAAAAAATTTCATTGTGTTGAAAATAGTCTGTGGTGGGTAGGCAACTAATTATTGGTTTTCTGACTACTGGAAAAGAAAGAAGCAAAAAATTAATACATATCAGATTATTTGTAGTTTTGATCAGAAGTTCTTCTAACCAGAAGCTTCTGAATGTGGGAGAATAGATAGGTTGTGGTGGTTCTGTTTATTTAGGGACAGTATTCCAAATGTGGAACTGTACAGTCCACTTGAGAACTGGTAATCATAACGATATGTCCATTTGTCCTTGTAAATTATGTTCACTGATTGTCAGAGAATGTCCAGAGAGAGAAAGAAAAAATACTAGAGAAAAGTCCTAAGAGACAAAGGGAAAGAATTTTTAAAAATATTCTTCCATCGCAGAGGTAAACATGAACTTCATCAAAATATCTGAGACCACCCCTCGTTTAACTTAAGAAATCATTGATGAATCATGTAAAAATATCATAATACTGAAAAACAATGAAAGAAATATCCTTAAAATAGAAAATTGGTTGCAGGGACAGTCACATGTTGTGGTTTACTACTTTGCTTCTGTGAATGTATAGTCTTGCATGTGTTTTGTTCCGTATCTTTTTAGCTCAATATATAATCGAAAATTGTTAAGTGCATGAAAAGGAGGGAAACTGTCTTGTTTTATAATTATTTCATCTCAAGTGTGCCGGATCCCTTGCCTAGAATGACTGTACCTGCCCATCTAAGGAGGCAGAGCTGGGGGGCTGCGGAGAAGTGTTCCCCAAATCCCATACACTATCACCTTTGAACATTGAGGGATTTAAAAGAAACACACTAATCTTTTTTGTCAAGTCTAGTGGGGAAATGCTGTGTACAACAGCCTTACCTCAGAGAGTCTGAGTGAGTGTCACATCAACAGGAAGAGATCTGAGAAGACAAATATCTAAGTTTGCTTAACTTTGTTTAATCTGGATTTCCACAACATTTCCGTCCAGAAAGGCTTTTCATTGGTAATGCCTCTTAACATCCTGTGGGCCAAGTGTTCTGTGGAATACAGCTCAGAAAGCACTGGTCAAGATTATTCAGACTTCACAAGATTTAATTATTCAGATTATTTGTCTGAAAGTGTTACCACCACTCTGCAAGGTCAGAATCATCAGCATGATTTTGTCATTTCATACTTTGGCCTAAATTCTGGGCTGGATTCCTATATTTTTAAAAGCCCACAGGAAATTAGAATTCAGTGTTGGCTTTGGAAATCATTGCACTAGAATCAATTTAGAATAATGCCAATACAATTACCAATATTACTATTACTGTGATAATGCTATTGCTATTACCTCTTCAAAACTCTTTTTCCCCTGCTTATCTCTTTGTCACTGCCTGTTGACTAGCTGCCATGGAAGCAAATATACCACAAAAACATGAAGGAAAACATTCTGGACAGTATGTTCAACTGTCCAGTTCAAGGTCCAGTTAGCTGCTTTCATTTCTAGACAACAGTGATAGCAACAAATTCTTACCAAGTGGATCACAAGAGCTAGTAAGAAGCCTCTAAGAATAAGGAAACTTTCTGGTAGTCAATTAAATTGAGTAGGTGGGCGATCAATCCATCTTATCCTGCCTTCCCCATTTGTGTCCGTTCTCTGCTCTTGGCAGGTCCTGCTTGCACCCCACCCACCATCCTCCCTGTGGTCCAGGAGCAGACATCTCCTGCCTCCCTGCAGAAACCTCAGTATAGCAGTGATGCCCAGACGCCTGCTCATCTAGCGTCTGGACATCTCGGCTGGACCCAAACAGCCCTTTGGAAGGAATCCCTAAGAGACATTTAATGTCTTTCTGCCTTTGTGCTCATCCCTGTGAAATGACCCCCAGCTTTGCCCCAGGGATATGTAGATTCATACCCTGTTTGAAATGACCAACAGAGAGTCGCTTTCCAAAGCAGGGATAGTCCTTCTGTCCCACCTCTGCCTCTACTCTTGAGATTCAGGTGGGACAGAAAAATGAAAATCACAAGAGCTGGCATATTTACTTGTGTTCTGTCCTTTTGGAATCCCTTCCCCTCTTACAGTCCACATTTTGGAGAAGAAACTTAAGGGGAAAAAAAACTTCCTAACTTTTTCTTCCCCTGTGTTTTTATCTGTTTGAGACAGCGTCCACTGCCGCCCATAGGACGTCATCCTAAGTGGGCAGCACACTCCTTGCAGGCCTCCTCCCTTCCTCTCAGTCTATGTGTATTGTTCTTCAGCCTTCTCTGGAAGGGGAACAGGGCTGTTGGCTGGCAGATACACTGTTTACGCCCTAGGGAGACACAAGCAGTATACTGGACTCATAGTTCCTGCCTTTTCAAGTGGGACCAAAGGTATTATATTCCCAAATATGAAGGGAAGAAATTCAGGAAATGACTTGAAAATCATCTCATATGTCTCCCCTCCCCTTTTCCTCCCCCACCTCTTCTCATAATGCCTTATTTTATTTTATTTTATTTTATTTTATTTTATTTTATTTTATTTTATTTATTTTTAGAGAGAGAGCACAAGCCAGGAAGAGGGGCAGAGGGAGAGAGAGAGAGTCAGTCCCAAGGAGACTCCATGCAGAGCACGGAGCCCGAAGTGGAGCTCTATTCCATGACCCTGGGATCATGACCTGAGTCGAAATCAAGAGTCGGACTCAACTGACTGAGCCACCCAGGCACCCCAATATCTATTTTAAAGTACTATTTTGGGGCATCTGGGTGGCTCAGCCAATTGAGCGGACAACTTTGGCTCAAGTCACAATCTCACAGTCCGTGAGTTCGGGTCCCGCATCAGGCTCTATGCTGGCGACTCGGAGCCTGGAGGCTGCTTCTGATTCTGTGTCTCCCTCTTACTCTGTTCCTCCCCACTCACTCTCTGTCTCTCTCTCTCAAAAAAAAAAAAAAAAAAAAAAGTAAAACATTAAAAAAAAATTAAAAATAAATAAAGTACTCTTTTATCCTAAACAGGAGATAGAGGGTTCAGTGAACTTTGCCACTGATTGCTTTCAACTTTGGGTTTCTTGGTGTTTCTTTGGAAATTGAAGTTGACACATTCAAACTTTATCCTTTTTCCATAATGCCCAAGGCAGTCTATTTTAAGACTTAATGTCTTTTGTGGAGTTTGTCTCTTTGCGTCTGCCTCCCCTACCAGACTGTACCCTCAAGATGCATGGGCCCAGCACAGTAGCAAGCATATTATAAGGATGCATGAAATGTTTGTTAAATGGAACTGTTGAACCTCACTTGCATATCTACACCTGTGAGCCTTGTCCTACCTCTATCAGGAGTAATTTCCCTTTTCTGTGTACTCGAACAATATTTGGTTATAGCTGTCACAGGATTTGCCATAGAAAATAATGGTTGTTTTGCATTTACCTCCTCTGCCAGGTGTGAGTGCCATGGGAACAGGCTTGGCACCAAATCCATCTATTTCTCTTGTGTGCTGCCTGCCTCTGAGGAGTTGCTCAGTGCTTTGAATGTAGAAAGGCAATCGTTTCTTCACAGCATACTGAAGATGTGCAAAGGAACTGTGGCTTCTTTACTTCCTGTGCATGATCTGATCTTCTTAAGCCTTACTCTGCTGGGTCTGTGTCTGTAATGGGGTATTTTGTGTGTGTGTGTGTATGTGTGTGTGTGTGTGTGTGTGTGTGTGTGTGTGTGTGTGTGAGAGAGAGAGAGAGAGAGAGAGAGAGAGAGAGAGAGAGAGATTCGTGAAAGTGGAAAGTAACTAATTATAATCCAATTTTTGAAACTCCGCCTAATCTAATAATTTAAATATTTATTTTTTTAATGTTTATTTATTTTTGAGAGAGAAAGAGAGTGAGAGCATGCATGAGTGGAGGAGGGCAGAGAGAGAGAGGGAGATGGAGAATCCAAAGCAGGCTTCCACACTGTCAGTGCAAAGCCCGACACGGGCTTGAACCCACAAATTGTGAGATCATGACCTGGGCCAAAGTCAGATACTCAACCGAATGAGCCACCCAGGCACCCCCACCTGATATAATAATTTAAATGGTCTTCTTAGGTAATTCATGTTTAAATATATTTAAGTGGGGCACCTGGGTGGCTCAGTTAAGCATCCAACTCTTGATTTCAGCTCAGGTCATGATCTCACAGTTCATGAATTGGAGTGCTGACAGTGCAGAACCTGCTTCTCTCTCTCTTTCTCTCTCTCTCTCTCTTTTCTTCTGTTCCTCCCCCACTTGTTCTCTAAGTGAATAAATAAATTAAAAATAATTAAAAATAAATAAACAAAAATATTTAAGTACGTAGACTTTCAGATTTCTGTATTTCTCTCCCTGTTACTCTCCAAGACAGCATGGGGCCTTGCATTATTGTTCTCTGACACCTCTTATCCCTCTTGTCCCCTTGGTCGCTGAAAGTCTTAGTGACAGCTTTAGCTAAGGTCTGTATTTCTCCCCATTGTTTTGGCCCTGCTCAGCTCCCGTCGCACTGTCCCCTCGTTGAGGTCTGTCTGTAACTCCCACTTGGCTCCTGGGTTGGGAATATGTCCCTGTAGCCCTCAGTCTTGGCAGCATTCATGGTAATCCTGCCAGTCAGCTCTATCAGCTATCCCATGTCCTTCTGCAGGGCACAGGGCACCTGTGACACCTTCCTCCTTCCCACCCGGGAGCCAAGGGAGACTTGAGTGATGGGAACTGTCCCTCCCTCTGTCTAACTATCATACAGTAGCAGCTTGTATTGTGATGTCGCTGTGCTGGGTTGGTGTGAAAATGGTCTGGGAGTCCTCCTTGCTGAGTTCACGAAAGGCTGAGTTACTCAATTCTCTGTGTTCCCCTGACCCATTCAACAACCTCCCACCTCAGGACTTTGGACTAGGACACTACCCATGTCCAGACTCTTCTTTCTGCCACTTCCTGGAGATTTGTCATGGTCAGAAAGGCTGTTGGCAGCAGTGGAGTTTATTGGCCGGGGGGTTGGGGGGGGGGGGATGAAAACACAGCATAGTCTCTTTTGTTCCATACGAGCGAATTCAGGTAGTGGAATTCGCTGCATGAGGACAAACTAAGGTTTTAGGTGAGGGAAGTCTAAAGCAGTAGGTAACCTGGGCCACAGGTTTTAGCTTTTCACTTTTGATTTGATGGCATCTTTGTGGAGACAAATGTGAGAGTGCAAGGGCTGTGAGAAAAAGTGAAGCAGGAATCCACACCTGGTCCTCAGCAAGCGATAGTAAATAGCCCAGAGCCAAAGCACACTCAGAAGTGGCTGTTCACTGAGCCATATGTGTGATTATCAATTTTAAAGACCAGTCGGTCTCCAACTCTAGTAGAGATGCTCATGATGTTCTTAGTTCACACTGGCACTGGACCGAGCTCAGCCACTTCTCAGGTTCTGCAGGGAGACCTATAATCAGGTCTGGTTGGCCTTTGGTCCTGTGGACAGAGCAGGTGTCCCCTCTCCTGCTTGACCAGGTCATGGCATCAATCACTGAGCCCCAGTTTTGCGGGTTTGCAGTCCCTTTGGGAGAAAGGAAAATTCCTCTCCAGAAACCCTCAATAGCGTAGGTGTGAAGGCACCACTGTTTCTCAAGATTTGACAGATCTCATGTACTCTTCCGAAGTCAGTATCCAAGTGTGGGACGTTTTGTGATTCCGTTGGGGGTCTCTGTTTTCTTTGACAGAGAATCATTGAATGGAATTGTTCCCTCCTCTTTCTAGTCCTGAGCCAGAGTCTGAAGCTCAATAAGCCTCTTCAGAAAAAAATTCTTCTTTTCACATTCAATAACAGAACATATTACAACACCACAGAGGTTCAAATGTCGTTAAAAAAAACTTACAGATTGTGTACTGAGTTTTAGGAGGTTTTCAAAATGCTAAATGAGGAAGTCCTGGTGCCATGGAGGCTCACGCTGCTCGTGAGGGGAGAACTCCAAAGCACCAGACAGTATTTTTTAAATCGTAAAAATTACCATCCTGAACACTGAGGAATAATTTACTTGGCATAAGCAGAGGGCTTTATCCATATTGATTCATCAATATGTGCTACGATTACTGCTAATTCCTTTGTAAATCAACTCTCCTTATAAATTCTGGTAGAAAATAGCTAACAGGGGATGGGTTGTGTTCCTAAATAGTTATGAGAGTTGGGTCCTGTATTAGCATTTACCTTGTTTAGTGACCTGAGCTACAGCAAGCTTGTGTTTCTAACCGTAGAGAGGGTGGGGCACTATTTTAATAGAAGAGAAAGTAGAATAAATCCCAACCCTCAAGTACAAAGAGAAGTGGTGAGTGAGGTGATAATGCCTGAATAAAAAGTCCCCTTGACTCTTTTTTTTTCCTATTAATATAGCAGAAGAATGGAGGATCTTTTGGCTTTTGACACATTCTGCTATTAGATCGTGCTAGAGCAGTCAGACAATGAGTGGTAATGCACCATGGGTCCAGATCTCTACCTGCCCCCCACCCCAGAGCTCTAACAGAATGATTTACGGTTGGCAGGAAATTGAAAGGTAATTAGGTTGAAAACAAACTTCAAATGTTAATAATATGCAAATTGGTTTCCTGTTTCATTGGTAAGGACTGTACAATACAACACAATCACCGTGACAGGTTCTTTCACACTCTTGCCTCCCTATCGTCACCCCATCAGCCTCATGCCTAGCTCTGGATTTCCTTCTTCACAGACCCTTCGTGGCCAGCCTGCCTCAGGGAAATTACCCGTGAAATGAAACGGACTTCTGAGGATGAACTGGAAAGGGAGAGCACAAATGCAAGGAGGGAAGGTGCCTCATACCTTAGAGCTCCGCAGGTGTCGTGGCCAGGAAAGGTGGGATCAGGGACCCCTTAGGAAAGTCACTGAGCAAGCCAAAGGAAAGTCACTTAGCAAGTCAACCATTTGCTAGCATCTCAGTTTCTTCAGCTGATCCTGAGACTCTCCAGCCTGAAATAGCCTTGAGTCTTTGGTTCTTACCATGCTCCAAACATCACTGATTGTAAGCCCTTGTTGGATCCTCTCCAAGGCCATCGTACAGTTAACAGCTCACCCATAAACATTTCTCCCTTCCCCTGCTGAAACCAAGCAGAAGGATCTGGGAGGTAGATACTAAACAGGCCACGTGAACAGAGAGGCCCCTGTAAAACCAGTCAGGGTGAGGACAACGTAAGTCCAACCTGTTATCAATATTCCATTGAGCTGTAGGGCTATGTCGTTTTTTCTAAATTAAAATTTTTCTTTCGAGATGGATTCAGATTATTGTTAGAAGTAATATGGAGAGAGTCCCACGTACTCTTTACCCAGTTCCCACAAAGGAAGCATCTTGTAAAACTCTAGTGCAACCAGGATATTGACATGAGCACAATCCATTTATCTTTCTCAGATTCCCCCAGTTTTATTGTACTCATGTGTGCATGTGTGTGCACATATGTTTAGTCCTGTGCAACTTTATTAGGCATGTTGGTTTGTGCATTGTTCCCACGGTCAGGATCCAGGATAGTGCCACCATCCCAAGCTCCCTTTTGTGCTCCCATCTTTGTCCCACTCTCCTCCCCCTTCCTCTCCTGGCAGCCAATAATCTGTCCTTCGTGTCACAATCCTGTCGTTGTAAGAATGTGATATAAATGGAATCATATAATACGTAACTTTGGGATTGCCTTTTTTCACTCAGGATAGTCTCCTCGAGAACGATGTCATATTTGTCAGAAAGTTTGGGAAGTTATCCCGTAATCAGCATGATTATGATTCTCAGTTTAAAAAGATTATCAAGTTAACAAGCCCCCTTAATATACAGTTAGTATCCCATTTGATCTTCTCAACAGGGTAGAAACAAAAGGGTTAAAAGGAAAAACAAGTATAGATGACAGGATTCCATTTCCTAGCTGTGGCAGAGGTTGGCTGGCTCTCCAGCAAACCAGCTCCCTTGTCCTCCAGGGCATACAGCCAGACTACATCCTCCAGCTTCGCTCTTGGAAAGGTGTGGCCATGAACTGGGTTCTGAACAATGGGGAGTGACCAGAAGTGATGAGTTCCAATTGAAGCCTGGTTCATAAAACCCTCCCACATGTGTCCTTCCACATTCTCTTTCCTTCTGTGGCTGTCTTGGAACCTATGTCAAACTTAGTGGAGCCACAAGGTGAGATGAACAACCCTGATCAAACTTTCCCGAATCTCTTGACCTTTAGAGTTCTGAGTCACCAGAGGTGTGGGGGCGGCCACTGTGGATTTGGAGGCAGTGGAAGAAGGGAGGGAACAGTTACTGACTGTAACACTTCCTCTCCTATCATTTCCTCCCGGGACCTGGTGGGTCTGCTGCCTGTTCTGGTCCACGCACTGCTCTGTCCTCACACATGCAAAGCACCCTTGAGTCATGTTGGGAGTCTCTTACAGTTTTCTTTGAGTTTTTTTTTTTGGTTTTTATTTCTACAATTCTTCTGGAATTAATCTTAAGGAAGGGAACGATGCTAATTCAGCATCTTGTTAGCCATTCTTTGCAGGTTTTTATCCACGAATTAATTTTATTTGTATCTGTTATAAAAGAAAAAAAACCCAAAAGTGGATTTATCTTATTAAAATATACTATGTTGTGGGGCACCTGGGTGGCTCAGTCGGTTAAGCGTCCGACTTCGGCTCAGGTCACGATCTTGTGGTCCGTGAGTTCGAGCCCCGCGTCGGGCTCTGGGCTGATGGCTCAGAGCCTGGAGCCTGCTTACGATTCTGTGTCTCCCTCTCTCTCTGCCCCTCCCCCGTTCATGCTCTGTCTCTTTCTGTCTCAAAAATAAATAAACGTTAAAAAAAATTAAAAAAAAATAAAATAAAATATACTATGTTTCTAGTATGGTAGAATTTCTGTGATTTTTCTGGGCGAGTGAACTTTACTTAGCTTCTCTGGATAATCATTCCAACACAGTGCAATTCAGGTTGAATAAGGAACTGAATTCAGGAAGGAAAGTGAGGGAGCCATGGGGCTGGGCTGATTCTTAAGATGTAGAGAAATTTGTCCATGTGTTGTTTCAACCTGCCTAAATCTTCCTGCAGATTTCCCTCCTATTTCCGCTCATCTTCCTTTTCTCATTACCACCATTCAAAGACATTTTTAGTCCTTCTCATTTCTTTGGTCTGTCCCAACAGATGTTTTTGAAGTGGCATGTTTATTGGCAGAGAAAAGTGATGGTGATTCTTTGCACAAGAATAGCTGCAAATGAAAAATGGCTTCTGGAACTTACCTCTTCGTAGGCTGGCAGGATTTCGTCTCCATCTCCCTCCACAGCCCCCAGCATGGCCTGTGGTAGATTCTGAATGATGCTCTGAGTTTTCCTTTTCATTCTTTTTATTTCTTTTTCCTGAAGAAAGCTGGCCAATAAAGTGGGTTCTCACATTAGCATTCTATTCTAATAAGCTCTGCCCACCTAATGTCATACTTTAGAGAGACAATGTCTTCCTTCAGGAGTAAAGATTTTCCTAGCATAATTGTGTGTCTTGCACTTATTTTTTAATTTTTTTTGCATTATCTCTTTTTAACAGAATATGTGAGGGGTGTTTGGGTAGCTCAGTGGGTTAGGCATCCGACTCTTGGATCTTGGCTCATGTTCTCGTGGTTCGTGACACTGAGCCCCAGGTCGGGCTCCGTCCTGGGATTCTCTCTCTCCCTTTCTCTCTGCCCCTTCCCCCACTCAAAGTAAATGAATAAACTTAAAAAACAAAACAAAACCTAGAATGTGTGAGTTGAGTGACAGTGAAAACAAGTAAGGGATAAACTAGTATTAAAGAATTATTTCTCTAGAAGACCAAGAATGACTAGAGGGAACCCCCTTTCTAAATCAATACATTATATGATCATAAGAACTCCATAGGAGCAAAGTCAATATTATCAACTCGAAATGAATTGATACTTTAACCCTAGGTCATAATACCTCCTGGAATACCATAAAAATACAAGGCTTCTCCTGGTCTAAACAGTGCTTTCTGCCTGGTGTTGATAGTGAGTTTGCATGCATGTGCACTCACATCCTCTCACTCTCTCACCCACAAACATGCATCCTGAAAGGAGATTTACTCTGTAGAACAGAAAGTAAGAGAAGACTGAATATTCAGGTATGTTCATGGTGTAGCTTCATGAAAACAAGAGGCATCAGAGAATCCACAGCAACCTAGAGAGTATGTAGTGATACCCTCAAGTGGGCATCCAAAGAATGGGCCCATGCTGATGGAATAGAACAATCGCACGTAGACCAGGATCATTTAAAAGCAATTTATATTTAGCTGTTTTAGTTATGCTTGTAGCAGATTCCCTTGCCTACTTATGTTGTGTTTAAATTAATATAAAAGTACAGGTGCACATCCTTACACATGCCAGCTGGATATTGAGAGGAGAAGGCTAAAATAGCGACGTGGTTAAGGGACACAGGGCCAGAATTAAATGCTTTGTAATAAGTCTTGGTATTTAGGAGTATAATTTCTTCAGCTCTGTTCTTTTTTGTTCAAAAACCATATTTGGTATATTTGGTCGCATTTCCAAATAAATTTTAGCACCAGCCTGTCAATTTCCACCAAATGACCTGTGGACAGTTTGTTTGGGATTACATGGAATCTATAGATGAATTTAGGCAGAATTCATATTTCTTAAATACTGAGTTTTAAATTTATGTACATGGATTATTCTTTAGGCCATTTAGACTTCTCTTAATAATATCTTACAGTTTTTTATAGAGTTCTTTTTTGTCTTTTATAAAGTTTATTTCTGGATACTTTCCTTTTTGATGCTTTTGTAATTATTTATTGCTGTTTATCCAGTGACCTTGCTAAATTCACCTTTTAATTATAATACTTGCAAATTCTTTTCGATATCCTGTCTATGTAGGATTTCATCTGTAGTACAGTTTTATTTTTCCTTTCCAGTATTTATGCCTTCTATTTCTTCTCCTTTCTTTCTTGAGCTGGTGAGAACATCCCATATAGGCTTGAAGGGAATTAGTGGTAATACATGTCCCCATATTAGCTAATTCAACAGGAAAACTCACCATATTTCAGTATTATGTATGATGATGTTTGCTGTAGTATTTTGTTTTAAAGACCCAGTGTCAGATTTAGGAAATTCACTTCGACTCCTTCTTTGTGAAGATATTTATCATGAATAGATGTTTTCTCAAATGCTTTTTCTAAACCTATTATGAAGAGTGTATGATTTTTTCTTTCATCTCTGTTAAAATAATACCATTTATTCATTGCTTTAAAATATTAAAGCAACCTTGCATTTTGCAAGTTTGCTTGGTGTTTGCTTTCCATTTTATTTATCTCTGGATTTAGTTTGCTAAAATTCTGTTTAGGATTTTTGCATCTATGTTTATGAGAGGCTGATCTGTAATTCTGTTATTATAATTGTCTTGTTTAGTTTTGGATGCAAGAGTATGCTGTCTTCACAAAATGAATTGGAAAATGTTTCTTCTTTTGCTTTTCTCTGGAAGATTGTGTTATGTCCTCTTTGGATGAATTCATTGATAAAATGATTTAGCACTGTCATTTTCTTTGTGGTAAAATATTAAACTATGGATTCAGTTTCTTCAGTGGATACAGAAGTATTTATATTTTATCTTTTTTCTTATAAAATTTTTTGATAAATTAAGTTGTCTGAAATTTAAAAATTTTATCTCAATTTTTAAATGTATCTGCAGAAAAGTATTTATGTTATTTTTTAGTATTTTTTAAAATGTCTCTGGGATCTGTAGTAATATTCACTCTTTTATTCTTGATATTTGGTTACTTGTGCCTTTTTTTTTTGGTCTTGATCAGTCTTGTTTGGCTTAACCATTTCATTAAGCTTTTCAATTATTTGAATTATTAAATTCAATTATTAAGCTTTATTGATTTACCTAGCTTTTGGTTTTGGTGATTATTTTTTTTATTATTTTGGCTTTATTTTTCCTAAGTAAACATTTGTTTTCTACTTAATTAAGTTTTATTTATTGTGTTTATTTATTTTTTTGCTATCTTTAACTTCTTCTGGATTAACTTGTTCTTTTTCTGTTTTCTTGAGATGGGTTAACTTACTTTTTCTAATTTCTTGAGATAGATAATGAGATCACTTATTTTCAGATGTTCTCCCTTTCTGATCTAGTTAGTTAAGACTATATATTTCCAGGGGCACCTGGGTGACCCAGTGGGTTAGGCATCTGACTTCGGCTTAGGTCATGGTCTCTCGGTCCATTAGTTCAAGCCCCACATCAGGCTCTGTGCTGACAGCTCAGAGCCTGGAGCCTGCCTCAAATTCTATGTGTCCCTCTCTCTCTGCCCTTCCCCCACTCATGTTCTCTGTCTGTCTCTCAAAAATGAATAAATGTTAAAAAATTAAAAAATAAAAGACTATATATTTCCCTCTCAGCACTGCTTTACCTGAATGCCACACGTTTGGTGTATCATATTTTTATTGACATTAGAATGATTTTCTCATTTAATCTTTGACCCACGGTTATTTAGAAGTATATTCCTAAATTTTCAAACATTTAGAATATTTCTATTCATTTTTTTTGTTATTGACTTCAACCTGAGTTCCACTGTTATTAGAGAACATTATCTGATTTCAGTTATTTGAAATTTGTTGATATTTTTGCTATGACCTAGCATATAGTCAATTTTGATAACTGTTACATGTGCATTTGAAGAGAACGTACTCTGCAACTGACTATAGTGTTCATTCAGTACATGTTCAATTAGGTCAATTTTGTTAATAATGATATTTAAAGTCTTGTATAACATTATGTTTTTACTAGTCAATAGTGTATATAGAGAGGTGTGTAAAAATACAGAAATGCACCTAGGCACCCAGTTGTTTTTTTTTTAAGTGAAAGAATAATTCGAGCCCAATAATCTATTTAAATCTATTTGAACCTCTGCCTAAGCATGTTGGGAGCCATAGAAGCAAAATTCTCTTTTATTTAGGGCATTAACAAAAGGTAAAAGTTACATAACTAGGCTATTCTTGCCAGTCATCATTTTTGTTGGTGTTCGTGCTTTTGGGGGTCACTATATCAGGATATCACATGCTCCAAACAAGTCCTTTCCCAGAAATTATTAAAAACAACACTCCATACTACCACCAAACTCATGCAACACCTTATTTATCACTGTGCTCTCACATGAGAGATTATATTCCTACTGCACTGTTCAGGCTATTAGACAAGCCTAATTACAACAAAAATGTATAGAATTTTCCCACTTACTAAGTAACTGCACTCCTTTGCTCTGCTGCTAGATCTTTTAAAACGCTACTCTTTAGGACGCCTGGGTGTCTCAGTTGTTTAAGTGTCGGTTAGGGTCATGGTCTCACGGGTTCATGAGTTTGAGCCCTGCATCTGACTTCACACTGACAGTGTGGAGCCCGCTTGGGATCTCTCTCTCCCTCTCTTTCTGCACGTCCCCTGCTCACGCTCTCTCTCTCTCTCTCTCTCTCTCTCTCTCTCTCTCTCTCTCTCAATAATAAATAAACTTAAATTAAAAAAAAAATGAAAATCTTATAATGCCGCTCCCTACCCCATTTAAAAATTGTCCAGGGGAACCCACATTATCTCCAGGAGAAAATTAAATTTCTTTAGCTTGGCACAATAGTCCCGCCAGGGTCTGGCTTCTTTCTGCCTTCTTCTAAAGTTTTATCTCTTCATATACCCCTAAGTTCCAGCTACCTATGGGAATTTCCTGAATGGGTCACAGTCTTCTGGCTGTTCCCTTAGTCTAAAGTTTGCCAGTTTTTTGTTTTGTTTTGTTTTGTTTTATCTCGCTTGCCTGGCTGATGCCTATCTGGCCTCCAGTGGCTCTGATGTCATCTCCTCAAGTGAGTGCCTTGTTATTTGTACATTCCCCTCCTTTTTGCTTTCTTAGCACCTTTGTCACCTCAGGGATCATGCTTGCCATGCTTCATGGCAGGTGCCTATTAGCTATCCATCTTCCCTAATTAAGGAAAAGTTGTGCATTTTCTCCTTTGGATTGTTAGAGCCTGTCACAGTGCCTGCATACAGAAAGCACCCAGCAAATGCTGAATGAGTGTTACAAGTGCAGGCACCCTAATTAATTATAAAAACAAACCAGAAAAATACTCAGATGGCATTGGCAGATGACATTAAACATAAATCTGAGGGTCACCTAGAGTATCCCACTTTAGGGCTGTTTTAGGAAGAATTGTTCTAATTTACTTTCTGTGGCATTTAGGTAAGTGGCAGGGGATGGGAGTGACATGGAGGAAACAGGTGTGTGAAAAGTACACAGAGATGTTTTTGCCTTACAAATACACGGATGTGATGAACTGAAACACTGAGTGTTTTATTCAAAAGAGTTTTTAGGACTCATGATTCCCTGGAACCTGCACGGGAAGTGTTTTAAAAGATCCAGTTCCCTTTTACATTCTTTCAAATTAAACAAAGCCTGTCTGAGATAACAGCCATCCTTGGCCCCGGTGGCATTTTTGTTGCTGCTTATCCATTCTCAAAGGGAATAACCTGGGACAGAAAGGACCAATAATAAGAAACCGTATTTCCTGGCTTTTTATTCCAGTTTATTTTTGCTTGGTAGGCTTTTCTGATGATTTCATTGTAGTAGTGTCTAAATCTCAACGAATATATGTGCTTTCAAAGCATAGTATAGGAGGGTTTTTAGGACGTCACTTGGGTGGGGAGTAGCGCTTAGTCCATTGTAGGGCAATTTTCTGGGTTATGAAGTTGAGTCAAAAAGTTGTTTCCTAATAAAATCAACCCCATTGGTTCTAGAAAATTATCCATTCCAACAGCGTTTCAAATTCAAAAATATGGTGTTCGGCCTTTCCTCACTTAGTTCCTCTCTTCTGATGCTGATATGCGTTTCAAATAATGGCATGGTCTCAAGGTAACTCAGCATCCAGGACTTGCTCTGGGCTTGAGGGCACGGGAAACTAAGTAACACAGCATTTCATCATATGCCTTGTAGCTGGGAAGCCTGTGGAAAGCAGCTTCTGTAGAGAAGTGGAGGACTCGGGTAAAGATGCCGTGGTTCATCCACAATAAAATTATACCCTTCATAACAGAAAGGCATATTGCCAAAGTTTGAAAGCATAAGCTAGTCCTAAAATGGTGTTGCACTTCTATATTGGAACCATTATCTGGCAGCCATGGTGACAGAAATAAATGTAGTGCTGGAAACTATGAACATTCACGCAGAAGAGAAACTTTATCATTGGTATTGTTGTATATTTCCCTTTTCCCTCCCTCAGCTTTCTCCCTCTCTCTCTTCCTTTAGGTGCCTGGACCAAAATTTCTTATGAATAGTATTAAATAGCTAGTTATATAGAGTAGAGCTCACCTGGGATTGGTCCTTTGGGACCTTGGCTTTTAGGTGAAATGAATCCACATGGAAAAATACCCAGACAAACTTCACTAGGAAAACAAAGGAGGGCATCCGAGCCTTCCTCCTTTAGCTAGTCTTCTCCAAAGTTAACAAAAATACTTTGTAAGTGGGTATGAGAGATCTTGGCTATTTTTAGACAACTCTTCTTAAGATGGATTCAAATCTAGGGATTTGGTGGCAGTGGTGAAAGAGCTAATTTGAAACTCTTCCATTCACGAAGCTACAGACTCATGTGGTAGGTAGGGAAGGACAGGGCATCATATTCCAAGAAGGATAAGGAGGAGAGGGTGTAGAGGGGGCCAGTGGAGAAACACCCACCTGAATGCTGTCTTAGAGCTCAACAATATTTGAAAATAAGGACGTTTGGAATTTTCTAGGGTTTGTGTGGTGGCTGCATAAAGCATAAAGCTGGCAGCTATGTGGACAGGGACAGCTATGGCTTGTGTTTGATGGGTGCCAGTCCAAATAGGAGCTGGGCGTCTAAAAAGTTGGTCACCATTTACTTCTTTTTTTCTAAAAAAAAAGTTTATATAGTCTTTCTATTGTCGTGTTTTGTTTCTTTTAAATTTCTTTTCCTGTCTCAATATGTTTGCTTTTTATTACATTATGATTTCCGCTCTCACCTTTGTTTCACAGATCCATGTTTTCTTGAATTTTATTGAACACAAAGCAGATGTTCCCTGAAACTTACTTCTGTTGCCATTAGTGAATTTTATTTTTGAAAGTGAGTCCTTGCTCTTCATTTTGAGTGGTGTATTCTCTTTCTTTAATGCTGAATCTTTTCATTGGTATGTTTTATATATATTATATATATAATATTATATATTATATAAGTATATATTATAAGTATATACATAAGTATATATATGATATATAATATATAATATATAATAATGTGTATATATATATGTGTGTATATATATATATATATATTTCTGTTTGGTTGTTCTTGAACAAAGAGAGGTGACTGTCAACTAGGTGCTCTCCATAAACACACTGAGTGTGTCCTAGGTTTCCTTTGTGTCCACCAGGGTGTAGGTAGAATCTTTTGCTCATCTCGTAAGCCAGGGAAATGGGAACAGATAAGAATTTTTAGTACTTCTTACGCATCCTAAAGGTACTTTATTCTGTATTATTTCTTCTCTGGGTTTGTTGAAGTCACTCAGTTATGGGTTTGCTTCTGTTTACAACTTTCTGTCGTGTCAGACCTTCACAGCGGATACATAAATGTGGCTGTGCCCAATGTCTGACTGGCACAACTGGTGACTACATCAGGATGGAGCCCCACACTGTTAATTTTCTGCTACTTGTGGTACCAAGCCTGGGACTTTCCAGGGGAGATGATTTTCAGCACTCTAATCTGAACTGTGGAGTGGGATTCCGGGTGATGCTTTCCCTGGGAGCCCCACTCCTGTTCTGGCCTGTGGTCCTGGTGCGAGATCACAAGATGATACCCAACTCTTCTAGACTTGTATTGCCCCGATATTGTGCTTTCCTGGGAGTAGGGATCTTTAAGAATAGTGGATTCAAAGCAGTATTCCATATAATGTTCTTAATAATTTCAGTTGTTTTTGACGATTATAATTGCTTTTTGGTTCATAAAAGTGACATAGGAAGCCCTTCTACTAGGAACAGGAGCTTGTCTTGGGAGAAGACCTATCAGTCATTTTTATATTTCCTTGGCCTTATATAATTAGGATTGTGTTTCATCTGCCATTTGTTAAAATCTTTGAAACTACTTGTCTATTTTGTAAAGACTGGCTTAGTTAAATCTAGGTCATGAATTCACAATCCATTTAATGGGAGAACCATGAATGTACTCCCACCCTTGAAAGATCACTGTCCTAGAGTATGCCTTCAAGTTTATTGTTTTTTTGTTTTGTTTTGTTTTTTTGGAAAATCATATTAATGATGGATTTTTGAACTTATCCACACCTGAGACTATATTTGTAGGCAATTCTACTGTATAGATATAGACATAGATCTCTTGAATTATACCACATTATTCTTTAAGAAATGGTATTACTTTTAAATTGCTCTCTGGTATTTGGCAAATTCTATGGCCAGCTACATTTCTATTTACCTTGTAAGTCATATATTTTATTTTCTCAAATGTTTTCAAGTTCTTTTCTCTATTCCTTGAAATGAAAAATTACAACAGCAAATGTTGGATGTTTTTATTTATTTTTTCCTGGTTTTATCTGATCCCTTTTCATCCTCTTACAAAAGGCTTTCTTCAGTCTAGGAAAACTTATTTGACTAAAGCTGCTTCTGTTTGTTTATTTCTTATGGAAGCTCTATTGCAGGTAGACAGAATCATCTGGTCCTTACTTCTATTAGTCTTACGTTTTGCCTAGCCATTTTTTTTTTTTTTTTTACTTTTGGTTCATTCCTCTTAGGTTTTGAGATTTGACATGGGTCCTATTAGAGATTCATGGTGGAATCTTCAAACCCCAAATGAAGGGAAAAAATTAAAAAAAATTTTTTTTAAATTTACCCTCATTTGACTTTGCTGGTTGAGATTCCAGACATCTTGGGGGTAGTTGGGCCCCTGGAGGTGAGAGTCAAAATTAGTGGCAGACTTAGCCAGGAATGTGTTTTGCTAAAGAACTTCCATTCCTTATTTGGAATAGCTCTCAGGGCTCACAGCTACAACAATCTCCCCATTCTTTGGCAGGCTGGCTGTCCACTGTGTGTGAGTGACTGGTAAGCCCTTCCATGCCAACTCCCTGTCCTGCTGCCTCTGAAATCCAGAACACTTCCTAGTGCTGCTAATGGGAGCCACAGGGCTGATCCTTACCTCTAAGCCCACAGAGGCCTCTGCTGGTTTCCTTTGCCTATTTTCCCATTACGTGCTGGAGATTCACAAGTCCAGTAGTGACCATCCTCAATCTAATTTCTTCTGTATTTTACATCACTGAAATTCCTGGGAATTTCTTTTGTGTGGCTGACCTACTGTTTAAGGTTAATCCAGAACTTTTCCTCAGTATTTACAGGTGATCATTTTCATGTAGATCTGGAGGGGAGTAGTCTACACCTGGCCAAGAAGTGACCTATTATCTCTTATGATGGCAAATCTGAGGATATTTTGAAGTCAGGAACGTGGGCATAGCCTTGGGAAATGGAGACGTCATAATACTCTTAGGTATATTGCTAGAATGTTTCCTGTCTGGCTGCCTCTGATGATCAAGGTCACTGAATAACAGCAACAATAATAGTAACAATTGCCTTCAGAAAAACAAAGAGGAAATGAGGAGATGTTGGTCAAAGAATAGAGACTTTTAGTTATAAGATGAATAAGTTTTGGGGATCTAATGTGTTTTGGTGATTATAGCACCGTGATTATAGTTAGCAAGTATTAGTTTCAAGTATTGTATACTTGAAAGTTGCCAACAGAGTAAATCTTAAATGTCTTTGCCACAAACACAAACACACACACACACACACACACACACACACACAGGTTGTAAATATTTGAGATGATGAATGTGTTAACTAATCCTATTCTGGTAATCATTTTTGCAGTATATACATGTGTCAAATCACTGTGTTGCACACCTTAAATTTATACAATGTGATGTGTTAATTATATTAAAGCTAGAAAAAATCCACATGATTGATGTGAACATATTAATATCAATTTGATTTAATCTTTATATCAACTTAGAACATTTGGTGGTTGAATCTCCCATTTTTTTTTTTTTTAGCTGACACTCAGAGAAGTTAAATAACTGGCCTGGTATAGCATAGCTAATATGTTGGGATATGGGGCTCAGACCCAAGGTTGTCCTCAAAGTTTCTGCTCTTTTCTTTACCTAGTGTCAAACAGCCCAAGGAGTTTGTTCAACCTCCATATCTCTGGTATTTACAGTGTTCTCAGTTACTGGACTTTGATCTTCTGCTGTCATTTTATTGCTCTCATATATGCTAACTCCTTCTCTGTGGGGATAATGTTGATATAAATAAGAGAGCATATTTTATCATTTCTTTTACATTGTCTGGAATACTTGACCAGCAGTGGGGAAGGTCTTGTCTTCATTACCTTGGTTTATCATCCAGCCTCTTCCCCCCACCCCCATCCCCCGCTTAGAGCTGGGGTATTAATCTGCAAGGAATTCCTCCTGTCCAGGAAAATAGTTTCTCTTCATGTATTCCTTATGTAGCCCTCTATGGGTATTTTGGTGGTCTGACTCTCTTTACCTATCCTGGAACACCCGTTGGCCATGAGGTTACCCATGCAGGCTCATGAAGCTGGTCACTGCTGAACAAACATAACATAGTCTTCAACACAGTGGAATCTCCAGTGGCATTTGGTGAATATTGGTGCTGCTCATGCTTTAATACGTCGAATGAGAACCAAAAAAATTGAAATCAGAGAAGCAGCAAAATCATTGGTAGTTTAGGGAACTCTTAGATAAAAGATAGCTAGAAGTCTCGGGGGTGGTCAGTGCCTGGTGGATGAGAACATTTTTTGTTTTTGCTTCACATTGGCAAAAACGTATGTGTTTGTTTTATAACTTGCTCTTTTGAGAAATACTGGTCTACTCCATCACTAGATTTGTGTTTTCCTTTCAGGTATATTGGGATAAATAAAAATATTCAATGGCTGTAAAATGTGTCACTATAATTGTAAGATTGTTCTTTGTTTCCTCTATTCTAGTTTAGTCATGTCTTTTTTTCCCCCTAGGCTACGGTCTTTGGTCAAACAATTAGAGAGAGGAGAGGCTTCAGTGGTAGATCTTAAGAAGAATTTGGAATATGCAGCCACGGTACTTGAATCCGTGTACATTGATGAAACCAGGTAAGCTAGAAATGACAGAAGTTAGTGCACTGATGGGAAGTTTTCTGTCATGTGGTTTTCTGAAATGTCCCCCATGGCCTGTATGGGGTAGCAGTCAAATGACTGGTCATGGCACTTTAGTTTCCACAAAGGAATCAAGTAGACTTTCACCCTCACACATCCTCTGTACCTCCTCATCTAGAAAAGAAGCTACTTGAACTTCTCTCACATGGCCTTTATGACAATGAAGTGAGATAATGTAAGAGGAGAAGAAATGATTTTTAAAAATATGGTAAGATTTCTTATCAAGTGTAGAGTTCCACTGTAATTATTGCACATTGTCAGCCTCAGCCTAAAAATTATGTTCGTGTTTTAATTCACATCTGTCTCTAAGCGGAAACTCCTGAAGTGGTAGTGAAGCATTTATCCCCTTAAGCACCGAGAATTCCTCCTTCAATCTTACACGTTACTGATTTTCTTAATAGACTCATCCCACTTGAATTACCCAAAAGTATGAAAGCACTTCCAGTCACCAAATGCATTTGAAAATAGCAAAACGGATTTTCTTTTGAAAAATGTTGACATGGTAAATATGAAAATCTTATCTTCTTTTTCCTAATTCAGACAGGCTCCTCTGTCAGTCTTACTTTCCTGTACCAGATTCCAATCTGAAAGGATTTCCCCCTGATCTAAGAATTATGTATGTGGCTTAGTGTTTGGTGACATGCTTGGTTCCTAATTTAAGGAAATTTGATATCTTAGTTTTTTCCCAAATGTTTCATTTTCTCCCCTGCCCCCCAATTGATGTGTCTAAAGGGGGGGAAAAAAGAACCTTTTTTTAAAAAACCCTTTTTATGAACACCTGTTTATACTGCTTATTTTTAGCAGGGCTTAATATAAATATAAAATATAATTTTATTATAACTCATTACTATTTATGTTCTCTTCTGGTGGTCTGACCTATGAACAAGTTTGAAAAGTCAGGTAAGCACATCTGACTTACGTAACTGAGCTCAAATAAAGAACTGAATTATTTTGGAAATTTTTCTTGAATTTAGAATTTAAATTTCTATAATGTGCTATCAAACTAGAAAGAATATCAGTTGACATCATTTCAGATGTTTATTATTTCAGAGGACTGGGTTGATGTGATTTGGATAATATTTTACAAAGTAGTTCTTTTTCTCTTTTAAATTAAATTTTTTAAAAAATATTTATTTTATTTTATTTTAAACTTATTTTTATTAAAAATTTATTTATAATTGATGTATAACATTGGGTAACTTTCAGTTGTACAGTGGGTTGATTTATTATGTGTTATATATTATAATGTTACCACCATAGCGTTAGCTAACACCTCTATCAGGTCACATAATCATCATTATTTTTTTGTGGTGGGAACAATTAAGATCTAGTCTCTCAGCAACTTCGGAGTTTGTGATACAGTATTATTGTCTATAGCAAAGTCTTTAAATATTCTTTAAAAAAAATTTTTTTTTTAACATTTATTTATTTTTGAGACAGAGAGAGACAGAGCATGAACGGGGGAGGGGCAGAGAGAGAGGGAGACACAGAATCGGAAACAGGCTCCAGGCTCCGAGCCATCAGCCCAGAGCCCGACTCGGGGCTCGAACTCCCGGACCGCGAGATCGTGACCTGGCTGAAGTCGGACGCTCAACCGGCTGCGCCACCCAGGCGCCCCTAAATATTCTTTTTTTTAAACCCAAAATAATGCCACATGGTCCATCTCTAAAATAAACCTCCCTGTGAATGCATGTTTAAGTGGAGGATTTATATCCCATTCAAATTCCACAAACCGAGGAATACAGATACTGGGTGCTCCTTAGTGCATTGGGTCTGAGACCCTACAGCCTGAGATGGAGTATATTTGACTTCCTCTGAGTTCTGTGTTTCTTTGTCCAGTCTGGTAGACAGAACCATCCTGAAACATAAATGGTGAGGTTTTACAAGCCTTACTAAAAACATGCTGTATTTTTTGTGGCCATTTTTACCTGGTTTCGTTGCACCTATGTATGCAGGTGGGGTAGAAAGAAGGAGCAGCTGTTTTGAGCAGAGAGCTCTGACTTCAGATTTAATCTCAGTGTCCTGGTTGTATTTCCTCCGTTCAGGCGACTCCTGGATACAGAGGATGAACTCAGTGACATTCAGTCAGATGCAGTGCCTTCTGAGGTCCGAGACTGGCTGGCCTCCACCTTCACGAGGCAGATGGGGATGATGCTCAGAAGGAGCGAGGAGAAGCCACGGTTCAAGAGCATTGTCCATGCAGTGCAGGCCGGGATATTTGTGGAGAGGTAAAGATAGCTGTCATTCAATGACCAAAGCAGCAAAAGGAACACCAGTTTCCAACAACTGAAAGCTTTTCTTTGATTTAATTTTGGTGTCTTTATAAACTAGAAAATTCTGGTGGAAACAGATAGTCTTGAATGAGAGATTGCCAAAACATATCTATTTAATCTCTGTAGCATCATTAGGACAAGCGTTTGCCTTTGCTCAGAATGCTTTCTGTTAACTAGAAAAGATCTGGTTTGAGTTTTAAAAAAGGCCGTCATCTAATCCATCATCCTTTGACATATGTGGATAGTGCCTGCATTTGGAACAGGGCAAAGATGCCTTGAGGTTGTTGACCCAGAGGGACCAGTTTGTTGAAAGGCTTTGAGTTCCCCATGACACTTTCCAATTTTGTTGGCCATTTTGCTCTTTAAGTTAAATTGCCCCCTTCCCCAGAAATAGATTGCAGTAATTGATTTCTTCTTCCTATAATCCTTACTGCACAAATCAATTTATTCTTCCTATGACCCTCATTACACAGTTACAGGTTTTAGAAATGCCACATTCAGTTCAGAGTTCACCTGGGACATTTTTCTTTTTGTTTCTGACAGTTCTAAAGAACAAGCTCTTCCAAATGGGTTGCCCATAGGAGTTCCTCATTCAGGTTAAAGTGCTACTTTGCATACTGTCTATGCTGTACTATAATTCACTTCTGGCAGAAGAAGTGACCCATTTTAATAATTGACTTTCCAATTTGGGGCACAGAGATTAATTTTTTTTTGTTTCTTTCCAATGGTTCACGTATTTGGGATTGCTTTAATTTCTCTTGAATTTAACTCTTTCTTAGGCGACTTGAATGACTATGAAAAAGGTTGTAAAACACCATTACGTTTCTTGGTTCACCCAACGACATGACTTCTCATTATTTGTCAGCACTTAGTATAAGTGTGTGTCCTGCTAATTCCTGTTTGTAAGATATGACATTGCATTTTTCCCTTCTGACTTTGCCAGAATGTATAGACGGACATCAAACATGGTTGGACTGAGCTACCCACCAGCTGTTATTGAAGCATTAAAGGTAATACCAATGAAAAGATCTTACAGTGTACACGGTATCCTATAAAAAGTATAGTTACATTTGTTGTTAGAAAATGAGAGGCTTTCATGTACAGGTTTCCCAGTCATTCTTGACTTCTTATTTTTCACTTATCTGTTCTTACAGTATCACAATCTTTTTGCCTTTGTCTTGCTAATTTTTTTCTTTCTTTCTGTTGTTTGTTTGTTTATTTATAAATGCTTATTTATTTATTTTGAGAGAGAGAGAGAGACAGGGGGAGAGAGAGAATGAGTAGGGAAGGGCCAGAGAGGGAAGGGGAGAGAAGAAAGAGAGAATCCCAAGTAGGCTCCATGCTCAGCAAGAGCCTGACACGGGGTTCAATCTCATGGTGGCGAGATCATGACCGTGAAATCATGACCTGAACTGAAATCAAGAGTCAGATATTTAACCAACTGAGCCACCCAGGCGCCCTGATAATTTTTTAAATCACACAGTGTGGGTTTCATATTTTTCTACATCACCATCAGAAGGATCTTTGCTGATCAAAGTGGTATCATTATCTGATTATCTACTCTACGCCCATTTTGTAGATGAAGAAACTGAGACTTAGTGAAATTTTTAAAAAGATACAGTTAATTAGAGCCAGAGATAAAGTTTGATACCAGAGTTCCAATCACATTGTAAGCTCTCAGTAACGTTTTACTGCATGAATGTGTGTCCCCAGAACCCATGTATCCTACTGTTTACCCAAGACTCCCACTGAGCCCAAAAGTTCCATGAGAAGTTACATAGACATTTGAGTCTAAGTGTGCTAAGTCCTGGAGAATTATTTTGTCAGGCAAGCTCTTGGAATTGTATAGAATATCTCTAAAAGCCTCAAAGTGGATGTATTCCTCTAGATATGCATCCATTCAGGTCCACTGGTTTGAGGTTATCCTGACTGTACTAAAGCAGATCTGGCTTCTGGATTTGAGGGTGGGGATGTGCTAAGGGCCAGATCACTTGGCTCCTTGACATTGCATGATGTCTGTACATGGAATCATCCATTTGCTCAGGGACATCCTAGCATCATTACTATTGTTAAATGTATTGTTGTCTTTCTCTGAAACCTGAAACACGTATTACCTGATGATATTTTTGGAAGATAACTTAAATTACCTATTTATGGAATCAGGGATGGGAGTGCTTAATTCAATGTCAAGAGTGAGCCTTTGGGGGCCATTTTGATTATATATTTCATAGTCTCTTTCTCTTGCTGCAAGAACATTCACTAATTGAATTTGTGAGACCCTGTATTCAGATTCTCAGTTCTCCATTTTCTGTCTCTTAGCTCATCCTAAGAACAGGAAAGATACTCAAGAAGGTTACAGCAAGAAGACACGTTTCCTGTCACTCCTTTTCAATCCCCCCACCAGTGCCCAATACATTGATGAAATTCGTAGTGACATTTCTCATTTAATCAGTGAAATCGCTTCACGAGATCTGATGTTTCATAACACCCATTATGAAGCTGCATTGATTTTCTTAACTGAACCTGAAACATTCAATGAAAGCTTAGGGACATTAAAAGAAGCCTTTATCTTATAATTTCTTCTTTTATTGTGAACATCAATACAGGTGGTTATACCTGTGCTAAGAAATTTATGAAAATATTTCTTCTAAATTGGAGTGTCTTTTCTATGCAAAATAACTGAAGAAAATGTGGAGCAACCTGGGATATCCATGAATTGTTATTTTTTAGCTTAGGGAAAAGTAATTCTCAGATGAGCACATGTTGTCTTTCTGAGGGGAAAGGAACCTAGATGATACAGCCCAAGAACAAGTACTAACTCTCCAAATTACTACCCTTCTCCACAAGTATTGCTGATAATGTGCATAAGGCTAAAGCTTCCCTTTGTCTTGATCCTGTCCGCTGTTTACTGGGGAAGTTCAAGATCTTTTTACAATGTAATATTTCTACCCCACCCCCCACCCCACAAGACTTTGGTTTTATCTGCAGTGGATTGAAGGGGAGTTGGCAAGATCACACAGATATTCTTTTTTTTTTTTCTTTCCTTTTTTTTTTTTTTTTTTTTTGTTTTAGGTGGTGCTTGTTAGGAAAGGTTATTTCTACTTCATTGCCAGCAGTTTATATGGAACCACTATTGTTTCCTTCTATTATAGAAAATTTCCTGAAAGACTTAGAAAATACAATTCAGTAAAATAACCATCATGCCACTGACGTGTTAACCTTTGTGATTAATGTAAGAACATGGCATAAAATCACACTTAAATAAGAGAATAATTAACCACCACCAATCTCTAAATTTGAAATTTTTGTTCTTTTAATTTTTCCCATCCAATATATGCTAGCTTCTCATTTGGGGAGTTTTCTCTCTAATCTTTTGAGGTGGGGTTATTGAAATTATAGAAGTGTTGTTATTGTTTAGAAGGCAGCTGTTGTGTAACTTAGAAAGAGACACCCTGGGCAGACTCCAGGTTTAAAGTGGGAGGAAATGAGGAGTTTCAGGCTATGTTAGACTGATAGGAAGTTCATGAAATTTTTCTTCGGGAATGGGCCTTGGGCCAAGTTTGGTAAGACAGGAAGAATGGCTTAAGACAGTTAAAGTAGGTGCTTGTTAAAAATGGAGACTCCACGTCCTGCAGCAGGATTCTGCAAGTCCCTCACCCAAGAATCAGCATTTTTTCCTGAGCACGTTGGGTGGTTCTGAAGAACATTAAAATTGGAGAATCACAACTACGGCCCTTTTAAAAATGAGTGGCAGACTCTGGAAAACAGTGTGGAGGTTCCTCAAAAAATTAAAAATAGATCTACCCTATGACCCAGCAATAGCACTGCTAGGAATTTACCCAAGGGAAACAGGAGTGCTGATGCATAGGGGCACTTGTACCCCAATGTTTATAGCAGTACTTTCAACAATAGCCAAATTATGGAAAGAGCCTAAATCTCCATCAACTGACAAATGGATAAAGAAGTTGTGGTTTATATATACAATGGAATACTACTTGGCAATGAGAAAGAATGAAATAATGGCCTTTTGTAGCAATGTGGATGGAACTGGAGAGTGTTATGCTAAGTGAAATAAGTCATACAGAGAAAGACAAATACCATATGTTTTCACTCTTATGTGGATCCTGAGAAACTTAACAGAAGACCATGGGGGAGGGGAAGGGGGAAAAAAGGAGAGGGAGGGAGGCAAATCATAAGAGACTCTTAAAAACTGAGAATAAACTGAGGGTTGATGAGGAGTGTGAGGGAGGGGAAAGTGGGTGATGGGCATTGAGGAGGTCACCTGTTGGGAGGCACACTGGGTGTTGTATGGAACAATTTGACAATAAATTTCATATTAAAAAAATAATAAACATATTCTTTATTTAAAAAAAAATAAAAATGAGTGGCAGGAGAGAACATCCATCTCACTATTCACACTCTTCCTCCTGTTTCCCTAACTCCTAATATTCAGAATAAATAATGACTTCTTACTGTGATGATTTCTCAATTTTCAGTGACAGCCTATCTCTTTTCTATTCATTTGAGAGAATAGGATTAAAAAATCACAAAATGTTTTCCCACCTACTGAGTTGTCTGTGGACTTTTCCTTAGGACTAATAGTCAGACGATGGATGGCATGACAATGGCAATTATGGTAGCTAAGGTGAAGCTTTAGGTCTTGGGTTATCTTAAATGGCCCCGCTGTCTATGGCCTGGGCCCTGTTGGGCGTTTAGGGCATGAGACCTCAGTCACAGCATATATTCACTGAGTTTACAATGCCATCTGTTGGCAGTGATATCAGTGGGACTGTTACCTGGATCTGCTACCAAATGGCATTAGCCAATTCCTCTCGTCTTTCAGAGGTTGCCATCTGTAAAAGTGGGGAAAGTAACACCTATTTCTAGAGTTGTGAGGGCTAGCAAATGTACATTAACACTTCTCTCACTGAGCCTGGCACAGAAAATATGCTCAGTACTTAGAGCTATTTCTTTAGTTGTTATAATGGAGGAGAAATTATAGAAGGCTGAGGTGAGGTTACCAGTAAGTGTCAGTTGAAGCAATCCACTGAAACCCTTTTGGAAAAGTTTTGTTTTCCCTATATATGATTCAGTTTTCCTGTGCCCTGGCATCCAAGACAGAGACTCTAGTGGCCTTAGGATGATCTTTGGTGGTTGGGATGTTTGAGATGGGACAGGATTGGAATAGCTGGCTGATGTTGGAATGCACTGAGGGCTGAGGTGAGAGCCACTTAGGTTAACAGTTCCAGACCACCAGAGTCTCTCCCAGGGAAGCATCTGACACTTTACCTTGACTCAACATGGTCTCACATGGGTCCTTATTGTCATGTCTATGGCAGGACACTGTCTTTACTGAAAGTTAACCTCCCCCTTTTTAAGTTTATTTATTTATTTATTTATTTATTTATTTATTTATTTATTTATTTATTTATGAGAGAGAGAGAGAGAGAGAGAGAGAGAGAGAGAGAGAGAGAGAATGCACAAGTGGGGAAGGGGCAGAGAGAAAAAGGGAAGGAGAGAGAATCCCAAGCAGGCTCTGTACCACCAGTGCCGAGCCTGATGTGGAGCTCAAACTCACAAACCACGAGATCATGACCTGAGCCAAGGTTGGAAACTTTAACTAACTGAGCCACCCAGACACCCCTGAAAGTGAAACTCTTGACACAAGAAACCAAATAACTGTTGCTTTAACTATTGCTTAAACACACTTTTGTTTACTACATCCACAAGTGGCTGACTATAAGTCAAAGACACATCAGACAAGTTTACATATATCTTGGAGTCTATATCTTTATAGACATATAAGCCTTTGAACTTCAAGAATGGTGTGTGAGGAGCGCCTTCAGCTTAGGTCTTAGTTTTACTTTTTTTAGCAAAGTGACTTACAGATTTGAGGGCTAGGTTCTCAGATCAGTGACTCCAAAAGCGGTAGCATTTTTCTGTTTTGTGAAATGAAATCTTTCTCCACGGTTTTAGCTCAGCGGTTTGAACTGAAGTGACATATTACTTGTATTCTGTATCAGGCATTTTTCTGAAGATTTTAAGTGGGTTGATGTTCTCAACTGTGGACTAAGAGGAAGTCCATAGGTAATAGTAAGGGACTGGGGAGAAGTTTGGAGGAGGGAAGCACCCTAGGTTGTTGTGAAGTGAATAAAGATGGGAAATTCAGCGGTGTAGTGGACAGGCTTAATGGAAAGAGCCTGAGCTGAGGCACCTGTTGACTGTGTTTGTGTCCTCGCCCCCACTTGTGTCTATAACACTTCATTTGTGGTGCGTCTGAGGGAAATGCACTTCTCAGTTTTCTCATCTGTAAGATGTGACCAATACTGCCTACCACTGAGGGCTGTTTTCAGGACAAATCATGTGTTTATCGCACATCACAATGCCTAGCATGTGGTAGGCACTCCATAAATTAGAGCTGTTGTTACAAATAGTAAGACTACTTAAAATTATTTTATCAGTACATGCTACTTATGTGTGCCAAATTGGAAAAAGTTTGAGGGCGGAAAGGGTGTTAGAGTTTTGGGCTGTGAAAATCCTGGGTGAGGGTTATGGGGTAACTCCCAAGTGGGGAGACTCGTAGCTGTGCAAGTGGCTATGGACTAAGGCATTCTTTCTCCTGCCCTGCCATACAGGATGTGGACAAGTGGTCCTTTGATGTCTTTTCCCTCAATGAAGCCAGCGGGGATCATGCACTGAAATTCATTTTCTATGAATTACTCACACGCTATGATCTGATCAGCCGTTTCAAGGTCAGTGCCTACTTTTATTTATTTATTTAATTTATTTTAAATTTTTTTAATGTTTATTTATTCTTGAGAGAGAGAGAGACAGAGCTTGAGCAGAGGAAGGGCAGAGAGAGAGGGAGACGCAGACTCTGAAGCAGGCTCCAGGCTCTGAGGTGTCAGCACAGAGCCCAGCGTGGGGCTCGAACTCACAGGCTGTGAGATCATGACCTCAGCCGAAGTCGGACGCCCAACCAACTGAGGGGCCACTCAGGAGCCCCACTGCCTAGTTTTAAAATATGCATGCTTTGGGGCGCCTGGGTGGCGAAGTCGGTTAAGCGTCCGACTTCAGCCAGGTCACGATCTCGCGGTCCGTGAGTTCGAGCCCCGCGTCAGGCTCTGGGCTGATGGCTCAGAGCCTGGAGCCTGTTTCTGATTCTGTGTCTCCCTCTCTCTCTGCCCCTCCCCCATTCATGCTCTGTCTCTCTCTGTCCCAAAAATGAATAAACGTTGAAAAAAAAAATATGCATGCTTTGTCCACCCTTGCATGACTTTTGGGCTAAGACCAAGAGAATCCTTTTAATATGGACTGAAAACTGCTGTGGGTGACTTGGGAAGCATCATCCAGACAGCCGCTTCCCTGAATTCTGCAGTGGGAACTTTTCCTTAAGCCCTTGTCCAGTGGGGCTCATGGCAGGCAAGAGGCTGGAGCCACACAGTTTGATCCTAGTTTTCCTAGAAGTACAACCGGAAGTGTGAACTAGCAGAACTCCCCTACAACTCGGCCTGCGGATCTCATTTCAGCCTGATTTCATGTATTGTCAAGCACTCCTGGCATGGAGACAGTAATGGAGACAGAGTGTGCATCTGCTGTCTCTGCAAACTTCTTTCCCCACCACTTGGCTCAGATTCAGACAAATGCTCTCACTTATCATCTGTGACAGATCATCGGTATTTCCCAGCCATTCATGCTTCAAATTAATTCTTCAACTTTAAGTAAAGAGCATGAATTGTTTTCAGTGTTCAAACCCCTCTGCTTTCTAATACCACGGACTCTAGAGGTGGGGCCAGGTTCCTCAGGGAATCTGTGCATTTGTCCAGTGACCTTTATCGTACCATGTTCCTTGCACTTCTCTCATCGTATGGATGAACCTCTGGAAATCGCAGGGTTTTTGTTTTTTGTTTTTTTAATATAATGCCTTGATTTCTCTAGACAGCACAGTTCTTTATCACTTTCCTAACACAGGTGGAGGTGTATTTCTTACATAGCCATAAATGCAGTGGTCCTCAATTACTTTTGTATCAAAAATCTGCTCGAAAACCTGGTGGATACTCAGTTCTTGTGCACATATGCACATCTTGTAACCTAACACTTCAGTGACTCATGGATCTCTCATGAACAGTCCAAAGAACCTAGGTTTATTGACTCTTCATCTTAAAAATGATAATGACTTAGCCTCTGACATATGAGAGGCAACATTTACATTTTTAAAAACCCACAAATGGTAAATATTGAAGGATGTGCCCAAGGAAGAACATGTAATGGATGCTCACAAAGCGTAATAGTAAAACATTTTCCTTTTTTTTTTTTTTTTTTCCTTTCTAACGTGATGGTTAGTCTCCTAGAATACTGGAATACACACTCTCTTTTTTCCCCAGTTTTATATTTGATAATTTACTCTAAACCAAGGAATTTATCCAGAAAAGAAATACAGTGAATGTTTTCAGGGGCCCCTTTTTTTTATAGAAGTATTTTGCACTAGTCTTTATTTTCTGCCACACACAAAAAAAGCAGGTATGTATTTATACATATTTGAGACAGAAAAGGAATTAGGCTAATTGGAAATATTAATCCAAATTGCAATGCAACAATAATAAATTGCCAAGTAATAGAACATATTTTGTTGTGTTTTTTCCATGTGTCCAGGGCATACAATCACTCCTTCTAAAGGGCACAGTTTTCAGGAGGTGGCAGGCTGAGTTTATTTTACAATGATTTTACAACTTGAGATCTCTATGTACTTTATGTTTGCCCCCCAAATAAATGATATATGCTACACAGCTTGTATTCATTTATTTCTCAAGAAATAAAAGACTTGACCCTTTGCTTGAGATATAAATGAACACCTACCTTTTTGCCCTAAATGTCTTTGAGATGATCCTGTTTCGTTCCCCCTGGAGCTTGAAACTGAGCACAAAAAGCAATTTGCAGGGCAGACTGTTCTTAAACCAGGGACTTCCTGGGAGATTTTTCAAATCAGCTCGTAATTTGTTCAGAGATTTTTACTAATTTTGAAAAGTTCACATTTCTTCACGTGGTATGTTATGCCTCCAGAAAGAGGCAGCTAGAGTGCCTTAGATTTCTGCTCCCTCACTTCAGGCTACCAAATCACTAGCTAAACCACCTTCCTGCTCTCTTTCAGATCCCCATTTCTGCTCTTGTCTCATTTGTGGAGGCCCTGGAAGTAGGATACAGCAAGCATAAAAATCCTTACCACAATTTAATGCATGCTGCTGACGTTACACAGACTGTGCATTACCTCCTTTATAAGACAGGAGTAGCGGTAAGTACGGACAGGAATTCTTAGATGACACGAAAAAATGTGATGATGATTTTTTTTTATTGGAGGCACAAGAAGTGCACTGGTGCATGGACTTCCTGCTCCCCCAAACTGGCCTAACCAGTCACTGAAGATCTTGGGGTTCTTCATTGCCTCTGATATTTTCTCCATCCTGGACTTGATGAAATGAATATGAGATGGTGACTTGCATCTTTATTAGGCTATGGCCAAATTAAATATAATTTCTAGAACGAAATCTGTATTTCCAGATATGGAGAGTAGTACTATTAACCTCTTGCTGTGGCCAATGACAGTGCTATCCATGTATACTGGAATTGTACCAATGTGCCTGGCACCCACATAACACACGGTTAGCTTTTGGTTTAAACCACTAGACCTTTTTCACAAGGACTATGGTTATTCTCATCCTATTTATGTGTGTTTGATTTGTTTGACCTAAGGGTCAATGTTACTTCTAACCATGTGAAACTTTTCTTGCTCATTTTGGCCCAACATTTCAACTCTTTAGATGTTTTTGATTTTTTTTTTTCAACGTTTATTTATTTTTGGGACAGAGAGAGACAGAGCATGAACGGGGGAGGGGCAGAGAGAGAGGGAGACACAGAATCGGAAACAGGCTCCAGGCTCTGAGCCATCAGCCCAGAGCCCGACGCGGGGCTCAAACTCACGGACCGCGAGATCGTGACCTGGCTGAAGTCGGACGCTTAACCGACTGCGCCACCCAGGCGCCCCTCTTTAGATGTTTTTGAATCTCTGTTCTATAATCCATTGTATGAACTGACCTGTTTAACTTGCTTATCTATGCCTTTTCCCATTTTGCTTTGATGGGAGCCATTAATTTGACAAGATATAGCTATTAGTAACAAACAGCTAGTTCTCTATGTTGTTCTCTTGTGACTTTTTCCTTTGAAATCTTCTTCAGAGTTGACATCAAGGTAGACATTCTCCAGCTATGGTTATTAATTAGCCCATAAACTCAACACATTTGTTATTTTTTCCTCTAGGGCATGTTGAAAGACTTGGTCTAATGTCTCACTGAATTAAAAATGGAACACAGTGGGAAGAATGTGGGCTTTGAAGCAAGATATAGTGGGACATAAATCCTTGAGTAATTACTTATTAGATTTTTGTGACCTATGATAAATTGCATAAATCTCTGAGTCAAGATTTCCTCATTCTTAAAATGGTGAAAAAATATTCCATCTTGTAGAAATACTGTGATGGTTAGGAATAAACTATGAAAAAGATGAAGTGCTCTATCTGCGTCATAAAGGAAGCTCAGCAGTTAGGAATTGTTAGTAAAACTTTGCTGGACTGCCCCCAAAAACCTCGTATCAATGTTCAGTTCTTTTTTGTTGTAAAACTGATTTTTTAAAAAACTTTAATATTTATTTATTTATTTATTTATTTATTTATTTATTTATTGAAATAAAAAAAATGTTTATTTATTTTTGAGACACAGAGCATGAATGGGAGAGGGGCAGAGAGAGAGTGAGACATAGAATCTGAAGCAGGCTCCAGGCTCTGAGCCATCAGTACAGAGCCTGATGCAGGGCTCAAACCCACAAACCATGAGATCATGACCTGAGCCATAGTCGGATGCTCAACCAACTGAGCCACCCAGTTGCCCCACGTTTATTTATTTTTTGAGAGAGACAGAGCATGAGTTGGGGAGGAGCAGAGAGAGGGGGAGACACAGAGTCTGAAGCAGGCTCTGAGCTGTAAGCACAGAGCCCAATGTGGGGCTCGAACCCATGGACCTGACTGCGAGATCATGACCTGAGCTGAAGTTGGATACTTAACTGACTGAGCCACCCATGCATAAAGGGGACCTGTTTAATGTGATAAAAGATTTTTGCCGGAAACGTAGATCAGGCTTAGTTAATGGTGGTTCCATGAAGGTATGGAACAAAACAGGGATGCCCTCATTAATGTTGCTATTGAGCATTTTTCTGGAGGTCTCAGCCAATGCAGTATCATACCTAAAAAAGTTGAAGAAGTATCGTGTGAAAATAATTTTACCATCTCGTTTAAAAAATCAAGAAAATCAACCAAAAATTATTACATCAAATAAAAGTCCTCAATAAGATCTAGATAAAGTAGCTATCCTCTTGACTGGAAATTAACAAGTGTAACAGAAAAACACACATTCCTGAGAATTATTTTTAAAAAATCAATAAATTGCTAATGAATAACTTTAAAAGTGATAAAAAGGAAACTGTAAAACTAAAGGGCAGAGAAACAACGTTTAAATAAAAAAAGAAATACATTATATTTTTTAATGTAAATCTTCAGTGTTATATAGATGTCAGTTTTCCTCAAACTAATCTATAAATTCAAAGCAATACCAATGAAAAGTAATGAAACATGATAAACTGAGTATGAAATATATGTAAAACAGATATTTCACAACTGTGGAAAAAACAGTTTTGAAAAAAATGTATGTGATGCCGTAGTCCTTATTCTACTAGGTATTAAAATAGATGCTGAAACTATAGTAATAAAGACAGGGTGGTCATGGCACCTGGGTGACTGAGTTAAGTGTCCAACTCTTGATTTTGGCTCAGGTCATGATCTCACTGTTTGTGAGATGGAGCTCCATGCTGACAGCATGGAGCCTGTTTGAGATTCTCTCTCTCTCTCTCTCTCTCTCTCTCTCTCTCTCTCTCTCTCTCCCTCTCTCTGCCCCTCTCCTCCTCTCTCTCTCTCAAAAATAAATAAAATAAAGTAAAGTAAAATAAAATAAAATAAAATAAAATAAAATAAAATAAAATAAAAAAGACAGGATGGTATTTGTGTAAAAATAGACAAATAGATGAATGAGATTGAGTAAAGTTTCAAAAACAAAACCCAAATTTATTTATTGAGCACTTATTATGTACTGGGTACATTTTTACAAGATGAGGATACATTGCTGCTCTTACAGAACTTATGTTCTAGTGGGAGGTTATAAATAGAAGACCAATGAAAAAATAAACAAAGAATATATCGTAGTGTTCTGTAAAGAATTAAAATAGGGCACCCACGCAGACAAAACTGGGAATTTCATTAGACAGTTAGGAAAGGCCTCTCTCTGGAGGTAATATTTAATCTGAGATGGCCATGAGTTTTGGCTTGAGCCATGCCAAGGGCTGAAGAAGAGTATGCCGGTAGAGTTAAGGTGGAACTAGCACATATCCCTTCACGAGAGAACAGCTTTGCAGCATTCAAGGAGCAGAATATAAAAGTACATGAGGGGAACAGTGGTACAAGACAAGTTTGGAGAAGGTAGGAATCAAACCAAGTTTGGCTTTATAGGCCTGAGTAACGAGTTTAAGTATAGTTTCTAGGTGTAGAGTGAGGCCTCTAAAGGATTTCAGACCGGGGAGTGATGTGCTCTGATAAAGATTAGAAAAGTGTTACTGTGGAGGATAGATTTTGAGGCAGCCTGGTGGAAGAGGTACTGTAGAAGTCTACCAGAGAGATAATGGTAGTTTGAACACGGAAGGACAATCCCGGGATACAGAGACAAAAACATCTGTCTTTGAGGTAGAGTTAAAAGGACTGGGTGGTAAGTAGAATTTAGAAATTTAAAAGAGTACATCTTACACCTTTGGTTTGATAAATGGGGTTGATGAGAGAGCCTGGTGGCAAAACAGGCTTTGGGAGAGGGGGAGTCAACAGTTTTGATTTAGATATGTTGAGTTTCAGATCATTATTAGACATCAGTGTGGAAATGTCCAGTGGGAAGAGAATGAATGGAGTCTAGACCTCTGGAAAGAGGTCAGGGATTCTCATGTAGGTTAGGAAATCTACAGCATATCAATGTTATGCAAAAGACATGGAATTAGATGAGATTACCTAAGGAGGGGGTGTGAATAGAGAAGTAGAAGGGGCTCTACAGTGAGTCCTGGAGGAGTCTAGAGTTTAAAATGAAGGTAAAGAATTAGAGCCACTAATGGTAACTAAAAAGGAGTGGTCAGTGACATGGAATAAAAACCAAGAGAGTGCAGTGTCATGGAATCCAAGGAAGGAAAGTACTTCAAAAGAGAATAGTGAACTGTGTGACACATCCCAAAATGTCCAGTAGGATGAGATAGACAAGTAACCACTTCCTTTGGCACATGGAAGTCATTTGTGTCCTTGGCTTGAGTGGTCTCAGTGCTTTGGTGAGGATGGAACACTGAGTAGAGGATAATGAAGAAAGATTGCAAGTGAGAAGGTAAGGATGTGTGTATAGATGACAACATTACAGGGAAAATGATTCAGTTCAACAAGTGTTTTGAGGACTGTTGTTCATTTGGGGGGAAAAAGAATGTTATTGTTCTACTTTAAATCATTTGCCAATTATCAGACAAATGAATTAAAGATGTGAATACAAAAATAAAAATCTGATCATATTAGAAGAAACTATGAGAATATGTTTATGTACTTGAAAAAGGAAATTCTTTCTTAAACACAAAAGTTATATAAAAATATTGATTAAGCTGAGTATATTAAAATTAAAACCTGTAGGGTAAAAAGAATCATCATAATGATGTAAGGAAAATATAGAGAGAGCAAGGATTAAGATCCAGGTTATAGAAAGGAATCAACAAGAAAAGACACAAATTCAGTAGAAAGTAGGAGGAAACCTATTCACAGAGTTACGATTGCCCTGTTATAAAGTCTCTGTCATAGGCAGACTTTGGTCTCCCCCCACCCTCCACTCCCCAGTTTATATTGTTGAAAGTCCTAATCTCCAGTGCTTCAGAATGTGACTATATTTGGAGATAAGATCTTTAAAGACATAATTTAGGTCACATAGGTGGGCCAATATGACTTTTGTCCTTATACAAAGAGGAGATTAAGATTGTAGACATGCATGTGTGCATAGGAAAGGCCATGTGAGATCACAACACAAAAGTGGCCATCTGCAACCTGAGAAGAGGGCTCTCACCACAAACCAACCCTGCCAATGCCTTGATCTTGGACTTCTAGCCTCTAGAACTGAAAAAATACATTTCTCTTGTTTAAGCTGCCTAGTCGGTGGCCATTTTGTTATGGCAGCCCAAGCAAACAAATAGAGTAGCAGAGTCATGATTTGGTCCCAGGATTGACTTCTAACACCATGCATTTATGTATTTAGCTATACTTCTATAATACCTGTGGCCAAAATAGAAACATAAAAAAATAAGCCCCTGATATTCTTACACTTCAGTGTCCTCATGTGATCCCTGAAAATATTGTGGTGAGGATCAAAATGGATGTAAAAACGTACTTTGGACACATCTATTCAACATATATTTAGCCAGTACTTTCTGTGTACTGTGTACAATGGAGATATAAAGGTGAATCATACATAGCTTTTTTAGCCCTCGAGAAAAACTCCAAGTATTTATGCTAATGCAAGTTATCATTAACATGAATGTTATATCCTAGCAGCCAATGATCATGATGTGCTGCATACTGTTCTTAAATGAGCTCATTTGCCATTGAATTTTCATTATCAATTCAGGCCATATTCAGAATCATTCTTAAATATAGAAACTACTTCCCGCCCACACTCTCTTGGAAATGCAGCTCAAAACAAATTTCTTTCATTGCAAGCTTACAAAAACAGTGGGGAGCATTCTGATGAATGGAGAGCATATTGTTACTCTAACCTTTCATTACAAACCAAGAGGGGGAAAACGCTTTAAATCATTTCAGTTTTATAAACTGTAAGACACGTAGGGAATCAAAACATCCTATTGATAAAGTGATGTCTGGGCTTCAACATCAACAGTATTACTCACTGTAATCTGTTTATATTACTCATTATTGCTTAACTTAGATTCTGAGGAGATACTTGAATCCTTTCAGAACTATTTTGCCTACTTTTAAGAGAAAAATCCTTGAACAGAAGTAGACTGAAGAGTTGTTGATTGAATAAATATGAATTAGACTCCGAGCTCCAAAGTTTGATTTAGGTTTGATTTAAGAAAAGATTCCAAACTGCAAAGCCATCCCTTGTCCCCTTTCATTGCTTTTGTCAGACAAGTGCCATTAATTTTCCTTTTGCTTATTTTTTTTTAGAAGGGAGAAGCTGTAAATCTTGTACTTTTGATCATATATTTTGTCATCATATAAAGGAAACACTAAGCACATATAAATGGTTAAAGAGTGCTAAATAATTTTATTAGTCTTTGTGGTCAACAGAATTTTTGCCCCCATGATTTGCCCTCTGCTGCAACACTAATGGTACCTTGGATGCCAAAACACGAATACAATGAAGGTTCCATCAGGGTTCCATGAAGTAGGGAGATGAGCCCGGATCCTCCAGGAGGGCCCAATGTACATGTGGGTCCTTGAAAGTTAAGAGGTAGCAGAGGAAGTGTGAGGACTCCACAAGCCGTTGCTAGCTTGAAGATGGAGGGGGCCGAGTGGAAAGCACAAGAAGGAAACGAATTCTGCCAATGCCCTGAATGTACCTGGAAACAGAGTTTTCCACAGAGCTTCCAGAAAAGTACACAGCCCTGCCAACACCTTGATTTCAGCCATTTGAGATTCTCACTGGAAAATCCAGCCACACTATGCTGCTTCTGACCTACAGAAGAACTGTTGAGCAATAACTGGGAGGTGTTCTTTGAGCCTTAAGTTTGTGGTAATTTAAGGTAGCAATAAAAAACTAATATAGGGGTGGAAACATTACAGAGAAACTGTCATTCCCATATCAAAGCCATAACTTGCTAATAATGTCCCCTCTAGCAGTTTTGCCCATGTCGTTTTCCTTGAGGTGTCCACTGCCCTCCACCTGCCCGCATGCCCACACATACGGCGCTTGCTTCCTGAGTCACGCACTACAGAATTCGAAGTCCACTGCTACCAGTTGTCACGGCATCCCTGTTATTGAATTAGTTGTAACACTCATATTTTATAGATAGGGAGATGCTGATAGGATCTGTGGCTTGTCCCTTGTCACAGTTTGATAACTCTGGAATACAATTCATGTGGGACTTAAATTTCTTACTTTTGCGTTGTCATAAAAACTTCTGGGTTCACACTAATTAACTTGGAAAAGGCAAGAAGATCTGGACCATATTAAAATACGGAGGCCAGGGGCTCCTTGGCTTAGTCAGCCAAGCATCTGACTCTTGATTTTGGCTCAGGTTATGATCTCATGGTTCGTTGGATCGAGCCCTGCATTGGGCTCGGCACTGACACCATGGAGCCAGCTTGGAATTCTCTCTCCCTCTCTCTCTATCCCTTCCCCACTTGTGTGCTCGTACTCTCTTCTGTCTCTCAAAATAAATAAGTGAACTTAAAAAAATATGAAGCCTAATTTCCCTCAAAATAACTTCTTCCACCTTCTTTGTCTCTATTAATGATGCTATCTAATACTACCCATTATTTTGTTTTGTTTCGTTTTGTATTTTTGTCACTTAGGCTAGTAATATTAGGACCATCTTTAATTCACTCTTATCCTTGACTACAACCTCTTCTGCCCACTTGCAGTCAGTTGACTGCTATGAGTTAGCAATGAATTCTACCTTCATACTATCTCTGCATCCTGTAAGGACTTTGCCATGCAGAAGTACTGTTCTTATTTCTCCCCCTCACTGGCATGCTGACCGCGTTACCCTCTTGCATGTAAACTTCATTGCCTGTTGAATCTGGTTTGTGTTCCTCACTCTGGCTTCTAGTGCCAGGGCTCTAAGTAGCCCGAACTCCCACGCCTCTAAAGGGAATCATTTCCTTACTCATGATGAATCAGCTTTTGATGCTGGGACTGGCTCATTTCTTCATTCTTCTGAAAATGCCCTCTTCCATTTCTTGTTCTGTCCAATCTTCAAGGTCCGTCTGTGAAGCTGTTTCTCACTCTTTTCTTTTCTTTTTTTTTCTTTTCTTTTCTTTTCTTTTCTTTTCTTTTCTTTTCTTTTCTTTTCTTTTCTTCTCTTCTCTTCTCTTCTCTTTTCTTTTTTCTTTTCCTTTCTTTTCTTTTTTTCTCTTCTCTCTTTCCTTCCCTCCCCTTCCCTTTCTCTTTTCCTTTTTTTCTCTTTTCCCTCCCTTCCTCTGTTCCTTTCTTCCTGTATCCTTCCTTCCTTCCTTTTGTGACAGATACCATCTGTCCTTCTTAGCCTCAAGAAACAGAACTGATTTCTAAGCATCCACAGGGTGTTTTGAAAAGCAAGGGTGTTAAAATGACTTTTAAAGGGTATGGTCTTTTTTGTTGTTGTTGTTGTTTGCTTATTTAAATCATTTGCTGGTTTTGGCTTATTAGAAGTAAGTTAAGATCTTGTTAGTGTATTTGGGCAAAGGGGAGAAGTTACACTGATATTTGTAATAGAACCATAATTATGTAGTTATTTAGATGCCTGCTGTCTGGGCTGATGCTCTGTGATTCAGATTTGTTTAGATGGTGTACTGTCTCCCAGTCATAATCTTTTTATTGATTGACTTATTGATTTATTTATTTAAAAATAGGAAAAAAACCCTACACTTATATTTATTTGTTTTCCCATGAGTTTAAATCCTTGAAGGGTAAAACATCACATGGGTTTGTGTCCAATGGCCCTACCAGGAAGGTTGCTTTGGAATTTGGCATGAATCATGCTACTGTTTCCATGAGCATGAATTACCTTTCCTCAGATACTCTGGTTTTGTTGGGTGTGCCACCAGGGGTCACCTTTTCTTTGTACACACGAACACTCTCCTGCCTAGAGAGAATTCAGTTTCACCTCTAGTGTAAATATTTTTTGTTTTAAGAAGAGCTGTGTGCTTCCAGGGACCCTGCTTATAGACAATAGGAATAGCCTTGGACTACAGTGTTCCAGACATACTTGTCATTTTAGAAGCTCTGTTCCAAGCAGGGCTTGACAGGCTCCAAGATAGCCTCATAATCTTATTTTAAAATGTTAACTTTTGGGGGGCACCTGGCTGGCTCAGTTGGTTAAGTATGCAACCCTTGGCATTGGCTCAGGTCATGATTAGGATCAAACCCCATGTTGGGCTTTGCACCGACAGCATGGAGCCTGCTTGGAATTCTCTCTCTCCCTCTCTCTATGCTCCTATGCTGCTCACATGCTCTCTTTCTCTCTCAAAATAAATAAACAAACTTAATTAAAATAAAATGTTAACTTTGTATGAGTTTGGAGAAAGAGATACACTGGGGAATGAGATGGGTAGAGACAGTGAAGGCCATCGAGTGGGGACAGGGTGTTGGTGAAGAAAAGAAAGACATTGCCAAAATAAAAAAAATATATATGTATGGAAAGTAGCAAGAGCATGTGTAATATAAAATTATACCTATATAATTTTATGTAAAACTGAGTAAACACAAGAACAATGACCCAAAGGAAATGTGACAGAGATTCAGTGGGCATTCTGGAGACCTAGTATGTGGGTCTTCACATGGCTAGCTGTGTGACCTTGGGTAAGTCATCGAACCTCTCCCAGCTTCAGTTTTCTCATCTAGAAAATGGAGGCAACAACAGTACCTACCTTACGGAGTTGTGTGTATGGCATGAGTTTCTGTATGTGAGGCACCTAGAATGCTGCCTGATGTAAAGTGAGCCCCTGTAGGCACTAGGCCCGATGAAAACGCCCCTCACTGCTTTCAGGGAGGGCACTGCAACTTCAGTTCACTTGAAGTTCTTACTTATCTTAAATGTTAATTTCATTTTCTTGGTTTTTCGTCTTAGTCTGTGTTTATGTCTTTCTGTTCCCTGTAGATCAGTTTGTATTTTTTTTTTAATTTTTTTTTCAACGTTTATTTTTATTTTTGGGACAGAGAGAGACAGAGCATGAACGGGGGAGGGGCAGAGAGAGAGGGAGACACAGAATCGGAAACAGGCTCCAGGCTCCGAGCCATCAGCCCAGAGCCTGACACGGGGCTCGAACTCACGGACCGCGAGATCGTGACCTGGCTGAAGTTGGACGCTTAACCGACTGCGCCACCCAGGCGCCCCTATTTTTTTTTTATTTATTTTGAGAGAGAAAGTACAAGAGCATAAATGGGGGAGGGGCAGGGCAGAGAGACAGGGAGGGAGAGAGAACCCCAAGAAGGCTCAACTCTGGTAGTGTGGGGCTCAAACTCATGAACCATGAGATCATGACCTGAGCCTAAATCAAGAGTCAGATGGACTCAATGGACTGAGCCACCCAGGTACTCTAGCTTGTATTTTTGAAGTGTAATCTATCAAAGATGCCAGAAAGTTTCCTGACATTTCATGCTGAATTCTGCTAGAAATCATTTGCAAAAGTGTAGTGTTTTTTTTTTCCCCCTGAGTATCTCTATACTTATTCTTTTACAAACTGTAAGGTCTTTTTTCCCCCATAGGTTGTCTGTAGTTTATTTATTTTACCCTCAGTTATCCACAAAGAAGGTAATAATTCTCAAGAAGTTTTCAAGATGAATATCAAAATTAGTAGTTAATTGGGAAGAAAAAGTTGAGGTGGGAATTATGAAAATGTATGTGTTAATTTTTAATCACTTTGTACTAACTTAAATCAAGTAAATATATTGTGTTCACTAATCTTTAATTCTGACTCCTGGCTCTTTTCTGAATTCTGCTGATGTGGGTACTCATATTTGTCTTGCTTTAACCCTGCTCCTATCTAAAATTTCTAGTTTCATTTCTTCAAAGGGAAATGGGAACTTAAAGATACTCATGGAACAAACTCAGGGCAGAATCCCTCTAAATTTTTATAGTTGTTTCCTTCTGTCTCACACTTGCCACACTGTCTAAATCATTGAATTTAGGTACAATAGGTAAACAGTTACATTTTTGTGTTCCTATTTTATTGGTTTTATATCATATTTAATTATGTAATCATAATAACAAGTGCAACTTGTCAAAACAGGGCTTGGAATAAACCACACTGAAACTTGTATTGATTCAACTAGTAACAAAAGTGAGCTGAGGGTCCCAAAGGTTGGGCTAGCAGTCATGGATGTTCTGTCATATGGGCATTGGGCAGTATGGTTTACAGAAGGGATGGGAAGCATCAGTGAATCTCAAGTTATTGAAATGGAAATCAGTTAAGAGAGCTTCAAATATGCAGTGGCTATCAAATTCTAGTATACATCAGAATTGTCCGGATTGCATGGTAAAACACAGATTGGTGGTAAAATCCAGAGTTTCTGGTTTGGGGTGATGGGGGTAGGATTTGTATTTGTAACAAGCTGACAGGTGATGCTACCTCTGATGGTCCAGGGAACACGCTCTGAGAACCTTGGATTACAGCCAGTTTTGGTGGCATGGATGGGGAGAGGTCTTCTCAAAGATCGGCATGCATAAGGTAGAAGGCCAGGTGTTACCTTTCCATCTGTCTACTACCCACTTTCTAGTGGAGAGACATCAGGTTTTCTGTGTGTTCTCTGTGTGTTCTTGGTATTGCATTGAAAATTTTAATACATTTTTTTCTGTGTCTACCCAGAAACTTTATGTGGAATCTGGGGAAGAATACAATGAGGGCTTTTAAAGTCTTCATGTTTGTTGTTTTTTGCTTCCTGGAAAAAAAATAATAAAACTACTTGTTGGCTTTTTTTTTAACCTTGCTGGGCATGCTGCTCTCAAATCACATGTCCCCCAGTCTCCTCGCAGGAAAAAAAAAAAATTCTGTCTGTCAGGAAACATGTGTTTGGCAACAGCTTGCCAGCTGCAGGGCGGAAAGACAGCGATGTGGGTGTGTTGTCAGCAAGCTGAAGACTCTGTCTGAGAAAGAGACAGATTATCTGATTGCCCTGTAATCTCCCTTTCAGAACTGGCTGACGGAGCTGGAGATCTTTGCTATAATCTTCTCAGCTGCCATCCATGACTATGAGCACACCGGAACCACCAACAATTTCCACATTCAGACCCGGTGAGGATGTTGAATATTTGGAGAAGAGGCAGGAGGGGGCAGGGACCGAGATTGAGAAGTCAGAAAGGTGTTAGTCACCTTTCTTTTGCATGGTTGCTCTACCTTGCGTTTCTGAAAAAATCAACTTTTCAACCAGATATCAGCCTGGTCAACTTTGACCAAGATTTAGAATTTGAGAAGCCATCTGCTCCCAATTCTCATATTGTATTCACATCAAATATGGATATCCTTTTCTTCTCTATTCTGATGCTAGCTATTTGTTTACTTATACAGGGACTATGCATACTATTTCTACTAGGCGGTAGAACAGTTCACATAAAGGTGAAGATGCCAAGTAGACTAAATCAGTGAGCGTGGGCCAGGCTTGGGGTGTTTCTGTTGACATGAACAATACCTGAGCCTTCTTGCCCTATGATCTCCGGGATTCTGGGGAGGCTCTTCTCATCCTTCTTGATTTTATCCCTGCTCTGTTGAGTGCTTGCATTGCTCCCTCACATAAGGCCTGGGGAGCTAGGTTGTCTCACGTAGACCTCCTTACTATAGACAACCTATGTACCCACTGTAATGAACCTCTGTGGGGAGTATTAAATATGGGTCCAAGTGCTCCACTCTGAACCTCTTTACTATAACAGATATTGCTAACTTTTTTTTTTAAACGAAGCTTCACATTTTTCCTTAATATTGCTCTCAGCACAGAATTCCAGGCAAGCAGTCCCAGTCAATTGTCTTTTCCATTTAGGATGAAACCTTATCTGTCCTGTCCTGGCCCAAGAGCTTACCTTCTCTTAAGACAATTATATGGAACTCTGACAGTAGGGTTAATAGGGCCTTGGCATAGTAATCAAAAGAAGCTAGAATTTGGGGAAAGATGGCATGGCTAAGAGGAAGAATGTAACAGGGAGAGATGAGAATTTAAACCAACTAAATACTTGCTGTCTCACTTGAAAAAGCAGGTGCACACTCTAGATAGGATTGTGTTCATTAAATCAATTGACATGTATTTAATGAACCCAACACTTAATTATGGGGTACACAACAGAAGACAATACTGTCTGATCTCTGTTCAGAAGGGGAATTACAATAGATAGCAACAGACAAAGGGACTTAAGCCATTAGCTTCATTGTCTACCTCCTGCTTCTTCACATAGAGGAGCCTCAGCTACTGGGAAGCAGCCTTTTGTGGTTCACTTGCAAGGTCTTTAAATATAGGGAATTCCTCAGAGCAGCTCTGCTTAGTGGATGTCTATGAGTGGAGCCTTTGCTCTGAGGACAGAGGCTGTGGTGAATAGCACTTGCTGAAGGAAGAGAGGTGGGTGGACTGTACATGGGTCTTTGCTGGAGGCCAATGTCAAAACCAATCCCAACTCAGAGGAAATGGCTTAATTACAGCAGCTGGACATGAGCTTAATGTCACAAAATATACGTCAGTTAGAGCCTGACTTAAAAGATATAAGACCAGACCTTTCACCATGACATTTGTATGTTTTGTGTTATCTCCATAGGAGTGGGGATATTCCAGTGGGTTCAGGTATGCTTCGTTTAGAATAGAATTTAAACATTGGCTTCTTTAATAGAACTTTGTTCAAAGCATCTCAGCCCGTGTGATCCCTGCACAGAAAACTAAATCTGTGACCTGGTTCTTTGTCCTTTGATGGTATGTTAAGCCTAACACTTTAAAGGTATGCTAGATATATCCCAAAGTGTGGCCAACGACAGTCAGCAGTTATTGTGGGGAGCAGTGGCTGAATTTTCAGAAGACCTTGCCTTTATCCCAACCCTGACACTTAGGTACTATGGGGTTCTGTGAAGTCACTTTAGATCACTGAGACTTGGCTTCCTTGATGAGCAACAAATAACTTGTAATAATCTAAGATTTCATTAAACTGAAGATATTGAAATAGTAAACACATAGTCTGTGTTTGGTGCAATGGTCTGTAAGAAAGTGACTAAAAACTGTCATATAATTCTTATCATCTTTACTCTCAATTTTACACGTATGACTTTGACACGGCAAATTTTAAGATCAAGGCACTACCAGAGGAACTTGGCACACTATACCTATCAAGTGGTATGTGTTAAGAGAATTATAATGATAATAAACAAATTCTTTCATTGAATAAAATTTTTAAAAATTAACGTTATTCCAGAAGATACAAGGAAGTTTGAGTTGACCCATGTTTTATGAAATCACCTTTGCTACTAGTAGAGATAATTGAGATCTGGTTATAGAATAGTTTTCAGAGAATTCTCAGGTTGGATATCACATATTTCACATTCACATATTGACATTAAAATACCCTACATATATCTATTGATAATTTGTAGTGTTTGGTTTTAGCTTTTTGGTTGATATAAATGGCATGGGGCAAAGATAATTATTACATTTGGAAAAAAGACGATGCATTCTAGCTTGAGAGAGTTACCTGAAAAATCTCAACCGTTTAACATCCTAAATTATTTTCTTGGCTTTCTGTTCAGGTCTGACCCTGCTATTCTGTACAACGATAGGTCCGTATTAGAAAATCACCATTTAAGTGCAGCTTACCGCCTTCTGCAAGAGGATGAGGAAATGAATATTTTGATCAATCTCTCAAAGGACGACTGGAGGTAAGGATGAGGCAGGAGAGAGATTTGGAGGCCAAGAAAGGAACCGTGAGGAGAGATGAAATATGCTGCTTTTGGAGAAATAATACCATTTGAAATGTTTATGGCACCCTTTCTTCTGCTTCCCCCCACCGCTCACCTCCCTCCCTTTGCTCTCTCTCTTCTCTTTCTCTCTCTTCCCCCCCCTCCCCCATCTGTCTTTTGCTTAACACAAATATTCAATATATTATAGGCACTTTGGAAATACTTGCTATTTGTTACCTTAGGAAACTTGTGTTGCCTTTATCTTCTGCCCCTGCCCCCCCCTTCCCACCCCGGGAGTAGAATTCAGTGATTCATCACTTGCATATAACACCCAGTGCTCAACACAAGTACCCTCCTTAATACCCATCACCCATTTAGCCCATCCCCCACCCACTTCCCTCCATCAACCCTCAGTTTGTTCTCTGTTGTAAAGAGTCTCTTATGGTTTGTTTCTCTCTCTTTTTCCCCCTTCCTATATGTTTCTTAAATTCCACATATGAGTGAAATCATGTGGTATTTGTCTTTTTCTGACTTATTTCACTTAGCATAATACACTCTAGCTCTATCCACGTCACTGCAGATGGTAAGACTTCATTCCTTTTGATGGCTGAGTAATATCTATATCTATCTATCTACATTGATATCAGTACACACACACACCCACACACACACACACACACACACACCCACACACACACACCACATCTTTATCCATTCATCAATCAGTGGACATTTGGACTCTTTCCATAGTTTGGCTATTATTAATAATGAGGCTATAAACATTGGGGTACCTGTACCCCTACAAATCTATATTTTTGTACCCTTTGGGTAAATACCTAGCAGTGCAATTCAGCAAATTCAGTAAAGTCACAGGATATAAAATCAATATATAGAAATCAGTTGCATTTCTGTATATCAGTAATGAAGCAGCAGAACAAAAAATCAAGGAATTGATCCCATTTACAATTGCACCAAAACTAATTAAGATATCTAGGAATAAATCTTAGCTTCTTAAAATCTGAGTTTTTTATTTAAAATATGTTTTTCACCTTCTATTTGATTTGAACTTTTCTTTAAAACTTTCAAAACTTCCTAAGAAAATTATTTTGACGCTCAAAAAAAATCGCGGATAACTAATTCTAGTGCCTAAATGACATTATGTGTCTTTGAATGAATTTAGGCACACCTGAGTTTGAATATGGACATGGCTACTAGCTATATGACATTTAGGAAGTTACTTAACCCCTTCACACTGTTGTAAAATTTATTTTCTAGAAAATAGATAATAAAAATTATCTCTTGCTTTGGTTAATGTTATGACAAAGGATATAACCCATTTAAAATGCTTAGCACACTTTGTGATGTATATGGCAACCCTGCAAGTCATGTAAATGTAGGTCAGGTGTTTCAAAGATTAGAGGCCAAACCATTTATTTTATTTAAAGTTTATTTATTTTGAGAGAGAGAGCAAATGGGGAGGAGCAGAGAGAGAGAGAGAGAGAGAGAGAGAATCCCAAGCAGGCTCTGCACTGTCAGCACAGAGCTGGACACAGAGCTCAAACTCACGAACTGTGAGATCATGACCTGAGCCGAAATCAAAAGTCCTATGTTTAACCAACTGAGCCACCCAGGTGCCACCAGAGGCAAAACTATTTGAATCCTTACAGAGTTCTGAATCTACGATGATGCAAATAGTACTTATATTTTAATTAAACAGTCAGCTGTTTATCGAATATTTTTGTGCTAGCCATTATGCAAAGGTTCAGTGAAATAAGCCATGCTGAATGATATGTATATTCCATGTGTCATATCCCTAATAAATGATTTCCTTAATCCTTACCCTTCACTTATTCCCCATTAAAAAAAGAAAAAAAGCCCACCTAAAAGGCTCAAGTGGATTAGAAATGTCACAACTAATTAACTGGTTTTGCCTAGAAGTGGCAGAAAGTATAAACAAATTTTTGCTTTCCATTTTTTTACTTCTATGCTTCTCTCTCCACGGGGTGTCCCTGAAAGGGAGTTTCGGACCTTGGTAATTGAGATGGTGATGGCCACGGATATGTCCTGTCACTTCCAACAAATCAAAGCAATGAAGACTGCTCTACAGCAGCCAGAAGCGTGAGTGCCCCTGTGACCTCGTGTGTTTTTATGGGTGTCCGAAGAGGTGCTTGTCCACGTTGTAGCATCTTTGAAGAGCACCTTCTTCAGAGAACGTTACTGAATAGTCTCATAAAGTGGGGATGTTTGGAGGAAAGAGCATGAGAATTGTACATATCACAGATAGATCTTCATCAGGTTTGAAATAATAGAACCAGTAACAATTTGCTCCAATTAGAATTTAAAATAATTCTTTGTGGGAAACTAAATCATCAAAGATTCACTCAGCGGAGAGGCCACAAAAGGCAGTGAGTGACTCTTGGGTTCTTGTCTTTTTGAACGATGCGGTCATTCCAGAGATACTTTTGAGTCTATATGTGAGGTGTGCAGCTCAATAAACATGGAGACTCAGCTGATGACCAGCTCAGTTGCAGGATGAAATGATGCTTTCCCCCAGTTCAGCTGAAGTGGGGTTTGAGATGGGAGAATAGAAGAGATAAAACAAAGCAATGATTTTTAAAAACTCTGAAAGTTTGATCCTCACGTGTTTGGGTCCTTTGGGTTGACAGAATTGAAAAGCCAAAAGCATTATCCCTGATGTTGCACACAGCAGACATTAGCCATCCAGCAAAAGCATGGGAGCTCCATCATCGCTGGACAATGTCACTCCTGGAGGAGTTCTTCAGACAGGTACCTTGTTGTGCTACTCCTCAGGGCTGTCATTAGTAGATATTTCTGAATTTTCTATTTCAGCAATGCTATAATAAGACTATGGGAACTGCAGTAATTTTCTTTGGGGAGTAAGGTTTCATAGCTTTTTGTTTGTTTGTTTTTTTGTTTTGTTTTTTTTTTGTTTCTTGGTCATGTGATGTCTGACTCTTACCTAAATTTTGATTCTCAGAACATTATGGTGTTTCTGTCCTATACATTTCTGTTTGGAAAAAAAAAAAAACAAGCACTTGTTTTTGGCAGTCTTTTGTCAAAATGTCAACTGGTTACTTTCCTTTTTACTGTTTATTTTAATGGGTTGACCAAGTGGTAGTTACTTTTGCATTGTCCTGTAGGATTAACATATTAATCTTTAACTCATAATAATTTAGCTGTTATAATTGGTTGGGTTGTTTCTTTTGAGCAGATAAGCCATGTTGTCAAATTCCAAAGTGAGGTGTGGCAATTTGTGGTCAGGAAATCACTAGATGCTGCTGCTTCAATTATATTTAAACTTACTACATTCTAAGACACAGGGTTGTGTTTTCTACAAGGGTAGCCAGAGTCTTTAGTGAGTAGACAGTACTTTAAAATTAAATTTAAAAAGGGGTGCCTGGGTGGCTCAGTCAGTTAAGCGTCCGACTTCAGCTCAGGTCATGATCTCACAGCTTGTGAGTTCGAGCCCTGCATCGGGCTCTGTGCTGACAGCTCAGAGCCTGGAGCCTGCTTCAATTCTGTGTATCCTTCTTTCTCTGCCCCTACTCTGCTTGTGCTCATTCTCATTCTCTCTCTCTCTCATAAATGAATAAATGTTAAAAAATTTTTTTAAATAATATTAAATTTAAAAAAGGTACACAGAAGTAGAGAAATAGGGGAATAAGTGCATAGTACCAAAAACTGATGTCTTCTCTAGAAGAGCTGCCATTAAAACATCTGCTTTGAGATACGAGGTCCTGAGGTTGAAGGCAAGATGACATATGCAGACTGTGGGGCCTGAATTACAGCCAATTCACATCAGTACAGTTAATTCAGTTCTTGTTACTTCATGAAGGGTGGTTCATGTCATGGACTCAGAGACTTCTGACACTGCACAGAACATTTATGAAGGCCAGTCTCAACTTTGTCCCATGAACCGACAAGAGATAGGGTCTTTCACTGGTTACTTAATTTTTGGAAGCAAATTACTCCTATGATTACTCTTCTTCTGGGATTCTGGTTTGAATGGGAAAATTGTAGAAGGCATCTATATGTGTGTGTGTTTTCTTCTGAAACTGTACACAGTATCCAGTGATGAGGTGGGACTAGAGTTAACAGCATATTCAACGAAGTCCAGATGACTCTTCATTGTTTTTTTCTATTCCACCTGGTTCGTGGGACTAATCAAATCACTCTTCTAGTTCCTAATGGACTTATCTGAGATTTGTGTTTTAGGACGTGGTAGTGGGGAGTGGATTTAGGGGAAGGTTGTACCAGATGTTTTCTTAGGGTCCTTCTGGCATTACATGTTCTACACTTCCTTCATACTGTCTAGGAGTTCACATCAGGGTATGCATATACACATGCACCCCTCAGCTGTTATGTGAATACACCAGCAGGTACCCTGTTCTGCATTTGGCTGTTTCCCTTTGCAAAGGCATTGGTTGGTCTCTCAGACTAGTTCTCACGGAGAACCTAGTGGTATGTGAGGAACTAGAGCTGTATAGGTGTGGCCTTATGTATATAAGAATGACTCTGCAAATTCATCTTTAATCAAGGGCTAATTTTGAACCATTTTTCCAGAAGCTCTTTTCCTAATATTAGTGAGAGGATTTTCTGTAAATACCCCCTCTCCATTATCATATGCTTTCTTTAATATTGCTTGTGTAATAACACCCCTAATGGCTAGGAGTATTTAATTTGTAGCCAAAGGTCGGTGATAGTAACTCATGTAAGTTTGAGGTAATGAAATGATTCCTTCTTTTAATTGTGAGTGGATATGAGAAATTACTTAAACATGTGCACATTTTCCCCATAAAAGAAACCTTGTTTGCATACACATATGTTTGAATTGAATGAAAACGTGCTAGAGGCAATGTGAAAATAACCTTATTGAATTTCTTGCCCATTGGGAATGGAATGTTAGCTCACTGGACTGGAACTACTTTTTAGTAATTATGATTCAGTAAATTATTTTTATTGACTTAATATTTTAACCCAGATGCCATAAGCCATTGTAAGTAACCCATGTAGGAGAAATGTTGCCTCAGTTCTTAACTATAGATTTTAAATCAGACAGTTCAAATGGGAAATCTCAATGGGACTGTAGAGTCTTTGAAAGTATTACATTTAGAAGTTGGGTTATAATTCAAAATAAGGGCATAGCCTCAGTACTGAAAAACCAGACCTTCCGTGCTTTGCTAAAAGAGTAAGTTATATCTTAAGTATTATAACCATATTTTACAAAATCTAAGCTACTGCTTCAGGGTGCTTCTCAATGAAATATTGACTTTAAAGAAGTATAAGTTTGCCTTTTTGGTAAATACATGCTATAAAAGTCTTGAGGTTCATTTCATTTATATTGTTGTTTATTTTTATATTTTGCAAATGTTCTCTACAATTCTTTTAATATCTTCTGTGTCTGTGGTTATTTCCCTGTTGTTATTATTATTATTATTTTAAATGCTTATTTATTTATTTTGAGAGAGAGAGGGAAAAAGTGTGAGTGGGAGAGGGGCAGAGATGGAGAGAGAGAATCTCAAGCAGGCTCTGCACTGATAGCGAGGCTCCATCAATGTGGGGCTCAATCCTATGAAGTATGAGATCATGACCTGAGCCAAAGTCAAGAGTTGGATGCTTAGCTGACTGAGCCACCATATTTCCCCATTTTAATTTTTTTAATTTTTAATTTTTAAAGTTTATTTTACTGAGAGAGAGAGAGAGAGGGAGAGGGGAAGAGAGAGAGAGAGAGTGCACATGTGTGAGTGGAGGAGGAGCAGAGAGAGAGGGAGACAGAGAATTCCAAGCATCCTCTGCATTGTCAGTGCAGAGCCCTATGTAGGGCTCGAACTCGAACTTGCAAACTGTGAGATAGTGACCTGAGCCACAATCAAGAATGGGATCCATAACTGGCTGAGCCACCTAAGTGCCCCTATGTCCTCATTTTTAATTTTCATTTCATATATTAGTGTTTGTGCCCTTTCTTCTCTATGAAATTAGCTAATCATTTGATTATTTTATTGTTTCTTTTTTATTTTATAATACCTTAATTGAGGTTTTCATTTGTACTAATTCATTTCTTCTGCTTGAGTTTACTTTGTTCTTTTGTTAACTTCCTGGGATGGATGCTTAATTCACTTATTTACATTCTGCCTGTTTAACATTACTAAGACTAGGAGTTTGTCTTTTTCTTATGAATCTTACGGATTCATATATGCAGTATGTTTACAATCACTCCTTTCTAAATATTCTGGAATTTTGGTGTAGATTTTTCTTTTACCCAAGAGTTGCTTCTGATAGAAGTGTTTGTTTATATAATTTCCAGTGGTAGGGTCTTTTGCTTTCTAGTTTTGTAATTATTTGTGGGTTATTGAAATTAATTCACAGAAATTTTTCATTGTTTGGATTTTATTGTGAATCATTTGTCACCTACTGTATAATCAGTGTTGTGAGTATTCACTGCTCTTGAAAAATATATTTATTTTCTTCTTGCAGGATATAAAATTCAAAGAATACTGTACACACCTACCTTATCAATTATGTCATTTAGGTATTTTATATATCATTAAAATTTTTTTGATCTTTTGTAGGATGACAAGTGTTTCTATTTTTTTTCTATGTAGTATGAAGGTTGATTCTATGTTACTTGGTTCTTGGATATTAATAACTATTAGACCATCATAATTTACTGTACCGCTTATCATTATAAAGCCTGCCTCTGTATCTCATCTAATGCTTTTACCTAGAATTCAAATTTGACTCATTTTAAGAATATGACCCCTGTCTTTGCATAGATTTTTATGTTCCACCTTTCAGAAGCACTTTGGTTGGGATGTGCCTTTTAAACACTGTATATAGGGGCTTCTGGGTTGGCTCAGTTGGTTAAGTGTCTGAGTTCGGCTCAGGTCATGATCTCGCAGTTTGTGGGTTCGACAGCTTAGAGCCTGGAGCCTGCTTCGAATTTTGTGTCTCTCTCCCTCTGCTTCTCTCCTGCTCACACTCCATCTCTCTCTCTGTCTCTCTGAAAAATAAACATTAAAAATAAATAAACACTGTACATAGTTGAGGTTTTTTTATGAGGCAACCTAAGATTCTTTTCTTTTATTATTTGAAATCAGCTATATTAACATCCATTGAGATGACAGAAATACTTGATCTTAGGTGCCATGACATTTTACATTATGCTTTCTGTTTTTATGGTTTCTTCTTAAATAGTTCACTGTATTGGCTATGCTGTCTGCTTTGTTATGTATTTACTTCTTCTGATGACTTGGAAGTTTTATATTTTCAGTTTTTCCAGTGGCTAACTTGATAGTAAAAAATTTCACATTCTCTATTTATTTCGATAGTATCTATTGCTTCCTTGTTATAAAAATTAGTAAACTTCTTTTCCTCTCACCTCTTCCCCAGCACCTGTTTTTAGCTGGCTTTATTAACTGGTTTAATGATTGTAGTCTGTCTTTTATTATTTAAATTTAGTTATGTTTTTTTATGTATCAAGTTTAAATGATATATTCTTACCCCCATCTACAACAGATAAGAAAGCCAGCATTTATTCATTACCTTCTAATACCATTCCCCATTTTTTTCATAACATAATTAACTCCTTATTGCTATTTGTTGGCTATCAAATTTCTAAATTGTCCTGAGTTTTTAAATGAGCATTCTCTGGCATGTACGACCTGCTGTTTACAAAAGATAAACCTTAGGGGCGCCTGGATGGCGCAGTCGGTTAAGCGTCCGACTTCAGCCAGGTCGCGATCTCGCGGTCCATGGGTTCGAGCCCCGCGTCAGGCTCTGGGCTGATGGCTCAGAGCCTGGAGCCTGTTTCTGATTCTGTGTCTCCCCCTCTCTCTGCCCCTCCCCCGTTCATGCTCTGTCTCTCTCTGTCCCAAAAATAAATAAACGTTAAAAAAAAAAATAAAAAAAAATAAAAAAATAAAAAAAAACAAAAGATAAACCTTAAACAATACCACTTGGAAAGGTGGAAAACATATCTGGCAAAAGCATAATTTTCTAGTTTGTTTTTGCCTTGGTTCTACTCACTGCTGGTACTTTAGCTCTGGTTGATCTTCCATCGGTTGGCCAAAGTTGTTCTTCAAGTGGTTTCTTTTAGAAGAACGAATGCAACACATTTTTGTATACTTGCCAGTTTTTCTACTGCTATTATATTTGGGCCATAGTTTGCTTGTTTTTTTTTTTGTTTTTTTTTTTTTTTTGGTGGGTGGTGGGCCAGGGGTGGAATCAAGCTTTCTTTCCCTGAAGACTTTTTTAGATTTCACTCAAATACGTTCTACCTGTGCATATTGCTATGGAGGGGTTGGAGGCCCTGCTGTAATTATTTTCATGTCTAGGTGATGTATCTTTTTGCTTATGTGCCCTAAAGGATCATTTCTTTACCTCTGAAGCCCACTGACAGAACTGGGATATATTTCAATAATGATTGTTCTGTAATAGCTTTTCTCGGGACCTGGTCTGTTCTTTTCCTCTATAGATTCAGGTTACATTGATTAAATCTTTGAATGCTTTCCTTTTCCATTTATTTATTTCTCTTTTTTAGGGAAAGCAGTTATTCATATGTTGTCTCCCTTTTGTTTCTCTTCCATGTCTATCACTTTTCTTTTAAACCTTCATTAACTCTTTGATCAGGGGTATTTGTGTGGCCTGCTTTTTACACTCCTGACCTCTATGCCCCTTACTGTGTTTCCATCGAGAAAAACTCTTGTTTGTGCAGCTTTGTATGCAATCTTCCTTTACGCAATGGTCTGTTTTTCTTTTCCGTTAGTTACAAAACTATCCTTTGTACTGAGGCTTTTGCCCTTCTTAAAAAATATTGATGTCTTCAGTAAAAAGGAAAGTGTTTGAATAATTCCACATGGGCCAGTAGTTATAGAACCATATAATATTGTTTCAATCAAGTTGAATTCACCAGAAGTACACCTTTCCACATTACTTTCTGCAAATTACTTTTTTTCCAATTCATAAATGTACCTGTCATCCAAAAGGAATTCAATGACCACTATTTTAAAATAGGGTTTTAATAGTTGAGCCTGCTCAGCTCAATTAAATCCAAAAGATGTATGTAATGTATAGATGTGGGTACAGACAAGTCCATGGGATAAGAAGTTGTTTTATAGCTTGTACTTTTTCAGTAATAAAATCCAAACTAATGCTTACGTCTTAATAGTCAAGTGGTTAGTGTTTCCCACCTCTTCTTCTAAACCACCCCCATTAAAATGTACCAGAAAACCAACTTGTATCCCTGCTTCATAGGGAATAAGAGTGGGTTTTACTTGTTTAAGCTGAGATATCCCACAGAACCATCTACACCACAACAGTTTATGTCATAAATCCTCTTCCTTCTTTTTATACTGCCCAAGAAGAAATAGCTCAGGGGTAAATCATTTTTATCATGCCAAGGAATACTCAGAAACAGAGGAGCCATTGTGTCCCATGGGGTGTCTACCCAGGAAAGGGTGCAGAAGGAACTGAGCCACTTCAGGACTGTTCCTGAGACCCTTGGATGTCCCCAGCACCTATTGTGACCCCACCATTCAGCTTCCTCAGACGCCCATTCCTTTTCCTTCCTTTCCTTTTGTGTGTGTGAACCAGCATCCTTTCTCTTCGATAACATGCCTTAGAAAGAAAACGTATTTAGTTTTTGAACTTGGCCTAGTTTTTGAATGACGTTGTTACTTTTCACTTACTATTAATTTATTGGTAGTATTTATTATAATCAGAGTGTATTTGAGATAATAAATTCACTAAATGTTCCTCAAATCTTGACTTAAATATTAGAGATATCTATTAGAAAACAATAATAGTTTTTTATTTATTTACATATATTTTCTCATTATTTAATGCTCATCATAACCTGATGAGATAAGTATTATTATCCATACTTTATAGAACATAAGACTGAAATGTAGAGAAGGAAAGTCAACTTCCTGTGATCACACAGCTAGAGGGAGAAAGGCCAGATTCAAGCCCAAATCAGTAGCCATTAACCTGAGCAAATTCTAGCCTTGTAAAATGAATCAGCACACCTTCACTACTATAAGAAAGCTGTCATATTTTTCCTTTCCTCTAGGTGTGTGACTAAAGTCACACGGGTTTTCATTTTTTTTTATTATTGTTTATTTGCTTTTGAGAGAGAGAGAGAGAGCGTGAGCAGGGGAGGGGCAGAGAGAGATAGAGACAGGGAATTCGAAGCAGGCTCCGGGCTCTGAACTATCAGCACAGAGCCCGATGCAGGGCCAGAACCCACAAGCTGTGAGATCATGACCTGAGCCAAAATTGGACGCTTAACCAACTGAGCCACCCAGGCGCCCCTGGTTCAGGTTTTAAAAAATCATCTCCCTCATTATTTAGACTTCCCATAGTACTCGCTTATTATAGTGATGGTTTTTTAGTGAGATTGAGAATATATTGGTCAGAAAATTATTATTGTCTAACTTGGTAAACACAAGCAAGTATTTACTCTGTTTCATTTTTTGGTCCACTGTTCATTATGGACTGAGCCCTGTGCTTAAGACCCCAGAGCACTTACCTCAGGTGTGTGGCTTTAGGTAGCAACACTAGCAGAATAAATCCGATCAGTCTGGTTTGAATTTGTGTCTTGGCAGGGGTGGGAGGAAGAGGTTCACTGGCTCAAGAAAGGCCACACAGATCGACGAAAACTTGAGAACACACAGGAATTCTGGCTGCAGTTTTAGCTCTAGGCCACAGAACTCGTTGGCTTTTTTTTCCTCGGGCACCAATTGCTGCCCGATGAGGCTTTCTGTACAACAGCATGTGCCTTTGCAGTTGGATGGAATGATTGGACCCCAGAGGGTTTCAGCCTCTTGGTGTCTTTTATGCACAGGATCAGGCCCCAGAAGGACTTATTACATAATGTAATTGTAATAATTATAATAAAGACCAGTGGCCTTTGTGGCAGTTGAAGTTGCTAAATAAAATCTGGGCAACTCCACCTACTGATCTTAATTTACTGTGACCTCCTATTTTTCCAGGGTGACAGAGAAGCAGAGCTGGGGCTGCCTTTTTCTCCTCTGTGCGACAGAAAGTCAACGATGGTTGCTCAGTCGCAAGTGGGTACGTGTTGACAGCCCTTTGGATGGAAAGAAAAAACGGACTGGGGTTGCCTAGAAGTAAGCGCAGATGCTCCCAGTGATACTTTGGCTGGGAACCTGGCTCCATGCTGCTGTGCCATGCTTATGGCTTTGGCTGATTGGGTTGTTAGAGCCCCTGTCCCCATCCTTGTCCCTGGAATGTGGCTGGTTCGTAGGAAGATTAGACAGTGGTGCTCTGCTGTGTCTGTCATTCCCCACTAAGAGCAGAAAGGGCCTCAACTTTCCAACATGGTAAGAATCAGTGACAGGAAGCCCATTGTATTTCAACCTCTCCATTCTGCATGCAACACTGGAAGTCTCCCTGTTATTTCTCCCCATTGATGCTTCCTTTGGCCCTGTTTCCAGGACAGTCCTATTTCCTGGATGACCTTAATTCCAGGAATGGCTCATTTTAAATGTTTCCTTCTTTTTAAAAACTTTTCAGCACTTTTTTTTAAATAAAGATAATTTTGTACTGCTAATAACCATAATATATGTGAATTACAAAAATCCTTAGATATGAGGGTACCATTATCACACATTAATCAAATATCATCAGTGATCTCCACCTTGGAAGAGTCTGAAATTATTCAAAAAATAAATTCAACAAGGATTTACTGATTTTTTTCTACTTGTGTTTTGAATACTATTTTTCATAATTGTTTTCATACTATTGTATTGAGTTTCTATTAGGCATGGGGCACTGCTGGGCACTGTACTAGATGGTATAAAAAACAAATACAAATTATAAATGCTATCTGCTCCCAAAGACATTGAGCCAGTATTGGGTGGTAGGCAAGACTTTAGGAAAACAGTGTCTGTTTGAGTGTTACAGTGCTCAGATTGAGTTTTCTATGTGGTACATTCAGGCACAGAATAGTGTCTGTGGACCGTTAAACCCAGAAAGATTTGTTGAAGGGTAATGTTTGAGTTGGGGATTAAGAAAGAAGTAGGCGGTGTAGGCAAATGGTGCTGTAGGTGAGAGGCGTGTAACAGGCACATGGAAGGGCATTCCAAACAAGGGATTAGCATATACAAAGTAGGGAAATTTAAAACAGCCTAGTACGGTCAGGGAATTACAAATAATTCCATATGGTTGGAGTAGTGGGCAGAGTGTATGATGAAGTGAGGGCCATGTATGGAGAGAAAATCAGGGCATATCCAAAGAGTTTTAAGTAAGATTTAAAAACATATAAATGGATGCTTTAGAATGAGAATCAGCAAACTGTTGCCTGTGGGCCATATATGGCCTACCACTTGGTCCTGTAAATAATTCCATTATAAGACAGCTAAGTGCGATATTTGAGTGTTGTCTATGGCTACCTTCGCACTACAGTGTGAGAGTTACGTAGCTGTCCTAGATTTGGCCCGTAGAACCTAAAATATTTACTATTTGGCCCTTTGCAGAAAAAGCTTGTCAACCACTGTTATAGCAAGATTTCTCTATCGGTAGCTTGGAGGGTTTTGAGTAAGACTAGAGGCGAGGAAATCAGCTGGGTGCCTTCTGCAGGCTTACAGGCAAGAGATGATGAGTGTGAGAGTTGAGGAAGCACATAGACTCTCCAGGAGAAAGGTGGCATATAACATATTAAGGATTCAGCTGGATGCAAACCTAAGGTAAAGGCAGTGATCCAGATTAAGTGGTTGGACCATGGTCCCATTTATGAGGGTTGGAGGGAAAGCTGATGAGTTAGTTCTGGTTTGGACACACTGAGTTTAACTTGTAAGAAAGCCAAAAGGTGAAATAGTATCATGAAACACTTAAGTTTCAGCTTAAGCTAAAATTGTAAAAGTATACCTCAATTAACTATAACACAGATTTGGCCATCAGTGTTTCCTTATCAGGATACTGTGGGCATTTGGGGCAATCCTTGTTTGGTCAATTACATTATACGGTTTTCAGCATCCTTCATTGCTGGACATTAAATGCCAAGATCACCTGCACTTCAGTCATTAGGAAAACCAAATAAGCATTTGTACCAAACACTGTATTTCCTTGGATTGGTATTTCATTTCCTTCTAACTTTCACGTGGCTGCGTTAAGGAACGACGACCAATAGTTTCAGGTCATATAGTTTCTCCTAACGTGTCACAGAACACTCGGGTATTTTTGAGCCATTGACACAGTGACTCCAGCCTAACGTCAACTGTCTCTCCAACATGGCCTTATCTCTAAGGTACAGTTCCAGATCTGACCCCTCTCCCAGTTTCCAGCCCTGTTTCTCCCAATTCTGTTTGCCCTCTGCCATCTGGATGTGTCCCCTGCACCTATTAGTCAGCACATCTAAGTCCGAGCCCATCATTTTTTTCCCCAGCCACGTTTTGTCCCCCCGCCATCATCCCTGTGTTCTCTGCTCTGCTGTGGGAGATCTCCTTGGAGACAGCACCACTACTGCAGCACGTGGACCTGTGCCTCCATCACACATCTGCCTTATGATGAATGACACTGGGTCTCCCCTCCCTTACCTTCCTTTGGGCTATCTCGACAGCTTCTAAAATGATTTTCTCAGCCTCAGCCCCTCCTGCTCTCTCCCTTCCCATCCCTCTTGCCAAATTAACTTTCCCAAAGAACATTTAAAAAAATCTTAACTGTGATGGTGCCCAAACACGTCAAGGAGCGTAGAGTACCCATCTAAGTCTCAGCTCCTTAGCTCCACCCTCAGGAGCCTCCTGCCCTAAACAGGTGACTACCTGCCTTCCCAAGATTCCCCTTTCCAACTCCAAAAAAGTCTTTAAGCCTCAGTCATTCCTCAGACACATCCTACCTTTTTCCTATCCTTGTCACTTTGCTTATTCCACTCCTTCCACCTAAAGTGAAGAGCCTTAGGTCTCAGCTCAAACACACAACTCCCCTAAAGCTATTCACAGACCTCTCGTGAGAGGGAAAATATCCTTCCTTCCTCACCTTCCCAGAGGCCTTATTTGGGCTTCCCCTTGGGCCCTTTCCATATCCCCTCAGGGTCATTTTTGTGCTCAGGTCATCTCTCCTGTAAACTCCTTGAGGGTAGACAGGTTGTGTTCTACATCTTCATCTTTTATGCAGCACCAACCACAGATCTATGACACAGTGGAGGTTGGATATGAGTTTCTTAAGCACTTTATTGCACCATCTACTAAAAAGTCCTATGAAGTTACATAGGAGAGATGGAACTCACTCATGATATTCAACTCCAGGAATATGTTAAATGAATAAGACCAACCTTCTCTCTCCTGATCTGATCTGGAGCTCCTCTGCAGATGAAGTTTAAAAAAAAGAGAAGGTTCATCAGTTTCCATAGGGAAATATGGAAGGGACCAGTTTATGTGTAGTTCCTCTGAAGCGTTGCTGTCTCTCTTCAGGTTTTATTGATTTCATCGTGGAACCCACCTTTACTGTGCTCACGGACATGACCGAAAAGATCGTGAGTCCTTTAATTGATGAAACCTCCCAAACTGGTGGGACAGGACAGAGGCGTTCAAGGTCAGTGCAGAAGCTTGAAGGGTGAGGGTCAGGTTGGCCTCTCCACAAGGACAGAGTCACTCCTTTGGGAGAGATGGGGGTTTTTCATAATGATGTTTGCCCTCCCTCTCTTGTAAGAGAGATGTCTGCCTCTTTCTTTTTCTCAGAGGAGTTGAAGCTGTACTGTCTGTACTCTCCCGGCTGGCCGGGAAGGGAATGACCAAGGTCCACACCGTGACCGGAGCATTCCCAGTACAGGTTTCCTACCACATTCTCTCTTTCGGTGCTTTTGCTCGTGACAACATCCACCCTGGCACTTTGATTGCCTGAGCCCAGACAGTCCTTGCTTCCCATACTCCAAAAAGACAGTCCCGCTGATCGGAGTCATCCCAAGAAATGAAACTCACTTTCATTTCTAGGTTCAGGAAGGGAATGAAGCGGAGGAAGGAAAAAAACCTGCAAGTTTTAAGTCACCCTCTGACACGGTTTCATTATATTGAGCATAGATTAGTGGCAGGTTCTGGAGTCAGATTCCAGGTTAAACATCCCAATCCCATTACGTTGTAGCTGTGTCATCTCAGGCGAGTTTTCTTGATTTCCCATGGAGGTTGTAATACTCCTAGGTTGGAGGAAAGACGAAGTGAGTTATTCAGTCTACATAAAGCCCTTATAACAGGATCAAGCACAGAGGAAATGCTTGCACCATGGCTAGTATTCCTGCCCCTCCCCCGCTTGTCCATGTAAAACCTGGGGCTTTGTCATAAATGAGAAAGGGGGGAAATGGAATTAATGGGAAAAATAAGAAAAGAGCAAGAAGGAGAGAAGGTAAGAGGAATATTAGGACAGTGGGATCCCGAACACTCAAGGTGAATGAACCCAGTGACGGCTGCTAACAAGGAGGACCGAAGCCTTCTCCCTGGTCCCCTGCCCCACGGGACTGGGCTGAAACGTATCCTGCTGGTCTAGTCAGCCAAGGTTGTCAACGGGTGCGCATTTGTGTCAGTCACTGCGCAAGCCACCTGGAAGTGTATAATACCTTAAAGTTTCCCAGGAGGCTACACTTTCTATGTTTGCAAAAATGCCCATGTTTCGAGCTTGAAGTAATATTCATTTTAAAAAATGTCTTTTGCATGTCTCATTTCCCACAATCTCTAAGGTGTCTGTGCCTTTTCAGCTTCCCCAGAGGATACAAGGAAATCATCTTACTCTGGCCTTGGGGATCCTGGGGTCAGAGGCACTCAAGTACAGGGGGAGGTGGACCGGGAGAGAAAGAGGAACAAGTGACTGGGTAACTTGGAAAAGTGGTCAGTGTAGAAGCAGGTGGGTGCACTGTGGAACTAAGTAGGAGCCTGATTTCAAATTAGTAAACTTCGGAGAGTTGAAGCCAGAAGATTCATATGAGGGAATTCTAGTCATATTGAATAAGAAGATACCAATCAACAGAGAAGAAATACAGGGGATATGGATACTCATGAGGCTGAAATCTTGATCTTTTTCTCCTGCTGAGAATACAGAATTTCCCATCTCTCACATATGGAAAGAGGAATTGCACCCCAATAACTTGAGGAGCGCTGCTCACTCCTTTCTTGGGCTTGCTCACTGGGATATGTTTTTCAAACACTAACAGGTCCTCTTGGGTATGACTTTTTGATCTCCAGTTTGAACAGCATCAGTTCGGCAGATGCGAAGCGATCGGGTGTCAAGAGCACTGGCTCAGAAGGAAGTGCGCCCGTCAACAGTTCTGTCATCCCTGTTGACTATAAGAGTTTTAAAGCCACGTGGACTGAGGTGGTGCACATCAATCGGGAGAGATGGAGGGCCAAGGTGCCCAAAGGTAACATGCTACTGGGGAACCTTCCTGGAGATCTGTCCAAATCCACTTAAAAAAACAAGGCATTGCCAACCCTGATTTCTATGTATTGCAAATGAAGCACAATCTCAGGCTGTTTATCCAAATGGCGGAATGTTAGGCTCTCCCATCTTTTGCTGTTCATTGTACGTAATGCTCAGTACGTGACAGAATGAGGCAGCCCACCGAGTCCCCATTTCAGCATGACCTTTGTGCTGTATGACTAAATTCCTCTTTTTGGTATAAAGATTCTACAGAGGATGGGTGTTGTTATTTCTTGGTGTTTGCTAGACTACTTTCATTCTCATTTCGTGTCATGTGACACACTTGTGAGGCCTTAATTTCTTCCTTCCTCTAAGTAAAGCCTGGCCAATAGCCACCCCTGCCATTACGTTAGGACAGAGAGAGCTTTAATATCCTTGCATACATTTTTATCTTCCTTTCATGTTCTCAACTTCCTTTCAGTCATAACTCAGACTGATCTTCTGAGATGAAGGTAACTTGTAGGTAAAATTCATTGAGGCCAACGTCAAAATTCATATCAGAAACATCATGACTCTTGGTACTGTAAATAAAAAAGACTGAAATCTGTGCGCTTCTTGAAAGCTGAAACCCATTTGCTCATACATGTATTTGTGTTTATTGAACACATACTACATGGTCCATACATACTACATGCTCATCTTGTAGTCTAGGGAGGAACACATACCTGAGATAAGGGCATGATGCTGTGGTGCCTGATTCCAGGGAGGCACGAAAACATAGTTGGCTCTTGGGAGCTCAGCGAGGAGCTCGGTGAGGGGGCTGATCCCAGTAGGATTTGTGGAGGTGAGCCTTCAATAATAGTCAGTGCTTGTTAACATCTACTGAATGAATCCCTACTATGTGCCAGGGTCTGTGTTCTGTGCCAGGAGTGCAGAGGTGAGTAACAGACATCCTCATCCTCAAAGCTCACAGTCTCTTGAGGGCAGGAGGCATTACCACAGAGTTTCTTTCAAAGAAAGAATGGAAGTTCACTCAAGGATTTGCACTTGTCACCAGCACTCACTGGCCCCTGTCCCCAGATCCTCATAACAAGGAAAGAGAGTTCTATCCTCAAACACAACACTGACACTTTCATCCACCAGTGCCCGCACAACACGCTGGAAGAAGTGCGGGAGTGGCTGGGCGCAACATGTTCCGGCCCTGTTGGCCCCTCATACTTCAGGGGGTGCTTCCGGTGTGGGAGAGAAGAGACCTCACTGCTGGAGTTAATCAGATGCCAGCCACTGTGGCTTGTCCACAGAATCCTGTCCAAGTGGCTGCTCATTTCATGTGGGGCAGAGGGCTTATGTTTATATTTATGTTTATGGTGCTGTTAAGGCATAATTGGGCCCTTATCATTTCAGGACAGATGTTGCACCCTGAGCTACGGAGCCAGCTCCTCTTCCGTACTTTAAGTGTAGCCTCTCACAGTGTATTCAGATGCTTTAAACATTTAAATTCTCCCTGTTGGCAGGCATTGCAAACAGCAGTGGCAGCTACTACCTCATCTCAAAAGAAGCACTCTCTTGTAATCAATTACACTCATTACGTTTGAAAATCCAATTCCTGACAGCACACAGTCTAAAGAGGTACTTCAGAATAATTTGTTTGCAGTTATCTGGCTTCCTTAAGTTACCTTCTGAAACTAATGACCTGGGGGAGCGTTAGTTTCTTTTCCAGGAGAAAACTGGCCCTTTAAGAATGACAGATAAATAAAAGCGGATAATTACAAAATATTAGGTACGCTGATGGAGATATGGTTAAGCTATTTTGGAAGCATAAAGGGACGTTTCCCTAAACCTGCTTATTTGGGTATTTGGGAAGGCATCCTGTAGCCAGGACTTCAAGGATGCTTGAGGTTGAGTCCTGAAGGAGGTGCTATATTTAAAAATGGGGAACAAGGAGGGAGTGGACACAGTCACAAAGCCTGGATTATGTATGTTTTGTGGGAGAATAGTTTGAATATCAAAGCAAATTTCAGTTAGTGGGGAAATGGAGAATTGAATCCCTATTTGCACTGTGCTCTTTGGCAGATTCATGTAGATTTCTTGAGAAAATTACCTTCTGGGGATGATAATACACATCACAGAGCTGATGCAAAGAACAGAAATAATATATGAAAAGCACTGAGAACAGAGCCTGTGTGTGGTTAGTGCCTGATAACTCATAGCTGTTACTTTAAAAAATTGGAAAAGAAAGCTAGGGGTTTGAATGCAGAGTTATGAAGATGGTGGTAAAAATACTAACCTATATCTAATACTTTATTACATTTTCAGCCTCCTGGTAATGCTGTTGACTAGTTCACTGGTGTTAAGAAATTCAGTTTGCATTTCTTTTCCCTCTGGTGATCAGTTTGTACCAGATTATCCCAGGCTGTTTTGCCTATTTTTTTCTATCAGAAAACCGTGATTTCAAGAAAGCCTGACCTGTATGGAGCACTTGAACCTATGTTGTTATTAAATGGATTAGAACGGGATCTAAAGTTTTACTTGGTTTACTTTACTTGGTTTTACTGACCAACCTGGTTTACAAAGCGAGCTAGACCAGAACCCATAGTTGTTAGAAAAGATTAAACCAATATTTATTAACAGCTCTCAGGGCTGAAAATTATTGTTCCCAAACAAAGATGTGTAGCTATAACAATTTGCAAGTCTGATCGATGTTGATCAATTAAAAAAATTTTTTTAATGTTTGTTTTTGAGAGAGAGAGAGACAGAGAAAGACAGAGGGCAAGTGGGGGAGGGCAGAGAGAGAGGGAGACACAGAATCTGAAGTAGACTCCAGGCTCTGAGCTGTCAGCACAGAGCCTGATGCAGGGCTTGAACTCACAAACCATGAGATCCTGACCTCAGCTGAAGTCAATGCTTAACCGACTGAGCCACCCAGGCTCAATATTGATCAATTTTTGTTATTTAATACTTTTTAAACATTTTTTCTGGTGTAAGAATAATTTGTGTTTAGGTTACAGTGCTGACATATAAGTAAGATATATAAAGAAGAAAATAAAAATCACTCCAAACCTCTCCAACCAGACATAGCTATTAGTGAAATTCTGATGTATTCTTTTTTCTTTTCTTTTTCTTCTCTTTTCTTTTTTTTAATATGAAATTTATTGTCAAATTGGTTTCCATACAACACCCAGTGTTCATCCCAACAGGTGCCCTCCTCAGTGCCCATCACCCCCCCCCCATCAACCCTCAGTTTATTCTCAGTTTTAAGAGTCTCTTATTGCTTGGCTCTCTCCCTCTCTAACTTTTTTTTTTCCTTCCCCTCCCCCATGGCCTTCTTTTAAGTTTCTCAGGATCCGCATAAGAGTGAAAACATATGGTATCTGTCTTTCTCTGTAGGACTTATTTCACTTAGCATAACACTCTCCAGTTCCATCCACGTTGCTACAAAAGGCCAGATTTCATTCTTTCTCATTGCCAAGTAGTATTCCATTGTATGTATAAACCACAACTTCTTTATCCATTCATCAGTTGATGGACATTTAGGTTCTTTCCATAATTTGGCTATTGTTGAAAGTGCTACTATAAACATTGGGGTACACGTGCCCCTATGCATCAGCATTCCTGTATCCCTTGGGTAAATTCCTAGCCGTGCTATTGCTGGTTTATTTTTATTTTTTAATGCTTATTCTTATTTTTGAGAGAGAGAGAGAGAGGGAGAGCGAGTGAGTGCAAGCAGGGCAGGGGCAGAGAGAGCAAGACACAGAATCAGAAGCAGGCTCCAGGTTCTGAGCTGTCAGCACAGAGCCCTCTACGTGGCGCTTGATCTCATGAACCGTGAGATCATGACCTGGGCTGAAGTCAGACCCTCAACCAACTGAACCATCCAGGTGCCCCCGATGTAATTCTTTTTAATTTTATTTATCATGCATATATATAAGTAAAAATTTTCCCCATACATTGCGATCATAGTATAATATTGTCCTGTATTTCATTTAACTATTTCATTTTTAAACATTTTTTTAAGTTTATTTATTTATTTTGGGAGAGACAGAGATAGTGTGAGTGGGGGAGGGGGAGAAAGAGAGGGAGAGAGAAAATCCCAAGCAGGCTCCGTGCTACCAGTGCAGAGCCTGACGGGGGCTCAAATTCATGGAACTGCGAGATCATGGCCTAAGCCAACACCAAGAGCCGGATGCTTACCTCGCTGAGCTACCCAGGTGCCCCTCATTTTACTATTTCTATTTTGAGCACTTTATCTTCATACTAGTATTCTTGGAAAGTATGATTTAAATGTCTGTTGGGGCGCCTGGGTGGCGCAGTCGGTTAAGCGTCCGACTTCAGCCAGGTCACGATCTCGCGGTCCGTGAGTTCGAGCCCTGCGTCAGGCTCTGGGCTGATGGCTCGGAGCCTGGAGCCTGTTTCCGATTCTGTGTCTCCCTCTCTCTCTGCCCCTCCCCTGTTCATGCTCTGTCTCTCTCTGTACCAAAAATAAATAAAAAACGTTGAAAAAAAATTAAAAAATAAATAAATAAATGTCTGCATTGTATGTGATACCATAATTTAATCATTCCTCCATTTCTGCACATTTTGGTTTCCAATTCTTCATTATTGCATATCACAGTGTTAAAAACATGCAAGTTCAAAAGTCTTTGAGCCTATGTATGATTATTTATCTAAGATAAATTTCTAGGTGTGAAATTTCCTCTGTCAAAGTAGATGAAAAACTGTAAGGCTCTTGATATATATTATCAAATTTCTCTCTGGCAATTTTTTTCAACTAATATTATCTCCCAATAGAAGTGGGAAATATTTCTCTATATCCCCCCTTCATTTTTCCATTAAAATGTTTATATTTTTACTGCTGATTCATATTAACTCTTTATATGTTAAAGATGGTAATTCATCAGTTGGCAAAATATCTTGCAACTTCTGCCCTGCACTAGTTTGTCCTATGCCTTTTAATTTTGTGTTCTTTTTTTCCCTGATAAGTATAGTCACAATCTCTCAACATATAACATTACTACAATATTTTCAGTAGGACTATATTTCCTGTGCTCTAGCTTTTATCTCCATGACTTATTTATATGTAACTGGAAGTTTGTATCTTTTAATCCCCTTTATCTATTTAATCCATCTCCCTACCCCACAGCTAACTTTATAAATGGTCTTTTAAAATATATCCTATTTTTATTTTACCAGAGATTTCCTTTACATTTTTATTGACCTATGTGTATCAATGTAAATATGAAATGGTATGGCTGAGCTTGGGTGGCTCACTCTGTTAAAGCGTCCAACTTCGGCTCAGGTCATGATCTCACGGTTCGTGGGTTCGAGCTCCTCATCGGAATCTGTGCTGACAGCTCAGAGCCTGGAGCCTGCTTCAGATTCTGGGTCTCCCTCTTTCTCTGCCCCTCCCCTGCTTGCACTCTTGTCTCTCTCTCTCTCTCTCAGAAATTAATAAAATGTTTTAAAAAATTAAATTAAGAAATTGTATATAATGACACTCCTTTGCAAATGCTGATTTATGGAATTTTTATTTATTTCCTACATAATCACTGTTTTTGTTGAAATACTATGAGATTTTTAATCTAGGTGATTATAAGTAGATTATTATTTTATAATTAACTTAACCTTTAATATTATTTGTAATATTTGCATCAAGTTTTATATGTATGAAACAATTATTTCCATTGAACACTAAGATTTACTAGTTTTATTGCACATCATTAATATATTTCCTTATTCTTAAGTTTCTAATATTAGTTGAATTTTTCTATCAGTTGGAGCACTTTTTGGCTTCAGTTTTTAAAAGGTGAAAGATTTATGTGATCTGAAGAGAAACCAGAGCATTTGGCTTCAGGTTTTAGAAAGATCCTGTGTGAACACCTTCTGGTCCTTAGATAGCTGGAGATATTTTTCTGTTGTTTTTGTGTACAACTAAGAGTTAACTATTCAAAATTCATATAGTATTTTGGTTGTTTTTCAGTTTCCTTTTCTCTCTCTCTCTCTGTAGGCAGTTTAAGAAGGCAATTCAGAAAATTTTACCAAGGGATAACTAGTGCAATACCATTTTTAACCAAGAGACTACAAACCATTATTCAGAAAGGGAGATGAAATGAAATCAATGTAGTTCTCCCAGAATGCATAGCATGCAGCGTGGGATAGGACCAGCTCTAAGGAGAAGCAAGATTTGTGGATCATGAGGGCCCTGCTCTGCTTTGCTCTACCTTTACTCATTAGCTGCTGGTTTGGGCCATTTTCATAATGAGTCAAATCACCACAGATATCCTGAAATGGGAAGCAAAAGGAAATGCAATTGAACTATGGCATTTGCTTCCTACTAGTCTAGAAGCCTACGAGTGCCATGGATGCTAAATCTAAGACCTGACAAGTTAAATCTATATATATTATCATTGGAACCTGATAGCACAAATTAATTGTGCGCTAGTCTACTTTTTCTCTTTGTAGGAAAGGTTTATGTATCTTGTATATCTGAAAATATATGAGAATCTGTTTACAGTGGCACAAACATACCTTCTGCTGATTTTTTTTCTTAGTTATATGTTTGCTTGTTTTTGTCTACTTATTTTGAGTAGTATCACTGGGTGCTGATAGCTGATCACACTCATTTCAGTTACTTCGCAGAATCATGGAGAGATGGGAGTAGAGTAGTGAAGTGGAAGAACATGGCAAAGCCACGTGCTGGAACACAGTTGCCACAGGGACAGGAGTCATATACTAGGGCAGGCTGCCTGGGATCTGATTGTAATGTCATAAGAGCTGCCATTCATTAATTCAAACATTAATTGACCGCTGTCAGCTGTAGTTGAGCAAAAATGGATTTGTTTCTGAAATGTACCTTCTCCCAGTTTTTATTTTTCCTTGCTAGATTTCCATAGAAAATTGTTCTGACTCAGTTGTCAAATAAATTTTTCTTGCTCACATATTTTATGCTCTTCTGTAGCAAACCAGAATTTAACACCTTCAGTTTTTATCAGTTGCTTTTGACTTGTGGATATTTTGAATGTTGAAAGTTTGCCACAGATTCAGTGGGGATTCTGTGAGGGGACCATAAATTATTTAACCTGCTACCTGAATGTGAGTGAATTCCCCTCCCCTTCACTTTTCCTCTCTATATAGTAAGTACAGTCATCTTTTTTACTCACCTGTATTTAGTGGTTAAGGAAACCAACATTTGTCAAATGGCTAACTCTTTCAAGATAGGACTTTAGAGATTGTATGCTTTCTGTATTTTACACAGGTCTAGATTACAGATGGAATATGTACAAGTCATGTTTATTGGCAGATTGGGCAAATCATACCCATTGTGTGCATTTTTACTTAGTTAACGAATACTCCATGAGCGTCTTCTATGTGCCAGGCACTGGGAATTCATTGATGGAGATGACATTCTCGGGCACTATGCGAGGGTGAGAGGAAGTCTGGGCGAACATTCCAAGGGGCCTCCTGTGACCCTGTAGTCCACTGAGAATGCCATTTCACTATTTTCTGCAGGGGCATCTTCTTACTCCTTAGTTGTACTTTTCTGTAGAAATCAGAAGAGATATCATACTCTATATGTGCATAATTAAGTTATTTTGTAAAGAAATCTTTCCTCGCCTTTTCATTGTAAAGTATAAATGCATCCTCTTGGGAAGTAGAATGTCAGGAAATAGTGAATGGCAAACATTTAAAATTTAAATGAGTGCTCATCAATCCTGATTGCATGTTAGAATCATCTGGAGAGCATTTAAAATATCCTATTCTTGCCCCTCTCCCTCCAGAATACGATTTAATTTGTCTGAGGTGACACTAAGGCATTGAGTTGGATAGGTGGATAGATGAATCAATGAAAAGAGTAATAAAAACTTCATAATATATTAAGGAGGACATTGAAGCCAGGCAAATCTAGGGGCGGGAGAAGCCAAATGAAGCCAGAGATCATCGACATCCACAAAATACAATACAGTTCAATGACATGTGAACCTGGATCAGATTTGGGCTTTGTGCTCTTAACCAGGTAAAACAGGGGAAACAACCACTCTGGTGACCATTAGATTAAAAACAAACCTGTCGTCTGAAAGCTAGCTTTTTCAGGACCAACACTAACCAAGGGAAATCAAGAGGACCCCTGATAATAATGAGGTGTAGGATATTTTTAACACATCTAGATTTAAAAAATGAAAGAATGTTTTCTATAATGGATGGCACAATCTGGAGAGCCTTTTGAGTCAGTGGAATGCTAAACGGCGTGAGCCTCTACCCTCAGGGATGATTGGTCTCTGTTAGGTGTGTGTCACTTTCTGCAACCAAGGGCCACTTTATTGCCTCCAAGGCCCCCGCATGATCTCAATTCTGCATGTCCTTGGCCATTTGACCACATCATCTGTCACTAACCTCTTCTAAACTTGTGTTAGCCATACTGACTAACTCAATATCCCTTGAACATTCTACGCTCATTCCTACCTCATGGCCTTGACATTTTTAAATTCCTCTGTCTTATATGCCATTCCCCCTAATTATTGCACAGCCAGCAATTCATGACAAAGAATCTGGTCAAATAGCACTTTCTTTACCTCCTGATGCAATGCCACCTCCCTCCTTTATGTTTATTGTGTTCCATCATATTATTTTGCTTAACCATTTTTGTAAAACCCTTTCACCACCTGAAATTATCTTAGTGACTTGTTTACTTAATTATGATCTTTTCTATTTCATAATTCTTACGTGCTGCTACATTCCCAGCACCTAAAATGGTGCTTGACACTGTAGCTATTCAATAAACTATCAGTTGAATGAGCCAATCTATCTTTTCATGAATACTTGACCGTATGTAATTATGCCATGTTTTTGATGAAACACAGAGCCAGATCCTTTCATAGTAAGCAGAATTGGAAATACAGCTGACATCCTGTCACTAAAGGGGAAGATACAGACCAAGATACCTGGCCAAACTAAAGGCCACCTCTAATCTTGTGGACAGTTTGAAGACCTGTGTTTTGTAAGCCCTAATTATCCTCTTCCTACTTTAAAAAATTTTTTTAAATGTTTATTTATTTTTGAGAGAGACAGAGACAGAATGCGAGTAGGTTAGGGGCAGAGATAGAGGGAGACACATAATCCGAAGCAGGCTCCAGGCTCTGAGCTGTCAGCACAGAGCCTGGTGTGGGGCTTGAACTCACGAGCTGTGAGATCATAACCTGAGCCTAAGTCGGACGCTCAACTGACTGAGCCACCGAGGCGCCCCATCCTCATCCTACTTTTAAATTCACAGTGACCTGAAACTGTACTGTTCTAGTGGCAATTATTTTTCCTGTCTTTCTGTTTGTAATCAGTTGTTTATGTTTAAACTCCAGATCCTAAACAGATCTACATGAAACTCCAATTTTTACAGTGGCACAGGAGAGTTTTGTAATGTACCTGAGCCTTGACTTCACTTCCATAAAATATGGTTTTAGTAATAATAGCTACTGCTTAAAGGTATTTTGAGAATGTAAGGAAGTATTCCTTGAAAAGCACTTAGCATAATACCTGGCATAGAGGACACACTCAAGAGAAGTCACTGATGATAATATTGAAAATGCCAATTATAATCTTGATTTATTATCATTATCCTTATTATTATTATTTTCTCCCTGCCCTCCCTTATAATCCACTGATTTCACAAATGACATCACCATGAACCAATTTTATTGGTTTCCTGAATATACACACTAATCTGATGTGAATTAACAAAAAATATACCCCAAACACTCAGTGCAAAGGCTTGGTTTTGTTCAAAGAGGCAATTTCCCTAATAGTGTGACCTCTTTTTATCTTTTCTGTGCCTTTCCTAACTTGCCCTGGGTACAGAGGAAAAGGCCAAGAAGGAAGCAGAGGAAAAAGCTCGCCTGGCCGCGGAGGAGAAGCAAAAGGAAATGGAAGCCAAAAGCCAGGCTGAAGAAGGCGCGGCTGGCAAAGCTGAGAAAAAGACATCTGGAGAAGCTAAGAATCAAGTCAATGGAACTCGCACAAACAAAAGCGACAACCCTCGTGGGAAAAATTCCAAAGCTGAGAAGTCCTCAGGAGAAAAACAACAGAATGGTGAGTACAGTTTCACTGGTGAAAGGCTCTTTTTGGGGTGCTGATGACGTGATGAATGGAAACTGGCCAACGACCACACCCGTGAGGACGGCTCTCAGGACAGGGCTTCTGTGGTCTTCCAGCTGCTGCTGATCACACCTCACTGGGCTGTGGACCCCATTAGGATCCCATCAAAAGCAGCCAGAGGCTTGCTTGAGCCATTCTCTCTGGGGAGATTTATACCTTCCAGGCCTTTCCCAGCTGTTCTGGAGACTCTGGCCAGTGCCTGCCTATCCACTGGGGAAATACCTGTTAACAATCCCAGCACGTTCCTGAGGGCTTATTGCCCAGATGGGTGGACTGGAAAATCAGTCTTCCATATGTACTATCCCTTTAGTAGGCAGGGCTGGGGCCCTGGTCTATCTAGGGTTTGTTCCTATAGTATGTGTCTGGCCATCTGTAGGTGAATAATTATATACATTAGGGTGACCACCTTGCCCGGGACTGAGGGGCTTCCTGCATGCAGAGCTTTAGGTTTAAAATTTTTTTTAATGTTTATTTTTGAGAGAGAGAGAGAGAGAGAGAGAGAGAGAGAGAGAGAGAGAGCATGAATCAGGGAGGGGCAGAGAGAGGGAGACACAGAATCCAAAGCAGGCTCCAGGCTCTGAGCTGTCAGCACAGAGCCTGACGTGGGGCTCGAACTCATGAACCACAAGATCATGACCTGAGCCGAAGTCAGATGCTCAACAGACTGGGCCACCCAGGTGCCCCAGAACTTTAGGTTTTAAGACCAGAAAAGTACCAGGATGATCTGGATGATTGTACTTACTGTTGATGATTTCTTAATATTTAAGGCAACAGATATTTATTGGTTAATAACTATGTGCGAAGCACTGTGCTTGGCACTGAGAATTTAGAAATGGAAAAGCCATAGGAAGTCCCCAATCTCATAGGGGTATGAACATCCTCAGAAGTGATTCCGAGCTAGTAACAGTAGTAGCATGGCTGATAAAATGCCCAAGGATCATGTCAAAAAAGAGACATTAGCTTTGTTGCATCTGGGGATTGTGGAATGGAGAAATGTCACAGAAAACTTCAGGAGGTAGTGATGCCTGAGCTTTGCTTTAAATGCTGAAGTTTGCTGGTCAGATGGGAGACTGGGACTTCTTAGACAGAGGGAGCAAGATGAGCTAAGGCACAAGGGCATGGAGTTGGTTACCTTCTTCAGGGAAGAGCAGGAAGTTCAGAGTCTCTGGAGCTGTCAAATGCCAGGTTGTGGCAAGGTAGTTTTGCAGTCAGACAGACCCGGATTCAAGTTACAGCTGTGCCTCTCACTTCTAAGTGGCCATGGCCAGGTTACTTAACCTTCTCCTGTCTCTGTGAAATGTGTGTAATAATATCTGCTCACAGCAAGTACCACTTGTGAGCTTCCAGTAATGATAATGATAGCAAAAAACAATTACAGCAATAGAACAAACTAGGATTTATTGACTATACACCAGATGCTGGTTTTTTTTTTTTTAATGTTTATTTATTTTTGAGAGAGAGAAAGAGAGAGACAGAGAGTGTACATGTGCACGAGCAGGGGAGGTGCAGAGAAAGAGAGACATAGAATCTGAAGCAGGCTCCAGGCTCTGAGCTGTCAGCACAGAACCCAACACAGGGCTCGAACCCACAAACCACGGAATTATGACCTGAGCCAAAGTCAGACACTTAACCGACTAAGCCACCCAGGTGCGCCTACATCAGATGCTGTGTTAAGTCCTCTCTTTATGTATGTATTCTCTTACCTGCTTCGTAGGGCCATACTATAGCTATTATGTATGCTACATAGCCTGAGTAAATGAGAAATATATAGAAGGTGCTTAGCACGACACTCTCCAGTTATTTTTATAATGAACATATATAACATGTAGAATCAGAAAACAGTATTTTAATACATATGATAATGATGATAGCTCATATCATGTTTCAAGAATTTTACATAAATTCCCTCAGGTAACCTCATGACCACCATAGGAGGTAGAGAAGGCCTTTATCCACTTGTCCAGACCCTCAGCAGCCTGGTTCTAGAGACTGCTCATAGCTCATTTGTTTTGTATTCAGGTGCATCATGGTCCAGAAAATATGTTCAGCTTTATAAGAATTTATGATATATCTGTTGGAGTTTTAGAGGGCAGTGCGAAAGACCCCATCTCATCCACTCCTGAGGTCAGAACCAACTAAGAGAGAGATACCAGAATCAAAAAGTCCATGATCAAAGTATTAGCTCTACTGCAACTAGAATTGAATTGGAAAATGTGACCTTGGTCTGCTGAGCACATGGGCTACTTCACGCATCTGCCCTGAGCTGAGCTTAGCCAACCAGACACTGGCAGAACAGGCGGGACTAGGACCACCACCCCTGCCTCCCGCCACCACCCCAGCATCCTAGCACCCCAGCAGGCTGCTTCTGGAGTGGCTGAAAAGGTGTATGTTTTGTGGAAAACACATCTCAAAGGGAGTTGGGAACCAGAGAAATGGGTGGCTGGGCTGAGCTTTGCATTCTCAAACTCCTCCTTCTAGATGAGTCTCTCCTTCCCAAAGGAGGAATATGTAAGGGCTCCTGAGAGAGGCAAGATGTATTTCTTCCCTATTTGTTTGTCTTTTAGGAAAGTGGGTAAAAAAATGGCTTTCCCTTAATAAACATAGTCATTGTAATATCTCTAACATTTAATGAATGCTTAACATCTGCCAGACATTGTACATGAGATTTTAATCTACATTTAAAAATGCTAACAACTCTGGAGGTACATACCGCATTCCCATTTTACAGATGAGGAAACTGAAACTCAGAGAGGTTAAATCACTTTCTTAAGGTCAAGAAACCACTAAGTAGAGATTTCAAGTCAAATTCAGGTCCGAGTCCAAATTTTATATTTCATAATCAGCTACAGATGAGGAAACTGAAACTCAGAGAGGTTAAATCACTTTCCTAAGGTCAAGAAACCACTAAGTAGAGATTTCAAGTCAAATTCAGGTCCGAGTCCAAATTTTATATTTCATAATCAGCATGTCCCTACTATTTGCAAGTTTGGGCACTACTGGGGAGAACAGGAAATCAGAAAAATACTGAGGCTCAGTGGAGGTCCACAAGAAGCTTATGATCTGTTTATTCCCGGGATTGGCACACTTTTTCTGTAAAAGACCAGATAGTGAATAGTGTAGGCTTTGGGAGCTATGCAGTCCCTGTTATAACTGCTTAACACTCCTGTTTTAGTGCAAGCAGCTACCGCTAACATATAAACAAGTTGGCATGGCCATATTCCAATAAAACTTTATTTATGAAAATTCTAGTTTCAATCCTATACAATTTTCAAACATCATTAAATATTCTTCCCTTTTTTCAACCATTTAATAATGTAAAAACTATTCTTAGTTTGTGAGCCATGTAAGACCAGGTACTGGGGCCATGTTTGGCCCATGGGCCATAGTTTACCAATCCCGGGTCTGGTCAGGGAGAGAAACCAATGAACATAAACATGCCAGTCATAGAAATGGTTATGAATTTTATGAAATGGGTACAAACAAACACCCAGAGAGGGCAAAGGTGGCAGTAAGTTATTTTGAAGACTGTAAGAGGGAGAGCCTGAAAGGAACAAACAGGAGCCCAAGTTTTCAGCTAGGCTGGGTTGGTTTCACAACTGTGTTTATTTCCCAAAGTAATCAACAGTCTACCATTTCCCTTAAAAATTAAGTATTAAATAAGAGATGGGAAAATAAGTCAATTTTGAGCAATAATAAGAAAGGCTAATGGTGGTTTGAGACTGTGCTACAGGAGCCTAATTAAAATGATTTATAACTGCGCAGAAAGGCTCTTTTGTTTCCCCTGTTTATTGAATAACAGCTCACATCAGCCATTACTCCATATACAACCCATGGGAAATTACCTAATGGGTTATGTTCAAGGAACATCATCAAACAAACATGTGTCACTTTCCCAGCACCCTTCTTTGTGGTCGCCCAAGATACTTCCAGGATAGAACTGAAGGATTTTGGTTAAGTGGGGTTCTGGAGGTGTGGTCCTTTTCAGCAACTATGAGATCCCCTAAGCTCTGGTCTCCATCAAGGTACTTTCTCTATCAGCCTCCCCAACCCTGACTGAGGAGAAGGCAGGCTGCCACAAGCTGCTGGCTAGAATCCAGCAAATTGAACCCCTCCTGCTGACTTCTGGAAGACATCCTGGTCTTTTGCTGCAGCTGTACCTAAATCTCCAGTCCAGGGAAACCCTGAAGGCATAAAGCATTGTGCATTAGGGGTGTGAAGGCTCATTTGGGAAAGGAAGATCATTTTTCTGCAGGGAATTCATTTGACCACAGGGCTTAAGATCCTTGAATCTATCTCTGGCATCCTTAAAACAGGAAGAAGCCAGTATTTGAACTGTTTCATGGAACCTCCGAAGGAATCCTCTCTTTGGCCATTAATGGTGGTAAAGGGTGGTGACCGTTTCCTTCACTTGAACTCCTCCTGCTTACACTGTGGCTAGAGTTGACCTTTTTCCTCAATCCCTTCAGCCAATTCATCCCATTCAGAATTAAGAGGAAACTTGGAGAATTTACTGACTCCCAACTTAACTTAGGGTTTGTCGAATTTCATTGAAAATACACTGTTAATGTATCACAACCCAAAATGGTCTTGCGTTTTCCTTATATAATCATTTCTTTATAAATCTGTAGACCAAAGGCATTTAGAAATGGCAACAGTGAACAGAAGCCCGAAATCAGAAAGTTAAGCTTCATAGGGAAATTGTAAGATACAGTAGTTGAGAGCTTAGCCTCTAGAATCAGACCCATCTATGTATACTGTAGTAAATTACTTTATCCGTGCCTTAGGTTCCAGAGCCATAAAATGGAGATGACAATATGAGTTTCATGTCAATTCTTCACAAGTTGGTTTAAACAAAATCACTTTGTAGAAAGATCAATTGGCCATTTATGCAAAAACTATTAGTCGAATGGCTTAAACCAGATCCACGGTAGCCAACAGGAGCAGTCGTGCTGCCAGAAGGAGACACGTATGCAAGGTTATGGGCATACACAGTGCACTGTGTTCAACAAAGCTGGACCAACCAGTATATGACAGAGTGGCTGCAGGGAAGTTAGAAGAAAACTCAGACTTGGAAAACCTCTTCAATCATTTGATGAGTTTGTTATTCTGCAGATTGATCCTTTAGTGAATTAATCTTTGATGAATTTATCTACTTTCAATAGTAGTACCTTCATAATGGGGTTGTTACAAGAATTTAATGAAATGATGCATGCAAAGCATGTAGCACACTGCCTGGCACAAAGAAAGCAAAAAGAGATAGGACCCTGCTCACTTCTTCCTGGTTGTAATTATTCTTAGGGTCTTTTCCCTTCGATAGTACCAGTGTTTTAGTTGTAATCTATTCTGGGTTTTATGCAGGCTACAACAGAAAGATGCCATCAGTAAGACTGTAAGAAAAAATTCAAAACTTGAGAATAAGGCTGGGGGAAAGGGTGCCATGTCCTTTCAATGTCACACTGGCATACTGTTGAACACACATGCCCAGGGATTAATTATCTTAGGGGTCAGCAGACTTTTTTTGCATAGACCCAGCCAGTAACTATTCCTGGTTTTGCGTGTCTCTCTTGTAAGCATACAGCTCCTACCACTATAGCATGAATGCAGCCACAGACAATATATAAATGACTGTTTCCAAAAAAACCTTTCTTTCCAGATTGGCCCATGAGCTATCGTTTGATGACCCTGGCTGTGGGAGAACATGACTATGTCTAACTTTGTCATTTACTATTTGACTCAAGCCTAGGTGCTATGAAGTTATATGCTAACTTACAGATTTTTGACTGTTAAAGGAGATAACCCCCCAAGGTTTTGATTTTATTGTACGACATGACCAGTTTTGTTTCCAACACAACCGTCTTATTTTAACGGTTTTATAAAATGCCTATAAATACCCATTTCCTTAAATGCCCTTGAATACCATCCTCGCTGTCTCTCTGGTTCCTTCATAAATGAATTAATTAAGTTTTTGACACGTGTTTATTGTACATTTGTTTGCGTAGTGTTTTTTAACATTTACGAATCATGCTTCAACAAGCTCATTACTTAGAATACTATTTATAGCTCTGTTTTACAGTAACAATTGTCATTGAGTGATGGGCTAGATGATTTATTCAATACCTTAAATACATTTGTCCTTATATTATGTCTATAAAGTAGTTGTTATTATCCCCATTTTGCAGATGAGGAAACTGAAGCATATAGAAGTTAAATAGCTATTACCTGGTATAACTTACATTTGACTTAAGTTTTTCTTCACTCCATAGCCTAATAATAAAGCTGAACTGCCTTTCTTGGAAAATAAACATTCTTGGATTAAGCAAACATTGTTTAACAGGAGCTTTGTCTTAGTTTCTGTATTGTAATCTAATTTTTGAGGCCTGATATGTGGCTATAAAAGATATTTACATTCAGACATGTACCCCCTCGTGACTAAACTTATGCACTTCTTTTTCCTCTACTTACCTTGACAAGTTTAAGGATATTTATAACTTCCCTTTTAGCTATATACTGTTTGTCATGTTTATTACTTTCAGGTGACTTGAAAGATGGTAAAAATAAGACCGACAGGAAGGATCAATCCAATGTCGGAAATGATTCAAAGAAAACAGATGGTAAGAACATAATTTCCATTATACTTTTCCATAAAGTGTGCAATTTAATGCAATTTGTTAGAATTACACCTAAAATTGAAATCATGGTTGTTAATATATTCTTATATTATACCCTAAAAAAACCACTTCACTACATTTAACGAGTAGTCTATCCCTTTTTCGATAATTTACAGATGATTGTTTTATCTCTTCCTCCCCACCATTCTCTCTTCATCATAAATACATTCTCTACTCTCGCTTTATCACTTGCCATTTTTTTCATTTTAACTTTAAAGTTGACTGTGGACTTGATGATTAGAATGGAATACAAGTCTTTGAGAATTGTGCAGCATAAATGGGAAATGTTCCATGTTTTCAGTTTTCATATTTTTTCTTTTAATGGGGAATTACTAGTTTCAGTAAAAACAGATACCTGTTCAGTGTTATCACTATGTTGGGAAACCCACCTATTGGAGAACATACAGAGTGTAGAAAGTAGTTTGGTCAGCGAGAATAAGTCTTAAAGGCAAGCTTTGGATGGCAATCTCAACCAAACAGATTAGAATGAAGCTATCTTGTGATAGGCTTCTTGGATGCTGCTTTTACTTTTCACAAAAAGCATTCTACTCTTTCCAAAACCTGAAAGTTCAGATTATATTATCCTTCAGACTTTGTATTGTCCTCCTGAGAAAACTGTTCTTGCCTTATATAGAAATCTACTATTTCAGTTGTGACATGGGCTTATTCCTCGTGGCTCCTTCACACATGTACATGTTTTTGTTAGAGTCCCAGACTCTCTTTGATTCACACTTGCCTGCACCGAATGCTAACCTTGGTTCTAATGTCATTGAAGAACAAATACGGGTATTCAGACTGAGAAATAAGAAGAAATTTGAACACAACTCCTCACATATCTATTAAAAAGGAAGCAACCTCTAGCTTTTGTCTCTAAGTCACTGTGACAGGCTTTCTTTACTCGTATGTGTGAAATCAGTTCTCAAGTCTTTTCTTTTAAGTTCATTCAAATAATTCACTCCAGGTGTCTTATCACATAATACCTAGGGAGCACCCATGTGCAGTTTTTCACCAGATTGTTTATGCAAATGGAAACCATGTACCTAATAAAAATACCCTCCTTGAAGATTGTGACTAAGACATGAATTACACGGAGACAAAACAGAATTCAAAATGACTGTCTCTTAGTCAGACTCTGTTATGGGTAAAGTTTGTTGCCACATATCGTTAAACCCAAGTCAAGGTAACACAAGCCAGAAAGTGTGCAGTGGAGAATGGTGTTAGATATTAACCCAGCACCTGGACACCAGGCCCATCCTGCATCCAGTGACTAGCCCATATGAACTCCTATAGCGTAAAACTGAAGAATAAACTAAGTCTCAAATCTTTCACATCAGGTCTTGTTGCATTTTTATATTGTGCTAAAATATCTGCTATGACGTTGTCATGCGGGCATTGTGAATTAAATTTTATTACCTCCAATAAGCCCTTCTATTTTACCTGTGTCCTTTATAACTGAATTGTCCCCAAGTATTTAAAATAATTAAACAGCTTTTTTTAAAAAAATTTTTTTTCAACGTTTTTTTATTTATTTTTGGGACAGAGAGAGACAGAGCATGAACAGGGGAGGGGCAGAGAGAGAGGGAGACACAGAATCGGAAACAGGCTCCAGGCTCTGAGCCATCAGCCCAGAGCCCGACGCGGGGCTCGAACTCACGGACTGCGAGATCGTGACCTGGCTGAAGTCGGACGCTTAACCGACTGCGCCACCCAGGCGCCCCTAAACAGCTTTTTTAAAAGGAGGGTATGGGGGGAGGCACCTGGGTGGCTCAGTCAGTTGAGCATCCGACCTCAGCTCAGGTCATGATCTCGTGGTCTGTGAGTTCAAGCCCTGCGTCGGGCTCTGTGCTGACAGCTCAGAGCCTGGAGCCTGCTTCGGATTCTGGGTCTCCCTCTCTGTCTCTCCCCCACTCATGCTCTGTCTCTCCCTCTGTCAAAAATAAATAAACATTAAAAAATTTTTTTGAAAAAGGAGGGTATGGGAAGGAGTGAATAGACACTATGTTCTATTGAACAAGTAAATGTAAAACTTGATTTTTTAATGGATGGAATTCTTGAGCCCATAGCCCTAATTCAGTGAATAGGGTGAAGTAAGTAAAGAAGAGACATTTTCTGATATCTACCCCTTTTTCCCTCTATAACTCTTAACTTTCCACTGCTTCACATGGAGTCAGGTGTGTCCCTACACTAGCAAGTTTGTATACAAACTTGGACGTGAACAACTTTGTATTTTAATTTCATTGATGTGCTAGCATGACATCAGTCATTATCACTGCTTTGGTATCATAAGAACATAGATCATTGGGTTTCAGTTACTTGTGCTATCTTAGCCAAAAATCTTTACCAGGACTAAAGCTCTTCTTGGTGGCATGAGTGGAAAAGAAATTGATTGGTCTCATTTATCTCTTCCTCTTTGCTCATCAAAACTCTCTACTTTAGATTTTTTTTAAATGATAGGTAGATCAGTGGGTACATTGGCTTTTAAAAACTAGCGTACATTTTGAACATTTCTTTTTAATAGATCCTATTACATATGATGACCAGAGGGAGTCAATTTAACTATTTTTAATGCCCCTACCCCTCATGTAACCCCTGGGAACCGGTGGTGACAGCTCTAATTGTTGAGAAGAAGTATCCAAGCACAATTCAGTGCCCAGTATGATCAAACCCACTGTGGTTTGAAGTTTCAACATTGTACGCATTCAGAAAGAAACCTGATGAAAACTGGACCACAGTTGGTTAATCCCAAACGCTTTGAGCTGAGGCACACACAGAAGGAAGGGGTGTGTGCTGAAAGAGTAAATTACATCCTGGCACAGTGAACACATTGCAGTTGTACATTATCTCTGTCAGGCTGCTGAGGTACTATTTAGAATCCTGCAGCACTAATTTTCAAACTGACTTCAAAGAATGAATGTTCTTTGAAAATACCTTGTTTACCCTAAGGGAGAAATGTGCTAACATAAAAAGATCTGGGCCTCTGAGCCAAGATTCTCTCAGGGCCTAAACTTTACAGGGTCACTAGAAGAGTAGGATGCAAATGAATGAATGATTTTCAGTGTGTTTTTAGTCATGTTTGAAACAGCATAGCCTCTTGGGCCTGCCATGATTTTTTATAGTTGCCCAGAAATATGAACTTGCCCTTAACTCTGTCTGATTACATTAACAGAGATATAAGAGATAGCCACCATTTGTGTCTCTCAAAAGATTGATTATAATTGGGCCCTACAGGGTTATTTGCCAAATTCCAGAAAAGGAGTTCAGCAGGAATTTCTCCTTCATTAAATGTTCTAGAAATTGGAATGTTTAAAGGTGTTCATGAAATTTAAAAATCAGTTGTGTAGAGTGAGAAGTGTGGACAAAGACTATCTATGGACCTCTGCTTCTGCCAAAGAGGACTAATAAGAATTAGATTTGCCTTTCACCTGAAATAATAATAATAATAATAATAATAATAATAATAATAATAATAAAAGACAACTTCTATGGAAGAATATGTTTTCAAGACACTGGACATCAAGAAATGAAGAACAGTGATCTCCAAGAAATAGGAAACAAATGAAATAAACCCTATGATTGTTCCAACTTTCTCCTGAGAGGGTTTCCAGGCAGAATAAGGAGGGGGAACCCTGGCAGATGTGATGGATTCCTTGAGTTGAAGAGTTGAATAAAGGATCCAGGGAGAGCCATGGTGGCTAAAGTTAACAAGATAAAGTACCAGAGAGGAGAGAGCTGTAGAGATATAGAGCTCCAGAGATCTAAACAGTATACATCAAGGTACTGATTGACCAATAAAGATACCTGAGATCAAGAAAGAACCATTCAACTTAAGGATTAGAGGGAATGGTCCTGATGTTCATACTTCATACAATGCAGGAAAAGTGCCCATTCCCACTAGCCAGCCTTGAATATCTCATAATTTAAAGGGATTTGAGTAGAATACTCCTAATTGTCTTGTTTTATTAGTAGGGGAGTAATTAGCTGTAGGCTAAATGATGATTTGGTCTCACCTAACAAGCCTTGAAAATAAGACATAAAAGAATCAAAGTGTTTTCAAATTACTGCATCCCAGAGTAAAGTTTATGGATATATATAGGAATATAAAAATATATAGTACCCAAAAGGTAAAATCCACAATGTCCAATATCCAATAAAAAATTATTAGACATGCAAAGAAGCAAGAAAATATGAGAGAGACAGAAACAATTGGAACCAACCCAGAACTGAAACAAGTTACAATAGCAGACAAGAACATTAAAGCTGTTCTTATAACTATAGCCCATATGTATGGAAGTTGACTAGAGACATGGGAGATATAAAGAAGGCAAAATCAAACTTCTAGAGATGAACACTACAATGTATGATGTGGAAAACACACTGGATGGTATTGGCCAAATAACATTGGATGAGATTAGTAATAAATACAATGCATGAGATTAGACATTGCAGAAGAAAAGACTAGTGAAAAACTATACAAAATGAGACAGTAAAAAAATTGTAAAGAGCATCAGTGAATTGTAGGACATCTTCAACAGCCTAATATATGTGTAACTGGAGTCCCTAACATAAAGAATAGAGAAAGGAGGGAAGAAAAATATTTGGTGAAGTAATGGCCAAAATTTTGCCAAATGATGAAAACTATAAATCCACAGACTCAAGAAGCTTGGTAAAGCCCAAGCACAAAAAAAAAAATGAAGAAAATTACACCAAAACATGTCATAATCAAATTATTCAAAAGCAGTAATGAAGAGAAAATAAAAAAAAAAAAACAGGTAGCGGAATAAAAAACTCATGTACAATTGAACAATGGTAAGAATAACTATAAATTTCTTATCAGAAACAATGCAAGTGAGAAGATAGTGGAGCAATGTCTTTAACATGCTGACAGAAAAAAAGAATTCAACTAAGAATTCTAAAACCAGCAAAAATACCTTTCATGTATAAAAGCTGAAAGAATTCACCAGTAGACCCACACTATAAGAAATGTTAATGAGAGGCAGTAGAATAACTATGTCAGTTACAAATATGAGCTTGAACAAAAGAATGAGGCACACAAAAAATGGTAACTAGACGGATAAATATACAAGATTTTTTCATATCATTTCAAGCTCTTAAAGATCGTTGACTATTTGAACAAAATAATCAAAATAATAATAACACCTTTGATATATAACATATACAAATGAAATGTATGACAACAATAGCATAAAAAGCTGGGAAGGGAGAAATGGAAGTATACTATTGTGAAGTTCTAATATACATAAAGTGATGTAATATCATTTGAAGGTAGATTGAGATAAATTAAAAGATATACTATAAACTGTAAAGCAGTTAAAATAACAAAACAAAGACATATAGATAGTAAGCCAACAAAAGAGATAAAATGGAATCATAAAAATATTTAATCCAGGAGAAGGTAAAAAAAAAACTGTAAGAAGGGAACAAAGAACATATGAAATGAATAGAAAACAAATAGCAAGATCATAGACTTAAAACTAAGCTGATATCAGGTATGACATTAAATGTGAATGGCCTATGCACCCCAGTAAAAAGGCAGAGATTTTTAGATTCTAAGACCCAATTATATTCTGTCTTTATATAAAAAAGACAAAATATCCCAAAGGTAAAAGGATGGAAATTGGTATACCAAGCTAACACTAAAAAAAAAAAAAAAAAAAAAAAGGGGCGCCTGGGTGGCGCAGCCGGTTAAGCGTCCGACTTCAGCCAGGTCACAATCTCGCGGTCCGTGAGTTCGAGCCCCGCGTCAGGCTCTGGGCTGATGGCTCAGAGCCTGGAGCCTGTTTCTGATTCTGTGTCTCCCTCTCTCTCTGCCCCTCCCCCGTTCATTCTCTGTCCCAAAAATAAATAAACGTTGAAAAAAAAATTTAAAAAAAAATTGAATGGCTGCATTAATATCTTACAAAACAGATTTTTAAAAAAAATTTATTTAAAAAAATTTTAATGTTTATTTATTTTTGAGAGAGACAGGGCATGAGTGCGGAAGGAGCAGAGAGACAGGGAGGCACAGAATCTGAAGCAGGCTCCGGGCTCTGAGCTGTCAGCACAGAGCCCAATGCGGGGCTTGAACTCCTGAACCATAAGATCATGACCTGAGCTGAAGTCGGATGCTTAACTGACTGAGCCACCCAGGCACCCCCTAAAAAATTTATTTTTAAGAGAGTGCAAGCAGGAGAGGGGCAGAGAGAGGGGAGCAGAAGATCTGAAGCAGGCTCTGCACTGATATGTTGACAGAAGCAAGCCCGATGTGGGTTGTCCATTTATCAAGAGGATATTATAATCCTTTATACTTATGCACTAAAATACATAAAATGAACTGCAAAAAAATTTTAATCTATAATTTTATTTAGAGACATTACTATTCCTCTCTCAATTATTGATAGAATAAATAGATATAGAATCAGCAAGGAAAGGGAGATTTGAGCAACACTACCAACAAACTTTACCTAATTGGCATCCATAGAACACCAAACAATAGAGAATACACATTCTTTTCAAGTGAACACAGAATATTTATCAATATAGACCAGATTGTGAGTTATAAAACAAGTCCGAATAAATTGAAAAGGATCCAAGTCATGCAAAGTATGTTTACAGGTCATAGTGAAATTAAATAGGTGTATTTATGTTATTTTATTATCTTTTTTAATATTTGTGGAATATGTAATGACATAATCTATTTTTTTTTATATTGGTAATTTGTTTATTTTTCTCTTTTTTCCCAGACCAGTCTGGCTAGAGGATAAGTTTTACTAATTATTGTCATTAAAATTCCCCATTGTTATTCTGTTTTTATTTCATTGATTTCTTATCTTTATTATTTTTTTCTTCTGCTTACTTTTGGGTTGAGTTTGCCTTATTTTCTAGTTTCTTAAGTTGGAAATTAATGTCACTGATTTGAGATCTTTTTTTGTTCTGTAATGTAGGCAATTAAGTGCTATAAATTTCTCTTCAAGTACCACTTTAGTATTATGCCAAAAAATTTTACATGTTGCATTTGTATTCACATTTATTTCTAAATACTTTATAATTTCCATTCTGATTTCTACATTTATTTAAGAGCTATTTAGATGTGTACTCTTTAGTTCCAAATACTGGGGGGTTTTCTAGAGATAGTGGAAATGTAAGTCCTCTCCAAATTGTTTACAGATTAATGTAATCCCAATTAAAGTCCTAGCAGGTTTTTGTTTGTTTGTTTGTTTGTTTGTTTGGTAGAAATTGACAAGCCAATTCTAAAATTTACATGGAAAATGCAAAACAGCCAAAGTAGACAAAGCAACTTGGAAAAAGAAGGGAAACGTTGAAGGACTAAAAAGGTAGACCTTGTTTCAAGACTTACAATAAAGCTATAGTAATTAAGGTAGCATAGTATTAGCATCAAGATAGACAAATGCGTGAATAGAATAGACTAGAGAGTCCAGAAATAGATACACATGTATATGGACAACTTATTATTTCTCCATGGAGAAAGGTAGTCATTAACAAATGGTGATGGAACAATTATATATTCATATGCAAAGTAATTATCTCCTATATTTCACATCATATGCAAACATTAATTTAAAATAGATCATAAACCCAAATTTAAAATATAAAACTGTAAAACTTATGGTTAAAAAAACAGGAGAAACTCTTTGTGATCTCAGGTTAGGCGAAGATTTCCTGGTTTGACAACAAAAGTACAAACCATAAAAGAACAAATTGATAAATTATACTTTATCAAAATTAAAAACTTCTGCTCTTCAGAAGCCTTTATTAAGAGAATGAAAAGATGGCCCACAGATGGAGGGAGAATATTTGCAAAGCCTATATTTGTTAAAGGGAGTTGTACCAAAATATATAAAGAAACTTCAAAGTTCAATAATAAGAAAATAAATAACTTAATGAAAAACATGCAAAAGATCTAAACATTTCACAAGAAGAGATGTACATCTAACAAATAAGTACATTAGTAGATCATAGACACCAGTAGGAAATGTAAATTAAAAACCAAATTAAAAACCATATTGATAGGAAACAAACAAAACTTGTATGTCGGGAGATGGTTTTACACTTGTATATTATATTCACCTAATAATTTCTTAGCTCTCTACTTCACTTTGCCGGTCAGGACACAACTTTGTCAGCTCATTGCCTTATAGCCATATTCTTTGCATATTTCTTAGGTTGTTCATATTCTCTTTATGATCTCAGTGCAGAAAATATAGAAGGCAATAGAGCCAATATTCCTGTTTGTTTTTGTAGAACTACTACTTGTGATTAAAAAGTTTGTTGTGTACATTAAAGCAATTTGCCTGTGATTTGATTCTTCACAAGTCTGGTGTCTCATGACCTTGACTTGCTGCTGGGCTTACAAGAGTCAACTGAAGAAATGCATGTGTTTTTCCTGTTTTCTATCTAGCTGATCCTATCAAAGTAGTTCGGAAGTGGGTAAATAAATGGAACGCATGACTTTGACTTTGTTAGTTGTGTTTTGTTCTATTATAATAGAGGCACCAAATTATTAATAAATCAGAGGAAGGCTAGAGTCTGAACCTGTACACTTGAGTTGTACTTGATGTTCTTATCTTTTAGCTAAAATTGGAATGTTTTTGTTAGTTGCCTTAAGGATGGGATGTGCTTTGCAGTGGAGTTGGTAGTGAGAGATAGATGGGGCCTGTACAGGCCTGGAGGTGTGCCCTTCTCTGTAAATCTAGGGAGGAAACAGACAAACAGCAGGGTGCATGGAGAACTGAGACACATGTCTGTCTTTACAACAGGGATAGTTTTTGACTTAAGTTCATATTAAGAAATCTGAGAAACAAAAACACATTGGCACATATATCATTATTCAGGAGGCATGCATTTGTTGAGGCCAGTTTTAGAATCTGCATAGATACCTGGACCTCAGTATTCTCATCTCAGGGAATCATGCTCACTTCATTCTTTGTTCAAATATTTTTTCCCACACTACTCAGGACAGTGGTTGTTAGGTTGTCTTTATAACCCAGAATAAAGAAACTGGAGCTTGTGGTCAGTGCCTCATTTTATTGCCTCATTGTTCCCATCTATGCTTTTCTTCTCACAGGGCATCTTATTATCACTTGTTGCTGATGCTGGCTGTGCCTTGGCCCATGCAGAGCTTTAGAAACAATTGAACACATTTACTTATCTTCAGTACACTCATATTTGAATCAATCCCATATATGCTAGCCATGGGGGACTTTACAGGCATTTGTATTCATTTAATATTTCCCTCAATTTTTGACAGATTGGTTTGTTTCTAAGCAGCTTGTTAATATAATTTTATTCAGAATTCTAATGGGTTCACAACTCTTGGAGGGCAGTGGTCTTAATGGCCATCTTAATTCAACTTCTATCCCAATTTGTATTGCAGAAGCTACAAATAAGACAATTGAGTAATAGAAGAGACTATGGAATCTTGAAAATTCTTGACATAGAATTCTTGAAGTGAAATCTGCTTTCTGGATTTTCATTAATTTTGTTCTCTATGTAAGAGCTATCTTTTTTTTTTTTTGAAGTTCTTATTTAACTCTGACAGAGAAAGAGAAGAGTCAGCTGCAGTGGGGCAGAGAGAGAGTAAGGGAGAATCCCAAGCAGGCTCCACACTGCTAGTGTGGAGCCCATTGTGGGGCTTGAACTTACGAACTGCATGATCATGACCTGAGTTGAAATTTAGAGTCAGACGCTTAACACAAGAAGCACAGGAGTACTTCATGATCTGAGCATACGTCTTGATATGTGTAAAAAAAAAAAAAAAAAAAAAAATATATATATATATATATATATATATATATATATGCCACATTTTCTTTCTCCATTCATCTAATATTGAGGAAACTTCTTTGTTTTTAAGGCAGATGTCTCTTTTTCTTTCTCATGGTTTTTTATTCCCCACAATAGCCTACCACATTTTCATAAACTTTATACATCCAGAGTTATGCTCAGATCATGAACTGTGGTGGATACAAAAAGGCCAAGATGGTGAACAGTTCCAGTAACATTAGCTATTACCTTACCCTGTCCTTTTCTCTCACGTTCAAGATAGTGCTACCAAAACCATAAACTTGAATCCTTTCTAATTTGCTTTAAAAACAAAACCTGTAGAACTACAGTATTTAACTGCTTTTAGGAATGAATGATTTGCAGTACACCTTGCTGTTGATCATGCCACTGAGGTCAACCGCTGCTGCCTTAAGGTAGTTTCTACAAATAGTTAATCCCATCCTTTGGGTTTTTTTTTTTTTTTTTACTTTTTTCCTTCTCAGAGGATAACATTTTTTTTTTCTTAGTTCTGGGAAGAGACTGCACTGTAGCCTTTTATGTATTGACAAAAAGTAGGCCTGTTTCTTTAATAAAGAAATTTCCTTCAATGTGAAAATACAGCATCCTTGTGAGTTATTTTCCATAAGTGTACAGGGACCAAACATCTGGAGTGCCCTGGGTCCCAGTCAAGATAAGTCATCATAACAACACATGTTCTGATTAATATCCCATTTCCCTTAGCCATTTGTCCATGAAAACTCCTGTGACCCATTTATGTAACAAATTTACGTGTATGTATTAACATGTGGAGCATGAATAATAAGTAAATGGTATGGTTTAGCAAGAAGGGCCGTGAAATATTTGTTTTTCAAAACATTTTACATTCTTATTTTCTCAAGTAGTGTGATAACCCAAGTGTCTAGATGCTGCACTCCAATGACCCTGTCAAAGGAAAACTACAGAAAGTTGGTAAATGGAGGAGAGAATTGCAATATTATTTTTTAGATGCCTGTTATTCTCACACATCTGGATAAAATCTCACTAGTTAGATTTAAAGGGTTTTGTTGATTAAACATTTTTTTTTTGAGAGAGAGGGCACAAGTGAGTGATGGGCAAAGAGGAAGAGTGAGAGAATCATATGAGGGGCAGAGAAAAGAGAGAGGAGAGAGAGAGGTGGGGCTCACTCGATATAGGGCTTGAACTCACGAACCGAACCGTGAGATGATGACCCAAGCTGAAGTCCAGTGCTTAACCCACTGAGCCACCCAGGCACCCCTTGTTGTTTAAACATTTTGGTTGATATGCTTAAAGTGTTATTTTCATGTTAATTTTAGAAGCTGTGCTGTCGGTTGACCCAACAAGAGTTACTGTGAGTTAAGCAATGCTGAAACCCAAAATAATTGTTTTTTGGATGGATTTTGGTGAAAATTATTAACCAATCCAGGATATGTGCGTAGGAATGGCCAAATGGGGTGGGCTTCAAAAATGTATCTGCTCCTTTTCGCTATAGACTTACACTCTTGAGAACATGGAAATACAAAGCCTTTTACTTACACATGGTCCTAGGATCAATGAATCACGGTGAATCAGAGCAGTTACCTCTTTTGGTTACACACATCTATTTCAAACCAATGTATTTTTATATACTTTTGGGTTTAGTGAATATCTTTATGCTTTTTAAGGAGCAGTGTATAATAGATATCCTCATGGTAGATTATAAAAGAACAGGTGACATGCTACTACTCCTATACATTTTTGTGTTTTTAAAATTCACATTTGTAGTATCAAAACAGCAAGTGAAATATATATATGTATATTACATATAAGATACATAAACTTTTGTAAATATATGTATATACAGTATATGTATGTTGTGTATATATGCGATATTATCTAAATATTGTGATGTAAAATTGGTGGGTTTAAAATAATTAAGTTGTGTTATACTAAAGAAAACTGAAGTCAATTCATGCTTTTTTTTTTTACATAGCCATTTAGATTCCAGTTTCTTACCAAATAGCCACATACTAGAAATGTCAAATGAAAGTATATTATGTACTCTTTGGTAATGACAAAATTAATCTTTTTAAACAACTTTCCCCTTGGAACTACTGGTATATAAGCTTTCATCGTTTCACTCTATCTTCTAGACATTTCGTTACACTCTTAATGTACCATTGTATTTTTAAAGGAATCCATTTTGACAGAAAGGATTATAATTTTGGAACTGTGGAAAATGTAATCTTTTCCCTTAATACTGATGTTTAGGATTTAAAAATAACTTCATAGTACTCATGAAATAAATATTTATCTGTTTTCCCCCTAGAAAAATTAGATTCTGTCAGATTCTACACAGATTAGACAAACACAAGTAACAATGCATTTGTCTAAAGAAACTCTATTAACATTATAAAAATTCTTTAAAATAACAGCTTCCTTTGAAATAATGCCAGGAGCTAGCAAGTGTCTACATTGTTAATGCCACTTCTTTTCTAGACACACACATTCTAGGAGAACCATTAAAAAAGCAATATCAACCAAGTATCGAAGCTTCCTCTTTGTATTTATTCTTAACATTCTCCACAGAAGGGCACCAATCTTCAAGTGATGACATCTGTATCTTCGTCAGAATTAGCCCTCTATAATACATGCTATCTTTATCTTATATTCTGGAACCATAGTGAAAGCTTGAGAAAAAATACTTTTCTTTCACTTATTTTGAAACTTATATTCCTTTTCCTAAACTAATAAAATTGACAAAAACATAAAACAGTCATAATGTTTCAGGTATAAAATTCCAGCCTCATTTAACTTTCTGTGAAGGACTTTCTTGGTCTCTGTGGTCAGTCTCTGGTCTCTTTTGGCTTCAAAAATAGCAGATTCAAAGATAGACAGAAACAAAACTCTTGTGTACAGGCAACTCTACCCTCACCTGCACCAAAGAGTGGTCGGGGCTGCTGGTGCCTGACGTTTACTTACCTCTTCAGAGTGGGCCAGGCTCTGTAGCGGTTGGAGAATTGAATGTTTTCATTGTTTCCTTAGATGTTAAACTACTAAGTTCTTAATACAGAGAGTAACTGCAGTAAAATACCTTGGGCAGTGTGGTACAGAAGAGAGCGAGTTATTCACAAATTTTAAGTTTGGAAAGAAAGACCATGCATGCTGTATGAAGTGGGAAAGAAGGCAGAAAAGTTACAGAATAAAAGTTTAATACCATCATTGTTCTCAGTTTATAGCACAGATGCCATGGATCAAAAAGAAAGAAAAAAAAATGGGCAAGTGTTAGAGCTAAGAACCACCATCTTTTGTATGTATTCTGTGTATTTAGATCAAATGAGTGAATTTTGACAGATCATCATGTAGGTATAGGCAGGGTTTCAGGAAGTTATAGTCCTATAAATTACTTACACACTTACTCTTGTCTGTTTATCTCTCCATCCATCCATCCATCCATCCACCCGTCGTCCATCCATCTACCCATCTGTCTTAGCAGAGCTATCGCATTAGTATTATATGCAGTGAAAGTAACTTAGAACAATCATACTATAATCCTATCACTTATCATTTGGGGCAAGGAGAAAGCAGGTAATATATACTTTTGGATATTTAGTGATAACCATTTAAAATAACACTTATGACCTAAAACAGTGAAATCTGTACCTGGATAAATTCTAACAGCTGTATTTAAAATAATGTTTGTTTGTTTGTTTGTTTGTTTGGTTGGTTTTTAGCATTTCTTCATTATTAAAAAACAAAACAAAACCAGGACCCACTTATAAGCCCCACAGAAATTCTACTAGACATTTAAAATTGGGTTACGTTTTACCACACTTGTTCTTTCCGTTGCTTACTGTATCATTTTGTCATTTTTGTAGAAAGTCGACTCCATAGGGAGGCAGCTATGGTAGAGTTTCTGGAACCTGAAAATGTGGTTTGAATCCCAACTCTCTTCTCAGCCAACTCAGCTTATTTCATTAAGCTTGGATGATAGTTGAATCAGGCTGTAAAAAATCAAACCCAAGAAAAATGAAAAAGAAAAGTGTTTACAGTTGTTTTTCAAGCCTGGTGCCAGATTCCTGTGAGGGCTGCCTCATAGATGATCTAGGAATAAACATTATGACAGATAAACGTATTTTTAGAGTCGAACCATGTTACATCGAAATTTAAGCCTCTTCTGAAAACAATTATCTTTACAACAAGTGGCTTCATACAGCATCTCCACTTACCTGTAGGAGGAGTAGCGTGGGAAGGGTGGAATAAACAGGACCACACTGTTTTACATTTCCAGCTCCTTTTTCTCCAAATGAAGTTGCTGAAACATTCTTTGTTATTAATTTCTGTAGAGTAAGTATGTTTTTATGAGTTCATACAGCATGTCTTCAGGATTCAGAGTCTCTGTGGCTACTCTTTTGTGAGACATAAGAAAAGTCTTTGGTTAAGGGGTGGGTGGACGGATGGCACTTACTTAGATATTTTCTTGAATCATCCCAAGTTAGGTGAAGATATTTTCCATTTCAGTTTATCAATCATTAAAAGGTGGGTGGGTTTAACTGCTCTTCATGGCCTCCAAAAAGCCAACATAGATTTGTAATCAATGGAATTCAGAGACCCTGTAACAAAAAATAATCCTTTATCTCAGTTAAATACAGAGTGGTCACTTACATCTTGTCTCCAGGACCTTATTTTCATAATACTCTGTAGTCTTACCCAATTTTAGCTTAAAATGCTTATCCAATTTTAGTTTAAATTGAAAACAAAGACACAAAACCAAACCACAACAAAGCAAATATAAGGCACTCAAATTTCAGGGGAGGAAGTGTGGAGTGAGTGAGGAGCAAGCCTGATTTCCAGACCATGTCAAAGCTGCCCACACAGCAGGTGTCCCTTCTCTGGGAGATGAGTCTACATAATGGGGCAATTTCTTCAAAGGAAATATTTTTTAAAATATTTTTAAAATATTTAAAAAATGTTTATTATTTTGAGAGAGAGAGAGAGCAGGGAAGGAGTAGAGAGAAAGGGAAACAGAGAATCCCAAGCAGGCTGCACACTGTCAGCGCAGAGCCCAAAGTGGAGCTCAATCTCATGAACCGTGAGATCGTGACTTGAGCCAAAATCAAGAGTCAGATGCTTAACTGACAGAGCCACTCAGGCACCCCAGGAAATATACATTTTTGACATATCACACCTTGCTATTGAATAAAATATAAAATAACCGGATTTATGATTTTCTTTTTAGTTTTTACTTCATGCTATGAAAGTCCAGATTTCCAAAAAGGTGGAAAATCTTACTCATCACTATGCTTCTGCATCTATTCCATCCACCTGATGCTTATTTAATTCACTTTCAATTAAAAAATGATAATTTGTTGGGGTTCCTGGGTGGCTCAGTCGTTTAAGTGTCCAACTCTTGATTTCAGCTCAGGTCGTGATCTCACAGTTCGTGAGTTCGAGCTTCACATTGGGCTCTGCACTGATAGTGCAGGCCTGCTTGGGATTCTTTTTCTGTCTCTCCTCCCCCCTCCCCTGATCATGCTCTCTCTCAAAATAAAAAAACTTAAAAAAAAAAAAAACCACAATAATTGGTTGAGCATGTGCTATATGTCAGGCATTGTACTATATGCAAAAAGAGTTACAAAGATAAATGATGTATTCTCTGCCATCAAGGAGTCTATCATCTGGGTAGAACATCTTCTTGCAGATAGCTATGATATGAAGGACCTTACAGTAAGTGCCCTAAAAGATTCATAAATAGAAACTACTTTAGAGAGAGCATGTGTTCAGGAAGGCTATGACAGTCATTCAGGTCACAGACCCAGCTACAGAGCATATGTCTCTTTTTCTTTTACTGTTGGCTGTACTTAATGAACACAGGTGCAGCTTAAACCCACATTTCCTTTATTTACCCCTCTCCTCCATCCCTGTGGAGGGGAGGGGTAAATAAAGACTGTGGAGGGGAGGATGCAGATTTACAGCCAGCCACTTCTCATCTCATTCATAAGCAATGAATAGAAAAGGAGAAAGGTCTTCTGTCAAAGGCCTGTGGGTTCCACTTAGACCCTAGATGGACTTCTTTCCATCTCTGGAACCCAGCAGACTGGACATCTGGCCACTGCTAACCCAGGCTGCATGAAATAAGATGTGCATCACTTCCCTGTTGGTTAATTGAGGCTCACTGGGTATAACAGGTGTCCTAGTCCCCAGCTGTCTGTCCCTAGCATTCTTCCAACCAATTGATCATTCATTAAAAACTCAAACTTATATCATCATTATAAAATTTGGTTTTGTATTTAAGGACCTGGGGACATCTCCTAAGATGGTTAGTGCTATGATGACTGTCTAAAAGGAGGCTCATTACATATGACCCCCAAACTGATAATGGCAGGGCCAGAGCCCTAAGGAGGGGTCCTGTCTTGCAACTTACACACAGAACAAATTGTGCATAGATAATTAGAATCAAGGGGGAAATTTTCAGTCCTTTTTTCCACCCCTTTCCTCTGGCAGGTTGCAGGGAGGCAACTGGCAACTTCCCTCACTGACAGTGCTAGCTAGTATCAGAGTAAACTGATTGGCCAGAAGTATTTCTCCCAAATAAGTGAAGGTGCTAATGGAAGGTAAACATACAATGGACCAGAATGAAGAAAGAGGAATAACAGCAGTGCTAGATCAACGGCCCCTGGAAAATGGAGAGTTGATAGTAATTACAATAGATCAGATAGGGCTCTCCTATTTCTTGACTAGTTTGCTGTCTAATTTCAACTAAGTCTTATTTAGGAGAGTATCTCAGTCTTTAAAGTTGAATAGGAAATGTTCCTTACCCACTGTTGACTCCTGACATTTCTGTAGGTGGTGGTGTTATCCATAAAGCCTAAGCCACTGTACTCCTCTCCCACCTGGAGTCCTGCACAGGAGAGAACCCTGTCTAACTACAAGGCATAGTGGCTGGCAGACCATGCACCACTTAGGGGAAGCAATAACATAATGGTTTTGGTTTGTCTGCTTGCTTTTTAGAGTTTCCTTTCAAGCCCAGTGAGGTTGCATAGGGGTAGGGTATGCCAAATGAAAAAAAAAAGTCCAGCATTGTCTGTTTCCATTAATTTAGTCCTGTTTCCATCTTTGTCTTCTTCCTCCACCACCTCACTCTCGGCCCAGTAGAGAAGTCAGTTGATTTGCCCATCTGCACAATGATTTCAGCTGGGACCCGTCTTGTTTTGAATCTTTTCTGGGAAGGTTCTAAGGGTAGGGCAAAAATTCTGAGAGGGGAACATTGCTTTTGGTATGGAAATGGCTGGGATTCAGTGAATCTGATTCCTTTCAGTCCCACTGACCCCTGAAGCATATTAGCCAAACAAGGCAGTCCCTGTCATCTTGGTCAAAAATAAAGTATCTTAGATCCATATTGAGGGAACCAAATGTTTGATAGTCAAGTTTAAAGTAACTGGTAAGATTTTGAATGTAACCAGTGTTTAAAATTCTCCACTGAGAGTTTCCCTTTATGAACAGAACAAACTGTACTACAAAGGAGACAGCAATGACTAGTATGGAAATGTTTAATTGATACTTCTCTCTCTCTCTCTCTCTCTCTTTTTTTTTTTTTTTTTTGTTGTTGTTGTTGTTGTTGTTGTTGTTCCTTAGATTTTTCTTCTCCTCAGACATGGAGGGTGGAGAAGGTGGGGGAGGGGGGAAAGGCAGCATTGACACTTTTCTTTTTCTTTTTCTTTTTTTCAGATTCAGAAGAGTAAAACACACCTCACATACAATTAAAGAGGCTGCCATGTCTTGCATCATTTTAGCTGAGCTTCTTCATTCTCCTTCTCCTTCACAAAGACCCATATCTGGGGAAGGTGTACAACTTTCAGAAACAAGTCCCCCACACTTGGCCTTGCCTCATGCCATCTTCCAAGAGATGGCTCTCTGGGAGCTGGTGTGAGGTCTAAGAACTCTGGGGAAATCCTCCCCCAGGCAAATAAAACAACTCGAGATTTTTGCACAAACAGAAACAAAACATGAAGGGACTTCCTCAGAATTCTTTGCCAATGCCCTGGCTGGCTTTCAAGGCACCTGTCTGGCCTGGATGGACATCCTGGATATGCTGAGGGAGGTCTGAAAAAGTCACATGCACAGTAATCGCCATTTTATTACTGTCGATGCTGTTACTTTAAATTGTTATTTTTGTACTGGCTGCTGATGGTGGAGACAGCCGTGCTGGCCCTCCATCACAGCTAAGATGATGATTCCAGTCTCTGGTTGTTCCTTTCCTGAGTCAGGAACATTCTTTTTCTCCAACTTTCTTTCATACTTAAAAATTGTTCTTATGCTCGTCTTTCCATTTATATATGAGATTCTTTTTTTAAAAGAGATTATACTATAGGACTCTTTATTTGTAAGTACTTTATTTATCTTTGCATTCATTAATATAAACCTGAATGTTTCAGCTAATGACCATACTGTTTAGGTTGGAAACATATTGCTTTCATTGGTTATCATCCATAACTAAGTGCTTACTGAAATTTTTACCACTGGCTGGCCCTCTTCTTTTGCATATTTATGGTTTCACTTGATCACTCTTCTTTCTATTCAGGGAAGTGCTAAGGGAATTAGTATCAGGGAAATATGTCAGATAATTCTTCTCATTTTAGTGAGTCTTTAAAAATATCACACAAGAGACAATTTAGCACAAATCAAAAGTAAGAATCATGGACATAGATAGCATGGAAAAAGGATAAAGATACACTTCCTGAATCCAGGTCGAAATGGAATCCAGTGGAGTATAAGTGAAGTGTAATGTTGTGGGTCTAAATGCTTTGATTTGGATAAAACTGATGCTTAAAAATGGTTATGGTTCACAAAGGAATCTTTGAGTCCTTCCCAAGGGGAAACTCCATGAACATACTGGTGATAGAGTGGGATTAGTAATAGGAAGAGAAAGAGCTAGATGGTAGGCTTAGGCGTATTCCCCATTGCAGATTTAATTTCTACATTAAAAACACCAAAACATTTTAAAAATCTATTCCTAAGGCAAAATGTTGCGATTTCTTCAGACAGAAAGGAGACCCTGTATGTAGTCTACAGAGCCTCTTGCCTCTCTGAAATATTACCCAACAGAACGATCTGAATAGAATGACAGTTGTGTACTGACATTTAAACAGAGTTCTTTGGTCAGCTTTACATTTTGCATTGTAATAACACATATTTTTCTGTAGTTCCCTCTGCTTTCCTAACAGTGACCACAGTAAATAATGTGGTCACAAATCCAAAGCAGAGGCCTGACAGGTCAAGTAATTGAGTAAATCAAGCCATATAATATGTTCTTGCGATCAATGGCAGTTGGCAGTAAGTGAGGCAGTAAGGACAGGAGGGACTGTGAGGAATTGGAGTCATTTGTATGTTGAGGTGTGTGCTGTTGAAAGGGGGCAATTATTAGTCAGCTACAGGATTAGTGTTGCGTAGGAATGGGGATCCTAGATACTTTGGATTTTGTGTAAACTTTCTCCAAATTTTCAAATATTGGCAATGAGTTCAGAAATTTCCAAAGACTATGTGGGTCCAAAAAAGCATGCCTGTGACCTGCATTCAGTCCATGGGACATCAGTTTGCAAACTATGCTCTTTGAGGTGATATGGTTTTGTATAGGACTGAAATACAACCAACCAGTGCATGTCCAATCTTTCATCTTGGAGCCTTTTACCTCATTTCTATTCTGTATTTTTGTATGTAGAGCTTTGCAGCCAGTCAAAATAGAAAGCTTACAATTTCCTTTTTATACTCTTAACAAGTAAGAATAAACAATATCTGAGAAAGAAACAGGAATATAGCCATTTTTTCTAGCACCTATAGAGATGGAAATGTTTTTCATTTGCCTTGAGTCATTAATTAGCTAAAAAAGAATGGGAAGAGAATTGCTTTCAGTAGAGAATTCTGCTTGGAATTTGCTGTGTGGAAAAACAAAGCTCCATGTAACTCATTTTTAAATCCAGAAAAAGTATTTTGAAGGGACATTGAGTAAAAATGCAAAATTATTCTACTTTTTAAAAATAAAAATATATGTATTATTGTGGTATAAATTGATACTGGAGTAGATAAAACATTGATAAAACAAGTCAGTATTTCCAAAGCTCTAGCTCATTCTCTGTGGTGTTTTTGTTCTCTTGAAACAACTTCCAAAAGAACAGTGATAAGGGACACACATTCTTCCATTGCATGGAGTACGGCATCTTAGTGTTAGGCTGTCACGTAGAAAGCAAGGGCTTACACACCTGAATTGACCAGTGTGTGGAGAAAGCAGTAGGGACATTTCCACCATGGACAAAACACAATTTCTACATATCCCTGGGCGGAACACTTTCCAGTGCAGGTGGCCCTAACGTTTGGGTCCCTGTGTCACCAAATTGTCTACATCCAGGTTTTGATGATGTGGTATGTTTTGATGGCATAATGATCCATCCATAGGGAGATCTTTGTTCCATCCTTTATTCACTCCAACCTTTCTTAGGTTATGAGCCCTAATAACTTATGGCAGCAGGCAAGAGACTCATTTCTAACCCATTAAATTCAAATGGATTTTCTTCCATTATCCATTTCATTCTTGGAGCTTTTAAAAACTATTGAAAACATCTGACAGGATCCCATTGAGGACCTGATATACATAAACAGTAAAATAGTATCTAAACACCTAAGAGCCAAAGAACAATGGAGTGTACCTGTTTATTTCATTTGCTGAATTAAAGCCATTGTATTATATTTTCCACTTGGAACCACGCCTTTAGTAAATTTGAAAAGCGAAAAGTAAAGAGCAACATTATTACAGGACGTGAGACAGAATGTAGACAAAAAGATGGAGACCAATTTTATAATCCATAGTTTGGGAGTAAGAATACTGGTCTTTTAGTATCACTTCTGTTATGGATCACTTTTGTTTAGATAGATAGATAGATAGATAGATAGATAGATAGATAGATAGATAGAATATATATTTTCTTCTATTCTTAACCATTGGGCAGAGACTTATATGTTAAAAATGATTTCATAATGTCCCCCATGGAGTATGGGGGAAAACAAGAAAAAAAAAAGCACTAAATCTTTTTCTCATAATGAGATAGAGAAGATTCTGAGATTAAAGCCTATGTGTGCAGTATTATGTCCCAAATAAAGGGGATTTAAAGAATCCAGGCAACGTTGTTTTTTTCCAGTTGGAAACTTTGTTCTGATTCTGAGATTCCCACATATCCCATCAGGAGTTGCAGCAGCAGGGGGGGTCCCCCACAGGGCCCGGCACACAGTCAGCTTTCAAGAAGTGCATACACAACTGTCCCGCTGCATTCCACCCTCCACCTGTGAGTGCAAACAAAGCTCAGATTTACCTGAACATTTATTCAGCAGCTCCTATATACCAAGCATATCACTAAAGGCTTAATTTCTAAGTATATGCAAACATAACCTAGAGACACAAATAGCTTATCATAAGGGATAGGAAATTGCAAGTAGTTTGGGGGAAATTGTCAGAGCCAAATTTGTGAAAAAATAAAAAATGAAAACTTCTCTATGGCTCTAGGATTTAAGAAAAATAAAACAAAACAGGATTTCTCTGAAATTGTTCTTTTAAAAGGGATGATGACACCAATCTATATGAAATACCAGTGGATTTATATTTATAATCCAAGTTGAAATATTTAAAACCCAAAATAGACTCTCTGGGAGCAAACAGGAGATCCTGTATGTGCAGGGTGGGGAATCTTTGCCCAGTTTTGCTCTGCCGATATTACGGTTGGTACAGCATTGAACCACATAAAGTTGGACATTAAGGAACATAATGGTGCGATAACGATGTTATATTGGATCTTATGTATGAATAAATGGAAAGTAATACTTGTGATTCATCAGCAGTGCTCCATCGTTAAAGGCCTCATTATCACTTAGAAAATGAACTTAATGAAAAAAATGTAATGAACAACACAATATTTCTACGAAACATCCCTCTGAGAACCAGGGACACATTACCTGCCAAGACCAGATTTCAGTTGTTTAAGATTTCCTCTTGTCAAGACACTGAGCATTGAGGTGACACTAGAATTAGAATGGTAACAGAGCCACCTAGGACATTTGACAGAGTTAAGTTAATTTGGCTTCAGAGAGGTTAGAAAAATGGGAAGTAGTCCTCTGGGTATTCTCATTAGACATTTGTAAAAGACTAGGTCCTTTCCCAGGAAAGGCTGCATAATCAAGAATTGTTCATTGAAAGAACACCTTGTTTTTACACTAAACAAGAGTGGGTACACGGTGGAAGGTCTGGACTGGAAAATTCATGAACGTCAGTTTAAACCTTCTTAGTTCCTGGTTATTTTAACTAATCCCCACCACCATCTCACCCATTTTCCATTGAAATATTTCAGATGTATTTGAGATGAATTTACCTTTATTCTGGTTTCTGTTCCCAAGTGGAAGTGACTCAACGCTGGCGAAGGCTGGCTTCACTAAACGAACTTGGTGCCAGCCCACATTGCTTTCCACTGAGCCAGAAGAAGCAGGGGGTGGTGTGTGGGCCCTTTCAGCTCACTCAAGGCACACTTACTCACCCTCCCTTGGGAGGTAAATGCTGTCTGGAGCAGGCCATTCAGTACCATCATGGAGGCCCTCAGCGTTGGTCAGCTTCAGCCATGATCCCTGAACTTCACCCATGTATCTTCATAGGAGCTGGCTTCTGAACCTGCAGAAACATTTCTCTGTCAGGTTATGGTGCAGGATAATTCATTTAAAATAAAACCCATTAAAACCCAGTAGCTATGGATTGGCTTTTAAAAAGATTGCCCTGGAGGCACATTGTTGTATAGTCTTCGCTTCTCTGTCATGATCTATCTTGGGGTAGGTATCTGTATACTAATGTCCTTGTCTTTGAATGGCTATATGTGCGATAGTACCGAGATATAGTCACACACTGATATACTTAGATATATAGTAAAAATATACAGCCATAAGTATTGTCTAGTAACTGATTCTAGAGATAGAACTGTAGAATATACATTTTTCTTTTTTCTTGCTTTGATGATATTTTTATACAATTTTATATGCTGTACAAAATTTTTAAAAATATTTGCTATTTTCATTTGTAGAGCTCAGTTAGGTTTTTATCAGCTCCGGTGCCCACTGTACAGCCAGATTCCTCCCCCCTACCTAATTTAAGTGTCTTCTCCCTTTTTCATACCTTTCTGTTACCTTTCCCTTCTTTTCTTCCCTCATTTTTCTACCTTTCATAAATTCCTTATTTTGCCTCTGTCCAGGCAAGCCATTCTGCTTGTAGTATCTTTAAGCACAAGGAAACACAAAATAATGGTGTGTGTGTTGGGGGGGGGGGGGGGGGGGGGAAGGGGATAAACCCATCTTGTTCCAATGTAATTAACATGAGGAAATGTTGGGAGCCAAGGGTGGGGTAGGTAGGTGGGGAGTAGGGAATAGACTGGGGAAAGGAAGCAGGAAAAAGGAAATTCTCATGGGAAACCAGTTACCCAAAGCAAGGTGAACCACTTTGAGACTGATGTAATGCTGTTATCTTCCCTCAGTGTAGAGCACACTTTGCTCTCACAGGGTTTTTCTCCTTATGATGCCATGCCCTCACTGTGGGTCTGTAGATCTTCTCCTGATATGGGCACTGGCCATATGTGAATGCATAACTCAGCTCATCTCCTTAGCCTTAGATTTTGCTGCTGTTCAGCTGGATTTGTGGGAGATGTCTAGATTAATATCAAGAATGTCTAAAAAGACTCAAAAGAGGGAGGCACACAGAACCAAAACCCCAAACCTCCATCCAAATCATGCCAAATAAGTAGTTCTTTGGAGGGTTGAGGAAGAGATTTCTGGATATGTCCTGAGAATGCTCTTTCAGAAGGGAAGATGGTAACATGGACTTGTCTTTATTTTATGGCAGTGATAGAATGTACTTCCATAATGCAAAATATGTTTCTAGCAGATAAAATGCTGGTTGTGATTTGCATTTGTATATCGTAGGGCAAGAGAATGGTCATCCATTCTAAAGAAGAGTGTTTTGTTCCCTATGATGCTGGTTTGTACTAAAACAAACTATTCAAATGCCATAGCATCACATCTCCAAATGCAAAAATAATTCGTAAAGATTCATGTAAAACAGAAATGCTAAATTGCTCTCAATAAATTAAAGATGTGTTTATTGTAAATCTTTATTTCATGGATGAGGCCAACAGTCTGTCAATGTATAATTTCCCCCATCATCTAGTAATGAATAAGTACTTGTATGTTCTTCCGATTACCAAATAAAAACAATGAGTTCATCTCTCAGTTGGAATTTGAAAACTGAAATGCTGTTTTTTCTTTCTTTTAATGTTTTCTTGCTGTTGTCTGTGTTCTGTCCCAGATATGGGGTTGTCCAAACTCACTCAACCATCTGTCTCTTTTGTATCCTTCCGAACACCACATAACACCTAGGTACCAAGTGCCTTTGCCTGCCCATTGGAAGATATACACAGTGCATCACATCTCATAATCTTTTTTGAGAGGTGAGGTGGATGGTTATCAGAAGCTCCTCAGGGCATAAGAAATGTCAGCATTCATGGAATTAAGCTGGCTTCCATATGTTCAGCTTTCTTCTGGATATGATGGCATGGTTTTCCAATCCTGTGACGCCAGTTTTCAAATTCCAGACTTTTTTTCCCTTTTCTTTTCTCTTGAAAGGCCTACCTGGCAATATTTTCTTTTTCTGCAGCAGTGAACATCAGGAGCCTAAGGAATAGTCATTACCCCTGTTTGTGGGCATACTAGTGGTTTACATACAGGATGGCACTGAGCCTGCCTCCTTCAAACCAGCCACTAAGAGGGACTTTCCTGATGGCGAGGATATTACACAGACCCCCACCCTCTTATCTGGGCCACCTCTGTGTATTGTTCCTGCATAGTAACTCCACTGGATTATTACTTTAACAAAGGAGGCTGTGATGTTCATCCAAAGTGGCTGTGTTTGCTGTGCATTGAAACGTATTTTTCGATTTTTTTTTTCTGAAAGCAAACACAGACTTTACTCATTTTAAAAAATATAGAAAAGTATAATGAAATGAAATTCACTTGTAATGCCCTATCCAAAAATTATTCACTGTCACTTCCTTCCTCAATGCCTTCTGGTTTTTGCTATTGTGTTTTACCCAATCGAGGCCATGGAGTGCAGTATGTTTACTTTTGTATTATGGCTTGTTCACATAACATTGGATTATCAGCATTGTCCCATTTAAAAAACGCTCTTTGTTAATGTGATTTCAATGGCAACAGAATATTTCATTTCATGGCTTAGTCCAGTTTACTTAACCAACTCTCTGCTGTGGGACAATTAAGTTACCTGTTTTTATTTTATTTTATTTTATTTTATTTTATTTTATTTTATTTTATTTTATTTTATTTTATTTTATTTTTTTGGCAATTGTAAACAACGTGGCAATGGAGTTCTTTGTTCCTAGGCTTTATAGCATTTTTGAATATCTCCATTGGATGAATTCCTAGATGTATAGTTACTGGGTCAAGGGTTATGAACGTTTGTTTGACTAGTCATTTGCCTGCCCAATTCCAAGGCACATTCAAATATTAAAACAGCCGTATTTAAATAGCATACAGTGTTGCATATCTGAGTAGCTCTTGTGTTTGGGGGCATTGTTCTTTGTGATAAACAGAGATCAAGTTACAAAGAAGGCATTGTACTGATGGTGGTTGTAGGGGGGAGGAAGAGGGTTATTTAACTGTGACTGTGCAGCCCTAATTTATACGCTGTTGGAAGACAACTCTTTGGGAGGTATGGGTGGGTTGGAAGCAATGCAGCCTCCTTCAGTGATGCCACAGCCCTGAGCAGAACGTGGGCTTCTCTTGATGCTTTTGTCAAGGATGGGAAGAGGCAAAAATGGTGATCTATTCTGAGGCATCAGGCAACGGCTTGCTGCCCTCTGCCACACCCCGGGTGAAACACAGAGAAGGTGTTAGTGGATGTGCTTAGCAATAGAGATCAGAGGTTGTGCGTATCACAAAGGCAGATATTGTAAAATGCTAAAAGAAAGGGATTGAAAATGCCCTGTAGGTTGATAGACACTTTTCCTACTTCCGTTTTCAGCACCCACCTCTGCCTGTGGGATCCATCTGCTTGTGTTGTAACAACATTGCTGTTGTTGCACCATTACTAATGATGACACTTGATCTCAAGGGCTCTTAAAACACCCCTTCCCAGCGGGCTTGGCAGTGCTCACCCTATTTTGCAGAAGGGGAATTGTTTGTTCAACATCAAGCTGCCTATCACTGGGGTTTACTGCTAACCTCTTGTCCTGAGTCTTAGGTGTGTGTATCTGCCCCAAGGTTGGGTGTCACTTCCATCAGTGTCTTCTTCTCCAGACTCTTGATGAATTGGATTCGTTGCCCGTTAGCTGAACCAACGAAGGACATTAATTTGAAATATCTGAAAGCTATTCGTTTGTCAAAAGATCCTTCCAGTCACACAAGCTGCAGTGATGACATTTCTGCCCCGAGCTGACTGATTGGGTTGTTTACTCTTTGAACATTCACATGCCGTGGGTCAAGGACAGTGTAATCTGTGACCTTAAAATGCTTATCTTCCAAAGATGACATATTAGCTACTTTACACACACTCAAGCACACACCCCTTTCTTTCGAGCATAAACTAATAATAAACACTATATCACACTGCACAGTTTGCTAAGTACTTCCACGTGTGCACCGTTACTCCATCCCCACAATTATATCTTGAAATCGATGGTTTTAAGTTTTTAGCGATGAGGAACATAAAGCTTGGCGATGTCAGCCCTGATGTGGTTGATTATTCATGTTTTCATTTTACCTACTTCATTTATAAAATATTTTGGAATTCTAAAATCATTAATCAATTTGTTTTTAAGACATTAAGAAAGCAAACTAAAACCAGAGGCAAAAAGTAGCTAGTGTAGTTGGAGCAAACCAGGACAAATGTTAGTAAGCAGTCATGCAGGCTGAAGAGGCCTCCCCAGTTCCCAGCGTTATTTCATAAATTGGATCTGAGTTTCCTGGAAACCTAAATAAAAATGAAAAGAAGCCATTTACAAGATTCCCATCATCCTTGAGGAGAAAGCACACCAGTTGTTCAGAAGAAAGAACGCTTCGCCTGATGGCCGAAAGAAATATCTTCTATAGGTATTCACTGAGTGTGTGCTTCTCATTCCCGGCTGTAGAGTGGGCTCAGCTGGGAACTTGAAAATTGCCCAGGCCTGGGCTCCACCCCAGGCCGATTGAACAGTATTTCTGGGGGAAGTGCCTGGGTTTTAGCATATTTTCTTTATAACTCCCCAGGTGATCCTAATGTGTAGCCAGGATGGAAAAGCTCTGATAGAGTGAATTCTGAATCACTCACAGAGCGTCATTCCCAAGTAGATTTCTACGATAAATCCTAGAGTTATATGTGTCCCAAGGTGTTCTGCTGGCATGGAACAGTAGGGCACAATTTGGAAGCTGATCCGGACCTAGATCTTCCAGCTCAGTTTCTGGTGTTTTCTCTGGCAACTGGAGCAAAGGAGGGGTGGGGTTTTAGAAAATGAAACTTACATGAGTTGAGTATTATTCCCACAAATGGCACTGTGAGTAAAGTGATTGGTAAGTTTGGTGGCTGTGGGATGGAAAATGATTTCAGGAATACAACCCCAGTTTACGGGGAGCCAGTAGGGGGTTGACTCAGAACTTAACCACCCACAATAGTCCATGATGCCATCTAAAGGGTGGGAGAAATCACAAACAGGTTTATTTTATGTCTCCACATGCTACCTGTTTGTGACTTATGATTAGGAGAGATGTGGATGATTGCTCCCTTTTCCTGGTACATTGGGCATTTCATCCAGCAAACAGAAAAAATAACTCCATGTCTAGAGGGCTTGTGGTTCCACTTTTCCACTGACCCAAGGCTCCCAGAGGTCCCCATGTCACTCAGTGTCTGCAAAGACCATACCAAGGGGATGAAAAGCTGTCCCAAGGAAAAGCCACCAAACTGCAGGGTTTCAAAAAAATCACAGTGAGTCATTTTTCTTTTAATTGCACCAAGCATTTGTATGAAATCACCTAGTACTAGCGAATGTTTCTACAGGTAATAACACTGAAGGCTTGTCATTCAGTGCCTTGCAGGTTTTCAAGGGCTCGCATAGGCAACGTTATGTTTGATCTCGCAAGTTCACAAGAGTAGCCATGGAAAGCAGAGTGCCGTATTTTCCAGTAGTGAGACAACAACAAGGAAATTTCTATTGCAGAAAGTTTTCCAAGGCTGCGTGATGATCAGAATCACCTGGGGCAGTTGTGAAACTTCCAAGCCCTTCTGGAAATGCTGGCTCACCAGTGCTTGGTTGGGCCTGAAAATCTCGTTTTGTTTTTCCTTTTTGTTAAAATAATTGTTTAGGTTTTTCTTATCCTGAGTCAAATTTAGTATGACTGCACTTGAAGGGAGCCTGGATATTGAGTTAGTCAAAAAACAGCAAGAGTCACAGGGAAAAGTGTCTCTAGGTTTGAACTCTGAAGGATCTTGGCTTAAATATTGCCCCACTCAGTAGCTTTGTGCAAAAGCTTTTGTCTCCAAATTCCATAATTCCATAAAACAGGAATTATTTTATCATCAGAGAGTTACTATCAGAAAAGATAACTAATGTACATTTAATTATTTATAGCTAATATGGTACCTAGAACGTAGTAACCACTTGATGTGCAACAGCGACTATTATTAATGACCAAGCGGTCAAATTGTGAATTACCACTCTGAATAAAAAACCCGAACCCAGTCTCCATCCTAAAGCAATGGTTCTCACCTGAGGGCAGTTTTGCTCCTAGGGAACATTTGTCATTGTCAGGAGGCCATTTTTGAAGATCTCGATAGGGAGGTGCTACTGACACCTAGTGGTAGAGGCCAGGGATGCTGCTAAACCTCCTTCTAGGCACAGGACAGCCCACTCCTACAGCCTGGGTGTTGTGCCGCTGTTGTAAGCCCTACGGTAGAGGGGACGAGACAAGTAAGGTGTTTTGTGAGTGGAGGGATAAATGCTTTGAGTCATTGGTGCACCGGTGTAGATGCAGATCAGTGGGACACAGAGGCATTTCTGGTGGACCAGAAGTGGCTCTGGACAAGGTTAGAGGCATGGATTTGCATCCTGGTAGTACCCCTGATCAGAGCTGACTTGCTACGCACAGGCCCACCATTCTTTGCGTAGGATGCATTGTGAAGGGCACCCCCTGGAGTTGTGCAATGAGGCAGCCCTGGTCCTGACCCAGAGTTTCACTTTGGGCTTTTCACCTCGGGGTGTCTGCGACACCTCATGCTACCAGTGGTCATTAGACCCACCTGGGCAACTTGTTGATTTGCAGACATCTAGCTCCATTCCTTGGGTATTTCACTTTAGTAGGCTCGGGAAAGGGCCCTGGATGCCACATTTATAGAAATCACCTCAGGGAATTCTGAATCACCCTCAGAGCCAGGATTGGGCCCTCTGCATTCCCTGCCAACTCTGATATTCAGGGCACATATGAGACCTGAACCACAGGGACGTAAAGTTCTGCCCGATGTAGCTTCTCTCACCTCCTGCAAATTAACCGTTTCTGTGGCCCTGAGGTATTTGGATTCGTTTGTGTTTTCTGTTTTTCCTGTTGCTTCTTCTCCTCCTGTTAACACTACTGCCCCTACCACGGCCAGTAATAATAATAACAATAACACAGAATATCAGGGTGGTACCCTAGCCTGTAAGACTAAAATGAAACTTCTCAGACACCATCCCAAGTGTATTTCTCCACATCTCACCTGCGATTCGGGGGGGGGGGAGTTTCCCCGCTCACTTCCGGCCCCAAGTTCCCACTTCCTCTGAGGAGAAGTCAACTGTGTTGACTCAGACAGCGATTTCTCAATGAACACAACCTCCGTACACATCAGGCCTCTGCGTGTAACGTAGATGTTACAGAAAGTTGGAGTAGGTTCAGGGGACTTGTAACAGAAATGACAGTGGATCATGTATATCTTCTGTTTAAGGATTCTCTCCGCACATATGCCAGCTCAGACTCCAGGCGTCTGCCGTGTTGCTGGATTCTGATGTCCAGGCCTCTTTTGCCCCACTCTGGATGACAAAATAAAGAAAGAGATGAATGAGTGGATAAATGACATTTGTATACACAATATATGTGAATGTGTATACCCATGCATGTCTGTGTGCATATGCATAAATATAATAAAAAATATATATACTTGTGTGTGTATACACTCACACACACACATACTTATTTGTATGTTTATGTGAATGTTCTTTTGCACAACCACTCAGCCCTCCCTTTGTTTTCTCTCTCCTTCCTGATCCTCACTCTGGGGTCTGCCTTGTCCTTCCCTCGTGGCCCACGAAACTGTTCATATGAACGAAGATAGATAATCCCTTTCCCAGTGGGATGTTTTTGTTGTTGTTGTTGTTATTTATTTATTTTGAGAGAGAGAGAGCATAGGAGCAGGGGAGGGACAGAGAGAGAGGGAGAGAGATTCCCAAGCAAGCTCTGCACTATCAACTCGGGGCCGATGCAGGGCCCAAACCCACAGTCCATGAGATCATGACCTGAGTTGAAATCAAGAGTCTCATGCTTAACTGAGCCACCCAGGTGCCCCATCCTGGTGGGAGTTTTGATGCCAGCTGCAGGGAGCCCATGGACCCCACTAACCGAGCATTAGTATGGTCTCCTGCACATGCACACACACCGTGGTCCCTTTCATACTCGCCAGAACACTTTGATGTCATTGTTATTTCCCTTATTTTTCAGAAGACCTGAGCTTCAGAAAAATCAAGTTAATTGTTTGAGGTTCAATAGCCTGTCAAGTCTCTGGGGACAAACCCCAGAGAACTTTCCCTTCCACAGCAGCAGTCTTCCACCCTGGATGCACATAAAATCATCTGGGGGACTTAAACATACTGATGCCAGAGTTCCACCCTAGTACAGTGAGAACAGAATCTCTGGGGGTGGCGCTCAGGCAACTGTGTATTTAGAAAACTTCCTTGGTGGTTCTAAAGTGTGGTCCTGCTCTGTGATGTGTTGGGGACAGGAAACTGAGAGCCATCACACGCACAGAGGTAAAGGCTATGCTCCTGGTTCTTTTGCACCATGGAATACGTGCTGCTCCCACAACCTCACCCAACCTTCTCCCAAACGTTGTTTTAAGACCCAAATGTTTGGATTATTTGATAATGTTTCAGATGAACATTTACCTCTCCTACAAGTCTGTCCACAATCCTGCTTTTCCTTACCCCTTTCTTCCTCTTTCTAGGCACCAAGAAGCGCTCCCACAGCTCGCCAGCCCCAAGCACTAGCTCTGTGAGTCGCCTTACCTTGCCAGGTGGGTAGATGGCACAGCACCATGACCTTAGCAATCACAGGGGACAGAAAGGGCTGGTTTCTCAGGAGTTGATTTTGACGGTTGATAAAATGGGAATCTGGTCCCTTATCTATCTAGTCCACCCACATTATCAGAGAGCTTTGCCTCTGTCATCAACATTTGTAACGTTCCTTTTGGAATGCACATTATGTACACATATTTGGTTCACAATCTTTCCTGCTCACAATGGAAAGAGTAGAATTGTGTTCTTCCTTGATGTCCATTGGGGCAGGCTATGGAAGAACTTCTTTGAGAGCCAAATGGTACAGGGAAGGGAGTGTGAGTCTTTGTGAGAGGCTAGGGTTCAAATCCCAGCCTTGCCTTGTTCAAATTATGCAAGCTCACTACACTTATTCAGCGTCTTGGAACTCTGTTTCTCATCTGTCTGCATGATGGTAAGGATTAGAAATAATGCTTGAGAATTTAGCATAGAACTGACTCATAGCTAATCTCCACTATTGAGAGATATGAAAGTCCTGTACGGTCTGTATTGGATACCATCTAACGTTTGCCAGAAAATTTTAAGCACTCACGATGATCCTGTGTAATTGCTAGGTAATATGAGGAACACCTATTGGTCATTCTGTCTCCATGCATAGGCTTACATTCTCTACCACACTTTAAGTTTTATAAGTAAAATCTGGCAAAACTTGTTTGGGAGGAAGGAGAGGTCATAAAAGGTAAATATGGACATTGGAAAATTTGAAAAATAATAAAACGTTTAAGAAGGAAAAATGTTAATAATGCTAGCACTTAGAGTTGACCAAGATTGCCGTTCCTTCCAGTCTATATTAGATGCTTTTTTCCCCCTAGATTTGAATTATATTCTACAGAGAATTTTGTTTCTTCCCTTTTAAAATTTACTGTTATATTTCCCCCATTATTAAATATTAAATAATATTTCAGTGACTGACTTATATTTCATATTATACCACAATTTATGTATCTATTCATGGATAACTTTCGCTTTTATGTTATTTTTGTTATTATAAATAATCTCACAGTCTTGTATCCAAGTCTTCTGAGTCTGTAAGTGTGGATTTAGAATAGATTCTTTAGTAGGATTACTAGCTCAAAGAATATGTACATATTTAGGTTCTTGATATATTATTGTCAAAATGATTTCCATAAAGGTAATATTATTTTATACTTTTAGTGGTGAGTTTGCCTTTTACCATGCCGTTGCTAATGCTAACATTAATGCTTTACCAATTTGATTAGACAAAATTATTTTCACATTTACTTTGTATTTGTTTTATTTATTTTTTTAAATCTGTTTTCCAATGTTAATTTATCTTTTATATTTCTTCTTTTGGGAATTGCCAAATTTCATCCACTCTGAGCAGGACATTGCCTTCCATTTTAGCCCCTCTACAATAGGAATGTTTTGCAATCAATGCTGTGTTATAATTTAGTGAGCAGCATTTTTTCTTGATTGTACATGAAATAATAGTTCACTTTACAACTAGTGGCACCTTAGAGTAGATGAAATATAATCCATACATATGTGCTTTTCAACCTCAACTTCTGTAGCTTCCCTACCCCAGTCCAAAAACAGGACCAGCGTCCACTGAATAGCCCTGAAACCTTCCTGCCACCATCAGTCTGCCTAGAACACTCTTTACCCTTTTCTCCTCCTGGATGATTTCTCTTGGTGGTCCTTCCAAATCATCTAGGTAGAATTAATACTGACTTACAATGATTTGCTTGTAAACGCCTTCACTCATTGATAGCGGCCTTTCCAAGAGCGGGGACTGTCTTTTTTTCTATCCCGGTGCCTTTCAAGGTGACAAGCACACACTGGGTGCTCATTAATGTCTGTAAGACTGGGTGTGTGAGTGAGAACTGTCCAGTTTCATTTATGACTGCAGAGAAAGAAACTGCCTTCAGAAAAAGACTCATTTTCAAATTTGGATTTGCACTAACTCTACTAACTTTCTTTCTCTGTTGTCTCTGGAAGCCTCTTTCATCTCGTTCCTGCTTGTAGTTTTGGTGGTGTTAGGACTATAGGCATTAGGAGGGAAACGACTCCAAATCAAGCAACTCCAGTGTGCTGTGATAGTGTTTGCTTTTCTCTGTAAGGTTATATCATTCCTGGGTCACATGGCACCTCTGACCTCATCCTAGACATCCACAATAATATGCAGAGCTGACCTGGTTCCCACCTGCTGTGCTGGGGGCCTATTGCTGGCCTGCTAGTTTTCCAAGTCTTATGACTCACCTTGTCTTTGCAGACACCTTGTCTTTGGCCTCAGTTTGGCAGTTTGAACTGTCCTAAATTGTGCATTGGGGGCTCTGAGTTCTGGCAATTCCAAGTGGTCAGAACTGGAGTTCTCAAAACATTTGACATAATTAACCATGCAACGTTCAGCAGACACCCTTCACCTCACTCATTACGATGGCCAGCCCACGACTGTCCTACCTCAGGAATACCACGTTGCCTCCCTTGACTCAAATGCCTCTACCATAAACTCTTGGTGTCAAGCAATTTAAGATATCATGTTTAAGGGTGCTTGGGTGGCTGAGTTGGTTGAGCATCTGACTCTTGCTTTTGGCTCAGGTCATGATCCCAGGGTCCTGGGATTGAGCCCCGTGTGTTAGGCTGTGCACTGAGCATGGAGCCTGCTTAAGATTCTCTCTCTCTCTCTCTCTCTCTCTCTCTCTCTCTCTCACCCTCTGCCCCTCCTCCAATTTTCTCTAATAAAGTAAAGTAAAATAAAATAAAATACCATGTTTAAGGATACTCAAAAAGCCAGAGGATAATAATCAAGGATAATAATCCTTGAAAACAATAAAATAAAATTGTGCAGGAAAAAAAAATAAGAACAGAGATATGCAAAAGAAGCAATTCAGAATCTGAAATTTTAAAAAGCCAACAAATTTATAGCCACTGGAATTTAAAAAGAGAAAGAAAAATTCAATGTGCAACACAGATGAAAAGAGAATTAATGTTGGAAGTCAGTCCTTAGGACCGGATACCAAACACAGTTTAGAGGGGGAACCATATCAAAAGTGAAAGAACATGAACTGTAAGACTTTTAGAAGGAGATATAGGGATAACCCTTATGACCTTGGATTAGGCAGTGGTTTCTTACATATGACACCTAAAACCCAAAGAAAAAAATAGATAATATAGCTTCATTCCAACCAAAGACTTTTGTGCTTCAAGGGACACTATTAAGAAAGTGGAAAGGAAAATCCATAGAATGGAAGAACATATTTGAAAATCATATATCTGATAAGGGTCCAGTATCCAGAATATATGAAGAATTTTTACAACTCAACAATAAGAAGATAAATAACCCAATTAATCAGAGGACAGAGGATTTAAAGAAGCATTTTTTCAAAAAAGATATACAGATGAACATGAAAAGATGCTCACCAGCATGAGTCATTAGAGAAATGCAGATCAAAACCACAGTCAGATCCGACTCAACATGGACGAAAATTGCGACAATAATAGCAAGCGTTGATGACGATGTGGAGAAATTACCAGCCTTCTACATCGCTGGTGGGAATGTAAAATGGTGCAGCCACTTTGGAAAACGGCTTGGTAGTTTCTCAAAAAGTTCAATATACTGTGACCGTATGACACAGCAATTCCACGCCTAGGTGTATTCCCAAGAGAACTGAAAAGCTATGTGTACACAAAAACTTGTTCACAAATATTCATAGCATTATTATTTATAATAGCTAAAAGTGGAGAGAAACTAACTGTTCATCAAGTGATGAGTACATAAAACAAATGTTGGGCCGCCTGGGTGGCTCAGTTGATTAAGTGTCCAACTTTGGCTCAGGTCATGATCTCACAGTTCGTGGGTTTGAGCCCCGTGTCAGGCTCTGTGCTGACATCTCAGAGCCTGGAGCCTGCTTCGGATCCTGTGTCTCCCTCTCTCTCTGCCCCTCCCCTGCTTGCCCTCAAAAATAAATTTAGGGGCGCCTGGGTGGCGCAGTCGGTTAAGCGTCCGACTTCAGCCAGGTCACGATCTCGCGGTCCGTGAGTTCGAGCCCCGCGTCGGGCTCTGGGCTGATGGCTCAGAGCCTGGAGCCTGTTTCCGATTCTGTGTCTCCCTCTCTCTCTGCCCCTCCCCCGTTCATGCTCTGTCTCTCTCTGTCCCAAAAATAAATAAACATTGAAAAAAAATTAAAATAAATAAATAAATAAATAAATAAACATTAAAAAAATTTAAAAAACAAATGTGCTATATCCATATAATAGATGATTATTGGGCCATACTAAAGTATTGAAGTATTGATACATTCTACAACATGGATGAACCTTAGAAACATTTTGCTAAGTGAAAGAAAGAAGTGAAATTGCTAGTAGATGCCAGAAGACAAAAGGCTACACATTATATGATTCTGTTTGTGTGAAGTATCCAGAATAGGCTTATCTGTAGAAAGAGAAAGGAGATTAGGGATTGCTAGAAACTTGGGGAGAGAGAAAAATGGGGAGTGAATTCTCATGAATATGGGATTTCTTTTAGTAGTGATGGAAATGTTTTGGAATTAGATGCTGATGATGACTGCACAGCCTTGTGAATATGCTAACTGAACTATACACTTTGAATGATGAATTTTATGGTATATGAATTATATCTCAATAAAAAATGAAAGAGCATGGAAGATAGTTAAATGGTTTGAGAGATTCAACGTAGGTGGAAAATGCACCTCAGTTGCCATACCTAAGTAAAACCAAATGCATATCTAAAAATATTGTGTGAGATTGCCCAAAATTGCCTCAAGAATAGAAAATCTTAAATGCCATGAAAAGCTGGTTATATTCAAGGAGGCTGCAAGCATTTTGCCTATAATAAAATGACAACCAACTAGCAGCAAAATTTGCATTCATAATAGTAGATGCCAGAGGACAATGAAAATGTATCTACCGTGTGTTGTGGGAAAATAAACCAATATACTATAGCTAAAATAGCTCAACTATTAATTATGAGTGAAGGCAAAGTAAAAAAAATTTCAGATATACAGTGACATGACTTATCAGTCACAGTCTTTATTAAAAGAATGATTAAGGGATATACTTCAATAAGAAGAAAAACAAACCCAAAGCAGGTGTGAGATACAAGAATAAATGGTGTATGCACAGGTAAATAAAACATATTGGTAAATTTGAGTAGTGACCCTAAAAATAATGTCCAATTTTTGTATTAAAATGAGAAACAGAATCTATGGATGAAAGGAGGTTTGTTCAGTGGAAAGCTAAGGACTGCTAATACCTATTTTGTCTTTGGGCAGAACTTTGTAATTTTGTAGCTTTTCAACACAAAGTATCATTAGTAAAATAGTGGAGATATAGCCTGTAACATCTAAATTGGGAACTGAACAATAACAAAAAAGGGGAATATAAAAATGTATCAACTTAATAGGAGGCAGAAGAAAAGGAAGCAAGGAATAAAGAATGATTGCAAAATGGATAGTAGAATCAAATTCAAAACAAAACCAAAATTAGGTAGTAGAATCAAGTCCAAAAATATCAGTAATAACAATAATTGCAAATGGTTTAAGAGATTGTCTGATTAGATTAGGAAAACAAAATCCAGCTCTATCCTGCTTTTAAGTGCACACCTTTAAAAAGACCCACAGAAAGTTTGATAACATATGACAAAAGAAAGCTATCCATTTTAATATTCATATAGTAGTCCATTATATAAATGAGCCACAAGATATTTAATTATTCTCCTATTGATGGGTTTTTTTTCCATTTTTTGCTGTTACAAGCAATGCTTAACATAATATTGAACAAGAAAAGCAAGTTGCAACAAGATATATACCATCTAATACAATTTATATTATCTTTTAAAACAAGCTAAAATATTAGATATTTAATAGATGCACACAAATTCAATAATTGAGTAAACATATGCAGAGGGCTAATGAATACCCAATTCTATATGATGCTTTTTGCATGTGGCGGGGGGTTGGGGGAGAGAAGTATCATGGAACAGTGTACTAGGTACTTCAACCCTATTTGTGATATTTAATCTCTTTAAATAAATTTTTGAACCGAGGCTCCTGGGTGGCTCAGTCTGTTAAGTGTCTGACTCTTGATTTCGGCACAGGTCATGATCTCATCGTTCGGTAGATCAAGCCCCACATTGGGCTCTGTGTTGGCAGAACAGAGCCTGCTTGGGATTCTATCTCTCCCCCTCTTTCTGCCCATCACCCTCTCTCTCTCTCTCTCTCTCTCTCTCTCTCTCTCTCTCTCTCAAAATAAATAAATAAACTTTAAAAAGTAAATACATTTTTGAACTGATATGCAAAATGTTAACATTTGATTAAATTGTATTGAGAATACATAGGAATTTGATACCTTTATCTATACTTTTCTGTCTGCTCAAAGTTATTACATATTAAAGAATTTAAGTGAAAAATCTGTGGTTGTCTTCCAAGACTGTTTTGTTTGGTTACATCCATGTAAAACTTGATTTTAGATATATTGCAGAGAAATTTGATGTTTTCTCTTTCTAACATACTGGGGGACATACGAGGATTCAGATATGAAGAAAGTTCTGCTGGTACCATGCTTCAATCCAGAAGCCACCAGAGAACAACTCATTAAGGAACTGCTTGTGTGGTTTCCAAAGTTATCAAAGGAGTCCTCCTAAAACTCCAGCACCGGGAAACTCTTCTGGGCACATCACCTTGATTCTTGGCACATCTATCGCAAAGTGACTCCTGTGTCATAAAGTAATAGCACCTGCAGCCGATTTTTTTCTAGAGCCAACTTCCACTGTGCCCCATGGGGTTTGTGAACCCAGTCAAGCTCCATGGTGGGCTGTAAATGATGGAGAGCTGAGGAGATGTTGGCTCTCACTGGAGGAGTGGCCCGGAGCTTCACCACTACTTACAGTCATGACTGCTGATGATGGAGATTAGTCAGAGACTTACTTCTGAGCAGATTCCCCAGGGCGCCTCAGTCCCATCACTCTCCTGAAGTGGTCCCTAGATGGAAAGGTACAGTCCTGTCACCATTTGCTGATGCAGACAGCTGATTGCTTCTTTGTGTGTGCAGCTGCTGGTATGCACAGTAGTGTTGGCAATAGACGCAGCTCAGCTTCTAATCTCTGTGTCTGACGTAGAAAGAGTGTGTGTGTTGAGATGCCAGCTGGCTTGCAGTGACATTGTCTGTGTCCTATTCTAGGGGACTACGGATAAAACGTCCATCCGGAGGATTCCTCAGAAGAGACCTGACCAGCTCTGAGGTCTGAAGACATTTTAGGAAGTTTATGCTTTTTTTTTTTTTAACCAGGACGAAACATTATGTGTATTATAAGTTCTTGAGTGATGAACTTCAAAAAATAACTTCTGATCTCCCTAACACAGGTTTTTAACAATAAATACTTTGGTATGTGTTGCACATCTATTAAATATCAGGGACAATGTTAGATTCTTAACATGTATTACCTCACTTGATCCTGGAAATGTTATCTCCATTTCACAAATCAGGAAACAGGCATAATTGGATAAGTAGCTTGCTCAAAGTTAGCGAGGCAAGACAAGCCTATGCTTTTTGCTTGAGTTTCATTGCTAGTGGGTAAAGACAGACGTCAAATAGTCCACACTGTAACCGCCTTTCTTGCACACTTGTGCTCTGTCTGGGGATTAGGTCAATTACCCAGCTATGAGTGTGGAGGGACCCTGCCCTGTGTTTTGAGTGAAGATTCCAGTGAGTGCTCTTTTGTAATTCTTTTATGTTGAGTTCAGTTTGAGGGATGGAAGTTGTCATTCTTACAATGGTGTAGATCAAAGCTCACGTGTTATATTTTGATTTAGTACTTCAGAGCTCCAGACCCCTGGTGAAATTTAGCTTTGTAGTCTTCTCCAGGCATAGGTCCTTGTTGGTATGAACAAAGGGCAGAGTTACTGAATGAGCCTTACACTTCCCATTTCACATGTGCATGTGGAAAACCATACACACTGATGGGAAAAAAAAAAAAAAAAACTCAGGAAAAATACTTGGCTTTTCTCCAAAATATTTTTCTCCTTTAAAACAGCATGGCTCACATACATTGGGCCTGCTGGGGCCAACAAAATGAAAACAAATAACTAAATTGAAGGTGATCCCTCCTTGAGGGAGGACTTCCTTATTTTTTTTTTTATTAATTGAAATAATAATTTTATTAAATGAAACCATTGATCATTAAATCCTCAGGTTGCAGTGCATTTAATAACCAGCCATTGTTTGACTAAGAAGAGAGCTTGTCTTCGGGCCTTACTTAACTGCTCCTCCTCTTTTAGCTCTTTGTTAGAGGGAGAGGGGTTTGAAAACCATGCCTCAGTGCCTCTCCATACTCTAGTGTAGAAATGAGCTGAGGTTGTAGCATTTGTGTAAAGCAAACGTGTTCGGGCTTCAGACTTGAGACTTCAGGACGAAGGAACTTGCTGACACCCTTCTTGGAACAAATATGGGCAGCAAATCTAGACATCAAGACGTTGCTGAAGCAAGGGGGACCTATCAGGGTCTGTAGATTCCCATCACCTTTGCCAGCTGATGTGTTTTCTAAATGATTCATTTATTCTTTAGTAAATGCGAGATTTATGAAAGTTACTGAGTGTGATGCAGAGTAGCTTGCTCATTTGTTAAATATTTCTTAGCACCAACTGTTACCAGTTCTGTGATTAGGTTCTGGGGACACAAGAGTGCATAACACCTTGTCCCTGTCCCCATGAGGTTCGTAGCCAGGATTAATGATCTGCAGGATAAAGCATAAAGAAGCATCTAAAAGACCAGGGCATCAGTGGTTTAAGAATGGCTTCCAATGAAGGTGACTTGAAGAATTATTATGCCTCAGCATAATAAATGCAGAGTCTTAAGAATCAAAAGTGCCCTTGTGATTTTCCTAATTACATCAAGATTAGAAATCAGTGACTGAAGCTTCTTCCATCATGGTTGGTTGTCTAAACCACACTTCCCATCCCAGCCAGGATTTCCAACACCCCTTCACACTCATGGTTAGGTGTTGCCCAAAGTGATTGCACAAACATCCGTATCTGTACATTGTATAAGTAGTTTAGAATGTGGGCTAGATGCTTTTGCTTTGGTTAGAATGGCACTTAGTTTCAGCAAAGTGGTTCCCTCAGGTAGCTGATATAGATTTCCATATATATGTGTGTATATATATATATATATATATGCACTTTTTAGATAGTCTTTTTTGAATCAGAATGGTGTGTTCTCTGCCAAATGTTCATAAATAAATTAATCTCTTCATTGTTTGGTAAGGTCTTTGATGTAGTAGCATCTAGTTGTGTGGGGAATTATATGACTTTTCTGCACTATCATAAGAAATCCATCAGGGAGGGCGCCGTGAAAAGGCCCTCAGTGATGACCATTCATCCCCTATGCTCTGTAATAATAATGGTAGCCACATATCAAATATATACAACATACTGGGAGTCTTCAAGCTTACAAAGTACTGTATATACGTTCTCATTTACATCCCCGTTAAAATCCTTATGGCACCATGCAAGGTAGTTACTATTCTTCCCATTTTACAGAAAAGCAGAAAACAAAACAAAACAAAAAAAATACCTGAGTCCCAGAATAGTTCATCTCCTTAGAATCTTACAGCTAGTAATAGCTTAACCCAGTTAGGTGCTGTCCCAAACCCATGCTTCTCTTGTAATACCACACCACCTCCCTCCAAAGTAGGTTTTCAAGGGTTCAATTCTTGTCACAGATTTTAGCAGATGGCCAAGGGTTGGAAACCCCTGCATGCAATGACCAGATCCTGCCAGCTGCCCCAGATATTCCTTAATACCTAAGTATAAACTGACTTATTCTGAAAACAAACTTGGCACCTAAGCCAGTGTTTCTCCACCTGGCTACACGTTAGAATCACTGGACGTGACAAACATCCTGATGTTTGGGCTCCAACTTAAAATAATAGATCGTTTCAGAGACTTTTGAGAGTAGAGCTTGGGCATCAGTAAATTTCAGAGCTCTCCAGGCAATCTGATGTGCAGCCAAGGTGGAGAACCGCAGGTGGAAGCAAACAACTTCAAGTTGGATGAAGGGCAACAAAACCAGGCGGGTTATCTTTTCTCTATGGACATACGTTCCTCTGGGGACCTGAAAATGCTGGTTGGGTCATCATTCGATGCTAGGTAGTGGTTTGGCTCATGCAGTGTCACCTCAGCTCCTTCTGGATAGCTTCTCAGAGGCAGGCTTCCTGTTTCTGGGATCTTTACTCTGTGAGGTGAAAACAGGGAACCAGTGGATTATTTAGCATTCTCAGTTTCTTGAAGTAAAGTCCTTGGAGAGCCAGTCTTAAAATGTAGGTAATGGGTTTCATTATCTTAGTTTTAGTATAAAACACACCTTGAGGAGTTTTAGAGTAGATCATCACCTTAGACAACACTACATCTAATGTGGGGCACTGAAGCCATGTGCCCGAGTCATACGCGGTAGAGACAGAACTGAACCTGGCCCCTTCCAAGGATGAGGGCAGCTGCGATAATGGGTGTGCAAACACTGAATAGTACAGAAGACGGAGACCATGCTACTGGGTCTCCTTAAGCAGCCAAGCCTTGAGTTCGTAAAAGGTTGTTTTATTTCGCTTTCACTTTTTAAAACGTCTCATGGGAAGCCTAGATAATGAACAAGAACCAAGCCTGTTTTACTGCTGAAGCCAGTTAATATCATCCACTTGCCCTTTAAGACCACCTTTGAAAGCCAGTCCAGCCGAACTGCTAGAGTTTTAAAGGGTGTGTTTCTGCCTTGGGAATAGGAAGAATCCTGCTTGATTCAGCCCTTCGTGGAGCTGATGCTAACATAGAGAAGAGTCTTTTGGCTGATTTTATGTTTTCTCCTGAGCTCACCTTCAAAATGCAACCGAGTCATGCCAAAGTAGCTGATATGGCTGACTTGATCAGAATCAGACATAAACCAGGTTTGGAATTCCAGATAATCTGAAAAGATGCCCCGAAAAGAAGATAGAAAGTGTCCAGAGAGAATACAAATCCAGAGGCATAAACTAACGTCAGGCAGATTATCTCAAAAAGGCAGATCATCTCAAACTGAGCAACACTATAACTATCAGCCCAAGATCAGTCCTACAGGGAATGGCAGTGCCCACCCTGGAAGTCTTCTTGGCATTCTGTCTGTTCAGGGTTTTAGTCCCACTTTATCCACCAGGAGTTACCCTTGGACTTGATCACTATCACTACAATGATAACAATAAAGAACCGAAGGCATTTTTTATTGCAGACGCCATAGTAAGTCCTTTATATGCCCCGTCTGGCTGAGTCCTCCCAGAAGCCCTGTGAAGTAGGCAACTGTTACGCTTGGGCTGGAGAGGAGAAATGTGGAACTTACTTGGAGTTTACAGGAAAAGTGACTTGCCCAAGAAAAAAACAGGAGTGGTAGAGGCAGGCTTTAAAATTAATCTCTGCCTGGCAAGCTCTCACTCTCATCTTATCCTTCAGTCAGACATCAGGAATGTCCTCTTTGTCTGCTCTTATTCTTTGCTTTTCCAAGTGTTAGATTTATTTAGAAAATAATGGCTAATCTCAGGGTTGGTTCTTCTTGGTGTGGGTCTTCTTAGAGTTCTCAAATGATAGCATCACAAAGTTGCTTTCTCCGACAACAACAAAAATACCTTTTCATTTCTCAGAGCTTTTGTCTTCATGGTAGACCCAACAGAAGAACAAAACGTAGTGGACAGGAGAGAGAGACAGAGAGACAGAGAGAGAGAGAGAGAGAGAGAGAGAGAGAGAGAGAGACAAAGCATAATTCTGAAGGCCACAAGCAACCTTAATAGATGCACAAAAGACTCCTCCCTAGCAAGGCAGGATGTTATGATCAAAATATAGCAGCAACATTGGCTAGCTCTCTACAGTTTACAGAACACTTCCAGTGTGCAAAATATTATTACTATTGTTTCTTTTGTGAAGATAAGGAAGGAGACATTTGGAGAGACCAAAACAGTAGTTCTCAAACTCTGGCACAGTGGAATTATCTGAAGAGCTTTAAAAACTCTTGAAGTCTCAGACTAACCCCCCATAGATTCTACTTTAATTGATCTGGGGTATGAGCTGAGCATTTGGGTGTTTTATTTATTTTATTTTTTTTTTAATTTTTTTTTCGACATTTATTTATTTTTGGGACAGAGAGAGACAGAGCATGAACGGGGGAGGGGCAGAAAGAGAGGGAGACACAGAATCGGAAACAGGCTCCAGGCTCTGAGCCATCAGCCCAGAGCCCGACGTGGGGCTCGAACTCCCGGACCGCGAGATCGTGACCTGGCTGAAGTCGGACGCTTCACCGACTGCGCCACCCAGGTGCCCCTGCATTTGGGTGTTTTAAATCTCCCATGGTGGTTCTCATATGCAGCCAGGGAGAGAACCACCTGGAGCTCAACCTAGCTTGATTGCTCATCGATAGGGGCTGAGACTTTTGGAATTCCTGTTAACGTTCCAACCTGGCATAAGTGAAGGAAGAGACAAAAGCAGTTATTTAAGAGATCTGTTAGCTAAGACCTTTATATAATTCCTTCCCAAGTTATCACCACAAATTATATTAAGGGGGGGGATGATTGGCTTTTGCTTTTGGGGAAGTGTAACTATAGCTGCTAACAAGGTATCCAAGAATCCCATATATTATACAGATGATATACTCAAATATTGATAGTGTAAATGAGATACAATTTTGACTCTTTCAACTTATTATGGTAGTTACTAAAACTTACTCTGAACTTTGGCCCAAGGTTATCTTAAATATTGGACTAAGGCTCTGAAGCTGAGCTGCTTGAAGGTGAATCCAGAATCCAGGCTCCCTGCATGCCATGTTGTGTAGGCTTTGGCAAGTTGCTTAAGTTCTCTAAGCTCCAGTTTTCTCACCCAGAAAGAGGGTGGTAACAGTGCTTGCTTCATAGGGTTGTAGAGTAGATGAAAGGCTAATTCTCTTTAAATTCTTAGCATCGTGCCTAGTACACGATATATGTCAGATATTATAACTATTTTACCGTGGTGAAGGCTGAAATGAAAATCACAAGCTCAGGTTCTTTTATCATGCCGTCTTCAGTGGAGCTGATGTTAGCATTCTAATCCCTTGCAATTCAAAACTTGTGAAGGATTTTTGTAATTTCCATAAGGACTTTCCATCAGCTTTCAGGCAGATACCACAAGTAGACACTGATTTTAGAAATGGAATGTATGGGAGTGGGATTTTTATTCTTCACGTAAACCAATATTCCAGAGGCAGCAAGTGATTTTTTTATCTTGTTAGTTTAGTGTATGTGGGATGTGTGTGTGTGTGTGTGTGTGTGTGTGTGTGAATGCAGATAGAAGAGGTGTATAATGGAAATATTTTTTTCCAAAGGTCTTATCGTGGCATTCTCTTTGAAAGAGCAGAAAATACATGTATAACACTTCTTATTTTTAAAAGGTGCTAATATTAGGGTGCCTGGGTGGCTCAGTTGGTTGGGCGTCCAACTCTTGGTCTTGGCTCAGATCATGATCTCGTGGTTCCTGGGATTGAGCTCCGAGTCAGGCTCTGTGCTGGCGGCATGGAGCCTGCTTGGGATTCTCTCTCTCTCCCTCTCTCTCTGCCGCTCCCTGACTCATGCTCTCTCTCTCTCTCTCTCTTTCAAATAAACATCAAAAAATAAAATAAAAAGGTGCTAATAATTAGAATTCATTCAGAAGCTAAGAATAGACCAAGTTGCTGCCATCACAGGTAGTGCTCTGCAACAGAGATTCAGTGTTAGTGGTTCCAGAAGATCACAGTCAAGTCATAGTGGATCAGAAGAACAGAGACGGATTCTCACACAAATTGTTATTTAGCTTGAGATTAGGCAGGACCAACATCAGGTGAGGACTAGTGACAGTTCTCTCTGACCTGCTCTCAGTGCAGAACAACAAGGTGTCCTGAGGTAGGGATTCATCATAGCATATGATATGATGCCCTAAGGTAATGAATTAGCCCAGTTTTTCTGAAAGTGTTTTCTGCTGAACACTCTGTGAGAGGACCCTATAAAGGGAGTTCCTTAGCCTAAAAAGAAACAGAGGAAAACTACATGCTATTGGCTGCTTTTAAGGATTCATTAATACATAGCCCTATTATTTAGGTGTCTGAGAAGATGGGGTACCATGAAGATGGTGGTTTACCTTTAACCCAGTTAAATTTGACAAGGAACTTCCGCATCCCCTAACAATACCTATTACATTTGCAACTTTCTTGAAGGATACTTTGAGAAACAGTAGTCTAATATGACCTTAAAGAGCTTTAAAATTTTTTTTTAATATTTATTTATTTTTGAGAGACAGAGAGAGACAGACCATGAGCAGGGGAGGGGCGGAGAGAGAGGGAGACAGACTCTGAAGCAGGCTCCAGGCTTTGTGATCTTAAAGAGCTTTAAAAGCCCTCTTTCACATTGCAATGCCTGAATCCAACTAACAACCGCATGATTTTGACGTAGGACTAAGTCTGAATCTATTTTCTGAAAACTAGTTCTATAGACTCTTCTCCCACACCACAAGAAAAGTAGCCACCAAGCAAAATGGTCTTGATAGAGACAGGGACAGAGACAGAGAGGGTGTAATGGAGAGGTTCGTGGTGGCTGAGGAAGGGGAGAAGATCATAGACAACGGGAGAACCCTGGTGTTGATGAGAAAGATAAGATGTTAACGGATGAGGCTTAAAACCCCTCAAAGAGCATTGCTTTCATGAAAAACAAATATTGTGCATAATTGTGAAATAAAGGAGGTGATGGATCAACTTTTGTCATGCACTTTTCTTTTCCTAAGCACCTTTGAAAGTAATATAGATAATGACTTTCCCAAGTTCAGGCTCAGTGCAGAAATGTGACTTTGTCAAATCTTCATTAGCTAATTAGATCATTTCCTCCAAGTAAATTGCTCTAAGAGATGAGAGCCGACTTTGTAAATATGTCCCCAAGAGAAAAAAGGTCCAACTTGCTGATAATCAAGCATATGGAGGGGAGGGGATTCTGTTCCTAGTTTGGTTCTTCTCTACCCTGGTGGAAGGAGAGGTGGATTTTAACACTACGGATTGGGTTCAGCTGTGGGATGTGTGCAGTCATTGAAAGTGGAAGGATCAGATCCTCTTCCAGTATCTCCAGAATAGCCAGGAGACCAATGAAAGAGCCCTGGAGGCCAGGCAAGCATCCCAGAACAAAAGTCTCCATTAAATTCAAGATGGTGCCCTTATCCCTAGCTCTGCTGTTTTGCTCTGTCATCAAATCATGTTTCCCTGCAGAGTGGAGAGGCAATCAATGCATACAAAACAGCACTATATGAATTTTTCTTTTTTCCAACATTTTGAGTAAAGGTGACAGCAGGCATATAAGTATTTCCACAGTCTTGGTGGGGAGCCGATCTCTATCAGCAGGTTCAACTCTATTTGCAGCGACTCCAGTGGCAAGGGGAGTTTTTGTTCAGACAAAAAGAATTCCAGCAAACGGTAAATGTTTCTTCCTGCTGAGAAGTGGGAAATTCAATAATACTTTGGCTGGGCTCATGCTGAGTAGCGAAAATAGAATGAATATGGAGAGGGATTGTGACTTGAAGAGCAGTAAATCAGCTAGGCCAGACGCTTGCAACAATCAGCTTTTAATCTGAAACCTCTCTTGTTTCTACACCATTCTCCAGGGTAACAGGGTCGTTTTTACACTTGTTCCTAGAGTGTTTTGTGCTGCAATCCCTTGTTTACCCTAAGAAACAGAATTAAGCACTGTGAAGTCTGAAAAAATTCTCGATTCTTCTGCACATGTATTATTCTGTCACTACAGGACCATTTGCTAAACATCTTAGGAAAAGTTGGTGTGGGTGTTATGGTAGTAATAGCATCCCTTATTATGCCTGAATATGTTTTTCTTCTGTAAGTGAAGTCACAAATTTCAGCAGAAATCACTAGAATGGAAGTCCCATGAGGGCAGGGATTTCTGTTTTGTTCACCGTTTTATCAGCAACACATAAGTGCTCTAAGACATCAGTGAATGAATATTAGTCTATAGACTGTGAAAAGTATACTCAGCTATGAGCTCTCTGAGATGTCTATAATATTAAAGCCCAGAGTCACCCCCGTTTTTCTGGCTTTTTATTACATATGATTTTGTAGAATAACTCTGATGTATGATTCTATGGAAGGAATTTTTAATAGCATGTTTATTTTTCAAAAGTTACGTCACTAAAACCTGGTCATCATAGAAAAATTAGAAAATGTACACATCCAAAAAACAACAGCCATGTTTGTACTACTCGGGGGTAATCACTGCTATGATTTAAATGTATGTTCTTTGGGATTTTCCTATGCGCATATTGATGTGTTTTTATAGTGATGAGATTAGATTCTGTTTACTGCTTTTTTGATTTAACAGTATTACATGAACCTCTATTTTTATTAATAGACATCTATATCCCTTTTCCATAGTATCACAGTAGTATATTTTAAGAATGTACCAGAACTTCACTAACCCCTATGATTGTATATTTAAGTTGTATGTTTAAGTTCTGATCTTCTGCTTGATCATATTGGAAGAGATATGTGAAACTGGTTTTCACAAAGGTAACCTCTTGTTTGATAGATCTGTCTCCTAATCTTAGCCCTCCACGCTGACACAACTGTGTATTACCTTTCTTTGCTGACCTTTTACATGTTAGTACAATCGCCTCACTGAGAACTAGTGTTTGAGGAAATGGCTCAGCACCTGCTCTGTCCTTCAAACCTTTTACCTGAGTGTTCTATCTCATCTGTTTGTGATTATCATTTAACCTGGTTTTACCTTTATTCACTTTTACATGGTATCACAGAGTGCTCTCCAGTGGGACCGAGACAGGGAAGAGGTGGGGTGGGTGGTGGGGGGCAGAGCACAGGGGAGCAGAGGAGGAGGAATCACTTTAGTACTTTGTGTCTTTGTGTCTTGACTGCTCATTTCTTTTCATCGCTGAATAATATCCCGTCGTGTAGGTGGTCTACAACATGGACAGCCAGTTGAAGGAGTTCTTGGCTTACAGTCTGTGGCAATGATGAATAAACTTCTATAAAATTCATATGCAGGTTTTTATGTGGACACCGGTTTTCAAATCAGTGGGGTAAATACCCGGGAGCAGAATGTCTGGATCGTGCGGTAAAAACTATGTCTAGCTTCGTAAGAAACTGTCAAACTGTCTTCCGAAGTGGCTCTGACACTTTGCATCCTCGCCAGCAGTGTCATCGGTTTTGTTTTGGATTTTGCCCATCCTAATAGGTGTGTGGTGTATATCATTGCTCTTGTAATGTGCAATTCCCTAATGGCATAAATTGTTGAGCCTCTTTTCCTGTGCCTTCTTTGCTATATGCATATTTTCCTCGGTGAGGAGTCAGTTCAGATCTTTTGCTCCGAGGTAAAGTGGGTTGTTTATTTCCTTTTGCTGGATTTTAAGAGTTTTCAAAAAACATTTTGGACACTAGACCTTTCTGTGTGTGTTTGGCACATATTTTCCCCGTGATGTACTTTTTATTAGCGCTTCGAGATTGTTTGCCACTTTGCAAGCCTGGAAGCTTACACACAGTGCTAAATGCTGAATCATGGTATGACTCTGCTCACCTGTGTTTACTTCGCTGTTCCCCAAAGTGATAACACTGCTCCCACTCACTTCCTGAACTCCATTCGTTCGCTGTCAGAGAAGCTTTGTATTCTGGGAACCTCATTGTCTGTCTCTAGGTTGTGTACATTGTCTATCTCTGGCCTCCTTGCTCCCATTGTCTATCTCTTTATTTATTTTAAGTAAATGACGAGGGTGATAATGTTATTTATTCATCTACCTGCAGTAAGATTCCCAGTGAGGATCCAACTTGTTTGTTTCCTGGTTTTAAAGAGAACAGACAGGTCTAGGGGAGAGCAAGTTGCCCACAGTAGTTAGGTTGTGCCGTGTCATTGGCGAGGCTAATGGTTGTCTGTCTTCCTTTGCATGGCCTCCAGTCATCAAGCCTCCTCTACGTCATTTTAAACGCCCTGCTTATGCGTCTAGCTCCTACGCACCTTCGGTCCCAAAGAAAACTGATGAGCATCCTGCGAGGTACAAGATGCTGGATCAGAGGATCAAAATGAAAAAGATTCAGAATATCTCACACAACTGGAACAGGAAATAGGTCAAGGGGAAGAGAGGGAGTGAAGGAGAGACCCACTCCCCTGCCTCTCAGCACTCACCGGCCACAGTGGGATGTGCTTCCAAGACCGTTGGAAGCCTTGGGGGCTGGTGCTTTCGTGGTTGACTCCACCAAGGTAAAGTGAAGGCTGTATGTGATTTTCCCCTTTGTTCTGTTATGGACCCAGCCGTTACTGGATTTGGGAGTCAGTGGAGACTCCAGGAGTAAGAGGTTATGTTAGTCTCATGTGACTTATATTTGTATAGATCTTTCAAAGTCTAAATAGAACCCAAATTAAAACAATGCCACCTCTTTAGAAAACATGGAATCCCTCCCACTGACACTTCTTTCATCCCTAGAAGTTGACTTGCCCCAGTAAGAATATTGGTTTAATAATCATTGTATTTAAGAAATGTAAGACTTAAAACATCTTTTCCAATTTTAAATACAGTAGAAAAAGGTGTTTTTGCATATGCATTTCTTAAATATGGTGATTATTATAATATTTAAAATGTAGGTAAATATGTAACTTCCAAAGGAAATGCATTAAAGATAAAAGTTGTGTTTCTGAATGTAACAATCACAGGTGGAAAAGAAGACCGATGAATAGAGTTCATAGGTAATTCTGAACAGAGGTTTCACAGAGAAGATACAATTTAAAAATAAAGACGCATGCTTTGGTTTTCGTTGCATGCTCACACAATCACCTCATTTCATACCTTTTGAAATTTGAGAGTTTGCAGGAGATACATTTTGGCTGTACTTCTAATTTGTTACTTTCACTTACAGTTGACAATTCTAGAAATCAATGAGATGCCCATGCCTCAGAGACTCCAGGTTTGAGATCTACCTCAGGAGAAGTCTTGTGGTCCTGGGGCAGGAGGATGTAAATTGCTGAACCTAATTTAAATCCCTAATTTGCAGATTTTTCTCCATAAAGTTGGAGATACCTTTAAGTTCAATTTCGGATAATCTTCCCAGCAGACCATATAGCTGAGCCCTTTGGGATCTCAGTTGCTCTTACAGCTCTTGGAGGAATGGAAGTCAATAACTCACCTCTCTCCATTGCGGCATTTTTAGCTCTTCTGAATCTCTCCTAGAGTTTTTACTTTGGGACTAAAATCACACAAAGTGGGAAGGAATCTTTCAAGGCCAGAAATAGCTTTTGATCCCTTTAGAAATGGTCTGGTGCAGTGGAAAACTTTAGGTTTGTTGTCAGGCGGTTCTGATCTCCAGTCCTGTCCCGTCTATAACTAGTTGCATGCCCTTGGTCTAATGGCATAACCTTTAAAAGCCTCAGTTTACTTAACTAGAAAGTGGGACTCATAATACCCACTTTGCCTTTTGTGGTGAACATTGAGGGTAATGTAGGTGTGGATTATTATTGCTGAATTCACTGAGTAATAGGAACAGAACAGATGTAATTAGGAGCATTCCACATCCAAAAAAAAAAAAAAAAAAGAAAGAAAGAAAAGAAAAGAAAAGGAAAACAAACAAACTCCCAGGCACCCCTGCAAAGAAGAAGCTGTGTACTGATGGCCATAGCCTCTGGAGTCTGACTGCAAATGGTTTAGTGTTCTCTTCTCTCTTTCACCACAGTTCACTTCTAGTAAACCACAGTTATGCAAGTTGAGCCAGCTCCAGAGTTTAGTGCCCATCACGCTAGTGAGTAATTTATTTATAACATGGTTTACGATGGTGTTTCAGGGAAATTTAATTACTCTACAAAAAGAAAAATCACTGTGACTTTTTGTTAGGAAAGCAATTGTAATTCTTAACTCCCTGCTTGGTCCCTGAGCGAAGGGATCCTTTTGCAGGCTCACAGCGTCTATTCTGCCTGAAGAAGGTTAGCTCAACAGGTACTTCCTCCCTGTTTGTATACAGGTGCCTTAGTGCCTGCTTCACAGAGCCATTAAGCAAACAGTGAAACTGCCCATGGGGTACTGGCCTCCTTGCTCCCAGTGGATCATCAGTGATGTTTCTCATCTGTCCTTCAATACTTTCAGTCTTAGGCATTGAGATAGCAACCTGGCTGTGCTTTCTTGACTGCTTCTTGACGTTAGAAGCCATGATCCTAGGGCAGAATTGTCTGTATTGTTTTATCCCAAGATGCTATTTTTCAGCTTTGGCTAATATTTTGATTGAATTCAGATACTGAGATTCCTCATTGCTTGTAAGATACCTACCATGTGTTTTGTTTTTGCGTGATGGATTGTATACAAATGCCAGATTATATTCTTACAGCAAATAAAAAGATGCTTTTCAAGGACTTTCTTGTACGAGTCACCTTTTTCATCTTCAGAATTCTGGGATTCATTTGAAAAGCATTAGATTTTCTCTATCCTTGACACTATTTAGTCCTGAATATCTTGTCAAGATGAATAGCATAATTTAAACTTTTCAATTGGCTTCCTGATTGTATAGGTGGTAGGGTTTTTTTTAAACCCCCTTCTTCCCATCCACAAACCCAATCGATTAATTTGTTAATACGAGTAACCCGTAATACCAGCTAGTCTGTAGGTAAACACCTGTGTTATCAACTTGGTTTATATTATTCCAGTTAGCAGTTCAGAACAGGCACTTTGGGGGTAGAAACACCTATCACAGTACCAGGGCTAAGCATATGGTAACGATATCAATAAATATTCTCTATTATTCCTTGGAGAAAGAGTGGAGTATAGTAAAAAGAAGTTAGGCTTTTGAGTTTGAGAGCAATGTCCCTTACTAGTTTTATGACACTAGATAGGTTGTTCATATTCTCCACCTTCAGTAAAAAGATGTTAATGATTTAATTAGTGATGTTTACCCACCTGCCTGTTCTCCCAGGTACCAGTTTCTGCCTCACCCTGCATCTCAATCTTTAATATGCTTTCAACATTCAGTTGGAAACCCGACAGCCCACCCTCATCCCATGCTCCCTTCACCTGTGTCTCCTGCACCCTTGGAGTTCTCGGGCTTCCGTCTTTTATCTGTCGTGGCTGCCTCTTGCTCTCATCTTGCACTTTGCTGAACCCTTGTTCACCCCTGGCCTCTTAACTCCTACAGTTCTGTCTTTCGTCTCTTCCTGTTCACCCCATCTCTTTTCCCACACCCCATCCCTTTGTTTTTTCCAAGTTCCACCGATACAAGCCTACTGTGTAGAACGGACTTTACCAGAAAGTTTAGGATGATGGCACAGCAGAAGGAAATATTTAAATTAAAAATCCAATAGCAGTATCAGCTAGTCTCCCTTTGCGGATGATTCTTCATGGCTGTTTCTTCCTTAGACACAGATTTGCCTGCATCTTCTTGGATTTCTCCTACCAAGACCTTCCCCCCGCTCTTGAACTTTAAATTCCTATGAGTGTACAGAGCAATCCATCTCTCACTCCCTACACCACACAAGTTCAAGGCACTTTTAAAGCTTATGAACTGACTCTGCCAAACAAAGCGCATTTATTCTGGGTCCTGCTTCTATAAGCACAAAGAACTGACAGAAGCTTCAGAATGGTATTTTTTCTCTTTGTAATATAATCTAATTCTTAGGCAGAACCAGTCCCTGTAAGAAAAGAGCAGTATAAATCTGCCTGTCCCTCTTCCCACCCCACTTCTGGCCAGAATAAGTCCCTAGGTATTGTTTTGTTTTTGTTTTTCCATCTAGTTGTAATACTAACCTCAGATGGGTAGGGGGCAGTGACTGTCACTAATAGGGTTGAGAGAATGCTAATTTCCTTCTCTTCCTACCTCTTTTTACCACAAGCCACTTAAGCCTTACCATGATCTTATCCGTTGAGCTTTTGAAATAGGGAAGGCACTCCAGCACTCTTACTGTTATGATTTCTAATCCCTGTGAGGTAGAGAGGAAAAGTGGAGATGGTTGATAACAACTATTTTTCAAGTATGGGATTTCCATAAAGATCCATGTCCTAAGACAGATGGAAGGCCACCTATTTATCTGCAAAGTTTAAATTCATTTTCCCATTGACTGCCAACTTCACTTCATCAATTACACCCTCTTTGATCCATTTTTAATTAAAAAAAACTGTTGGGTCGACATCTTGATTCATTGGGAGTCTGTCAAATTAAGTTAAATGTGAGGATGTGTTAGGACTGGGAGTTGGGGGTGGGTGAAAGATTGGTTACTTGGCCCCAGGCTCGACCCTGGCATAGCCTCGGGTGCCACAGCGAGGCCAGTTGGGGCCAGGGAAGATTCTGCTGTATCATAGATGTAGATAGTAGGCCTTTCCTGGTGGAATTGTTTAAAGACTAATTTAGGAGATTTATGAGCATTCATTATACTTTTGTTATATTTAAAGAAAATGAAAAACTGCTTTTGGGGAATGACAAGTGATAATAGCTACAGAATACTGTATTCAAGTGTGTATTTTAATGTTCTCTGGATTCTCTGCGAACGTTCTGTGGCATACTTTGTTTTGTGCACCTGAGTAAGAGGTTCAGCTGACCAGCGCTTATAGAAGCACCTTGCCTAGAAACCAGCCATTATAGAAACAATTCATCTTTTATGACTCACTGGGTATAAGAAGATTCCAAACTTTAAGACCCAATGGTAAAAGGATATTAAGTAAATGTAACAACAGAGACAAATATGTCCAATTATGGCTGCTAAAACCCGAAATTACATTATACTGCTCTAGTACAGTAGATTGTAAAATTTGGTTAGTATTTTTCAAGTACCCACTAGGTCTAAAGCACTTTAACATGTACTAATAATATATTTAACTCTTAATAAACCTGTGTGGAAAGACTTATTGTCCTTATTGCTAATCAATAAATTGAGATTCAAAGGGTTAAATTGTTACAGAACGTTTGCAGAGCTAGTGGAAAAGTGTAGAGAGGAGATTTAGTTGTGGTCCTTTGATTACAGGACTATGTATTGTTTCCACATGCCATGCTGCTTGCAGACTTGCTGTACCTCTTTGTTGAGCCCGCTCGCCCGCATTATGCATCCTCTGTCCTTCAACGATGCTCTCATGTGGTTCCGATACAGAATCCAGGACCAACAACGATAGCATGATTGTGCCCGACACAGACTGGTTGTGTCCCTCTCCATCTTGGGCCAGTGTTGTGTCCTTTATTGAAACTATGTCATGAAGCCTTGGTAAGAGAAGCCCTACAACTGAGCTAACGTGACCACTCACACACCTGCAGATCAGTCTTTCAAGGACCGTTGCTCATTGAATGCTGACCTCTCATCAGTTAATCCAAATGGATGGCTCTTTCCTCAACTTCCTGCTTCCTTTTCCCCGTCCTCTCTACTGCAGCATTAAGAAAATACAGTCCATGGAGGAAGAGCATTCCTTAATTATTTTGCTTCTGATCTTTGTGGGTATCTGACTCTATGCCATCCTCTTATCCGTCCCTGATATCTCAAAGGAAGATATAATTTCTCTTCCTCTTTAAAACCAGCGGAACTGTATCCTTTTTCTACTGCCAAAACGTGCTTACATTTGATTTTCATAGACAATCAGCGATGAAATTCAACAATCAAATGAATAGATAGATATCCAAACTGCCTAAGCACAACGACATTTCCACAGGCTTGTTCCCTTTGAATTTTTTGAAGGCTTTCACATTGTTGCCCACACCATTTCATCTAGAAACTCTCCTCCATTTGCCTGTGAGCCCTGCATTCTCCTGATTTGTCTTTTATCTCTTACTTAACTGCCTGACTAGTTGGCTACTCCTCCTCCTCACGGGACTTTTCCCCAAATCAAGCCATCAGCCTTCTTCTCAGATTTCTTCCAATAAACTGTATCTTTTCTTAGGATTTTAAGCACCAACTCCATCAGCTTGATTTCTAACTCCACAAATCTGTCCCTATCACTTTCTCAAGCCTACACAAGCATTCCCAACTCTGAGATGGACTTCTCCATCCGAATGTCTTGAAGGTACCCTAAGCCTCACTCCCGGATTCTTTTGCAACTGTGATCTTCCTGATGTCTATATTTCTGTTATTGCTACTACCCCCATTTTTTTTTAGTCACCCATTCTCAAAGTCATTTGTCTTTTTTATTTCTCCAAATCAGTTTTCACACTCTTCTCACTGACACTTCTCTGGAATTCTGCTAGCCAGTTCCAGATTTCTTCCTTAATAATTATGGCTTTTGGTAGCAGGAAATGATATTCCCTCGCATGTCAGACACCTCCTAGCTCCAGAAAAACTGACTTCTAATGGCCAGTGGTAGAGCCTTTATCAAGACAAACATGAAGAGCAAGTCTGCCATGAGCATACTCCCCTGTTGGAGTTTAATTGACTGTTGTCTCATCCAGTGGGCTCCTTACGGGCTGAGATTCAGCGCCTGTCCGTGACGGCTGGCAAGTTTACAGAGACGTTTGGGTGTGCTAGGAGCCTGTACAAGCTCTCCCTTTCCCTCCTTCTCCCCGGCCATAATCAGAGGTCAGATGAATGCCAAAGCATTTGAATTCAAGCATTCTAAGCCATAAAGGCATAAAGATATGACTGGGTGGTGATTCTGTTCAATGAATGAATATGTGGAGAATATATTAATTGTGCCTTTTCCAGAAGACAAGCTCCTCATGAAGTGACATCTGTCACCTACACTCACCTTCACAGGGAACTGTTTCCTGACTGAACCAGGCCTATTCTCCTGTATGTTCACATCATTCTTTTTATGTAACTCCTTCTACACCTATTGTCCTTATGAAAATCTTCGTTATTCAAGACCCAACAGAAAATGTCATCTTCTCTGGGTCATGTGCTGTGATCTCTTTGACTAGAATTGGTCTTTTGCCCTGGTTAACCCTCAGAATGATCTATTTTTGCTTCCTCGTGACACTTCAGTGATTCTGCCTCAAATTACATAGATCTTAATTATTTCTTACCATATGATCATTTTGGGGAGAGTAAAGACCACCCCCCCACACACACACACTTTTTCATATTTGTGTTTGCTATGGCAACCAACACAGTGGTTCATATAAAATAGACCCTCAAAAATGTAATGGCTAAAGATGCCACCGAACCAGAGTAATATAGAGATAGAAAACGTGTCAGTATGTGACAAATATGTTACCACATCTCCTCTTTTCACTTACGACAGACATTACTAGTCAGTCAGCGCACCTCTTCCCACCAAGTCCAGACCCAGCCTGAAAAGCCTTCCCAACACAGAGCTCCACGCAATTGGTTGAAAACCGTCGGCATTTCTATTCTTTTAAAATCAGTGTATCATCCCTGGATGAAGAAATAACCTAGTTTTGCCTTTACTCTAATTCTCTGCTGATTCAATATCTTCTCAGATGTCAAAATCTCAGTTGATGCAGAAAAAGAAATGTACGTTTAAAGATTGAAGTATCATTGTACTTTTCTAAAAAAAGAAAAAAACCCTACTTGGCTGTTCATATGTGTCTCTGTTTCATCTGCAGACTCAAAATTCCTAGAGAATAATGGAATATAGCTCTAGGCCTTAGAGTCTCACCCTCAAAAGTAGGTAGTTCACGTAGGCCATCTGTTCCACAAACATCTCTGCCCGTGGAGGTCCCACGTGATCCAGAATTTTGGAAACAAATGTCAGAGTGTGATCTCATCATTTCCCAAAATAGGCTAAGAATGCCAGGGGTGATGTGGTATCAGACAACACAGTTGTATTTTCAGTCAACAGTCTTCCAGCTGTAAAAGAATTTGCATGTTAATAACCAGATGAAACCCGTATCACTAAAAGCGCATCCTGCCTCACTCATTTCTGGAAAGGAAGTTGAAGCCACGATGAACTGGTAGTCCAAGCAGCCAGGTAAGGCACACATTCAAAAATGATACCGATTAGTTTTGTGGAATCAGGTTACCAGACTAGATTCTACTCACTTCTTATGCTGCACTGCCACCTGGTGTCTTTTAGAGGCATGAGCTGTTTGCTGAGTTCCAGGGCATCTTTAATGGGGATGGTTTTTAGCTGGATGAATTCTTAGATTCAAAAGGTCAAACTGCAGCAAATACCATTCTTGTTCTGATCGTGCTGACACATTTCTGTATATGTTTATACTATTATCAAACACAAGGCTTAGGTTCCTGAATAGCTTTATTGTTAGAACTATATATATTATATATAATTTATATATATAAAGCCTTAAATATGAAGAAAATGTAGTTGGAGGAAATATTGGCAGACAAATTGTAGAAATCCTGATAAATATAATAGAGACAGAGCTTGGGGAACGTGGGTGGCTTGGTCGGTTGAGCGTCTGACTTGAGCTCACGTCATGAGCTCAAGGTTTGTGAGTTCGAGCCCTGCGTTGGGCTCGCTGCGGTCAGCCTGTCAGCGCAGAGCCTGTTATGGATCCTCTGCCCCTCCCCTGCTTGCTGTCTTCCCAAAATAAATAAATATTAAAATAATAAAGATAGAACTCTAAGTTGACAATATCCATGACATTTATATATGAAAATAAATAACAATTTATTATTTATAGCGCCATTTCATTGCATTGCCATTTAATGACAGCACTATTAATTTCTGTTTATTATCCCTAGTATGCTAGCATGCTGGCACAACCTTCGTTTCCAAGCCCTTTCCCCTCTATCTTTGCTACAGAAGCTGTGAAAGTTAACATTCAGTTGCCCAGTTTTCTTTAACTTAAGGGCAGTCAGGTGACACGGTTTTTGCTGATGAAATATAAAGCTGCTTCTTCCAGTTCTTCTTTCCTGGAATACTGACTTTAGCTGGGAGGTACAGCAGCCATTTTGGGTCCGCGAGGCAATGGTGAGCATGGAAATAAAATCCGACATGCTGACCCTAAGGAATCAGAAAGATAGAAAGGGTCCTTGTTCCTGATGATATCATTGAACCACTACACCATCCTTGGCCTGATTTCTTGAAACTTAACTGTTTTGTGAGAAAAATAAACTATTTCTCTGAATTACTGTGTAGTTACTATTTCTCTTGCTATTTCTGAAGCCTATTCCTAGCTAAATTAAAGACCCTGCTTCCCCGAAAGTTTCACCAAGGTGCTTAAATATTCGTTTTACTTTTTTGCAGGACAGAATGGTGTGTGTGCGTGTGTGTGTGTGTGCGCGCGCGCACTGCATTCTCTAGGCAGTTGTCCAGGGCCAATATGATCTTTTCACTTCAGTTGTTGTCGCCATTAAAAACACAAGAAGACATTTCTGCTTACACTCTTGTTGCCCCTTCGTCTTACTTGCTGTAGGAGGGCAGTTGCAGGCACCTGACAGATAGGAATTAAGAAACTGAAGCAGGGTTGGGGGGCACCTGGGTGGCTCAGTCAGCTGAGCGTCTGACTTTGGCTCAGGTCATGATCTCACGGCTCCGTGAGTTCGAGTCCCACATCTGGCTCTCTGCTGCCAGCATGGAGCCTGCTTCGGCTCCTGTCTCCCTCTCTCTCGCTCCCTCTCCCCTGCTCATGCTTTCTCTGTGTCTCAAAAATAAATAAAAACATCAAAAATTTTGAAGAACATAAGAGACTTAAGAGTGGGTAGAAGAATGAAAAGTGCATAAACAGAAAGCATGCACTTGGTGAAATGCAAAAAGGCCCATATTATAGGAGCACTGTGACCAGTCGAGAGGCTGGCAGGAGATGAACCTCTCTGAATAGGAAAGGGCTGAATCATGTAGTGGTCACAGAGGCAGATTGAGGATGTGGAGGAAGGAGGGAAGGTTTAAATTTTTTTTTACCAAGTTTCCAGCAGGATAAAGTTGCCATTTGATAAAGATTGCTGTGGCTGGAGGATGGAGAATGAGTTGGGGTAAAGAGAAAAAACCAGAAAGCTAATAAGGAGACCGTAGAGATGGGAACTGAGGCCAGACTAGGAATGACATTGGAGACAGCAAGGTAGGTAGGGTTAATTCTGACTTGAAAAGTAGAATCAACAGAACAGGGATGGGGTGTTGAGGGAGGGCTATCTGCACGAGTGAGGGCAATGAAAGCAATGGTTGCTGAGGTGGAGAGTTCAAGGGCAGGATGGACGGGAGAGGTGAAGAGGAAGCATCTGGGGACGGAATGGAAACTGGTTGTTCCATTTTGCACATGTGGTTTATAAGACACACAATTAACAGTTTGATTTGCTAGTCAGGAGCTCAGAAGAAAGTTTGCCTTAGAGCTAGACATTCCCGGAGGATCACATTACATAATTTTGAAATGTTCATGATCTACTTGCCCTTACCCCCAATGGTGCTTAGCATTACTTTTGGTGGTATAGGTGAGTTCTGTGAAATTAAGCTTCGAGAATGTGGAAAGCAAAGAATGTGGGAAAAAGTGCAGTGTTTCAGTGAAGGAAGACTGGGAAGCATGTCTTGAATTCAGTTGAAATATAATCTCTAAAGTCCCGATTCATAAGACATTTGTAGTTATTAAAAGAACAGAAACTGTAGAGTCTAGAGAGCCAACATCAAGTAAGACCTTAGGAAGATGTTGGCTTCTTAGTTGATGTTAACAACCGATTGATAGCCGCAGAGCAGGGGGACTTAGGGTTTTCCTGTGTAAACAGAAGTCCTGTGCCATGTTTGTTCTTTATTGATTTCTTAGTGGAATGTATGGGGGACATGCTGTCATTGTCCTGGAATGTACATACACACGCCATGCCACTTCCATTTTTATTCATGCCTCTTGTTCCTGGCTTTGAGTACCATTCTTTCATTGTTTTATTGGACGATATTGATTGAATACCTTCACTGTGCTGTGTTCTGGGAATTTGCAACTCTGGCGGAGTCATAGTCCTTGGTCCCCAAGGAGCTCTCGTCCGGTGGGGAACATAGCTTTATGACCAAGTAACTACCAAACAATGGTAGTTGTTGGTGAAAATAACTGGAGATAAACCTGAAGCTGAAGATTAAAAATAAGATACGAAGTAGTTAAAAATAGAGTAGAATAAAATTGAAGGGAAAACAAAACAAGAGCTTAACAGACCTTATTAATTTAAAAAATGAGAAAAATAATAATAGTGAGAAAATTGGATGAATTTAGGTTTAGAGCAGGAAAGGCTAAAACTTAAAAAAAAATAGAGGGTGAAAATATGGTAAGGGACTGAAAAATGATCAGGTAAGAGATATTATGGAACCCATAAGAGATGTAAAATTAAGACAAAACCATTTAATATAGTCACCACCACTTCATGTAAACTCTCCAAACTTCTCATAAATAATATCTAGGAAAGACAAAATACAAAGAAAGAAAAACCCAAAAGGCAAAAAGTCACAGCACCACAAAATCTGAGATTAAAAGGTATTTAATCACAAATTCTCATAGGGACTATGCTTAATGATGAGGATTATGTGAACTTATGATTACCAGCAAAATAGATCAAAACAACATAATTATATTATAAATTTTGGTAAACACATTATTAGCCATCAAATGTATAATTTTGATGGAAATGTGTTTCCTGATGAGACAGTGAGGTCTTTTTCCTCATTAGATTCTGGATCCATTGATGGATGTTATTTATTGCTGGAATGATATACTCTCATTTTGGGCATTGAAACAAGTGTTTGAGGAAAACTGGTTCACAGAAATAAGGATATGGAAATAGAAGTTTTATTATAGTTATGTTCCTTAAATCTTTGAACCTCGTGTGGGTAATGTGCCAAAAATATACACTGGTAATCTAGCCCCAAAATAGTTATTCTGACAGTTTAAATAGGACCTATTTCAACTTTGTTGTCAGTGAAAAAGTGGAAATGATGTGGGTTGAAAAGGATCTCTAAGCCAGGCATTAGAGTCACTGGCTCAATTTTTTCAGGTACAACAAGAAGTTTCACCTAGACTCATCAATGATGAGTCTACATGTTGGCCATTCACCACTTGGAAAAATAGAAACAACAATTACAGCATGGCTTTGTCGATATCATCCTTTTCTTGGGACACATTAGAGAGAGGGGTGGTGGGTGACTTCGTTGCCTGCATCCCCTAAAGAAAGGGAGTTAACATGCTTCGTTCTGACCTGTCACAGCAAAATGTTCAAGACAGAAGGCCTTGATGCACACTTAAATGAAGCTTCCACGGTTGACTCGTGTTTTATGGCGTGCCTTCCCTCTGCAGAGTAAGGTGGAAAATGGAAATTCATGTAAACACGCAGACCAGTTCTCAGGCAGCTCAGTTTTAGGGGGGAGAGTAAAGTTGGGAAGATGAGTCATTTAAAGTGTCCTGCGTCCATGTGCCTCTTGGAAAGTCTTTGCGATACACGTGGTTGGCATGTCTCATCTTGAGGACTGCTATTTGAAATTCTTAGCTGGAGCCTGCTTGGTCCTGTTTGAATGAGAATATCAATTCTAGGATTTTACATATTTAGTGGGGGGAGCTGAGGAGGGCCAGAGCAGACAGTTTGCCAAACCGGTTTCCTTTTCTGCTGGCCAGATGCTTAGACTTCCTTTCTCAGAATCCTTTGCAATCAAGTCGGTCACATGACCAATTTCTGGCCAATAGAATGCAGGGAAAGTGATGTATGTTTCTCCAACTCTTTCCCCAAACCTTTTGTACAATTCTCAACAATTTCTCTGTGGCCTCACCAGCTGCTGGATGCAGTGGGTGCAGTGGAGGGGCCTGAAGCCCTAGGGTTTGGTGGAAGGTGCCTGAATGACTGAGTAGAGGTAGGAATCTCCTCCCCCAGCAACCCACACGGCACTGTGGTGTCACAGGAAACAATCCTTTCCTGTAATAACCTCCTGAGACTTGGGGCTGTCTATTTCAGAAGCTAGCACCTCCCTCAACAAACAATGTTTACTGTCAAATTTCTGCCAACTGTGGGATCAAAAATGTGCAAAGTTTTACTTCCTTTTATATCTTGTGGATTCTGGTTGGTGATAAATTGACCCAAATGTATTATCAGAGTCTTTACGCCTTAGGGTTTGTATTTTGGGGTGAAGGGAAGGGGCAAGTCTGCTGGTCTTTAGATGACTGACACTGCTTCTTTCTAAAATACCTCTAGAGTTATTTTATGCTTTTTAATATTTTATTTTACTCCCTATCATTAACTGGATAAAACTTGATTTATATACAAAGACTTTACAAGAGGAAGGCATATCACTCACATATACACACATATCTATACTCACATGAAGATACACATTTCTTCTTAATCTTTGTGGGTGGTATTGCAAATAGTAAAATATGCCTTTAATATCGTAGAATTCATGGTGACTTTTTGTTATGAACTTTTTTCAAAGAATGCTTTCCAAAAGTCTAAGTTTTCTTATACGAAAGTGGAACTTTTTAAATAATAATGCAGAGAACCATGGACTTAAAATATCTCTACTGTTTGCTCCCATTTATAAAATTCCCTAATTTCAGATAACTTTGTTCTTTTATTTATAGGTAAACTTATTGCTTTCCATTCTATGACAACCCAGATGGAGAACCCACAACTCTCAACAAAGAGGAGAATGTTGTATTTTTAAATCAACTCACAAATTGAGTTCCAGTTCCCAAGATGAATGTTATTTGTATTTTATTACAGATTGTGTTAGACACCTAGCAACAGTCTACCGGGTTAAGGAATAAGTATGTGGATTGATGGATAAAATTCAAAGTCATAGCCACTAAAACTACCAGAGAGATACTTTTCGTTACCAAGGTGATCAAGTCACTTCTCCTAAGAACTCCAGCTTCTCCTTGCTTTCAGAACACTGAGTGCCTAAGAAGACCTTAGGTGCCTTCTGAGATCTGTGCCTGCCTGCCTCGTGCCTTGCCTTCATTCTTTGCCCCTCCCACACATGCTCCATGAGCAGCTGGAAATAACAACAGTCCTGGGGTTCGTGGCATTTGCATGCCTTGTTCCCTCTGCTTGGTTTGGGTCAGCTAGTAGCCAAGACCGGGGATACGGTGGGGCAGGAACCCAGCAGGTAGGGGCAGCTTCTGGGTCATGGTCCTGGATGGGCGGAGCTAGTTGGGATCTCACAACATCAGCAGAGGCTTGTGGTCACTGTAAGTCAAGATCACAACCCAAGAGCAACGCCGCACACTGAGACGAGGGAGATGAGGCGGGGTGGTCAGAGGGCTCAGAAGCCGCGCTGCACCGTGAGTGGGCTTTTAGGTTTACTTCTGGAGGACTCCTGTGAGTGCCTGGGCACCCTAGCACACCCCCATCATCAGACTTACTTCACAGCCCCATGGTTTATTAGCTATATGACCTTTCAAACAACCCTTTCCTTATTGATTAAGTGAACATAATAGTGGCTGGAATGACATTATAAAATGCATGTAAAGCTCATGGCATAGTGCCTGGAACATGGTCAGTACTCAATAAATAGTTATTTATATTCCCATCAAGACTATGAGTGCTTCCAGGAGCCTTCTTAAAATAAGACCATTACCTCTCACCCATTACATAGATTTCTAGGTGCTCTGGGAAGGGCTTTTTGCTCCCTATCCTCTAATTTTCCCCTGAGCTGGCTGATGCCTGAGTGAGGCTTCATGCTATTCATTTAAAGGTGCTATCACTATTAAAATTCCTTCTAGAAAGCCTGGTTTGTGTATGTGTGTGGTGTGTGTCTAAATTATTGCTCACATCAGTCAATAGTGTCTTAGTGAACAGGAAATCTTTGAGAATCCCAAGAGATCTCAGTAGATGATTGTACATCATGCACACAAGGTTGTCACTGAGTTTGGAGGCCAAAGGTTTGAGGATGGGGGCTGGCAGGGGGGCATGTATAGGGGTGTGGAGGAGGAGTTAGGGGGGTGAGATGAGGAAGGGCGGCTAGTGTTCTCCAAAGGGGGCAAGCACATTTTGAGCATGTCCTATGAGAAGGTCTCTCTGGGACAGGCTTTCATATGTTAGTTCTTTATATCCTTACCACATCACAAGAATTATCGTTCCCGTTCTAACAAAAGAAAATGGAGGCTAAGAGCATTCAGTGTCCTGCATGGGGCCACACAGCAGGTGACTGGGGAAGCTTGGGTTTGAACCCCAGTCTGCCTGAGTCCAAAGCCCTGCCCTCTTTAGCAGCTAACTACCTCCCCAAGGGATCAATGGGTCCGCTGCCCTCCTGACACCTCTGAAGGCCCCTTTTAAAGTGCTCGGTACTATAGAAACTAGGCCCCTTAGGGTGGCCTCTCCGAAACCCCTCCTCCCCTAGCTGTTTCTTTTTAGGCAACACCTGTTTTGAAATGAGATTGCGTTCATCCCTGCTTCTCCTGACCTCTTCTCAACTCACATAATCCCTCTTCCTGGCTCACCTGGCTGAACGCTAAGAGGTGTGAACTGATAACCCCCTAGGACCCATCCCATCACTCAGGGCATCTGTAGGACCTCAGTGATACAGACGGGGGGAGGTGGGGCTCAGAGGGGACCTTGGGAGGGAAACTTGAGCCCAATGGGAAAACAAACAAATGTTAGTTGAGCACCTACTATGTTTTCAGGCTTTATATTCTCTTATTCAACCTATGTAATAGTCCACTCAGGCAAGCGAGGCTTAAAAGCTCCTGTTCATTTCTCTTCTTATTAATGATGACCAAAGTCACAGTGTTTGGGGATGGTTATTGTGGAAGAAACAGATACAAATTCAGGCTTTAGCTTCTCTGTACTATGACATCTTTGGAGTGGCAATATTTCATATGTGAGAGAATGAATTGTGAATATTATTTGGGGAAGGTCAGTTTGAACTATTGAAAAGCTGTAATTCTTGATTCTAGGTTTCAAAAGTTACAGTGTTATTGTATATGAATACAAAGAGACCAAACTTGGTTAATGGCGGGTGTGTTCATTAATTTTCCTGCAGCTAAGGACAGAATCAGAGGAGTTGCTACAATGAGCTGTTACAATGAGTTGTAATTGGAACATCAACTTCATTAAGTGGCCACTTCTTTTTTTTCTTAAGTAAACTCTACACCCAACATGGGGCTTGAACTCACAACCCTGTAATCAAGCATCTCATTACCGACTGAGCCAGCCAGCCAGGTGCCCCTAAATGGCCACTTTTAAAGTGCCTCAAGGCTGGCCCTCTCCTGTTCCTCTTGTGTCTTTTCATACCATTAACACACTTTGCCATGTTCCATTTCTTTACAGAGCTTCCCTCCATACAAGTTATTCTCAGTCATCCTGTTTCTCTCTCTCTCTCTCTCTCTCTCTCACACACACACACTCATTTTTTGTGCACCCATTATTTTAACTCTATGACATTTTTATTTCTGATAAAAGAAATTACAAAGCAAAACTAAGCCTCAACCTGTCTAAAGGATCACAAAAACCTGAATATGCAGGTTCTAAATGAATGTTTGCAGGGTATTAAAGGCACTACCTTAGCGCTGCAATGTGAATTTTCTCCAGCAGGTGGCGGTGGTGTGTAGGAAGAAAAGCTGCACTCTGAGACCAGGGTCTCCAGGATAGACCAGAATAGACGCTGACTGGGAACATTGCATTTGAGTCTGCAATCCTGTATTGAGCCGCTCTAGTCTCCGGGCACCGCCCTAAATGTGCAGCGGATCCAGTAGGAGTGAGGCAGTGTCACCCAGCTTGGGGACCTCACAGTCATAGGGGACAATGTGTCCTTGTCTATCAGGCAGGGTCATTCCTTCTGCTTTTAGAGAAAAACCTTCAAAACAAATCCCACACCTTGTGGACTGCTGGTAGGAATGTAAAATGGTACAGCGGATGTGGAACACAGTACAGCAACTCTTCAATTAAAGATAACTATCTGATCCAGTTCCACTTCTGGGTATATCCTTAGAACAACCAAAAGCAGGAAGCAACCAAGCGTCCTTAGACAGATGAGCAAATAAGCAAAATGTCTGTATCCGCAAAAAGGATGATTATTCAGCCTTGAGAAGAAAGGAAGTTCTGCCACGTGCTACAGGGAATAAACCTTGAAGACATTATGCTGAGTGACATAAGCCAGTCACAAACAGGCGAATACTGTAAGATTGCATTTATATGAAGTACTTCAGAGTGGTCAAATTCATAGAGACAGAAAGTAGAAGGGTTGTTGCCAGAGGCTGGGGGAAGGGGGAGTGGGGAGATCTCGCTTCATGGGTACAGAGTTCTAGTTTTAGAAGACGAAAAGAGTTCTGGACCCCAGTGATGATTGCACAACGTAATGCCACTGAACTGCACGTTTAAAAATGGTTAAGATGGTACTTATGTGTATTTTACCACACACACACACACACACACCCCTCCATAACAAGTGCTCTGCCCTTGGGCCCCCTTGTAGTGTTTGCCCTCATTATAGAGACACAATAAAATTCCTAAGCAAACCTATACACATGTCCAGGCAGGGAGCCTGCAAACAAGACCTGGGAAGAGAGTGTGTGTTTAATTGCTTGCCAATTGTAGCAGTTGTGACCTTTCAAAGATACCCCCCCCCCCAAAAAAAAAAAAGTCAAATCCCCCGCCTGTGGCTCTAGCCACAGAGCCAGGAAGCAAAAAGAAACAATTGTTTATTGACTACTCTGGGCCAGGCGGTCTACTTTATATTCTCTCATTTAACTTTTATTACCACCTCAAAGAGCCAGGATAGGCCATTATTCTCACTTGACAGGTAAAGAAACAGAGGCTCAAAGTTCACAATATTCCCCAAGATCCAGAGGTAGTAAGCGTCAGGGGTGGGGTCTGAATTCTGACTCCAGGGGATACTCTGTCTGATAAGGAGCCCGCAGGCCTAGGCTTTGCTTCTATTAAGGCAGAGCTTAAGTGTGAGGGGAGGGTATGAGGATCACCTGAGGCCCTTTCACCTGGTGAGAAATCAACTTCCCATCTGGATTTGGTAGAGGATTCTGCAATTCTAATGAGCTCCCAGGTGTTGGGGAAGGTGCTGGGCCACACTTGGAGTAGCAAGGCTTTAATCTGCAGACATTCCAGAACTTTCTGCATCTCAGCAGCTTTGTCTCAGGACTCTAAGCCAAAAGAACTTCCTTTTCCAATTTTTACGTTGTTAGCTTCACACAACTTATTAGGCACTATGTTCTAACAACTTAGCAGCCATTTGAAAAGAATTATATACATAAATTGAAAGAAAACTATGATACTTTAATTTTATTCTTAAACAACCACAATTACTTACCAATGAGATATATGCACACCCGAGGCCTGCACAGTTTCTCAAACCTTGGAATCACTGTGGACAGCAACACCCTCATTCACTGTTCTTTTTTTTTTTTTTAATTTTTTTTTAAATGTTTTATTTATTCTTGAGGGAGAGACAGAGCATGAGTGGGGACGGGGCACAGAGAGAGGGAGACCCAGAATCTGAAGCAGGCTCCAGGCTCTGAGCTGTCAGCACAGAGCCAGACGCAGGGCTAGAATTCATGAGCCGCAAGATCATGACCTGAGCTGAAGTCGGATGCTCAACCGACTGAGCCACCCAGGCGCCCCCCTCATTCACTGTTCTTTATTGGGGTGTGTGTGTGTGTGTGTGTGAGAAACACTTGCTCTTTAGCACAGCAGCAGTCGAAAACTCAGCTTTGAAAAGATAGGACATGTTGAAATATGAACTACCTGGAATCAGTAGTGAACACAGAATCTGACAGATATCAAGTATTGATGTATTTCCCTCGAAATTTAAAGTATCCATAACGCTCCAGGGTTCCTCGGTGCACGGTTTGGGAAGCATGGCTTTAAGACACCGATTTGTGTTAGAGAACAGCAGTAAGGAGCCTGGCCAGGGCTTTGGACCAGGAGCCAAGGGACTCTTTAAGTTACTTTGTGACCTCAGCAAGTTGCCAAGGTCTTGGGGTCATTTTCTGACCAGAGCGGGGACCACATGAACTAACTTTTAAGATCCTTCAGATAAAGTATCTATGATTTTAATGGTCGGTGCACACGTCTCTGGGGCCGTGGCTTATCATCAAATCTCACAGCACCGTCTTCATAGGAGTTGCTCAATAAAGAGCTGTGCAATGAGCACTTTCTAAAAAAACATCTTAATTTCTGGTGGAATGGGGTGGGTGGAGATTTTATTACTTTTGAAATATCCAGAGCATTTTTAGGTGTGAAAGAAACTTTTCAGGGGCCAGTGTTTTACAAGTAATTTTAAAAGGATGCATAGTGAAGCCATTTGTGTCATGGAATCCTGGAAGGGCAGGGATATTAATAAACAATGAACAAGGACTCAAAACTAAAATCTGGGAGTGGCTGGGTGGCTCAGTCGGTTAAGCATCCGACTTCAGCTCAGGTGATGATCTCGCGGCTCATGAATTCTAGCCCCGCGTCCAGCTCTGTGCGGACAGCTCAGAGCCTGGAGCCTGCTTCAGATTCTGTGTCTCCCTCTCTCTCTGCCCTGCTTATGCTCTTTCTCTCAAAAATAAATAAACATTAAAAAAATTAAAAAAAAAAAACTAAAGTCTGGATTCCAATTCTAGAAGTGCTTACCACCTGTGCAGATTTGAGCAGGTCACTAGCTTCTCTTAAGTCAGTGTCTTTGTTTCATAGGAATAGTAATAGCTACTCTCTGCCTGTGGGATATTTAAAAGCTACCTCATAGGAGTACACTTTGTGGGTTGCGAATCTTAGGCATCCATGGTCCCCTCACCAACCCCTGTGCAGAGGGGTGACATGACTGTGTGCTACGTTCAGCAAACGACATAGCTCCCAAAAGCCATAACTGGGAGGGAGTTCCCTGCCCTATTTTAATCCTGGGGCTCAGGTATAATCCAGGTAATTGAAAGAAACCATTGGGAGTGGACAAGGAGACGCTCAATCTCTATCTGTTTGAGAGGTAGAAAATTAGGCATTGTAAGCCAATTTATTTAATGAATAACAAACACAGATCAGCAGAATGCCAGCCATTCTTATTCTTTTTTTGTGTGGAAACCCTATAAAATTGACTTTCCATTTCAAATGGAAGTTCCAAGCTCAGAGCCTGACACACATTCCTAAAACGACCTCACGTCAATATCAGGATGAATCACTGTTACCCCCCACCTAACTCAGCAATCCTCTCCCCTAATCATAAGGAGGCATCAGGGCTCTACCAAACCTATCTTTTGAGGATCAGATTAAAGAACATCCACCAATGAATCCTCCAGGTCTTCCTTGGTTTGCAGTTTACCGTTATCAATTTTAGTCATATTGTTAACACAAATTGCGGGAATGAAGAGCTCTAAGTATGTGGGTGTGTAAGTCGGAGTTCTTTAGAGAAACAGAACCAATAACACAGAGAGAGAAAAATCTGAGGCATTGGCTCATGTGATTGGGGGTTTGCAAGTTTGAAATCTGCAGGGCAGTCCAGCAAGCTGGAAACACAGGCAGGGTTTCTATGTTGCAGTCTTTTTTTTTTTTTAATGTTTATTTAATTTTTTGAGGCAGACCGAGAAAGAGAGGGAATGAGTTGGGGAAGGGCAGAGAGGAGAGAGAGGGGGAGATACAGAATCTGAAGGAGGTTCCAGGCTCTGAGCTATCAGCACAGAGCCTGACGTGGGGCTCGAACCCACGGACCGCGAGATCAGCCAAAGTCAGTCGCTTAACCGACTGAGCCACCCAGGTGCCCCAACCTGCAGCCTTGAGGTCAAATTTCTTCTTTGGGAAACTTCAGTTTTTGTTCTTAAGGCCTTCAAATGATTGCATGAGGCCCGCCTACATTGTGCTCTACCGACTTAAATGGGAATCACATCGTAATCATGCTTTCTCAGCAACATCTATCCTGGTATTTGACCACACAGTTGGCCACCAGAGGCTACCCAGGTGGACAAAATTCAGCATCACTGTTGGTGTCCAAAAATGACTGAGTCCCTCAAAAACAGCCTAAAATTAGCTATGTATCATAATTCAGTTGCTACCACTTTGAGATGAACAAAACCTAGAGGGAGAAAACATTCAGGGTGGAGGAACTTTTCCAGGTAAATGTCTTAAGAAAATGAAATACTGAAGTTCCTCCTCCAACGCCCCATGTCTGGGCTTCCTGGCCCCACACAGTGAATGGGAACATCTGAGTGGGTGTGGGAACATCTGCATGTGCGTGATCACCACAAGGCAATCAATCTCTGGGTTGATGTACCCTTTACATCGACATTTCCTCCTCCCCAGGGCAAGTCCCCTCGGAATAACACCCTGCTTTTTCAGATTCAGAATTGAATGGAGCTCTGGGAAAATAAACAAAGCGAAGGAATGCCCTCCATGCCCACCTCTCTCCTCTCTGGGCCGGAATAGGGGCCAGATCAACCCTGGTAAGAGGTAAACTTTGTGGAAGTTCGGCATCGTGCCTGGAGCATTGCGAAAAAAAGGTGCCCGGAACTATTTTGCCTTAGCGTTTACTGGGAAAATGCCATTTCCCCCCAAACATGTGGTCCTTAGTTGTATGAAGAGGTGATTTGTAGCCACTGATTGGTGGGAGCTTCTGGGAAGAGCTAAGCTAGTCCCACCCATTGATCTTCAGGCTCCCTTTTCATCCTTAGGGTCTTGTAGGTTCCTGTGAGCTTGCGGGAGCTGTGGTGCCTGATGCTCCTGCCGCCTCCCTCAGGCACTCCCCACCATGCAGCGACACAGACCCTTCAGTGTCATTCCTCCCTGTAAGGTCACCTAGAGGCTTCCCAGCAACGGGATGGGACGATGAAGGTCTGATTTCCTCCGCTGCCCTGCAAGGCCCTCCCTGATCTGCCTACCTGTACCTTTCCAGTTCATTACCCCGAAACTCCTTGCATTTTCTGATCTAGTCGTTAGGTGTTCAGACCCACCAGGCTAGTTTAGGTCTGTCTTATTTGTCGCTTCTTTCCCCCCCCCGCTGTGTCATTTCCTCTTTTGTCCACCCTTCCTATCCGCTTTCATGGGTCCTCTCACCCTTAAGCTTCTTCTGGGCCACTCATTTCCTTCCAAGCAAAGTAAACCCACTATTAGGTGTGACCTCTGCCCCCGGAATGGGTATCTGCATGTATTGCAGTGAATTGTATCTATTTATTCATATGTGTGTTTTCCCTTCCTCACTGAGGACAGAAATGATTCAACCTCTCTGCCTGCGGCAACTAATAAAGTGCTTGCCACAGAGGATGCACACACGCTTCAGTCGAAAAACTGAAAATGAGGTCCTTAGCAAATGCTTATTTAACTGGGTTGACCTGGAAGCCCAGGTTTTCTTTCCCACACTGCAGGGGGGTAATTCCAGTTTGGAAGGGCTCACAGACTGAGATGAACCGTGTGTAGACAGTTGACAGCTCAGAGGTCAGAGAGGCGGAGGGGTGGTTGGGTGGTGGTAAGAGGGGAAAGGGGCTGACGTGGCCCTGGGGAGGACTGGGGGATGCTGGGGTGGGGGGAGCTGGAAGCCTGGTAAAGGGGGTGAGGAGGAAGTCTAGTGGAGGGAGCAGAAATTGAATGCAAGAAGTGAGACTGGAGGTCAGTGATCCTGAAATATTTTCTGCAGAGATGAAAGCATCTGTGTGTGTGTGTGTGTGTGTGTGTGTGTGTGTGTTGAGTATGTATTCTTGTGCATGCACAGGCACGTGTGAGTTTGTGCAGCACAGTATCTGTCGGTGAGGTCACAAACAGGAGAAAGCAGGGAAGAGAGCTGAACTAAGATTGAGTTAACCAGAGGAACCAGAGGCTTTAAGTGCAGGATCTCAATTACTTGTCCCATCAACATGGTAAGGAAGGTATAATAAGCAAACTGTTTTTACACATGAGGACACTGAAGCGAAGGGAGGCTAAGGAACCCACCACCGAAGGCATAGCTGGTAAATGACCGAGCCGCCAGTCATACTGGGTCAAACCCCACAGGTGTAGTTCCAAAGCTCCCCATGTAGTACATGTCCTCCCTGAATGAATATTTGTGCTCTCAAATTAGGTTTGCATGTTTTTTATACAGCATGGTCCTGACAGAAGTTTAAATTGTTTCATTTCCTCTCCTGGAATCAGTCAGAAAAACTTGTTTTGTAGCAATTATGATCCTGGATTAAAGGGAGAAATCTCCTGGTATTTTTTCCCCACACCCAAGCATCTCTCACTTAGCTGATACTGTTCTTTTTACTGGACTGAGCTTGCGATCTGGAGCTGGCCTTCAGTCCATCTCCTTGACAGGAATCCTTCGGGGTATAGCCCTGCCCTTCTCCAAGATCCCTTGTGTGAGAAGCTTTTCCCTGATGTAAAACGGAGAGTCAACTACAGGGTACAATGGATTCAGATTCGGAGGGTTTTACTGAGGTTAAATTTACTGCTACTATTAAACTTTAAAAGGGCCATGCAAGGGGCACCTGGGTGGCTCCGTTGGTTAAGCGTCTGTCTTCACTCAGGTCACACACAGGATCATGCTCAGGATAATGATCCCGCGGTCCGTGAGTTCGAGCCCCGCGTCGGGCTCTGTACTGACAGCTCAGAGCCTGGAGCCTGCTTTGGATTCTGTGTCTCCTTTTCTGCCCCTCCCCTGCTCATGCTCTCTCTCTCAAAAATAAATAGGCATCAAAAAAAAAAAAAATTAAAAGGGTCGTGCAAGAGGTAAAAATGTTAAAGAATGCAAAACCTCTTTTTTGTCTTACTGCCTCCTCACCAAATGGCTGCTCTGTGGTGTATTAGGAGTTGAGGTTTTATGAAATTTGTCATTCATGCCAGAGCAAAGCCTTTGGTAAAGAGCAAATGAAATTCATTCATCCTGGGTTAATCCCAGACCAAGCCCATCAACCACGGTCTCTGGGCAGGGGCAGCCATATCTGAGGAAGGCCCAAGTGGAAGATTACCCTTATTCAGTGGAATGAACGAAGAAAATCGACGTTTACCAAAAAGCTTCTATCGTTTGTTTTATGCCTCCTTTATGACACACCAGGTGCTAGAAATTTTCACATTTTTTTTCATTTAATCTTTACAAAAGCATAGCAAAGTCCGATTTATTTATTTGTTTGTTTGTTTATTTATTTATGATGAGGAAGCATGACTCCAAAGAGGTCAAGACATAGGCCTAGAGTCAAATCCCAGGCAGGTGGTTTGGAGTCTGAAACTGAGCCAGGTCTACCTGATTACAACGTACAAAACCCAGGCTCCAGACGGGAAAGATTTATCACCAGAGAAGGTGGACTATGTTCTTCGGCTTCCACCCCTCTTTGCTTTCACTTCAGTCCTTAGAACTGAAATTCTCACGTTTCATTCTCTCTTTCTCTAAGCAAGCTCAGATTTCACCCCCTCTGTTAATTCTTCTACGACCTCCCTGGCGGTACTTAGCCTCTCCTCTGACCCCAACTCTTCCAGGTTCCAGAACTGACATTTATCTAGCACTGCACGTAGTAAGTCATCAGCATTTGCTGATGGCTTCTTCTACGGTGGTGTGAACTCAGAAAAGGCTGGGATGATGTCTTATTTTTTTTTAAGTTTATTTATTTATATTTTGAGAGAGAGAGAGAAAGAGAGAGAGCAGGGGAAAAGCAGAGAGAGAGAGAGAGACAGAGACAGAGACAGAGAATCCCAAGCAGGCTCCACATTGTCAGCATGGAGCCTGATGCAGGGCTTGAACTCACGAACCGTGAGATCATGACCTGCACTGAAACCAAGAGTTGGATGCTTAACCGACTCAGCCACCCAGGTGCCCCGCTATCTCTGAACTATCAGTATTCAGAAAACAGTGGATGATCCATAAATACCCAAGGAATGGGGGGATAAATTAATATAACTTCCAGAACTTCCAAATAGAAAACTGACCACAAGAACTCTAACATAACTTCCAAAATGACACCATCAGACCCAGAGCCAGGTTCTCCCAGATTTCTGGGGAGACCTGCACCTGGTAAACACACATATATCCTCCAGATCTCAGTGCAAACAAATGCTGTTCCTCCAGGGAAGACTTTTCTGACTGCCCCTCCGCCTCCAATACGAGGCCAGGCTCCTTTGTTATAAGTTCCCATAACCCTGATTTAGTCAATATAAATACTTAATTGAATTATTTCTGTTTGAAACTATCCTGCTGGTGGACTGTAGACTTCCAGTGAGCAAGGTCCTTGTTTACCTTCCCATCACCGTGTCTGGTGTATGTCCAGTCCTGTGTTCAATAAGCGTTTATTGAGTGAATGTGGCTATTAAATTTCACACCAAAAGAAGAACACAGAACGTTGCGTCAAAGCCCAGAAGAGCAGTCAGGTTGACAGACCTTGGGCTCAGGACAGACAGGTTGGAGTGAAGCAAGAGCGGCGTGCCTGCAGAGCAGTTGAGGGTGTGGGATCTGGCGTTTGCAGGAGGGCTGGTGGGGAACCCAGGGTAGCTCGGCTCCTGGAGGGCGCGGCCAAAGCACGCTGGGAGGGGATGGGAAATCCAACGGTGGGGGGCAGGTGCAAAAGGAGTCCGCTAGACGAAGTCTTTATCAGCAAAGAGACACAGCACCTTCTGAGGGGTTCTGGTGCAAATATGACAGGGTTCCAATCCCAAGGGTTATACTTACCATGTGAGCCTTGGGCTCTTACTTTTCTGGGACTCTTTCCCCTTCCTAGTGCCCGTGAATGGGATTGTTGTGAGGTTGAAATGAGAATCCACTGGGGATAGCATCCTGCTCAGGGCAGTTATGTGACCGTCTCATCTCTCTCCACACTCTTTCAACCGAGCCTTCTTTGTGCAACCATGGCTGTGGTTGGACATCTAGCCTGGCTCTCTCAAGAGCAAAAGCATCTGAGTGTGTGTCTGTGGATTGGAGCTTCCTGTCTAGAGTTTTCCCAAGCATTCCTGGAAATCTAACAAATTCCATTATTGGGGTTATTTAACATTGAACATTTAACTTGGAGTTTCCAAACCCTACTGTCTCTGCCACACGAGGATGTTAACATCTCTTTCAACTTAAAGTCACTTGCTTCTCTACACCCAACCCAACTGCTTGGATGGTTGATTCTATTTCCAACCACAGCATCCCAAATCAGATATGTTTACATTCCAAACGTTTGCTGCCCAATACAATAGGCACTACCCACATGTGACTATTAATATTTAAAGGAATGAAAATTAGATAAAATTAAATATTGAGGTCCCAAGTCTCCCCGGTCACATTTCAAGTGCTCAGGAGGCATAAGGTGGCAAGTGCCCACCATACTGGACATCACACACCTACAGCATTTCCATCATTGCAGGGAGTTCTGCCGGTCAGCGTTGTTCCGAATAAATGGATGTTCATCTCCTCATTTAAGCTCCGTGATAAAGGAGCCCTGATTGTTGAGAGCCAATCATCTCTGAATGGCAAACATAAACTCTGCTCTAGAATTCTCCTTCTGTTGACCTCTTGTCTTACTACTGCAGATTAAGGTTGAGCTTGCAATGAAATGGGCCACAGGATGTTCTGTCTTTTGCCAAGCATTGTGTGCTTGACATTGGTTTGAGAGAAGATTTGGGGTGAGATTTATATGCGTATGTTCACACACACACACACACACACACACACACATACAAGCATGCAGTTGAGGGTTTTGTCGTGGAGCCTGTCTTTAAACCTCTCGTGACAAATCCAGAATACTCTCTTCTTCTCTAAAATTAATATCTGCGGCTGATAGGAATTTTGTTGCAGAGGCAGGGCTTGGTAAAACCAGGCCTTGATTTTCTGTAACTCCACTACATCGGAAGTAACGCTTTAAAGTACTAAAAAGTATAAATATTTGTACTGTTGGCAAATGTACATCGCTCCTTCACCAAATACCCAAATGGAGAAAAAAAATAAAAGCTTCCTCTCTGTTTTGGGTCGTTAGAGCAAAGCTCTAGGAGGGGATTTATAACTACACAGTTACAAATTATGAATGTGCATTTGTTCAAGAACTACACCCTGTTGATTTGCTATTTAGTTTTTTTATTGCTGGCTTTTGCTTTGCTCTATAGGAGACCGGCTGCAGATTTGGCGGCTGCTCAGACTGAGGAATCACCAGGGACATTGTTCCTATTCAGAAATGCGCGGGGTATATCAAAGACGGAGCTTGCAAACATGTATATTAAAACCCATACATTACCCACACGATGAAAACCTGCATCCCACTCAACATGGGAGGCTTGGGGCTGAGTGTGAATCGAGGACTCTCACATTGGAAGCGGCTGAAGGAATGCTTGGCCTCCCTAATTACCTAGTTACTGTGCTTCCTAACTCTGCTCAGCAAAGTCCTCAGGGTTTCCGTAAAGGCCAGAGGAGGATGAGGGGAGGAGGGACGGCAGGGGAGACAGGGCGCTTCCCACCATGCTCTCTCTTAACACCTCTGCTTCTACGTGTTCTACATATCAGCCTTCCCAGTATCATTTCCTTTCAAAAGGATCCCTCAAACACTTGACAGTGGAAGCAAGAAGCTTTTCTGTGGGATTAAGGGGTTTAAGGAAGAGCAGGATTGGCCATAGTGCTTGTTTTCTTTCTGAACAGAAGCCTTAGAGCAATGGGTGTGGACCAGGATGCCTCAAGCCCTTCACATAGATGTTGGCTCATTTCAGCAAATGTTTGGAATTTATTTTTGTCGCAACTACTGTCAGAAGGAACATAGAGCCACGTGGTTATGCAACGGGATGGTGGGGGGCAACGTGTGACTGCGGAAGAACGAAGAGATCACGTCAAGGAAAGAGCTGTTTCCAAGAACACATGAGAACTTGACATCAGGAAATTGTGCTAGCATTGACCAGAGCAGTAAAGAGTTGAATCAGTCGTGGGGCACCTGGGTGGCTCAGTTAATTGAGCATCCAGCTCTTGAACTCGCCTCAGGTCGTGATTTCACGGTCCGTGACTCGGAGCCCTGCATCGTGCTCTGTGCTGACAGCGTGGAGTCTACTTGGGATTCTCTGTGTCCCCCTCTCTCTGCTCTTCCCTGGCTTGTGCATGCATGCTCTCTTTCTCTCTATATCAAAAATAAATACATAAACATTTAGAAAAGGAGCTGTATCAGTCACTTAGCATTAAAGGACAACCTGGTCGGCACTGCAAGAACTGGGGAAGATGCCTTATCAAAATTTCCTGAAGCAGGTAGTCTTGTCTTAATAATCTTCCCTTTTAATTTCATCAATTGTGCTGCTACAAGATCTGGTCAGCGAAAGTGTGGAGAACATATGATATTTGAGTACCACTGCAAAAAAGGGTGAAAGAAACAGGTGCCCGCACTTGCCTAGGCTCATAGCAGCTCCCCTGTCCTTAGCACAGCCAGCGTCTGTCTCTTGGGTCCACTGAGGGCAGACTGATTAAGTAGCGAATGAAGTTTAAGCTTTGCGGCCCTTGACTTGCAGGGCCTTCTTGAATGCTGGGGGTAGCTGGGAGCCATAGAGTGTTCAGGGAGGAGGGAAAGCCAGGCTGCCATCTGGAAGCATTTCTGGTAAATTGCGAAAGAAGCCACAGAAGACACTGATATTCAAGATTCCAGAACTTGGATTTACCCCAGGGATCCACTCTCCCCACATCGACACCCTCCTAGTTTCACACATTTCTTTCAAACTCCTGTCTCTCAACCTGCCTTTGCCTGCATCACTGCTGCTATTCGTGGCCCCCTGCTGGTAACCAAGGGTCAGTTTGGTATTCAGGCTGGTTCTAGAACTACAGGAGGGCCCTGAACTTGACTATCCTACCCTTAGAGGGTGTTTCACACATTTTCCCCTAGGGTGATCCCAGGACCCATGACAAGCCCGTAGGAGCTACCCTGGGTGCCTGGCAGCAGCTTATAGCTGCAGAAGGTTGTATGCAGCAGTCATTCCTCTACACCCAGCTGCCAGGATCATAGCACAAGGTGGCAGTTGGTCCTTAGCTGTACAAAACTGTCAAAAGAGGGGTGCCTGGGTGGCTCAGTCGGCTAAGCATCCAACTTCAGCTCAGGTCATGATCTCATGGTTTGTGGGTTTGGGCCCCACATTGGGCTCTATGCTGGCAGCTTGAGGCTGGAGGCAGCTTTGGATTCTGTGTCTCCCTCTCTCTTCCCCCCCTCCCCCCCGCTCATGCTCAGTCTCTCTCTCTCTCTCTCTCTCTCTGTCTCAAAAATAAATGAACATTAAAAAAAATAAAAAAAATAAACAAACATTAAAAAAAGTCAAAAGATTAGGACTTTTTTTGTAACAGTAGGTCCTGGAAAAGTTCATGGCAAATGTGATTTCTTCCAAGACTCAGGCACAGGCGGGCATGGGGTCTCAGGGTCTTTGAATCCACACGACTTGCTGACTCACCTAGAAGTCACCTGGAACAGCAGGGATGATTTGGGCCTCGATGGGTCTCAGAACTCCTCCTGTTTACCTCAGCCTGCGGAGGCATTGGGCGCACTAGAATTCTCACGTTCTCAGGAGTATGACGCACAGGACCTTGGGCTATAGACAATGGGATGGACCAAAACTCTGCAGGCCGGAGGTCAAGGCTGATGGAAGGTGTGTCTAACACTTCAGAGCTCCTAGCCCAAACTGTGCTGGGAAGCCAACAGACTGGAAAATGGACTGGAGGTACAGAGAATGCCTTCTGTGATTAGAAAAAAGAACAAAGATGCCTTCCACACGCAATTAATGAGAAGCTCAATTGCTCTTGCGATAATAATACATCTGAAAAAAAAACTGTTTCCGCAAATTATATGGTCAAACCAACATCTTAGATTTTCCCTTGTCATTTGTCTCAAATGTCAATAGATTGGTATTTTCTCCACGTACTACGTAATCACTAGGGTGAACACATACGGGGATAATACAGCAGCTTAAAAGGCAGAAGCGTTAGGTGCCAGAGCACAGCGACTCTGTTGTGCTGGAAACCCCCCAACTCCAGCGTCTGTGAGGTCTTCACCTTGGCCGGCCATGGCACCCTTAAGCCATGACACTCACACCCTCAGGTTACTGGGCAACTGCCCCTCCCTCTGACTCCACCATTGATTCTGAGGGGAGAGGACTTGCTAACAGAAAACCCTCCTCACCGGAAGGTGGGCTGCTAATTGAGAGAACTCTCTGGTACCAACGGGAGGACCTGGGGTCCAGAACACAGACCAGCTTGCTGTGGCTATCGTGACTCTCCAGTCTACTGCAAGAGTTAGTAACCTTGTGTTCCTCCAGTTTGGCAGATGGCATGGCAGCCTTGCACTATCAGGTTTGGTGTCTCACAAAGTTCATTCCTTCGCCCACTCACTCGCTGGCATTTCTAGACCGTTTATGTCATGCTAAATTCTATGCCAGGCGTAGGGTGTTGGTCCAGAACCAGATGCAACCTCTGTATTCATGGCGAGGAGACAAAGGTAACCAGTTTTGCAAATGGACGATCATGAAAGACAAGGACCATGAAGGAAAAGAACTTGGTGGTTGGAGAACATGTGAGTAATGGAGAATCCCGACCTGGTCAAAGAGGTGAGGAAGGGGCACCTGGGTGGCTCAGTTGTTTAAGTGTGTGACTCTTGATTTCGGCTCAGGTCGTGATCTCACAGTTCGTGAGTTCGAGCCCTTTATTGGGCTCCACACACTCTGCGGTGAGGAGCCTTCTTAGGATTCTTTCTCTCTCCCTCTCTCTCTGCCCCTCTTCTGCTCCCCGCCCCCCAAAATGAATAAATAAGTTTAAAACAAAAAGTGGCTAGGAAGAGGTTCCTTGGGGAGATGTCATTTTGCTGCGCTCTAAAGGCTGAGTGGACTTTGCTGAGTGTCCTGTGGCCCCGGGTGGGGGGGAGTGGGTGGGAGGGAGGGGAGAGGAGCATCCCTGGAAGCGGCAGGATGCTGTGGTAGAGGGAATGTTGCACACGTTAGGAGTTGTCAGGAGGCCAACACCCCTGGAGCACAGAGGAGGGTGAAGGGAGTAGTCCCAGGCTCTAGATGTTTGCCTTTATTCTAAGCCAGGAGAAGACACTAAGGCGAGGTCAGACATGGTCAGATTTGGGTTTTGGAAAAGATCAGTCTGGCCGTGAAGTACAACAGAATGGATAATATGGGGGCTGGGGTGGAATGAGAAGATGAAGATAATCCGCTCACCTCCTTCAAGCATAGAGTCTGCTACTCACCATCAGATTCTGGGTGTCAGAAGGGTGAAAATGTTTCTGTACTTAGGCAAACATGAGTCTCCTTAGAGAGGGCGGGGAAAAGTCACGAAAGGGAACCGTTTACATATTGCACTCCTTTCTGGATCACTGAAAAACCTCCCTCTTTAAGCTTCTCTGTCCTCCAGAACTGGCTTTTAGGGGGATTTTCAGGACAGTTTTGTAAAATACAAAGAGTGCTGGGCTAGGAGTTCAGAGACCTGAATTCCAGTCTTGGCCACTCCTTCAAGTCAATATCCCTGGCTAGTACGCGTTCCTACAATGGCTTCTGAGGATCCAGTGAGATGATATAGGAAAAAGATTGAACAAACACAAGGGCTCAGAGCACGCTGTTCCTTTCGTGAAGAGCATTATTTAAGTAGCATTTAATAAATTTTAAATATAGTTTATAAATGATTTAGTTGATAAATATTGAAGTATATACTGCTCTTTTTTGTAAAAAATTTTTTAATGTTTTTATTTATTTTTGAGAGGCAGAGAGAGACAGAGCATGAGTCAGGGAGGGGCAGAGAGAGAGAGGGAGACACAGAATCTGAAGCAGGCTCCAGGCTTTGAGCTGTCAGCCCAGAGCCCGATGCGGGGCTTGAACCCACAGACCGTGAGATCATGACCTGAGCCAAAGTTGGATGCTTCACCAACTGAGCCACCCAGCACCCCTATATATTGTTCTTCTGAATCTCTCACATAATTATAAGGACAAGAGGATCTGTAGTTTGCTAACTTAGTCAACCTTGACGTTCACATTTGTCATCAGGAGGCAGAGTGACATTGGTTAGGATGAGCACAGTGGTATTCCATTTTCTATTTCTTCTCTGGGAGTCCCCTGAAAAACGAGGACTCTTATTTTGCTGGAAGGACCTGCTACCGTAGGTTAGGAAATTCCTACCCTTTTCTTCTTGCAAAAGGTAAGCTGATATCAGGGGCTCTTGAGGCAAGAGCTCCTTTCGAATAGTGCATTATTTTCCCTGCACATTTATCTATGAGCAGTCTCCTGCCCTGATTTTGTGGGTCAGGAATTATGGCCATCCTAAGGTTCTGAACCCTCTGTACAGATGATACTTCAAAGCCAGTTCAAAGCAATCTTGTGTCCAGGAGAACGGGAGGGGGATATTCTCAGCTCATGGGTTTCCTGTACAGTCATTCCCTGCCTTGGGGAGTTTTTGCGTAACCTTTTCACACTTACAAATTGCACATGGAAAGGGAGCTTTAGTTCCACAAGATGACAGAGGCTCTACAAAATCCATTATGGAACTAGCCTCTTATTCTCAGCTAGGAAAAATAATTGCCTGACTTGTTTTCACAACCGCATGCTATCTCAATCTATCCTTGTTTTAAGAAACAACCTGGACAACACAGGCTTGGGAAGGAAAGTTCACTTAATTGAATTGAAAAGGAAACACGGCTTGAGTCCTTTATGATTCTATCCCTATCCTTTAGCACCTGCTTGGTTCTGCCTCCCCAAGTGATAATTAAACATGAGAAATTGGCTGTGTGATCTCAGGCAACAGCTTTTAAAGAGGGTCTGGATCTAAAGAAAGGCAGCAGTCCTGTGTGGGGGTGTCTCACGTCTGGTGCCTCCTCATCCAGGTAGCTTGGGGTTGGTAGATGCCTTCAGAAGGGACAAATGGCCAACTGGTTTGCCGGTTCTGTTGGGATGCCTTTACTTTGGGCCTTCTTTCTGAATAGGCTACCATATAATGCTTTTATTTTCTTAATTCTATTATGCGGCTGGAGGGAAGTTGTTCACAACGTACTAAGAGCTGTTTATGTTCATCAGAATGTATCCTCATTATGAAGCCTCTACTTAAGCTGCCCAGAAAAGGGCCACATGGGTCAAGGGAAGTAAGGGAGATTAGATTTCAGTCCAAATCACCCCAGCGGTGTCCAGCATTGGTTGGATGTTTGGCTTTGCCCCTCTGCATTCTGTGAACGCTCCTTTTCAGTGGAGACGGTGACGAAGGCCATTCCCAGAAGGAGGAGGGCTACTCTTTCAGTTAAGGCTGCGCAAGTGATGGGATCTCCTTATTGGAAGTCCTTTGTCAGGTGCTGTCATTGAATTCCGTATGATCGCTACCCATTTAATATCCAGGCAATGGAGATTTGGCAATAGAAGAGGTAGAGTCCTTGCTCCGAAAATGTCTTTAAAATTATCCTGTGTTACATATCGATGTGGTTTTTTTCATTCACAAAGCTCTTTGTCATACATGATCTCATTTCATTCTCAAACTATTAAGCAAGCCAAATAGGGATTCTTATTTTCATTTTTAAGAGAAAGAAACAGAGAGTTTCAGGGACTTGCTCAGTGTCGCACAGTTGGGATTGGAACCCAAGGCCTTTGTCTCTACAATAGCCCGTCTACTCTCCACACCATCTAGAAGTCAGAAATGGGTTGGGCTTTCCCTGAGCAGCCTGTGAGTTTATTGAGTAGACCCTGAAAGCATGGCTGCAGGAACAGACCATGCTTATCAGCAAATCTGATAGCAGAAGACGGCATCTGTGTTTTTGTAGGGAGAACCCCTTGGTAAAAATTGCTGCTGGAAGTGATATAATCCTATTATGTACAGTAGTTGCCTTCAGTTTCTTAAAGAATTTATGGTGGCCCTGTTGCACCACTTATGCCTAAACCAGCAGCCTGGCCACATCTTATTCCCCTCCTCCCTGACCCCTGGGATTGAGGCCATCAGAAGTGAAAAGGGAGTCCTGGGATCAAGTTGGCAAGAGATCATTAGGAACACGAAGTGTGGGTCTTCACCAGCGACTCCAAACCCAAATGTGAAGGCTGGAGGGTAAAGTCAGCAGACGACATACTCCATGCGGGGCGGAGGGCGAGCTGGACAATGCGTGTTTGTAAAAGGGCATCCGGTGCCCAGCATCAGCTGACAGTTGCCATGCTTCTAATCAGGCCTGAGGTTGTCAGATCTTGAGGTGTTTTTCTAAGAGACTCTGCACATCTAGAATTTTAGGCTAATTCTCCTGATTCGATTGTGAAATATTAATGGCCAATTCAAGTATTTTTAAACTTACGTGGGTCAAAAAACAAACAGAATCAGTCCTGTAATTCTCTCCTGCAACCTCTTCTCTTGGTATTTGTAAGTAAATAATTTTTTAGAAGAAATGCACCGGGCCATAAACATGTGGTTAGAAGCGTTTTTATTACCAGCAGTGTCCTATATCTTGTCCACGTTTGTGAGAAAGACAGCCTTTTGGAAGCAGGGTGTATACAGAGCCTCCACATTAGCCCTTTCAGGCGGGATCTGTTTGAATATCCACCTTTCTACTTTTGCACAACAGTTTTTGCATCTCCTCACATCCATCACCTGGTGGATGAGGCCTTCACGCAAAGGTTTCCCACGGCACCCATAGCCAGCAGGCTGGGGCTGGGGTTATGTGTAGATCCCTGCTCAGTAGCTAACACCACATTTTTCCTTCCCATTCAAGAAAGCATATTGGGGTCTAAATAAGTCAGAATGCTAAAAATATACAAACGCCTTCCATCGACCTTAATTAATTTTTTAAAGAGAAAATTCATCACGAACAATATTCTACCTATCATGGTTCACTTGGGACACAGCTCACAAATTTCAGGATAACATGGTTAAGAGATGTTTTAAAAAATAAAAATAAATAAGAAATATTGCTAAGCTTCTCAGTAGACCACATGGTCAATTGGGTTGACTTGCCCAACTCATTCGCCTTTAGGGTATCAGTTACAAGGATCATAGAAAGGTCACCAGAGACACTTGGACTCTTGAGGAAAGATAAAGGACACAAAAGACCATGTTCTCCAAAGTAATCAGTGAGTCTGAACCAAGCCTTCCCGCCTCCTTAACTGGCAACAGGGAGTCAGTCCCCCCTTGAGCTGCTATTTGGATAATGTCAAGTCAAGTCCTGGTCACCAGTGTAGACCAAGAAATAAAGCACTTCCATGCTATTCATATTCTTTGCTCCATGAATTGATCCAGAAGATGCAGAAGCTAACACTAGAGTTTTCCCTGTTACCTCCCACTTTGGAGTGATCTGTTTCCTTTCCACTGCATTAGAAAACGAAAAGTCAAGAGGCGGGAATAGAAACCGGATTCAAGAAAGAAGAGAGAGTCAAAGAGGTGACTGGCAATCTGATATAGTATGCCTCCTGGGGGAAAGGTGTCTGGATCTTAAAGGCAGATTATGACAAAATGAGAGCAGAAGCAAGTCTATTTTTTTTCTAGGTCGCCACAGGGAACCAATCTAACCTATTTACAAGGGTCTCAGGGGAACTCTGTTTAGATAGCTATTTTGTCACCATCCTTTTCGTCATCTTCCATGATCACTTTGGGTCTCTCGTCCCTGAGCAGTGTCATACCTGCAAAACAAAGCACCAATCTGCAATTAAGTGCCTCTGATTAAAATATTAGACAACCTTACAGCGTAGACACAGCACACAGGAGCATGACAACCCAAAAGCCCTTTAGCATCTGCAGAGCTAAGTGCTGAAGGTGCCAACAGAAAGAGGGAGCCGGGTGACCTTATTTGGCCTTCCCAGAGGAGCTGTGACTCAGGCAGGACACCGCTCTGGTTACCAGGAGACACTAACCTGGGAGTCAGAGGCAACTTTTACCCCCGTGTCTGTGTTCTGCATTTAAGTTCACAGCACAGTTGGATGAAAAGCAAACAGGTTTTGGAGTCCAACTGCTTCGGACCTCTCATTCTGTCACTCACTCGATCTGTGTTGGGCCCGTGAACACTTTCACACCTGAATTTTCTTGGGTGTCAAATGAGCACACTTGTTACTGATGTGAAGGGCTATTGTGCCCATTGAACAAGAAGCTCGTCCAGTGCTGAGCACAGCACCATGCCTGTGAGCAGCTGAGTCCGCTTCTCCCTTCCTTTTATTTTATACCTTTTTGTTTCATTTGTAAACTTTATTTATTTCGAGAGGGAGAAAGAGCATGAGCAGGGGAGGGGCAGAGAGAATAGGAGAGAGAGAATCCCAAGCGGGCTCCGCACTGTCAGCACACAGCCCGATGCGGGGCTTGAACTCACAAACAGTGAGATCATGGCTTGGGCCGGAACCAGCAGTCAGATACGTAACCGGCTGAGCCACCCGGGCGCCCCATCCCTTCCTTTTACACTTGCTAGTTCACTTCTTTGCAAAGAACTGGTCAGCAGCATAAAGTCAAAGTCAACTACATTTTAACATCTAGGGGAAATATTGAGCAGAGGCTCTGAACATGCCATTTCTGTGTGTCAGTGCTGGTAGGCGCTAAACTTTATGTGGTTCAGAGCAAAATGAGAAACTCAAGAACGGGCAGTGAGTTTTTGTAAAGTTCTGTGACTACCATTTAAAAAAATTGTTCTTTATTTTGAGGTGACTCTTTTTCTCCTTTTGGGTATTAAAATATCCTTTCTTTTATGAAATTTTAGGCATGTCAGGTGGTTAGTTTTTTAGCATCTTACTAGGCAGAATCCAAAGTTGGTATCCCTATGTTGGGCTCCAATATATTTTCTTTTTCAAGAGTTTACTGATCGTTGAAATTCAGAAGCCTAAGCATGATTTTCTGGACTGATCAGACCAGTTAAGACCATCCAAGGAGATCTGGGTGGGTCTGCTCATCCTGTGAATTGTGAAGTAGGGTCATTTTAATAAAAACATAAAGGAGGGTATGATTCAAGGCCAGTCCTCCGTGATTTCTGTCATCTCATCCCAGCCAACCACAGTGCCTTGCCCCACTCCCACCTTCTCATAATTAGAATCCTTTCGGTTCATTAAGCATTTCATAAAGATCTAAACATGAGGGTAGAAAGCTGTGCACCACAAGAGGCCTTTCTACAACACTGGACTCCATTCAACAGCGGCAAATTAATGAAAACTATGTGTTGATCTTAATGACTATTCATTTGATTCAGTTCCTAGTTTGTTCATATGGGTTCTTTACCAATTAGCTGATATTTATTGGAGGAGAAAAACAATTTCAGAAGTCTGGTTGAAAATGAGGATTTTGCATAAATCACTTAGGAAACACAGTGGGAGATATTTTCTCTTATACCCGCTGCAAAGAGGTTTGGATTTTTACTTGGAATTAAGGCTATCATGGTAGGAGAACATACAGTTAACTATGCTAATCCCCCAAACTTTCCATCTTAATTTCCTTGATATCTTTTCACATCAAGCCAAATTTGAGTTGATTCAAAATGGACAAGAGCGTTTAAATTCCCAGATCCCAGTCAACTTTCTGATTATTTGGGGTATCCTTGAAACCTAGTTGTACAAGCATCTGGGCAGGAAAAAAAAAGTCTTGGGATTCCAGGGAAAGGAGGAGCCTGTGTAACCATCAAGGTCAGCCCTTCCCAAACTAGGCTAGGCTTTCCACAGGGACACAGGAGATAATTTCAAGTGGAAAGTGAACTAGCATTTATATTAATATAGTTAAGCCTTAAAATAATGTCTTACAATGAAAAATACATATTGTGGCTCATCGAAATCTTGATTTCATGGCTATCATTGTTTAGGATGAGCCTTAAATCAGTAACATCTATGTCATCACTGCATTCTGCTTGATGTTTCATATTGTCAGCTTTGTTCATTTGATGATGAATGAGGTTTGATAAACACTGGTCTGTGATTTAACCCAGTCCTGAGCCTACGTTCTCCCATGGGAAACAGAGGTATGTTATTGAAGAAATGTACTCTAGAGCCAGAAAGCTTTGTCCTGGTGGTCACTGAACTTTGAGCAAATCATTTAACCTGTCTGAGCCTCAGTTTATTCATTTGCAAAACTGGAGAAAAAAATCATATCTCCCTCAGGGGGTGACATTGCCAGGTAGATTTAGACCAACATTCTTTTATGCTTCAAGCACACTTTTACGTGAACCTCCATTAAAGCACTTTTCACATTGTAGGAATCATTGGACAATACATCCATCACCCCTACCCCCTACTGAACTCTCGGGTTCTTTTTTTTTCTTTAAATTTAATTTATTTATTTTGAGAGGGTGGAGAGGGGCGGAGATAGAGGGAAACGAACCATGAGATTGTGACCTGAGCTGAAATCGAGTCAGACGCTTAACCAACTAAGCCTGCCTGGCCAAGAACTGTGAGGTTCTTAAAGGATATCCTAGCATCTAGCAGGGGACTTGGGATACAGTAGGGACTTAGAAAATATCAGTTCCTACCTTTCCATTCTCTGTGTAGGAGAGTTTAAGGAACTTGCCTGTTAGAAACTCGTATGTTTTTAAGGCCAAAGCTGTCAGTCCAAGGTCTCTAAAGGCCAACCAATTAGCCTTGCAACAAGCTGTTTTAGGCCATGATTCCACTCAGAGCTGGTCACCTGCATTATAGATGTATGCCTCTAATTCAAGGAAGCCAGGGCTGAGATGCCACCTGTCCTGGCAAACCACACCAGAGAGAATACTATTCCCAGAAAAACAGAAGAGGTGTCACTTTCAAAGGACATATCAGTCTCCTTTCTACAAGCACATTAGTGAGCTTTGATCTCCAAATATTTACAGCTCGTGGGCCAATTTTCCAAGCGACTTCTCTTCAATGCTTCCAGCCTCGTTATTCTTTACTTTCCTGGTTCCTTTTGCCACAAACCTTAGCTAAAGACTTCTTTTTCTTTTAAGCAGGTCTCGGCTATTAAGATCTTACTAATCACAGTCCTATGCACCCTGCCATGCAGTCACCAAGATGGGGGGCTCTGGCAAATGTGGGCCAAGTTGGGAACAGACCTGGGTTGGCAAGGAAGTCAGAGATGACTCCTCACTAAGGAGTTGTCTGGCAGTTGGAACCCATCAAATAAGCTCATTAACCTAGGGGAATGAAGGCAGTTAGCAAGAGATTTAGAAGAGAGAGATAATCCTTGTCCGGTCTTCACTTGCCAAGGGCTAATGAGAGGAGATGTCTCCAGAGTGCATTTGTCTGTGAGTTCCTCTCAACACCCTTATTAGAACCAATATGAGTCTCTCTGAACATCTGCCGAAGGCTGTATCCTTATCAGCTTAACTAGCATTTCGATTACTGCCAAATCTTTAGATACTAAAAGGCTCTTCAAAAATAAAGTGCTTCAGCTAATATGCTAATAAAAGCTAGAATCATAGAACACTATCTATAATTGCAAATACAACACAGAGATTTGCTGATCCTAGGAATTCCATAATGTGTGTAGAGTCCGTGGATATACAGCCTCTCTTTCCAGCTCTGTGTACTTTGCCCTGTTTGATAAACACTTTTTAAAAATTCAGCTTGGAAGCTCTCTCCTAAGATGTAGATATTGGGATGTAGGCAGCATCCATTGCTTAAATAAACAGGGCTTAACATTTTAGGAAGTCCTTTGAATCAGTAGATTTATATGGAGAGGTAAAAACACTTGCAGCTAGGAAAATTCTCACTTGTAGAAATGGTTTGAATAATCTCAAGGAATATAAGATTGAAGAGAATGGAGGGGAACTCACATTTATTGAGGACTTTGAACAATCCAGGATCTGTGCTAAGTGCTTTATATACTTTATTTAATTTTGTTAACAATCCTGGGAAACAGATTTTTATGGTCCTCCATTCAGAAATGCATGAAATGAAGGAGGCTTTTTTGTTTGTGCTGGTTGCCCAGGCTCACAAAGCTAGGATGAGCAGAACCAGAGATCAAACTTAGTCCTTTCTGATCACAAAGCCCATGTTCAATGCCTCTGCTAAGGTGACTCTATGCCCATAAATATTTTGTTCCTCGATCAAGTCTTCCCCTAGAAGAACTTCAATAAAAACAAATACAGGAATGGGTAAAGAAATAAAATCTCCTAATAGAGAACTTGGAACTGCCAAGAATTGTAATTGGCAAATAGAATATCAAATCAACAGATCCTCATTGAGCACTGCTGTATAGAAGGGACTTGGCTAGACAGCAAGGTCAATACCAGCAACATAGAGCAATCACAGGCCAGTTCTCATGAATTCATCAAATTTAAGTCAATTTAAAGAAGAGCTACAAAAATAGCAGCAAGAACGATGAAAACTATACTGAAAGATGACAGTCTCAGTTTGCATGCCCATCTACTACAGAGTTAGTTACGGATAGAAAAGATTCATTTTGGACTTGGAGGGGTCTGTTAGCAGAGACTTTGGTTGAGTCTTGAAAGGTGACTAGAACTGGGATAGAGGCAGAGCTTGGGGGAAATGTGTGATGGATTGGAGGTTCATTGCAGGCATATGAGAACACGTTTGAGGCAGTTCAGAACCTGTCACTTGGTCCTTGGTCCATTTCTTCAGAGAAATGCCTCCTCAATGCTCCATGCGTCCTTGCCTGGCTCTGCTCCACAGAGATCAGTGGCCTTGTCTGTATCCCTGACTGCCTATTTATGATGTCTTCTTCTGAGGTGTCTTTCAATTTTTTATTACATAAAATAATGGGGAAACATAGTTCTATAGCAACAAAATCTCATCTCCTCCCTAAGGGTCCCTTCTGGATTGCCACAGAGCTGAAAGTCCCAACTATCCACCCCAGTACGACATAAGGCAGACCTGGATTAGAGCCCCAGCTCTGCTGCGTCACTGCATTGGATCTTGAGCATAATTTGATCCATTTATCTGTCCTCCTAATCATCCCATCTCAATCCAACCAATCAACCAAGCAGCTACCTCTCCGTCAATGTCATCCACAGAAGACTTGAAGTTACATACATTCTCTTTCAGCTCTTTTATGTGAAGGGACCTAATAGCTCCTTTCTTGTGTTAGCTGATTTAAACAAAATCCACAAACATACCGAACTCAGTACCTAACATTTAGTAGAGTCTCAATGAACATTAGTACATTTTCTTCTCTGCCACCCCCTCCAAATATCTATGTAAAACACACACTCACACATGTGACTCACTCAGTCACATGTATAAGACTCGCTCAGTCTTATAACCTAATCGTGAATGTATACGTCTTTTTCCCCAACCTGCACTTAACATTCTCAGGGACAAGACTACACTTCATACATTAGCTGCCTTATATAGCCTGGGGTGGTGTACATAGTTCAGCAAGACTTTTTGGTTTGATTTGACACATATGAAGGTGACTATCATTATTTCTGAATCTCCCTTTCTCTCCCTCTCCCTCTCTCTTTCTCTTGTTTTAAAGATTTGGTCAGTATATCCAGGCGTCTTGGGAGAATCCGCTATCAGTCATAGGATGCATGGTTCATGGAAGACTAGGGAGGGGGATATTTCTACTCTTTTCAAGGACCCACTGACATTTCTATTTCATTGGCTCAGTGAACTTGACCAGCCCTGCTGAAGCACGAGTAATGCTCTGAACCTCCCCCGGCTCCAACTCAGCCCTGGGGGAGCTGCCGGGGAAGGAAAACGTGAAAGGCAGCCATACACGCTCCTCTTCCCCAGAGCACTGCTGTGTGACACAGACTGCTGGGCCAGGACAAAGGCCATGCCCGTGGCAGTTCCAGATGGTAAGGCTCTTGACCTGTTCCCATCACCCCCTGCAAATGCCTTGCACCAGCTCTTTTACCTGCTGCAAAGGGGGACACGTGCAGGGCAGGTGTGTCTTTTCTCCTTGGTTTTTTCTGTTCCAGGTCAGTGTTATGAACAGCTGGACTCATTTTGCCCTTTGGATGTCTCTCTTGAACATCGTATCTTTGAATGAAATGTTCTGAAAGCACACCTGCATGGTTTGGGGAACAAATGGGGAAACAGGGTCAAACACATATATCCTACTACGTAAGGACTATGCCTTCATATTTGCACATATACCTAGTGATGGTAGTCAATATATCTTTTCAAACTTATTTTAAACAATCGTTTCAATATTAAGAATTAGTCTCTATTGAGGCAACACTAGCGAACATCCTCTAAGTAAAGGGTTTTACGTGCCTGATTTTATGTTAGCCTCAGAAAGCACTGAGGAATTTAGTATTACCACCACCGTCACACGTCTGAGGAAAACGAGGCACCGAAATGTACCCACGGCAGCCCAGCTCCCAGGGGTCAGGGCCAGGAATTGAGCCCAGGTTTGCCTGCCTCCCAGGGCCATCCTGGCTAGAGCAATGCATCATTTGTTGTTCTGCAGGCCACATGCTTCACTCTTCAGTGTCTTGCCTGCCTTCTCACCTCTCCCACATGTGAAATTTCTCTCCATCATTTAAAGGCTCTCTGAAAGCGGCCTCTTCTAGGGAACTTTCCACAACCCCTTGCCCAGGCTGAGCTCCTGGAGTCTTTATGTAAGGACCTCATCACTTACATAAAGCAATTATTTTACTTTTACATAAGTAAACAACTTTTACATAAAGTTGTTATTTCTTCCTGCATATTTCAGCTATTTAGGTGCTTCTGTTTTGTCTTGTAAAACCGAAAGTTCCTTCCCAGGAAGCTCTGGCTTCTATTTGTTTTGTAGCCCTCCAAGTGGGTCATGAGTGGAAAGAACACTAAATACATGACCCAGAGGGAAGGAGAAAAGGAAAGAAGACCAAACAAAACTGTTGGGAAACAGTATCACACCTCACACACAAGGTTGTTAGAGAGACACGTTAGCAACGTGTTCGTCAAACCATTTTGCTTTTTCCTGGGCACACAGAGAGTCTACACTTCTCAGCCTCCCTTGCATTCGGGTGAAGTTTGGGACTGAAGGACGCGAGGTGTGCCCCTTTTGGGCCTGCCAGTCTCGCCCTCTGTTCTGCACCCCTCCCCACTTCATCCCTGGGCCTGCTGGATGCTGAGGCTCACGGTGACTTTGAAAGCCATGTGCTGGTGACGTGCAAACTGCCACCGGCCAGAATCCTGGAATTACTGTTTGGAGCAGAACCTGCTTTTGCAACTTGCACTATTGATGAGTGAGAAAAAAAAAAAAATCCCAAAACTTGTGCCATTAACATTTTGTAATTCATTTGTTATAGCAGCTGGCCATATTGTCATGAAGACAGATGTAGGGATAGTACCAGTGATTTAAAAACACCCAAGTATTTAAGGAAACGTCGTAAGACCAATGTGATCTACGGCAGCGGTTCCCTTTTACAGATGTGCGAACTGAACTCGTTGTCCCTTACCTGGTATGAAAGGTGGGATGTGCAATGCCGGTGTATCTTTTCTTCTTGGTTTCTTTTGGTCTGACTCAACATTCAGGGCAACCTGCACATTTTTTCCCTTTCTGGGCTTCTTTTTGAGATCACAGTCCTTAATGAACTGGTCTGAAAGGTCATCTGATATTGAGGGGATGCAAAATAAAGAAGAATGCGATGTGAATAAGGGTTGCTCACAAACTGGTTGATTTCCAATCACTTGCAGGAGCCATTTGGTCTGAAAAGGAAAATTATTTATATATTTTGGCCCAGTCTACATCAAACTTTGGGAGCCTTGCACAAATACACAGTAAAACAGAAAACTGGAATATTCTACAAAACGCCAAAGGGGATGGATAATCAAAGCAAAAGAGAACTTTAAAATATAATTAGGCAAGCCACAGAGTGGGTGTGAGTTAAATTTCTGATGGGAGGACAGGTTCTCTGTGCGAAATGCTCTTTCTTAACTTCTTTTCCTCAAGGCTTGCTCTCTTGAAGACTCCACGGGCCAGGATGGAGCCAGGCATGCTCTTCAGTTTTGTAGTAAAGTTCTCTGCAAATTCCTCACCCACCTCCATTTCTGTGGCCAGGTGGTCACCCGGATGATTCACACTTGCCTTCAGCATTGGTGTCTTGGTTCACCGCACACTGGCATTGCAATTCTCCCATTTGCCCATCTCAACCCCAGGTCCTCCTGCCCTCTTACTCAGCTTTTTACCTTTCTCAGTGCCCGGAGCTTGTGAGGCTCTGCATCACATCCATCAGATGCCAGGGTACACAATTAATCTAGTCTGATCACTCCTTGCCCATTATTTTCTTTGCTCCATCTGACTCCTCAATGTTTTTGTTGATGGTGCACTCCTCTGAGCTTCTCTGTCATTGTTCTAGCACCTGTTTATTCTATAATGGTTTCTCTCCTGCTCTAGAAAGAGGCTTCATGGAAATTAAGGATTATGTCCTTTTAATAATTTTATTCTTAGTTGCCTCTCCCTCCAATAAATGCATGTTGAATGGATAAGTGATGTTGGACTGATCCCAGTTCAATTGCTGACTCTGTCCCCTGTTAGTTCTGAGAATTTGGCCCTCAATTTCTAGGAACTTTGATATCGTCTCAAATTTTTAAATGGGGATAATATTAAATCGGTGTGTGTGTGTGTGTGTGTGACAAACAGAGAGAGAAGACTACATTTGTTAATGTTGGTAAAGCAGTTGTTACATTTGATATATCTCAAATCCTCAAAAAAAATTGACTCTGGCCATTGCTCACTCCCTGACACCTTCTATAAGATCCAAAGAAAGCCCACCTCCCCACCCCATCTCTGTAAGTCTTTCCCAGTCTTGGGTATCCTTTCTCGGCTTCTGGGTAGCTGCAGGAGTTTTGCTCATGTAACACCTTTTCTGCATATATCTTCTCTGCCGTCTTTGATGACAGGTATCTTGTGTTTTTATCTCCTTACAGCAATTAATAAATATTTGTCAGATGTATGCTTGAATGAATGAACTCAAACATGTTATATATAAGGAGATAGTCTGTTAGGGTTCAAAGAAGCCATAGACAGTGAAGAAATTCACTATGACCTGGATACAGTCCGGTTACCTCTACGGCTGTGAATGAATTTGGGGAAATTCAGGTATTAATTGGATATGTTCAGCCCCTTCCTCTTTTCCCTCTTCCTTTTATTCTCCTTCCTTCCTTCCTTTTTTCTTTCCTCCCTTCTTTTTCTCTCTGTTTCTCTTTTATGAAAATATTCAGGTCAATGTCTTCAAAACACTGGGGGTTAAATGTGTCAAACCTGTTCACTTCAGTTTTGTGGGTCTAGATATAACCTGTGTCATTCATTCATGCATTTATTCAACAAACGTTGATCAAGTTCCTACTCTATGTCAGGTCTTGAGCAAGATTCTAGGGCTAAAAAGACAAGTAAGAAATGGTCCTTGTTTTCAAGTTGCTGTGATCTATTGGGCTTTATGTCTGGATGGGGTCCTTTGTTTTAGAAAATTCAATATGCACGAGAAACCTACCAGGAGAAATACTTAGTAACCATACATTATTATGCCTGCATCATCCAAAGATCACAGTATATAACCAAAAAATCAAATAGCGTCATTCCCTTCAGCCATATTTAATAGTAATACATGTTTCCTTTCACCTAAAGGATTTGAAAAATTCCATCCAATCATTTCAATTTAGTAAATATTTATTGAGATCATATTATATGTAAGGCATTGCACTATTTGCTTTTAGGTTTACATATACAAAAAAAAAGAGGCGAGTGGGGAACTTTCCCGAGTACTGCTTATGTACGAGATAATTCCACATCCTTCTAGTGTGTGGGAATGACCAACACCTTCTCTGACTAATCAATGCCTGTGTCTTACCGGTTGTTAAATATTCATATCGTATCCCAAACACATTCTTTCATGTAGTCCTTACACCAAGCCCACAAGGAAGGCGTGCTATTATCTCCAATTTGCAGACGAGGAAACTGAAGTTGGGAAGGCCAGATGAAAAACTAAAGGTTACATTCCTGGCATGTTATGGCACCAAGCGTAAGCCGAGGTTCTTGGGACTATGTTTCATAAGGACTGAAATTACCGTTTTAAAAATTTGCTGCCACATAGCACAGTTAACTCCCCCCCCCCCCCATATCATACATACCATAGGCATTTGTTGAATGAATGAATGTTGGTCGGAATGGGTGCTGCCCAGCGGTAGGGCCTCTGGAAGTACAGGCTGGATGTCGACCAGTCATGGGTCACCATTCAACCCCAGGATACAACTCAGTGCACAGTACAGAGAGCAAGACATTTGCTTCAATTTGGACTTTTACTTCCATTGCACTTTTTCCTACTTTTGGAGAAATCCTGAACATAAACTATCTTGATGGCAAATGGGGAGAGGGGAGAGGAGGGGGGACTCATAACCAGGCGAGACATAAACAAAGGCTATGAATATGCAAAAGGCCCATCCATCAAAAGTCTGAGTGTCTCATTTTTAGAAATGGGTAGAGGCAGAAATGTTTCTGGTATTTTCATTACAAAGGTTATGCAAAAAGTCAGTTCTGGAAAGGAAACAGATTGACAATAAAGCCGAAAAAGGCTATTTAAAATTCTGTCTTGATAGGCAAAGAGAGATATTTGAAATATTTTATTGCACTGCACATGGGGTGTAAGTGTGCCGGCAAATACTGGAAAGCGGGTCTCCTGCCACATTCCATTTATTGCCTCAGAAATGCTCTGTCTGGGACTCTGTCAGACCCAGAAAAGAGGACAATGCCTTTTCTCTCTTTCTGTAACTCTAATGAACTTCTCTCCAGTGCTTCAGCTAATATTTACATGGCAGACCCCACAGAGCCATGGCTATTTGCCTTTCCAGCTGGTGTTGGCTGTCACCAGAAGGTACGAAGGATCAGGTTTCAGGGGGCCTCCCGCTGACTTGCCGAATGGCGAGAGGATGGCAGAGACACCTCCTTTCTGACTCTCACTACTGACATGCACGCTGCAGCATTTACCTAAGTGCTCACGATGAGGGTCTAGCTTGTCCAGCCTGTCTTCTGAGAGCTCCAGTGGCTGCATTTGCTCAGTGGACATCATCGAAGGAGGTATATCTTCTCCAGCACTGCAGAAGTATAAGAAACAAGACCATAAGTGTGTCTTCTGTTCATTTGTTCACTTATTAAATAAGTGTATTTATTGAGCACTTACTACGTTCTCAATTCAATCCTATTTTTTCAAGTCTGTTTCTTATGCTTAACTACTAGAAGCTCTAACTTAAGATTTAAGGCAAAATAGGGGCTCCTGGGTGCCTCAGTCAGTTATGCCTCCAACTCTGCATTTTGGCTCAGGTCATGATCTCTCGATCAGATATCGAGCCTTGTATCAGGCTCCATGCTGACAGCGCAGAGCCTGCTTGGGACTCTCTCTCTGCCCCTTCCCTGCTTGTATGCATGTGCGTGAATGTACGTTCTTTCTCTCTTTCTCTCAAAATAAATAAACATGAAAAAAGATTTAAGTCAAAATAAATGAAACACACACATACATGGATATAACTGCCATTCATCAAACGTTCAATATTTATTCCTCTTTCAGAAGCACTGTGGGAGTTTCTGAGTGAACACTTGTCAATTCTGAATTAGAAATGAGTTAGCTGAGACTTACAGAAATCTTGATTAAATCTTGTCTATATATTCTGTTGAGTTCTGCAAAGTAGGATTATGTCTACTTCATAGATGAAGAAAGCAAGAATCAGAAACCATAATTTCTTGAGTTATGCAATTATTAAGTAGCCAAGATCCAATTATTAAATAGCCTGGGTCCAAACCCAGTCCTGAAGATTTCCATTAGATACCCAAGACTCTTAAAACAGTGATTCCTTTGAACCCAAATTGAATCAGCCTTCTGGTTTTCTATCATGACATACTACAAAGTATAGCATGTAATGTATAAATGTATAGTATAAAGTAATTATAAGGTAATAAGGTTTTTTCCCTGCCCGTATTATAAGGTGGTAAGAAAAAAAATCTAGGTCTTGAAACGGATCTTTATTATTTTCTCCCTAGAGATTTCTGACATTAAAGCAAGTCTGTTTCCCCCTCCCCCTCCCCCATTTTCTTAGACCACAAACCCACTGAACTTTCAGAGCTATTAGTTGTAGTCATTCTCCAGGAGTGGAAATCCAGAATGGACATATGTCAAGTCTGAATGAGAAATGCATTACTTGAGATTTATAGAATCTGCCTTGATTCCATTTCTTTCTGAAAATTTATTTCTCACGTTCTATCATAACAAGAATACTTACAGACAAAAAAGATTAAAATGGCCCAAACCGATCCTCTGTTCTTGAGATTCCTGGATCACTGGCATGCAGACGAACACAGAGACCAGTTGTGTTAACATTTCAAGCTCATAGAATTAGTTCAACTCAGTTGTCTTCTGAGGAATAAGCCAGTTTTCTCCGGGAAGGCTGGAGGGCCTCTCCCCCTACAAGCTGAGATCATTGCATGGCAGATGGAGCTATTAACGGATTACTTGAACCCGGCTTTTAGTGTCATTCTGAGCAGACTGACTGTACTGAGTGACTTTAGCAGAAATCAATTCAGACCATTGTTTTAATGTTTGTATAAAGACTGCCAACTCCCTGGGACCATAAGGAAGTATGCTGTTAACTTGGGTGGTTACCGCCCACCTGCTCAAGTAGAGAGGAAAGCTATTGGACCATCAGTCGGGATGAGTGGGCTCAGTGCTGAGGTCTCGAGGGAAAGTTACAGCCTCAGATACGGCCTGTGCGCCTTAACCAATCCAATCTTACTTCACTCTGGGCAGAAAGTCACAGGCCCCGTCATTGACTTGATGCTGACAATCACCCCATTGAGGATCTAGTCCAGTGTTCATTTAGAAGGAGAACTGAGGCTTGAAGAGGTTGAAGGGACCTATCATTCGTTACACACTTAGCGTCAGAGCCGTCATTTGACCCTAGGCTCCTACTCTCTGTTCTAGGTCTTATCTGGCAATGGTCCCCCTCTCCTTCTCTCCAGCCAGAGTAAGCTTTCTTTTCTTTGTACTTGAATCATGTGACTGCTCCTGTGTGCTCAATAGCTGGTTATTTAACTCGAATCTGAGCTTTCAAGTTCAAATGGATCTAGGTTGAATCTCAGCTCTTCCAAAAGAGGTATGACTTTGATTCAGTGGCTAAATCTTAATGAAGTAGTGGGGTAAATGGAGCCCAAGTAACCATGTCATCATTTTTTCCCCTTTTTTCTACAAGCTACGGCTGCTATGATAGAATTAGCAAAGGCTAGCCTCTTTGTGGTGCACTGAGGGATGGGCCCCCGGGGTCACAGGTCCCTCTCTGTCCCCCTATCCCATTCTTACCCTCACTTTTCTTACCTGTAAAATAGAGGAAATAGTATCTACTTCATAGAGTTACTATAAAGGTTAAATGGAATAGCTCCCTGCTTTGCACATCGCAGGTACTGAGTGAATGGTAGTCACTTTTATGTACTATCTGTACCATACCGGATGACTAGCTAATGAAGTCCAGCTTATTTAGCTAAAAAATTATCAAACCTTTCATTTTCATCTAGATGCTGAACCATGGGCGGGCTAGCCTTCATCTATCTGAACAAAACGGCTTTCACGGTACTGGATGTGTGAGAGAGAAGCCTTCCCTTAGCAGGTGAATTGTCCAAGTGTTGGAAGTCCCTGGACAAGGTGAGGGCACCTGCTTCTTCCCCAAGATAGTACCTCGTGTCTGTAGGGGAAGCAACACTATTTTATTCATTCATTTATTTATTTACTTACTTTAAACTTTAAACTTTTTTTTTTTTTAAGAGAGAGAGAGAGAGAGTGCTAGCAGGGAGGGGCAGAAAGAAAAAGAGAGGGAGAGAGAAAGAGAGAGAGAGAATCCCAAGCAGGCTCCATGCCCAGCATGAGCGACTGAGTCACCCAGGCACCCCAGAAACACTGTTTTAAACCAGTGTGATTGCAAGCATGCAGTGCTGGGCCGGGCCGGCAAGCTTCTGTTTGCTATGGGGCTGAAAGATGGTTTTCAGATTTGGGGTTTTATGTCACATCAATAGCCTCTGCTGGGCAGGGTTGAGTTTTGCCCAGGGGATTAGAGGATACTGCTATCACGGATGATGTCATTAAGATCTTTTTGGCAGAAAACCTTCACACAAAGAAAGGAACAAGTACTCGAGGAGAGAAAAGTTTGGTTTAGCATCACCTTCTTGGTAACTGTCATTTTACCTGTCTGTTGAATGTTAGTATAAGATGACCCCCTCTCCCTACTCACTCGTCATTTCCCTCCCGGTGAGTAAGGAGTGCTCTGTGTGACTGAGCCACTGTAAGACACGAGCCAGTCTGATGAATGAACTAAGAAATGATTTCTGCCCCTGCTCATGCTTTCTGTTCTTAAATTCAGCCTCCCCATCCCAAGCACCAGCGAAGGGACCCTGCGCTTGTCATGCTGCCCTGGAAGGTTGTATCATCTCCCTCAGCAGCTCACTGTAATTTGGGAATGTTCTAAGTGCTGGCTCTTTCTTTCATACCTAAATACCTGGCCCCTTGGGTGTTCAGATTCTAACCAAGGGACTAGGGCCTCATGAGATGCCTTGGGGGTATTACATAAACTGTTCTCTAGTACAAAGATTTGTCACCCTCTCACATTCTTCTTGCTGTTGATTGCACGTTCAGTGTCTCTGAATTTTAACACTCACACACGGTGTTGATTTGGATAATATCAAGCTGCCCACCCTCACCTGAAAAGCCTTTTTTTTCTCCCCCACAGAGAGACACTTGTAAATGCAAACACCACCTAGAGAAGAGATATATTAACTGACATCACATAATGCACAAGGGCACCAGTGCATTTAATGATAAAAGTCACCTTCTCTTTTGAGAACAGGAACCGGAAGATCAGGGACCTGGGAAGGAAGCCCACCAAATTGCAGGAGGACAGCCAAGCCGGAGTGGGCTGCTGAAGCTGAGGACACTGTGGGGGTGGGGGGGCTCCACCAGCCCAGAGCCGGTTCCTACTTTGGGGACAGTAGTGCTGTTTCCTCATGTTAAAAAGATTGGTCAGTTCAGTTTGAGGTCAGAAGCAGGTCTGGGCGTTTTGCCTTTTCTCTCAACACCGAGTAAGTAAGTTTCTTGGTTGGATGTTAGAATATGTGGTTTAACTCAAGGTCACTGACGTCAAGCATTTGGCCCTGTGAGGCAATACGGGGTAGAAGCAAATGTTTGGTTACTTGTGCTGGTCTCTAGCTGGGTCCACTTGGGGAAATTGTAGGTCCTCCTGGAAACTTAGTTTCCGCATCTGTAAAATGGGTTGACGGTGGCTCTTTCTCCAGGGTTGAGGGTATTCACACAGCGTGTCTAAAGCTTCTAGCCCAGATCTCAGTGGACGCTGACACTTTAAAAAGGGGGCGTTGCCTTGTTTGTTCTTTTCATCCTTATTAAATTGAACCGTTGGAAACGTCTCCTTGTCCCATCTTTGGCCTTCTTTGAAGCTAATCATGAGATTAGAACAATCCAAGGTACAAACCAACACAGACACCCCTTTCCAAGTCTTGGGAATATGGTACTACTGATTCTCAGAAGCGAGCGGACGCAGCTTAACTGAGGAAATTCTAAAGAATTCTGAAGAATTTCCCCCAAAGTAATCATCCCTGGATTGATTTGATGGAATAAAAAGTTAGAAGGTTATGTCCACAGCCCAATGTGGTGTCTAATTATATAAAATCCGTATCCTTTGTCAAATCTCTTTTTAGCCTGAGGATTTAATTCAGGTCAAAAAGTACTACGTTTTAAAATCAGGTTTGTTCATTAAAAGACTAAATTTGCAGTATTCCTCAAGGAGTGAGTCTTACTTGAAGTAGGGCATGGAAAGGTGTTTTTGGCAAGCACAGCCTCCCCAGCCTTAGAAGATGAGCCTTCCCACAATGTGCGAATATGTGGACATAATCAGTGTTCATCTCGAAACTTAGCAATTTAGTTTGCGAGAATTCTGACTCTACAGAGTTCAGAACTCCACCTCCTTTAGAAAAAATGTCTTGAAAATGGTGACTTTTCCAGCTTCCCATCTAGCCCCAGCTTAGTCTTGCTCCAGAGCGCATACCCCCGCCCCCGCCCCCTTCCCTGCCCCTTCACCACCAGCTGCCGCCTCCTTTGTCCCAGCGACCATAAAGAAGCAGTAACTTATTGAAAATTTGCTTTCCTTGCTGCAAAAGTTCTTGGAGTAAAAATCTGAAGCACTTACCAATCAGTGCAGGCTCTGGGATGAGAAGGCGAGAGAAGGGGAGGGCAAGCCTGCTCCCCAAGCTGGGCCGGCTTCTCTGCAGCAGTGGCTGCTGCTGGGCTCCAGCTCCTCTTATCAAGGGACCAGCCGCCGCTGTTGCCATGGGGATGCTCCGTTTCACAGGCGCCAGGGCAAGGGGGATGGAGAGGGGAAGACGATAATCTCGCTGCCACTGCTCCGACTGCAATAATTGTCCATTACAAAACACAATACAGAGTGGTACTTTGAGTTCCCAGTGTGCAAGGCTGGAGAAATCCAGACAAGCCAGCTAGACCCTCTAATCCCTGAAACAACCCGATGCAGTAGGGTTTTTTGGCCTGACTTTGCAAATACCGGTAGCTGAGGCACAGTCAGGTTAGGTGACTTGCCCGAAAGGTGCTACAGCTTTTGATTCTCAAATCTACTTGAGTTCAAATACCACGAGGCACTTTCACTCACCACCGGGGCCCCGGGTGAGAATAGTAGCAATGGCTGACATTTCCATAAGGCTTCCCAGGTGACAGGCACTCTTCTTTACCCATATTGACTCATTTTATCTTCAGTACAGTCTTGCCAGATAAACTGCTGTCATCATCCCCCTCTCGCTGCTGGGGCACTGAGCTGATAAATCATCTGCCCAAGATCTCACTGCTCGTAAGTGGTAAGGCTAGAGCTTGAACTGGGCAATCAAATGTGGAATCCATGCTCTTAACCGGTTTGCAATACTGCTCATCATTCCGAGAGGACAGCACGTAGCGAAGAAAGCAGCCCTCCTTAGCTAGGTTGGGGTGTGGGGGCCAGGAAAAATTTGCTCCTCCAAAGGAACTAAACCAAATGTTCTAATACTAGGAATTCACATGCACTACAGGAAAGGGCAGGGGGAGCAAATGGTGTTGAAGCGAGGCTGGGTGTGATGTGCTGTCATATGGAGAGGAAGGGTCTGTGTTGGGGGTAAGCTCACTGGAGGAAGTCCTGTGTTGACCAGAGGAGCAGTATCTAGTCGCTGGTCTGGGCATGAAGAGCAGGGAGGTTAGTCTGAGGGTTTGGTCAGAGATCAGCTTGAGACCTCTGGAGGGCAGCCAAGAGGCCACCCACCAATGACACCCAAGAGGTATGAATACAATCCACCCATGTTGCTTCCTCTCCTTCCAGAGGCTGCAAGCGGTGTGCATCCCTCGAAGCCCCTCATTGGCCTCAACTACCTGTTAGTCTTCAGTATTGAGTTGACTGATTCCCCCTTCCCATTTGCCAGTATCCCAAATAGGGCTGGAACCATAATAAACTCATCCCGACTCCTAGGGTTAGTTTATTCAGAGGCCATGGTAACAAATCAGCAGGGAGCAGCCTTCCTTGTTAGATCCGGTTTGTCTTAGTCCTTATTGGAATCTACTGGAAAGAAATGGAGGCTGCCACAAGGTAATGCTCCTGGCTAGGAAGGGAGGCTCTGGATATTAAGAGAAAGTCCCTAGAAGCATCTCTCTGTTCCAAACTGCCTGCTTTATCTTCTTATCAACAGCCTTTTTGGCCAATGGGTTAGCAGTATCTTCATTTCCAAACTTGAGGGGAAAAAATATGCTTTCTTCCTAAATTCTTCAATTCTTTTAAAAAATTAAACATTTTCTGAGATAATTTGGATTCACATATAGTTATAAGAAATAATGTGGGGTGCCTGGGTGGCTCAGTCGGTTGAGCATCCGACTTCAGCTCAGGTCATGATCTCACAGTCCGAGAGTTCGAGCCCCGTGTCGGGCTCTGTGCTGACAGCTAGGAGCCTGGAGCCTGTTTCAGATTCTGTGTCTGCCTCTCTCTCTGACCCTCCCCCGTTCATGCTCTGTCTCTGTCTGTATCAAAAATAAATAAACCTTAAAAAAATTAAAAAAAAAAGAAATAATGCAGACAAGTCTCCTGTACCATTTAAGCAATTTCTTCCAGTGGTGCCATCTTGCGAAACTACATAGGACAGTATCTCAGCTGGTATATTGGTGTTGATACAGTCAAGATACAGAACAGCTCTATCACAAGAATCTCTCATGTTGTCCTTAGTTACACCCATCCCCCTCCCTTTTCTTTCCTCATTCTCCCTGCTCCTACTCACTGCTTAGCAGTCCCTCCAACCACTAATCTGTTCTCCATTTCTATAATGTTGCTATTTTTAAAATGCTATATAGGGGAGCCAGGCTGGCTTAGTCAGTGGAGCATACGACTCTTGATCTTGGGGTTGTAAATTCAAGCTCCACAGTGGGTGTAGGGATTACTTAAAAAAATAATAAAATCTTTAAAAAATGCTATATGGGGTGCCTGGGTGGCTCAGTCGGTTAAGCGTCCCACTTTGACTCAGGTCATGATCTCGCTGTCCATGAGTTCAAGCCCCACATCAGGCTCTGTGCTGACAGCTCAGAGCCTGGAGCCTGCTTCAAATTCTGTGTCTCCTTCTCTTTCTCTCTCACCTCTTCTCTCTCTCTCTCTCTCTCTCTTTCAAAAATAAACATTAAAATTTTTTTTTAAAATGCTATATAAATGGAATCATACAGTATGAAACTTTATGGATTTGGCTTTTTGCTTTTTTAACTCAGCATTATTCCCAATGATTCATCCAAGTTGTTCCATGCATCAATAATCTGTTCCTTTTTAATCACTGCCTAGTATTCCATGGTATATGCCAACATTTAACCTTACACGTGTTGTAGGGCATTTGAATTGTTCCTAGTGTTTGGCTATTACAAACAAAGCTGTTCTAAAAATTCATGTACAGGATTTTGTGTGAACACAAGTATTCATTTCTCTGGGATAAATGCCCGGGAGTGCAATTGCTGGCTTGTATGGCAGTTGCATATTTAATTTTATAAGTAACGGCCAAACTGTTTTCCAAAATGGCTCTACCATTTTATATTTCCACCAGCCGTTATGAGTGATCCAGTTTCTCTTCATAGTTGCCAGCATTCAGTGTTGTTGCAGTCAAAAAAAATTTTTTTAATGTTTATTTATTTTTGGGAAAAAGAGCGCGAGCAGGGGAATAGCAGAGAGAGAGAGGGAGACACAGAATCCGAAGCAGGCTCCAGGCTCTGAGCTGTCAGCACAGAGCCCAATGCGGGGCTCGAACTCACAAACTTCAAGATAATGACCTGAGCCAAAGTCAGATGCTTAACCGACTGAGACACCCAGGCACCCCTTTGTTGCAATTTTTTAAAAGTCATTCTTATAGGTGTGCAGCGGTATCTCATTGTGATTTTATTTTTTTTTTTTTAATTTTTTTTTCAACGTTTATTTATTTTTGGGACAGAGAGAGACAGAGCATGAATGGGCGAGGGGCAGAGAGAGAGGGAGACACAGAATCGGAAACAGGCTCCAGGCTCCGAGCCATCAGCCCAGAGCCCGACGCGGGGCTCGAACTCACGGACCGCGAGATCGTGACCTGGCTGAAGTCGGACGCTTAACCGACTGCGCCACCCAGGCGCCCCTCATTGTGATTTTAATATGTTTCTCTGTGGACCAATGATGTTAAATATCTTTTCATGCACTTACTTGCCATTTGTATGTTTCTTCGGTGAAATGTCTCTTCACATCTTTTGCCCATTTCTTAATTGGATTTTTTTTTTAACTGTTGAGTGTTGTTGAAAACTCCTTTTTATTTTAGATACTAGTCCTCTATAAGAAATACGGTTTTGCAAATGTTTTCTCCCAGTTTATGGCTTGTCTTTGTCTTTTCTAACTCCTACCAGAGTCTTTCATGGAGCAAAAGTTTTAAATTTATATCAGGTCTCATTTATCAATAAATTAACTTTAAAACATATATAGTTGAGAATATTTCTGAAGCTCTTCAGGGAAGCTAAACGGTGTTAGGAATTTTAAAACACTCTTCTGTCACTGAATTTCCCCAATTCAAAGGGAATATTTCAAAGAAAGAAGAGAGTATGAATTCCTCATTTCCCCTTTGGATGGACATGTGTACTTATGCCAAGCTCAGGTTGTTGTTGTGGTGGTGTTGTTTTGTTTTGTTTTTCCAGGGCTTTCTCTGCACACTTTAATTGATTATGCCCAACCCCCCTTTTTAAGGCAGATGTAAACAGCAACTGAGATGGCAGATGGTAATGTAAATCTATACCTCAGAGAGCTCTAAATAACAGCCACATATGTGCAGTGTTGAAGTCATAGACCCTTGGCCTACAGCGCTCCCAGCGTAAGTGCAAGGAGCCATTGTGCCCATGACATGATTTGTTGGTCCAAGAGCCTTCTGACGTGTGGCTCAATTGGCTTCTGGCTTCATTCCTGATGGATGCCTAATGGTAACTAGCTTTAAATGAATATATTTTCATTTTAATCACAAATATTCAATCCTTATGAATGAGAATGATCACAGTGATGAGCATTTCTAGACAATTTATTTTAGTCAATAGCCTATCGAGTGTGTACTTGAAATATTTGCTTTCCAGAATCAATCTAAGGCAGTTTCTGTGTTGAGGGGTGATGGGGCTTTCACAATCAAGGGAGAGAGAAAGAGAAAGAGCATAAGCAAATGCACTGAATATCTGTAGGCTGCTTTTATCCCAGACATCTTGCTGGGTCTCTTCGGTTGTCTCTTTCAGCCCTTAAAGAGGAGAAATAACTGTTTCAGATCAATATTTTCTGGTAAATAAGTGTCTATGTTTTGCTTTGGGAAGCTCTGAACACCTTTTAGTTCTTCATAACAGAGGACTATTTGAATTAACCACTAATAAATTCTGATGTCATTTATTCTCATTTAATTAAAATTAAGATATAAAACAATTTAACATTTCAGAAATGAACTGTCAAATACTCAATAAGTGCTTATTGAAATAGAAGGTGGTGTCATTTGAGATAATTGTAGATACACACGAAATAATACAAAGAGGTAGATCCCTTCTATATTGTCTTTTGTGCTGTCCTTTGTTGGTTTTACTATCTAATTAGTGCTGACCTTGTATAATTATTTGGGAATTATTCCTTTTTCTTTCATTTGCTGGAAGAAGCTATGATAAACTAGTGTTGTTCTATTCAGATGTTGAAACCATTGGGTCGAGACATTTCTTTTGGGAGCCTTCAAGCCTTCAAGCCTTTCAAGCCTTCAAAAATTCAACTTCTTTACTGATTCTAGGGCTATCTCATCTTCGTTAAATTTTGGTAGTTAGTGGTTTTCTAGGACTGATCCATTTCTTCTAAGTTTGTAATGTATGAGCATAAAGTTGTTCCCTTGTTATCTTTTCAATGGCTGCAGGATATGTAGACATAACCCCCATTTCTTTCTTGATATTGGTGATTCGTGTCTTCTGTATTTGTCAGTCTTGCTAAAGGCTTATCAATTTTATTGATTCATTGATTTTCTCTATCGTATTCTTTTTTTCAATTTCATTGATTTCTGCTCTTATGTGTATTACTTCCCCTTTTCTGCTTGCTTTGGATTTATCTTGTTCTTCTTTTACTAGTTTCATGAGGTAGGAACTTAGGTTACTGATTTGAGACCTTTCTTCTATTTGAATGTAAGCACTAATGATATAAATTTCCCTTTAGTGCTGTTTTAACTGCATTCCACATGTTTTGATGTGTGGTAGTTTTATTATACACACACACACACACACACACACACACACACATATATGAGAAAGAGTGCACACAGAGATGCACACACACAAGTGTGAGCAGTGGAGGGGGCAGAGGGAGAGAGAGAGAGAGAGAGGGAGAAACTCAGCGTGGAGCTGGATGTGGGGCTCCAATCTCATGACTGTAAGATCATCACCTGTGCTATAAAGTCAAGAGTCAGACACTTAACTGACTGAGGCAGCCAGGTTTTATTTTTATTTAATTGTAGGTACTTAAAATTTTTTGAAGCTTCCTTTTTGACTCATAGGTTGTTTAAATGTGTGTTATTTAATTTCCACATGTTTACAGATTTTTCTATTGTCTTTCTTTTATTGATTTCTAGTTTGATCCTATTATGGTTTGACAGTATACTTTGCATAATTTCAATTCTTTTAAATTTGTCGAGGGTTGTTTTATGGCCCACAATATAGTTTATCTTGGTGTCTGTTCTATGATTTCTGGAAAAAAATGTGTATGGAGTGTTCTATATTTTTCAATTAGATATTGATCGAATTGTTCAGATCGTCAATTTCTTTGATAAGTTCTTGTCTATTTGCAGAGATTGGGGTGTTGAAGTCCCCAACTTTAATTATAGATTTGTCTATTTCTCCTTTCAATTCTATTAGTTTTTTTATTTTTTATTTATTTTTAATTTTATTTTTTTATTTTTTTAAATTTACTTCCAAATTAGTTAGCATATAGTGCAACAATGATTTCAGGAGTAGATTCCTTAGTGCTCCTTACCCATTTAGCCCATCCCCCCTCCCACACTCCCTTGAGTAACCCTCAGTTTGTTTTCCATATTTATGAGTCTCATGTTTTGTCCCCTTCCCTGTTTTTTTATTAGTTTTGTTTCCCTTGCCTTATGTTCATCTGTTTTGTCTCTTAAAGTCCTCATATGAGTGAAGTCATATGATTTTTGTCTTTCTCTGACTGACTAATTTCACTTAGCATTATACCTTCCAGTTCCATCAACGTAGTTGTAAATGGCAAGATGTCATTCTTTTTGATTGTCGAGTAATACTCCATTGTGTATATATATATATATATATATATATGTATATATATTTTCTTTATTCATTCATCCATTGATGGACATTTGGGCTCTTTCCATAATTTGGCTATTGTTGAGAGTGCTGCTATAAACATGGGGGTGCATGTGTCCCTTCGAAACAGCACACCTTTATCCCATGGATAAATGCCTAGTAGTGCAATTGCTGGGTCATAGGGTATTCTATTTTTAGTTTTTTGAGGAGCCTCCATACTGTTTTCCAGAGTGGCTGCACCAGCTTGCATTCCCACCAAAAAGAGGGATCCTCTTTCTCCGCATCCTCGCCAACATCTGTTGTTGCCTGAGTTGTTCATGTTAGCCATTCTGACAGGTGTCAGGTGGTATCTCATTGTAGTTTTTATTTGTATTTCCCTGATGATGAGTGATGTGGAGCACTTTTTCATGTGTCGGCTGGCCATCTGGATGTCTTCTTTGGAGAAGTGTCTATGCATGTCTTTTGCCCATTTCTTCACTGGATTATTTGTTTTTTGGATGCTGACTTTGATAAGTTCTTTATAGATTTTGAATACTAACTCTTTATCTGATAGGTCATTTGCAAATATCTTCTCCCCTTCTGTTGGTTGCCTTTTAGTTTTGCTGATTGTTTCCTTTGCTGTGCAGAAGGTTTTTATTTTGATGAGGTCCCAGTAGTTCATTTTTGTTTTTGTTTCCCTTCCCTCCGGAGACGTGTTGAGTAAGAATTTGCTGTGGCCTAGATCAAAGAGGTTTTTTTTTGCCTGCTTTCTCCTCGAGGATTTTGATGGCTTCCTGTCTTATATTTAGGTCTTTCATCCATTTTGAGTTTATTTTTGTGTATGGTGTAAGGCAGTAGTCCAGGTTCATTCTTCTGCATGTCGCTGTCCAGTTTTCCCAGCACAACTTGCTGAAGAGACTGTCTTTATTCCATTGGATATTCTTTCCTGCTTTGTCAAAGATTAGTTGGCCATACATTTGTGGGTCCATTTCTGGGTTCTCTATTCTGTTCCATTGATCTGAGTGTCTGTTCTTGTGCCAGTGCCATACTGTCTTGATGATTACAGCTTTGTAATACAGCTTGAAGTCTGGGATTGTGATGCCTCCTGCTTTGGTTTTCTTTTTCAAAATTGCTTTGGCTATTTGGGGTCTTTTATGATTCCATACAAATTTTAGAATTATTTGTTCTAGCTCTGTGAAGAATGCTGGTGTTATTTTGATAGGGATTGCATTGAATATGTAGTTTGCTTTCTGTAGTATCGACATTTTAGCAATATTTGTTCTTCCTATCCAAGAGCATGGGATCTTTTTTCCATTTTTTTGTGTCTTCTTCAATGTCTTTCATAAGCTTTCTATAGTTTTCAGTTGTAGATTTTTCACCTCTTTGGTTAGATTTATTCCTAGGTATTTTATGGCTTTTTTGTGCAACTGTAAATGGATCGATTCCTTGATTTCTCTTTCTGTCGCTTCATTGTTGGTGTATAGGAATGCAACCGATTTCTGTGCATTGATTTTATTTTTTTTATTTTTTTTTTTATTTTTTATTTTTTATTTTTTTTATATGAAATTTATTGACAAATTGGTTTCCATACAACACCCAGTGCTCATCCCAAAAGGTGCCCTCCTCAGTACCCGTCACCCACCCTCTCCTCCCTCCCACCCCCCATCAACCCTCAGTTTGTTCTCAGTTTTTAACAGTCTCTTATGCTTTGGCTCTCTCCCACTCTAACCTGTTTTTTTTTTCTTCCCCTCCCCCATGGGTTCCTGTTAAGTTTCTCAGGGTCCACATAAGAGCGAAACCATATGGTATCTGTCTTTCTCTGTATGGCTTATTTCACTTAGCATCACACTCTCCAGTTCCATCCACGTTGCTACAAAAGGCCATATTTCATTTTTTCTCATTGCCACGTAATATTCCATTGTGTATATAAACCACAATTTCTTTATCCATTCATCAGTTGATGGACATTTAGGCTCTTTCCATAATTTGGCTATTGTTGAGAGTGCTGCTATGAACATTGGGGTACAAGTGGCCCTATGCATCAGTACTCCTGTATCCCTTGGATAAATTCCTAGCAGTGCTATTGCTGGGTCATAGGGTAGGTTATTTTTAATTTTCTGAGGAACCTCCACACTGCTTTCCAGAGCGGCTGCACCAATTTGCATTCCCACCAACAGTGCAAGAGGGTTCCCGTTTCTCCACATCCTCTCCAGCATCTATAGTCTCCTGATTTGTTCATTTTGGCCACTCTGACTGGCGTGAGGTGATACCTGAGTGTGGTTTTGATTTGTATTTCCCTGATAAGGAGCGACGCTGAACATCTTTTCATGTGCCTGTTGGCCATCCGGATGTCTTCTTTAGAGAAGTGTCTATTCATGTTTTCTGCCCATTTCTTCACTGGGTTATTTGTTTTTCGGGTGTGGAGTTTGGTGAGCTCTTTATAGATTTTGGATACTAGCCCTTTGTCCGATATGTCATTTGCGAATATCTTTTCCCATTCCGTTGGTTGCCTTTTAGTTTTGTTGGTTGTTTCCTTTGCTGTGCAGAAGCTTTTTGTCTTCATAAGGTCCCAGTAATTCACTTTTGCTTTTAATTCCCTTGCCTTTGGGGATGTGTCGAGTAAGAGATTGCTCCGGCTGAGGTCAGAGAGGTCTTTTCCTGCTTTCTCCTCTAAGGTTTTGATGGTTTCCTGTCTCACATTTAGGTCCTTTATCCATTTTGAGTTTATTTTTGTGAATGGTGTGAGAAAGTGGTCTAGTTTCAACCTTCTGCATGTTGCTGTCCAGTTCTCCCAGCACCGTTTGTTAAAGAGGCTGTCTTTTTTCCATTGGATGTTCTTTCCTGCTTTGTCAAAGATGAGTTGGCCATACGTTTGTGGGTCTAGTTCTGGGGTTTCTATTCTATTCCATTGGTCTATGTGTCTCTTTTTGTGCCATGTGCATTGATTTTATATCCTGCAACTTTGTTGAATTCGTGAATCAATCCTAGCAGTTTTTTTGTGGAATCTTTTGGGTTTTCCATATAGAGTATCATGTCTTCTGCGAAGAGTGAAAGTTTGACCTCCTCCTGGCCGATTTGGATGCCTTTTATTTATTTGTGTTGTCTGATTGCTGAGGCTAAGACTTCCAATACTGTGTTAAATAACAGTGGCGAGAGTGGACATTCCTGTCTTGTTCCTGACCTTAGGGGGAGAGCTCTCAGTTTTCCCCCAATGAGGATGATATTAGTGTTTGGTCTTTCATATATGGCTTTTATGATCTTGAGGTATGTTTCTTCTATCTCTACTTTCTTGAGGGTTTTTATCAAGAAACGATGCTGTATTTTGTCAAATGCTTTCTCTGCATCTGTTGAGAAGATCATATGGTTCTTGTCCTTTCTTTTATTGATGTGATGAATCACGTTGTTTTGCAGATATTGAACCAAACTTGCATCCTCAATTCTATTAGTTTTTGCTTTTTGTGTCTGAGATTGTCACTTGGTGCTTAGGCAGTTTTGACCATTATGTCTTCCTGGTATATTAATCCTGTTATTATTTGTAATGTTCTTCTTTGTTACTAGTAAGTTTGTTGTTGTGAATTCTATGTTGCCTTATATTAATATGGACACTCCTGCTTCTTAAAAATTGTTTGCAATGCATATCTTCTTTCATCCTTTTTCTTTCAACTTATCTGTATTGTTGAATTGGAAGTGAGTTTCTTGTAAGCAGCATATAGTTGAGTAGTGGTTTTTGTCCATTCTTCAGATCTCTGATATTTGATATATTTAGACCATTTACATTTAAGACAATTATTGATGTATTAGCATTTAACTCTGATATTTTATTATTTGTTTCCTTTTTGTTTCTTCTGATTCTTTTTTCTCTCTTTCTTTTTTCTTGCCTTCCTTCAAGTAAATTGAGCATTTTTTAGGATTCTACCTTCATTCATTTAGAGACTGTTTGAGTGTATCGCTGTAGTAGTCAGGGTTCTCCAGAGAAACAGAACCAATAGGAAGTGCATACATATAGAAAGAGATTTATTTTAAGGAGTTGGCTCATGTGGTTATGAAGATTGGCATGTCCAAAATCTTCAGGGTGGGCTGTCAGGCTAGAAACTCAGGCAGTTCAAGTCTGAAGACGATCTGCCAGCATAATCTCCTTTCACTTGGGGAGGTTAATTTTTGTTCTATTTGGGCCATCAACTGATTGGATATGGCCCATCCACATTACAGAAGGTAGTCTGGGTTAGTCAAAGTCCACCGCCTTAAATGTTAATCTCATCCATAAACACTCATAAAAACATCCAAAAGCATTCAGAATATAACAGTCTATTGGTATCAACACTTTAGTGTTTCACATGCAGTGTGGAAACCTGAATTCCATTTAGGTCCCTTACCTTTCCTACTTTTATTTATTTTTTTTTTTAAATTTTTTTTTCAACGTTTTTTATTTTTTGGGGACAGAGAGAGACAGAGCATGAATGGGGGAGGGGCAGAGAGAGAGGGAGACACAGAATCGGAAACAGGCTCCAGGCTCCGAGCCATCAGCCCAGAGCCTGATGCGGGGCTCGAACTCACAGACCGTGAGATCGTGACCTGGCTGAAGTCGGACGCTTAACCGACTGCGCCACCCAGGCGCCCCAACCTTTCCTACTTTTAAACATTGTCTTGAATATCAAGTGGTATTCTAATTTTTGTTTTCATCATGAAATATTATTTTAAAAACCCATAAGCAAAAAGCTAGGCTCTTATAAGTGCATATATTTCTAGTCTTTCAACTGTTCTTTTTCTTTCCTGATGCTCTGAGATTCTTTCTTATATCATTTCTTTTCTGTTAGAAGAAATTCCTTTGGTTAAATTTTAAAGAGTATATTTTCTAGCAACATATTCTTTTAGTTTTCCATTTACTGAGAATGTGTTTATTTCCCTTTAATTCCTGAAGGATAATATCACTAGATACAGATTTTGATGTTGATAGTTTTTTTGTTTTTTGTTTTCTGTTTTTACTTTCAGCACTTGAAGAATATTATGCTACTTCTTCTGGCATCTTTGGTTTCAGATGAGGAATTCACTGCCATTTAAATTGGTGTTCCCCCATGTGTGATTTGTCATTTGTCTCTGGCTGCTGTCAATATTTTTCCTATGCCTTTAGTTTTCAAATTATAACTTGGTGTCATGACTGGTATGAAGTTAACCCCTGGTGAGGGAATTCAACGCGTATAAGATATGGACCCTACCATTTAGGAGCTCATAATGTGGTAGAAATGAAAGGAGGTAGCCACAGAAAGAATGATGGATACACTGTGTGATCTAGCAGATATGAGCCAAGAGCTGTGGGATCGTCAGAAAAGAAGCAAGGATCTGTTTCTTGGAAGAGGATTTGAGGTCTTTGAAGAAATGGAGGATTGATTTTGAATGAAAGGCAGATAAAGTCAATCCAGACAGAGAAACAATCCATCCATCCATCCATGCATCCAACTACCCATCCATCCATCCACCCATCCAACTGAACTTTGAGGAATTATGTGCAGGCAGTGTGTTAGGTACTGCAGATACAGTGGTAAATAAAATACAGACTCATCACAATCTCAAAGTTCTTTGCATGAAATATGGCAGAGGATGATGGTCAAGGATAGCCAAATTTTGAAAGCTGACGGAATGTAGCAGTTATTTACCTATCCTTCTGAGAAAGAATAAAAAGTTCCAATCTTTCTGTAGGGACAGTGTTATATGGTTTCAAGAACCATCAAATTTTAACTAAAACTTTGGATTTTCTGATATTTTGGCTATGATGATAATACTTTCCCACGAATATGGGTGAATTGTCTTTAAATGGGGTGGGTTGGTCGCTACTTTCTGATGTCATTTGGCTGCCTGAATGTCTCTGATGATGTGCCGCTCATCTATCAGGACATGACACTGAAGTCTTCTGATGCTTGACTGGGTATTTGATCTAAGCTGCATCCCCATTTTCCACACATACACCATCTTTGATCTCTTTTTTATCTTTGCTTTAATTTTCTCTCATTTCCTGAAGCTGATTCAGTTCCAAGACTTGCCCCACTTAGTTGCATTTCTATCTAGTCTCCAGGTCCTGGCTTATATTGATTTGTCATATCCAATAGAGATTTAGAGTTATGAGGTCCTTGAGCCTTATTCTGACCCAAAGGGCCATAGTCTCATTGACCTTGAGCAGCATTTTGACCCAATGGGACATAATCACACTGACTGATCTTGACCATTATTCTGATCTAAACAGCATAGTCACTCGGACCTAGCTAGCTTTTTATTAAGTTCTTACTTCAATCTCCTAACTATATTCTGGTTAATTGTCATCACATCTGTATCAGGTATATGTTATTTTACGTTACAGATTTAAAAGCTGATTTTCAGGACCTAGATCACTTGTCAATGCTGAATAGCTACTCAAGGGCAAAGCAGTGATTTGAACCCAGTCTTTTTGTCTACAGGGTCAATGTTCTTCCCTCTACCTTTAATGAGTGTGACACTCATTAAATGAGTGTGACACTTCCCCTAGCTGCATTGGTGGTCTTCCCATGTTTCGTACTCTTCTATTCTCTTGCATCAATGAAACAGACAAATCAGACCCATCATTTGTTCCCTCCTGAAAATCAAGCTGATTTTATTCCTTTTGAGTAACATGTTCTCAAAACTGGACATCTGGCTACTGTATAAAATGGTGATCACCACTCAGCAGAACAGCAAGGGAGCCATGTGGCGTTTATTCGGTGACTAATCCAAAGCTTTGCTTGAATATTAATTCTATCATGGCTTCTCTGATGCTCGATTAAATAAGTGTACTAAAGATGAAAAACATGCTGCAAATATGCTGACTAATGCAGCTCTAAGTCATTAAGGGAACCCGAGTGCTCTCTGGTCACTGGTTACCTCTCATAGCACGTGAGAATGGATAGGCCTGCAGAGAATGAATTTGTCGCCATTTCCATGCTCGCTTCTTTCAAGCTAAGCTGTTACGAGTTCCCCAAATCTGAGACTTGCCCGAATTCTGAGAAATCTCCACCAAGAGAGGCAGCACAATAAAGGAACTGAGCCTAATCCCCACTGCATCACCAACGCCTGTCAAATGTTACTGCAAGTGTTCATATAAGGCTGCCCTGTTGGAGGAAACCAGCGAGGGAATTGATGTCAGCTACCAGATGGTAATAGTGGCAGATACGACACACTGCTTATGGGGGCTTCTTAACACAGAGGGAGCAAGCACATGTATTTTCCCAAAGGGCACGTAGAGTTTTAAGGTACGTGCAATGTAGTTTAAAGCTTCTGTTGCTCAGGGAGAAGTAGTTAAATGAAGGGTTATCATGTTTGAATTGTGCTACAAAAATATTAATAAGTAAGTTCATTAACTCTGTGAGCATGAAGAAGCATTGACTAAGGTTTTTACAATGTACATTTTTTTTTTTTTTAAGTTTCAGGACTTTGCTTCTTTAGTTTCAACTGCATGAAAAATGACACACCATTTAGGAAAATGTGAAAGCAAATTTTAAGCCCAGCATGTATTTCAAATCACAGCTATAACTTCTGCACTTAATTTCAAGGAAATTATATGCCTCATATTACTATCCACATAAAGCCCAGTGGGAAACTCTCCAGCCTTTTTACCAGTGAGAAGGTCAGTGACCTGCTTTCTGGCAAGGACTCTGGCCCCTCCTCTTGTCTGTCCAGTCTGCCTGGCTCTGTAGTGGCAGCTCAAGAATGCTTGCAGAGCAGAGGCCCCAGGGTGCACCCTGGTGGGAGGGAAGGTTGGAGGCTTGGCTCCTAAGCCACTTTTGCAAACAAGCATGTGGTTATCACTAGACTGTGTGTTCATTTGGGTTTGGATTGGTACTGTACACAGTATGGAAACTAAGTCAACCAGCTCTTGTCTCTGCCAGTGTTTCCAGAAAACCTTTTCTTACCTTACCACCACAATCCAGGAAATTGAAATGATACCAATGGCCTTTGAGGTCAACTTCAAACATCTTCAACTAGAATCGAGGTTCATTGATCGATCTTACTTCTCCAACCTGGTCAGCCCCTACTGCCAACGTGATTTCCTCTTCATTCCCTGCCCCCTACATTCTTGTGTCGAGCATTTAATATACTGGGAAAGAAAGCACAGGATGTGAAATCTAGAAAACTGGGCTTAGATTCTATCCTGTCTAGTCACACTTGGGTGAACACGGGTAGTTTAGTTTCTGAGACCTCAGTCTCCCACCTGTAAAATGGAGGCAGTAATATCTGCCTTACAGGGTTGTGATCAGTAGTAAGAGAGAACCACAAACGTATCTGATACAGTGTGCGGCTTATAGCAGACACCTAATAAATACTCATCCTCTTCCCTTTGCTTCATTTGTTATTCTCACATTGCCATTAATAATAAAATCCAGTTTAATTTGTCAAATAGGAATCTCCTGGATCAACTTAGACAAAAGCTATATTTGGAGGCTCAGTAGAACTTTGAAAATCATATGTGAGAACATGTTATAAGAGGTTATATTTCCATGACTATTCAAAGTCCATTCATTAAAATTAAAGGTGGGGAGAGACTTTTGCTGTCAGTCAGCATATATGAAATTGCGAGGTCTTAACAATGAGAGCAAACACGATAAACCACAAATATTAGAGTTTTTTTAAACCTATCAGATTGTCGAAGATGCAAAGAAAGCTAAATGAGCTAAAAATTAGAGAAAGTGATGAACTTTTCCTAGGAGAAAATAGAGGAATGATTGCCTTTATCACTGGGGAAGGGAGAGGCAAAAGAAGAATTCATTGTAGATGAAGAGAAATCTTAATGGCTGGGTATGAGCTGCAGGGCTCATTAAAACCCTGAAAAGCCCTGGCCAGAGAGAACTATATTTACTTGCTCTCACTTTCCCAAGGGTTTGCCTTAAGTGCAAGGGAGTAGGTAGTGTGCTGAGGGCTGGGGCAAGGCAGGAGGGCTGGAGGAAAACAAAGATATTCTCCTTGAGGCTCACAGCACCTTCTCCAAGTTAAATGTAGTGGTCCACTCCACTGAAAGCTGTGTGCAGGGCAAGAGAGCAAAGAACATTTCCTTGAGGCACCCTGGCCATCACTTAGTGCAAGGCAGGAAGCCATAGAATGTAAGGAGCAGAGCAGGAAAATCGGGGGAAATCATGCCAGTGCACTTCAGGCCATCGCCAAGTACACTTTAGAGACTGTGAACCGGTAGAATCGGGGCAGCAGGATGGAGAGAAATCTTACAGAAATGCACAAAACAAGAAGGACCGAAGGGCAAAGAGAAGCCCCCAATGACTCAAAAAGCTGAAAGCTGACTGATGAGTAGAGAGAGCTATCCTAGGGTGCTGAAGGGGAGCAGCTGGACAGTGAATCTTTTTTTTTAAATATATTTTTTAATATTTTTATTTATTTTTGAGACAGAGAGAGACAGAGCATGAGCAGGGGAAGGGCAGAGAGAGAAGGAGACACAGAATGCGAAGCAGGCTCCAGGCTCTGAGCTGTCAGCACAGAGCTTGTGCACGGGGCTCGAACTCACAGAGTGTGAGATCATGACCTGAGCTGAAGTCAGACGCTTAACCGACTGAGCCACCCAGGCGCCCCATGGACAGTGAATCTTAAAGAAATCTTGAAATCATTAATGCATTGAGCCCAAGTCCTAGTGAAGAGAAGGTCCTTATACCACCCTGAAAATACCTGGAGTCAGTGGTGAATTGAAGCTAATGAAAGCTGTAACAAAGCCCCAACCCAGCTTAATCTCAGATTCAATTTATTCAGGCCCCCATGCTAGTGTATGATGGAAGAATAAGTGTGCCTTTTGCTCAGGGCAAATATTATTTGCCTCAGTCTCTACTGGGCTTTTTTTTTGTTTTGTTTTTTGCCCATGATGTCTGTCATACAATAAAAAATTTGAGACATGTAAAGAAGCAAGAAAATACAACCCGTGGAAATAGTAAACATGTGAATAAAGATAAAATACCTTTATTTTTTTCATCTCTTAATCTTTAAAGTGATAGTTGGATACTGAAAGCACAAAGAATAGCAATTTCTTATTGAGATTATATCACGTAGAAGTAAAATGTATGATTGTATGACAACAAAGGTTGGAAGGGAGGTAAAGGGAAGAATACTCTTGTAAGGTTTTTACATTATGTGTAAAATGACACAATATCACTTGAAGGTAGAGTGTAATACATTAAAGTTGTATATTATAAACCATGGAGCAACAGCTTAAAAAAAACCAAACTGGTGTGTCTGATAAATCAAGAACACTGATAAAATGGAATCTCAAGAAATAATTAATTCAAAAGAAAGCAGGAATTGAGGGAAAGTGAAACAAAGAACAGAGGGGCTACTTAGCAAATATACAGATTGTAGACTTAAAATGGACAATATTTGTGATTAGAATGAAATGAACACTCAATTTAAAAAGCAGGGATTGTCCAATTGTATAAAAAAGAAACGCCAAACTATTTATGGTTTATAAGACCCAGACTTTAAACATAAAGACACAAAAATAATAAAAGCAAAAAAAAATGGGGAAAATGTGTCAGAGAGCAAGCTTAAGAAAGCGCAAGTTAGAATATTAATATCAGACAAAGTGGACTTGAGGACAAGAAACATTACCAGAGATAAAGAGGGACATTTCATAAGGACAAAGGGTCAATTAATCAAGAATACATATAAACGATAAGTGTGTAGGTACCTAGTAGCAGGATTTAATGAAACAATAACTGTCAGAAGTAAAGGAAGAAATAGAGAAATCCACAATAATAGCAATTTTAACAACATAATTAGAGATTTAAATCTCTCTCAGTAATTGATAGTGCATGTGGAAAAACAATCAATAGTAATACAAAAGATTTAAAGAACAGTATCAACCAAATTAAGTTATTTGACATTTTAAAACATTCCACTCAACAACACATTCTTTTCGAGGGCATATAGAACATTACCAGTATAGAATATATGCTGGGCCATAAACACACACACACACACACACACACCCTTGATTTCTAAGGATTGAAATAAAACAGTACATTTTCTGGCCACAGTGGAATGAAATTAGAAATAAAGAACCCAAAGTGTTTGGAAAATGCTCAAATATTTGATGATTAAGACACAAGCTTCAAAATTATCCATTAGTCAAGAAATAAAAATCAAAGACAACTACTTTCAACTGACTGATAAAAATATAACATATCAAAAATTTGTAGAGTGTCATTAAAGCAATGTTTAGGGAACACAAATTACCAAAACGGATGCAAGAAAAAAAAAAAAAGAAAATCTGAATAGCCCTTCATTATAAGGAAATTTAATTCATAATTAAACTCTTGCACAAAGAAAACTTCCAGTCCAGATGCTTCACTACTAAATTTACCAACATTTAAGATGGAAATAATACACGGGGCACCTGGGTGGCGCAGTCGGTTAAGCGTCCGACTTCAGCCAGGTCACGATCTCGCGGTCCGTGAGTTCGAGCCCCGCGTCGGGCTCTGGGCTGATGGCTCAGAGCCTGGAGCCTGTTTCCGATTCTGTGTCTCCCTCTCTCTCTGCCCCTCCCCCGTTCATGCTCTGTCTCTCTCTGTCCCAAAAATAAATAAAAAACGTTGAAAAAAAATTAAAAAAAAAAGATGGAAATAATACTGAGTTTACATAAAATCTTTCAGAAAATAGAAAGAAGGGAACACTTCCCCAAACATTCTATAGGGCCAGCATAATTTTCATACAAAAACTGGGCAAGCACATGATAAGAAAAAAAACCAAAAACCTATCAACCAATATTGCAGCCAAGAGCATGTTCATGGATTGGATGACTTAGTATCATTAAGAAGCTCGTTTTCCCTTGTTTATCTAAAGATTCAATGCAATTCTCATTCAAAATTCTAGAGTTTGAATAACCAAAACAATTTTGAAATAGAAGAACAAAGTTGGAAGACTTACACTACTAGATTTTAAGACTTACTATAAAGCTATCATGATCAAGACAGTGTTATATTCATGTAGACTGGTGTTTCTCAACCTTGGCACTATTTTATGTTTTGGGCTAGATAATTCTTTGTTGTGGGTATTGTCCCATGTACTGTAGGATGCTAAACACCATCTCTGGCCACTATTCACTAGATGCCAGTAGCAGCCCCCTCTCTGAATTGCTACAAATAAACTTATTCACACATTGTCAAATGACTCCCTCCCTCTGTCCCTCCAGGGGTGGGGCAAAATCACTGGGGTTGAGAACCACTGACATAGAGATAGTGGAAAGAGATAAATTGATCAATGAAACCGACCAGAAAGACCCACGTTTATATCACCAGTTGATTTTTGACAAGGCTGCCAAAGTAGTTCAATAAGACAAGGATTTTCAACAAATTTTCAATGACATCATTCATAAAAAACTCAAAGTAGAAACAACCCAAACAAGGAGCACCTGGGTGGCTCCATTGGTTAAACATCCAGACTCTTGATATCAGCTCAGGTCTTGATCTCAAGGTCATGAGTTTAAGCCCCACAATGGGCTCTGCACTGGGCACGAAGCCTACTTAAACAAACAAATAAACAAACAAAACCCAAATTCTATCAATAGGAAAATGGATAGATAAATTATGGCGTCCTTACACAGTGGAATGCTATGTTACAGTGAAAAGGAGTAAACAACTACACCCAAAATTATAAATTATCTCAAAACATTTTGTTGAGCAGAGAATTCAGATACATAGTGTATGATTATATTTTACATGAAATTCAAAAACAGGCAAACCTAATTTATGCTGAAAAAAAAGTCAGGAAATTCCTTATGGTAGGAAGGCTGGTAACTGAACATAGGACACATTCTGGGAGTGATGTAAATATTCTATCTCTCATTTTGGAAAAGATTCATAGAAGTGACATGATTGGATCAAAGGGAAAATACATATGACATTGTGTTCTATATTACACTTTCTCCCCCCATGTTTTAATTTAAACTCCAGTTAGTTAACATAAGTGTAATATTAATTCTAGGTGCAGAATTTAAGGATTCATCACTTAGATACAACACCCAGTACTCATCACAAAATGTGCACTCCTTAATCCCCATCACCTAATTCACTCACCCCTCTGCCCACCTCTTCTCCAGTAATCATCAGTTTGTTCTCTATAGTTAACAGTCTGTTTCTTGGTTTGCCTCTTTTCCCCTATTATGTTCATTTGTTTTGTTTCTTAAATTCTACATTATGAGAGAAATCGTATGGTATTTGTCTTTCTCTGACTGACTTATTTCATAAAATATTTTTTCTGCACCTATGAATATAAAAATATAATTTTTCTCCTTAGCTTTATTGGTATGCTGAATTATTTTAAAAGGCATTCTAATATTTAACAAGCTTTCCATTTGTGGGAGGGGAGATCACTTAGGATATATATTTTTATTTTACTGGCTAATGTGGCTAATAGTTTAAGGTGTTTTCATTGCCATTCATAACTGAGAGCGATTTAGTTTCGTTTTGGTATAATCTTTTTCAACTTTTGGTGTCAATCTGCTTTCTTCACAACTGTGTTTGGAAGTTTTTCTTCTTTTACTGTGTTCTGGAATAGTTTAAGTCACATTACTATTATTTGACCTTTAAAAAGTTTGGTAAAATTTCCTTGTAAAACTTTCTGGTCCTGGTGCTTATTTGGGGGGAATCCATATAATTATTTTCTCTTTGTCTTCCATGGTAATTATCATATTTATACTTTCTGTCTCTGCTGTTAGTTTTGCTGCTGCATCTTTTACAAAATTATTCATTTCAATTTGGGTTTCCAAATTTATAGAGAGAGTTGTGCAGAATTGAGGTGACCATAAAAATCATTTTCCAATTGAGATCTAAAGTGTGTGATCACTGGAAGCAATGCTAGGACCACAGACATAATCTGTCCTAGGGAAGGTGGGACCAATGGTCACCCTCTGCAGTCATTTCTTATGCTTCGTTAAGAAAATTCCTGATTGACGTTATGTCTTCATCATTTCCCCATCTTGCCTTTTTTTCTTTAATTAGTTGACTAGTGGTTTGTCTATTTCATTTATTTTATTCAAAGAAAAACTTTGTATTTACCTAATAATTCTAGTATTTTCCTGTTTTTTAACTCATGAAGTTTTGTTTTTGTCTTATTTGTTCCTTCCTGTGGCTTTATTTTGATTTACTATTTTTTTTTCTTCTAGATTTTGGAATTGGTAGTTAATTCATATATATTGTACTTATATATGTATGTGCATTTGCATATATATACTTACTTATATACAATATATGTATGTAATTTTCTCTCTCATTAGTGCTTTGACTGTATGTCATAGCTTCTGATGTGTAATGTTTTCATTTTTGTTATTTTAAAGAACTTCTGCAATTTTGTTTTGTATCTCCCCCATGACTTAGAAGTTAATAGTGTGTATGTACATGTGTGTGTGTGTTTATATTTCTTAAAATTACTATCATTTGCAATTAATTTCTAGTTTTATTTCATTGGAGTCAAAGAATGCTCTTTGTACCATATCCATACTTGGGAGTTTATTGAGGTTTTCTTTGTGACCTAAACTATGACCAATTTTCCTGAATGTTATATATGCATTTGAAAAGCAAATGTATTCTTTTATTGTGAGGTTTCAGAGTTTGCTTTGGATGTGGCTTTGACTCCGGCTCGCCCACCATTTTGCTCTGACCGTTGTTAACAGCTCTTGGCTCAGCTGCACTGGCGTATCTCTTGCTTTTTGCCCTGGGCTTTTCTACCATCTGAGCATCTGCAGAAGCCTGCTCAGCCATTCTGGCACATGTGCAAACCTGAAAGCATTGTGGTATTAACAAGGCACTAATATTTCCTGGGGCAACTCTGGAAGATGGGAGACAGTGGTGAAATATTCTCTTCCATGTCTCAGGCAGTAGATTCTGAGATACATTCATTATATGTAGTTCCTCAGATGGATACCTGGTCACTTGCTTTCTGGTAGATGTCAGTGGATTTTGGCTTTGCTATTCTGTTGCCTTGTCTTGTCTTTTTTTTTTTAATATTTATTTATTTTTGAGGGAGAGAGAGAGAACAAGCAGGCGAGGGCAGAGAGAGGGAGACACACAATCTGAAGCAGGCTCCAGGCTCTGAGCTGTCAGTGCAGAGTCCAACGTGGGGCTCAAACTCATGAACCATGAAATCTTGACCTGATCCAAAGTCAGACGCTTAACCAACTGAGCCACCCAGGTGCCCCTGGTTTTATCTTTTTTTAATGGGTAATTTATAAGATTCAGAAACTACACCTCCCCTGCTGAAATTTCCCCATAGTTTGTCTTATAGATTTAGCATATGTTTATATCTGTAACCAATATATTACTTTTGCATACTTATGAAACCTATGTAATTATAATTATATTGTCGGTATTCTTCTGCAATTTGTTTTTTTTTTTAAAGCTTTTTCAGATCCACTTGTGATATATGCAGTTGTGTGTATCAGTTAAGGATCAGAAAAAAAAAAAATACCACTCTAGGTATGAAACAAAAGAAATGCAATACAGGCATTGTTTCCATGGAGGTTCAAAGACCTGAGAAGTAGAGAATGGTGAGGGAAGCCAGCTATTAGCATCAGCACAAAGACCCTGCCACCACTGGGGCTGGAAGAACTTAAGAGGTCCTGACCTTAGAACCAGGCCATCTGGTGAGACCTAGAACCATAGCAAGAGCTGGATCCATAGAGAAAAGAGTTGTCTGGTGGGAAATGGAAGAGATGTGGCCTATGCTGGAGGCAATCCATTATAACAGAGGAAAAAAGAGAGAGAAATATCCTAGATTTCTGCTCCCTCCAACTCCCCAGCCTCCATCTTGTACATCTGATTGGCCAGGATACCCACCTAACCAGAAGTCAGTTGGCAAAGGACCCCAGAAAGTGTAGTTTGCAGTAGGGTGAGGAATAGATCTGAGAGTAAACAGGCAACAAGTAGCTATAATTCATTGTTGCATAGTAACTGAACGAATATTCTATGGCTCATTCATCTATGCTACTACTGATGAACATTTGGATTATTTCAGATTTTTTTCCATAGAAGCAAAGCTCCCAGAATAATTCTTACTCATACCTCCTGATTCATATGTGTAAGAGTTTCTCAAACATATACTCCCGGCAATGAAATATCTGTGTGGTAGGACTCTTGTTGGACTCTTCCAAGTTAATTATAGACTCTTTTCCAAAGTGGCTGTAGCAGAACACATTCTTATTAGTGGTGTTTTAGAATTATGGTTTTTCCATATCCAAGTATCACTGGATGATCCACTGTTTAAATGTTTACGAATTGGATGAGTTCGAATTTTTGTATTGTGGATTTATTTTGCATTTTGTTGCTTCCCAGTGAAGCTAAGTATAATTTCACATGCTGGTAAGATATTTGCACTTTGTCTTGTTCATGTATTTTGCCAAGTTTTAAACTTTCTCTCCATTTTTTATTATTGATTCGTATTAGTTTTTTTTTTTTTTAATCTAGTTAGGATTCTAATCTATACCAAGGATATATGTAGCAAGTATCGCCAACTATTTTGTGAGGTTTTATCTATTTATATTGTCTTTTTTTGAACAGAAGTCAAATGTGAATTACTTTGATTTATGACTTTTTTGATGTGTCCTGTTTGAGAAATACTTTCCTAAAGGCCATAAGGGTATTTTCTAATCTTGCATGCTCTGTCAGTCAGGATTGAATGCAGGAAATATAACCAAGGTATTTCAACCTGAGCGGTTTAAAAGAGGGAGTTAATGCTGATGAAATCTGGATCTCGCATCTAAATAAAATCTATGATCCAGAAGAAAAAATCCATACTCACAAAGCTGTCACAACCACCGTGTCAGCCATGTCTTGACAGCTCTGAAGCCGGTAACTGAAGCCTGGAACAGAATCCAGCCACTGTGGCCATCACAACTGTCCTTTGCCAGTGAGGCTGCCTGCTGGATTCTCCTTGGACTTGCTGAAAGCCAAAAGCAACCTAAAGCAGCAGGTAGGTGGCCTTGGCCTCATTGCCACTTTCTAAATCTCATGTGAGTGTGCCTAATTGATTAGACCTAATTGTATCCTGTTCCTTAGTGGGAAGTGGAGAATTTTTTTTTTTTTTTGGTAAGATTTCTGTAGTACAAGGATACACATCAGAGGAAAGTGGAAATAGATTCTGAACATCAGTAAACTACATTTTCAAAAACTTACACAATCTTGCCTTCCCATTTAAGTCCATTTAATTCATCTGATATTACATTGTCAGAAAGGAATCTTATTTTATTTTTCCATGTGGATAAGCAATTGTCCAAGTACTGTTTCTTGAAAAAGTTATTCTTCGTCTATAGATCTGCAATGCTACTTCCATCGTAAATGAAGTTTCTGCATACATGTGGCTTATTTCTGGTTTCTCTATTCTATTCTATTGGTCAGTTTTTCTATCTCTGTACCAGCACCACACTATATTGATTAATATATCTTTATATATTTTTTGATATGTAGCATTATTTCCCTAATCTTGGTCTTTTTCAGAACTGTTTTAGCTCTTCTTTGATTTTTTTTCTTTTCTTTTCTCTTTTTTTTAGCATTTTATTATGTGCATTTCCAAACAAAAACAAAGTTGAAAGCATTTTATAGGGAATATAGATATACCTATTTTCCAGATTTTATCATTAACATTTTATTATACTTGCTTTATCATATAAATATCCATCTGTTTATTCCTCTCTCCTTCGATCAACACATAGTATTTTTTTAAATGTTTTATTTAGTTTTGAGAGACAGAGAGAGAGCAGGACAGAGGATCTGAAATGAGTTCCACACTGACAGGAGTGAGCCTGATTGTGGGGCTTGAACTCACGAACAATGAGATCATGACCTGAGCTGAAGTCATATGCTCAATTGACTGAGCCACCCAGGTGCCCCAATACATACTATTTTTTTGCATTTCAAAGTATGTTATAGACAATAACAGGCAAAACTAATGTATGATGGGAAAAAAATTAAGAGTAATGATTGTCTCTGTAGGAGGGGGAAGGGCTCACTGGGAAAGAACAGGAGGAAACTTCTGAGATTATTATGGTGTTCATTTTCTTTTTTTTTTTTATTTTTATTTTTTTAACGTTTATTTATTTTTGAGACAGAGAGAGACAAAGCATGAACAGGGGAGGGTCAGAGAGAGAGGGAGACACAGAATCTGAAACAGGCTAAAGGCTCTGAGCTGTCAGCACAGAGCCCGATGCGGGGCTCAAACTCACGGACCGTGAGATCATGACCTGAGCCGAAGTCGGACGCTTAACTGACTGAGCCACCCAGGGGCCCCACATTTTCTTGGTAATAGTTTGAGTTGCACTTTTTGTCAAAAGTCATTGAATGATGTATTTAAGATTTGTACATTTCAGATATGTTTAAAGGACACAAACTGTAAACACATAGTAAACTCTTACCAATGGAATACACACTCCTACCTCAGCAATTAGTTCCGGGTTTTCTTTGAAGTTTACGTCTTGCCGCACATTGGACTCTTAAAAGCTCTGTGAGATACTTCATAAGCTTAGACTTCAATTACAAATTCACATGCAGATATTATAATCTCGTCAGACCAAAACTATTGTGGGAATCCATTGATGGGCAATGGATGGATTTGTTAACAAATGTTGTTGAGGCAAAAGCCTATCAGTCTGGATAAAAGGAAAACTAGTCTTTACCACCCATCTTACACTAACATAAATTCTAAATATATTAAAACAAGAGTATAAGTATTAAAGGAAATACAGGTAAATACTCTATAATACTTGAACGTGAAAAATCTTTCCAAGCGAACTAAAGCAGAGGCTATGAAAATTAATAGTTTATATAATATTTAAAAACTGATATAAACACTCTTCAACAAGTTCAGAATTCAAAATCAATTTGCAACACATGTGTCCAGGAATGAGTCTCCTTATCTATAAAGAGTTCTTACATATCAAAGAGAAAAAGACATCTTTCCCCTCTTGAAAATCTGGGTATACAAATGGACAATGGCTAGGTCACCTAAGAAAAAAGAACTCTGACCCATAACCTTTGCAGTAATCAGCCCCAAATGGCTGTGACTTGGTAATTACTGTCACTTTCCCTAATTTTTGCCCAGCTCCAACTCAGGGTCAAATATGTTCCCCAAACCAATCATATGGATGGCTCACTTGCACTCAATTCATTTCCAGCTTCACCATGCCAACAACTCCCACCCAGAGCATAGTTGAAGACTTCCCTTTATTTCACAATAAAGCTTTCCTTCTTCCCCGTCTGCCCTTGAATCACTGCCGAACACAAGTGATGGTGGCCGACTGCCTTGTTATAGGAGGCTCTGAAATGAATAGTCTTTGCTTGCTCTCATTTGAAAGCTCTTCATTTATTTCCACACTCCCAAACATGTACAAAGAATATGAATAGGCTATTAAAAACCAAAAAAGAAAAAAACAGAGAAAAGAAGAAAAGGAAAAAAAGAGTCAAAAGTATATGCAAATCTCTTTGATTTCCATAATATTCAGATAAATGCAAACTGAACTCACATACCCGGTTGACAGAGTTGAATAAATGATAGTGACTTATTATGAAAAGAGTATGGAGGAAGAGTAATTGTTGGGGGGTCTATGTGGAGAAAGGGATACTTTGGCCACATGTATCTAAAGCTTTAAAAATGTTAATATTTTGGCCCTGAAATTCCACTCTTATTAATTTAACCTACCAAAACTGTCGGTTCTGTGTAAAAAGATATCTATTTCATTGTTAATAAGAAGGAAATATGAGAAGCTAGCTGTATATCAATGGAAGGCATTAGCAGTGTCATGAGCACCCTATGAAGGCAAACACATGAGTTGTGTCTTTCTACAATGTCAGCTTTACTCAGCCATAAAGCAAGGTTAACATAATTATAAAGCAGGTTCAGGATCCCAAACTCAATGACATTTCACCATGTGATTAACTTGGCTTCTTACACAGCGCACAAAACAGAACACAAGACAAGTCACATAACAAACAAGATTAACACAGAAGGTAGGAAGTTAACGAACCAAACTTGAAGTCAGTCTGTGGGCACACAGTTGAGATAAAGCCTCAGTGTGGTCGGGGTCAGCTCTCAGCACTTGCTGTTTATTAAGTTCAAGCAGGCAAGGACCTCAGTTCTGTTCAGAGATCCATCAGGCAGAGTCTTCGGTGGCAGCTGCCTTTTTGAAGTGGTCAGACATAGAGGGGACTATGTCTGAAGAGTCTGACAGTTTGCTGCAAAAATGCTTCCTTTTTAAAAAAGGGATTTGGCCCTTTGGGCTCCTGCAGACCTCCCCTGCTTTTGCTTGTTATCAGTTCTGGGGTGTCGTCAACTAGTGCTAGGCTCAGTGATATCTGGTAGCCATAGTACCCTTAACTGCTCGCATCATTGCTTGACACGGGCCCCTTCTTGACATGAGTGACTCCATCTTGTTCTCTATAAGCGGTATTGGAAAATGATTTGTAATTGCAATGTTCATGTTTGCAATTGTGTTTTGAAAGATCACACAATGTACTTTCTCATCTTGTTAAAATATATCTCCCTCCTCCTTTCCACCCAGCATTTTTTTACATTAATCTTTGGCCATGAATCAGAATTTTTGCCCCAGTAGAGGGAACTGATAATGCCTAGAACAAAAAGTAATAGCTCAGCTTTGAACATTTTAAAGTCCCCATCAAGATAAAAATTATAAAAACAGGGCTTTAGGAAAGAAGAGAAAAATATTAATTTTCTAGAAAATTCCCAGACTAGATTTTCACAAATTGAATCAATCCTTGGAGCATGAAATAGTGGGAGTTATGATACAAAGAACTCTCCTATCACACATGTACAAAATTCCTCATGGGGTTTGGGGTGGAAGAAGCTAGGAAAGAAATAAGAGGGGAAAAATAATTTAGTTTTAGTGTGGTTTTGTGCCCCACTTCTGGTTAGATCCCTGTTAGATCTCTGGGATTCCCTGATAGAGGTTTTGGAATCTCAGAGCTCAGGGGACTTACAGCTTGCTTCCCATTTGAGCTTCTGGTTGACTCACGACCATAGTTTTATATATCCTATGACTATATTGAGTGGGCACCACAGAAATGTCAGCATGGTAGTCTCAGATGGACAGAGGGTCTAAGACAGGGTCCCATGATTTCCCTCCATCTAGGCATGATGCTGAAGACAGTCAGACATTCCTCTGTGCCCCAGTTTGGTGATGAGGTGGTGATGGTGTAGAGTAGGGAAGTGGTGTAGAGCAGGTCCAGAGCCAGTGGACCTGTGAGGCTATCATCATGGCACAAGGCATCGAGTGACCAGTGAAACACAATTGGGCTTGTGGCCGAGGTGCTAAGATAGTCTCACAGCAGTTGATACACAGGGCCTGAGCTCAAACTTCTAAAGTTTCTCACGAGTCTACTTTGAGCAAAGTACTTTGAGCAAAGTCTACTTTGCTTCATCTCTCTAGAGTCCAAGTAATAATAAGACCAAAGTTATCAGAGAGATTAGGGCAAAACAAAGTTCACAGGGAAATGTGCAGGATCATAAAGGAGAGAAACTGGAGGAAAATTGCACTGAAAGCAGGGGCAGGTTTAGAACTCATAAACAGGCTCTAAAATGGTTATAATCACCAGTGTATGGGTGTAGCTTAATTTTATGGAGAAGTGGGCATGTGGTATATGGATGTGTGGAGCTGGCTGAAACACAAGGTGTCAAATCACTCATAATTTCAAGGTTGATTGGCTCTTGACATAGAAATATCTGGGTCAACTGGAGAGATGCCTTGGGACCTGTCACGGGATGGGAGGAGGGCTGGAGGAGTCCCAGGTGAGAGTCAGACATTCCAAGGTTGAACATAGTATCCTGCTAAGCAAACCTCCTTTAGGAGATAAATGGAAAAACTTGAAAGGCGGAGGTGGGGCTGGAGAAAAGAAGGGGTATTTTGTGTTCTTTCATTTTTAAATTACATTTGATAATCAAAATGTCTGTAGGCAGCCATTTAACCATGGGGAGAGTGCCCACTGAAAATTGTGTTGAATAGCGGACCTCAACTCTCATTATATGAGTAATGGTCTCACAAAGCCTGCCTAGTCTTTGCCACCCACTTGAGCTTGTACACTGCAAATAACCCCTTAGGCAAGAAGAGGAATCTCATGCCAATGTTGTTTTCTACAGATGCCTTATTGTTCCTTTTCCAAACATAACCCCGAAGACTGTAGTTTGTTTGTGATGTAGGGAAATCATTTGGCTGCGGTGAGGTAGGAAATCGGTGTGGGAAGAGTTGTCATAGCCACATGAAGTGGCCTATGTTTTACCGTGACAGTGCTGTTTGGAGTGAAAAGCAGGTTTTGATACTAAATTGGAATGTTACCTTTTTTTTTTTATAAGGACTAATTATATAAAAGGAGTCTAAATTTTTTCATTATTAATAGATTGTTCTCTTGTGACCGGTGACGTACAACCTGTTTGAGGTACTAAAGGTTAACAGAGGGTCAAATATTTTGGCTAGTGTCTTTTTCTGGGATCACTCATGAGAACTGTCCTGCTAAATATAAAGTGACCTTGTTTTTTTGTTTATGATGAAAAGAAGAGAAGCACAGGAAAGAAAAGATAAGGAAAAGAAAGGGAAAGGAAAGAAAAAAAGAAATCTATTACATTTCTGGGTGTTGCGCAAACTGCCATAATAGGTCTTGGCTGGCCTCCCTGCTTTCTTTTATATTCCTTGAGTCACTTACCCACAAAGTAGCCTGACTAATCTTAATATGCATCCCCTCCTGTCACTATCCTGCTTCAAACCCTCTGATGGCTTCTTATCATACTCAGAATAAAATCCGAGCTTCCCATTATGGCTTAATAGACTCTATCTGACCTGGTCTCTATTTGCTTCTCATTCCCCAACTAGCTCCAGCCTTACTTTCTCTCTGTTCCTTAAATAGACCAAATTTATTCCCAGCTTTCATGGCCATGCTCGCTGTTCCCTCCCTGGAAACACTCTGCCTCAGGTGTTTGCATAATTGCCTTATTATTTTTTAACACTTCATTGAGACATAGTTTACACTCAAGTGAACAATATAATGGCTCTTATTATATTTACAGAATTGTGCAACCATCACCCATGATCTAATTTCAGAATACTTTCATGGCCTCCAAAAGAAACCTTGTACCCATTGACAGTCACTTCCATTACCTGCCTCATTCTCCAGCCCTAGAGAACTAATAATCTAAGTTCTGCCTCTGCAGATTTGATTATTCTGGACATTTTACATAAATGGATTCATAAAGTATATGGTCTCTTGTGGCTGGCTTCTCTCACTTAGTATGTTTTCGAGGTTCACCTATGTTGCAGCATGCATTATTAGTACTTCATTCTTTTCTGTTGCTGAAGAGTTATCCCCTTGTATGGACGTACCACATTTTGTCTATCCGTTCATCAGTCGATAGAAGTTTGTGCTGTTTTTACTTTTTTGGCTCTTATGAACAGTGCTTCTATGAACATTCATGCCCAAGCCTTTGTGTGGACATACAGTTTCATTTCCTTGGGTACACAGAAGTAGAATTGCTGGGTCAAGTGGTAATTCTTTGTTTAGCATTTTGAGCAATCGTTCTCCATTGTGGCTGTGCCATTTTACATTTCCACAAGCAATGTAAGAGAGCTCCAGTTTCTGTGCAACCTTGCCAACATTTGTTATCTGATTTGTTTTATTCCATTATTCTGGTCTGTACCCCAATGACAGAGCTGGTCCATCTTGGTGACCAGTACAATGTAACCTCTACAGTCACCATCATGTTGTTGTATTTATGGATTACATAAAAGCACTTACCATTATTGGAAATTTTATTGTTTTTGTTGACTTGACTCTTGTTTATTTATCTCTGCCTTTACCCATTAGAATGTAAGCCACAGAAAAGAAAAGATCTTGTCTGTCTTGTTTTGTATGTTTGAGACTCTACTGTGGTGCCTGGTATATAATATGCACCAAATAGCTATTTATTGAATAAACCAACCATCTAAATTAGTAAAGCAACATATAATTATCAAAGCAAGTTTGGAAGAATTTCCTTCTATATTCCTTCAATATACATTGAGACAGGACAGAGTCCGCCTTTGACATAATCTGTGGAATTTCACAAGGGTTGTTTCATAAATGTATGTTTAATGTTATAAAAAACTGCTACACTGTTTTCAAAGCAGCTGTAGCAGTTTGCATTCCCACCAGGAATGTAGGAGACTTCCAGTTGCTCCACATCCTTGTTAGCATTGGGTCTTGGCAACTTATAATCAGTATCATTTTTATGGTTATTAGCATGATTCTTTTTTTTTTTTTTTTAAAGCTTATTTACTTATTTTGAGAGAGAGACTGTGTGCATGTGAGCAGGGGAGGGGCAGAGAGAGAGAAGGAGAGAGAGACTCCCAAGCAGGCTCTGTGCTGTTCCTGCAGAGTCTGACATGGTGTTCGATCCCATGAACCATGAGATCATGACCTGGGCCAGAATCAGGAGTTGGACACTGGGGAGCCTGGGTGGCTCAGTCGGGTTAAGCTTCTGACTCTTGATTTTGGCTCACGTCATGATCTCACGATTCTTGGGATGAAGCCTTGCATTTCTTGGGATTCTCTCTCTGCCTCCCTCTCTGCCCCTCCCCTGCTTGCTTGCTCTCTCCCTCTCACAAAGTAAATAAAATAAACTTTAAAAAAAAAAAGAGTCAGATGCTTAACTAACTGAGCCACCCAGGTGCCCCTAATATCATTCTAACAGATGTGTTCTGATATGTTGTTGTGTTTTTTGTTATTTTTTTAATTGTGGTTTTAATTTGCCTTTTTAAGTGGCTAATAATTTGTGTCTCTTGTCATGTGCTTATTTGCCATCTATATGTTATTTACTTGAAGTATTTGTCTGAATCTTATGTGGGTTTTTTTTTTCCCATTTGGGCTCTTTTCTTATTATTGAGTCATGGCAGTGCTTTATATATTCTGAATGCCAGTTCTTTATTTGATATGTATTTTCTAAGTATTTTCTCCCCATCTACAGCTTATCTTTTCATTTTCTTCCTTCTTTTTAAAATTTATTTATTTATATTTTTTTCAATTTGGTTTAGTTGTACATTGGTATTATTCTCTCTCTCTTTTTAAAAATCAACTTTCAGGGGCGCCTGGGTGGCTCAGTCGGTTGAGCTGCCGACTTCGGCTCAGGTCACGATCTCGCGGTCTGTGAGTTTGAGCCCCGCGTCGGGCTCTGGGCTGATGGCTCAGAGCCTGGAGCCTGCTTCCAATTCTGTGTCTCCCTCTCTCTCCCCCCTGCCCCCCCCCGTTCATGCTCTGTCTCTGTCTCAAAAATAAATAAAAACGTTAAAAAAATTAAATAAAAATCAACTTTCATTTCTAGGAACATTTCGATTTACAGAAAAATTGTGAAGATGGTACAGAAGGTTCCTTCCTATGCGTTTGAACCCAGTTTCCTCTATTATTAACAGCTTACATTATTAGCACGGTGCATTTCTTACAATGAAAAAACCAATGTTGATACATTATTACCAACTGAAATCTATACTTTATTCCAGACTTTATTCAGAAGTCTGTATTTTAGGGGCACCTGGGTGGCTCAGTCAGTTAAGCTCCTGACTTTGACTCAGGTCATGATCTTGTCGTCTGTGAGTTCGAGTCCCGCATTGGACTCTGTGCTGACTGCCCTCTCTCTCTTTCTCTCTCTCTCTCTCTCTCAGGATTAAATAAACATTAACAAAAAAAGAAGTCTCTATATTTTTTTGCTTAGTGTTCACCTGTTGTTCCCTTGTCCTTTCCAGCATCCCCTTCAGTATACCACATTATAGTCTTTCCATAAGCTCTGTCTTTCCGCAAGCTCCGTCTTACGGTAGTCTCCATCTTTCCATAAGCTCCTCTTGGCTGTGACAGTTTCTCAGACTTTCTTTGTTTTGATGTCCTTGACAGTTTTGAGAAACACTGGTCAGATATTTTGTAGAATTTCTCTAAATGCATTTTTCTGATGTTTTCCTCGTGACTGGGCTGGGGTTATGTGTTCTTGGAAGGAATTGCCTGGGTCCCGTACTAGATTTTTATTATATGAAAATTTCTGGGTGTTTTCTTCTAGGCAACAGTAGCTTTTGTAATGGGCAGTCATATTCAAGAATCACCAGCTAGATGTTTTACAATAATCTGAAAAACCGACATAGACATGAGGTCCTAAAGATAAAGGAAACCTGTCCCTACTATAGTCTGCTTCAAAGCAGGCCCTTGGAAGAAAGTGCTTTTACAGTAATGGAGATTCAAAAACATTTTTTAAAATATTTACTCATTTTTGAGAGAGAGAGTGCATGTGAGCAGGGGAAGGGCAGAGAGAGATAGGGAGACACAGAATCCAAAGCAGGCTCCAAGCTCTGAGCTGTCAGCACAGAGCTCCATGCAGGGAGGGCTTGAACCCACAGACCACGAGATCATGACCTGAGCTGAAGTCTGACGCTTAACTGACTTAGCCACCCAGGTGCCCCTACAATGATGGGAACTCAGCAAGTTCCATGTGCTGGAGAAGTAAGGGAGCAGAGGAGAAATCTCTGAGATAAAGCCTATAATATGCAGTTAGGTTTGTTACATTGCAACCAAGAGGAAAGTCCTCCAACTTACAAGAAGATGTAACCCTGAAGCAAAAGTTAGAACACTGTAATTTGGGTTGCATTCACTTTATTAAAGACTTAACGTGTGTCCTAATATTTTTTTCTAAACTTCTCCACTATCTGGTGAAAATGATGATCCCAGGCTCAGAAACCTCACTGTTGATGGGGAATTTTTGAAAGGTATAAACAAAGAAGTGACATAGACAGATGATTAGCTGTATGTGTTTTCTTCCCCAAACGAAAAATTCCTTGATGGATTAGACTGTGCCTTATTTGTGTATATCCAATATTTATTAGTTAATTAATCTTCTTGTCCATGTACTCATCAAATTCTTTTACGAACGTATTATGTGTCAGGCAGTGTTTTAGGCCTGCAGATAAAATACGGAAAGGCAACAGACAAGTCTCTTCCCCAGGAAGCTTACATTCTAGTAAGGGAGACAGCCACTGAGCAAATAAATGAAGCAATAAAAATCCAGATAATAAATGCATGAAGAAAACAAAGTAGGCTAAATGTATAGAGAATATATGGAGGTATGTGCAGGAATAAGCCTTATTTTGGGTAGGGCTGTGAAGGGAAGCCTTTGTGAAAAAGTGGTATTTGAATGGAGAACCGAATGAGAAAGTACCACCTGTGTGAATGTCTGGGGAAAGTGGAATAGCAAATACAAAAAAGAAACAGCAAAGGAAATCCCTCCAAAGTGAGAATGGCCTCAATTTGTTCAGCAATTGGCAAGAAGGTCCATGAAGTTGGATCATAGAGAGAAAGGGAGAGAGTGGCATGAAATGAAGGCATAGGAGTATGCAGGGCTGGGTCGTGCAGAGCCTTGTAGATCTGGGTGAGGAGTTGGGATTTAATTATACATGTACTGAAAAGCCACTGGGGACTCCTGTGCAGAGGAGCAACGTACCCGATTTGTTTTTAAAAGACTACTCTGGCTGTTGGGTGGCAAGTGGATAGCTTCAAGAAAGAATTGAATATCATTATGACACTGTTATGGGCATAAACGTCATGGTTGCGTGAGGTAGATTGAGTGTTCCAAGAGCACAGAATGGGAAAACATTCCATTCAGCCATATCTCTGGGATGCCATCATGATCCGAAAGGACTCAGTTAATCTCTTTGAAGGGAAAAGTTCCTTTGAGATGCAATTCCTGTTGGATGACGTCCCATGCTGTTGGCAAGAGTCTGTAAAACACCTTTCCTTCAAACCATCCCAGACATGGTAGTCCAGGAGGACTCAGCTACTGCATCTTAATTGCTGTCATCATAAACAGTTGCATCTGGTTGCTGGAGTGACAGACACTAGAGTCCGTGTTCCATACCTGTGGTAACTGGAACATCATTTTCTATTATGTTCTATTTTGTTCTGACAGACAAATGATTAATTAGCACAATCAGCATCTCTCCTTGAAAATGGCCATGGATCAGTGTGTTCCTCTCCATCATGTAATTGAATCAGAGCCCACACACCTGTTTCCACTTCTTTTAAACAAACACCTGCCCAGTAACCAACACAAAGCAATAGTAAATCTCAACCTGCCTTGTGCATAAGTACATCTTTCAGCTTGACCTAATCAATGCTGAAAGCTATGAAAACACGGGTCCCAGAGAAGACTGCTGCCTGATCCTCACATGTAATCAGAGTGTCGGCAGCTCTGGCCCCATTCAGGCTACGTGACAGGGCTGGCCATGGCTATACTGCAGACTGACTCAGAGTTTGGCTCTGGGGTCAGACCGGCCAGGAATTGCACTTGGTTTTCCAGTTGTGTGACATTGAGCGATTCACCTAACCCCGTAAGTCTCCATTTCCTCCTCTATAAACTCGGGATAATGATGCTTGCGACAAACGTTTGTTGTTTTCCTGCATGTAAAAGGTTCAAGACAGTACTCACCAACCACATAGTAAGCAAGTGTTAGCATTGTTTACCATGACAAAAGGATATTAGAAACAATTAGATTGGCAAATTTCGGTTCTGGTTAAGATGAAGGAACTGCACGCCACCCTATCGTTTCCCCTGATTACAACCCAAAGTCCTGAACAGAATACATGAAACAACTATCTGAAGACTCTGAAAAATACAGAATGGCAAGCCAACAGGGGAGGAGAATAAAAAACTCAAAGGACACACCTTTTGAGAAGAGTCTCTGCTTCTTCTTTCCTCCCATATTTGCTGGCATAGATTCCACGGCAGCCTGAATCTTGAAGCTGTGCAGTCAGTGCTAGCAGAAGATGCTGCAAGAAAAATTCTCTCTTGGGCCAGAAGGCTGGGAAAGGAGTCCCTGGGAAAGAGAGAGGTTTACCTCCTCAATCCCTACTTCGGGTGTGCCTGAGTAATGTAGTGGCATATCTGTGGCAGTGGCAATAGCAGCAACAGTGGAGACGGCATAGGGGTAGCAGCCACAGCAACAGGTGGTTCGAAGGCTCTTTCCTCTTGCTACTTTGCTCTGAGGTAGACCTAGTTTCAGGAAGTTCATTGTAGTGCATGGATGCTAAAACCATGGCTCTCCGTGAAAAAGGGCTCCTAGGAGTCAGAGAATGTGGGGGATTCACAGAAAAGAGGTAGCTGGAGAAAGGGATCCTTTAAGTCTGCAAAGTCTTGGGCTCATCACGAGCCATGCACGCATAGAACTTGACCGTAAGCAACACAGCAAACACTCCGAGAACTGACCTACAGTGTAGACCGCCATCCAGGTTTCAGACTGAGCCCTGGATGGTGCATGCACAGGGGAGGCCAGATAATACAGAAAGTCTGTCAATACTAAATTGATATTGGAGCCACAGCATGCGGGTGGGTCAGGACTGTGGTCTGAACTTAACTAGGTTGCAAACAAACAAACAAACAAACAAAAAACAACACTCCCCAGAAAAATTTTAACCCAGAGTTAAGCCTAGAACCCAGAGTTTCATAGACATAATATGAAAATGCCTGGGATACATTCCGGAATTACTTGACATACAAAGAATCAGGGAAATGTTAGCAACCTTCAAGAGAAAACATATTCAACAAACACAAAGTCCAAGATGACCCAGATGTAGTAATAATCGGACACAGACTTTAAGAACCTCTTACGATGATGTGCATGAAGTAAGGGTGAACACTCCTGGAAAGACAGAAATTCTCAGCCAAAACATAGAAGGTGTATCAGGAACCAAATGGGAATTTTGAACTGAAAGATACTATAACAGAAGTAGAAAGTCCACTGTAGCACCACAAAAGCAGGATGGAGATGAGTAAGAAAAGAATCAATAATGGGACACCCGAGTGGCTCAGTTGGTTAACCATCTGACTCTTGATTTTTGTCTCAGGTCATGATCTCATGGGTCATAAGTTTGAGCCCTGCGTTGGGCTCTGCTCTGACAGTGCAGAGCCTGCTTGGGATTCTGTCTCTCTCTTTCTCCCTGTCCCTTTCCTGCTCTCTCTCTCTCAAAATAAATAAATAAGCTTAAAAAATACTTAAAAAAAAGAATCCATAAACTTTATGGTAGATCAATAAAAATTATCCAATCTGAAAAACACAGAAGAAAAAAAAAGTTTGATAAAATATGCACAGAGCCTCAAAGAGCTGTGGGACAGTATCAAAGGTTCTTTTTTTTTAATATGAAATTTATTGTCAAATTGGTTTCCATATAACACCCAGTGCTCATCCCAACAGGTGCCCTCCTCAATGCCCATCACCCACCCTCCCCCTCCCTCCCAATCCCCATCAAACCTCAGTTTATTCTCAGTTTTTAAGAGTCTTTTATAGTTTGGCTCCCTCCCTCTCTAACTTTTTTTTTTTCCCTTCCCCTCCCGCATGGTCTTCTGTTAAGTTTCTCAGGATCCACATAAGAGTGAAAACATATGGTATCTGTCTTTCTCTGTATGACTTATTTCACTTAGCATAACACTCTCCAGTTCCATCCATGTTGCTACAAAAGGCCAGATTTCATTCTTTCTCATTGCCACGTAGTATTCTATTGTGCACATAAACCACAGTTTCAAAGCTTCTTATTTTGATGTTGTTGCAATCCTGGAAGGTGAGGAGAAAGAAATGGTGCAGAAATATATTTGATGGCATAATGGCTGAAAAACTTCCAGATTTGAAAAAGGACATGTATTTGCAGATGAAAGAAGTTCAGCAAACCTCACATAGGAAAAATTTGAAGAAAGCCGTTCTCTGACTCATCATAATCAAAGAACAGAGAAAACAAAGCCAAAAATCTTAAAAAGGCCAGATAAAAACAACACATTACACATAAGGAATCAGTGATTCAAATGAGGGAAACTCTCTTATCAGAAACCATGGAGGCAAAGCAAAAGCAAAAAAAGAAAACAGTGGAATAACATTTTAAAGTGTCATAAGAAAAATACCGTCAGTGCTGATTTCCAAGTCCTCTGAAAATATCACTCAGGATTTTTTTCACCAAATGCCCTTATCATGTTCCAGGTATAGTGCTCTGTACAAACAATTTCACAAAATAAGGACTCAATCCCCCTCTTCAAGAAACTTACTCTGGGCGGGGGGGTGGGGGGGTGGGGAGGGTGGGGGTGGCGGCCTGGGTGGCTCAGTCAGTTAAGCGTCTGACTTCGGCTCAGGTCATGATCATTGTGGTTTGTGAGTCTGTCATTGGACTCTGTGATGACAGCTTGGAGCCTGGAGCCTACTTCAGATTCTGTGTTTCCCTCTCTCTCTGTCCCTCCCCTGCTTGCACTCTGTCTCTCTTAAAAATAAATAAACATTAAAAAAATTTTTTTTTAAGAAACTTACTCTGAAGTCCAGGGGAAGGTGGGAATGTGAACAATTAAGTGCCATGTAGACTTTGGATAAGGATGGAGTCCATGTGGGGTACTATTATGTGGATACCTATTATGTTTCTTAATTCTTCTAAACTACACACTTGTAAAATAGCCCCCAATACTTTACATTTTAAAAAAGAAAAATGCAGATGTCCTGTGACTCATGTACATTGTCATCAACAAATAAGCAATTATTGAAAGATAATGGGAATAAAGAAAATGTAGGTGTAATTTAGGAATTGTTGTCTTTCCCTTCCATTTTCTTTTCCATTTTCCTGAGCTCTTAAAGTACCCCCAAAGGGAAAAGTCCTCAATAGGATTCAAATAGGAAACCACCTTCGATGCATTTGGCTCTTCCTTTACTTAACTGAGGGCAGATTCAGAGAGGGCACATCCCATACTAAGCCTCTGGCCAACTAATGTTTTAAAATTAGACTATTAGAGACTGAGTTTGGTTAGAGAAAGATGCCATCTGTATTTTGGCTTCTGTTCATATTCTCTCAATTTTTAAAAAAGGTAATTTGACATCATTTTTAATAACTCACAATCCCTGCAAAGTATGGCTGTTGTTATTTTAATTATAATTTGAAATTAGATATGCAACCCACCAACCCACAATAAAACACTTTGAAGCTTTTCTTCTCAAAGGGAAGCTACTTTTAATCTTTAACCTCTGCACAAATGTCCCATTTTATTTGACTAGTGTTATGCCACAGAAACTGATTACTTTCTCAACAAAGAAAAAACCCAAAGAAAATAGACCAGGTTTTCACATAATGAGAAAGTCTTCTATCTTCTTTTTTTCTCAACAGAATTATTCCTTTTGAAGACAAAATAACTCTGGTCCTGTGGACAAAAATCCACATATAAGGGAAAATCTGTTAAATGAAATCTAATGGGATACTTTTGTGGGAAGTGTTTATCTGTGGACCAAAAAAAAAGTACTTTCCTAGACAAAACTACATAGCCTATGCATATGCTGTGGTTTGAAGCAATGTTCAAGGTTTTATCTTTTTTGTCTCCACCTTGCAACCTGGGTCTTCACTCATGCATAACAAAACCGAGGAAAATATGTGACTTGAGTTACCAATATTGTTTCTCAAACCAGTCTTCTCTATTCAAAGCTTTGGCCTTGAATACAGAAATAGAATCTGGATAGAATGAAGTTAATACAGGGAAGCAACTCCTGTCCTTTGATATAGAAGAGGTTAAATTGTTTTCTTGCCAATTTCTAAATTTGAAAATAATCTGGTAGTATGGTTTTACCTTTTCCTTTTTTGCCAATGAAATGAAATGAAATGACTCCAACCCTGACTGGGGTTTCAAAATTAAAAAGCGTGCTATGTTTCTTAAAAATTTTTTTCTTAATGTTTATTTCTGAGAAAGAGAGAGAGAGCGAGCAGGGGAGGGGCAGAGAGAGAGGGAGACACAGAATCCGAAGCAGAGTCCAGGCTCTGAGCTGTCAGCACAGAGCCTGACATGGGGCTTGAACCCACGAACCTTGAGATCATGACCTGAGCCTAAGTCAGACACTTAGCCAACTGAGTCACCCAGGTGCTGCAAGAATTTGCTATGTTTTTAACTTCCTATAAATATTTTTGCAATGATCTCCTCTGTTTTTTAAATATGTGATCTGGGTTTTCCTGAATATAGTCAACTTGAATACAGTCAACATTCAAAGAAAGAGAATTCAGGATCTCGGGACTTGATGATAGAACAAAAAGACTCCCCAGAAAATCATTCAGAGACTGCAAAGGACCTCTTGCCCTTATTCCTGGCAGTCGGGCAAGTGGCAGTAAGCTAAGAGTTTTTGGATGGTAGGTTCTTGAGGGTTCCTGTGTGGTGGCAGCCATTCCCTTGTATGAAAGCAACTCAGAACCTGTATCTGACCGTATGAGTCATGTGTGATTAGCATAGTACAGTACTTTTCAAACTTTTCTGTAGTAACGAGATTTTTTTTTTAAACGAAAATCTCTAATAAAGCCCAATATGAAATGTAGTCAAAAGCAGGGCTACTCTCTGGCTGATTTGGATCCATCAGTGAGCTCCACATAAGCCCCAAGCCTTGGCAAAGCCACAAAGGGGAATCACTGGCAAAGCAGGGAATCAGAGAGTCAACTCAATCTCTTACCAGTTGCCAGAACTTAGACAATTTACAACCTTCTTGAGTATATGTGTGTGTGTGTGTGTGTGTGTGTGTGTGTGTGAGCTTGTGTTCATTCTCCTCTTTCAGGATTGTTGTAAAGATGAGTGAAAATACACACACAATATCTAGCCCAGTACCTTGCATGGAGTAGATATTAAAAAGTTGCTTCTATTCTCATTATTATCAACAGGATCCTAATCATACCGAGCCAGACTCAGTATGGAATCATACTGAACCATGTTCCAGGCTTGTTCTAAAGGGCATTAATGTATGCATTAATTCTGGTAATTTATAGATGGTGACACTGCGGCTTAGGGGGTTACAGTAGTTTACCCAACACAGAGATAAGTAGTCGAGTTGGATTTAAGCTTCAAACCCTGGATGTAACTCCAGAGCTTGAGTCCCTAACTCCAGCATGCCATTGTCTACTAATGATAAAGCAGAAGACTCAGTGTGTAGGTCCATCTCTCCATAGCTTCACTCCCTCACTGTTCAAATGGGGAATACTCCCCTCAGCACTGTGAGACTCAAACGAGATAAAGTTTGTCACACGCAAAAGACTCCTAGTTTTGTATAAACAAATGGCGTCCTGCATGGTCAGTCCATTTTATCCGCTTTGATCACATCAGCTAATAACCACCAAATCTTAATTTCCATCTGTTTTCTGTGGAATCAACTCAAGACAAAAGCATGTCTGAAATTTGTCAAAATACATCTGGACTCCAAAGTGGAATCTTATTTAGCTTTAAGCTAGGTTCTCAGGAAAAAAAAAAATGTTTTCCAAGCCTAATGAGCAGTTTTGCTGTGAACCCACTTTTGAGAACAAGAGATTGTAATGTAAGGGCTTGGCATGGGACATCGTGTATCACACTGAAATAAAGACATAGGCCAGCAAGGTATGCCCGAAGATACTAGGTGGAAGGCATTTTCTTTGCCGGGTAACTCCAGAAAACACTTTGACATCCTGTCCATACCCACAATGTTTTATGATGTATTAAGTCGAGCAAATTGATACCAGAGTGAAGCACTGTAGCAGCTATAAATACCATGATATGCACATGAATATGTTTGTTGTTTTTAACGTTTATTTATTTTTTTAAATATGAAATTTATTGTCAAATTGGTTTCCATACAACAGCCAGCGCTCCAGTGGTGCATTCAGTTAACGCACGGTACTTATACACATGAATTTTCGAAGTTTATTTATGGAGAAGGTGGAAGAACGAAAGACAGGTGACATCATAAGGTCAGGGTTTTTGAGTTACCTGAGCGCTTGTTGTGGATTCTATCCTTGAGAGACTTGCTTCGTATCTTCGGGTGCTATAAATAATATTCAAACACCCAGCCTTGCATTTACTTTTAATGTTTACATTGTAAAGGAAAATTGCCTAATTGCTCACCTTCCTAGAATGTTTGCGTTGTATCCTCTGGGTGGAACAACTGTATACATTGAAAAGAAATTTCCATAATTTTTGTAATTGGCTACTTTATACAGACGTTTCCTGCAAGAGAATGAAGGTGTTCGATGGAGGAAACAATCCTTACCCTGACCTACCTAATCAAATATGTATATTTAATCTGTTTCATCACATTTGGAATAGGACTTTTGGGAAAGGAAGGAAAACAGAACAAAGTCATCTGTTTACTGCTTCTCTATAAATAAAGATGAAACTGATGAGCAAGGTAGAAGTCAATGCTGTAAAAACAGAAATAAAGTCCACATGTCATTTTTTCTTTCTTTTCTCTCCCAATTTTGTTATTTAGTGACTGTCGCAACCAAATGGATTGTGAAAGACTTCTTCAGCTGAGAGGGGTGGCATAGAAAGGAAAAGGGGAAATCAAAGAGTCCTTAGAAAACAGCAGGAAAAGACTGAATTGTAAGGTAGCCTCTCTGTCTAGAACAATTCTCAGTTTTAACTGCAAATCAGAATCATCTGAAGAACCTTAAAAATTTGTAGATACCTGGATCCCATCCCTGGGAATTCTTATTTAATTGATCTGGGTTGGGGCTTCAATGTCAGTATTTTTTAAAGCTCCCCAGTGAGTTTAAAGGGTATTCAAGATAGAGAACCACTGTGGACACCAGCAGTAATCCACAGATCCCCAGGTGGCCTGGGTTTCCAGAGGTCTCATGTCTATGAGAGGAAGGGCATGAGCTATGGAAGATATAGCATTGGCAATCAGGTCATCGGGGGCTGAAGACAGTCATGGTTCTGGAGAGATGGGCAGCCTCTCCACATCCTGGTTCCCTGTTTGTGCTCTTTGTTGGAAAGTTAGGAGACTAAGTAAGGAAATGCCATGAGATGTTTAGCGATCCTTGGGGTTTCCATATGCTACCCTTCATCTGAAGGCAACAGGTCTCCTTTTCCTCCTCTATCGTGTCGGAAGTCATCTGGCTGATTATCCAGGCAGAAACCACAGCAAACTTTCCAAAGTCTACATTGGAGAAATAAAGATAAACCAGGGAGCCTGGAGTCTGACCCAGACAAAGAGGAAAAAGCTTAACAATTTTAGAAAAAGACAATTTAGGGGGATATATATGCAATATAACAGGAGCCAAGTTGGGGCTGGAAGCTGAACCATCATGTAGGAGCCAAAACAGGGATGTACTAAAGGGAAATGAGGCAACGGGAGATACGGAGAGGGGCATAATAGTGGCAAGACACAGAGTTTTTTTGGTGCAAGACTGCTCTGGGAAGTATGATCTTGTGACTTCTCTCTAAGTCTCTAGGACATCCTAAAAGTTCTTGCTGGGCCAGTGTAATTTGACCCAAGTGATGCATGAGGGAGACCAATTTGGCAGAGGCCAGTATAGCTCCGAGGGAAGGAAGCTAGAGGCGGTTAGGAGGCCCCTCTGTTGGGTCTTCACCGGGTAACAGGTTCTGAAGGGGCTTGTGGGAATGGCATTATGGCAGTAAACTCAGCAGTGATGTGTTCATTGATTCTGGGGGAAGAGAGTGAAGGAGGATGAGGCGACAGCGTGAATTTGTGGTTCTGAGTCTGCATGTCAAGGAGAACGGTGATGCCATCAACAGAGAGTATCAGGAAGATGAACTGATTCGGGAAATAACAGGATAAGTGTTAGATGCTGAGTGAGACATACAGGCAGGTCTTCCGGGTGAAACTCTCTGACAGAGAGTAGAAAGTGCTGGATAGGAATTCCAGAGAGGGCGGGAACTGGAGCTAAAGATGTTTGCGGACTGAGTGTGTATATTGGGGAAGTGGGTGTGGAGAGAGAGAAAGAAGAGACTGTGGGATGGTCCAGAGGGTAGGAGAGGTCTACTGAAGCCAAAGGTTTCTGAAAAGCAAGGAGGATGAAGCATGAGAAGGGCTAGGCGACCCATTCTGGTAGTGGGTAGTCTCAAAAGAATCAGCCTCCTAATTTCTGTGCTAGGAAGTGACCTCCACTTGCCCGTCTTGTACAAATTATAACTTCTCTCAAGGGGTTACTTCTTCCATGAGGTTTTTCTGACGATTCCATTCCTCGATTATTCCCTGTTCCTTAGCATTCCTTCAGTACTTCAAGCCTGCCAATGCATCCTGCATTTCCCTGGGATGGTGGCCTCACACACCTCTCCAGCTGCACGGAAGCAGCTTGACACTTTCTCACCTCAGGGATTATACCAATGGTGTCATGACCGGAAGTGCTGCCTGGCTGCAAGTCCCCGGCGCTGTGTTCTCCACAGGCAGTCCGCGTGATTTTTAGATGTAACCCTGACTATATGACAATCCTGTTTAAAGCCTGTAATGGCTTCCACATGGAAGAAGGATCTGCTCTCAGACTCTGGTGCACAATGGGTCCCGTGGACTTTGTCTCCCTCCGTGCTCCCATCACTCATGTGCTCAGCGGCTCCGGCCGTTTTTGTCTCAGGGCCGTTAAGGTTCCCATTCCTTCTGCTTTAAAGGTTCTTTCCCCAGAATTTCACATGGCTTCCTCTTCCTCACTCTTTGGGTCTTAGTCAAACAGCCTCCTGTCAGCAAGGTCTTCCTTGTCACCCTCAGGAATGCCATATGCTTTTCTTCCACACCACCCCCTACGTTGTTCCCACACTATCCTCTCTGATGGCATTTGCCAATATTGAAATTATCTTACTCATTTGTTGTTATTTTCTCTCTTTGTCTAACATCTTGGCTACCAAGATACATATATCTTGGCTACCATGTATTCCCTGTGCCAGGAACACAGTAGGTGCTCATTTATTCTGTATTGAATGAATATTGAAATATTGAGTTTCTCCTGGGTTCAACAACAGTAGAATATATGTATATTTAAGTAGGCTTCATGCCCCAATACGGGGCTTGAACTCATGACCCTGAGATCAAGACCTGAGCTGAGATCAAGAGTCAGAGGCCTAACTGACTGAGCTACCCAGTCATCCCCAGAGTAGAATATTTAAAAAAAAAATTTTTTTTAATGTTCATTCATTTTTGAGAGAAAGACAGAGAATGAGCGGGGGGGGGGGGGGGGCAGAGAGAGAGAGAGAGACACACAGACAGACAGAATCCAAAGGAGGCTCCAGGCTCTGAGCTGTCGGCACAGAGACCGACGCTGGGCTGAAACTCATGAACCCCAAGATCATGACCTGAGCCAAAGTCAGACACTTAACCGACTGAGCCCCCCAGCTGCCCCCCAGAGTAGAATGTTTTCAAAAATAGATGAAGAAGAATTGATAGACACCTTTTGGGGGGAAATTTAGATTTCCTTGTCTGGTGAGAATGTGCTCTTATGTTTTGCAGGAAGGTCATCAAAACGGCTCTGATCTAGAGGAAGTCATTTGTATCCTTTTCTCCAATAGGACAATTTGACAAAGGGACAGGACCTGACTCAGCCTGAGCTGGAGGAGACATCCTGGTGTTGCTCTTCCAGGTGGGTCGAGAACAGGCAGCCGTATGGGTCACGCTTGAGCCGGGAACTTGCTGGTATTCGTCCAGAAGAAAGGCAACCCGGGAGGCCATGGCTGAGTGGATTTTAGCACACGAAGTCTGGCCATTCTTTTCTTCTGTCCAGTTACAGTGATGCAGATGTGTATAGTGTTTCCATTGTTCCTCTGTGAGAAGCTCAAACTGTTACAAGGAAAATAAGGAAAGAAAGAGAGGACAACTTACCATATTTGTGCCAAATAACTAAGCCAGACTTGTGGGAAAGGTACTCATGGGCAGGGAATTCTCTAGAGTGGGCTCTGTGAGCTAGCAGGAGCTTCTGGAAGTGACTAAGTCATACTAGCTCAAAAGTTGTGTTTCTTATTCTCTTTGGGGAAATGGCTAATAATATTTATCTCTTATTTACAAGGCAGGAGGAAAGATTGGCATAGGAATTAGATGACCTGAGTTCTAATCCTGCACTGCCATCAGCTAGGCAGCCACGTGGCCTTGAACCAAGTGATGCACTTTTCTGGGCTTCAGTTTCTTTATATTTAAAATAGAGGCATTGGCACATAACCCTAGCATCTGAAATGAATGTGCAATCAGGTTTTGATTTAACGCATCCCTCCTACGGTGGGCAGGATGTGATCAATCTTCACACCCCACTGCCTCGTACCAATAGAATCTCGTCTTTGATTTGCCGAGCCCGGTCTTCTAACTGAAACTCCAGCTCCTCCACCTGCTGCCGCAGGGCCTGGCGTAGAGTCTGCAGTTGCTCTGCCTCTTCCCTGCACGGAAAGAATAGAAAATCACCAAATTTCACATCACCTCCAAGCGCAGTCCTCCATCGTCCCTCTCAAGATGGAGGTCACTCCTCTGACATTTCTTTTCTCTTCTCTTCTTTTTTCATCTCTTCTTTTCTCTTTTCTTTTCTTTTTTCTTTTCTTTTCTTTTCAGTTTATTTATTTTGAGAGAGAGAGAGAGAGAGAAAGAGAGAGAGAGAGAGGAGAATGCCAAGCAGGCTCCGCAAGGTCGGCGTGGAGCCCAATGCAGGTCTCAAACCCACAAACCATGAGATCATGGCCTGAGTTGAAACCGAGAGTCTGAAGCTTAACTGACTAGTCACCCAGGTGCCTCACTCCTCTGGCATTTCTTAAAAGGGAAAGTCACCTTCTTTATTTGTATTAGTTGCAGACATAGGTATATTACCAGGGCAGGTTTTCTTTCTTTTAAAATGCTTTTTTTTTAATTTATTTATTTTTGAGAGACAGAGCTTGAGCAGGGGAGGGGCAGAGAAAGAGAGAGACACAGAATCAGAAGCAGGCTCCAGGCTCTGAGCTGTCAGCACAGAGCCCAACGCGGGGCTCGAACCCGCAAACCATGGGATCATGACCTGAGCTGAAGTCGGATGCTCAACCGACTGAGCCACCCAGGCGTCCCAGGTTTCCTTTCTTTTTTAAACAATTCTATTGCAGAATAATTTGCATCCCACAAAATTTACCTATTTTAACAGTATACTACAATGATTTTTAGTAAAGTTGCCAAGTGGTATCTCTCACCACCAGGCAGTTTACGAATGCTTCCATCTGCCCCATAAAAGCTGTGCCCCTTAACAGGTGAACCCTATTCCCCCCCTTCAGGACCAGGCAATAGCTAATCTACTTTTGGGATATATGCTTTTAATCTATGTGAAAATAATGCAGATTTTCAACATTTACATTTGCATAAGTCCCATTGACATCAATTGAAGATATCCTGCTGGCCACCCCCCACTTCCCATCTGACTGCCCATCCTCTGACCTCAAATAGCCTTGGCCTTAAAGAGTAAGTGTTGCTATCTAGCAAATAGCTCTCACTGACTCCCACTGAGAAAGCAAAGACAAGAACAGGAAAGCAAAGGAAAAGGACTCATTTCTCATTAATCCTGCTCCCTGGTGCTCATCTGTCCTGCCCTGATTACCTTTCCTTGCTCCAGGTGTGTGAGCTGCTACTTACTTTTATGAGTCTCTTCAATAATTACCTTTCCTCCTCTGACATGTCCCTGTAAAAGAGTGCCTGCTGTCCTGTAAGGTGCCGTTCAATTTCCTCTAAATGCTCCCGGAAACACTGGCACACCGTCTTCATGGCTTCCATCTCCTTGACTGTGCACTGAGAACAATCAGAAAAGAGCTGAGAAGGGAGTCCTTCCTGATTCACTGCAAGAGCTCACCATGGCGGAGCCTGCCTTCCCACTTGGGCTCCCTGGTCTGCAGTGGAGCCCTATTGCTACTGTGTGGGGGAGAAAAGAGGGAAAGGCCAGCCTTTGGCTTCTCCAGGCTGGTGGAGGCAATACTGGTCTGGGACAGAAGAGCAGCTGTTATAGGACGGCCCTTGGTGGCATCATGTCCCAGAGACAGAAAGGCTGTCTGGAGGACTAGGTGATGTGGGGGTGCGAGGGTGTAGATAAGGGAGAGCAGTAGACAAACGCCCAGAGCGAGGGCTTGTGCTTAGAAAAGTTGAGTCTTGTTAAATCTTGTTTAATTTGGGTGCTGAATACTGCCTCACTCTGAATCTCAACAACATTGAACACATCTGTCTGGATGGTATGTGTTTGATTAGAGAAAGTCTGCTTAGAATATTTTTTTATTAGTCTTAGCCCTGCTTAACCACAATCCCTGGTGGTGAAGTCTGCAGGATCAGCTCCATGTAGCTAACAAGCTCATCTGGAGTAAGGCAGACATAGATGAGGCATCCTACTCTCTTCATGAAGTGAATCTAGAATTGAACTCTGTCTATTCTCCCTATCCTTCTCCTTATTGCTCCTGATGTGAACCGTTCTTTAAATCGTACTTTCTCTGCATGACTGTGCTTCTGCCTTGGTTTCCTAATTTATGTATCTTCCTGCAGCCCCTAAACCCAGTCCATTTGTCAGGAACCTCACGATTTGCTGAATTTTTACTAGTTACCCGCCTAGTTTTCCAGCCCAGGTTGGATCATGCTTTGAATAGGTGCATGATCCAGAACCCCGGCATCTCCATCCGTCTGACTTTAAGTGACATTAATGCTTTTTAGACTGTAATGCTCTCTTTCTCAGGCCTGGTAGAGCTTCTGGAAAGCTCTTTAATTTTTTTTTTTAATGTTTATTTATTTTTGAGATACCAAGAGAGACAGAGCATGAGGATGGGGGGCAGGCAGAGAGAGGAGATACAGAATCTGAAGCAGGCTTCAGGCTCTGAGCTGTCAGTACAGAGCCCATATGGGGCTTGAACTCCCGAATGGTGAGATCATGACCTGAGCCGAAGTCGGATGCTGAACTGACTCAGCCACCCAGGCACCCCTGGAAAGCTCTTTAAAAGAAACTGATTTTATGGCAGCCCTCTTTCAACTTCCTCTTATTCCTTCCACAGAGACTGGTCTTACAACTGTGTTAATTCCTCTTAGCCCTGTTTTTAGGAAGTCCCAGATCTCTTACTCTTGTCCCCAAAACGCCATGGTCAAATCCTGGCAGCCTCATGGTTATTTTTACTAAAATTGTCACAATGGATATACTTTCCTCCAAGTGATGTTTTTCTACTGAAAACTCCTCATCATTTTGCTTTGAGAGTTCAGTTTTGATTCCGTCCTCTAATATTTTTATATGAAAAACATACTTTACATGGCAAAACTCTCAAATTACTTTGGCTTCAGTGTGAGTACATTCGAACCAGGTAGAGGAGTCTTTGAACTGTTATTGATGTTGACAAGCATGCTTGAAAGGTGACCTCAGTAGGGCTCTTGAAACCAGAAAACTCTTAGAGGCCATGGAGGGCTCTTATTATAGAGAAGTGTTCTGAAATGGAATGGCAAACTGACTTGTCCAAGGTCAAAAAAGGGCAGATTTCAAGCCCAGGTATCCTGATTCATTTATTCTCTTCTCAAGATCTGAGTTATAGCAGGGATTATTAACTACAGTGTAGCTGGACACAGGGAAAAGTTATTCATTTCTTAAGAGTGAGTTGTTTGAATGGTCCTAATTGACAAGTTCTAGGGATGGTGAGGCCAGGGGCATGGAAATATGGCGCTCAAGTAGGCTGAGCATTAGAGACATTAAATATTATGCTTCATCTAGTTATTTTAGGGTAACCCTTTGTGATTGGAAGGCATGCAGGGCTGGGATGTAGGAATAACTGATGGCCATTTGGTCCCTGAGAAGGGAGTGATGTGGAAGATTCTGAAACACTGCCATCTTCTGGTCATTTGGAAATACTAAAGCTACATTTCAGCTCCAGAACAGGTATAGAAGTAGTTTCAGAAAAAAGGAAAAATTTTGGGGCGCCTGGGTGGCGCAGTCAGTTGGGCGTCCGACTTCAGCCAGGTCACGATCTCGCGGTCCGGGAGTTCGAGCCCCGCGTCGGGCTCTGGGCTGATGGCTCAGAGCCTGGAGCCTGTTTCCGATTCTGTGTCTCCCTCTCTCTCTGCCCCTCCCCCGTTCATGCTCTGTCTCTCTCTGTCCCAAAAATAAATAAAATAAAAACATTGAAAAAAAAAATTAAAAAAAAAAAAAAAGAAAAAAGGAAAAATTTCGACAAGGAAAACAAAAAAGAAGTTGTTTTGAACTCTTTTTTCCAATATAAGTGTTGGGTTGTAACCCGAGGTTAATTGAAGGTCTACTTTGCTGACCCAAGCCCATTAAAACAGACTTTAACTTCAACAGTAAGAGCAACAGCACCAGAAAACATTGAAACTTCACTTTTGAGTTGGCTCCGATTACTTTCTATGTTCTGTGTATGCTTCCTTTTTATTTAAATCTAAATAATAAACATTATAGAAGCATTTTCTAATATCTAAAAATCTTTTTCAGGTAATATAATTTTCTTTCCTGGAGAGTTTTTTTAAATTAATAAATTATTATGAAGAATTCACACACATATATATAAGAATTAATCATACCCACAAACCATTATTCTAGATGACCCACCAGACAACAAAAATGGAATCTGCCAATTAGTCAAATGAGTCTCTGCACAGTTACATATTTCTCTGTAAGGGGATGAGATGGGGATTTTTTGAGTCTTTTATCTAAAATTGCACTTACTTTCAATGCGCAGTTGGAACTTCCATTGACAGGTAAGAGATAGTACCTATCCCTGCCTATAATCTTCATGTGGTTCAAGATCCATTTTCCAGATAATTTTTTTTATAAATAATTTTTGTAGTCCTAGTTAGCACTTAGCATCTGATTTAGAGACATTTTTCTCCAGAATATTTTTCAGGCCTTACAAACCCAGACTCACTCACCATAGATGGCTTTTCTCTTCATTCTTGAGTTTGTTCTTCAGTTTAAGTAGCCTCTTCTCATGGGTGAATGCATTCCCCCATTTTTACTTGCTTTTCTGCAAGTGTGTGTGTGTGCATGTGTGTATACCCGCACATAAGTATAATAATGCACGTGTGTATGTTGATTATTTTCTTTGAATGTATGTTTGTGGTTCCTTGAATCTAAATATGGAGAAATGCACTGTCATCTAATAGAACCTGACATGCTATGCATTTCAGGATGTATAATGTCAGATCAAGTTGTTGTAAAAATAGCATCAAAAAAATTTTTTTAATGTTTATTTTTGAAGGAGAAAGAGACAGAGTGTGAGCGGGAGAGGGACAGAGAGAGTGGGAGACACTGAATCTGAAGCAGGCTCCAGGCTCCCAGCTGTCAGCACAGAGCCCGACATGGGGCTTGAACCCGTGAGATCATCACCTGAGCTGAAGTTGGACTCTTAACTGACTGAGGCACCCAGGCGCCCCCTCATGTTTTTTGGATAATTGTGAATTCTAGGAGGAGAGCAGGCTAAGGTAATGTGAGACAAGGTTTTAGAAGACATGAGCTGGTTGTATGGACACTCTCATTTAAACGCCTACTCATTTGAAAGCCACACACAAGTCTAAAGATGGTCATTGTGCATAACGAGATGCAAAACCCCTGTATTTTCTGCAGAAGTGCTGATGTCTCATAGTGTCAAGTGAAGAGAAAGGTCTATTTCCAGTTGCCAGATCTCTCCACACACTTGGGGCTACGTGAGCCCAAGGTCATCTGTTAACACCAGCTAGAGAAATGAGGAGGGCTCTGTCTGCATGAAGGGTCACTCACCCCTGGAGGTGGCCCAGGCTTAATCGGTGGTCCTCGTTCTAATCAGTGTCTTCCTGCCTGGCTTCCAGAGCCAGTCCTTATCCTGTACCTGGCTCTGAGCTTCCCCCCATGCTATGTTTCAGAAGCAGCCATATAATTAGCATTTTCTAGGGCTTTCTGTGTGCTGGGCACTGTTTTGAGTGCCTGAGTGTGCTGAGTGCTTCACAAGCAATCTCTCACTTAACCTAAAACAAGCCTGTGTTGGTGGCATGAATAGTCTCCCTATTTTACAAAACAGGCTCAGAGAGCGTTCATACCTTGTGCTAGATTATTCAGCTAAGTGAATTTAGGAGAGAGAACTGTTCAGTCAGACTGAATTGGAGATGAGGTACAGATATGTTACTGTTTATAACCTTACACATGACTTTATTGTTCTAGATCCCTCTGTAAATGGGGATTAATAATGAAATTTGCCTCCTTACTTCAGAAGGTGATTGATTGGACGCATCAGATAAGAAGAAATTTGAGGGCATATATGGTAAGCTATAAAACACTTTACAGATACTACTCATGATCTGAGATAGAAAGGCATGCCCTCAGTGCCCGCATTCAGGAGGCCTGAACATTATCCCCAACGTGGTATCGCTCCATCTGTCTTCCCGTCTTTGCAGAGATGAATACTTACAGAACACAACTCCCTCACTGTAGTGTCCTGAAGGACGTTCAAAGTCTTCATGAACTGGGCCTCCAGATGATTATGGAAGCATGGGCAGTGCCTACAGGCTGAGGGCGCAGGGTTGGGGCTCCGCCTCTCTGAGTGGCAGTGCGAACAGTGATGACAGCAGACACAGCAGTGAGCGGGTACGGCATGGCTGATGCCCGCTGGGTAGATACGAGGGAAGCCTGTGTCTAGAGAGGCAGATTTGGTGAGACTTGGGGCCGAACAGCAATGCCAGGGCCTAGGCTCACGTATATAGGTCTGAATGGAAACATCACTGCACTGTCTTGATTCTGTCTCCAGTCCTGGTTCTGTTGTGGGGACAGGGTCACACAGAGTGCATTCTAAAGTTGTTCCTTCAGAATCAGTCCCCAGAGCCACAGCATTCTGAGCAGCCGATGCCAGATTGGAGGACATCTGGACCGTCACAGCCTTGGAGCTAACAGTGTTTGAGTCAGCATTTGGAGGCAGGTTTTCCATCTCAGATTCTGCTCTAGGTGGTATTTGACCCAAAGCACTAAATGTTGGCTTTGCTTGGGGAGTATCTCCAGCCAGTTTGCCTAGGTGGGGAATGGACTTTTCGGATATTTGAATGAGGTCAACTGTATAGGGCATGACGTTACTGGGCTTGGGGACATGCTGTGGTGGACTTTCTCCCATCGGTAAGATACTGTTGGTGTCAGAATAAGTTTTACTGCCTTCTTCTTTGGTTGGGGCCTCAGAGTCAACAAGGAGGAACTTGTTGTGAGCAGGTTCCATTCCAGGTGATCGTTGGAACTCGCAGCAGTGGCTTTGCACATGTGTTTCCTCAGGCCCCTCAGGCTTCAGCAACCCGTCCTTCATTTTTGCGATATGGGTCGCCATAAACCCCAGAGGACAATCACGTGTGGAGGTGACTGTGCCCACCACAGTCTCACATGCAGTTGGGGACATGGGTGGGGGCTGCCTCACGTGGCTCCCTTTCCCCGAGCGCTCTCCCCCTCTGGTGGTCCTGTGAAGGGCACTGTCCGGAGTCAGTGGCCGTGGTGGCTCCGCCATATCCTCAAACTGAGACTCTTTCTCCGCCATTTGTATCGAGGCCTTTTCTTCCAAGAGACTCCAGCCTTGATATGGAAAGGATGTCCTCACCATACCCTTGTAATCAGACTCATCTGACTCTGGTTGGCAGCCCTGGGGTGAGACTGCATGCTGGCTCTGATCCCTCGGCTGTCTACATCCATCCTCAGCAGGACTCTGGCTGCTTGGCAAGGAAGGCATCTGTGTGAGAAACCAGGGTAAAGGCAAATGGGTCAGGAGGGTGGTGGAGGCACTCGGTTTAAGAAGTGGGTGCGTCTGGGGCACCTGGGTGGCTCAGTCTGTTAAGCGTCTGACTCTTCATCTTGGCTCAGGTCATGATCTCACGGTTCATGGGTTTGAGCCCCACCTCTGACTCTGCGCTGCAGACCCTGCTTTAGATTCTCTCTCTCTCTCTCTCTCTGCCCCTCCTCAGCTCACACACGCGCGCTCTCTCTCTGTCTCTTGGAAAAAAAAAATGTGTGTGTCGTTTCTTTATCATTACCATTGACTTAGGAGTCTGGAGATCAGGGTTACAAATTCAGGTTTATGTTAGTTTACTACTTTAACTGGGACCTTCTCTCTAGGAGGCTCACCTTCCTTATTTAGCAAAGTCAAAAGAAAAAAAAAAGGAAAGGAATGCTAAGCTTTATGGCACCTTGCTTTTTTTTTATTTGTTTAATGTTTATTTATTTATTTATTTTTTTAATTATTTTTTTCAACGTTTTATTTTATTTTTGGGACAGAGAGAGACAGAGCATGAACGGGGGAGGGGCAGAGAGAGAGGGAGACACAGAATCCGAAACAGGCTCCAGGCTCTGAGCCATCAGCCCAGAGCCCGACGCGGGGCTCGAACTCACGGGCCGCGAGATCGTGACCTGGCTGAAGTCGGACGCTTAACCGACTGCGCCACCCAGGCGCCCCTAATGTTTATTTATTTTTGAGAGAGACAGAGTGTTGAGTGGGGAGGGGTAGAGAGAGAGGGAGACACAGAATCCGAAGCAGGCTTGGAGCTGTCAGCAAGGAGCCCGAGGCAGGGCTCGAACTCAAGGACTGCTAGATCATGACCTGAGCTCAACTGGCTGAGCCCCCTAGGTGTCCCTATGGCACCTTGTTTATTGTGACTTCATCGTCCCCTGTCCCTTGGGTGCCTAGGGTGCATATCTTCTAAGGGCTGGTTGCTCTTTTCCAAATGTGGCAGCGTGTTATCTACTTATCTTTCTTTTTACTCCTATTCCAGCCCTCCAGGGACTTTCTACCTGCAGGGGCAGTGGTTCTGGTGGTTCATCCAGGAACCCGCTGCTGTCAGACTGGCAGCTGTTTTCTCTGTTCACTGTGGCACCTGTGGGAAGAAATAAAGAGGCCTGGAGTAAGTGAAGGGAAATAGGCTGTCAACAGGACTGAGATCAAACCCCCTCTGTGCCCGACATGCCGTAGATCCTCATACATGCCCAATGCAGAAATGTAGATGAAGGAGGGAATTACAAGGATTTACTTTCAGAGGGCCCATGGAAAATCGTGCCACTGGTTTCCTGATACAAGGAGTAAAAACATGAAATAAAGTAAAAAGAACTACCATCTCTTAAAACTAAATAACAAATGATTGTGATGCGTCTTGACTAAGGGGAAGGAAAATCCAGCAGGAAATGCGTGTATCTTAAATGCCACATTGATAAAACAAAACACAAAATGTATATATCTGTGTGTATATATTTTGCAATGAACTGAATATTATGGCCCCCAAAAGTCATACGTTGAAATCCTAACCCCCACGGTGATGGTATTAAGAGGTGGGGCCTTCAGGAAGTGATCAGGAAATGAGAACCGAGGTCTCATTAATAGAGTTAGTACCTTATAAAAAAGACCCCAAAGAGGAGAGCCCCCTTGTCCCTTCCACCTTGCAGGAACACAGTGAGAAGGTGACCATCTGTGGACCAGGAAGTGGCTCTTCACCAGGCACTGAAATGGCCCAGCACCCTGATCTTGAACTTCTAGCCTCCAGAACTGGGAGAAATACATTTCTGTTGTTTATAAGCCACTCAATGTGTGGTATTCTGTTATAGCAGCCCTAACGGACTAAGACATGTATATCTTCTTTATTTTTTTTTTTAACGAAATGTTAGATAAGAACCTAGCTAGCTTCATCTGGACTCTATATGAGTACAAGTCTGTGCTCAGGTTTTAGACTGCTTCTCTTGTCATTGCAATAGGCTGGAAGGGGCAGAGAAAGAACAGTGTTAAGTGAGGGCAGATAACAACTTTGTAAACATAAGCGTCTGGAAATTCTCAATCTATTTGAACTTTTTGCATAGATATGTTACATTAGCAGGGGTGGGGGATATGGGTGGCTACTGGAGGATCAACTTGCTAAAGATTAAATTGTAGGATTTTTTTGCTGCTCTTTAATAAGAAATGCTTTATGGGGTTAGAAGAGGAAGTCACCTGGGCAGAGGGCACTTGGAGAATAGCCCTTCTTCTACAAAAAGCAGAAGGAGGAGCCTCATTTGTCCTAGGAGAAAGGTTGGGTGTGGGTCTGGGGAGTGGGGTTGTTGATGGATGTCATGCTTGGCTATTTGGTATCTAAGTGAGAAACAGGGAATTTACCTTTGCTTGAAGAACTAGCTGCTGCAGAGGAGTTAAAAGCAAAGAGCACACAAATAAGCAGTCCAACCTCTGCTTAAGCGTTCTGGATCCAGCCCTCAAGGGAAGCCCTGCTAATAAGGGTAGCAGCACCTCATCTCCTTGTAGGACTCTCTCCCACCAGTCTTAACTGCCCATCTGTCTGAACAGAGATAATTGGTGGAGATGTGGTTCCAGAGGTGGTCGCCCCAACCCAAATTCCAACTATCCCATCCTGGGGTCAGAGTAAAGAGAAAGAAGCTTAGCTTTGTAGAATCTAAGTTTATAAACTCCATATTCTTTAATTCAGCCTCCATTAAAGTGAAGATCTAAAAATCAGAGACTGTAAGTTTTTTTTTTAATATGAAATTTATTGTCAAGTTGGTTTCCATACAACACCCAGTGCTCATCCTAACAGGTGCCCTCCTCAATGCCCATTACCCACCCTCCCCTCCCTCCCACCCCCCATCAACCCTTAGTTTATTCTCAGTTTTTAAGAGTCTCTTATGGCTTGCCTCCCTCCCTCTCTAACATTTTTTTTTCTTCCCCTCCCCCAAGGTCTTCTGTTAAGTTTCTCAGGATCCACATAAGAGTGAAAACATATGGTATCTTTCTTTCTCTGTATGACTTATTTCACTTAGCATAACACTCTCCAGTTCCATCCACGTTGCTACAAAAGGCCAGATTTCATTCTTTCTCATTGCCAAGTAGTATTCCATTGTGCATATAAACCATAATTTCTTTATCCATTCATCAGTTGATGGACATTTAGGCTCTTTCCATAATTTGGCTATTGTTGAAAGTGCTGCTATAAACATTGGGGTACAGGTGCATCAGCACTCCTGTATCCCTTGGGTAAATTCCTAGCAGTGCTATTGCTGGGTCATAGGGTAGATCTATTTTTAATTTTTTGAGGAACCTCCACACTGTTTTCCAGAGGGGCTGCACCAGTTTGCATTCCCACCAATAGTGCAAGAGGGTTCCCATTTCTCCACATCCTCTCCAGCGTCTATAGTCTCCTGATTTGTTCATTTTAGCCACTCTGACCAGCGTGAGGTGGTATCTCAGTGTGGTTTTGATTTGTATTTCCCTGCTGAGGAGTGATGTTGAGCATCTTTTCATGTGCTTATTGGCCATCTGGATGTCTTCTTTAGAGAAGTGTCTATTCATGTTTTCTGCCCATTTCTTCACTGGATTATTTGTTTTTTTTGGGTGTGGAGTTTGGGGAGTTCTTTATAGATTTTGGATACTAGCCCTTTAACATGAGACTGTAAGTTTTTAATAGCTGAAACCTGGAGCGATGGGAGAAAATTTGAGAAAACAATGTCTTTGACCTTGCTGTTACCTCTTATTCTATAGTTAAGGGTAAAACATGGAAAATGGTTTCTGGCTATAGACTTAAAGAAGACTTCTGCTTCTGGCAAGCTGGAGTAATAAGAACTATATTTCCCTCCCCTGAAACAACTAAAAAACTGGACAAGGTATGTGAAAAAATGGTTTCAAGAGTACAGGCATCAGATAATTAAAAGTGGCTGTAGCTGTCCCTGAAAATCAGGAACAAATAATGTGGGCCCTATGATCACTCAGCTTCCTGCCTTGAGATGGTTTGCAGGCTGTGGTGTAGGGAGGGAGGGCAGACCCAGGCAGAACCTGGCAGACTCCCTAAGTTGAAAAGATAAAACTAAGAGTCTGGAATGACTGAGCCAGCTGGAGTTTGCAGGGAAGAGTGGAAGAGAGGAGAGATCTTCACAAAGAGGTAACTCACAGAAACCCCCCTTAGTATTTACCGGAAGGCTGATCAGCTCCTGAGGAAACACCAAAGACTAGGGAAAGAATCACTGGAAAGGATTAGAAGACACAGTGCCTACCACTCATGCAGGCCTGGAATAGTGCAATGCTTCCATCAGCCAGATTCCCAAGCCTCACAATTCTCAGAGCACTGGTGAGGCAGAGTACTCAGAAGGTCTTACTTCAGGAGTGAGGACTAATTAAGCCTAGAATGAGCATTTCCCCCCACATCACAAATCCTAAAAGTGAGAGTTGAAAGGATCAAACTGTTTCCCAGTAACTCAGCTGTGTCCCAGACCTAAGCTCAAGCATATTTATGGAAATGGAGTAATATCTAGCACCCACAAAGTAAAATCTACAATATCTGGCATCTAACAAAAAATATCAGCATGTAAAGAAGCAGAAAAGTATGACCCATAGTGAGGAAAACAACCCAATAAACTGAAACTGACACAGATGTTAGAATTACCTACCAGGATAATGGTCTGACTATGGTCCATATGTTTAAGAAGCTAGAAGAAAGATTAAATATGATAAGGAGGAGACTGCTATATATTAAAAAATACCCAAATAGAAATTCCAAAAATGAAAACTACAGTGTCTCAGGTAAAATACATATTGGGTGGAATTAACAGCATTTTAGAAATTGCAGGAGAAAAAATTCATGAAATTGAAGACATAGCAGTAGAAAGTATCCCTAATACAAAACAGACATTATAGCTTTCAGCCTTTTGGCTAAGGTCAAGTGTAAAAAACAGAGATTAAAGAAAAATTTCTTTAAATCAAAAGAGCATCTGTGAGCCATGGGACAAGCCAAGTAATGGAACATGTAGGTCATTGGAATATCCCAAAGAGGAGGGGGTGCACTGGAAGAAATGTTTCAAAAAAAAAGTTTCTTTCAAGATGTTCAACAAACCCCAAGCACAAGAAATATATACCAAGAAGAAAACTGTACCAAGGTACATCAAAGTGAAAATTTCCAACACAAATGATGAAGAGAAAAGTCTTAAAATCAGCCAGAAACAAAAAGACACATTATACACAAAGGAAACAAAGTTAAGGAAGGCAGAGAGTTTCTCCCTGGAAATGATCTAAGTGAGAAGACAGTGGAGCGACATCATTACAGTGGTGCAAGAAAAAAAGGTGCAGGTAAGTTTTAAAGATTTTTTTTTTTTTAATTCTCTAAATCTTTTAAAATAACAACTAACTCTTTAAACAAAAAACACTAACAGTGTAGTGTGAGGTTTATAACAAAGACCTAGGAGAGTAAAACAAATGAACCAACAATCACCTGTTATAAAACTGAGTAGTTTATATGGAACTCCCTGTGAAGTTTCCCTTTAACTATGAGGTACAATCTTTACAGAGACCTCAGCCTGGGTAACAGAATACTTGTTTACTTGTTGACAAAGGAAATAGTGTATACCTGCTGTATATTTATTATAGGAAAGTTACTTCTGTAATATTTACAGAATATGGTATAATATTTAAGACTTCACTGCTCTTGTTATAATTAACCAATATTAAAACTCTTCTAGAGTTTTAGTTTTTTAGTCTTCTAGGCTCTTAGTTTTGTCTTTCAAATCACCTATTTTTCTCCTTATATCAACTATGGGTATGAAATAAATGATGATTAGGGCAGAAACCTTCCAAACTCTCCATGCAGAATGTCAAATACTTTTTTGGTACCACCCAAGGGCCCTGATCACTTTGGCTGGGGCCTCTCCACTGACTAGCCCTCCAGAGTGGATGGCTGATCGTCAAGAGTTTTCTACACAAGACTCCTGTTCCAGTTTACGTGCTTTGGGACCCACATTCTACTTAGCCCCCAGAACCACTTTGCAGTAGACAGAGCATGGGACAGGAGAAAGCAAGAAGGGACTGATTTTTACCGCTCACTCTCCGTCCTCATACCATGTAAACGTTAAAGGGCCCAGAGATATTCGACAGCTGGGTTGCACCTTGCTGAAGGACGGACAAAACAGCTTTGGAACCTCTTCCTCTTTCTATATGTTTTGGTGCAAGATTTGCACCGCAAGCTGTGAAGGACTCCAGGTACCTCATTAGTCTTTGAACTTACCAGATAATCCCTAACCAATTACTATTATTGAGTATAAGCTTCATATAAAATGGTTGCTATTCCTCTTCTTACAAGTCTAAGATGAAATTGTGCATTCAAGTACTAGAACAAAATTCTATGTTGGAGTTCATTCCTCCATATGCTGGTTGGTCCATATCAATCTGGTCCAAATGGAAATAAACAACCACTAACATAAAGGGCCTCTAAAAGGTAAAAAGAGTAATTTCCTCTAAGGTGGATGTTTAAAAATTATAACCGTTACCTTCAGTTAATTACACTAGTGCAAAGCACAACAAACAAAAACGACAAAAATAACCTCTGAAACTCATTTAAGTGTATTTGTGAAACAACCAGATTTTGAGAGTTTTTCTTTGATGGTGACATCAAATGGTGGAATTGGGCATAGTTCTCCCAGGAATGGAGGCTTGTTTATCTTGTATTTTAGGAGTCAAATACATGCATCTGAATCATTTAGAAAGAGTCACCAAGCAAAATGTGGGCCAGTTTACAGATGGTTTAGTTTCTTCAGAAAACTAAAAATCTTTCTTGCCTATAAACCACCTTTTCAGCAACTAGACAATAAACATCTTGAAATTGGGTTTGCAAAATTCTAAACATTCCCTTAAGGTTGTAGCAATTAAATGATACAAAGGGTGAGAAACTTCCCCACCCAGGGTGGCTACAATAGATCAATAGATGATGAAACAAACAGACAAATTCAAATGTGTTTGTTTGTTACTCCTATGTCCTCACACCTGATAAGTGATATGGAGAGCAAGACTTATGGGAAGACAGTATGGTGGGAGTGATGGAAGTACTACCAGCACCCCCAGGCCAACCCAGCTCAGTTGCTGAAGCCATCTAGGCCAGGTTTGGGAGAACTTTAGAAGCCTCATCACCTACAATGGAATTTTCCACAGACTCTTAATATGCCCAAGAACTACAGCTCCTCCTTAATTCACTAGGTTGGGGCCTTGACTTCCCACCTTACCTCTACCTACCAGTCTTTTTCTCCTAGCTAGATCTTATTATTCAAACCCTCCACTACGGGAGGGATCCTGTTCCAAACCACCATCAGCCATCTTATGGGTTTGTCATGCCCCTTTTAGACTGCTGGGTCCCCCACTCTGCCAATCCCGTAGCTCAAGGGGGCTAACTTCTCTACATCATATGTTACTGAGATCCATACAGAAAATCTGAACCAGATTTTCTAGAAAATCTAGAAAATCTGGAACCAGGTCTACTAGATTCAGATTCTGACTCTCTCATTTATTAGCTGTGTGATCTAGGGCACGCCATTTATGCTCTCTGAATGTTTCATCATGGGAAAAAGAATAAGTGTGGTAATGATAGATTACTTGTGGGTTGTGATGAGGGTAATATTTAATAATATATGTTGGATACACGAATACTTGAAGACTTTCTGTACATGTAAAAGATTATATATATATATATACATATATATACACATATAAATTTTTGTGACAGAGTAACATTACCAATTAGAATTCTGTCACTGTTAATATCATTAATAAATTATATTAATAAATCAATAATATTAATAAATATCATTAATATGTACCATTATTAATATTAATATTTGTTAGAAATGACTTTTTTCAGCACAGGACTGTCTTCACAGAGTTAGATTTTACCGTCCCAGGTGGGTGGACCCTGCCTGGGTAAGACTGCTTCACTGCCTAATAAGTTTGAAACATTTCTGCCCGCCAGGAGACAGATGCCTCAGGCACTTTGCCTGAATAATCAGCAGGTGGCAGCATTACACCAACCACAGAACAGAGGAGCCAGGGCCCCGCCCCGAGTCTCTGGAATGGCTAAAAGTAGTCAGAAAAGTCAACTCAAAGGGTTGCTTTTCTGAGCTGAGCTGATAATAACTTCTGAATCCTAAGTAGAGAGTTTTACTCTCAATGTAGTCTGAGTTCCTAGAGGCTCAGGAGAAAGGAAGTCTATGGAATTGAAACATAAATGAGGGAGCGAGGAAAAGAAAAGGAGTCTTTAGGGGGTGTACCATGTGCTGGAGTTGTATAAAGCAGAATAGTTCAGCCTTAAATTGGGGCTCACTGTCTACTGCCTCCTAGTGGGAGAAAATTCTGTGACAGCTCTGTGGTGAGGTTGAGTCACAGAGGCCAATTATCTTGGAACTGGACTGGACATTACAGACTACGCAAACTTAGATGCCTCAGGAGCTGGGCATGGCATAAGCTTGTGAAGCAGCTAGAATGCAAGACAATAGGGACAGTGTGAAGTGTCTGGACTCCAGAGGCTGTGTTCCCCCAAAGGCATTTTAAAAATGAATTTTACATGTTTTATAGAGCAAACAAAAGTCAGTTCTCCAGGTTGGAAGATAGAATGGTGTCACCTATCATCCAATGCAGGAATCCCTTCCAGAACATTCCTTACAGGTGGCCATCTAGCTAGTGCTTACACGTTTGTGGTGACAGGGACCTACTTCTATCAAGTCAGAGCATATCATACCTTTTATAAAATGCTTCTTATATTGAGCTGAATCTGCCTTAGCATTTTCCATTTCTTGGTCATAGTTTGCTCCAGGGAGTAATACCGAACATGTTTAACCCCTTTTCCTCAAGACAGCTCTCTTGTACTCTCCAGGCCTTTCCTCCTCAGCTTAAATATCCCCAGATCCTTTAAATCAGCCCTCACAGGGCAGAGTTTTCAAGCCATTGTCTTGTACTTTTGAATAAGCATTACCCAGTAATGTTTGCTATACGATCCAGGACTCAGAACTAGATTCAGTAGGTGCGATGTGGTCTGACCAACATGGAGTACAGGAGGATTCCCCTTTGCCTACTTCTGAATATTTCACTCCTATCCACACAGCCCAAGGGTTAGTCTAGTCAGATGGGTTCCCAGTTGAATTATACTGAGATCAGTCTCTATTTTGTTTTCTTGTGAAATTTGGTCTGGCTAATCCTGTCAAGATGATTTTGATCTTCATTCTAAAATCTGTTGGTGTTACCTTTGGCTTTGAAACCCATTCTTGCTGTGGGCCAAGCCACTGAGAATACTCTGAAGAAAAGAGGCCACGACACAGAGCCGGGGGGTGCTCTACTGAAAACCCTCGTTCTTTCATTTCACAAACGTTCACTGGGCCCCTGCGGGATCCTACACTGTTCTAGAAACTCCTGCACAACATCAACAAAGGTACCCGCCTTCACAGAGCTTATATTTATCTTGACTGTGATCCTAGAACTGAAGAATGGCTGAGAACATTCGTGATTGTGGCAAATATTCCTGAAGCAATTTGATTCTTCCTTCTATGCCAGCAGGCTTGGATGGAGGAGTTTCTATCCTATCAAGATTTCTACATAAGGTTTTTATAACTTCCACGAGTGCCTTCTCGACATTTTTGTTTCAACCTCTTGTTACCTGGGAATTCTTCCTTCCTTTTTCTTTTTTTTTCTTTTCTCTCTTTCTTTCCCTTTCTTCCTTCTCTCTGTCTCTGTTCGTTTATTGCTCTAGGCTTAGCAGTCTTTCCTCTGTTCTTTAGTGAGAATGAACTTTCTTTATCATTACCAAAAAAAAAAAAAAAAAGAGAGAGAGAGAGAGACAGAGACAGAGACAGAGACACAGAGAGAGAGAAAGCTGCTTCTCTAAGCTGCTACTTTTGGCTTAATACCATTAGTTGTTTTTTAGCATTGCAGAAGTAGTACATGCTGGTGAAGAAAATTATGAAAATGAAAAAATGTCAATAAGAAAATAAAAATCACCTATACTCTAACCATGCAGGAAAATTATTATAATATGTCTATAGGTCTTTAAATCCATCACAGCTTCTTTGTGCACCTGTCTTTGTGTGTATTTTGTGAAATTAAAATCATAACAGACACAATTTATAATCTGCTTCTTTTCACATAATAGATGTGAGCTTTTTTTCTTTCCAAAAATTCCTTATAATGTGTGTGTGCACATGTGTGTGGTTGTGAACACATGCATTTCTTTTTCAGACTGTGGTATAAGAATTGTGCCACTTGTGTGGCAAATAACTGGGTAGGTTTCTGTCTGTTTCTATGCCCTCAAGCAGCTTGGAGAGCCAATATTGTATTATTTCCTTAAACTTTTAAAAGAGCTCAGCCATAAAACCACTGACTGTGGCACATTTTAAAAGATACAATTTTTTGATAATTTTTAATTTTGGCAATAGTTACTAATATTTCAGGATTTCTACCTCTTGGATTGATAGTAATTCTTACTTTTCTATTTTTATTTTTTATTAAAATTTTTTTTAACATTTATTCATTTTTGAGAGACACAGAGAGACAGAGCACAAGTAGGGGTTGGGCAGAGAGACAGAGAGGGAGGGAGACACAGAATCCGAAGCAGGCTCCAGGCTCTGAGCTGTCAGCACGGAGCCCAATGCGGGCCTTGAACTCATGAACTGTGAGATCATGAACCTGAGCTGAAGTCAGACATCTAACCGACTGAGCCACTCAGGAGCCCCAATTCTTATTTTTTAAAATTTATTTTCTAATGTCATTAGTCAGATAATTTATTTTCATTCTAATGTCTCTAAAAAGAGAAAAGACTATGTCTATGCCTCTTAAGATAGCTTTGGACTTATTTCATAAGTTTTTATATGGTCCCTCTTTTTTTTTTTTTTTAATTCCATAGTATCTAATAGTAATGCTGTCATTCCTGTTTTCTTTTTCTTTTTTGCATTGGCACACTTTGTGGTATATTTTTGTCCATTCATTTTTCTTTTAGGTTTTCTGTGATTCCTTATTTTAAATGTGGATAAATTTTTAAATGACTTTTGAGTCTTTTCCTTTGTTAGATGCACTATTCCATCTATAACTACTTTCATAAGATATGCATTTGGTCTCAATGTTTGTAATTTTATGTTTTCTATTTTTATAACTGGAATTCATTCAGCAAATATGTGATAAACTTGATGAAAATCTGAAAATAGGCATCACTTATAGTTCACGACAATCTCTTCTGCTGAGCTGGAATTCAGCCTTAGAATATTTAACAGTTCGACATTACCAATGGCTGATACAAATCAGTGAAAACTGGGATACAAGTTATAATGTGGATTTGCTATTCTACTGTTATATTAATAACCCCCAAACATCACATTTAAGTAGACCTGATTTTGAACTGCACCATAAATAGCTATCTCAGAGACTTCAGTGAGGATTAAAGGCAATAATATAAAACACTTATCCTGGTTCCTGGCCTTAATATTTGGTAGTATTATTAATATAATTAAATTTTAATGTTTATTCTTTTGCCAAGTATACTGTATTTTCATGATTGCTGTTTCCCCTCTGGTAATTCACAAAGCATGTAGAGTGTTTTTAAATTAAATTGGTGAAAACTTAAAATATGCAAACATTTCAAACTCCAATTAGCAACATTAAGAATTAGCAGTATGTATTGACTCCCTAATTAATCTGTATTTGCTGAAAATTATATTTTCTTCTACATTCAGCTTTCTATGATATGATTTGGGTTTTAGATCCAGGATATTGTTGTTGAATTATTTTGTCATGTTTCTTCTAAGAATTTTCATGGCATTTGCATTATGCCTATGTAATTTATAATTCCTGAGACTTTGTTTATCTGAAATGATGCTTTACTAAATATACGACAATTTGAAAGGGTATAGAATTCTTCAGCAACAAATTCCAATTTAAAATGCGCCTCCACTATCTTCTGGCATCTATTAAGAGGATGTTTGTTGAGAGGTTAAGTGAGCACGAAAACCCCTCTCTGTTGGTCCCATGGTCTGACCATTGTATTTAAAAAAATTTTTTTTAACGTTTATTTATTTTTGAGACAGAGAGAGAGCATGAACAGGGGAGGGACAGAGAGAGAGGGAGACACAGAATTGGAAGCAGGCTTCAGGCTCTGAGCCATCAGCCCAGAGCCCGACGCGGGGCTCGAACTCACGGACCGGCGAGATCGTGACCTGAGCTGAATTCGGACGCTTAACCGACTGAGCCACCCAGGCACCCCTGACCATTGTATTTTTAAATGCATTATTCGCACTGCTTCCTCTGGCATCTCTTCAATACCATTTTCTTAAGAATCATCATATCAACAAATTACCTTGACAATTGTTGAAAAGGACACTGCGGAGTAATATATTCACAGGGAGTGACTTGTGATGTTTCTCTCTGCTCCCTCCCCCCTCACAAGCTATGTTTCCACCCACAGGAGAAAAGAAGCCAGTGTGCCTGGAGCTAAGTGGAATAAAGTAATTAGGGGTTTGGTCATGCAGAATTTTGGAATGAAACAGGTTAGAATTCTAATTCAATTACATATTTCTAAAACAGAACATTTTTAAGAATCTATAAAGATTGTATTGTTTCAATTACATATCCTCTTTGTCTACATAGATTCTTATTTATTAGATATTCCTGAGACAAAAAAGAAGGGGCACAGATCCAATTTTTAATAGCAAACCTGCATTCGTTATCCTGGAAGAATGTAATGACACATTTAAATTTAGATCCAGTGCCTATCCTATATTTGAAAATAGAAAATTAGAAGCTCCCAGGGTAAAATGAACAATGTCCCCATCACCATCTTAGGCAATGGGTGGATTGCAGATTTTGTAATGCTGATTTTTTTTGTAGCGTTTAATTTCTGTACTGATTCGACTGCCACAGTTGTAGAGACAACCAGTCCAAATGTTTTTCGTTTTTTGTTTGCTCCAGTCTGGGAGCAAACGTTATTCCTGCTTGAGTTAACCAGTTGATTGGCAGATGATTATGTCAAATCCTCAGATAGGAGGAAGTATCCCTTTTATGTGGCAGTCTACTTCATCAAAAGTAATAATCCAGGGTTCAAAAAGGAAAAAAGAAAAAACCAAACATTTAGACTCACCAAGCTAGAGAACTAAGAGATTCTTCAAGAATCAGGCTTATGATTTTCATCTAGCTGCATTCTAGGGGACAGATGTGAGACTCGTGGCTGCATCCGAGACAAAGGGGGCTCTCAGGGAAGCCAGCTGTGTGCTGGTGCTTTCCATTCACCCTTCCTTACCTTCACTGCCTCGCTCAGGTCATTCTCTGCCCCGTCTGTGCTCCAAGCTTGCATTTGTGTTCCACTGATGGAAGGTGCTAAATAGAAGTAGGAGGTTGAAGGGCAGGGGAAATAATATGGAGTATTTATTCACCCACTTCCTTCAAGGTGCTTTTTGAAAATGGCTGCATTCCCTTTTTAGTAAGAGTCTTGGGGAGGTGTTCTCTTCTAAGGCTTCCACTTGGATCTGGCTCCAGTTGCATGATTCTGTCTGTCTTTTCAGACATGGCCTTGTACTCCTGCTAGTCTTGGGGGTACTTCCCAATCTCTTACTGGTTCCTTCAATCCAGCCCACCATAGTAAATAATTTCTTTTCAAACTCTTTTTAGTCAAACACTTTGATATACTTTCTCTTTCCTGTTTGAGTGATATACCCTATACAATCAACCTGACAACTAAAAATGCCTTGCCATGATTAATTTTCTCATTGCATTATATTCTTTCATGTTAATTCTGATTAATCTGCTTTTTAATAAAAAAGAGGTTTGGGTTTTTAGGGACCTCAACTCACTCAAGCTTGGAGAAAAGATGAACAGAGGATTGGGCATTGTCCTCCATATCTGTAATATTTACTCACTTCTCTTTGTCCTGTTTATGCTGATGATTCTCTAGAGAATATCTTCCATGTCAGCTTTTTCTTTTCTTTTCTTCTTTGCATTACTAATGTTCTGCTACCAAGCCTTTTTAAGTTTTGGTAAAATTATTTTATATATATTCCCATTCATATAACAACAACCATTTACTGATTGGCTACTCTGTGCCAGGCACTGGATGGACAATGAGGAGAATTGAAAGATGCAGCCCGGGCTTTGAAGAGCTTGTCTACTGGACAAGCCACACATTAAGGATAGCAGAGATGCTAAAGAAAAATACTAAGAATGCTTTTCTATTTATTTTGATAGCAATGAAAAATATCCTGGGACATCTTTCCCAACATATGTTTTCTTTGAAACACACAGTTCACAAGGTATGCCTCCTAAACAATAAAATAATCTTAAAACTGATGAGTAGCTACCTTCTAGAAGAAGTTTGCTATATTTATTCATTCATTCCACAAACATTTATCTATTGAGTGCTTACTGTGTGCTAGACAATGTACTAGATTCAGGGGATACATGGTGAATAGGATCATCCCTCTCCTTTCCAGAAGTTCACAGTCTAATGTTCTGAGAATGAACTTTGAGGATGCCAGTGGCCCTTACAAAGAATAAATGGTCTTATAACAAGAGTTTGGGGGCACATTCAAAACTAAGTCCCTTTAACCTGAGGCCCCAACAGCACTGGCTTCTCTGATAGAGCATGGTTTCATGGACATGTGAAAACTGTTGGATTTAAATGCTAAAAGCTGTTCAGAACAGAAATTTTGAATAACTACTACAGGGGGGACCTCAAATTAAGCTGTTGTATCCACCTTTGGGATGTTCATGATAGCAAAGGGAAACATGATAACAAAGGAAAAGGACAACTGCAGATCTGTAAATAGTGAAATACAAGCAAAAACATATTAGAAAAACTTATTTCTACCTAGTAGCATCAGATTAGGTGCTATTTAGGCAATTAGGCTAATTACGGTGATTTAAAATGTTATTCATGACAGGGGCATCTGGGTGGTTCAGTCGGTTAAGCGTCCAACTCTTGGTTTTGGCTCAGGTCATGATCTCACAGTTGGTGGGTTTGAGCCACACATTGGGCTCTGTGCTGACAGTGTGGAGCCTACTTGGGATTCTCTCTCTTCCCCTCTCTCAGCCCCTCCCTGGCTCGCGCTGTCCTTCTCTCTCTCAAAATACATAAACTTACAATACGATACAATACAATACAATACAATACAATACAATACAATACAATACAATACAATGTTATTCATTGGCCGTTCTGGGAACATAAGGTTATATACCCAAACTTGAAGTATAATTGTGGTGATAGGGTGGCCAACTACAAAGTGACTTTTCAAAAGGAGTTATAAAGTTGGTCTAATTTCAAACGAGCAATTTTTATGTTTTTAGTCACACAAAATATACTCCATTGCTTTATGTGTTGCTATGATTCTCTTTCCTGGTCTTTGCTCATACAAAAGGAAAACCAGAAGATGCATGCACAGTAACAGATTTGGAGGCTGAATTCTTTTTTTTTTTTTTTCTTGGCAGAACATGTTTTTGCCAAGATTACAACCCACTTGAACTTCTGTCTGTTCTTTGATTTTAGAATCAACTTGGGTTCCTTTTAACACTGGAAAAATCACAGATTGAGCCATACGTAGATAAAGAAGTCTTAGCAAAGTTTGCTGAAGGTTTTTTTTTTAATCATCATTAAATACCTGTAAATAAAGAACCTTCTTATTAACATTTAACGTAGCTGAATCTGAAATACAGTGTTGCAGTTTTGGGTGAGATCATTTTATTTTGATGAAGCATTTATAACATAACTTTATAAAGGAAAAGATTTTTAAAAAGATATCATATGATTTCACTCTTATTTGGAATTTGAGAAACTCAACCCATGAACAGAGGGGAAGGGAAGGAAAAATAAGATTAAAACAGAGAGGGAGGCAAACCATAAGAGACTCTTAAATACAAAGAACAAACTGAGGGTTGCTGGCGGTGGCGGTGGGGGGGGATGAGTGGACCGATGGGTTAAATGGGTGATGGGCATGAAGGAGGGCACTTTTGGGATGACACTGGGGGTCACATGTAACAGATGAATCACTGGGTTCTACTCCTGAAGCCAAGACAACACTGTATGCTAACTAGCTTGAATTTCAATTAAAAATAAATAAATAGATAAATTAAAAATCAATAAAATACGCTGGGTTTCGTCAAGAAAAAAAGACATCACAAGAAAAGCTTACTCTAATTTTTTAGCTGTTTTTAAGAACATGCTTTACTTAAAAACCTATTTGGTCATCTGTTTCTTCAACATACATATTTTTGAGTGTTTCCCATGTGCCAGTCACTAAGGGAAGTTCTAGGGATTGAAGAGAAATCGGACATTATTCCTGACATCAGAATGCTGTGGTGTAGTGGATTTACCTGCTTGAACTCAGCTTTACACATATGGTGTAAACAAAGAGTAAATTAGGAACATGTTACACAGAGAATTGGTTAATCAAAAAATCATCAGAATTGAAGATTAAAAATGGAATCTTGGGTCTGGATTTGGCACTAATTATCACTGGCACTTGGAGCAAATTACCTCAGGGGACTTTCTTTCCTCATATGTAAAGTATGAGGGTTGGCCTAGAGATGTGGTCATTAGCCTTTATTTTATAATGACAAAAATGTGATTGCCTGAAAATAACCATAACCCCAATCCCACCCCTAAATATCTAACATGAGTATACATATTGGCTCAACATGGTGCACTAAAGCCTCTGGAGATGGAGAAAGAATACCTCACGTGTATTTACAGGTGAAGAAAAGGAGAGGGGGCTAAATCTATTTTTAACAACTAATAGAATATCATGGTTACTATATACAAATTAAAGACAGCATGAGTGTACTTTAGAAATTGGAAGGAGAAAAAGGTAAAGACGGAGACAGGGAGTGGAGGGATTTCCTCTCTCAGACATGCTATATATAAGGCGATGGGCCGTCAGGTTGTACAGAGTGAATCCTGAAATGCTGTGTGTCGCCCACCCCCTGTGATATGTGGGACAAACCATCTTATCCATCTGGCTTCTGATAGAAAGCAGTCTGCATCAGCAAAGCGCATTTTATAATAAAGTTATTTAGAGCACGGGATCTGGGCAGAGTATGCCATTTGGAGTCAGAGAGTTCTGGGCTTTGTCCTGACGCCAACATTTGCCAGCTGGGTGAACTTGAGCAAATTACTTAACCTTTACGAGTATTGATTTCCTCATTCACAAAATAGGAATAATTGTAGGTGAGTCTTAATCCTCAACTATAATTATGATGTTCTACATTGTAACCCAATTAAGGAAGCAAGTTTCTGAAAGTCTGCTTCTGGCCTTCTTTGGCTCCCTTTGGCTCTCTCTCTCTTTCTCTTCACTCGTTTTTAATGTTTATTTATTTTGACAAAGAGAGAGAGAGAGTGTGAGTTGGGGAGGGGCAAAGAGAGAAGGACACACAGAATCCAGAGCAGGCTCCAGGCTCTGAGCTGTCAGCACAGAGCCTGATGCGGGGCTCAAACTCATTAACCTAGAGATCACGACCTGAGCTGAAGTTGGATGCTCAGCCGACTGAGCCACCCAGGCACCCCTCCCTTTGGCTATCTTGACTCAAAGCCTTTTTATTTTTCTTTTAAAGTTTATTTATTTTTTGAGAGATAGATTGAGAGAGAGAGAAAGAGAGAGCACATGTGTGGGGGATGGGGGCAAAGAGAGAACCCTCGAGCTCACCAACCGTGAGATCATGACCTGAGCTGAAATCAAGAGGTGGTGGCTTAACCGGCTGAGCCACCCAGGTGCCCCTTGACTCAAAACCTTCTTTAATGTCTTCTCTACCTTCTCTAAGGAGAAGAGCCTACTGGAGGCATTTTGTCTTAGGAGTGAGCTATGGATCAGCAAAGAAACATTTTGTGCCTTCCCGTTCTTGACCAAAAGTTTTGTGAAGCTTGGGTACCCAGAGGTGGCAGTACCCAGATGCCTCCAGCAGTGTTGTATATCAGAAGAAAAGGACATGAGATGAACTCCCAAAGAATTTGTCAACTTGCCCTCTTTGCATTTTCCCATGAGCAGCCTTAATTATTGGTTATGGGCTATTGGTCATGTTGTGGGGAAGGAGGGACAAATTGGGTAGTGACAAGAAAGGTATACATAAAGCAGAAAAGTTCTTAAGTTTGGAGAAATATTTATACTTTTGATCTGGATATGGACATCATAGCCCTTGCTTCTGTAACACTAATAGAATCAAGAAGGAAGGCAATTCCTAAAAGTCTATCAGGAAGATGGGCTTCTGCCTTCTCCAAGCTTCCTTAGGATTGTGGGGAGGCCACAACTATCAGGAAATGTCTGAAGAGCGTGTGGAATTTCTTTGACAGCAATACATATAAGTGTGCTTCTGAAATTCTTTTCCCACCATTTCCCTTGCTAAAATAGAAAAGGGACTATATTTTCTTTTCCTGAAGTGATTTGTAGGGTTAGAAGTAAATGTAAGCACATTTCTTCTGAAGAACTCAAATTTTTGTTTTCTGAAATTCAAATATTTTGTCTCTGTTCCCTAAACCAAATTAACTGATTATTTTAGGTAAAGTAGTGTCCCTCCCCAAGAGCTGGAGGGAGGGACACAACCATGAACCAGAAAAATGACAAGAGAGTATGGTGACTTGTTTTCTTTAGAAAATGAGACATTGGCTTATTTAGAAGATAAGGAACTTGTCTGGAGAATAACTGTTAATGGAGGTGACCAATTGAATGTGTTTTCTCTGAAATAATGTTGTCTGAACTCTGTTATCTCTAGTCACAATGAAATTTTCTTCACATAAAGCGTGATGGTTTTGATGTTATGCTGATAACACATCTTCTTTTAAGTAAATTGTTGGGTATATTTGGTTGCTATTTAAAATTTTTTTTAATGTTTATTTTATTTTTGAGAAAGAGAGACAGATAGACAGAATGCAAGCGGGGGAAGGGCAGAGAGAGAGGGAGACACAGAATCAGAAGTAGGCTCCAGGCTCTGAGCTGTCAGCATGGAGCCCGATGCGGGGCTCGAATCCATGAACCACGAGATCACAACCTGAGCTGAAGTCAGATGCTCACCCAACTGAGCTACCCAGGTACCCCTTGGGTGCTATTTTAATGCCCCTCTTGCTTAACTTAGAAATGCCTAATACTGCACGGAGGTATGATACCTGTGGGTAACCTGAACAGAAGGCTAATTTTATGATAGGTTATCAATGAATACTTCATATTGAGAAACCCCTTTACATTAATCACCCTCTCTGTAAAGGTCTATCACTTTTTAATTGTTGGTGTTATCTCCATCCTCAGGAGAGCAATGCTTCAAATCTGCTAAGGGTTTAGGAATGATCGTAAGATCTGGGCTTTTTCTCTAGGCTTTTCTTCCTGAAAGATGCCACAAGTTTTGAATATTGAACAAAGTTGATAGACAAATTGTACCAGGACGGCACACCTACCACTGATGTGCAACCATCTCTGGGGCAGCTCCCTCCAACTGTTTACCACCTCACAGTGATGCCCTGGAGCAGTTGGTTAAAAAGGAAAGAAGAATGCCACTCAGAATATCAGCAACAGGAGGCTTGAGGAAGAGGAGATATAATTATCTAGATTGGAATACGACCAGGGCAACCACACCATATATGCCAGCCGTCAAGATTAAAATCACTCCATTGATCAATGGAGTGCTCAGGTTTGGAGAGGCAAAAGGAAGGCAGGAGAGGTTTGGGAGTCTGATGATTGTTTGAAAGACAAGCTAATGCTTTCATGCTGCCAGCATATGCATTTTAGAAACCTTTTTGGTCTTGCGTGTTTTGTCTCATTCACTTGTGCATAATCCTCATGCTGTTTCTTGCTTTGGGCACAGAGGAAATCAGAAAAAAGCCATTGAAAACTATTCTTCCAGTTACCTGGGGAATGTACTGTGTGATTTAAGTTACTAGCTCTTTTCAAGGCTAAAATAACAGATAGTGCCTGTGGAACCAATGAAATGATGAAAAAATTAGACCTTTGTTGCTCTGTGGAAGGGTGCATTAAAAAGTATATTACCTCCTTCTCTTCACGGTCTCACTCCTCAGTCCCCCTATGTTAGTTAGTTTGTTTGTTTTTCTAGGAATACTTCCTAATAAATCACTCTAACACAAACCTTTCCCCAAGGTCAGTGTCAAAGACAAATGGTAGCGATGATTCATAACTGAACTCTAGAACCTGCATGTTAAAAAATCTAACTATTGAAAGCAAAAAGCCCAGATATGTAAACAGTCATCTCTAGGCCCTGAAGGGCTAACCATGAACTTGATAAATAAAGAAATATAAATGAACATTGATGCACCTTTTAAAAAATCAAGAAAAGCCACAATAGAAAGCCATGATCAATTAAAGATGATGTTACTAATATATTGATAACAAACCACAATTCTTGAAAATGGCAAGAATTCCAATAATTTACATGTTCGTGTGGATAGTAGGCATCCTGTCATGCTTTCAAAGCATTGTCTAGCAGCCAGGCCCCTTAACAGAAGACTGAATTAGAAATCCCAGTAACCTCTACCATACTACTTGCATTGGTCCTTACTTCGATTCCTAGTATGTTACTAGTAACAGTCTTGATCATACCTGAAAATTAAAGTGTATGTAGTTACACATACTTTACTCCTAGGAATCAGAGAAAGGATGTCCATTTTTTAAAAGTTAATGTTTCATTTTCCTTAAAAGAGTACTAAGGACAATACACTGATAATCACTCATGTCTTTATATCTTTGTCCGTAGAAACAACAGAAGAGGATTTGCAAAGGATCTGTGAGATGAGTCCTTCTTGGTAACAATAGGGCTAACAGCTACCACTTACTGCTTGCCATTATTGCTTGTGATGTTCTGTACATGTCCCTCATGCTTACAACTCCAAGTTGGGTGATTTTTTTTTTTTTAAATATAATTTATTGTCAAATTGATTTCCATATAACACCCAGTGCTCATCCCAACAGTGCCCTTCTCAATGCCCATCACCCAAGTTGGGTAAATGTTATCATGCCCACTGTGAAAATGGAAACATTGAGGTTTGTGGGCCTCAAATAACTTACTGCAGTTCACACGAATACTACATGTGATCGGACCTTTTTCCATTAACCTACATGTAGCAAATCTTTGGCTTTTCTCCAGTTAGTCCTGTATCCATGCCTGAAGAACAAATGAGAATATATTGGCAGTATGTGTTTAATGAACCTTTGTCACTTTGTTTTCTAAGGGTGAATTCTGGATTATGGTAACTTCTACCATTTTGTTAATCAATATATATGTCCTGAAGCCATCTTATCCTCCTTTAAAAAATTAGTATAAAGTTAACCTGAACTAAGTTACACTCTCAAGCCTACAGCTTATAGCTAAAAGGAAATATACATTGAGTCCCTTGGCCGATGGAAAATATTAGCAATGGACCCCAGTGTGGTCTGGCATCCACCCCTGCCATTCTACTCTAGGGAACAAGAAAGGACATTTCAGGAGTCCTTGTGATCTGAAAGCATAAACATAGCTGCTAAGTCAGGAGTTTTCTCTTTGGTTGCTTCTGAAGTAGGTTTCAAAATATAAGCCATAACTTACTCTCAAGTCAGATGACAAGAGTGTCTGATACTCTCTCCTCAGAAAACCTTCCTTAATTATGCGGTATAATATAGCTCCCTGTGCCCAGACACTGTATACTACATTACCCCATTTTCTCTTTTTATAACCTTTAAAAATATCTGAAATTTCTTGAGTTAATTAATGCCATAAATATTTATTGAACACCAATTATGTACCAGGATATGCATATGTCCTAAGGATATGGGCATACAGTATTGAATGAAACAGAAAATCACGATAGTCAAGAGGCATATATACCTTTTACTTTGTATGTCACCTCTTCTTTTTGTAGAGGATTTGTCAGTATTATTTATAGCTCTGGACACATAATGGATGCTTAGTAAATATTTGTTAAGTTACTAGAAAAAGTACAAATCTGCAGACCTGCATGCAGAATTATTTTTCAGATAAGCTGATGAGCTCAAGTTAAGCCTCATAGTCCCGTCTACATTCTCCGCCCCTCCAAAAGCAAAGGTATTTAGCTCCAGCCTTCCCTTGTAAAGCATAATTTATTGGAAACATCCATGGACTCACCTCCCCAGCCCCCTTATTTTAGATGCTTGAGAAAATCCTGGATGTTGTATAGGTATTTTAAGCATCAGATGGTCAGGCCACTGGATGGTATAGTGAAGAGGTCTCTAACCTTTAATGTAGGTGACCTGGATTCAACTCCTAACCTTGGTGCATATTAACTGGTTGTTCTCTGGCAAGTTACTTAACTCCTCCGAGCCAACGTCCAGCATCTAAAAAAGGTAATAAGCTGACGGCTTGAGCTGTTGCACAGGTGACTGTGAGGAAAAAAACACATGAGCTAGAAAATATTGAAGCTCTTATTAATGACAAGAACGCCACAAATGTAACCTAATGTCCTTATGCTGTACAGAGAACAATAAAGCGTTCAAAATGATATCTGCATTTCTGAGGAGCCATTTCTCAAATTCAGAAATGTCCAGAGTGTTATTGGGTATACAACATAAATATAAACATAACCACTGGATCTGGCTTCAGACCGAAATAAAACAGACTGCTGATCATATGGGAATTTAAAAGAAAGGTGGCCTTAACCAAGAATATCTTTCCTTCTGGTGTGTCTTACTACCTGATATTCTGCTAGCGGAAAATTTAAAATCCATTGTTCCTGAATAATAACATAAATGTAGGGTCTGGACCAAAATGCTAGAAGGAACACACATTTTTTTCTTGCAAATATCCTACTACAGCTCCAGGAAAGAAATGTGTTTTATTACAAAGACATAAAGGGAGAGAGGTACTTCTAGAATAGTGGAAAAATAACCTCCAAACCCTCCTACTCCATAAAAACAACAGGAACACTGGCAAGAACTGTCAAAATTAACTCTTTCATAACTCTAGAACTAACCAAAGTCCTGTAACAATCTAAGGAACATATATTCAAGAAAAAAGTAGCTGGGGGCACCTGGGCGGCTCAGTCAGTTGAGCGTCCGACTTTGGCTCAGGTCATGATCTCGTGGTTATTGAGTTCAAGCCCTGCATTGGGCTCTGTGGTGACAGCTCAGAGCCTGGGGCCTGCTTTGGATTCTGTGTCTCCCTCTCTCTCTTTCCTTCCCCCACTCATACTTTGTCTCTCAAAAATAAATAAATGTTAAAAAAATTAAAAGGAAAAAAGTAGCTGGGTATAAACAAGAACAGTGAACCTTTCCTGAATCCCGTATCGTCGCCCCAGCACCTTGGAACAATGGTAGCTGTGAAAGCCAACAGCTCTGGCAGTTATTGGAGGAAGCAGAAAGGATGCGGAAGTCCCAGAAAAGCCCCATTCCTGGGGAATTGTCACTCTGTGACCTGTGTGACAGCTCTCTGGTAGGAGTGTAAAATGGCATAGCTGCTTTGGAAAACAATTCGACAATTGTTCAAAATGTTAAACAGAGAGCTACCATACGACCCAGCAATCACACTCCTAAGTGTATACCCAAGTGGAATAAAAACGTATGTCTACACAAAAACTTACACATAAATGTTCAAAGAAGCATTATTCATAATAGCCAAAATGTGGAAACTACCCAAACGTCTATCAACTCATGAATGGATAAATGAATTTGTCATATCCGTAAAATAGCATATTATTCATCAATAGAAAAAGGAATAAAGTATGGATACAGGCCACAATATAGATGAATCTCAAAAATGTCATGCTAAGTGAAAGAAGCCAGTCACAAGAGACCACAAATTGTACAATTCCATTGACCTGAAATGGCCAGAATAGACACTGAAACAAAAAGTAGATTATCAATTTTCATAGGGAGAGAGAGGGCATCAGACATGAAGAAGTGAGTGATAACGGCACGGGGCTTATTTTTAGGGTGATGGAAATCTTCTAAAATTAGCGATAATAGTTACACAACTGTAAATACACTAAAAATCCCTGAATTGGTACACATTATAAAAGTGAATTTTTTGGTATATAAATTGTATCTCAATAAAGTTATTTTTAAAAAGAAATGGAAGAATAAATAAAAATGAACTAGAAGCAGATGAAATCACCTGGTTTTAAGAACAGCATACTTCTTGGGAAGCTACTAGAGATATTCCTCCATCAAAGTGAAGGCATCCATGAGACAGAGGAGAGAAGTACTCCAAAAATAGGGACTCCAACAAAGATTCAATCCAATTATACTCCAATTATTATATGTATATATATACTGAGAATGTATTGGGAAATGTAGAAAGAGTTGGCAGTATGCACAAAGGAAAATAAACAGAAAGAAAAAAATGCTTTTCTAAAATACCTTGGTCCATATCTTTTATTCAGCATCCCATATAAACCTTCAGTTTCTTCAATTTCCCTGATGAACATATCAGTAAATACAGTATTTGATATAAATATTTGAAAATGCTAGTCTGAAGGACACAAAAAAATCTTTTTTTTCCTCTTTAAATTCAAAGCTCTTTTTCCATATCAAGTCAGTTCAACAGAAATCTAGGATACTGGATTATATTATCTTTGCAAGGTTTTATCGATGTGACCTTGATTTCACTTAAGCCTCAGGGGATTGGCCATCTTGACTTTCTGTCTGTGTTGCAGACTTTTAGGGAGGAGCTTGATTGTCTGTGAATCATAGGCGGAACTACAGCTCCTGAGAAATCTTTGTTGATCTCATTCACCCATTGAACAGTTTTGAGCTTCTAATAGATGTCAGGTCCTACACTAGACACTGGGTAACCAGGGTGTGCTTGTCAGGGGCTTCGGACTGTGAGCACGTAATAATTTGTTCACTTTCCAGTTTTAACAAAGAGCAAATACTGGTGTCTGAAATAGTCTTATTTCTAAGAATTTATACTATCAGTATTATCTATCAATATAATAGGAACAATAACGATAAAAAACAAACTTTGAAAGTCTCCATAGACCAACTCGACCCATTTTTCAAAGAAAGTCACTTCATGAAAATAGAGTATCTGTAAGTTCGTACCATGTTGTTATTTTATAAAATACATTTTAAAGCCTATTGGTTAATGCGTCAGACCCTGATCAAGGTTAAACCTGTGTGATTGCCATGCAGGTGGGCAAATTGCACATGCTGCAGGAAATAGACCATGTCAGATATGATCGTTGACGTCTGTGTGGGCACCAGAAGCCGACGAGAGCTGGCAGCGGGAGAAACCAATCAAAATCTCAGCTGCTCTGGCTCTGTGCCTCTCTCTAACCTCTCTTCCCAGGAAGAAGAATGAGCCTTACCTCTGGCTTAAACCTGCCCAGGGAAGGCTGAGGCTGGGAGGGGGAAATACCGACTCTCTTCCCAAGGTGAGGAGGGCAACTAGAATGAGATCCAGTTAGGAAAGGAAAAACCCTAATATTCAAAGCCTCTTACTAGCACCCGTTTTCCTCCCATTGGGATACCTTGTTTGCCCAACCTTTTCTAGAGCCTCGTGCTTCTCATAACAGGATGATGTTCGCTACACCAGACAAGAACCGGGAACTTCCTTCCGACAGATACTGAAAAAGGAGCTGGGAAGCGAAGATTTCCCCCTTGTGCTTTCTCAAGCCACTGATCTTCATACTGCTTCACATTATGTGGGATTTTTGGCAAAAAAAACCCTTTTAAATTAATGGCCTAGTTTCTTGATTAATGGCCTTGTTAATTAATGGTCTTGTTTCACCTTGAAAGGTTTTATACTAGCATTTGGCTAGTTATTAAAGGGTCATAGAAACCGGTGGGGTGGGGGGAGTGGGAGGGCTGAGCGGGGGCAAGAATAGGGGATAAAACACAAGATAAAGAGCATCTGAAATGTGTTGACTTTACTGCCCTTCCTTCCTCTTTGGTGGCTTCCATCGACGACCTTGGCCACATCCTCCCTTCCTTTCATACTCTCCAATCCAGGATCAAAAACATCAGTGAGAGATTGACTTTCTACTCCCCTACCCACAATCTCTCAGGCTAAAATGAAATAAAGCATTCTTGGTTTCATATCTGACACGAACTATCTTCTGAAAAAACTCTGAAACATATCTCTTTCTTATTAAACAAAAAGATTTTATAAGGACATGGCAGGGTAGGTCCTATTTATTTTCATGTCTAGCATAGTTCTGTGGGGATTTGAATAATAATATAATATTAATATCATAATAAAATAATTATTATGTATTAAGTCTCAATTTAAATAAATTCAACTCCTGGTTAAGTCATAAACTTCAGTTTGGTCCCTGGTTTTTTTTTTGGTGTGGATGACTTCAGCTATATTAATATACTTTGATTTAATTAATATACTTTGATTTCCTTAGAAATATAGCAGTGTTTTCTCTGTTGAACGATGACTGTAGTTTTACCTACATTTTTATATTATGGTAGTAACTTGGCTATTCTAACATAACAACATTCAAATTTTACTAGGAAAATAGGGGAGTGCTTCAGCAAGAATAAAAGCTTGGGGTCAGAATTCTAGAATTCTAGAATCCTGTGAATTCTAGCTCAGCCCCTCACTAGCTGAATTAGTTTGATACAAATTACTATCCTCTCTGAGCCTCAGTTTTCTCATCTAGGAAATGGGAGTAAAATCCACTTTTGGATTGTTTGGATCATTGTTTTGAGGATAAATGAAGAATGTAAAGTGCTTTGTATAGTCCCTGGCACACAGAATGCTCAATGAAGATTGATTCTGGTTCCTTAAACCCATTCCCCACGCTAACCCCTCTGTAGATGTGACGCCAACCTTTAGCTAAGAAGATGCATGGAACAAATCCTTAAAAGAAGTAACAATCTAGTTAGGGACATATGTCTTACACCAGCTAATGATAATTCAAGGCAAACTGTGTTAAGGCCTATAGTAAAGGCATATGTCAAAATTTATGGGAGCACTGAAGGTGTATCCCCAGGGAACAGGGTTCTTGGAAAAAGTGATAGAAGAGTAGTAACTGAACTGAGACACTGAAGGATGGGTGACATTTGGCATGTGGAAAAGGAGATCAGAAGTGGATTCCATGAAAAAGCAGCAAGGTACTACAGAGACGGAAAAGTGGGGGATGATGGAGGAGACTGAGCACCCCAATATATGCAGGGTAGGCTATGGGAGATGAAGCGAGACGGCCAGGATGGACTGGGGCCAGAATCAGACCGTCCTCGAGTTCAATCCTAGGGAGATTCACATTCACATGTATAGACAATGAAGAGAAATAATTTTTAAAAATTATGAATAAACACTACAGCATGCTTATGGAGGTAAAAGCTACCAAACACGTGCCGGGCGTTGTAACTACAGAACTCAGCATCAACCAACTGCCCCTTTCATTCCATAGTGGATAATACCAGGCTTCACGTTATTGGAACACACTCAGTCAATTAAGAAAAGTACTGATTGCCGGCTGCAAAATATCCCCATGGTGCCAAAATGTCTGTGGAGTGGGTGGGGAGGGGGAGGGAAGGTGTGATAATTAAAAGAATTGTTACTTGCGATGTCACGGGAGCCAATGTGCGAACTCTGCATGCTGGGAAGCTAGAGTGCTCCCAGCTGCCACGGGGAGGGAGGATGTGGTTTGATCCCTGGCACCGCTCCTTGGGACAAGATGAATCACAAATGTGTTAATAGTGAGGTTCCATGTCATAATGTGCCAGATGGAGGTGGTTACATCTCTGATTGATTGCCTCCTGGCCAAGACAGGGGTTTTCCAGAAGGCAAAATTTGGCATTGGAGCTCTAGGGATCAGCGGGTCTTTATTTTGGTCAACGTGGACCTGACATTCTCGACTTTATGAAGTGTGGCTACCCACAAGACACGGGCAGCCAGAACAGTATGCGGACGAGGCAAGATGTGACGAGGGGGTGATATGTGGAAGAAACAGCTTTGCCCCGGACAGCGTTCCTCTGGCTAAACGTGGCTGTTAAGGAATCCACGGGTGCCCTGGAAGGAAGGGGCTGGGGCTGGGTGGGGAGGTGCAGTAGGCACCCTGCTTGTGACCGAATCAAATAACTAGAAAGAGAAAAAGAAAGTCAAGGAAGAGAATGAGCAAGAAGGAAAGGCTTCCCAGCTTTGGACACCAGAACCCCACAGCAGCAGAGTCCGGATGCCAGGCCGAGGCCACCGGGCAGAAACACAGAGCAGAGCACTGCAGGGTGACCTTCCTGCCTGTTCCCTCCCACTCCCCCCAACTGTCACCACCCAGCTCTTTGTTGTGGTGGTTTTCTCCCCCAGCGCAAGCTTCCAACTCTAAACAGCCAACTACAAGGGCAATAACCGTGGCGTCCTACTGGGAACTAACGCAGTCTCTCGTGCAGGCGCTGGGTCCTAATACAGGACAGCGAATAAAGCTTCATTACAGAACAATGGAGTTAGCTGCCAGAGCCTACAGATTTGAATAAACAACAAATAAGCAACATCTGCTCCAGCATATGTGTATGGTAAAAAAAAAAAGTCACAAAATAAAAGAATTTGTAAATGCCAAAAGCAACACTAAACTGCCAGAGCTACTGTAGAGTGAATTTTTAATTGCACATGCAAAGAGGCAGGCTGTGGGTATTAGTCTCACATATGTCTTCTCGCTGCCAACCTGGGAGTATAGATGAATTTAATTAAATAAGGATTATCCCTTCTCCCCAGTACAATTACTTATTTATAACAATGATAAAATTGCCTAATAAAAAAATTGCAATATTTCAAAAACAAGCCTAGAAAACACCCTGCTTTCTGTGTAAGTCGTTCAGGGCTGTTTGAGTCTGAGTGTGTCTTTTAAAATTAAGTCTTTGCCTACTGCCAAGGAAGAAAAAACAAACAACAACTCTTATCATAAAGCCTGCTGCAGTTAAACAGCCAGAGACGGCATTACGGGGAAATATAAAGAAGATACAGAGCAGCCTGGGAATTGCCTTTCGTGGGGTGTGTAGAAAATTAAACAATTGGACTCAAATTGAGGCCAGGGGACGGAGCCAAGGGACAGGGCCACTGAGGCTTGGGCTTCGCCAGTGTCCTGCTCCTAGTCTGTTTTGTGAACAGGCAGTCGCCGGAGATCAGTTCCCTTTACTTCGCCTATCTCTTTTCCCTGTGTGCTAATTCCCTGAAAACAAATAACACTACCCAAACCAAACCAACAACAAAAGAGATGGGCACTCCAGCCCCTCTGCTCAGTGCCAGTGGGGTTCATTTCTTACCTCCAAGTTAGCAATCCCCATCATCAGGGAGGCCAGCGGTGATAATTCAAGTATGAAACTGTAGATGGCAAAGTAGATTCATGTGTAAATAACCACAGAAATCAGTATCTTCTGGCTCTCGTGATCTAAGTTTATCTTTGAGCAATTTTGTTGTTTTAATTAATAGCTGTTCTGCACTAGAAGTTAAGGCAAGTGCTAAGAGCTTGTGACCAGGTGCATTCTCTCAAAATCAGTTCAGAAGCCAACCAGAAACAAAAGGCAGTCAGGGGCTCCGAGGTGTGTGGCTGGGGGCAGTTGCACAATTTCTCTACCTCAGTTTCCTCATCTGTGCAATGGGAATAGTAATGGTAGAATCCACCCCCCCCCCCCCCCGGAAGGATTCAATGAATTAATACATGTAAAGTGCCTGGAACGGCACCTGTCATGGAGTTAGCACTTAATAAATGTTGCCAAGAATTTAAAGGGATGCTTTAGCAAGGCACTCAAGTGTGTACTTGGCTCTTTCCTGGATGTTAGTAGCTTTCCATTTATCTTTTGCTTTTCCTTCATAACATTTACCACAGTCGTAATTCAGTAATTAGTTGGTTTCCCTGGTTATTCACGAGCTCTACGAGACTAAGTTCTGTTTTGCTTTCGTTTGTGTCTCCAGCACCTAGACCAGGGTCTTATTTGTGTAAGCGCTCATTAAATATTCACTGAATGAATGAATTCAGTATGGGAGGAGGACTAGATTTAAATTCAAAAGATCCTGACTTGAATTTGGTCCTTCTTTTGCCAGCTATGTAAACTCAGGCAAGTTGCTTAATTTGTTGATGTCTTGTCTCTAAAGAGGAAAGAATAGTATGGTGATTACATTAAATAATGTAATTGAAACTGCTCAGGACACTGCGAGTCTGGGTGTCAAATGTTAACTGTTAATTTAACAATGAATTGCTTCCTGGGGCACCTGGGTGGCTCAGGTGGTTAAGCATCTGATTCTTGATTTTGGCTCAGGTCATGATCTCACAGTTCCTAAGCTCGAGCCCCACATCAGGCTTTGTGCTGACAGTGCAGAGCCTGCTTGGGATTCTCTCTTTCTCTCTCTCTCTCTCTCTCTCTCTCTCTCTCTCTGCCCCTCCCCTGCTCTCTCTTTCTCTCTCTCTCTCAAAATAAATAAATAAACTTTAAAAGCAACCAATAACCATCCCTCCCAAACCCAATGGATTGCTTTCTAATAATGATTATAATTGACTGGAATATAGAGTTAAGCAACAGATTCCATGTATATTCAGGTAAAACAACTTTCTGAGAGATGTTGCTGGAATGTGTGCAAACCTAAAATAAATTAAGTCTACATTACTTAGGACTAAATGCAACATGCAAAAAGAAAGCACCAATCCGCTGATCTGAAAGGAATACACCTATTGGATGCAGTCCTAATTTACAAATACTGAAGTCCATGCCAATAAAATCATTAAAAATACCATGCGTTATATTTTAAGACAGTCATTATACTCTGCCCACAGAACACTGTTGCAACATTAAATACCACTGTTGAATGAGAATGTAAACTCTTCTGGCGAAGGTAAGAGAAGCTTAGATGTTGCCATATACGGGGTTCCCTATGGGTCAGGCACTGTGCTAGGTCTGGGGATGGTGGGTAGATTAGACAAGATTCCTAATCTCAAGCAGAACATAATTTAGCATAAGGGAGAGAGACATAAGCAAATGGTTAGTGTTTTTCCAGATGAGTCCTGTAGAGGTGTCATTGATCAAGGCTACCAATAGCATAAAGGGAGAGTTTACGGGTAGAGAAAAGAAAGGAGGAAGAATACATGGACTGTGGAATTTGTCTGCCTAAGAAGAGAATGGGGTGGGAGGATGGGCTAAATGGGGGGTGGGCACTTGTTGGGACGAGCACTGGGGGTTCTTTGTAAGTGATGAGCCCCTGGGTTCTACTCCTGAAACCAATACTACACTGTATGTTAACTAACTTGAATTTAAATAGATAAAGTTTTAAAAAGAGAGAGAATGGGCTGTCTTTGGTGTTCTTAATCAGTACACGAGCCCCTTTGAAATAACAGAGAGATGAGAAGAGAGAGACATTGTGAAATCGAAAGAGACTAAACAGAATCTAGTTTAGTTTAGTGGTAACTGATCAGGAAGAAGACCAAAAGACCAACCAGAGACAGGGTATAAAAGGTATCTCTTCAAAGTTACCTTTTCCAATCTGCTTTGGAGCAAAAATCCTATCAGTAAAACCTTAATAATTTAGCTCTCACTAAATCCCCAAATATACTCAATTTGTAACTAGGTACATTTAGCATTATCTTGGATGAATGATTATTTATTCTGTTGTGGACAAATGAGCAAACACAGAGAAGCGCAAGAAGGAAAAACCAGACGTCATTTATTATCTACCTTGCCATTGTCTACACCATATACACTCACGCTTTCTCTATTTTGGTTTTTTGTGAGAGGGTTGAGGGTTAGAAACTTGTATTAAAATTTTTAACTTGAATTGTATAAAATACAAAGAAAGGAAAAATATTACCTGAAACTCATCACCCTGAGATGATCACCAAACTATTAAGTGTAGCTTAACTTATTTTTTAAGTGTATTATATAGATTATATATGTAATTTTATATAAGTGAATTGAGAAACACATTTTATTTTATGACTTGCTTTTATCTTTTAATTGTAAGTCTTTAACCACTGTGGCAAGAAATACCAGTTGTCATTTTTGATGACCAAATGATACTCCATTTAATTTTATTCCATTCCAAATAATCCTCTATATTGGACATTTAAGCTAGTTTTTCACACCTCTTTTATAGTTGCCTTAGGATAACTTCCTAGAGGGCATATCCAGGTAGGAAGATAAACACAGTTGCAAAGTTTCTGATACATATTGTTATATATTGCCTTCCAGAAAGCAATATGTATTCTGGTCAACATTAGATTCTATGATTTCTTAAACCTCCATTGATTTAATAACTCATTTGCCTGTTTTAGTGTAATTTAATTCATATTTCTCAGATTACTACTGAGGTTGAAAATCGCTTCGTTTGCATTAGCTTGGTTAATAAAATTCCTACTGACACCTTTATTTTTTGTTCAATTTTCTTGCATTGGGAAATTTCAAACATGTACAAAGTATAGAAAGTAGCATAATGTATATCTATTCCTTGTAACCACCTACAGTGGTATTAAAATTTAACATTTTTTCGGAGCACCTGGGTGGCTCAGTCGGTTAAGCATCTGACTTCAGCTCAGGTCACGATCTCATGGTCGTGAGTTCGAGCCCCGCATCAGGCTCTGGGCTGATGGCTCGGAGCCTGGACCTTGCTTCTGATTCTGTGTCTCCCTGTCTCTCTGCCCTTCCCCCGTTCATGCTCTGTCTCTCCCTGTTCCAAAAATAAATAAATGTTAAAAAAAAATTTTTTTTTAAAAATTTAACATTTTTTCATAGTTACTTCAGATTTGTTTTATTTTTTTATTTTTTTTTTTTCAACGTTTATTTATTTTGGGGACAGAGAGAGACAGAGCATGAACGGGGGAGGGGCAGAGAGAGAGGGAGACACAGAATCGGAAACAGGCTCCAGGCTCCGAGCCATCAGCCCAGAGCCTGACGCAGGGCTCGAACTCACGGACCGCGAGATCGTGACCTGGCTGAAGTCGGACGCTTAACCGACTGCGCCACCCAGGCGCCCCACTTCAGATTTGTTTTAAAAAGGAACCATTACAGACACAGCAGTCTCATTTACCTGGGTTTATCCCTTCCTGAACTCATTTCCTCCCTCCTAACCTCCCAGAGTTAACCAGGATCCCGAATTTGGTGTTTATATTTCCCTTGTATATTTTTGTGCTTTTACTTTGTATATGCATTATTAATACATACCAACTATTGCTAAAGTAAATTTATTTTATATATTGTATGCATCTAACTGATTTACTTACTTCCACCTTGTACTCATGGTATTTTTCCATGTGAATAAGTTAACTTGTTTGTTTATTATCGTTGTGGTATATTATTCTATTCTATGACTATGTTATGATAGCATTAACCTTATTCTTATTGATTTGATTGCCCTTAGGTTGTTTTAAGTTTTTCACTATTTCAGTGTTGCAAAAAATGTTTTTATACGTTCATTCACATCTGCATATATGTAATGATTTCTCCGGGCCATATCCTATGAATGGAATGGCTGAGTCAAAGGGTCTGTGCTTCTTAAACTTTACTGGATTTTGCCAAACTGCTTTGCAAAATGGTTGTACCAATTTATAATCTCATCAGCTGTGTAAGATTTCTTCTTTGTCACCAATACTTGGTAGAATTAAATTTAAACATTTTTGTCAGTCTAAAATGGTATCTAATAATTTAAATTTATCTGTTCCTGATTATAATAGGGTAAAGCATATTTTCTTCTTTTAAAAAAAATTTAATGTTCATTTATTTTTGAGTGAGAGAGAGAGAGAGAGAGAGAGAGAGAGAGAGAAAGAGAGAGAGACAGCAGGGGAGGGGCAGAGAGAGAGGGAGACACAGAATTGGAAGCAGGCTCCAAGCTCTGTTAACTGACTGAGCCACCCAGGAGCCCCTCTTCTTCATTGGTTAATTTTTCTGTGAATTGTATACTAATTTACTGTGCATTTTTGGTTTAGTCATTTGCCTTTTTTTTTTTTTTGCTCACTTTTAGAATTTATATATTAATTCTGGAAACAAACATTTTGCTGTGCATAGGTTGTAGATATCTATTACTTTGTGACTTTGTTTATTTTTCAATTGTAATATAGTTGACCTGTGACTGGTCTTTGAACTTTGTTTATGCTGTCTTTGTTGAACCAATATTACCAATTATAATGAAGTCATGTTATCCATATTTCTTTTTATAATGTGCTTTTGGGTGTCCTGTTTAAGAAATTGTGTCTTACTCTGAGGTCGTAAGTATACCCTTCTTTATTTTCTTCTGTAAGTAGCAATGGTTTGCTTTTCACAGTTAGACCTTAGCTGTACTTGGATTTATCTTTGTTAATGGGACAAGCTAAGGGTGTAATTTTCTATCTTTTTCATATGGATAACCAATTCATTGTATCAATTGTGTTAATCCTTTCTCCACTGGTTTTGAAATGCTTTCTCTGACTTAGCATTTCTATACATGCAAGGGTCTGTTTCTGACCCCTATTTCACTGATCCATTATCTTTTTAAAGAAAAAAAAAATTTAACAGTGGTATAACACCTTAATTACAATTATGATATAAGTGTTGATTTCTAGGAACATAAACTTCTCCTCCATGATCTTCATTATTATCTTAGCTCTCCTTGGTCCTTTACTAGGACATAGGAATTTCAGGACCATCTTGCAGGTTCCACACAAAAACAAAACAAAACAAAGCAAATAACAGCCCTATCAGGATTTTATTGAAATTGTACTGTACATTTTATTATTGGTGGATATTTGGTTTCTTCATAATATTGAGCTTTCCCATTCTTGAGCATGACATAGTCTTGCTTTTATTTAGGTCTCATTAAGAGACATGGTAATATTTTATAGTTTTCCCAATAAATATCCTGAGTCTTCATTTAGGTATATTCAAAGGTACTCTTATAGGTTTATTGTTGTTGGAATTGTGAGAGAAATCTTTTTTTTTTCTTTAATGTCTTCCTAATTGGTTATTGCTGATGCCTGGAGATAATACTGATTTTTGCATTTTGCTGTTACATTCAACAAAGTTGCTAAACCTTATTATTCTATTAATATGCCTATTAGTTCTCTTGGGATTTCTATGCAGACAGTTATTTTGCCTGCGAATGTGAATAGCTTTTAAGTTTATATACATCTTACTTCATGGTGTTGTCATTCTGCTTTGACCTTGAGTTCAATGTTGAATAAAAGGAGTGTAGCAAGTTCTGTTCCTTGTTGAATGTGATTTCCTTGAAGGTTTCCTTGTTAGGATTGACATTTGGCATGAAGATTTGATAGATGCCTCTCAGATTAAGAAAATTTCCTTCTGTTTCTACTTGCAAATAATTTTTCTCTGTTTTGATTTTTAATCATGAATCATGTTTACATTTTGCTGTCTTTTTTTTTCTGCATCTTTTGAGATTCCTAAATTTTTTGAACTGTTGATAGAGTATGTTTGAAGTGACTCTACCAATGTTGATCCACCCTCAAATTTATGGAAAAGTACCACTGTTAAGTTGTTAAATGTTTGTAATGGAAGAAATCTTTGTATAGCAAAAATCATAATCATTTATTGTTTATGATGACAATATATACTCTCAGCTTGTCATTTACATTTCAATTTTTTATGATTGTTTTTCATACATACATAGGTATATTCAATGTTTAGTGAAAAACTGGGGGCACCTGCGTGGCTCAGTTAAGTGTCTGTCTCTTGGTTTTGGCTCAGGTCATGATCTCACGGTTTTGTGAGTTCAAACTGTCCATTGGGCTCTGTGCTGACAGCACAGAGACTGATTGGGATTCTCTCTCTCCCTCTCTCTCTGCCCCTCCCCCATTTGTGCTGTCTTTGTTTCTCTCAAAATAAATCAACTTGAAAAAAGTCATGAAAAATTGATTAATTCAATTAGCTATTGCACTTTAATCAAGCTTTAAAAATAGGTTTCTGTTCCAAATTTATATAAAATTCATCTACATTTATACTATTAGCCCTTTTATAATTTAGGTGCCATTTTTTTATATTTAATTATCCATCTGAAATTTCATTCATCTGAAAGTTCTGTTGGTGAAGAGTGAAATATTTTATAAGCATACACATCTTTTTCATAGTCCATCAAGTTGATCATATCATTTATTTCCTTTCATAATTTATCATAGTAGTTGATAAATTATTTTAGTTTTTCAATTGTTGAAACATTGAAATCTTGGAATAAAAGTTAGTTTTCAAGGATTAGAATATTTCTGGTGCTTTACTACATTTATTTTTTTTTTTTTTTTTTTTTTTTTTTTAAATTTTTTTTTTTTTTTTTCAACGTTTATTTATTTTGGGGACAGAGAGAGACAGAGCATGAACGGGGGAGGGGCAGAGAGAGAGGGAGACACAGAATTGGAAACAGGCTCCAGGCTCTGAGCCATCAGCCCAGAGCCCGACGCGGGGCTCGAACTCCCGGACCGCGAGATCGTGACCTGGCTGAAGTCGGACGCTTAACCGACTGCGCCACCCAGGCGCCCCGTCTGGTGCTTTACTACATTTAAATCATCATTACTTTATTGAAAATGTTTAGGAGTGCCTGGGGGGCTCAGTTGGTTAAGCATCTGACTTTGGCTCAGGTCATGATCTCACAGTTGGTGAGTTTAAGCCCTGTGTCAGGGTCTGTTCTGACAGCTCAGAGCCTGAAGCCTGCTTCGGATTCTTTGTCTCCCTCTTCCTCTGCCCCTCCCCCACTCTCACTCTGTCTCTCTCAAAAATAAATGAAACATTAAAAAAAAAAAGAAAATTGTTACATCTGTATTCCTAAGTAAAATTCATCAATTTTATGAGCCAATTTAGTCAATTTTGAAACCAAGTGTTGTATTTTTTTTAATCTAAGAGGAATTGGAAAGATTTACAAATGTTTACATTACCTGGAAAATTTACAGAGAAGAGCAATTATCTCTTGAAAAACTAGAAGAGTCTACTCATGTAACACTTTTGGTTTGGTTTTGCTGTTGTGCATTGCTGTTCTTACAGGTTGCTTTTGATAAACTTAATTTTTGTTTGTTTATCCCTCTCTGGTATTAGTTTACTTAGGAGTTCTGCTATGTTATTTTGTTAATATTTTAGGTTAACAATAGATATGTATATATAAATATGGCAACATAAATATAAAATTATATAAAATGTGGAAATATAAATACAGTAAAACCTTGGATTACAAGTAACTTGTTCTGCAAGTGTTCTGCAAGACAAGCAAACATTTCAAATAAATTTTACCTTGATAAATGAGCAACGTCTTGCAATAGGAGTAGTACATGACATTGAATGTCACATGATCACAACTGAGCCAATGGTTCTCGAAGTCTGCTTTGATATACAAGTGTTTTGAATAGCAAGCATGTTTCTGGAATGAATTATGCTGGCAAACCAAGGTTTTACTATACATATATTTTCTGAAGTATCCATGTTAATTATCCCTATTTTTAATTATACCACTTGTATTTGTGTTCCTTTATAATTTTAGCATCAGTTTTTCAGATGGTATAACTTCTATATCAGTGGTTCTGTCTTTTCTCTAATTTTATTTTGATTATCTGGTTTTGTTTGTATGCATTTCTCTCTTTTTATTGCTTGACAGCTTTTCCCACAAAAAAGCTAATGCTTTGATTTTACTTATCAAATAACTTGTTTCTGCTTTCTCCACTATTAATTTCTAGTTCAATAATCTCTAACTTCCAAATATGTTTTTTTATGATGGCTTCTTGAGGCAAATAATTCATTTTAGTTGTTACTTATTTGATAATGAAAGCAATTAAAGCTATGAATTTGCCTCAGATTACTGCTTCTGTTCCAATTCTTCAATTTTATATGAAATATTCTTCATTATTACTTAAATGATCTGAAATTATAGTTTTACATGAGCATTTTCTGTACTTTTTTAAAGATGGAGAACTCAGTCCACAAGTCCTAGATTTAGTATTTTGTTTTGTTTGTTGGGAGGAGGAAGTATTGCTTATATTTTTATTTTTGAATTCACATATTACTGCATTTATCCATGGCAAGGTAGCTCTTACATAATGTGTGCACGTGTAGCAAATCAATGAAATAATCTTTGCATTTACAAATTATTAGCCCTTCTAACAAAGTATATCAAGAACACTGATAAAGAATACTTATTTCAATATTTTTCTATTATGCTATTATCAATTATAATATTAATGTATTTTCTACCATCTTCTATTATGTCATGCTTGATCAGTAAAAGACTGAGAGGAATATTAAAATGTTTCCCAATTTTGGAAGAGATGTTGTTCAAAGGGTACAAAGCTACAGTTAAGTAACGATAAGTCTAGAGATCTAAGAACCATGGTGACTATAGTCAATCATATTATATTGAATATTGAAAATTTGCTAAGAGAGTAGATTTCAGGTGCACTTATCACACTTATAAAATGGAGACTGTGAAGAGATGATATGCTAAGTCGTTTGACTACTGTAATCATTTCAGTATGTATGTGCATATACATCATGTTTCATACTTCAAACATATAATTTTGATTTAAAAATTAAAAGATACAAAATACAAAGTGTACAAAAGTTTTGGAGTGGTTGTCATGGGGAGCAGAGAATTAACAACAAAATTCCCCATTTTATTGTGTCAATTGCCTATGGTATTGCCAGAATTTTTTGCTAAGTAGTGTTATGAAAATAACATATGCACATGGTAACAAAAGAAAATTAAAAGATGCCAATTAATTTAAAACATGTTAGTTTCCCTTCTGTTAAGGTACTTCCATTAGCAGTTCCTGAGATATTCTTCCAGAAGCATTCTGTGCATACTTTCTCCCCTTCATAGAAATAGATAACTCTTTTAATAAAAAGAGATGTCTATATAAAACCTTTGTACATATTTTTTTTCTCATTTAACAACTGTATATCTCAGAGACCTTTTCATATCAACACAAAAATATCTGCTTCATTTTCCAAAATACTGTCTGAATAGATTTTAATGTAAAAATGTACCATAATTATTTAAAGCTAATTTATACTTTGGGGCACTTAGGCTGCCTCTAGCTGTTTATTATTATAAATATATTTTTGCAATCAAAAACCTTGTGTGTACAATGGAGTCTACTGATGGGTCAAATCCCAGAACTGGAATATTTGCATACATTTAAAATTGTGTGACATTGACAGATTATACTTCAGGTAATTATTATGATTTTAACTTACAACCAACAGTGGGTAAGTGTTTGTTTCACATTTTTACTGTCACTTGGTATTACTAAACCTTTAAATATTTGTGACTTAGAACCACAGTTGATTATTATCCGTCATGGTTCTGGGGGGTGACTCAGCTCGGCTATGTGGTTGTCGTTTGGATTCTTTCATGTGGTGGCAGTCAGATGACATCTGAGCTGAAGTCATCTGAAAGTTTGACTGGATTGGACATCTTGGATGCCTTATTCACATGGAGGCTCATTCAAGTCTGTCCACCAGAGTGGACACTCCCATGTGGCTTGGGATTTTCACAACATGAGGGCTGGGTTCTCATAGGGAATGTTCCAAGAACAAGTATCTCAAGAGCCAGGAAGCAGCCAGGTGGGTTAAAGGCAACACTCTACAAGCAGTAAAGCATCATTTCTGCCATATCCTATTGGTCAAAATAGTCCACACACCTTCATTTTTGAATGAAGTCATCTTTTTAACTTTGAGTCAAAATTCATTCATTTATATTCATATATATAGAAATATAAATTCATCCATATATATAATTCATACATAAATGAATTCATTCATTCATATATAAATGAAAGTAATAATGTTCCCCTTTGCCTATTAATAGAAATAGAACTAGTTTTACTTATTTTTTTCTCAGTTCTATTTTTTCCTGGGTTTACGACAATGTTTTTGAAAGTAATAAATTACATTTGCTTTACTTTAATTCAGATTTTCTTCATTAGGCTAACCTTCACCCATCTTACTTTGCTTTCTGAATTTGAAATGAAATGGAGATTGGTACTTTTGCCTAACGTCCTAAATCATTTTTTGGAATGATTGGGGTGACTTACATGATATCAGTAGACCTCTTAATTGAATGTCAAGGAAGGCAGTTCCTATTGGCACGGGGACCTCCAGCTTCACTGAGAAGCATTCAATTAGATGAAAAACAGATGCTTATTTTTGTCTTATAAACCTCAATGCAGGTTATGTGGTAATTACTTCGAAGAGCAGGATAACAATTTATGTAATCAGCAGGACCCTATAATTACTAATGCATAATTTCTAAACAGCATTTAGCAAAATGAGGCCCATACATACACTTTGTAATGAAAAAGATGTGTTTGACACCAAACTAAATTAAATTAAAAATTTGCATATTTTCTTCCAGGAAATGCACTAGCTTCATCTGCTTTATTTTGCTTCACTAATCCCTGTCTACTTTTAGCTCTGTTATAGGATCATGGAAATGCTGAATCACAATGATGGCTGAATGGGAGCAGAAGGATGAGGTGTAGAGAAAGCCCTCCTTCTCTGCTGTCTAGGATTATGTAACATGATTCTGGAAGATTATTTGGAACGTTACATCTAGGCAACTTGTTTCCATGGAGAGTTTAATATGAAGGTCCTACAATCACTTAATTTAGAATGTAAGTGCTCGCAGAGAACTTAAAAATTACCTCCACTTGTCCGAGGCCCAGTAAAATGATGTGACTTTTAACATCAAGCAGTTGTCAGTAGGAGTAAGAAATGACTCATTCAGTTAGTCCCAGTCCTTTGTGGAATCCATTCCACTCCTGATTAAATCACTGAGTTAATGTTGGACAAACCACATGTTGCATTAGCCCCAGGGACGTTGAACGTTTCTGCAGTAAGTCTTTTGAAATTTGCATGCACATTGGCATCGCTAGTATGCCTTTAATAGTAGTAGGTGGAAATAGTGGTGGAAGTAAATGGCAGTGCAGGTGGGTACATATTGAGAAAGTTGAATGCTAGTTATTTACAGTTTCTCTCTGAAAGACCATCGATGAAATTGGACACCTGGAGAAATTCTTACCTGCAATTCCTGAAGTCATGTCAAGAGGATTACCCGTCTCTTCCTCAAAGCTCTGGACCTGAGACAGCAAAATGCATCAGTCTCATTAGAAATGTTTTCGTAACGAATTCACTTTATTTATTTAATCAACATATAATGAGTGCCTACTGGCTACCGCTAAGAGGATTAACCATGATTTCTAAACTCAAAGAGCTTACACTGGGGGGCAGGCAGGTGGCATGGTACAAGCACTCGAGATAAAGACTCAAAGAACTAAAGATCAGGAGAGGGAAATGGGGGAATCACTTCTAGGTGGGAGGAATAGAGACCCTGTCTGGAAGATGCGGCATTTGAGCGAGATTGAAATAATAATAATATTATTCTAGATTTTTTTTTTTTTGCTCCTAAAGAGCTTTAAATATACTTGGAGAATGAGAGTTATTTCCTACATTTAATTTTATTTCTCTGAGGGATTTATTTATGACTTGGTAAATTTATGGAAAGCAATTCAGAAAATTCACAACTCAGTTGCTATACAGAGCTTAGATAGCTCAAAGAAAATTTGTTTTCCAAATTGATAGAGCAGAATTTATCGTTAAAGTTATTTTCAGAAATTAATAAATACTACTCTACTGAGAATAAAATTATGGGTAAAACAAAATAATAAATATTTCTTTTAAGGGTGCCTGGGTGACTCAGTCCATTAAACATCTGGCTCTTGATTTCAGCTCAGGTCATGATCTCAGGGTTTTATGAGATGACACCTGAACTGGGCTCCATGCCTGGCATGGAGGCTGCTTGAAATTCTCTCTCTCCCTCTGCCTCTGCTCCTCCCTGCTCCTGTGCGCTTTCTCTCTCTCAAAAAAAAAAAAAAAAAATTTCTTGAAAAGTAATAAGATAGAGTACTACAGAAACTTGATGAATAAAAAAAGTTAAAGAAGGTAAGAAAACAGTTCCTGTTGATATTTTAGAGTTCATTTTTGCAGGTTTCCATTTTAATATGATGTTTTTGGACATCGTTATGTAATCAAAAATTTTCACTCAAAACTTAGAAGGAGAGCTTCTTTCCCCACGTTGTGAAATTCCTTTGAAAACACCATTTTTCATGACTACAATAGGCCATATTTTGAAGGTACATTAATTTACTTAATGGTTCTCCTAATGTTGGAATGTTTTCTAAATTTTGCAAATAAAAGTAATGGTGAGATGAATATCCTTATATATAAATCTTCTTCTACATGTCATATTATCCATTTAGGTTCATATCTGAATAGTGAAAACTGAATCAAAGGGCATTTAAACATTGCAGCACAAGTGGCCAGAAAGGGCCATAAACTCAGGAATAAAGAGAAGACCATGAGGTTACAGCTTAGCAATGTAAGAAGAACTATTTATTCCCTCTTTTTAATCCTTCATCTGTTTTCTTTAAAGTTGTTTTATACTTATGGTTCATTAGACATATTTCTTAACATTACTTTTATTGGTTTTGTAACTCAAACCAGCGTGCACTTTGTCTGTATACTGTATACATGTACCGTGGACATTTTCAAGTATAATAAGAAAACTCTTCTGCTGAGATTATTATCATGGAGGAAAGTCCACTTTGTGTGATGTAAAGTACATGGTCATCTAGGGAAAAACAACCCCGGACAACAAAATCTCAACAATTTAGAACGGAAACCAGGTGTATTCCTGGGTTGTTTCCCCTGAGCCAAACTTATTAACAATTTTTTTTAATTAAAAATAAAGGAACAGTTATAAACTTTGGAAACATTTTCCACCTACTCAGGATGCCAATTGGCATTGTTTAATAGTAGGGTCAATGTTTCTTACATTTAGTTCTAGGAGCAGGATCCCTGTATGGAAGCGAGAGGAAGATTAAACATATTTTATAGTGGCTATAAAGAAGCATCCTACCTTGACTTTACAATTGCAGATGCTTCATTAGGATTAAATTCTCTTAATATGTTTGGGAATTTAAAAAGAAAGGAACAGACTCAGTTTTACTAGGTAAACTTAAACAAAAAATATGTTGATTTCTGCACTAAAAAAATCGATGCACAATTTTCTTGGAATCATAGTTTTGAAAAGTGAGCCAAATATTGTCAAATTCAGCCTATAAGTAGGACTTTAGGGGAGCATCATAGATTGATCAGGAGGTAATTTTGGCCAATCACAGTTGAAATTATGATAGCTAGATATTTAAGTATATTGGCTCATGTTTTAAATGCCATGAAAATCTGCCAATTTCACACATATTTTTCATTTCTTATAATTGGATTTCTTAAATTTGCCATTAAAAAATGACTATTAAATCTGGCATTAGTTCCTGTTTAAGATGCAACATACCCAAGCTTCATTTACTCATCCATTGGTGTTGAGTGAAACAAATATTTTTCTCCCAGACTGTGATGAGGACATAATATTTTAGGTATACATTTTAGAAAAACAAAATTCAAGTAGTGAATTTTCTTTATATCATTTTGGGGGCTCTGTGCCTTGGATACACATATAGCCTGTCACACACACAAACCTGGGCAAATATTAAAGAAAGACCAGGGACAAAGTTGGTTATAAAGTTCAAGAGAGTATTCTGTTTTTCTATGGATGCCACCCAGACTAAATTAATAATGTCAAATATTTTTGATGTTAATTTGATCATTCACAAATATTTATTGAGTCCCTAGTATGTGCCTAAAAACATATGAGCTTGGGGTATCTGGGTGGCTCAGTTAGTTGAGTGTCTGACTCTTGCTTTCAGCTCAGATTATGATCTCACGGTTCATGGGATTGGCCTTTCACACTCACAGTGAGGCGCCTGATTGGGATTCTGTCTTACTTCTCTCTCTGCCCCTCTCCCACTTACACTTGTTCTCTGTCTCTCTCAAAATAAATAAACATCCTTAAAAAAATAAAATAAAAATAAATTTATTTAAAAAAACAAAGAAACAGGGGCGCCGGGGTGGCCCAGTTGGTTAAGGGAACGACGTCAGCTCAAGTCATGATCTCGTGGTTCATGAGTTCAAGCCCCACCTCAGGCTCTTTGCTGACAGCTCAGAGCCTGGAGCCTGCTTCGGATCCTGTGTCTGTCTCTCTCTGCCCCTCCCCACTCATGCTCTGTCTCTCTCTCTGTCTCTGTCTCTCTCTCAAAGATAAATAAACATTAAAAAAATAAAAACAAACAAACACACAAAACATATGAACTTGTATTATTTTATTTTGGGGCCTGAGTGTTTCCCACCTCCACACATACCACCAGAGAGCTTTGCCTTGAATAATTGCTATTTAAGAATATTTGAAAGTGTACCATGCAAGAGCTGACCTTCTGTTCTGAATCTTTTTTATCCTGAATGTAATATTATCTCTCCCTGTCCTCTCACATATAGATGGTGTCCAATGGACCTTATTTTCCTCTAAGTCAATCAAGCTTGAAGCATAAAAAAATTTTGTAAAGGGACAGTAGAGTCTGTGAGGCATCCCAACAGGCTGGGGATGGTGAAATTTCTTGTTTGGATCCTAAGTAATATAGCAGACAGACAAATGGACTGCAGATTTTCTTGATATTCTTTATATCACTGTAAGTAGTAGTCTGGTGATTAAGTAATCTTTGCAAGATTGAAATAAAAGAAAATTTTTCTTAGTGCTACCTCAGTTTGTCTTCAAATCAGGGCACTAGATCCAAGGTCTCCTTTTTTCCTCCATTTATAATTAAAAAAAATTTTTTTTAACATTTATTTATTATTGAGAAACAGAGAGACAGAGCATGAGCAGGGGAGGGGCAGAGAGAGAGGGAGACACAGAATCCGAAGCAGGCTCCAGGCTCTGAGCTGTCAGCACAGAGCCTGATGTGGAGCTTGAACTCACAAACCGTGAGATCATGACCTGAGCCGAAGTTGGACGTTTAAGCGACTGAGCCACCCAGGCGCCACTCTCCATTTATAATTTTTATATATTTGCAGGCTATTGGTTTATATTCAGACTAATATTTTAAGGTTCTTATTTTTTAATATTTTAAGTTTCTTGAAATAATTTTTGACATAAGACATGTATACACATAAACATATATACATAGATATTAGGATCATCAACAGCTACGTATTTTGAGGCAATTTTTATATCTTTGTGGGATAGGGAAGGCTACCAATAGGCATATTCACCTAATTCCTCTTCTTCTTTTAAGGTTATGGGTAAGTCTTACCTCCTGCAAGTTTCTTGATCCTCTCAGCCCCTTGGCTGTTTAAGAACCTATCTTCTTGGGGCGCCTGGATGGCTTAGTCATTTAAGCATCCGACTTCAGCTCAGGTCATGATCTCACAGTTTGTGAGTTTGAGCCCTGCGTCGGGCTCTGTGCTGAGAGCTCGGAGCCTGGAGCCTGCTTTGGATTCTGTGTCTCCCTCTCTCTCTGCCCCTCCCCCGCTCGCACTCTGTCTCTGTCTCTGTCTCTCAAAAATAAATGAACACTAAAAAAAAAAAAAAAAAAAAGAACCTATCTTTCTGCTCCCTAGATGTCCCAAACATGTCTAGAGTGATATGAAAGTTTACCGGTAGAGCTGTCACTCTCCCTGCGTGTTACTGTGCCCACCCCTGCCATTGCACTGAGGTTCCCTTGCTGGCAGGTTCTGCACCCCAGAGACTATCAGAGCACCTGGCTTGTAGAGGGCTTCTAAGAAAGGTGGTCCCACCTTGGGATTTGCATATAAATATTCTGCCCCACTTCTGGATGATTTACATGATGAAAGGGAAAAAAAATTTGCTCTTCCTTTGTCATAATATTAAAGAATAGAGAAATGTGTGAAAACGTGTATATATTTTTTTAAAAGACTGAGAAGTGCATGTAAGGGTGTCATCTAAATGAGGGTGAAAATTAGCATGAGTGAGTGAAGGGGAAGATGAAGGAGCAGACTGTGAAATATGTGAAGATATACATACATGCACACATAGGACAAAAAATCTTTTGTTTACCGACATTCCTTAGCCCTTCTCCCAGTTAAGAAAGAGAAGTTTGAGGAGTTACAGGGCTCTGACCCTGGATAGATGGGAAATAAATGATGTGGGGAGGAAACCAAATAGGCAGTGTGAAGAAGCAACAAGTGAGGAAAGAGTCTGTAAAAGTATAATCCTTTCCCCATCACATGTTTCACTCCTGTGTTTTAAGAACAAAATATAGGGTGATCAGCCTGCATAAGATGTGGTGAAAAGGATGAAAGCAAGCAGGCACTGATGTGTGAACTTCAGCCAAGCTACAGGACCCATGCCAAGAGGCTCTGTGCTGCGGTGCAGTCCCGGGAGAATCCAACAGTGAGATAACTATCAAATGCATTCATACTTTTCCCGAGTTGACTCACGGTGGCATAGACTGAGACTGATGCTGACAGCTGCGTGGTCACCAGAAGAAGGGGGGCCAGCCCCAGAAAGGTGTAGTGGCATAGGAATGAGGTTGGTGCTAAAAGTTCTTGGTAGACAGAGTTGTGAATAAATATGTATGAAATGGAGGTCAAGTTATGTGAATATCGATAAACTCCAAAGCAAACAAACAAATAAAATACTAGTCCTGCAAAATCAAAACCAAACCTGGGTCCCTACTTCTTTGTCCAAGGCCTTGCATTAAGGCGTCACGGGGACATATTTCCAAGATTCATCTCCTTGTGGACAAAACCTGGTGGTCAAGGAGCTGACAGACTAGCAGGGGAGATGTCATTGAAACACATGTACAGTCTCTGCCATACAAGCTCTCCCTGCCAAGGCTGTGAGAATACAGAGTGGACGTGTGGGCAAGTTTCACTGAGTGGGAAGTAGCTGAACTGGCTCTCAAAGACCATTGGTGAAACAAGGAAAGTTAGAGTGGATGGAAGCATGCTAGAATGACCTTAAATGTTTTAGACTAAAAACAGGAATTTGGAACAATAAGATATAAAGCTGAGGGGTTGAAAGGTGAAGGGGTTAACTGAAGGTAGAAAGCAGAAAATGCCTTGGGAATGGTTACTTCCCTTAGAAGTTGAATGTGTAGGTACAACACTGACCTCTTCCATTTCAAAGGAGTCTGGTACTTTGCCTGCAAGACGAGAGAAGCTCTTGAGCTTGTTAGCTTGGATCGAGTTCACCTTCTGAGTTCTGTCCTTGACTGACCGCTCAGACATATAGGAAGGAGGAGCCCTCTTGGCCAGCGTGGATGGGTGAGGCCATTGCTTGCCCAGAAGAGCCTGGGGAGAATGACAAGGTACCAAGTCATCACAGGCTTGGAGAGAGGAGTGTTCTGCTGAAGGACACAAATGACCTTGGTCATGGTTGTTTGTCACAGCTGCTAATTCTGCTCCATATTCTCCTGATTTTGCAGAGGCAATGGAAAATTTGCCCCTTATCTTCAATGACGCTGACACTTCTGAGCTGCAGTCCTTCGCAATACTCTGCTTTGAAGCTCTCCTAAAAAGTCCACCCGTTCTTCTTCGATGTTCTTGGGCCTCACTCACTGAGGTTCCTTGCACATTTCCCCCTCCATATTTCTCTTCAGCTTTATTCTGCAGGATGTTAACATCATTCAGCAAAGATGAGAAGGCATTGGCTACATGGTCCAGGATCTCTAGTTGTCGGAAACGACCTGAACGATACAAGAAACACACAATTTTTAGACTGGGTCTTTTCAATGAAGCTGCATGAATGTAGTAAAAACTGAACAGGTTGGTAAACATGTGATTTTCAAGATGGGAAGGACTTAAACTCTTGAAACTTAAGTTTTTCTCACTATGTGCCACTGGTTATTATGGTGGTGATTCCTCAACATAAGAAGATGCCACTGTGTCTTGGGGAAAGCTAATAGCTTTTATATTTAGTTAAATATGCATAGCTATATACACTCATATATGCCTGTAGTTTTTATGTGTAAATCCATAAAAACTATAGGCAAGGATCAATCTTAATATTGTATATTAAACTAAAGGTTAAAGAGTGAAGCTAGCTCTTTCATGTGAGGTGAACTTGAGAATTCTTCCGTAGCTTTAGGTGGCAGATACCATAATCATCACCTCCATCATCTCCACCTGTCCTGTCACCTACAGAGTGCAAAGATCATGGAATATGGACTCAGAAGGCCTGGATCCAAATCCCAGTTCAACCAATCATTGGGTGTGCGATGTTAGAGTAGATGAATTAATAGAAATATGGTGCTTAGTCCGTGCCAAGCACATAGTAAACAGTTTCTTCATCAGGAGAATGAGCATAATAATACCTATCTTATGCATCTCCCACATCTGTTGTGAAAGCACAATGCTATACGGTAGTTAGAGTTATAAATATGTAAGACTCTGGAAGGCAATATATCGTCCTCAGTTGTCCGAGGGAAGATAGTCATTAATGTGAAAATCCATTTGTCTTTTCAAATGAAACAGCTCCTCAACTTGTAAGTCCTTTTGGGTGGTGCATGTAGGCAATGTGCAATTATTGACTTAATTAGCATGTGGAAGAGACCTAGTGCGGATAGGGCAATTTGGGGACACATTGTCACTTTGAAAGAAAACGGTGAAGAATAGTTTTGGTATCTCCAGATCATAAAACCAAAAAGATGGAAACAGAACATTTTGTTTTTATTACACAACCTTTTCTCAACCCCAGTGATAACATGCAGGGTTGCATAGCTCAGCAAAGGTCAAAGGCCATGTTGGTGAGTAAGGATACTCTCCTCTGTTCTGTTGCTTGCACCCTCAGGACTACCGACTCTTCCGTGAGCACATCCTTGCATCTACCTGCTCCCTCTACTTGAAAGGCAAAGACATTGACTACTGATCCTTCTACTTTAAAAAATGTGATGGGCTTTTCGTAGAGGATTATGATATTCTTTCAAGATCTAAAGGAATCTTGGGTTCTGGATATTTTCAGAAGCATTCTGATTACATTTTTCCTCTAAATTCAGCTTTAACTGAAACAAAATCTTTCTTTGTGAGCCCAAGGGTATGACTGAATCATAATTCTATTTTTATGATTGTCATCCATCCATCCTACAGCAGATTTTTATACTTAGACTAGGAATCTATCCATTTAACTGGGTAAGTCGATTCAGAGAACGGTGTTGGATGAGTGGGTGTTTTGTGGTTTGTTTGTTTGTTTGTTTTGCCTTTGGTAGATTGAACAATGAACCCATTGATTCTCATCCCTTCACGTTTGAGCCTTTTTTTATTGATGTTGAATAAGACATACTTTTCCCTTCTGTTTTTGGACCAACCAACTAATTTTATTATTGCTTATTTTACATTCAACCTTCTCGGCTTTCTTGAATCAAAAGTGGTAAGTGTTGAGTGAGAATGGCTACAGTGTGTTATTAGCACAGTTTTGAGTGGTGGAAATAAGAGTGGGCACAGTCACAGGAGCAGGGGCCAGCTCCCGGGTCTTTTATAATCTGTGTGTCAATTTCATCTATAAAATGTTTACTTTACAGCTCAAGTCAAACACTCCTCAAATACTGATAAGAGTTATTGTCTCCAAATAAAGAATTGATCAAAGAACTTGCATCTCCCTGCGGCTTGGAGAAGGAGACAGCAAAGAATGATACTAATTTCTTCCAAAATGTAAAGAAACATCTCCTAACAACATCTTCGGGGATACATCCTCTTTTTAAAAAACTGCATTGCTGAAATTTTGAGACCCATTTTACCCACATGAAAATGGGGGAAACAGAGACTAAAATGAAAAATCTAAGATATTTGTTTGAGAAAACCACTTTATCTCACTTGACTTTCATGAATTTATTTAAAGAACTTATTTCAGAAACAGCATTTTGGCATTTTCTCCAGTCTAGAATTCTGCAAACTCTATCCCATGGAGGAGATGTTCTTCAACGCTCCTCCAAGAGGGGTTTGATACTTAAATGATTTTGAAAAATCTGCACTGCATCCTCTCTGGGAGACTGAGAGTGCACTTCACCATACTAAACAAATCCTGAAGTAAATAAACCTGTTTAACTGCAAGGCATCTTTCCCCCAAATTATTTGAGCACACATTCCAAGAGCGTCCTAGTAACATCCTAGAGAAAATTCCATTGACCACCAGCTGGGGAAAAATAGAAGCATGTATGATAACTAAGAGGTTTAGGTACAGTTAATCCTCAAATCTGGAGATCTGACAGCTTAATACCTACCGCTCACGGCTCATGGTAGAATAAGTAACATTCTAAGCCTTATAGATGAGGAAATTAAGGTTTCACCTTGCAACTTGTGATAAGCTTCGTGGTTTCTCTGCCTCTCCGGTAAGTGGCTATGGCATATATTAGGGCTTTCCACTGGTATTGCATTTTTTCTTCTGGACATATGGTAGGACTGCACATTCTCACCCCTTTGGAGTTAAGTGTGGCCACGTAACTGATTTTGGACAATGAAATCAATGAGTAAATTCCGAGCAGAAAGAGGTAAGAGTCAAGTATGATTCTCCATTTCCACCTTTTCTCTGTCATTGCAACCAGTGACTTCCAGGTGATGGGGCCAAGACTACATATGAAGACGATATGCAACAGATCTTCCCCCCAAACATGAACATGAAGCCACAGCAGACGCGTAGCATAGAGTGATCAACATGTAAACGTTTCTGCTCTAAGCCACTGCAACACAGGGGTGACTGTCACTACACATATATCCCACATGGTCTCTGCTAATACTGTGGCTCACCTGGCCACCACCCCCATTGCTGAGATTCAGAAACCACGCAGTCCCCACTTACCATACAAGTCCGGGTTCTCAATGTCCATTCGCTGCTTCTGAGCTTCAAGAAAAACCTGGTTGTTGATTCCTCTGGCTGCTGAGCCACAATCCAGAAATCTGGCTGGGATTTGAGTGCAGATGTCTGGCTCATCTGCACCAAACCCCAGATCCAAGAGAATCTCCACTGGATCTTTTTCCCAAAATTCCAGCCATTCAGGAATGCTGTGGTAAAAATATGAATATCTTTATCCAGTAACAGTTCATTTAACAAGACCCATTTTTTTTTTCTAGTCACCTCACCCACCCAATCTTCTAGAAATTGAATGGAAGAGGAATCTAAATAGGCAAATAGATGGTGCATTTACGAGAACTCACATATACTTACTTAAAGGATAGTCCATCAACCCCAATCAGGGACTGCTTGGCTGTACTTTCTATACAAGACCAATGAGTTTATTTATCTGTCTACTTCATAGTAAGCAAATGCTAAGTTAGAGACAGCAGGAAGACTGTGGGACAGAAACCAGAAGCGATGCACTGATAACCACAAAGAAATGGTAGTTCGTGGCGATGTGAAACAGAAAAAACAAAAACAAAACTGTGAACAGCAGAACTCAAAAAAGAATGTTTTTAACGAGAATCAGTCTGAGGGCATCCTCAGCTACACAAATCTGCTGAGGGTGTCATTAAATGCAGACTCCAAGGACTGATCTTTACAAATAATAATTTGTAGTCCCTAAGGCGGATTAAAATATATTCTGTATTTGTGTGTGTGGGGGGGGGGGAGGGGGACTTGGGTGAGAAATAAGAAGTGCTTTCTTCAAATCATTTTACTCAGCTTTGGCACTTAAAATTATAAACTTCAGTTCTCTGGAAATTATATTTATGTATACTAACCGCTTCCCAATCACTGACCTTCTCCTTGGTAACTGCGCTATTGGTCTTTTTTTAAAAACTCATGGATTACATGAGAAGCAGAACTTTTGAGGAGGTTTTCCTAGGTTTGCCTGGTTCTTTTGTTTCAGGTTTCTGTTTGCTTCTGCTTTACATGCAACACCAAGGAGCTTATTTGAGATAGTTTGGATGATTTACTTTCATGACTTCATCATTTAAATTGGGTTAATTACAATTCATGTATTTAGCCATTCACACATTTAACAACAGCCACCTGTAGTCTCGCTGGGCAGGCCCACTTACCACACATTACTCAACATCACGTTTACACTTTCTTATGTGACATAGAGATCTGGGGCTTTGCCTCCTGATTCGATCAAGGAAGAAAAGATAAGGCAAAAACTCTTACTGTGGGGCTTAAATGCTTCAGCTCAGATATCTTAATCATTGGAAAGAACTGAAGAACTCGGGATACCAATCACTTGATACCCCCAAATAAAAATGTTTTGAGGGAGAAAAAAAAATTCTTGGGAGAAATCTAACTCGTGTATGAAAGATTTAGTCTGTTATCATATTGTCCTCATAGTACAAATATTTATCCTGCCCATTTACACAAATATTTATTGAACATTTGTCATGTTCTAGGCCCTCTGCTAGGCACCCAAGGTGCAAAAAGGAACAAAGACATAGTTCTGCCTTCTAAAGGCTCACAATCTCATGTCTCAGAATGTATTGATTGCTTGATTTGTCACTAAACATTTTTAATATCATTAAATCTTCTTGTTTACATTTAATTATGTAAGAAATACATAAAATATATTCACATTGTCAAAACATTATATTACACATAAAGGTTTCTTTCCCCTTGGCCATTATCCCCACCAATCCTGACTCCCCTCCTACTAAATTTATCTGTACACTTCCATATATTTTTCTATATTACATACATGCTTTATAGTTTTCACTTGTTTGATCTATAAATAGTAGCATACCCTACTGCATATCTTTCTGCATCTTACTTTTTCCCCTCAAAAATATGACTTGAAGATCGTTCTAAGTTAGTATATATAGTTCTTTCTGCCTATTCCTTTTATCACTGTATAGAATTCTATAAAATGGGTGGGCCGTTAGTTTGTTGGACCATTTCCCCATTGGCAGATACTTAGCTTGATCTCCCTGCCTCTTTTACACCGTTCTTGTGAATCAGAGTTTTGAAATCCTTTATTCATTCTCTCATCCATTCATTCAACAGGTTATTTCTCAAATGCCTATTTATAATTTCATGAAATCCACAGTTGTACAGAATGATTTCTCTGGATGAAAAGTGCCTGGAAATCACATACCTTTGTGGTAAACTTGCAGTAGAATGGCAAGAGTTGAAACTGGTCCCTCTAGAAAGGGTGGGAGTTTCTGAAAACGGATGCAGAGATCTACAGTGGGGGAAAATACCAATGATGAGATGTGTTGATTTAGATAGTCCCCTGGGAGATCATCGTGAATCTTTCCCTTCCAGAGCAAACATTTGCATTTCCTCCTCATTTCTAATAATCCCTAATGGCTGCACCTTTGGAGAAGAGAGAGCATGCAGTGGAGAAGATGCTCCTGTTTCCAAGAGCATTGTGTTACAGAAGGTGTGAGAATTTAAGTGTTAGGTGCCCGCTAGTGCTCATTATAAAGGTGACAGAATGTCTCACTTTTGACAGATGGCAAATCATTGGGGAACCTATCAGGAACACAGCTCGGCTAGGCACCAACTTTCCAAAGAAGTTAAAATTATGTGATGAAAGAGGTACGGTGAGCGGTTACTGAAGTGACTCCCTATTAATTCCCATAACGGTGACGGATTCCATAGTGCATGGTTAACAATCTCTAAATGCTGTCTCCTGTGGCCACCCATATGCAACAGTAACTGGCTCCTCCCCCACCACAAAAACCAATGACACTCTAGCTAAATGGGCCTGCGTTGCAAGTCATTTGAAAGCACTTCCAAACAGAATGAGCCCCTGTTATAATATAGTTCAGTTTTATATTGTTCTGATGTACCACTGATTCACTGAGCCTCAGTTGTAACAGCCAATTGGCACAAAATGGGAATTTATCAAAGAATACAATGTAGATCTCACTTTCCCTAGAAGACCAAGTTATCCTGAATTTTCCTTAGTCCTTGCCCAGATTTTGTCCTTTGCCTCTTTGTTCAATTGCTTCTCTGAGAAGAGAGCAAGAGAAGCAATTAAGGCTGAGAACGTGTATGTTTCTGAATAATAAAGACCCTGATTTTAACAGATGGCTGAACTTGCTGGGAGCCCTGGAGAGAGGCAAAAGATATCCTTTCATTTATTGCCTCACCTCAGTTTGTATTAAGCCTGCCATATTTCTGTTTCATTCGGGGTCTGTAAGCATTACTTTCCTTTATAATGCTCAGCAAAGCCACCCAGAAACTGCCCTGGCCTTGGATCCAGGAGAATCCATGTATAGTCACAGTTCTGATCAAGCCACGAGAGCAGGAGTGAGTCACTGACCTTGGCTTTCATTTTCCTCTTCAACAAAATGAGAAAGTTGTCTGAGAGATTTCTGGGGTCCTTTGTGGCTCTATGACTCTATAAGCAGCAAAAATAATCTGCTAAGAAGGAAAAACTACGACCAAATAGAAAAATTGTGAATTGGTAGGAGTCAGAGGGATACAGTATTGAGTATTTGGTTTTTAACTAGTTGGAATTATCTTGAAACACGCAAGGGTGGCTGAGGCAAGGAAGCAAAGTTCTCAAAGTCAAAAAGCTCACTTTCTATACCACTGGCATAGGATACCTACACGAGGGTATTTCTCAGAATCCCCTGAAGGGCTTGCAAAAACACAGATTTCTGAACCCCACCTTGAGATTTTCTGATTCAGAGTGTCTGGGATTGGGCTTGAAAATTTGCAATTCTATTAAGTTCTGAGGTCATGCTGCTGCCACTGTTGAGCACTGCTTTGAGACCTAGTCTCTATTCTCATATTAAGAGAATCTTACTGCTTTCTACTTAACATTGGAAATTTTATGTACAGTTAACCCCTGAACAACGTGAGGGTTAAGGGTGCTGACCCCCCACACAATCAAAACTCCACAAATAACTTTTGGTGTTTTTTTAACGTTTATTTCTCTGTTGTGTTTTTGTGTTTGTTTTTTGTTTGTTTTGCTTTGTTTTTTGAGAGAGAGAGAGAGAGAGAGAGAGAGAATAGGGGAGGGGCAGAGAGAGGTGGAGAAAAAGAATCCAGAACAGGCTTCATGCTCAGCACACTCAGGTTTGATCTCATGTCAGTAAGATCACGACCTGAGCCGATATCAAGAGTCAGACACTTAACTGACCCAGCCACCCAGGTGCCTCTCCACATATAACTTTTAACTCCCTTAAAACAGAATTACTTATAGCCTACTGTTCACCGAAAGCCTTACTGATAATAGTCAATTACATATTTTATATGTTATATATAATATATTGTGTTCTTACAATAAAGTAGCCTACAGAAAAAAAATGTTATTAAGAAAATCAAAAGCAAAACACATTTACAGTACTGTATAGTACTTTAAAAAAAATCTGCATAGTGAAATCAGCCAAAGAAAGACAAATACCACATGATTTCATTCATGTGTGTAATTTAAGAAACAAAACAAATAAAGAAAAATTTTAAAAATTAAAAGAAATTTAATTTAATGAAGACAAATTAAAAAAAAAAAACCCAACACACTCTTTAATACAGGGAACGAGTTGGTGGTTGCCAAAGTGGAGGTGGGTGCTGGGATGGGAGAAATAGAATTAACAGTACACTTACCATGACAAGCACTGAGAAATGTATGGAATTGTTGAATCCTTATGTTGTACACCTGAAACCAGCACTGTATGCTAATTATACTTGAATTAAAAAAAAAGTCTGCATATAGGTGGACCCACACAGTTCAAAGCCGTGTTGTTCAAAGGTCAACTGTATTATTGCCCAGCAAATAGCATGGTGATGACTAACATTGACAGTGTGAGAATACGGAGGCAACTATTTCATGAACAGGTCCTTCTGAACACTCGTATTACAGTCAAATGTGTTTTATGCATATATTTTAATTAAATCCTCCCTCCAAGCCAGCATTTGTTCGTTTATTGTGCTCACTGCCTCATGACATTTAAAGAACCTCTATTTCTCTCAAGGCTAGTGAAAGTGTTCCAGGTGCTGTGGCTAAACCAGTGACAAAATCCCAAGATCCATGGCATTGTTAAGAAAGCTCCTCACTTCCCTTTCATTTATGAAAACTGTGGCTGTCAGATACTGGAGCAGAGTGACACTGACACCTACCTCATGTAGCCCGTCACGGTCATGCACACCATCCCTTGTTCACGCACAGAAACTGCAACAAACAAAAGGGGACATGAGCTTAATCTCCTTTTGTCCCATAGGAGATTTTCTAGTCCTCAGACGAATTAACATGGGATCGATTTCCATATCCGAGATTGTATGTGCATGAGGTACAAGGCATCTCTGTAGTGAACAAGACAGAATGTAATGAATGGCTAAATTGTCTGATGTCCACTTGAAGAAATGTACTTGCTTGGTCGAGAGGGAAGTCAGTGGCAAATGGAGTAGTTGGCCAAGGTTTCATGGAGATACTATCTTGGATTTTTAAGAATGGGTAAAATTTGATGGATGGAAAGAGGTGTTGCCATGCACCAAGAGGGTCTGTAGCAAATGCAAAGCACAGCGATAGGGCTATTCAGAAGGGATCATAGGCCATTTTGGAATACTCTCTCATGGCCCACAAGGTGGAGGAGCAAGGGTGGGGACAGGCAAAAAAAATACATGAAGGACCCAGCATTTGTTGACCATCTTCCATGCATTTGTATCTCTTAATCCTCACAACGCTCTTAAAATTTAGGACCTATCCTTATTTTTCAGATAAGGAAACAGACTCACAGAAGTTGAGTAATGAGCCCGTGATCGCACGTTCAAAAGTAGCAGATCCAGGAATTTATCATTACCTTTATTATTGATTATAGCAATAACAGTTACTATTTAACATTAAATAATCAATTAATGAGGCAGTGTGCTAAGCATGTGGCATGCAGCACCTCTTTTAATTCCTACAACATATCAAGGAAATAGGTATTATGAATCTCTCCTTAATAGAGAGCCAAATTGAGGCTCAGAGAGATTAAATAAATTTTCCGTGGCCAGCAGGATATCACAGCTTATTTTTATTTGTTGCTATTGTTGCTTTTCAAAACACCACACTGCCAGCAGAATGTCCTGTAACTTATTTGAAAAGCAGAAAGAGGAGTTTACCTGGAAAACCAGGGAAGATTTTTGAGCAAACAAATTAATGGGAGAGAGAGGATGCGGAAGGTCCATTTGCCTTGTTAGTGGTGCTGAGGGCAGAATAGAAGAGCTGATATTGGGAGGCGGAGGCCCGTTTAGGATGCGTTGTGGTTATGGTAAGCAGGAGTGATGATGTAATGCTGTGGCTGCTGGCTGCCCAGGCAACATTCAGAACTCGGGCTGGTGCTTCCAGAAGTTTACCAACCTTCTCATTTCCTCTCAGGGTGGTTCTCCCGGGTGCTTTCCCGAGTACGAACGTGTGGCACGTATCACACTGGAAATGTTGCCACTCAGCACTTCCATAAGAAAGTGAAGTTTTTCACCATAAGAAATATAATGCATGTGGGAGAAATTAAAAAAACAACAACAACAAACCTATATGATTGAAACATATGAAAAAAGAGCCTGAAAATAATAAAGGGCTCTTCAGTGTGGAGCCAGAGTTCTTGTCTGGGGAGGAGACTAGAAACAGTTCTCAAGGTATCCACGAACTTGCCTCTGAATGCCAAATTTGATATATGGAAATAACGCTTACAGTTTTCATCTGTTGTTACAAGGGCTCAGTGACCCTGCTGGATGGAAAAGGAACATATAGTCTTGGAAGGATAAGGACTCAAGGCATATCACTGAGGTGTGAGTAAACAGTGAGTTCTTAACTAAGCTCAGAATACACAACTACAATTTTGAAAGTTAGTGAGAGTATGGCTGCAATGAATGTCTGCCCTACAAAACAAATGTAACTCAGCCACACAAGTCATATGGGGTGAACCATATAAATCTACTCCATACCTCTCAAGCATTTGGAACCAGGCAGTTGAGAGACTAATGGGACAGTAAGAAACTATTATTCCTTGCCTCTTGGAGGGTCTTTTTGGTTTTAGTTCAAGTATAGTTGTTGCTGTTGTTTTCCAGTTTGCTAATTTGCAAGATAAACTTCCTGGGCTTGTCAGGGTTCTTGTTCCCTTTGCCTATATTCAGTAAGGAACCTGAACCGAGCTGGTTCAGCACAAGCTGGTAGCCCAGTTCTCCCCAGCACCGAGATTCCAAGAATTTCCTTAAAACTCAGAAGACACAGCAGTATCAATCCCAGATCTCTTCAGGGAGCGATCTGTTGGAGCCCACGTGTTCTGCGATTCTCCGCAGTCTCTCTCTGCCCTTTTGCTTGGTTCATTAGCAGTTACCTGCCCAGCTCCCGGAAGCACTGGAGTCAGCTACCTGGGACCACATCAAGAATTTGACACCTAGGGAATGCCATAATGGGACAAATTCCTGTTACCCTGCATTTCCTCAAGCTTCTGTAGGCACCACGCTTGAGGCTGCCCCAGCAGAAAACGAAACACTTATAGATGTGTCTGTATCTACCACGTAAATCCCTACTGGCTATGATCTCTTTAAGTCCTTCTTTCTTCTCCAGTTGCTTGGTCTTGATATTTTCTCCAATTTATTTTTCTTTCTAGGATACCCTTATTAGGTTTTTTTTAAAAACCAGACTCTACTCTTTAAAAGCAATGGTGGATGAAGAAAGAAAGAAAAAGTAAGGTCCTACTCTCCCTAGGTTTTATAAGGGTTGATTTGGAAGAGAATTAAAGCAAGAAAAAGAGTTCTCTGCTCTACTCAATACATCCCATTGCATGGGTTAAACGCCGGTTCTGATTCCCTTTTAGATACTTGAGTCTCCAGCCACCCTCCCTACTGTTAGGTGGACTTCTGCCATCTGAAGCAGCAGACATGCACTTAACCCTGAAAAATGTATTACTGGAGAAGATGTAGTGAGATATGCAGAAGGCACTAATTAGCACCTTTATTGGCTTAGAAAGCATTTTTTATTTTGGTTTTCCTAAGCATTTCTGACTGATTCATGGAAGACATTTGGTTCTTTGGAATATCGTCCAATAGACTAATCAAATTACATTTTCACAGGGCTCTAAAATAATAGCATTCTGCAGCTTTCTGTGTATTTAACTCCTGCATGCCCAAGACACTTGGTAGAGGCAGTCAGCGGGGTTGAGTTGTCTCAGTTTGCAAATAATCGCAGTCTATATGCTTACAAAATAAAAGGTTCTTCTTTCTCCCTGACATTCATGCTCAAAAACCTTAAAGCCAACTGTAATGCTTTGCTCTTCCTCACCCACATATCTGCTTCTTCTCTGGATGCAGTTGACTCCCCCTCTCCATTCCACTGCTGACACACAGCCCACACCCTCATGACATCACCCCGAGTTCATGAGTTCACAACAGCATCTTCCCAAAGTGGGCAGGATAAACACTGGAATTTGTCATTTCTCTTCTCAGAAATCATGCATAACTCACTAGTGTAGAGATAGCACGTTTGTAACACGTGGACTTCAATTCCCCAGCACTGCACCTGTGGCAGCCATCACTAACTATTCATGACCAAAGATACGGTCCCCAAATCCTACTCAATACAGACCCCAATTACAATTACCTCTCCTTTGGAACCTGAGATGATCTTAACACATCAAGTGTGATTCCTTCTTTCTGGATTTTAAGGCATTTATAACCTGACCACACCTTTTTTACCAGAAAAAATTTCCGCCTTTGCTCCCCAGCATGAAACCATTTCTCTAATCTGACCACCTTTTCTATGTTTTCCTGCACACATTTGGTTTTCTTTTCATTCTGTGCCTTTGTTCAAGCTCCTTGAACCAAGTGGCATTGTCTTCCTTTGCCTCTTTGTTTTCTTCTAAAACGTATTGCTCTTTGACTAGCCCAAGTCTCTCTTCCTTGAAAATTTCCCAATATGACTCACATCGGCTTCATTATGGACCAGTTTTACTAAGATCTTTTGTTGACTAGCTTTGGGGAAATCAGATGTGTTAGAGATAATTCCTACCTCAGTGGGATTTGCAATTTTGTCAGTGAGTCCTCTCCCTAATAATTTGAGGCAGCACCAAGTGCCATATGGGCAGAACCCTTCGTGGATGTGACCGGTGTTCAGACAAAAAATTGAGTCTTTGAGTGCAGATGTCAGGAAGGGCCTTATAGAGAATATGGGACCTGAATCAGGCCTCAAAAGAAGGGCAAGAGGAGAACAGAACAGGAAGATTTTAGGACAGGAGGAATTAGATGAAGAAAGATCAAGAACTAGGTTGGCAACGAGAGGGGCTGAGACGAGAGGGTCTTGTGAAAAGCTGGCCCAGGTTGTATTCAGATTGCAATGGTCCTGGGAAGTCAGAGTGATACAAGTAAGAGCAGGAGCCATGCATTCTACATCTTTGCATTCTCCCCTAGCTCAGTTCTTTGCTCTAAGTGCTTTTGTTTGGTAAGCATTAGGGAGTATCTATTATGTTTAACTGGATTTACATTGACCTCATCTTATAGACCACAGGCTTTAGAATTTGATTCTGTAAGTTCTTATTTAATGAGTTCCTTCCAGAAAGGTGTAAGTTTATGCTTCAAAGATTTCTCTGGGGATTGGAGAAGTATCTAAGTATTAAAAGGACAAATGAATTAACCACCCATCAAGTAATCGATGGTTCCAAGCAGATCTTTGACAAAAACTGTTTCTTTGCTGTAGGAGTTGGTTCTGGTTTTTTTTCTTTTTTTTTTTTTCCCTCGCAGTTATTCTTGGCTGTGTTGGTAAACAAGTGTACATTATATAATGTGGCACACGCATCGGTGTAGGTGTCTGTCCCCACAGGATAACGCCAATGCACTCTAACAGGGCGACGGTGCTGATGTCTAATTTGTTCTTCAGTGGTGGGAATGGGTTTACCAGAAACTAGCTCCTCTCCCCAGGCTTTCTTATACACAGTTTTAATATGGAATCTGGGATTAAGAATGAGTCAGAAACCTGAGAAGAGAGACCTTAACACTCATAACCGTGTTTCTTTAGCACCCCAACTGACCCCAAAGAGGTTCTGAATGTCCTATCGGGTTTGTGGCTATAAGAAGGCAGGCCCATGGATCCTCACTGAGGGCAAACTGAGAATCAAACTTGTGTTTGGGTGTGCAGTTGGTGACCACGAAGAGGGGTTGATCTTCACCATCGGTGGAGGTTCTCAGACAGAAAAAAGACAAAAAAAAAATTGAGGGATTTCCATAAGGGTGTTCCCTGTAAGTTATCCATGTGCCTTGAGCAGACAATGCTCTGGAGATACTTAAAAAGAAGACTGCCAGACCCCTTAGCTAAAATGCCCAAATATTTGTCAGAAGACAGGGCAGACAGTGAGAGAGCATTCTTCGTGAAGTACTTTAATGAGACCTGGGAGGCAAGCAGCCAGCCTATCTTCATGTGGCTTTCCAGAGGAATTATTTGATGTGTCTTTTTTACTTTAAGATCCAGATATGGTTATTTTACATTTCCGTAGATATTCGCTTGACTTCAAAAATTAGTTCTACTCTAAGACTTTTAAATTCTGGAGGACTGTGTTGTGGCTCTGAAGGCTGATGCACAAGAGCCAGAAGACCTGGAGAGAGAAGTAAATGTCGGTGACATTAGCCATGATGCTCACACTTTGATTTTTCTGGCAATGACATTGATGCAGGGCTTTCTTCCCAGGGGTTTCCATGCATAGCACATATAGTAACAGTAAATCGAACCAGTCCTCTGGAGAGGCAACATGGCTACAGAGTCAGACAGATCCAAATTCAAATCTTGACCCTCCTGTCTACTGACTGGGCTACCTTGGGCAAGTTACTTAACCTTTCTGAGTCTCATTTTCTTTCTTGCAAAAGTTAGTAATGGTAATATTTACCTCGGAAGATGGTTGGGGAAAATGAGATAGTTTATGTAAAGTACCTAGCTGTGTGGCCTTCACATGTTTTCATTTCTTTCCCCTCCTGGTTCTACTGACAAAGAGACGGAAGTGCCAAGGGCTCATGGCTTTACCTGGTGTAATGGTGTTCAACACGATGTGAAATGGGCCAGTCAGATTCCAGTTTAATAAAAATGAGACTTTGGGTAGACACAGAGCAGCAGGAAAGCCCAAGAGTCACCATAAGAGGACAACACCCCACCTTGGTCATCTCAAAATTCAGAAGGAATTCAGCAATAGGTCCACTGAAGCCTTATGCCATCCCCTGTCCCATTTATTTGGGGCTCAGTTTGAGACCTAGAGGCCCACCTGACTTCTCTGGGAGTCACTGGGTCACCTATAAGATGAGCAGGCACTTGAATCTTATTCCTACTTCAAAGTATAAAAGCCTCAGGGGTGACCAATGAAGGAAACAGCCTTAAAATAAACTCTACTTGTAGTGAGTTGAATTTAATTTCCGTATCTGATCTCTCATTTTAGAATGTGTTCTTTATTTGGAAATAGGGTTTTTGTAGATACAATTAGTAAAGATGAGGTCATACTGGATTAGGGTGGGTCCTAAGTGCAATGACTAATGTCCTTAAAAAAAGAGAAAAGAAGACCCACAGGGAAAAGTGGCCATGTGGATATGGAGGCAGAGAATGGAAAGGATGTCACCACAAGCCAAGAAATGTCAAGGATTTCTGGGAGTCACCTAAAGTTAGGAAGGGGCAAGGGAGGATTCCTCTCTTGAACCTTTAGAGAGAGAATGACCTTGGCTGACACACCTTGATTTCAGACTTCAGCCTTTAGAACTTTGAGACAATAAATTTCTGTTTGAGGCTGCCAGGTGTGTGGTAATTTGTTAGAGCTGCCCCAGGAACTAATGCACCACTCTGCATCATACTAGGATTGCATGAGGGCTTCTTATCTATCTATCTATCTATCTATCTATCTATCTATCTATCTATCATCTACCTATCTATCATCTATCTATCTACCTATTTATTTTTTATTTATTTATTTTTAATGGTTTATCTATTTTTGAGAGAGAGAGAGAGAGCGCGCAGGGGAGAGGCAGAGAGAGAGGGAGACAGAAGATCCAAGGCAGGCTCTGCACTGACAGCAGAGAGTTCAATGCGAGACTTGTACTCACGAACCAGGAGACCATGACCTGAGCAGAAGTCAGACACTTAACCCACCGAGTCGCCCAGGTGCCATAGGATTGCATGAGTTTTTATGGGATTTTGCCTCTAGTAGGGATTACTCTTCTCCCCTTTCAGTTTCTTTTCACCTTGCCACAGATTTTCTCCCTGCCACCCTCACCACGACCTTCACATGACCAGATTCTGATACCGTTCAAGTTTCCACATTTTTCAGTATGACTCTTGGCTTCCCTAAACTCCACGTTTATTGGTCTCATCATGGCTAAACCAGCCCACGGAGGGCTGATAGAATGCTGGACTTAATGCTCCTTGGCCCTCTTGTAACCAACTGTGATCACCTTGTGGCCCAAATTCTTCACCTGCAAAGCTCAGATGAACACCAGCCTTGTTTCCACACAGGTGACTGAGTTTAAAATATGATAGATCATAAAGGGCTTTGTAAAAATGAAGGCTCGATCAAACTTGTAATAAGCCCTTCCACTATTATTAAAAACCTCACTGAAGATAAAGGACTTGGCAAATGGGAACTGTGTGTTTCTGATTGCTATCCCTTCTTTCCTCCAGCTCTGCACCTCCTGTATGTGCCTTTACAGTTCATTGACTTGATTCAGAGGTGGAAGGGCCATGGTTGTCTTTAATTTCTAGGAAGTGAAGCTTTTTTTTTTTAATTTTTTTTCTTAATGTTTTTATTTATTTTTGAGACAGAGAGAGACAGAGCATGAGCAGGGAAGGGGCAGAGAGAGAGGGAGACACAGAATCGGAAGCAGGCTCCAGACTCTGAGCCATCAGCACAGAGCCCGATGCGGGGCTCAGACTCACAGACTGTGAGATCATGACCTGAGCCGAAGCTGGACGCTCAACTGACTGAGCCACCCAGGCGCCCCAGTGAAGCTTTTAATAAAACAGTTACTGGCAGCTCCAGAGTGGGTTCCAGGCCTCCCACCATGACCCGGGCAAGATGAAACATCAGTGATATCTGACATCTCATGCTGGCTATAGTTCTTAAGTTCTTGCCTTTTCTTGATTCTGCACTATTGTAAACAGATACTTAAATTCGGTTTATTGGCAAACATCTTCAGAGATTTTGGGATCATGGAACTTTTATATTAAAAAAAAATAAAGCAGCTTGGAAAAGGAGGAAATTTCAATGATATACCTAGCTGTTGTTACTGTATTATTTTGTTTTTATTAAGTAAAAAAGTCCCAAATTTAAACTGGTTTGTAACCAATGGTCAATCTTAACTGAAGATGTCAGTGGAGGAAGTGAAATAATGAAAACCAGCCAAGTAAGTAACCATTAAACTAATAGTTTTCCCCTCTAATCATTAAACTCCTAATTTATGTCATTTTTTACATACATTATTTATGGCATTTTGCCAATTTTAAAACACCTTTTTTCACATTTTAACATCTATGAAATCAGAAAGTATCTTGTAGTCAGTGTTGCCTTTCATTTATAATTGCCAGGGCTTGTTTTATATTCCTATCTGAGCAGCACTTAAAATGTGAGTGCCTTTTATTTATTTTTTTTAAGATTTTATTTTTCAGTAATCTCCACACCCAACATGGAGTTCAAACTCCCAACCCTGAGATCAAGCATCGCATGCTCCACAGACTAACAGTCAGTCGGTGAGCGCATTTTATGATTGTATATCTATGAAATACATTATTTCATTTAGAGAATACGGAAACTGTGAGATCTGCAATTAATTTTGTTTTCTTTTTATAATGTTCTTATCACATGTCAATGTAACAGGTGTGATATATGTTCTGCATCAGAAATACATACTTGCACTGTTTGCTGTAGAATTCAATATTGTTCTTTTTGAGAACAAGTGCATCATTAGAAAGAGAGGATATAACTTTGAGACTGAAGAAGAGAAAGAAACTAGATTTAAACATAGAAGTACAATACAGCATGAGGGAAAGTTAAAGCAATTGCATTTCCATAATTATATCCTTACAAAATGTCTTCATAGGACCCAGTGAGTATTCTGGTAGAGTCTGAGCTAATGATGTGGCAAGAGTCCTGGTTTGCAGCCCCCAACCTGCTGCTGCTGGGTAACCCCCTATCCTCTCTGAGCCTCAGATTTATACATCAAACAAAGCAATTGAGCTGGGTGGTTTTTGAGATCTGTTCCATTTCTAGTAAGCTCCAATAATCTCATTTTAAGAAGATTTATTCACACAGACATTTTAATGAATCTACTCAGGTCCACAAAGCTTAACTGCTTCTGGTTCTCTTGTCTTACCAGTGTGGTCGATGTCTTGCTGAAAGTTTTCATTTACAGAGACCCTATAAAGAAACAAAAATATTGCGAGTCAAACTATGTGCACAACTCAATTATACTGAATTGCAATTTAATTAAACAGATGAGAGTAAATGCAGAGCTAGGCTTTATTATGGGAGGGCTTTTTAAAACCAATCAACAGCCAGGAACTGGAACAGTATTCTATTGTGTACTTTGAAATTGATATATAACTTTTGTAACAATGGAGCCATCCTTCATGCGCCCAGTTAAAATGAAAATCCCTACCTGTCACACCTTGCCCCAGCAGAGCTACCCACATTGTTTGCAAGGATCTTTGGAAGAGAAATGTGTAAGGGCACGAAGAAACACTTACAAGAATCCAGAGTCCAGCCACTGCTGAATACTTGCTTGTTTGGTATCTTCTACAGAAGAGAAAGGAACAGGGCAATCAAAGCACACCAGGTAAAATAATGCTACCTGTTACCCAGCCACCACCCATCGCTCTATTTCCTACATATTCAATCACAAGTTTCTATAAGCATATTCATTCATTTTCCCAAGGCAAAACTTCCTGCTTTCCATAATCAGCCTTTCCTGAGAACAAAGTATATAAACTTGCCAAATGACTGATTTGAAGAAATAAGAAAGAAGGAAAGTAAAGGAAAGGAAAGGAAAGGAAAGGAAAGGAAAGGAAAGGAAAGGAAAGAAAGGAAAGGAAAGGAAAGAAAGAAGGAAGGAAAGGAAAGAAGGAAGGAAAGAAGGAAGGAAGGAAGGAAGGAAGGAACGAAGGAAGGAAGGCAGGCAAAGGAAAAGGAAAAGGAAAAGTGAAAAGGAAGAAAAATCACCAAAGTGCAAGAGATGTTAGAATAATTTTTAAATTACCTGGTGTGAACATGAAGGGTGATTACGCACACCAGACTTTTGTCTTTCTCCTGTCAGATATAGATCACCATGGACCCTCTCCTTATTGAATCACATTTACCTGAGGAGGCTAGCCACTGATGTTGATTTGCAAGGAGTTCTCTGCCAGGTTCTAAACCAAATTTGCATTCATTCCAGGGATATAGTGCACTACAGTCTCAGGATTGCCAAAGGCACCCTGTGTTAAAAAGCCACAGGCCTTTTAAGGTGGATCTTTGTCACTGGCTTAACAAATAGTTAACAGGCAAAAAGGAGAAGGTAGAAAAGCAGCATTTCTCGGTAAATATTTCTTTCCTTTCTGGGCGGCTACAGGCTACTCTGGGCTGATTTTCTTTGACTTTGTCCCACCAAACTGTGAAGTACCTGACTTACCCACTCACAAGGTGTCAGGTGGGCATGGAAGATGCTTATTTTTAAATTTAGGGATTCCAGAGAGGTAGAATGAGTGAAGTGGTGGGCAAGGAAGAAAAGCCATCAAACAGCAACATCACTGTGGAGGGAGAAGTGTTTTCCTACTTATTACTCTTTAAACTATTAAAATTATCAGGGATGCTTCGTGCAAGACCCGGCATATAAGAGCCTTTCAATAAAATGTTTGGTGTTCTGAAGGAAGCCTCATGTCTCTGGCGTGGACTCCAAGTCCATGGGGGACTTGGGATGAGAAGACCTCAGAGTAGAAAGGGAAAAGTTGGCCTATTTCCATCAAGAAGGTGTGTGTTTTGAATGTCTGTGGGGAAAGTCAGAAGTGCCCGTTTCATAGATGCTTCTGGCGTCCCACCAGGAACACCGGTATCTTCAAAGCCAAGCATTTGTTCCAAATCATTTGCCCCCAGCCAAGTCCCCACATCCCTTACCACCCACAGCAGGATGTTTTCATATAGCCCTGAGGGCCTGTTCTCACCCAGCAGGGGGATGGTGAGACCCTGGCTTTCCTCCTCAGAGCCAGGTGGCAGCTGCTGATCTAGGCGAGCCCATGCCCTCTTGGTGGACCTCAGGATCTCTCTCCTGCTCTTTTCTTGGCCTCCTGGGGAGTTGCTGGATCCATGTGACCTCTCTGCCATTGTAAGGGAGTAATTCGGCAAACTAAAACATGCAGACAAACAAATCAGATGCAATGAGTCAGCTTTCAGGCTTGGTTCAGTGAGAGGGAGAAGTCAGAGTGCTCATACCACCAACACTTACAATCTTCCAGAGCCTGGCTCACCCACCAGAGCTAAGTTCCCTGTCCCAGTGCAGAGAAGTGGTTGCCTCTTAAGTGGAGAGGCCACAGGAGGCTGGGACTAATGTGACTTCACCTGTCACCAGGCCACATCCACCCTCTGGTGGATCCAATCAGATGGACTGCGATGTGGATGCAAAGAAACTGTGGACTGGAGGGTACATCAGCCAGGAAGGAAGTTTAAAAGTATTGATTACATAATAAATACCCTTCCAAGTTATCCAACAGTTACATCTATAACAATATTTTTAGAGACTCAAAATGTAAAAAATAAGGGCTTTGGCAACAGATCAACCTGGATGAGTCTCATGTCTGCAACTTATTGGGTGGACTTGGGTAAATTATGTAATCTTTCTACATTCTCTTATTTTTTAATTGGGTGTAAATTCTACTGAGTTATAATAACTGTTGACTTCAGTGGAGTACTTATCGTGGGCTAGATTCTATGCTGCATTCCATACATCTATTATTTAATTAAATTGCCAACCAAAGAGGCAATCTAATTGTCACAATTTTATAGCAGATTGAAGAGCAGAGAAAGGTGTTGTGTATCTAAAGTTGCACACCTAAAGCCACACAACAACCAACACTCAAACCCGGGCACCAGACTCCAAGCATATTCCCATAATTATTAAACCATACCATCTACCCTCTAGGATGATTGGGACAATTAGAATATTAGTAAGTATATTATGTATATGGCACAAGAAATACTGATCGTCTTTGTTATCTCACTTAACCTTTATTAACATCATTATGAGAGTTGCAGAGTAAGAGGTGGACACAGAAGCTTATAGCAGCTGAGTGAGTTGTTAAAACCCCCAGATTATCAGCACATTAAGAACAAGGGCCTGCCTCCTACTTGTTGATATGTCTACAGTATTTGACTATATTCCCAGCACATAGTAGGTGCTAAATAAATACATATAAAACTAAAGTGGCAAAGCTAGAATTCCAAAGCACTTTCTGACTAACTTCTTTCCATGACATCTACTTGAATTTGCACAGTGTATTAGCCAAGTTTAGAGAAATGACCAAATAGTCAAATTTCTCTTTCAGCAGCACCCCTTGCATCCTTAAACTCATGCATAATCACCAACCATATGCTATAAACCATTGTTTCTAATCAGTGTTTTATCAAGGCAAAGTCATTCAAATTTCCTGAAAACATTTGAATATTTTCATTTTAGTACATAGGTGAACATTGTTCGTGCAACTGGCAAGTAAGTAACTTGCATGCTTTGTACATTAAAATTCTAGAATCCAGTTGAAGTATAAATATACATTTATTGTTGCAATAGTAAATTACTGCAAAAATTAATGACAATTGTGACGACTATTAATTTTATGCATAAAAAAACAATTACTAAGAAATTTCAATTATTTAAAAATTATAGCAAGGAGTGGACAGTTAAAATTTATATTTACGGGGAGCCTTTTAGTCAGCCAACCTCAGAAAGTTAACCTTTAGAATATCCTCTGGGAGCAAATAAATGTTAATAAAACTTTTGATGCTAACACAAGTCAAAAAAAATACAGATAAGATTATATTTCTTTTGAAAAATGCTTTTAAATGTTTTATTTTATTTTTTGAGAGATGGAGAGAGACAGAGCGTGAGCAGGGGAGGGGCAGAGAGAGAGAGGGAGACACAGAATCCAAAGCAGGCTCCAGGCTCTGAGCTGTCAGCACACAGCGTGATGTAGGGCTCCAATTCACGGACAGCGAGATCATGACCTGAGCTGAAGTTGGACACTCAACTGATTGAGCCACCCAGGCGCCCTGATAAATATTTCTAAACTTTATAGGGTTATCTGGTATACTAGAATTTATAACACAAGACAAACTGTAGGAATTGAATTTAATTTCTAGTTATTAATTTTACACAAGCTTTGGTACTTCTGAATAAAAAAAGTTCTCTTTGGCAATGCAGTGCATCTTGGGCATGTGAATTATTATCAGAGCATCAACTCTGACAATTCAGAATTTCACAAGGAGGGAAAATCTCCCAAATCATGCTCAACAAGATTCGTGAAATATCAGACTCAGTACGTGCTCAGGGTTTGAAGAAAAGAATAGTGTATTATGGGAAAATAAGATACCCCAAAATAGTCTTGCTCGTCCACCCACCTCAGCTGACAGGGAGGTCCTATTTAGCACAAAGGACTCTTGTCTGTAGTAGGAGCAGGGCCTGTCAAGCAGCTCACAGTCCTCAAATTGTGGCTCCTGTGCTCCAGTGTCAAATTTTAACCTAGCTACCACTTTCCCAAATACAACCCTGTAAAAATCATCAAAATTTTCAATAGAAGTGCTGCTTTATCGGTATGTCTCAGACTTCCTCTCTAAAACGGCATGTTTGACCTCAGCCACCAGGCTTGCACAACCAGTGAGGGTATGCTGCCTTCCAGCTCAGCTGTCGTTGGCTTGAGAGCAGTAAAACGCTTGCCAAGGAAAGTGGGAACCCTTGCTAAAGGCTGGGGTCAGGGACTGGTCTGTAAAGAACAACTCTTTTGTGCAGCCGTTTTTCGTGGATGCCTTTCTGATCAGTAAACAAATCTGCTTTGCATTCTCTGATGTTTGCATGACCCTCCTTTGGCATCCACGGATTTGACCCTGAGAGCAGTCCTTTGCAAAGGGACACAGATCGGGTGGTAGCCCTGAATTGCCCAGGGGACTGACAGAGCAGAAGTTGTAGGATGTGGTCTCTGCTGATTCCTCTGGTTAACTCTTTATCCCAAGGACCATTTGGATCCAAATTCTTGCTGATGCTGGCTTGGCCCAAAATGAATCTTCATCCTAGATTATGTTGTTTCCTGTGCCCGAGGGTCCCTTTCCTGTCTTCAGATCCTTTCTATTCCAATTACTATGTTATTAATCCTTATGTGTATAAAGAACTTCCATTAATGTGGGAAATTTCTCATATTATGTTTAATTTTAAAAAGATGATGCAAAATAATATATCCACCGGAAACTCGATTTTGTAAAAACAAAACAAAACAACAACAAAGTATATTGAAAAGACAAAGAGTAATGTACTAAAATATTATCAAGCTTTCAAAATTTTTAAAAAGGCCAAAATGAAAAAAAAAATGGTGTTGTTACATTAATTTTCCATGACATTTTCTTCCTTGAGCAAATGCAACCATACCTGCTCCTTTTCACTGTGAGGCCTTCAGCCCACAGTGAAATCATAGAATTTGATACTCATACTTAAAGCAGTGACAATGGTTACGTTCTTGCCCTCTGGGGTTATTTAACTTTTTGCACCTCTGTGCAAACAGGTTATCTTGCCAAACAGGTTATTCATACTGGAGAATAGGGACTGTGCTTTATTTATCTCTGTGTTCCCTACAGATCCCAGCACAGAACTCTGCCCAGGGTAAAGAATCTGTGACTGCAAGTTGATTGCTTGGTTATTTGGGAAAGGAACACCAGCTGGCTTAGCCAGTATATCTTGGTTCTTATGTGGTTAAAAGAATAAGTCCTTTCAGGTCAGATAACTCCAGATTTTAATCTCAGCTCTGTTGCTTTTCTGACATCTCCTTGGGGAAATTTTCAAACATCTCTGATAATCTATTTCTTCATCTCTGTAATGAGTATGAAATAACCACTTCATACGGCTGTTGGAAAAAATTAATGAAAAATGTGTATAAAACAATCAACACCCACATTGGTCAGGTTTTTTGTTTTGTTTTGCTTTTGTTTTTTTGTTTTGTTTCATTTTCCTTCTCTATGTTGCCTCTCTAGGTCATTTTCATGTCGAGAACTGTCCAGTGAAAAAGAATCACCAATCAGTGTAACAGTTCAGTTGTTTTTCCATAGGAGATAAATTTGACACTCATGGTTTGCCTATAACCTGTGTCATTTTGAGATTACTTAGTTTGAATAATTGAGAAGATACATTTGGAGAGTACGAGAATAAAATATTTCTGTGACCATGAGAATGCATGTTTATTTGAGAACAGAGACACATATCAGAACTTGGAAATTCCTTCAACTATGATCTTAATTTCAAGGTTATAATTGCAGGCTATAGTTCTAGCCTTGGTTCCACTTCTGAAGGAGCCCTGTGGTCAAGAAGAAAACGTCACACAGGAAAAAAATTCCACAGGAATTCGGAGTCTACAGGAATCTTACCATCTCTATGTCTCTACTATGGATCCTCATCACCACAGCCTCTGTTCAAGCCTTTCGTGAGATCTCAATGATATCCAGGCTTGTCTGGCTCCCCTCCACCTTCCATATACAATGACTTCCCCAGTAGAAAAATTTAGGAGAAGTCTACATAGAACCGTATGCTCCAGGAAGACCTGCCCCTTTCTCAACTATGACTTCATACACAGAAGTTTAAAAAAGAAGCCTTCACAGCCCCTCATGCTCTCAAAAAAATAATTATCATGAGCCTTGATACAACTCCCTTCCCTCTACAGACTAAGAAACCAGTCCTGGGAGGCTGCCACTTTAAGAGAACTGATTCAAACATCATACTCTAAGAGATCATAGGACTAATTTTATCATGCCTTAGGGCCTTGCTCATGTGACAGTGGACATTGCCTCATCTGGCCCAATCTCTCACCCTTCTCAGGTGCTCCCAACACCTTTGCCCTCTGGTATTCACAGACTGTCAACCACCAGATCCCCTTTATCCTAAGCTCTTCATCGAATGTCCCTTCATGTCCTTTTTCTAATTGAAACCTGAACACAGCTTACTTTGTCACTCTCTGAGCTGAGTTTTTTCTTTTTCACCCATTGAATCAGGACCCTAACCTTAGAGGTGATATCAATTTCCTCCATGTTCCTCATTGCTACTTTCAGATCTTATTTCCTCTGTCCTTTCAAGGCTACCAAACTAAGTTGTCATTAACACCCAGGACATATGGCCTCACTTACTGAAAATGGGATGGTATTTGTGTCATCCTCCTGAAAGATTTCATTGTCCATCTAGATGACCCATCAACATCTGACTATTCAGTTCAGTTTTCTGCTGACTTTCAACACTCCTTTCTCTATTCAATTCCCAGGGTCATACTTCATCACTGTAAGTGAATATCCTCTAAACTCCCAATGTCAAACATCCGTTGTCACCTCTATTCTACTCATAGACATTGCTTGGACACTGTTTTCCCTCCATACTGAATTGTTCCCTTTAGTTTACAACATGCTAAAATGTCTCTTATCTTAAAATGATCCTCCACTCATTGGTCATTGAATGACCCTTCAATCTCTCTCCAACTCCTACTCTAGTTTTCTAGATGATGATTCCCAAATTCACATTTCCAAATCTAGTCCAGATCCTTAGAATAGGGCCCCTGAGTTTCCAAATGGGCTACTCCCAATTACTTGATATCTTCACTTGGATACTGACATTTCTAAGTTACTATGTGCCACACTGAATTCTTTATTCTTTCCTTGACTTCTACTTGACCCCCTATATCCCTGGCTTTATTCCAGTGTCCCCAATATTAATAAATGGTGCCACTATTTAGGCAGTTGCTCTGGCCAAGAACTTAATGAGTCTTCCTTAATTCCTTTATTCCTTTTACACCTCACAACAGGTTACTTAAAAGAGAGTGAGAGAGGGGCCCTTAAAAGATATCTCACACTGACCTCCTCTGCTTTTGTCAACCTTATTATGTGAATCAGAACTTGTAGTCTCATTTGGATCATAGCAAAAAGCTCCCATGTACAGCACCATCCACACCTCTCACTCTCTTTATAACCCACCCAAATCAGTATGCTAATGCTCAACTGTCAGTTCTTATCATTTTAGAATTTTCAGTACTTGGGCACTTCCTCTTAATGGAAACAATCTGTTGGAAACAATGCTTTTTAATAATATGCTCTCTCAGATTTCTTCCTATCTCACTCAAGGCTTTTTTCTCAAGATCTTTTGCTGGTTTTTCTAAGTTTTTATTGTTCTATACCTCAGTTCTTAACTCCCTCTTATCTTTTTTTATCTACATGCTTTCCCTATGTAAGTGTGGCTTTAATTGTTCCCTGTAATCCAATAATTTAATGTAAATCACTACTAAAGTATTTTCACATTTTATAAGTGTGTGTTGATTGAAAGTGGGACTTTTTTTTGTCATCCTCCCAGAAGATTTCATTGTCAATCTAGATGACCCATCAACACCTGACCATTCAGTTCAATAATCTGCCAACTTTCAACACTCCTTCTGTTTATCCCACTGTGGGATTTTCTTCAGGACAGAGCTCTTAGTTCTCATATCATAATTGTATGAAAAAGGTACTCGATATATGTTTGCTGAATAAATTACTGTTTAAATGAATGCCAAAAAGGAATTGAGAAATATCGGTGCAAATTTGGTTATTAAACCATGAAGAAAAGTGTGGTATTCAACAATTAAACAATTTATGAGAAGGTGCAACTTGCCAGGAACAGGTATACGATGTCAGGGAACAATGCAATTTGAATTAGAAAAGTGATCAGATTATATATGTTAATATATATTCAACTATATAAATATATATTCTACCTTCATTTTGAAGCGGAATTTTCTGGCTAGTCACTTGATGTCTGTCCACTCCCACTATTTCAACCAAAGCTATCTGAGTAAATACCTTCTGTTACCTTCTCCTATGTGCCTTCCAACAGCATTAGCAGAGGAAAGATCTTAACTCATCACCAGGGAAACAAAAAGTAATTTATTTTAATTAATCAACAAATAGTTCATTGGTTGTATGACATTGGGCATGTGGTTTCAAGTTGTCTTGGAATGTAATTTCCTCTTGCATAATATGAGAGAATTGGATGTGATGAGATGATTCCATAAGATGGTTATTCTATTTCTGGCCTCCACATAGCCTATTGGTTGATGAGTGGAGCTCACATTTAAAACATATTTTAAAGTTATGTCCATCAAGACTATAAAAGGGCTGAGAATAAAACACCATTGCTATTACTTGGAAGACCACTCAAAAACTCAAACAACAAAGCCAAGCTAGGAATGCCCTTCTGCTCTTCCTCACTGTCCAAGTATCAAAGTCCCACAAATACATGTAAAGATTTCCAAGTGATTCAGTGAAGTAAAGGCAGATCTTAGAGAATAGAGTGTTCTGTCAATACTCTGCTAGGAGGAACAAGCAGTCTGTGATGACTTATTCTGTGGGTGGCTTCCTCCCACCATGAAATATGTGAAGGGTGCTCTCTCCTGATATTTAGGAGCAAGCTGGATTTAAAGACAAGGCAGTAGTGCCCAAGTTGGAACCCAAAGTCAGTTCTCTTAGACTTGGGGTTTTCATCTTTTGCTGGTGAAATAAGCAAAAGAGTACTAAGATTATGCTCAATAACTACATATACAGCTTCTTAGAAACTTGAAGTGCTGGTAAATTGAATCAACTGACTCATCTACTCCTAGCCCTGTTCCAATCCTCCTCCAACTTTAAAGAGATTTTTCTTTCTCAATGATTCTCTCTTTCCTCATTATTTCTACTCTTGTCTTCTCAACATTTGCCTTGCCTCGTCCTGGGAAGGGAGAATGAGAGGATGTGTGGGTGTCTCCCATTCCCACGCATCCCAATCCAGGTGCCTGCATGTACATTGTATTCCAGATACACAGAACTACTTGTGTTCAACATGCCTTCCTCTCTGATGCTACTGGCTACAGATCCCTCTGCTAGTGCTGCCCTTCTCTTTCCTGGATACCATTTTACTGAGCTCAAAGAGAACTCACTTTATAGCACTTTCTCCCCTTATCGCCCTCCACTCCCGTCCTAGCCTGCTCCTGGCATTCACAGAAACCTTTGCAACTCCTTATAGTGGCACTTTTCATGCTCAAGTAGTTTATTTGCACTTCTGCCTTTCCCACTCAACTAAGTGGACTCCTTGGCAATTCCTTGGCAAGGACCATGACTTATTTATTTTTATATCCATGGCCATGGATGATAATAGGTGATCAGCCATGACTGTTAACTGAATGAATGACTACTCTCATGCTGGACTCTGTCTTTGCTCTCAGGAGGTGGGAAGTGTGACTTACTCATCTTTATAGTTTCTGTCACATCAGGGATAGTACTGTGCACTAGTCATTCCTCATAAAAGCATGTCGTACGCATGAACTATTAAGTAAATAAATGCAATAATATCATCTACTAATTCAATTCAGTGAAATATTTTACTGTCTATTGTGTACAAAGAAACTTTGAGGAGCTTACAGTTGATTACAAAATATAGTACTTATTAACTATATACTGTGAAGTAGAACATAAAACACATTTTAAGAGAAGTATAAAACAACTGTTCTCAAATATTGAAGGAGGAAAATGATCATTTGGGGGCATAACAAAGGTTTCTTGGAAAGGGAGGTATTGGCTCTGGCTCTTGAAGAAGGTTAATGAATAGGCAAACATTCCAGACAGGGGGATTAAAATGCATGTGAGCAATAATGGCATAAATTTCACCAAAGGGCTATTCAGCAGTGGATTTGTGACAATTAAACACATGCTCTTCAATGTTAGCTTACTGAAATCACAACTCATCTTACCTGATGGTGTGATGATTAATTTTATGTGTCTACATGACTCAGCCATGGGGTGCCCAGATATCTGGCTAATCCTAATTTCTGGGGATGTCTATGAGGGTGTTTCCAGAATAGATTAACACTTGAATTGGTAGCCTGAAGTAAAGCAGACTGTTTTTCCCAGTGTGGACGGGAATTATTTAATCTGCTGAGGGCCTAAATAGAACAAAAGTGTGTAAATAAAATTCCCCTTTTCTCTGGCTGATTGTTGAGCTGGAACATCAGTCTCCTCGTGCTCTAGAACTCGGATTTACACAAGTGAATGCTCCCAGCTCTCAAGCTTCAGACTCAGCCTGTATCTACACCATCAGCTTTCCTGGGTCTCCAGCTTGCAGATGGCAGATCATGGAACCTCTAAGATTCCATAATTGTGTGAGAGAGAGATAGGTAGATAGATATAGATTTCTCCATCTATAATTAAATGTATGTAATTATATTATGTATTATATAATTATATACACACACATATGTATATATACATATACACACATATATACATATACACATATATGTATATATACATATACACACATATACGTATACATACATATACACATATATGTATACATATACACATACGTATGTATGTATGTGTATGTATATATACGTATACACACACACACACACACACACACACACACATAATCTCATGTCTCTGGAGAACCTTGACCAATGCAGATGACTGTTTTTCTTAACAATACTTTTCGTTGGGCTCTATCACACCTTCCTTCTATATACCTTTCCTAATACCTTTAAAAAGTGACTGGTCAAGCCATTTTCTTTAAGATTTTCAGATGCACACACCTCAAGTTTAAAAACATACTGTTACACAATACAAATTGCATCATATTTCAGTCCAATAGGAAACCATCATAATGGTTAAGTTCTTAACCACAATAAGAAAGTGTTGCATCTAAAAACACACAGAAATAGCTGGTAGTGAGGAGAAGAGATCAAATTTTAAGCCAGCTCCTGGGTCTAAATCTCCTTTCCTACCTGGATTATTCACAAAGGCAAATTCTAGCATGTACTTTACTCCTCTGACATCAAAGATATCATCATCCTTCCTTTCTCACTATGATCATAACCATAAAATCTCAGGGAATGTGGAGAAAGAAACAGATAGTATTCCTTATAAGTGATTGTAAGAAACTATCCTGATGTCACAACTTTACACCTGTTGATGGCTGTCCCAGATAAAAATCTACATAGGCAGAAATAGGTTATCCATGTACTGTTGAAAAGATTTTTGCATTAAGGCAGGTAGACTTTGTATTATTTCTTAGAACTGTATGTGCGTTTCTAAATTTAAATTTTCTAAATTTAAAATTTAATGAAAAAAACCACAAAGCAAAACAAAAAAGAGAGCCCTAAATAATTCATCAAAATAAATTTCAATAGTGTTAAGGATTTAATATGAGAAAAATGAAACAAAAATAGTCCTAGAGGTGCCTGGGTGGCTTAGTTGGTTAAGCGTCAGATTCTTGATTTCAGCTCAGGTCATGATCTAATGGTTCATGAGATCAAGCTCTGCACTGGGCTCAGCGCTGATGGCACAGAGCCTGCTTGGGATTCTCTCTCCCTCTCTCTCTTTCTCTCTCTCAAAATAAATAAATAAACTTAAAAAAATAGTCCTAGAATAAAATATTGGTAAACATTTTTCTAATTTTGAGGTGGTAAACACCTGTGGAGAAATGACACCAAAGGCGAAGAAGGAAAATCATGATGGATTTAACCAGTTAAGAATTTAAAATTTCCTATTGCAAAGATAATAAAAATGTCAAAATGTTAAAAAAACTAAAAATTTTGGTGGAATATGTGAAATTAAAGGTTTTTATGTACTTACTATATGACATGCAATTATAAATCAATAAAAAAAGATACATAGAAGTAGCAGCAATGTAATAGGGCAATTAAAAAATAGGAAATCTAGAAATGGCTAAAAAATGTAAATGTAACGTACAAGGAAGTGAAGGCTAAAAAGACAATAGGTTACCCATGTTAGATTCTCAGAAATTCATTAGTGTGAGAACATCTAGAAGGTGGGAAATTGACACTCATCACTGTGGAAATATTAAATAGTCAAACCTCCTGGAGAGAAGTCAGGTAATATGTACCAATGTCTAAAATCTGCAGACATGTGGGAGATGGAGAAGCTATTCTTTAGAGTAGAATGCCAACAAATAATGATGGAAGGAATGGCAGAGTTAGAAAATCATCTACTGAGCCATACTGCAGCAATAAACAATCAGTGAAAATGACACACAAGTCCCAATAGCTACAAAAGGAAGGAAAATATAATCTCTGCACCTCATCTCAGGAACATTACTTGAAATGGTATTCAAACTTTAGGGGAAATAAACCAAGAATCTTGAGTCTAGAGCATTCCCATCCCTTGTGTTTTTGACCTTTCCATGTTAATGGAGGCCACCCAGGCAGTCATGGGAGTGCTGAAATCATCTAGGCCAGGATCCATGACAATTAGATTGCTTACCTTACTGCTAATAGTCTTTCTTCCTGGGAAGCACCCGGTCACATAGCTGCAGGTAAAGAAGATTCAGAACATGCCACAGCTGCCCTTCCATTCCAACGGAGAGAAAATGAGAACAGAGGACTAATACCCTTCCCCCACAGACGAGAAACAAACTAACAAATTATAAGAATTACTATACCAGAGGAAAGGAATTTCGGCAGAGAAGTGGCCCTTGTAGCTTGCTGTAGTTGTTCTCAGAAAGTGGTTTTATTTGGACACCTTCCTGTCTCCTTGAGCATCACAGCTGCTAACACTAAAAAAGTCCTTGTGACCACGGAACTGTGACCAGGTTTCTATCTGCTCCTATTTCGAAGTTAGACACAGAAAGCCAGGATAGTCTGCTTGCCAAAATCTATAGTCAAATTGGGGATAAAGATACATGGTGATTCTCTCTACCCTTGCCTCCAAGAAAGCAGTTAGAAAGTAGTTAGAAATGGCAGAAGTTTTTAGTAACAAATTCTGGACGAAGGGGAGGAGTGTGGGAAATGAATACAATGGGTCCAGTTGTGTTTTTATTTCTATGAACCCTCTGGCTGTTCCTTTAATGCCCTTGACTGTTGGCAGTAGCATCAGGTCTGAATGCAGGGCTGGAAAGTACTTTGCTGAGGAAGTAAAGCAAACTTGTCTTCATTTGGTTACCATGGTTATGGTGCTATGTGTTACCAACCCAACAATTTGCATTGCAAACCATCACTGGAAATGAGGACAGCAGAACTTGATATTCCAGGTGGAGAGACTCAATTCCCAGGAAGTTCTATTAGAAAGTTCAGAGGAAACAAAACATATACACACATATTCCCAAACCCATAAAGAAGGGGCCCAAATTGTCAGGGCTAATAGTTCTACTTTCCAAGGGATTTCAGTACCTATAAAGTACTTTCATTGAAAGATCAGACAGTTCCATTTCAGAAAGGTAAATAAGCACATTATCATCCTCATTAAAAAAAATTAAATTTCATGGTCACATTTACTACGGATCCTTACAAAGGATACAATGCTAAAACACAACCTAATAATTATTCTATTCTTGAGTCATGCATGCCAACAATTGTCTTCATTTTGATAAACTGCATTATCAGAGTTTAGAATTATAGAAAAGACCATGTGCATTTCAAATGATATTTAACTTCAAAAAAACAGGAACCCCAGTATACAAAAGGGAAGGACTAAGGTTGTTTTAGCCTTAGTCTCTCTCTCTCTCTCTGTCTCTCTCTCTCTCTGTCTCTCTCTCTCTCTGTCTCTCTCTGTCTCTCTCTGTCTCTCTCTCTCTCTCACACACACACACACACACACACACACACAAACGCACACACACACACCCCTAGGGAGTTCCTCTGCAAACCCCCTAGTGTCTGTGAGCAAGATTTCAATAGCCCTATATAAACTGGCCCTGAACCTATCCCTGGAGATGTCTCTTGTTTCTTAGGATTTCTCTCACTTCTTCACCACCAATTTCTGAAATCTCTACTCTCAGGAGTCCAAGTGTGTCTCAAGGCTAGGGGTAACACCACATCCTTCTCCTCCTGTGGCATCCGTTGCCCACTTACCCTTGAGAAGACCAGAATCTCTGCACCACCCATTAGGATATGATGGTCTTGGACAAAGGTTAATTGATAAAATAAACTTTACTCAAAATATCATGTCCAGAACTAGACTTAGAAAATGAAGTCCTTTAACAGTTTTTATCTCAGATGATTTTTTAAAGTGATTTTTTTAAAATAAAAATGACCATACAATCACATCTACAAAGAAACCCTCAAATACTCACATTTTGACTATTAATTACATATCTATTTATGAATGTAGCTCATTTAGTGAGAGATTGCAGTGCACATGCATTGAAATATGCATTAGGAATTGGGAGAACACGAACGTATCTAAACATAGCTCCTACTAGAATGGTCTTGGGAAAATCAATTCCTCTTCAGAGGCATAGTTAATTCAGAAAAAGTAATGTGTACATCGCTGAATACAAAAAAAAAAAAAGCTTTCTGCATGAAAATTAAAGAAGATACAATATATATCAAAGCCTGGTAAACAATGTGCAGTTGATAGCCAGTGCACTGATATTCCAAGAACAGTCTCCCAAATAGAACACTTCCTTGTATGTCTGCCCCTCAGCCTACAGAAGAACACACCTTAGCCACAAATCGGTACTTAAAGTAAAGTGACTTAGTTCACCGTCCAAGGGAGGAGGTAATAAAGTAGATCCAAATGACAAGTAGAGTTGCTAAGTTTTTTCTGGGGAAAAAGAAAGTTTTATGGGATCTCATAAGTCGAGTTCTCAGCCCAGCTTTGAGGGTTTGGAAAAAACATCCTGGAAAATATCAAATTTAAACTTGATATTTTAGTTAGTTGAGGAGGTGAAGGAGAAGAGAAATAAACTAAAAGGTAGGGGTTGTCCAACTGGAAGGAAGGTGAGGGTAGAGCAAAAGTGAGACTAGAAAAGTGATGCCATGAATATTTGCAATAAGTATGCCATTCTCATAGTCTTGATCTCTTTGGGTTAACACAGAAATCTTGTAATAGAATGTTAAGGATAAGAAAAGTGAGACCCAGAAAAGCTAAGTGATTTCACAGTGTCACAAAATGAAATTTTGGTATATTCAGCACTAGAACTAAAGTCTCAGGAATCCCCTATGTAATGCTTCAACCATTAATGGGTTATCCTGGGAAACAGGCTAAAAGAAGCACAGTTTTAATGTCTTCCTGATCAAGTGATTTCACTTGTAATCTCCTTTGTCTGGGATAGCCCTCTTAAGGTGTCAGTAAGTAAAGGTAACCCCCCTATGCTCTACGTGGGTGGGAGAAAGGAGGGTGATCTAGGCAGAGGGAACAGCATGTGTAAAGGTCTTCAGGCAAGAGAAAGAATGGTCCACTTGAAGAATTGCAAGAATCTAGGTACGGCTACTGCATGACTTATGAAGAGTCAGTGTCAAATGATATAGCCAGAGAGAGAAGGAGTAACCAGATCACGAAAGATGTCATATGCTATTAAGAGGTTAACATTTTATTCTGAGGGTAGCAGGAAGTGACATGATCAAATTTATATTCTAAAAAGTTCCTCTTGCTTCAATATGGAGAGTGGAATGAGTGGAAAGAACAAAAACTGAAGGCAGGATGCTGAAAACCAGTTGAGATATAATGGTGGCTACAACCAGGGCCCCAAGATTAGAGAGAAAAATGTGAGTAATTTAGGACTACGTGGGAGAAAAAAATCAGTAGGTTTTACTGACTGTCCTCAATGTGGAGGGAGACAGTGGTCAAAGATTTTTCTCAGGTTACCAACTTGGGCAAGTGGACGATACCATTTCCTTTATTGGGCAGGGATTATAGAAGGAGGAGTAAGTTTATGGAGGGATCCAGTGTGTTTTGCTTTGCAAATGTAGTTTGAAGTTCCCCTGGAAACACTGAGGGGAAGTATCACAATGCAATTTGGATAGTGAGTCTAGAGTTCAGTAGTGAAGTCTGGACTAACATACATGTGCAGCCACAAAATAACTCCTAATTGAAGCCAGAGTGACAGATGAATTCACTCCAGGAGGGAGTCTGGAGTGAGAGGAGAATCTAGACCCAGAAGGAGGGCAAGATGAGGAAAAGGGTTAAGAATGCCAAAAGCTAAAAGCACACTTGTGAGCTCTAAAGAACTGAAACCTTTGACCTGCATGAGAAGCCAAATTTTAATCATCAGGTTGCTTGGATTCTGGAACAGAGTTCGATGCATTGTTGAAATATCTACTGGGAGTAAGTTATCATAGGGAGAGACAACAGACAGTTGAGACTTTTGGTTAAAGGGTTCTCAAACCTGAATGAGCATGTTTTTAGTCAGTCAATAGGTCTGGGGTGGGATGAGAAAATCTACATTTTTTCCCCTCAGATTTTCCAAGACAACTCTGATGGAGTAAATCCCAACAAGTCTCAGTATTTCAGAAACATTGTTTCTGGTTAGTGCATCCTCTCTCCTGATTGAACTCTGGTCAATTCTGCTTCTTGTCATTGTTCTTCTATACACACACTCACCTCCTATTATCAAATATTTAAAAAGACATATTGATTAGGATGGAAGAGTGCTACAATTCCCACTCAGACCCTCAGAAAACCTATCTTACAAAGAAGATGTGAATGATGATGGTAGTGATGGCTTAATGATCAGATACTGAGCCTGCAGTAGGGAGAGGAAGCTTCAGCCTCCCTAGAATCTTCTTCAGACCCTCATTGTTTACTAAGACCCATTGAAGTGTTTCCTATTTTAGGGAAAAGATTATGTCAACATACCTTTAAAGGTAAACCCACTCTCATTTCAAGAGAGTCCTCCCATATAGGAATTCTGTATTTAGTAATTGTGACAAAAATTAGATGATAAGATGATGGTAATGATGGCCACCACTTATTATTGGCTTGTGCCAAATCCCACATGAAAAGTGTGACAACACTTTATTAATTGATCCCCCCAAGAAACTTAGGTGGAAGTCATTCTTTAAAAAAAATTTTTTTTAACATTTATTTATTTTTGAGAGACAGAGCATGACTGGGGGAGGGAGGGGCGGATAGAGAGAAGACACAGAATCCGAAGCAGGCTGCAGGCTCTGAGCTGTCAGCACAGAGTCTCATGCGGGGCTTGAACCCACAAACCATGAGATCATGACCTGAGCCAAAGTTGGATGCTCAACCGACTGAGCCACTCAGGTGCCCTAGGTGGAAATCATTCTTATCCTCATCTTGTGGATGAGGAAACGGAGATTCACAGATATTAAAACAACTTGTTCTCAGTCATATAGTTCATATGGATAGAGGTAGGAGGTAGGCAAGTCTAGGTCTATCTGTCCCCCAAATCCATACTCTTAATAATTATATATATTTCTAGAGATCAACACAAAGAGTATGCAAACAGCTCCTATACATATTCCAAATGATTAATTCAGGGAAAGAAAGCATATATTTTCAGAGATGTCAGAGTCTTTTTCAGTTTTCCAGTGGTTCTGAATAGATGGGAAGTAGATTTAGGCCCAGGCTCATCAATCTGTCATGTTTGTTGAGAGAGTTTCTTCGCAGTTCCAAGAACCCTGGCTTAAGAGGGACAAGAGCTAAAGGTAGGCTTTCTTTCCTTCCGCATTTTGCAAAGACACTTTAATTCAATAGTTTTGAACATTCCCAATAAGCCAGAAACTTACTGGAAAATACAATCTCCATGTACAGTACAATTAAATGATGATTGGGACTGATTTATGTTAGTAAGCTACAAAAATAAATTGGAGGCAATTCTTTCCTAAGTAATCTTTAGCAGATAATATGATAAATCTAGATGTTAAATGCATATCATGAGATTAAGTGACCCCAAATAGCTCTATGTTCCACTAGATGGATGTTAAGATAGTGTTTCATTTTAAGAAGACATTTAACAATGCTTATTATATTTTAGCCCTTAGAGTTAAATTTGGCACATCATGAATGCTCAACAAATATTTGTTATTCATTCTCATCACCATAAATCCTGCTAGGTCAATTCAATCTTTCTACAGTAAAAATTCAAATTAAATGCTGTTTCCACTGTGAAGGAGACCCTCCCTCCCCAATACCATTTTACCCTCATTTTATTTATGCTGGTCCCAGAGTACTTTGTGCCACATTGTGCCTACTGTTAGACCATTGGCTCTCAACTGGAACTGATTTGGCCAATGGGACCTTTGGCCATACCTGGAGACATTTTTGTTGTCACAGTGGGGTGGGGGTCGCTCCTAGAATCTAATGAATAGGGGCCAAGGATAATGTTAAACAAGCTATAATGCACAGAGCAGGCACCGTCTCCCAGCAGCAAAGAACTTTTCCGTTCCAAATACCAAAAGAGTGTTGAGACAGAAAAACCCTATTTTACACAAAAGAAAAGCATACATTGCTTAGAACTTAGGACCCAGAGCTGGCTCCAGTGTGTACTACATGTGAGACATTGGGCAGGTCTCAATTCTTGAATCTCAGTATTCTCACCAGTAAAATGCAAACATTTATTTTACAGATGCTCCCTTCACAGAATTATCGTAGGGATCACTGCAATAATGTATGAAGAATGGTCTTTAAACTTACTACAGTCATCTTAGATGCATTGTGATTTGTATGTATGATGACAATAATAATAATTGTGCAGGCAGCTTGGATACATAGGTCAGGTTTAGAGCTCAGTAATGAAAGAGGCTAGGTTCAAATCTCAATAGAATCTTATTAATTTCATCTCAACAAGTATTTATTGAACAATAGCTCTGGGCTAACTCTCTTCTAGGTACTACAGATGTAAAAATAAGATAGTCTTGCTGAATTAAGGAGCCCTCTTTTTAGGATGGAAATAGAGTAATAAACAAAAAGTTGTAACACTATGTGAAATAATCTAAGATAACAGAGGATAGGTGAATGAAGTTTTTTTTTAGAAGCAGAGCAATTCAAGATATATTTTAAAAGTTTATGGGCTGCATTATTACTGGCAACAACAACAACAAAACCCTTTCTTTAATGTCTCACTTAACTGATCCCCATGGGGGAAAATGTACATTCTTATGACTTAGATTACCCACTCTGCAGAATAATGAAAGTCGGTAAGAAGACCGAAATTGCTTTTTAACAATGAATGTGTTAAATCTGACCATATAGAAAAGTAACACAATGGAGGCAGCTCTCTAATCTTTACTCCTGAAATGGGACCACTAGCCAGGACTCAAAACAGCTGCATATGCTGCAAATTGCTTATCACTGTAATTGAGGTATAAAATGCTTTCAGGATGCAAATGGATGGTATTTGGGGAAAGTTTTCTAGGACACTCCAGGCAGCTGGATCATATTCCCATTTACTGTGCTCATAGGAAATAAATAACCGTTCGGTAAATGTCTGATAAACTGAACCAATGGCACTGATTTTGTTCCTTTCTCTACAAAAGCCACTGCATGTTTAGTTGGAAGGGAGTGTGTCAATTATTCAGAGACATTTCATAAAAAATGGTACATGGACTCATCTGGCCTACACATTGTCTTGAGTACGGAAAAGTATCAGGATCATCGGAAAGTTGTTATACTAGTGATATATTATGCTTCCTACAATGTGCCTTGTCACATTCCTTTCCATGAGTGTTTTCAGTATTGTTCAATATAGTGGTTCTAAGCCATTTTAGTCTAGCTGGTTCTTCAGTGGTTCAAGAAGAACCATCACCCTTACAAATATCATTTTTGTCAACAAACTTCACATAGTAAGAAAAAAGCCCAGGTTTCTTTTCTTTTCTTTTTCTTAATGTTTCTTTAAATTTATCTTTGAGACAGAGAGAGAGAGAGAGACGGAGCATGAGCAAGGGAGGGGCAGAGAGAGAGGGAGACACAGAATCCGAACCAGGCTCCAGGCTCCGGGCTGTCAGCACAGAGCCCAACACGGGGCTTGAACTTGCCAACCGCGAGATCATGACCTGAGCTGAAGTCAGACACTCAACCGACTGAGCCACCCAGGCGCCCCTCTTTTTTTTTTTTTCATTTAAGCATTTTATTTTATGACACAATGAAAACTCATTAAGTTTCAAGGAAACAGATTAAAAATTTACATGTCATTTTCCTTGTGATATTGAAAATATGAATTCAAATACACATTCACAAGTAAGATGTACAAAAAAATTTTCATGGCACTGAGGGATTCACAGATTGGTTTTTGTTAGAAATAACATGGAAATCAGCTTCCTTAAAGTTTAGGTTCTTTTCCATATGAAAATTTGACTCATTGCTCTCCAATAATTTAGAAACTAGAAAAAATCCTTCAAGACTTAAAGGAGACAGGTAGGGCAATAACGTCAACTACAACTGAAAAATAAAGTGTCAGTTTGAGGGGTGCCTGGGTGGCTCAGTCAGTTAAATGCCCGACCTTGGCTCAGGTCATGATCTCACAGTTTGTGGGTTTGAGCCCTGTGTCGGGTTCTGTGTTGACAGCTCAGAGCCTGGAGCCTGCTTCAAATTCTGTGTCTCCTCTCTCTGTCCCTTTCCTGCTCACACTCTGTCTCTTAAAAATAAACAACTGTCTGTCTCTTAAAAATAAGTAAATGTTAACAAAATTTAAAAGTGTCAGTTTGAGAACAGACTATAATAAAAAATGTAGTATTATTTGTAATGTAGAATAGCATTTTCTAAATCTAGATTGAAACCTGATACAATTCTAATGAGAGGTGGTATGTGAGTTACTATTTCACAACACAAACACATTGAATTTGACACAGTTTGAGAGCATCTACGATCCCTCATGGATACAATCCAGGACAATCTCTTACATTTTTGTGGAGTTTACCTCCAGGAAACCTACCAGGTCCTCACAGAGAAGATGAAGGAAAGATCCCTTCATGGCTCTGGGAAAGGGAGAGGAAAAGCATTGAAAGTATTATGAAATATGCTCAGATCCTTCTCCATAGTCTTTGGAGCTTTCCAAAGGAAAAAGACTTTGACAGACCCTTACTCCAATTGTAGAAGAGCTTTTCTCCTATACTAGACCATTTTAGCCTATGTCACCTATGGAGAAAACAAAACAAAATGTAGTCAACGGGGGTCGGGCTTTAAGGATATAGAGGGGAATGGTGCTACCAGGTGGGGCAATGTGGGCAGGAAGGAGAAGGCTATCCCACTAACCAAACAGTCTTTTCACAACAGAACTGTGAAAGTCACAACCCTAACATATAGGCCATTAAAGACTGAGATCTAATCGGAAGATTGTAGAATGCTTCCTCTCCCCAGCATTCAACTAACATGCCAATGGGGTTTCAATATCATAAAAGGGGATTATAGCTGAAAGAGCTATAAGTCTCTGTCTCTGTCACTTTTTCTCGGAGGAGTTACTTAAAGAAAACCAAAGTCAAGATAGGAGCTATCAACAGGGACACTAGAGGAATTTGAAACTCTGGTACCTAGAGCTATAGCAAACATTAAACATAGCCCCATACCTAGTCGGATTAACATAAATTCTCACACTAAAGGCTATTTACCTCAGTTCCTATTACCTGATACAACACGTATGACTTTCAACAAAAATTTACAATACATATCAAAGGCAAGAAAAACATAGTCTGAAGAGACAAAACAATTGTTAGAACCAAACTCAGATATGACACAGATGTTGGAATGATCAGATAAGGGATGTAAAATAACTGTGATTAATGTGTTAAGGGAATAATGGAAAAAGTAGACGGCATGTAAGAAAAAAAGAAGGGTAATGTAAGCAGAGAGAGGGAAACCTTAAGAAAAAATTGAAAGGAAAGTCTAGAAAGGAAAAAATACTGCAACAAAACGAAGAACACTTTTGATGAAATCATTAGGAGACTCACACAGCCATGGGAAGAATCGATGAACTTAAAGATAGGCCAGTAGAAACTTCCCAAACTAAAAGTCAATGAGGAAAAAGAATGAAGTCTAAAACAGAACACCCAAGAACTGTGGGACAATTTTAAGATGTGGCATGTATAATTTTAATATCAGAAACACAAGAAAGAGAGCAGAGCAGAAAAGCATATTTAAATAATAGCCAGAAACTTTCCAAAATTAACGGCAGACTCCAAACCACAGATTTAGGAAATTTGAAAGCACCAGATAGTATACATATGAGAAAACCATACCTAGTTATACTTTTTTCAAACCATAGAAAACTAAAAACAAAGAGAAAATTCTGAAAGGAACCAGAGGAGGGGAAATGTACCTCCAAAGGAACAAATATAAGAATTACAGCAGACTTCTCACCAGAAGCCAAGCAAGCAAAATGAGAGTGAAGTGAAATATTTCGAGCATTGAAGGAAAAAATTCCACCAAATTAGAATTTTCGATCCAGTGAAATTATTTTTCAAATGTGAAGAAAACTAAAGCCATTTCAGAAACACAAAAATTGAGAAAATTCATCATCAGTGGAATTGTCTGCCAACAAATGTTAAGAGAATTTCTTTATGCAGAAGGAAAATGATGCAGGTAAAAAATTTGGATCGATAAAAGAAAAGAGTATCATGGAAGAATAAATAAATACAGGTGAAGGAAAACATTTTGTTTTTCTTATTCCTAATTGATCTCAAATATAACTGTTTGAAGTAACAATAACAACAGTGTATTGAGTGATTATAGCATATGGATCAGTGAAATGGGTAACAGTAATATCACAAGGGATGGGAAGGAGAAATTGGGTATCTATTTTAAGGTATCTGTACTACACCTGAAGTGGTATAGCGTTATTTAAAAGTGAATTTAGAATAGTTTAAAATATGCGTTGTAGACTCTAGGGTGATCACTAAAAATGTTTTTAAATTAATATAATTGACAAACTAAGCCAGGAAGTACAGAATCATATAAGATGCTCATTAAAAGCAGAAAGGGAGGGGAAAAAGTCAACAAAGAACAAGTGCAACCAAGAGAAAACAGTTACGAACATAGTAGATACTAATCCAGTTACATCAATAATCACTTAAAATGTGAATGGTCTAAACACAGCAGTCAAAAACCAAATACTGTAGGAGGGTATAAAAAAAAAAAAAAAAAACCAGCCCTAATTTTATGCTATCTATAAGAAATGCACTTAAATATAAGAACTCAGATAAATTAAAGATAAAAGGGATGGACAGAGATATACCACACTGATCAAAAGAAAGCTGAATTAGCTATATACACTTTAAACAAAGCTGACCTCAGAGCAAGGTAGATTATCAGGGATAGAGATGGGCATAATATAATTACATAAGAAGACATACCAGTCTTGCATATGCACCCAACAAAAAAACATCCCAAAAATGACGTAAAAACGGGTAGACCTTAAGAGAGAAATAGACAAATTTACTATTATAGTTGGAGACTTCAACACCCCTCTTTTAGTAACTGATACACAAAGTAGGCAGAAAATCAGTAAGCCTGAACAACACTATTAACTGGCTTGATCCAAATTACATATATAGAAAACTGCATCGACCTGCTGAAGAATGTGCATTCTTCTCAAGCTAACATGGGACATTCAACAAGACTGACCACATTCTGGGCTAAAAAATACATTTACAAGACTGGACAAATGTGAAGATTTAATATGTTCTCGTGCACAGTGGAATCAAAATAGAAATAAGTAATGGAAAGAAACATGGGAAATTTCCAAATGGCATTAAACAACACAATTCTATACAACACAATGTGAGCTAAGAAATCTCAAGATAATTTTTAAATATTTTGAACTCAATGAAAATGAAAACACAAAATTACAAAAGCAGTGCTCAGAAAGGAATTTATAGCACATATTTTAGAAAGAAAAATAAAGTCTAAAATTGATCAACTAAGCTTCTACCTTAGGAAACTAGAGAAAGAAGAGCAACATAAGCCTAAAGCAAGTAGAAGAAAAGAAAAATAATAAAAATGAGAGCGAAAATCAATGACGTTGAAACAGGAAAGCACTAGAGAAAAATGAATGCAACTAAAGCCAGTTTTTCTAAAAGATTAATAGAAGGGATAAATCTCTGGCCAGGCTAACTGGGCAGAGACACAAACGTAATGTGGGAGCCAGATTTCTCACAGTTGGAGTGGAAATTTATAAATAAGCAAAGGGAAGAGGCTACAGCGATCCAGGTGGTACTGGATTAGACTTGGGGACATCAGTACTAACTCATGATTAACTTAGTGTAGGTACAGATGGTTATATATGGACATATTTATAGGTATGTCTGTATACATGGGTCAGCATTATATATATATATATATATATGTATGTATATGCTTCTAGGCTCTCTCAGCTGACAGAAGAAATATATATGTATATATGTACATATGCATGAATAAAATATGTATATATTTATATGTATATATATTTATATGTATATATATATATACATATATATATTTCTTCTGTATATGTATATATTTATATGTATATATATGTATATATATGTATATATATGTATATATATGTATATATTATATGTATATAAATATGTATATATTTATATGTATATATATTTATATGTATATATATATATATATATATATATATATATATATACATATATATATTTCTTCTGTCAGCTGAGAGGGCCTAGAAGCAAAACACCCCACCATTAATAAGCATGCCTTGGTTTCTAATACCTTTCTCCAATATAAGGAACCAATGCTCCTTGAGAGATGGCTGATTATAGGTCTAGGGCAGGAAATATAAAACAGGAACTCATAGGTCCTGACAGCACCAAAAAGTAAGGAAGTGCTAAGCACACACACATACACATACACTGATGTGGTAGGTCAGAGATACAAAATCCTGCTGAAAAATTTCCTAATGGCCAAAGCTGGTACAATATGAGCATATAATAAATAAAACAGTATGAGATCATAACTAAAAGTTTAAAATCAATATCCATGAGTCCTCAAGGATCGTGGGAAAACAGACAAATCTCCCATGCAGAAAAATTCCAAATAATGTAGGTAGATACACCACCTTCTAACTTCCCACTCTGTGGATGTGGACGATGCGTAGTTACTTTCCTTCCAGAGAGTGCAGTATAAGGAGGGGGGTGGGGAGTAACTTTACAGTAGAGAAACCTGACAGTCCCTGAACCAAGTGATCAAGGTGAGCATCAACGGCGATGTCATGTTGATAGTCATGTACCCTTCATCCAGTATGATGAGAAAGGTGCTTTACTTCTGTGATCTTCCTCCTACACACTCAGAACTTCGCTCTAATCATGAAGACAAACACCAGACAAATTCCGACTGAGGGGCAGTCTACACAATACCTGATCAGTGTTTTTCCTTTTTGTTTTTTTAAATGTCAAAGCCATCAAAAACAAGGAAAATCTAAGAAACTGTGTCAGTCAAGAGGGGCTTAAGAAGAAGTGACAACAAAATGTAATGTGGTGTCCTGCATGGGATTGTAGAACAGAAAAAAAGAACAATTGGTAAAAACTAAGGAAATTTAAATGAAGTGTGGACTTTGGTTAATAATGATGTATCAGTATTGGTTCATTAATTACAACAAATGTACCACACTAATGTAAGATGTTAATAATAGGGACAGATGGACATGAGAAACTCTCTGTACTATCTTTGCAATTTTTCTATAAATCTAACACTATTAAAAAATAAAAAGTTTTATTCATGTAGAAATTGGCCTAGATGGCATTTAGTACATCCTCTCCAACTCTGAGATTCAGTGACTTTAAAATTAAGATTTTTTTGTGATAGTGTGCTAAGTGACAGATAGGAATATATGTATTAAATTATATATATATTCAGAGAGACAGTATTTTAAAAACAATTTACCAAGGGCATAATTATTTTTATAAACTAAAAAGAAGTGAATAGAAGTTTTATTTTTAAAATCAATAGATATCCATGGTTGATGCTTTTTTGGGCTGTGTGCCCCTCCTCTAAGCTCAACCAGCGCCCTGTGCTTACCTCTGTCATTGTATTTACAAGAAACCATTTAAAAATTAATTTTAATGTTTATTTATGTGGAGAGAGGGAGAGATAGTGTGAGTGGGGGAGGGTAAAAGAGAGAGGAGAGAGAGAATCCCAGACAGGCTCCACACTGTTAGCATGGAGCCCAATGTGGGGCTTGAACTCACAAAAACATGAGATCATGACCTGAGCCAACATCAAGAGTCAGATGTTTAATTGACTGAGCCATCCAGGCACCCCATACAAGAAACCATTTTATACATTTATGCTGTTTGTTTTGTCTGTCTTCTTCTCAAATTACAAAATTCTCAAGGAAAAAAAAATATTCTGCATTCCTACTACCTCATACAGATCCTGGAATATTGTGCCTTTGGGGACACAGGCAGAGGGCAATGCAGTGTGAAATCTTGGACAAGTAACCGCTCTAGTTTCCTCACATGCAAAATGAAAAATTTGGGCCATTGCCACCTCTGGGGCTACTTCCAGATCTAAGATTCAAGATTCTTTTCCCATCTAAATGAATTGGGTATAATTTCACAAAATAAGAACTCTAGGGAGATTATATGGCTTGCCCAAATTCTTCTTTTGGATCTTCTGGAAGGTGATGGAAGGTTGAGATTCAGGAAATGTATGCTCTGTGGGAATTGGTTCAGAAAGTCTTTTTCTGTAAGTTTTAAATAATTTATTAATTATTTAACAAATGGTTAAAATATGAAAGGGTTGAATACAAGGATAATTATTTTGTAAGATCTTAGTTAATTTTTTTTTTATTTTCTACAATCTGCAGAAAATATCCTGTGTGATAAAGTGAACATATTGCTATATGTATGTCACTCTAATTATGCTGCTTTCTCCTTGGGCCTGAGATTAAGGAAGAATGATGGAGAAGCACCCTTCACTGTCTACACATCTACAAGTCACACTCTGAGGCTCTTCCAACATCAAAGATTCTGCTCTGTCTTAATCAGCAATATTCTCCACAATCTCACTCCTGCCCCTCAGTGACACTGATTGCTTGAAGCAACAAGTTCACCTAGAAAAACCTATCACAGTGGTATTAGTTTCCGAATGAGCTGTAACCAATTACTACAAACTTAGCTTCAAGACAACACACGTTTATTATCCTATAGTTCTGGAGGTCAGAGGTCAAAAATGGGTGTCACTGGGCTCAGATCAAGGTGTTAGGAAGGCTGCATTCCATTCTGGGAACTCTGGGGGAGAATCCATTTCCTTCACTTTCCCAGTTTCTAGAGGCCGCCTGCATTGCTTGGCTCATGGCTGCTTCCTCCAGCTTCAAAGCCAGCAGGGTGGCATCTTCAGATCTCTCTGATGGACCCTCTACCTGTGTTAACACATCTCTCTCAGTCACTCCCCTGCCTCTCTCCAACAAAGACCCCTGTGCTCACCCTGGGTGCACCCAGATAATTCAAGATAATCTTCCTATCACAAGACTCTTAACTTAATAATCTCTATGAAGTCCTTAAAAAATGTCTATTTATTTTTGAAAGACAGAGAGAGTGCGAGCAGGGGAGGGGCAGAGAGAGAAGGAGACAGAGGGCCCGAAGCAGGCTGTGTGCTCATAGCAGATAGGCCAATGCAAGACTCGAACTCAAGAACTGTGACATCATGACCTGAGCAGAAGTTGGAAGCTTAACCGACTGAGCCACCCAGGTGCCCTGAAGTCCTTTTTGATATGCAAGGAAATATATTGACATCTTTGCTATGGGAGCCATTATTCCATGTAGCATATATCCATCTTTCTTTTACTATCCAATGCAGTGGATACCTCTTGGGTGGATCACTATTTTCACAGCAACCTCTGAGTCAGGAACATTTGGTGCCAGTCACATCTTCTCCCAGAGAAGTCACTGCTTTAACAATTCTATAAAGATTGCCCTTTTAGAAAGTGTAAAAGGGTATGTGAGGCTCTAATTATAGCTATGTGAGCATATAATACTTTTGAATTAGGCAAAATGTATCTTTTTCTTAAGAGTATAGCTTTGGACTTAGATGTAAATCTGGGCTCCACCCTCCACTATCTCTGTCGCTCAGAATGGGTGACTTACTTTTTCCTGAGCTTTGCTATCTCTGACTCAACCACAATTCCTGCCATCTTTATATACTATATCCCCACTATCCCCAAGTTTTCTCTATTGAGATTTGAAGGATAGCCAGGGTGTCTAAAATTATAGGGTAAAAGGCATAATTGGACTTCATAGACTTAATAGAAATAAATAAGAAAACAAACAAGATCGTATAATTTGGGTGGGCTTTTTACATGAAGTCTAAAGTTTGATTTATTGAATCTCTTCTTTGAAAATATTTAAAAAATTTTTTTCTTTAACATTTATTTATGATTGAGAGACAGAGAGACATAGAGCATGAGCAGGGGAGGGGCAGAGAGAGAGGGAGACACAGAATCTCAAGTAGGCTCCAGGCTCTGAGCTGTCAGCACAGAGCCCAACGTGCGGCTCAAACTCACAAAGTGTGAGATCATGACCTGAGCTGAATTGAAGTTGGTCGCTTAACCAACTGAGCCACCCAGGTGCCCCTGAAAATATTTTCAATACTTATTTTCTAGAACCTATAAATATGTACCAAAAAACCTTTGCAAAATGACCTAAAGTTCCAATAAGACACTAAGGTGATGAAATATTGTGCATATTATAAAATATGATGTTTATAAAATGGGGTTTACTATTAATCTTTGACCCCTCCTGTGTCTCTGGGATTCTCTACAACTTGTTCAAGTTGTTTTGTGCACCAGCCCTGTGTTCCAACCCTGTGTCTCTGGGATTCTCTACAACTTGTTCAAGTTGTTTTGTGCACCCCATGGTTTAAAAGACAATTAAACTAAGCTTCCAAAGTACTCCCCTTCCTTCCTGAGTGCCCCCATTTATTAATATTATATTAAATTGATTAAAAGTTCAATGTTTAACTAGGAGCCCAGTATATTATTAGCAACATAACTTATTAAGGATTATTTAATACATATTTAGACTATGTCTTTTCCTAACACAATGTCTTTGGCCCCTTATAACATGAAATAAAAAATCATTAGTCCCTTCTGCAAAAGAGTACACCTTAATCACATTCTTGGGATTTGTGCCCTGATTTCTTCATTGTCTTTTCTCATTCTCTCATTCACACTCCCCTCCTTCAATTACTTGTTCTTTACATAAGAAAGGTATCACTTTGACTCATCACAAACATTTTAAACAAGACAATGTATGCAAAATTAGTGGCCATATTGTTGTCCATTGTATGAACATATCATGATTGGTTTCTCTCTAGACTTCCCTTTACTGTTGTTGCAGAAAGCAGATTGTTTGTCTCATTGCATTTATCCCTCTACGTATTTTTCAACAGAGAAGTACAAAAAGGAATTAAAAAGCAGCCCTACAGCTATTTTCTAAAAAAGAAAAATCCTTTCCCTCAAACTCCCTCACTTCTTGATCTCCTGTTTTGGAGGAGTTGGGGGAGTGGCGAAGGAAAGTTATTATTTAGCAACATATCATCAAATATGAATAAACAATTACTAGAGACCATCCTGCTCTCCAGACGGTACCCCCCTGATGGTGATTTTGGAACCAGGAGAAGTGAGAGGGACCCCTGCAGTGACTTTAGAAAAGTATCTACTGATAGTACAGTTACTTTTATTATATAATGAGACAGACACACATATATCAAATAAAAGCAATTATATTTCTATATGTTGATATGGAAATATATATGTATAAATCTGCTCTATTATCCCATTGGAACAGTCAATTTCATCAGTTTTAGCATGTTTCATTAATCAGCAACTTATATCTGTTAAAGCCATACTTTGTATGGCTACAAAGTACCAAAACATCATTCTGATTAGGGCATTCTGAACATTGTTCTGAATGACATCCTCACACAAAAATATCACCATCTGGAAACCAGAAATGGAGCATCATGCTTATAAGTAGTTCTTACCTCCTGGACTTTCCTTTCCTCTCTCTTTCTCTCTCCACCCGCCCCCCCCCCCCCCCCCCCCCCGCCTTTCTCCCCTCCTCTGCATTCAGCTAGGTCTCATGACCACACCATGTATTTGTCCTTTCTTAGCTACAGCTCTAGATTATTATCACCTGTGATCTGCCCCCACCCACAGAGACTCAGACTTAATCCCCTTCCTCTGTCTCCTCCTCACTCCTCAGCCTCTGCATGATCGACAACATTTCACATTATTCTACTGGTTTCTAACAGCTGCAGTCTCATCAACATCCCCTGCATTCAACCCAAGTGTGTTAGCTTGGTCACAGTCAAAAGATACTTGGAAATACTTATAAATAAAAAGTACTTATAAGTAGGAAGAGGGAAAGAGGGTACAGACTTTCTATGCCCCTTCTTTTAGTGATCAAGAAGAACATTCAGGTTGCTAAGGCAAAACTGATGAACAGTCTTACCTTGGCCCGTTGGAGTAGAAGTCAGGGGACAAGCAAAGCCCACCTCCTCAAGAAGCTGGTCATCACAATAGCCTCCACCGGCCCTCATCCACCTGCAACACAAACTCCACTCCTGAACTTTCTGGCAGTTGTGTACCTGGACAGTTCCTGAAGGAAACAGTGTAGCATTTGACTAATCTTGCATAACATTTTCATAATCCACGCCCATTTGTCCCAGGGAAAAACCTGTTTTCCTGATCTTTTTCTATCAGGAAACATTCAAAACAGGGATCTGAGATAGTGGGGCTCCTTCAGACAAATGAGCCAAATTAGAGGAGACTTCCTGTATGCATGGGCACCACAAGATTTTTGGAGGTCTACCTTGTGCCAGACCCAGGGCTGGGGAAAGGAGATGTGAAGAACAAATCACTTTCCTCTCCCCAAGGATCTCACAGCCTTTTGGTGGCCACAACTAGTAACTTCCATGGAGAAATGTTGAGGACCCAGAGTGATAGAGGACATATTATCAACCAGGAATTTGGGAAGGCTTCACCAAGGAGTAGTGTCTGAAAGGAGTTTTGAAGCATGAGTAGGAGTTTTCCTGATGGATGAGGTTTGAGCTAGACTTGGGGTAGTGGGAAAGATGTTGAAAGTAGAACATCAAACAAAGGTAGAAAATTATTGAACAGGATGATACATTTGGGGAACTGCAAAATTATATGTATGGCTATAAAGTCATCTGTATGTCTATGTGGAGCCTCACCTTGGGGTATGATTTATGACTTAGAAAATAACAATTGTGAATTTGGGTACTATAATGATCCTACAAGTTACTGTATGAATTTAGCATACCATTTGTAATTGTAAGAAAACATTGAAGGGAGGAGTTGATGCATATTTAGTTACTCTGAGTGCTCAGAAAGTGGGTGGTTTGGTTGGTCAAATGACCTACCTTGAATTAGGTCACTGAATACCAACTTCCAAATAATTAGAATAATTAAATTTTATTAAATATTAAAGCTGTCTTTAGTACACGTGAATATTCCTTTGGCACTTCAGAAGGATCTTCAAATCTTTAGAAAGGGTCGGGACTGTAATCAGCATGAGTACCACTCTCTGTGAGGTCCAAGGTGATTGCCAACAAGGTCTGCTAGGGGGGAGGTGAGCTTAGGGTTCTCCTATTTTAAAAATCACTTGCATTTTGAATATTTTTACACTTTATGTGCTGTGAAGCCTCCTGACAGATTGAATTTGGGCCAACATAATAAATGAAGCACTGCACTAATGTTAATGCAAACAAATAATCAGAACAAACCACATTTCCCCACGTGATCTAGTAAACATATGGTCTTGTGGTTGAAACTTGGCAAGTTAATTGTCATAAGAACCCTGAAAGGAAGGTGGAATGCATTGGTAATTCTATCCCTAGGTCAGATCTCTGTCCTTGATATTTCCTTGTTCCCACGACTGGCAAACCCTTGAAACAGCAAGTACGTTCTGTTGTTAGCATTTCTTCCCCCGGTGAAATCACATTAGTGATTATAATTTGCTCCATTTAGTATTGGCTTTACAGCTTCATTAAATGCATCCATTATTTTACTTTGTTTCTAAAGACCTGTTGGATACCCAGGCCAGGAAAGATATTTTTTGTTTCGTTTCGTTTTTTTTGTTTGTTTGTTTGTTTGTTTTACTTTTTCCCCTTCTATATGTAACATGTGAGAAGCTAAGAGTCCGAAAGATGGCTTGCTTTGTCCAAGGTCACATGACCTGAACAACAATGTATGCTTCTACCTCCACGTCTGAATCCCTTTTTCACATTATCATACTGCTTCAAGGACATGCCTAACTCACCAGTTAAAGCACTATGTTCCCAGCACTGTCCTAATGCAAACCTCACACCAGACCTGCAGGATAGGTGCTACTGTCATTCCCGTTTTGCAGATGAGGATCCTAAGACATGGAAAGGTTAGGAACACAACCTCTCAGAGGAAGAATTTGGATTCAAACACCAATGGTTGGCTCCAGAGTCTGTACTCTTATCTACTGCTGATATGCCCCCCAAGGCAGCTAATCTCCCTTCCCCAATGCCATTACTGTTCCTTGCAATTTTGCTACAATATCACTTGTCTATGTGGTTTTCTTACCCACTGAACTCAAAGATTCCAGACAGCAGAGCCAACCACTTAATTGTTTTTGTTCATAGACTTATATTTGTTAAGCCCAGAAAATATTCCCCCGTGTTTCTGATCTCAGTTAATGACAAAAACATTCACTCAAATTTCAAGTCAGAAATGTGGGGATTATTTTAGATTGATCCTTTCTTCCTCATTCCCTTCACAACCAAGCCCTGTCAATTCTTCTTCCTTAACTCCTCTCAAATTTATCCTTTCCATTCTGTCTCCACCACCACCACCTGTTTAAGACTAGACAATTCTGGGTTATATCGGCTACCTTGCTGGTCTTCCAGCCTCCTGACTTCCTGTCATTCCAATCTATCCTCATAGCTAGTAGTGATCTGATCATGTCACTTACTTACTCACCATTGTACTTGTTTGAAGAACCTAAAAGATAATTTTGTTTTTCATTTTTTGTTTTTGTTTTTGTCACACATCATACCCATACAGATGTTGCTTCTTTCCTCTATCAGGAAAAACCTCCTCTTACTTCTTTGCTTGTAGAGTTCCTAATTGTCAAATAAGATTCAAACTCAGTCCATTTATTTTACTTATCCATTCCACCATTGATAGAGCCTCAACTGGGCTCCAGTGCTACTCAATCACCAACAATGACATTATAAGCATTCTTGTTCATGTCTCTCATAACCAGACTTTCATGACCTTGTGTATGAGTTTGTCTGGGATATATAACTTGTAGTCAGATTTCAGGATCAGAGTCAGTTAGGCAAAGTCATAAAGGCTGGTCTAGAGTCAAGGATCAGGAAGAATGATGACTCAGATATATTTAAGCTTACATTTTCACTTTGTTTTTGTGTAAATGATGTACTTAATATCAAGGATCCATGGTGTTTTGAATAACTACAGCTACCTGGGGTCTCTTTTTAACTCAGGATGTCACCTCCGAAGTTTAGAGGTCTCAGCTACCCTTGAAGAGTGAAGGACATACCATAGCTGAGAGGCCTAGCATCTTGGGCTATTCTCTTTGTTGTTTTGAGTAGGAATGTATGGTGGGTGTGGGTAACATCAACATCCATGGTCCATCTTATTACCACAAAGGGAACTTTATGCTATAGAATAATGGAATGATCTGGTTGCTCTTCTGTCTGGTTTTTCCTTATGGACTCATTACTCCTATTCATCTCTATAGGTCAGGCCATCGCCTGTTCTAGAGGGTTCATGCATTCCTTACCTCACCCAGTTGTGCCACACTGATCTCCAGAAGGGTGTTGTATTGTCCATACTCTCACCAGTGGTTCAGGAGAGATCCCATTTCACAGGCATTTGTTAACTCTGGGTGGTATCTGATTTTCATTAAGATGGGCATAAAGTAGTATGTCTGTATGACTTTAATTTTCATTTCTCTCATTACACTTTCACTAACAAGGTTGAGAATTTCATCGTATGCTTTTATCCTTCCATGCTCGCATTTCTTTGAATTGTAGAGTCATAACCTTTGCCTATTTTTCTACTGTGTTCATTTTTGTTTCTGGTTGATTCATAAGAGTCCTTTGTATTTTCTAGATTAATCCCTCGTCGGTTTTTGAAGTTGCAAATATGTTCTCCTAATCTGCCACCCATATGTTAACATAATCTATACAGCGGTTCATTGAACAGAGGTCTTTAATTTTGATGTTGTCAAATCCAATTTTTGCCTTCTGGTTTGTGCTTTGGGGTTCTTATTTAAGAAGTACTTCGCCACCTAATGATTAAATAAATTATCATGTCCCTCCCCCCCATTCATTTTATAGCTTTACCTCTAATATATAGGTCTTTTATACCTCTGGAGTCCACTCAAATATACAGTATAAAGTGTGGATCCAAACTTTTTTTTTTTTGCATATGGTGAGCCAATTTTCTGAATATCATCTACTGAACAATCTTTAGTCAATCCACTTCCTCTTACTCCTGTTTGTGGAGATGTTTCTTTATCAAATCTCTCTCTGTGTCTTTATCTTTCTGCCTCTCTTTGTCTCTGTCTCCGTCTCTCTGTCTATATAGATAGATACCATTTATCTCCATACATATATCGAGATATATGTACATATCTCATATCTCTGTCTCAATAAATTTTTTTTTAATTTTTTTAACGTTTATTTATCTTTGAGAGACGGAGAGAGACAGAGCATGAGTGGGGAAGGGGTAGAGAGAGGGAGACACAGAATTGGAAGCAGGCTCCGAGCTGTCAGCACAGACACAGGGCTCGAACTCACAAACTGCAAGATCATGACCTGAGCGGAAGTCGGACGCTCAACCAACTGAGCCACCCAGGCCCCGCTCTATAAATTTCTATCCAGTGAGAGAGAGAGACAGAGAGAAAGATGTATATTTTCATACACACACACACACACACAAACACACACACACACACACACACACACACACACACACACCCTATTGGTTCTGTTTCTCTAAAGAACCCTGACCAATACACTAATATAGAACAATGATATTGTTACATAGTCTGTGTCTGATATTGATATTGATATTTATACAGCAAAGTCTGTATCTGACAACCTTATGGAACTCTATTGTTACCATATTTTGAAAATTCTATTACTCTTTCTGTGTAGATGATCATGTAATTCCTTTTTATCTTCATAACTTTCTTTCTTCTTCCTCCTTAATTATTTATTTTTGTCTCATTGCATTGGCCAACACTTCTAACACCATTTTAAACAACACAGTAGAGTGACAGTGGGTATATCCTTGTGTAATTTCCTACAATAAAAGGATCAAGTCTATATGCATATGTTTCCTGGGTATCTTTAATATGTAGACTTTATTAACCTAAAGAGACTATCTTCTAATTCTACTTTTCTAATATTTTTTCTGAGTTAAATTTTCCTTTTAGGCACTACTTTCCTAAGATAAACTCTCACTGATTATCATGTATTACCTTAAAATACATTAAGTATTCCATTAGCTAATATCTAATTTGAACTTTTTATCTATGTTTTTAGGCAAAATGTCCATATAATTTCCATTTCTTGTTCTTATCTGGCTTTGAAATTGCAAATATACTAGCCTTATGAAATAAGTTAATTACCTTTCTTTCTTTTAATTTTTTTTTTGATTTAAAAATGGATATAATTCTTTTTAAAAGTCATCTGGGCCTGGGGTTTTCTGCTGGTAAAAGCAGGGTGGAAATGGAAGTGTTTAACTGTTTCTTTGATAATAGGATTTATTCATATTTTCTATTTATTTTTGTGCCAATTTTGGTATTTAATGTTTCTTGAAATTTATGCATTTGGCTCAAGCTTTCCAAATTGTTGCCTGTAGTTGTCCGTGATATTCTTTTAAGCTGTAAACACTTTCCATTTTTCCCATAGTTATTTCTCAACTTTGAAATATTTTGCAGATAATTTTTTAATTACATTATATATTTAAAATTCAGATATAATTAATATGCTGGTAAACATTTTTAATTGTCTTCATTAGTCTTGCCAAATGCCTAAAGTTTGTAAATTTTTGAAAAGACCAAAATTTCAGTTTTGTTCATCTTCTGTATTTCTTTTTTATTCTATACTGCTTTAGTTTCTGCTCTAATTCTTATTATTTCTTCTTCCCTCATTCTAAGGGTTTACTTTCTTGCTTTATATCTATCTTCTTGAATTATATATTAGATTACTTGTTTTGAGCCTATCTTGTTTATTGATCATACATTTAGAATGATAAACTTTCTTTTAAGTAGTTATAAATTTTTTAGTTTCTATGATGCTGATGATCTGAAATTAACTGATGGATGGTACTTGAATTTTTGTGAATTTTCCATGTATTATTATAAATAACATGAATTTCTATTTTGCAAGGTCTTTGTATATCTGCTAGTCCTGACATTCCTTACATTCCTGAGAATAGCTTTTTTAATGTTCAAGTTTAAGTGAGAATTTAGCTGGATATAAAATTTTAGATTCAATGTGCTTTTCCTTAAATCTTTTGAAATTTCATTCCATTGTGTACTTGCATCTATTGTTGCTCTTGAGAAATCTGCTCTCTCTCTTAGATTATTATTTTTCTGTAGGTGATCGTTTTTTGTTCAGAAGCTTTCAGAACTTGCACTTTTCTTTCATGTTTTTAAGTTTCACTACATTATAACTAACATATTTTATACCCATTATCTCCTAAAATTCTTCTTTACGAATTCTTGTTCTAGCCTCGTTTTTCCAATATCCTTCTATATCCTCCTTTGAGAATATTCATTTAATAGCTACTACACATTTATTTACACATTTATTTGTTATATTGACACTTATTACATGCCAGGTACTATTTTCCATGCTGGAAATATGGTTAGGACAAAACATATCTCATTAAAATTATATTATACTGGAGGGAGACAGATAAACAAATAGCCAAATGAATACATGTCAGGTGTTAAAAGCACAGAAAAGATATATAAAGCAAGGAAAGGGATAGGAAATGTGTGTGGGAGTCATATTTTTAAACTTTATATTTTAACATAATTTAATTCGTGGAGAAACTTATACAAATAACACAAAGAATGTATATATGCCATTCACCCCAATTTCATGTTAATATTTTACCACATTTTCTGTCCTCTCTCTCTCTCTCTTTGATTTTATATATAGTTATCTATTTACTTGTAAATCTACAGATAGATTTATAAATATATAGGTCTAAATCATTGGAGAGTAAATTATGGACATGGTACCTCTTTATCCCTAGACTTCAGTGTCAAATGTCTAAAAACAAGAACAATCACTTATACCATATAGTGATCAAAATCAGGTAATTAATCTTGATAAAGTACTGTAAAACACTGTTATATAATCTACAGACATTATTCAGAATTCACCAGTTGTTCCCAAAATGCCCTTTGTAACAAAAGAACATTTTAGATAATGAGTTGCATTCTGTTGTTATGTCTCTTTATCCTCCTTTAATCTGGAACATCCCTAAGTCTTTTAAATATAATGGGAGCAACATTTTGAAGCATAAACTTGCAGAATGTCCCTCAGTTTGGGTTATCCAATGTTTCCCCATGATTAGATTCAGGTTATGCATTTTTGCAGAAATACCACTAAAGTGATTCTGTGTTCTGTGTTCCTCTCAGTGCACCATATCAAGAGTCATATGAAGTCAATTTGTTCCATTACTGGTGATGTCAACTTTCATGATTTTAAGGTAGTGTCTTTCCACATAGGGAGTCATTTATTTTTTTTCCTCTGGTCTATTAATATTCCTTTATTCAGTATAAGCTGTTCAAGTTGCCATCTTCCTTTTAATGTTGATTGCTCTTTAGCTATCTTGCTATTTTTCCCTCTGAGCTCATATTCCTCTGGATATAGTGGACATCTCAGCTGGCGATATGAACTTATGGGAAAGAGTAAAAGCCTGGATTGTTCGTTATGTCCATAGGAGTTTAAATGGTGGGGATGAAGGAATGCCCCTTCGTCAGAGGAGTCACCTGAGCTACCTTTGTACCTGTGTGCTGACTCAGCTCCTTTACAGTGGCTCTCTCATTCACTTGTCACCATTTAACCAACACCTTGGGCTCAGGGAGGATGGTGATTAAAGAGGAAAAGCTCAATTGCTGATTGGTCCAGTTGTCATGTATCTGTTGCCATTGGACCTGTGGCCTGCCTCTAGCCCTACCCTGACCAGGTGTCCCCTAGCTTCTCTGGGCTGCCTGCTGATTTCGCCTTTCAGAGTTGGTGGAGTGGGAAGTAAGTAGTCTGGAGAAAAAAAAAAAAGAGCACGTGTGAAACCCCCTTCCCACTGAGTCACTCATCCGTGGTGCTGGTCCTTCTGTTGTCCATGAATGTCTCGTGTTTCATGTAGGTTGGATGGGGCTGTCCTTGTCTTTCTTTATCATTGGGGGTAGGTCCAGGGCTCAGTCTCAGAAAGGAGGCCCCAGGCCATGTTAGTTTTCCATCTTGTGTAGTGATTTTATGAGGATTAAGTGAACTCATTGTATAAAAGCATCTGGAAAACAGTGTGATACCAGTAAATGGTATCCACTACTAGCATTATTAGATGATGATGATGATTATCATCATTAATAATAACCTTTTAATTTTACCTAATAATAAATAGTCTCATCAACACCTAATAAGCCTCTTCTACACTTGAGACTCCATTCTGGATGAGAAAATACAAGATGTGTTCCACATAGGCCTTGCTCTGTGGTCCATGACACAAACTACTGAATATTCCAATGTGCACAGCTGAGGAACACTTACCCACTTGGAACAGAGAGGGTCCATGAAGCCTCAGAAAGGAAAGGGTTTCCAAGATCTTTGTGAATTTGCCAACATCTCTTACTAGATTTGGCAGAGATGCAACTGACAGTCATGAGCATCTGTCTTGAGGAAATGCAGGGCCAAGACTGTGACCAGAGAGCCCAATGGGCACCCAGAGTGACACTGATGTTGGACCTGAGGATATGACTTTGTGGTTGCTAGGAAGAGCAAGAAGACAGAGGCAAGAAGAGACAAAAAGTTGGAACATAGTAGGGATTCCATAAATTTGGATTGTATCAAATTGTTCTGGATTTAAGAACTGAACCAATCACTTACTAGCTCTGTGACATTGGCAGGTGGTCTATCTTTTTTGATCCTCAGTTTCTTTATCTGCCAAATCGGGATAATAATGTCATGCCTGCCTGACTCGGAGGGTGGTTTTGAGGTACAAAAGAATCAGTAGATAATTCACTTGCTTTGAAAACAGTCCAAATGCATTGTACTGATAGCTTGGCACCTGCATTAGGGGATTTTACTGTGGAACAGAGACCCATGGTGCACTATGGACCAGTGGAGGGTATCTCTAAATACTGAACGTGGTCAGACTGCATCATTGAATCTGGTACTTTTTAATTCCTGATGAATCCCTGATCACTAGGCTCAAGTTCATTTGCTAATTTCTTCTTCAGGGCTGAAAACACATGCTATAACTATTACAACCCCTTCTCCTTCCCCCCTGCCAAAGGGAGTTTCATTTACCCTAAGTTTAGAGGTGAGTTAATCACACCAGTTACTCACACTCTAATTTCCCTCATCTGCAGCCAAGTATTTTAGGCCACTGGCCAAACATTGTGGTGAGAGAATGGTACAGGTGGAATTCAGCTATGATGCTGTTGTTCCATCTTGGTGAGGCAGGGAGCAGCCCTGATGACAGAATGCATTATATTTCCACCAGAAAAAGAAGAAAAAAAATGTTGGTTTATTTAAATACAGAGGCTATCCCTGGGCTTTCATTATCATAGAATTTACCTATGAAAGCTTTTCCCATGTGCAACAACTGTTCCTTCTCTCCTTTCCTGCTCTGTTCAAACTGGAATGAACCTACAGCCTTGACACAGAGTCATGATGCTGAGTGAAATATTTCTTTACAACTTCAGAATCATACACTGCTCTGCAAATATCCTCCTGGGTTTGTTGAAAGAGCAGGAGTAGCAGTAAATATTTTCCAGGAAAAGGCACTGAGACATTACCGATGTCCATTCTCTCTTCCAGTTGTTTTAGGAAGCCCACTGTAGGCATCCTGGCTTTTCTCATGGAGGTACAGCTGGAGGCACAGAGCTGACCATGAAGACAATGTGTGCAGTATTAGGGGAACAAGGGCTTTTGGACTTTCAGTCCCAGGAAATATGACTCTATAATATTTCTCCCTTCCCCCTCCCCAGATGTCTTCCATGATCATGGCCATCGGAACATCAGTTCTGCCCACTACAATTATAAAGATTTTGCCCACAGTCATGCAAGTAATACCTAGTGCAGTTGGGGTGTAAACCCAGGAATTTCTGATTCCAAAGATGAGAGGCTTTCCATGATGTCACTGTGCTAGTGTTTTATGTGTGCTGCTCACACAGGTCGATAGCATGTCCAAAGCATCTCTTCCTTTAGCTATCTGAAACCCACACCAAAGAAACCATATTTCTTCACTTGATAATCAAGACAAAATTATGCCTCTCTGCATAATGAGGCAGAATGTTTAAAATGAAGAAGGTTCTGGAAAAATTTAATAAGTATGGTCACCACACACCTTCCTCTTAGGCTCCATTGTTTTCAGTAAATATCTATCAAATGTCTACTGTATTCCTTAGTCTCTGTTAGGAGATGATTTCAAAACATGAGCAATTAGAGCCAGTCATAGGCAAAAATTGTGGTTTTCACTTCCTGCTTCAGGAGTTCCAACACCCAAATCCTAGCAAAGGGGACCAGCAAACAGGAACTGCACTGCAATTCAAGCCCAACTTAAAATACTCTTTTTCACTCTACGAATCTCTACACATTATGATTCAACAGAGCAATATCTCTAGAAGTTTCAGTGGCCGGGACGTTTCAACACTGTACTCAAGAGCTGCCTAACAATCAAACCACTTTTCTGCTTTGAAAAACTGTGAATTACTCCCTTTAAGCTTGTAAGCTATGGAGGAGCACATCAAGACCACCAAGGAAAGCTGATGGACACCTGAACTGACAAGAAGCAAAGTTACCCCAAACCATCTGGCACAGCCAAGGGGCCCTCAGTGGTATGTCAGGTCCCACAGGCCTGGAACCCACACTGTGGGTATCTCCACCATGTAAGACTTGGAAAAGAGCCACAGTTATGGCATGAACCTCTGGGAAGATCTTACAGTCTTCAGGGGACTGGGTTTTCAACTTAAACAAAGAACAATACCTACTTCAGATAAGTTTGCTAAAGGCAGGCCAAGGGGAGGTGACACATATTTCCCTTATTACTCAAGGCTTACCCTTTGGGGGCAGGAAATGAATGTTTATAAGATAGCTGGCAATTTGGCAAGTGTTTCCTGTTACTTTCATTCTCCATAGGACACTTCTGGCTTATCTGAAGTCGAATTGGTCTCAGGTTTATACAATATTATACATCTCTTCCAAAAGCAATTTGAGCTCGGGCACCTGGGTGGCTCAGTCGGTTAAGACTCTGACTCTTGATTTCCAGCCCAGGTCATGATCTCAGGGTTCATGGGATCGAGCCCTGGGTCAGGCTCTGTGTGCTGACAGTGCAGAGCCTGGCTGGGATTCTCTCTTCCCTTCTCTCTCTGCCCCTCCCTGACTCAGCTACTCACTCTCTCACTCTCTCTCTCTCTCTCTCTCTCTCTCTCTCAAAATAGATAAATGAATAAACCTAAAAGAAAGCAATTTTAGCTGAAGGGTGAGGCGCTGCTTGGTAATCAGAGCTGTTAGGTGAAAACCCACAGTCTTCTCTAAGTTTCACAACTGACCTTGCCTTCAGCTGGCAGTGTGACATGCTTTCCAACACCAATCCATCTCTGAGACAAGAGGCGTCGTCTTCCAAAGACTTGAAGCTGAAAAACAAAATTGAAAAACTCAGCCTGGTTTGTTTGGAAATTTGCTTTTCATTTACTGGTGCTTTCATAAATTAACTTTTTGTTATTAAATGCTAGAAGCATGGCATGGCCAGAGGTCAGGACACTGAGCCTTATACTATTGATTCTTTGAAAGTTTTGATACTGTCTATATGACTTTATGTGTCATTGATTTGTGTTCGTGTTTTACGGGCATAGGATCTTAGATTCTCAGTTTGTAAGGATGTAAATGTGGTATATATTTTTAACATTATCTTTATTAGTCATATTGTTCATATCACCTATAATCTTGCTTATAACTTTACACATATACCCGATATTGTGCATTTATGCTGACAAAGAATTGTTAAATAGGCCAGACTATATGCAGACTCACTCTTTTTATGCTGTGACTTCTTCATTCTTGAGCTCTTGAGCTAATTTTTCTTGCCTTCTTGTTTAATTGGAATAGGTCTGCAAATAATTTTATCAAGTAGGGTAGATATGTCATTAGCATATTTTATGAGCTTCTTTTTTATCAGAAGATATATTTCTATTGCCCTCTCAAAATTGAGTCTAAAATTCTTGGGTCTAAAAACTGTTCGTTGACAGAGAAAAAACACTGCTTTATGTTCTACTGGCATTTAAGGTTACAAATGAGAAACTGAGCTAAATTAATGTTTGTTTCTTTGCAGAAAACCTGTTTTTCTTATTTGGATCATAATTGATTTTTATCTTTATCCTAGTTGTTTGTCTTTTTCCAAATGTCTAGATGTATGTTATTTCTTTGACTTCACATGGAATATGCAGAAAATGCTTTTTTATTATAACTGTATGTCCTCTCTACTTTTTCCAGAGTTTCATTCAGAAAAAAATAATAATTTGAAATTGGCCATCTATATTTGTCTTTAGTGTTTATAGTCTTCCCACTGCCCCCCACTGCCTTTTTTGTATGTTGCCTCTGCATTCTGGAAAAAATTTACAAATTTGTCATTCATATCACTGAAACATTTTGTTACACATCAGTTCTACTTTTCTCCAATGTAAAATTTAATGCTGATACTGTCCTTTAAAAGTCTTTAGAAATCTATATTATCTTATTTAAGTCTATTTTAATTCTCCACTCCAATCTTTTAACCTCAACCTGTTCTCTCTTGGTGGCTCTCTGCTCATATTTTACATAGACCATGTCTTTTTCATTCTGTGCTCAATATAACCTGTTGCCCAAAATTTTCCTTGAGATCATGAATGGATGATTTGTAGAAGTATCTTCCTTTCCTTATTTTCTCCAATGATATGCCAAATGTGTCATTTGGATGCTATTTTCTTTCCCATACTGCTCACCATACCGCTCTCTTACTGTTAGTGCCCATCTTTCAAGAAATGAATGTTTATAAGATAACTGTTAGAAAGGTGAGATCTAATCATTCCCTGTATTTTCAGACAGGGTGTTTCCACTATTGATTTCCCTTCTCCAACCTAAGGTGCAAGGGCAAGTCAATGAGCACATCTTCCAGATCCTTGACCAGCCTCTACCAAACTTTTAACTAGTGTGTAATCTTCCTGCTCTTCTCCTGCCTTTGTTCTCTCATGGCTATGAGCCCAAACAATATGTGAAAATCGATCATTCCAAGCTTGCTGTGCTCTGTAAGTCTCCTTCCTCAGACTTGGGCTTCACTATTTTCTTTGTATAATGAAACTTTCCAGAATGCACTCTGCCGAAGCCCTGCCCTCTGCATCTCCTGCTTGAGTTCTAAGACACATAGTCTTTGTGTAAGAGTTTAAAAAGGGAAGGATGAGGGAGTATGCACACTGATAGTCTTGTGAGTACAGGTTCTAGTTCTTAAATCTGCAAGGGATGATATGGAAGAAAGAAAACATCTATTATTTCTTTAATCATACTGTTTCATTACATTAAACCAGGTCATGACACAAATTGATCTTGTTTTTCCGAAATTATTCCATTTGTATTTTACTTAGTAACAAGGCATTCAAAATCCGGGTAACAAGTTGTATATAAATCTCAGTTTCTAATGCTTTGGGTTTTCTCTAAATCTGCTTCTTCATGATTATTTTAGTAAGAAGCTGGGAGAGACCATACTGGGGGCTACTTACCAAGAAATAGTCTGAACAATTCCGTAATGATCAATTTTTAGTAACCCTTTGGTAAAGATGGTTAAAATCATGAAGTCATCAGGCATTAATCTGTGAGAAACCTTATATACCATCCAGTCCAGTCTCATCTATCTGAGATATGGAACTGAGGTAGAAGAACTTATGCCCCAGCAGACTCTCCAAAATCTGCAATTCCATTGGAGGAGATCCTAAAATTTTCTTATCAGCCTTTGTCTCTACCCCTAGTTGTAGGTCAGAGGTGTATATTCAATGCCTCAGAGAAGCTGGGTACTAATCACTTTGCCAGCTTTCCTAAAAGAAGCTGTCACATCCCAGACTTTAGCATCGTCTGTCCATACCAGGAAGTGGATTCCTGTTTCTACCTTCCTCCACAACCGTCATCCCAATTCCCAGCAATCCCAGCAACACATGCCAATCCCTGATAACATTATTTCCCATTACATTCCCATTTGCAATATTGATGTAATAAAGGGTAAGAAGAAAAGTTGGGGCAGTCATTGAGCCCACTTGTAGGGAAAACATTTGTTTATCTGTATTCATCTTCTTCCTATTCCCAATTAGACATAGTGGTAGCACTCAGACTCTCAGGCTCTTATGCACACAGACATATCACACAGACACATCACACACACACACACACACACACACACACACACACACACATCACATATACAAAGAGAGTATTAATTATTGGCTGTCCCTACTATGGCACTGATTCTCTCACAAGAGCAGAATAAAGCAGAATTTTGCAACTTATAGTCCAAGGTTCATGGAATGTTCATCTATATTGCATGGAAATAAAGACCAGTCCCTGCACAGCAACAACAACAATGAATGGTGGTGGGAAAGGCTGGGTGGTCAGATACCCTTGAGAAGTGCTGGCCATACACAAATGGTCCTTGTAGTAGGAATTCTGAGCCTCATTCCTGAGCTGATGTGCACTGAGAATCTCTAAAACCAAGGTAAAGTAAGATGTGTTCCCCATCTAACTGAACCCAGAACAAGTTTTAAAAGCAGTGGACTAAACACCTTCCCCACTTTTCCCCAAACCTTCTAGATTTGGGGGCTTTGGACTCATGAACGCTTATATTTAAAACCAGATTCTGCTAGTCCCTATGCGGCCTCTGTTAAGTGCATAAACCATTCTGAGCTTTAGTTTCCTTTGCTACAAGAATTTAAATAACAATGTGTTTCTCTATGTCATTGTAAGGATTAAATGAGAGGTCCATTCCAGTGCCTAACAAGACGCTGTTTCCTTTCTCCTGAAGATTCATGAAAACATTTTCAAAAATGATAATGAACTTGGTTGGCCCTACCCAAAAGGCACAGATCTCCAACAAGCGGCTAGTTACTGAAGAAAATCCTCCATGCTTCCCTAAACCTCCATGAAGTTGCCAAAGTGCCCAAACATTTCACATATTGGACATTTGTATCAAAGCATTGAGAACACCATAAAATGCACAGACCCTTGTGAAGCCATGAGAGCACTTAGTACTACTGTGTGAGTCAGCTTCCCAGATTAACACCACCTAGCCAGCGAGGCCTCAAAGGAGAGCAGTGACCAAGAGATACTGTGTGTGAAGGCCAACATTAGGGGGACAGGTTTTGAATCCCTGCTCACTGGTTGGGGAGAGGACTGAATCATGTATGAATATCTCAGCAAAACACCTACTGCTTTATAAGTACTTAATTAAAAAAGTCTGTATGTATTGTTATTATTAGACATTCATTAAGTGAGCAATTACTCTGTGCCTGGCACTGGGGTTAGAGTTCTTGTTCTCCTTATATGGATATGCTGAGAAGCCCAGGCAATTTAGGTTACCCAAGCCTTGGAGACCACTCTAATCTATGTTCTTCCATTCAGTGATTGAATCCACTCCACCTGTTCCCCTAACCGTCCCCCAGCTCCGCTGGACACGTGAATGAAGATAAAGAGCGCTCCACTTTCCAAGACAGCTGATCCCAATTTCAGAGGCTATAATGGTGGAATCACCTCTCTTAGGGTGAATATAGGTACTGACACTGCCAGCTGTGCTTCACAAAAATAACTCCTATGCACATTTCAAATAACCTTGACCCTATTAACATCACAGTCCGCATACTTTCCCGTCTTTTTAAAAGAGTAATTCATAGATAAAACATTGCTCTTTAACTGCCATTCCTCTTACCTGGTACCAGTGGTGACCTCCACCCTCCTTTTGTTTCAAATAGAGCTGATGCCACAATATCTGACATGATTAACTACGATGTCTATTCGGCTGCTTGATTAACTGCAAAGTCCACTTGCCCTCCTGAGCTGCAAGGACTCCCTTCCATTGTCATCACGGGGTGCAGCCTTAGCAGTTTATGCTCATGTCAGCGGTGAGGTCTGCATCCCTTGGGGACAGTTGGCTGTTTACTGCTGTCCAGTAGGAACAGCAGGAAGAGAGCTGCCTATTCCTACCTTCATCTGGGTCCCCATGGCCTGCATCAAAAGGAGCCACAGGATTCCTATCCTCCCCCCTTCCTCCCCCCCCCCCCGCCCCAGAGAGGCCACTGAAAAACAAAGGTCAAAGGGATGGGATAGGCATGTAAACGATCTTGGAATATTCTTTTATATTTGGGAGGGACAGTCTCAAGTCTTGGATTATTCAAACTAAATTTTCTACCAGGATGAATGTGGGTGAACGCTCTGCCTCTGCTCCTATCTTTTGCTTTCCTTATGCTCAGACTCAGCTCCCACTTGGAGGGCAAGGACTCATTACATCAAATCTCTTTTCCCTCTTTCCCTCCCCCTCATTTTTCTAACAATGGGGTGGGCAAATCACTGGGTTGGCTGAGAGGGCAAATAAGACATTGGAGGACTGGGGAATGTCCAGTCTCATTTTCAATGCTATAACATTTTCAATGTTATTATTAGTTTCCATGACTGGATTCAAATTCTGGTTTTGCCCTTTGCTAATGGTGTAACTTGGGGCAAGTTAATTCCCAAACGACTCTGGAAAACATGTGTTGATAACCCACTTAGAGAAGAGAAAACTATGACTCAGAGAGAAATGACTTACCTAAAAATCAAAAAGCAAATGTGTTCCAAAGTGAGATCTTAAGTCTGAGTCCAAAATCCATTCTTTGTTACTTGACCAAGCTCTCTGATCAACTAACAGATGCTGAATGAATTCATGCCAGTTGCTAGATAAGACCCTTCCAGGTCTTCCATTCATGGATTTTCCTGGTCAGTGGCAGGTTTTGCCAGTAGAGATCTATGTTCCTTTCAGTGATAATGATATAGGAAACAGCTCCCAAGGGGACTGAGTTCAAGACCAAATTCCATTTTTCCTACAGGGCAACTTACCTAACATCTTTGAGCCTCCACTTTCTTATCTAAGAAACAAGAAAATAATACTTCTCCCATAGGTAGTGTCAGGATGAATGGATGATGGCTATAATGGTACTGTTTTAAAAAGACTTTATTTTTTAAATACTTATTTACTTAGAGAGAGAGAGAGAGAGAGAGAGAGAGAGAATCCCAAGCAGACTCTGTGCTGTCAGCACACAAACCGTGAGATCATGACCTGAGCTGATATCAAGAGTTGGACACTTAACCAACTGAGTCACCCAGGAGCCTCTATGACAGTACTTTTTGATTCCTAAAGCACTTTATACAAGTATAAGGGATTACTAGTATTGTTGTCATTGCCAAGATGCATCCAGGTCTTTGGGGGCAAGGGCTTCTGTGCAACATGTGCTCCCCTTTTTCCAGAATGATAAAGGATATATAGAGGAAATGGTAGTCTCCACCTCCAGATGCAAATAGAAAATGAGTGGTCTTGGTTCTTCCTGACACTTTGTCACGAAAACACTATTTTTGTTGCGGCATGCAAAGAACAATCAGGGAACAACTAGTCTTTGTAGCAAGTCATTCAAAAACATCCCTTAGCCTCTGGCAAGAGTGGGCAGTCTGAATTCTCTAGAAAATTTGGCAGTTCCTTTCAAGGTTAGGAGCAAAGATGATTTTTGTTGATATAGTCACAGCTCATGTATTCATTTGATGGCATCTCTGACCAATGGATCATCTTCCTCCATTACTCTACCATCATTATTCATTGATGATTTTTCAGTAATATTGATATAGGAAACATCTATAATGTTCCAGGCTCTAGAGTTAGAGCAGTGAACAAAACCCACCAGGACCCTCCCTCATGGAATGGACCTTCTTGTAGGGGGAGGCAAACAATAAATAACCAAGCAAATGAATGGTGAAGTGATTTCAAGTCATAATAGGTGTTACAAAAAAGTACAACAAGGTGACGGAGTTGAAAAGGATTGGCAAAAAGTCCTTTAGATCAGGTGGTAAGAAAAGGCATTCTTAAGAGATGAGAACTGAGTAACAAGAAGGAATTAGCCAGTGAGCTGGTGATTCTCCACCTGCCCCCATCCACACTGGCTCTTCCCTATCCAACTCCCTTCTCAACTGGCTCACAATGGAATTTGGCCAAGGGAGACACCAGGGGGCAGGAGGAGGGAGAGTTGAGGCATTTCTTCTGATTTTTCCTTGCTTAGCACCTGAGCCTTTGCACCCTGGGGAGACTGTAGCCCTCCACAACCGCGGCTCCCATGAGGTGGCCCATCCATGGCTCCAGCTCTGTAACCGGGAGCCTCCCACCCGAGCCACAGTCACCCTGGCCTTAGAGGTAGCAATGGCTTCTCACTTTTGCCACTCCCTAGGTTTCTCACCTTTCCTGGTTGATCCCTTAAACCTATCCACACATTTATTCCTTCAGTATAGTCTTTGTATTAACAAATTGGGGGTGAAATCTGCCTTTTGCTGGAATCTAAACCTATATACCTTGAGAGGATGCAGGGACAGAACATTCCAGGCACAGAGAACACCATTATTTTATGGACAAAATGAAGAGGATGATAGTAATCTTCATGTGATTTTTAAAATAGATTAGAAGCATTTTCACATGTGTAATCTCATTTAAATCCCATGACAACATAGAAAATTTGGGCAGGTATTACTCCCATTTCACAAACAGGGAACCTGGAACTTTGAGAAATAAATGACTTGCCAAAGGATGACTTGGATGGTCAATACTAGATCCTAATCTCCAATGCAGATTTCTGGTTCCCAGTTCAGGCTTCTTGCCCCTTCACCTGTCCCTTACCAGGCAGACAATCAAGAGAATCCAGGGGTATTTCTCAAGGACCAGCTTACCAGCTTCGAGAGCAGATCATAGAATCTGTCACACTTAACTGATTGCCAGCCACAATCTTTATTTCAGTCATAGAGTCACTTTAAACTTTAAACTTTAAGTCACTTTAAACTTCAGAACTCCAAAATTTTTTCCTAAGATCAAAAGTAACAAAGGCAGTCACCATACCTTCTCATAGCAATAGCCACATAATTAAAACTTACAAGTTGATATCTCTGTTCCAGAATATATGGATTCCCCACCTTACTCAAAATATTTTTTTTCTCCCAGTGACATAAAAGTGCCCACAAAGAATCTTTTTTAAAGAAACCAGAGAAGCTGGATATTTACTAGAATTGTTTAGTCGGAAAATGTATTAACAGAATTATTTTGATATGAAAATAACTAGTGAATACTTAATATGTTTTGAAGTTTAAAATTTTGTATAAATGGTTCTCCTAAATGGCACATCATCATAGCTATAATGCAGCCTTTATGAGCAATTTAGTATAAATCTAGGACTAACAGAAGTTATTCTTAAAAGTGACTAAAACCACAGAAAAATCCAGTTCCCGGCAGTAGATCATTGCTTCCAAGACTTCAACAAGCCACCTACCTCATTAACTTATCATTCGCAGCTTAAAATATCTACACGTACCTCTGCAATACACCCATAGTTAGTCCTCTGGGGGTTTCCAAGCCAGATTGAACATCTGGATTTTGCAGCGAATCCTAAAGGTCACCAGATTCAGAGCAGTAGAAGTGGATGGATAGATGGGCATATGACAATGCGTAACCATCAAGACAAACTGCTCCTCCTGGCCCAGGCCAGCCTCTGAAAGTTTACACGCATTGAGATGGGTGCATTGTTATATGGATGAATTGTTATATGGCTTTGGAAAAAGTCAGTGTTTCCATTTCTTTCTTTCCCATTTGGCATTTTGGAGCCTGCTGTCAAGATTCACACCGATTTTTGGCTTGGTTTCTAGAGGGTTTTTTTTTTTTCCCCTCTACTACAGTTGAGCTTAAAGAAAAATAGCACAAAGAAATTGTTAAGAAGAAAGGAAATCATGCTCCAGATGGTTTTGAAGAACTTGAAATTGACCCAGAGCCCAAGAAAAGGCCTTTTATTTATGGAACATTGAAGAAAACGGTATTCCTTTTACTTGGTCATGAAAGCAACAACTGAAACTAACCTGAACATCCATTAAGAACGCACTCTGGCATGTGTGAGTTTGCACGTGTATGTACCTACGTGTGTGAGCACTTGTGCATCTGTGAAGAGATGATATGTATATGTCCTCTCTTAGGAGCCCCATAGAATCTGTGAAGAATACTGACTTATGGTCTTTAAATTTGCTAACTTCCCCTATGATAAAGCACACCTCAAAACATTGAGAAACAGTCAAACTCAGTCTCCCAGTGGTAGAAAGTTCCTGACAGAAACCCTTCAGGAAACATGGACTTTCCTTCACTGTATTTAAAATAGAAAATTGTTGAATCACTATATGGTACACCTGAAACTAATTTAACACCGTACGTTACCTCTACTGGAATTAACATTTAAAAAAAATTTTAAAATAAAAAATAAATAAAATATGTTGAGGCAGATGAAGTCTCGGGCAATGTGGGAATGTGGGAAAGGACAGGCCCTACAGGTGGTGGGCAGCCGGGGAGGCTGCAGGTGGGACGTCTGTAGTTACAGGTCACAGAAACCACTCCCATAAGGCTGGACAAAATGATAGGTACAAAGGACTTGTTAGGTTTCTTTGATAAAGGAACCAGAGCAGTGCAGGAGGGTCAGGGCCCGGGGCCTGTAACTGTATACAGTCCCGACTTCCTATCTATCCCTCCTTTACCTACGCCTGTTTTTGATTCCACGGTGTGCACAAGTTTTCTCCTTAAGGCAGAGAATGTGCTCACGGTTGGCGTCCAATCACAAAAGGCTTTCCTATTGGTTCCAGTCAGACTAAACCTCAGAGAAGTAATCTGAGGAGTTCAGCTTGGGTCACGCTTTCCTCCCTTGACGCGTCGCTGAATCCAAGCAGATCGTCCCTGCCCAGCCTGGTTCCCCAGGGTCAGAGTCTGTGCAGAAACAAGTAGCGGTGAGGGGAGGAGCAGTCAAGGAAGCGAGTGAAGGCAGGGCCCTGCACGGCTGAACACAACGTCCACCACAGCAGCTAACTCAGGCTTGACAGATTAGGCTGGCTTGTGTTAGCTACACTGATTATCCCAAATAATACACGTTTCAAAGACAGGACACACAGTTGAAAGTTGGGGACAGGCTTCTCGTTGCATTTAGGGTGGCGTGCAAATAGCTCACTGCAGCCTCCGGATGCCGCGGGAGGTGGTACGTTACCTCTCAACCTCCCCTGGTGTTGTCTCTATAGAATCACACTGCTCTCCTTCCAGGTCCTGGAGCACAGCAGGCCCTTTCCCTCCTGTGATTTGATGCATTTTATTCCTTCTGCCTATAAAAGCTTCTTGCTTGCTGCCTGTACGGTTAAGACCTTGTCATACTTCGGGGCTCCTGTCCTCAGAGAAAGGTTCACTGAACACCCTGGTTAAGTAAGGCTTGCTCTATAATGTATCACATTATAAACTGTGCTTAGTTTTTATGCTACTTCACCAGGTTGTAGTCGATATAATTATTCGCTTGTGTAATTGTTCATCTGGCCTGTCCGATAGACTGTAAGCTCAGTAAGGGTACGTACCGTGTCTGGTGTTCTCATCACTATGTTCCCAGCATCTGCGAATGTCCCCACCCATAGTAAGGGCTCATGAGTATTCGTTGCTTGAATAGGTGAGTGATGAGAATGGATACATTGCCTAGCAGAATGCAGCAGCAAGCAGAGGAATAAAAGGGGGAAATGAAATGCAGCCTGAACCATAAGCAGGGGGTTCAGAGTGGCTCCTGGTGGACTGTGCAGGATGCACACTGGGCTGCCTTGCTCACAACACCAGGGGGCGCCATTTGCATAGACTACACAGATATTGGGGGCTCTCCTACAGTTAGTATTGCCTAGACCACCTCCTCCCACAGTTTGGTCCACTCCATGTTAGTAACAAGTGAATCCGCTCTAGAAAGCCACAGACCTTTTGAATTGTTTCAAACTTGAGCTCAGTGTTTGAATCATCTGTGAGGAAGGACTAGTTTTGTAAAATGATTTCCAAACGATTATGCCCCAAAACGTTTATAAGCTATAATCAAAATGAATCGCTAAAAAAGGAAAAGAAAGAAACAGAAGACATACAAAATAGAAGCCCAAACTTGTAAATAGATTGAGCAGACATAACATCACTCTGTCCAATTACTATAAAAATATAAAACCACTTTGAACTCCTTGCAGATCCACAATGGTTTATGGATAGATATGGGTCTGTGAGCCACCCCCAGGCATCACTGCGTTAGAGAACTCAAGAACAAGTGAAAGGCCAGGTACAGGCCAGGTGGTGGTTCACATCCTGCACTGAGTTCTCACGGTAACCCTGTGAGAAGGGCAGAACGAAGAGCAAGCCGTAAGAGCAAGGTCAGAAATGGTCTTTATTAAGTTTTGAAATGTGTTCATCATGGGGCTCTTTTACATTAATTTTGATTTTTAAAAAATATTATGTGCAAATAATGTTTTCTTGAATACTGAGGTTTTGGTGACCCCCTGAATTTTTTGTCCAAGGTGAAGGCTTTATTCACCTCCCCCTAGTCCCAGCCCTGAGGGAGGGCAGAAGACTTACTATTACTTAAACAGAAAAGTTGGGTTGAAGGAGGCTAATTGTTCAGTAGGTGAATAAGTGGTAGCCACCTGCACACAGGTCTACCCCAAAGTCCATGCTCTTCCCATTGTACCCTACTGTTGCCATTCATTCATTCATTCACTCACTCACTCCCTCACTTATCCATTCACTAGCAATGCCATCAGAGGTCAACATTAAGTCTGTGCTACATGTGTAGCTAGAGATGAGTAAGTTAGAAGCAGTGAGCAGGGGCCGGGTGAGAAACGACTTTGAATATGAAGTTGAGGAGAATGGATCTTATCTGGAGTTTACTGAAGCATTCTAGAAGTTGACCTGGTCAGATTTAATATTTAGAAAGTTCACTCTGAGTGTAAGGGGGTGATTCTGCAGACTGGAGAGGGCAGAGCTGGAGACAGACGCCTGGTTAGCGGAAGGATGCGGCAACCCAGAACAAAGACGAGAGTGGAGATGTGTTCACATTTGGAGAGGGTTCTTATCAGTGGCATTTTGAGGGTCAAGAGAAAATGAAGTCACCCTGCTACCCCCAGGCTGTGCCCCACTGTACTCACAGGGTTAAGGAAAGATAGCATAGGTCTACTGGAGAAGCCAAGCAATACATAGTTGTGCATAGGGAGTGGGGAGGGGTGAGGAGGCAAACAGTGAGAATATGGAGTGAGGAAAACGGGTGCAAGGAGACATGGAAATACAAGAAACTGGTAAAGGAGAGAGCAGAAGGCAGGCAGCATCTGCGTGCTCAAGGACAGGAGGAAGGAGGAAGGCGGGAGTAGGCGGAAACAGCAGTCAGATTCTCAGCAGCACTAAAATTGTCCCTGCCACTTGGCAGGAGTCAGTTCAGATGTCCCAGATCCAAGAGCCAGGCTCTTTTTCTCATTCATGTAACTAACTGCACAAGGAACAAGTTGGTGAGATTCATGGACCAAAGGATCCCTTCGCAAATATCAGTTCTATCTTCCAGGGTGTTTTAAGACCCTTAAGCTTTGTTTATCAAAGTGATGACAATGACAATGAGTTATTTCTGCCAGAGTGAACTATCAGAAATTTCATCTGTCTGATAAAAAAAAAAAAAAAGTTTATAAAGCACACTTCAAACATGCCTGATGCCTTTTAGGAAAAATTAATTTAGAATCTAAATTAATACATAATACATAAATGGCTACTGTGACTCAATCTTTAGAGACCCTAAATGGTCCTCTTTTCATTATTGACCATTTTTATAATGAAAAAAAAAAAAAGAAGAGGCCCCTGATACTATGGACAACTTTATAATCCTCTAAATTATTCACTCAGTTATGTATTTATTTGTACATTTGCATTTCTTAGGCATATGGACTTTTCAATTGTTGATTCAAAAATTCTATAGTGTAAAATGGGCAGGAATTATTATTCTCATTTTGCAGAAGTGAAAACTGAGGCCCAGGGCACTGCTGAGATTTGCCCAAGGTCACACATACGCTATGTGTCCGAGCTGACCCAGGAACCCAGCTCTCCTGACTAATGGTATTCTTTCCACCATTCCACCCTAAGCAGCCTGGGTTGTGTAGCTTTTCTGGAAATGCAGCATCATCTCCCAAAGATCTGCTCAAGGACCACTGTGAACCATACTCCAAGTACTTCCCATAGCAGGCAGCAGCAGAGCCATAGACTTGGAGTCCGAAGGCTTAGGCCATCCCACACTGCAAATTACCACCCCTATGGTCTTGGGCAAGACATTAAACCCTGGGAGTCTTAGTTTCCTTAGCTGACAACTGATGGCAGCTGTCCCTACTTGTTCTAAAGTGTTATTATCTAATAGGAAGGGGAGGGATAGAGGGATGGGACAGAGGGCACAACAAATGTGATTGGAAGAAAAACAGAAAAAGAACCCCAGGGTATTTAGAAGCCCTAAAGTGGATCAGTCCCCACTAGGATGTGTGACAGGGAAGACAACTAAGAGAAATAAATTAGAATTTTTAGAAATGAGTCCTGTAAGTGTCTGGAAGACATAAGGAAAGTTCACTCCTTGAGCACTCACTATGTACCAAGGACTATACCAGACAGTCCTTGATTATTGATTCCGTGACTATTTTTGGCCACTTCTATATGCTGAGCAATGTTGTAAGTGTTTGGGATACCTGTGTGGGGAGATACAGATCCAATGGGCCTGGAGGCTCACTTCCTCCCTTTAATGGCTCAGTGAGGAAGGTTAGCTCACTGGGACAAGGACCAATGCAGATTTTCTAATGAGGACACTCCTCTACCAGGAAGCCTCTACTGTTATGTGGTCACACCCTCCCCACTGTTATAAATAAGTAGAACTTCAAAGTAGTGGAAGCTTTCTCTGTATGGTGCACCTGATCTTGACACCCTTCTCTGAGATAATGAACCTTGGAGGATCATGTATGCTCAACTCCCCTCTGCTTGTAATATTTCCCCAATATGCTCCAGTTTATATCACATGATACCAGTGGCTCTGAATGCCTTTGTTGCAGAACACAAAGATGCTATTGTCAGGAAACTGACATTCCTGTGGATAAGGAGGACAATGAACAATTAACAAAATATACTGTCGTTGACTCCTTCCAACTTCACCAAAACTGTTCAGGTTTGAATCCCTGCAGGCTATCTGTGTCTCTCATCCAACCATGGCTGACACCCTCACCTGGGTGCTCTCAGCGACTCTTGTGGCTTTGACTATCACCTATGGGCTTGCTGAATCCTCTAAATCTTTATCACAGCCTAGGTCTCCCTTCTGAACACAGACTCATGCTTACAGTTGCTTCCCAGATGTCTCCACGTGTGTTCCAGAAGCACTGCAAATGCCTCCTTCTTCACCATTTTCAGTCTTCACTTACCCAGGCACCATCGATCTTGCCACCTGGGCTAAGAACCAAGAATCAGTCAGCCTCCATCTTTCCCTCACCCCGTCTTCCTACAACCAATCTGTCACCATGCCCTGCCAAGTCTTGCACTTCCGGCCTCTTCTTCTCTCTCTCCACACCCCATCTGCCTTAGATCCAGTCCCAAGATGTGAGATCATGCTGACAATAATTTGGTGACTGCTACCCCTGTGATGACCCTTCCCTCCAGGCCTCCCTTCATCCGTACCCGGTGGTCTCCCCAGAGTACACATTTAAGCATATTACTCTCCAGTTTCCAAAAGCTTATAGGCAAAAGGCCAAACTCCTAAGAGTGCCTCAGCTGTGCCCCTCCTATTGCCCTTCCGGCTCCTCTCCCTGGAGTGGCCTATGCTCTGGCCCAACCAAACTTCTCACCAATCTCCAAACGTAGCTTGCCATTTGAGCTAGTCAAGTCTGCAAACCTTCCTAGATGCCCTGCCCCCTCATCAGCCTGAGGAACCCACCCTCTACCAAGATCTACCTGCATGCAGTCTCCATTTAAAAGGCCTTCCCAACTTCCCCCAGCTAGAGAGAGTCTGGGTTCTCAAAATACTTAGAAAGATATATCTTAATGTTTTTTCTTTATATGCCTCTTTTCCCACCAGATTATGACCCTCGTAAGGGGCTCTTTGTATGCTTCGGGCCTAGAAATTGGTAATAATAATACTATTACTATTAATTAACAATAAATAATGATAATATCTATCATTACATAGTACTTACTATGTTCCTGGCAGTGAGTCTGGGTATGCAAATGTGTGTGCACACATGTGTGTATTCTCAAATAATCTTCATAAGAATCTGGTGAGGTAAATGCTATCATTTTTCCCATTTTACAGAGGAAGAAAGAAAGTATGTTTACTAACTAGGCAAAACTGCATTTCGAACTTAGGACCAGAATCCGGTCTTTACCACTAAGCTTTACCACATCGCACAGGGCACTCTGTAAACTTTGGATATGGCTGGCTCGCTTGACTGAGTGATTAAAACACAAAGCACAGGGTGATGAGGGTGATGCGAGTAGTCAAAACCCAGAGACCAAGGGCTGCGATGCGTTTTAGCAAAGGCACAAAGGTGAGTGTACATTAGAATATTTGCCTAGTGGAGAAGACGGTATAGAGCAAAGAGATGATGTCGACGGTGGGAACAGCGCGAGCAGACAAGACTTTGGCCAGATTGCTGCACTTTTAGGAGAACACGAGGGAGTCGAACGTGGCTGCCGCAGAACTACAGAGCAGTATTTAATCCAAGTGAATGAAATGTTTCCCTTGGAAGTAAAAGTATTTTCATTACTTGCTGCTTTCCTCAGGCCTGCAGTCTGACTTTTATGGGCCTAAGGCACTTTTGTCTTTGTGGGGCCCCTCCTTCATAAACAGTATTAAAAATTATATTCTATAACTGCCTTGGTGTGAAAATAACATAATTTTCTGACCTAAAAGTTCATGTTTTTTCTTCTGATGTTAAAAGAAGCTAAAAATGGGCCCCGAAAGTCTTTTGGGCCCTAGACTCCATACTGTCTGTGCCTAACGAATAAGGTGGCCCTGACCTCTTTCTTAATTGTGTGAATCATCAAGTCCCTTGGATGTTCTCTCTGAGGGATGAATTTAAGGTGACTCTGGCAGGGCTAGTCCTCAAAGATCATTGTTTATGATCAATCTCCTTATTTGCAAAGTGAGAAATTATCTCATCTCTGAGGAGCTTTCTGACTGAAATTGATGTGCTGTCTGTTGTTTTAAGGCACTTAGCTCCCAAGGGTCTCTCAAGTTAGTGTTCTCAACAAGTCCCCCTTATTCACATAAGGAAACTGAGGCTGGGAGCAGCAGGTGGTGTGCTTTCACAGCTTGTGCTTGGCACAGGGTGAAGCAGACCCAAGTCTTCCAGCTTCCCTGTACAGCCTCAATGGGTTTGTTCTAGGGAACAACCCCTGGGATGAAAAAGCTGCTTGTAGGGGCGCCTGGGTGGCTTGGTCGGTTAAGCGTCCAACTTGGGCTCAGGTCATGATCTCATGGTCCGTGAGTTCGAGCCCCGCGTCGGGCTCTGTGCTGACAGCTCAGAACCTGGAGCCCGTTTCAGATTCTGTGTCTCCCTCTCTCTGACCCTCCCCTGTTCACGCTCTGTCTCTCTCTGTCTCAAAAATAAATAAACGTTAAAAAAAAATTTATAAAAAAAAAAAAAAAGAAAGAAAAAGCTGCTTGTATCCATGCAAGTTTACATAGTCATACACGATGGGTCATGGACTTGGAGCTGTCTGCATGGTGTAGTGGAGACTGTCCTGAGCTTGGAATCAGAGACACAGGTTTTTTTTCTCACCTTTATGAAAATTCCATGGCCAAGTGCTCATGGGTATGGTGTTTAACCACTTCAGGCATCACTTCTTGTGTTAGTCAGCTCTGAGTACCTTAATAGAATACCATAGACTGGACAGATTAAGCAAGAGAAACTCATTTCTCATCGTTCTGGAGGCTAGAAGCCCTGGATCAAGGGGTCAACTGGACGAGAACTCTTTCTGGCTGGCATGCAGATGGCTGCCATCTTGCTGTGTCTTCGCATGGCTCTTCCTCTGACTATGCACAAGGAGAGAGAGGGTTTTTTTTCTTCTTCTTCTTCTTCTAATAAGGGCATAAATCTCATCTCTTGGGAGCTCATCTAACCCTTGACCTCCTCCAGAAGGTTCCTTCTCCAAATACCATCATCACACTGGGGGTAGGGCTTCAATGTATGGATTTGGGGGGAGGACACAAATCAGTCCATAATGCTTCTCTGATCCAGGAAGCAGGAATAATAGAATATTTGGGAGAATAAAATGTAATTCAATAGGTGTGTGTATGTGTGTGTGTGTGTGTATAAAATTAATGTAGCATATATATTTGTATTATATATTGTTATATATAATTATTATAGCACATATATTTATATATTATACCACATATAATATATAATCATTTAATATATTTATATGTTAATATTCTATATATTTTTAATATACCTTTATAGAGAGTGGATATTTGGCTTAAAAAGACTAGTTTCTTACATTTTATCTTTGTTCTTTATCTCTGTGGCCTGTCCACTAGCAGATTACAAACTGAGCTCAGATACTGACTCTTCCAGACCAAATGCAGGCTCGTCGGTCTGTGTGAGGGGCCTGGCTTGTTCAAGTCCACAAACATTTTACTGCTAAGTACCTACATGTTTCAGGCACTGTGCTGGACCGAGCGGAGCAGGGAACACAGACCAAGGTACACAGCTACACAGTGACACTGGTGCCTTGTCTAATGGTATTAAGGCTAAATACAACACAGGTTTGATAAGAAGAACATGACCAACCTAACATAGGATGCTAGGAGCCAAAACAGAAAGAGAAGGATGGAGGAGCAGATGAGAAGAATCTGGAGATCTTCCCTCCTTTTCTTGGGGCTGGTCTGCCCTCCCCTCTCGTTTCTGCCCATCCACAAAAAGGGAAATTGGAATAAAGCCATCTCACAGGCAAAGAAAGAGTTGTTTGTAGAATTCCCTAATAAAACGGTAAAAGTTGGCCTGATTCTAGTCAGCTGAACGTTCTCGCCCCGCTGTTGGCCAGGCTACTAAGGAAGGCATTGTATTGAGGACGTTCGGGCATGAATTTTATCACTCCCCGAACAGTTCTGAGCAAGGGAAGGGGAGGCATTACTACGAAGTCTTAAAACTCGTACTACTTTGAAATGATCACGTAAGAGCTGTCACAGGGGAACGCAGCAGGACTGCAATTTCTCCTTGTTTTACACCACAGGACTGAAAAGGGAGTTGAAGGAGATTAATTACATTCCCTGCTAATCAATGCAAAGACATATTTTTCTGCTTCTCCATCTCATAATTTTTATTTCATCTAGTTTGGGCTTTTTTAGGGTTGCCAGATGTCCCAGTTTCAGTGGGACAATCCTGCGTTTTGAAGGTACGTCACATCTGCTCTTGAAAATATTTCTGTTCACTGCTCTCTCGTGGACTGTAGGGTTTTAGAGCTGCCAGCGAGAGTACGGCTGCTGGAGAGAGGATGATAAATTATTGTAACGCTATAAAAAAAATTACTCACATCCACCAGCACCCCACCTTAGCGATGCTGTGAATTAATTCTGCAAGAATCTTTGTCATGAAAGGTGAATCTCCAAGGCTCCATATGGGAATTTGAAGCTCTTTCCACGGTGGCTTTGAGAAGACAGAAGATGTAGGCAGGGCAGGGCAGAATGCACGGAATGATTCCTGGACTTGCCGTTACAACACCTGGTTCTGCCATTTTCCAGAAGAGTAACTTCGGGCAGTTAGTGAAGGGAAGAAACTGTATTTTGAACACCTACTGTCTGCTTGACTTTAGTTAAGGCATCTGATTCATTGCTACAATAATGTGCGATTGCATAGGGTTTACATCCATTTTATAGATAAGAATGTTGAGGTTCAGATCCATCAAATCCAGAGCTCCATGGGGTCAGACCCCATGTTCTTTTCACTACAGATGACCCACTTTCATCATCTATTAAGCAGGAACAATAATAATCTATACCTTGCAAGGTTTGAAATGGAAGTGGATGAAGAGATTCCCCAAAGGTCTCCTCTGGGGCTCCTAAAAACAGGGGTGGGGGGGGGGACTTGTCAGTTAAGGTCCTGTCTGTGAGAGGTTTGAAAAGGACAAATTTCACTGAGCAAACATTCCTAGTGCTGGTCTATGTCTTTTTTAACGTGACCTCAGACTAGATGTCAAGGTTGGCAATGTTCGGAGATAAACTACGCAATCTTAGGGCCATGGACCCCAATTCTCTTCACCCTTCGTGTTCTTACATTCCTCATTTCTGCTAACTGAGACACTGAAACCGGTAAGCTCCCACCTGAACAGAGCGACTCACGACCTCATGAACAGCCGTCGTCAAACTTACTGAGAGTGAGTTTAGCATATTTATTTTAACAAAACAAGGCTCTAAACAGCAGAGGTCGGGCTGGGCCAACACTGATGGTCGTTGCCACCCCAGGTAATTTCTGGGAGAGAGGCACTACAGGGGAAGCTGTGTCCCCAAGCGAGAATGTTCTGGAATCCTGTGGGAAAGGCACCAAGTGATTTCATTAATACACATCGCATAGTTTTCATCACACCAACGGCTCGATGTTTTTTCCAGGCCTGGAGCTTTCTTATTGTAGTCCTCGATAGAAAGGGCTCAATGGAAAGAGAATCAATAATCTCCAACGTGGGCTTTTGTCAGTATATCTAAGGAACAAATGTGCAAGTGGCAGAGAGATCCTAAAATACTGCTAGCACGTCAGCTGTCATCACTTTGGATGTTTTGCTGGCAACGCATCACACAGCCTACTCATTTTGTTGTTTTCCTCCTGCCCTTCAGAAGGCATTTTCTCCCAGTTAACGATGAACATCTTTTTCTTAGATTTCAGTTCCTTGTGTTCTTACCCTTCCCCACCTCTCTCTGTCCTTTGTTGTGGGTTAAGAGTTTTTATCTCGTGAACGGTAGAAGTGCTTCAGGGGGGTCAATAAACCTCTCGCGATTTTTTCAAAAGTGTGTGTGCATAGGCACATTCCACCAGTTTCTCAAAGGGATCTAGGACATGGAAATGATTAAGAGCTAATGCAGTAATATATCCCTTTCCCTGGGGTTGTGCGGCCAAACATAGCAATCTGGGTGGGAGGTAGGAATCCCAGCCAATGTCCTATGGGTGGAGAGACAAAAAGAGTTATTTCTGATCCTAGTGCCCTTTATTACTGCAAGCAAATTACTAGAGCCCCAAATTCCTCTTTCTCGGCTGTAGAATGGGCTCAACCTGTCTCACACTGATTCCTCAGCCCTTTGTTTCCCATGCAGCCTGTGCTCCAGGCACATGGGCTTTCTTACCAGTTCTGTATACTCCACCCCTTCATGGCCTGGTATGATGTCACATTTGATTCTCTACTCCTGACCTCTGCTACTTGGCCTACTACACTGCATAATAGCCATGTGTTTACAAGCCGGCACTCCCTCTGCTTGCAAGATTCTGGAGAGCGGTGGCCGTGGCTTACTCTTTCACCACCAGCATCCAGCAGTGGGAATGAAGGAAGGAAGGAATTCATCAAGTTGTTGGTAGGGTTCAGCTTGTCTGAATTCCCACACACCCGCCACCTTGCTATAGAGAGAAAGAACAAATTAGTCCAGCAGGACATGAGTTTCTAATGGCACAGACAGTGTAGGGCTGTGTGGGCAACCTGTCTTCCAGAGTTTAGTTGTACAGAATGGTTTGTTAAAAACACAGAATTCTGAGTACTGCCTGTAGAGATCCTGATCCCATCAGGGATGGGGCCCCTGAAAGGACACGTTTAACGCATTTGCAGCTGGGCCTGCCGGGTTTGGGTTTGGTCAGGGTGGGTGGGGACAGGCATTAGTGCTCTGAAAGACAACGGCAGCCTTTTCCTGAGATCAGAAAAGGGTCCAAAGAGCTAAGGAACCATTAGATTTCCTTGACTGTCCTACGGGTGGTGCTGTGCAGAAGCTTCTGGGAAACAGAAGGTGGTCCTCTGGGCTCTTGAAAATACTCCTCAGGCTGGCCCCCAGGCAGGTGGGGATTCTGCTGTGGGCTAAGGATTGCCAGCACCCGGGATTTATATGAGGCAATGTATGGCAAGTATGAGGTTCTCATCCAGATTTCTCTGCTCATCCTGAGTTGAGGAGACAGCGTTGCTTCAAAGAGTGGAAGTTGTGTCTGTGTCCCCAAGGTGCTTGTCACTTCTCACACAAAGCAAGGGGTTCAGAATGGCTGGGGTGGGGGGTTTTAATTACTTTGCTAAATACTTTCTCCCTTGACTATTTTTAATTACCAAAGTAACGCACGAGTTTGTAGATTATTTAAAATAACACATAAACAAAAATAAGTTTTAAAAGTCACCTGAAATCACACCAGCCACAGATAACCACTGTTAACATGTAGTACATATCCTTAAAAAGAGACTGTTTGGTAACTTGCTTTTTGTAACTTAACAATATAACATTTTCTAGGCTAGTAACCCCATATAAATCATTTTAATGTTATATTGTATTATAGTATTTCATTTATAGACGGACCTCAGTTTATTTAACCAATTCCATATTGTGGAGCATTGAAGTTCTCTCTCTCTCCCTCTCTCTCTCTCTCTCCCTCTCTCTGCTTCTCTCTCTGTATCTTTGTCTCTGTCTTTCTCTCTTTCCTTCTTCCTACCCTTCTTCCCTCCCTCTTTAAGTATCTTTGGTTTTTATAGCCAACTTTGTCATCACCTTGTTGCAGTAACCAGGTTGCACCTTCTTACGTTTGTCCAGTAATTTCCTAAAGTGTAAATTCCTAGAAATAGTATGTCTGGGACAAAGGATATGTAAATACAGTTTATAGTTCTTTTTGCTTTCTGGAAACATTGCCCATTTCACTCACATCACCGGTGAATGAAAGGGCAAGAGGGACCTCCCTAAAGAAAAGTCTTCTGACAATTTGCCCTCTGCAAGTCTGGCCAGATTGGGTGGTATATTATCCAACCAACCCTACGTTCTCCGGAGGCAGAGAATTGTGGCTGCAGAATGCCTTCAGAGAGGGGCCTTTGATTCTGCCTTGTTAGAAGAGCAGTCTGGATATCAGCCTGTTCCTCCTCTCTGCCTTTCCCTCTTGGGCTTGGGAACCTAGAAAGGTACTGGAACTACCCCTGTACTACTCAAGAAGAGAAATACGGGCAAGGTGGTGGTGGTGAGTACAAGCAGTGGCTCATGTAAATTGAGTGTCAACCCCATTATCTCCTCATCTTTCTCTGGGACAATGATAATGACTGTCTTTTCTTCCTGTCACACTGAATTCTCCAGGTAGGGGCAGTGAGAGGGTGACTGGAGGTTGAGGGGGTGGGGGGGAACTTCATGTTTTGCCTAAGGTAGTGAGCAGTTCGACAACATTCATAGGCAAAATGTTGGAACCTGCCCCATTTCAACAGAAGGAAATGGAGAATAGGCTTACCATGGCCAAAGCTGAAACTCTATACAGCCAAGAGGTTATGGTGGAGCAAACCCACGTGGTAACAGAGAGCACCAAAAGCCACGGACATGAACCAGCCAAAGACCAGGTAGTAAAAAGAGGCAGGAAAGTTGCCAAGGATACCAGAGGCAGCAATCCAAGTTGGATACAGAGTTCAGAAACTGAAGCCATGAGTCCAGGAGCAAGGACAGCTGGTCAGAGGGTTTAGGCACAGTCTAGGGTAGCTTGTTGCTTTGAATTTGCTTTTATCTGCCTCCATGGACGTGGGTCACATGCAGCTTCCCTCTTCCCAACAAACCTACAAGCTTCCTGCCCAGAGGCCTGAGGGCAGAACAAACTGGCAGATACAACCAGATCTTCCAAGAGCACAATATTATGGTCATTATAAACGGTCAAGCAGTAGAAATGACCTTTGGCAGCCAGGGCAGAAGGGAATATTCCATAGAGTTAGACAAAAACTATCAAGGAAGAAAGGTGCCTGGCTAGGGATCCAGAGAATCCATATGCAAACGCCCCTTCTAATTTCTGCAACTCAGCTCTGCTACACCAGCCGCAGGGATGGCCCCAGAGTCAGAGCCCTAGCAAGAGGTCTGGCGGGCATTTCCGCCCCATGTGCCAGGGCTGGGTGTGGGTAGGGAGAGACCACAATCCTGTATACCCTGCCAGGTGTCTACCATATGAATATATGTGTTTCGCAACTCAAAAAAAAAAAAAAAAGCTAATTAAATTTGTTTCCCAAATTGTTTTCATAGAATTTTATATGCTGTAACAATACAATGCTGGGCGAAAAGAAAGAATACAAAATGATGTGTGTGGTAGAATTTCAACGCTGCAAAAATGTTTTTACATATACATGCAAAAAACAAAAAGGTGCTAGAAGGAAATAGACCAATATTTTGACATTTGGGGGCAATTTTGAACTTTGATGTATTTTATCAGCTGATACTGGCCATTCTCTGTCATTGATTATGGGTCTCCAGTGTAAGGAGGCAGGAGGCAACCAGCCCTGTACCACCCACTAACCTCACAAGACCCGGATAGAGGCTAGGTAGGATCCAGGAAATGAAAAAAGAGGGCACAGCAGTGAGCAGCGCAAAGTCACATCCTTATCCAAGTACCAATGAGAACCACTGTCCTTTCTGTAACATTTTCTTAGTTCTTTCTTTAGCTCCTTCTACTTCCCTGTATGATATTTTTATTTGTTACACCGAGCCCTTTCATAATCAAGGTAGATATTAGTCAATTAACTAACTCATCACAATGAAGGAGGCATGGCAAGCAATGTCAGCAGGAATATAACGATTGCATTTAGGCTAATGGAAGAGTAAACCGCAGATAGTTCTCATCTCATGACGCATATTGAGCCATTTTCGTGTAATCTGTGTAATTCACTGGTTAGAAAACACCTCCAAGTGTCATCAAGAAGAGATATCCAAACTGGGGGAACCCAACTGTGCTATGAGGCAGTTTGGATGGAGCAGAAAAGATCATGCGTCATGAGCGATGACGTGGGCTTGACCCCAGCACCCACCCACTCCTGCCAAATTGCCAGCCGTGTGACCTGGGATGAGTCGCATACACTCTCTGAACCTCGGTCTCCTCATTTGTTAAATGTGGGTGGAATACCCATCCTCTAGGCAAATAAAAATGATATAAAATGAATGCTAGCAGACTGAGCACCAAGAAGAGAGCTACTGTTTGCTCTCTTCTACCCGTATCTCCTCAACTTGCTGACCAGGTTAATGTAATTACTACTCCTACGAAGATGTTCTCTGCCAAAATGGAGCTGCCTAGCACAGAACCTGGGAATGGGAGCCATTCTTGCCTTCCTTCATGGCCTCTAAATGCACCTGGGTCTAGGTGTCTTTCCATAGAACTCACTGTGAACTAGTCTCTCCTCCTCCCAGCCTGAAGCTTTAGCTTTGCTAAGTACTGTGTATGTTCCCTTGCCAGCCCAAGGTGGGGGCCAAGACAGCCATAGCTCAGTTACTCAGAATGCCTTTCTGAAGAAATTAATTGGTTTTCAGAAACACCATCGCTTAATGTGAATATTTTCTTTCCTTGACAATAGTAGAAAGTAACATACCTGTTGTTGCTCATAAAATATATATTCCATGAACTCTGAATTTCCAAAGATTAATTTGTCTAGTTTGAGTAACTGTGTCCAGTAATCAATCTTTTCTGTTAGCAACTCGTCTTTTTCTACGAAAAGTAAGAATCTTCTGCCTGACCATCAAGCTAGATCAGACAAGCTGTTTTTTCCTTCCTCTTTCCCCCAGAGACTCCAGTCTCTAGAAAGCTCTAAATCTATTTGATAAGCACCCCAAACATTAATATCCCTTGTGACCTACAGTCCATAAGCTAATTTTTGATATAACAATTCACAAAGCAACCTTTAGTAATGCCGTTTGCCTGCAGATGTGCTAAGAGCTGGCCTTGCCTATGTGGCCAAGTGCCAGAAGACGGTTTTCCAAGGAGAACTGGCCGTTTGAATAACAACATTGACCACAGAATTGGCAGCAACAGTCATCTTATCACCATATCAGTAAAGAACATTGGAGGTTAAGGGGTACCTGGGTGGCTCAGTCACTTAAGTGTCTGACTTTGACCTAGGTCACGATCTCGCCCTTCCAGAGTTCGAGCCCCGTGTTGATCTCTGTGCTGACAGCTCAGAGCCTGGAGCTTGTTTCAGATTCTGTCTGTCTGTCTGTCTGTCTCTCAATCTCTCTGCCCTTCCCCCACTCATGCTGTCTCTTTCTCTATCTCAAAAATAAATAAACATTTAAAAAAATTTAAAAAAAAACATTGGAGGTTGAGCATTCAGGAGATGTCTTGCAATTGTGAAGACAGAGGTAGAACCCCACCTCCAACCCCTGTCACTGACACTTCCTCCCACATTCCATTTCCATATGCAAGTCCTCCTGAGCGACCACTGTCAGTACATCCAGAGTGGAGAAGAGCTTGAAACCCTTAGATTATTTTAAGGCTCTGGGATATTAAAAATATAAAGAAATGTCAAAACAAGGTCATAAAAATAATGCTATTTCAAAAATATTTACATTTAACAAACTATGTTTCATACCAGAAATACAATGTGATGTGATCATGTTGTTCATGAACATCTGGTAGTAATAAAAATAATAATGGCTTACATTTATTGAATGCTTACTATATGCTATGCATTGCTCAATGTGTCTTTCATAATCTTACATCATTTAATTTTTTCTCCCCAACAACCTTATGAAGTAGACTCTGTAATCCATATTTCAAGAAATTTCAAGAAATTGGGGCACCAGGACGTTCAATAGTTGCCTGGGGTGAAAGGGCATAGAGGCAGATTCACAGGTTTTGCTGTCTTCTTTCCAATCCTGTTATGGTACTTCTGAGACTGTGTGTGTTGTCTCAGTTCTAGCCAGAGACATACTTCTAAATTTCAGATGTTTGCGAATGTGAGACCCTGGGCATTTGCAGTAATCGAGATGACACTTTGCACTAAGGCCAGGAGTTGGCACAGTGCTCACCAGGCACATGGCCTCATGGACGGTGCACTCTGGCTACACGCTTCCTGTGGGTGGAGTGTCAGCTTACATATAGGGTTAGTCCTCCTCTGGAAGGCGATGAACACTCCCCGAATCTCTTTGTCTTCTGAAAGGAAGAATGGAGCCTCTTGCTCACTGATTTCCCCAACTTCAAACATCACCCCAGACTAAGACTTGGAGCAGGGCTAGAGGTCCAGGAAAGTCACCTTTACTGCCCTGCCTTTGTCCTCGACTCCTGGAGAGAATGGGCTCTTCCTGGACACCTCCACTACATCTCAGGCTTTCTCAGAAAAGCGAGTGAGTAGAAAGGAGAATCCAGATGGCTTGATTCTTTATATCTTTGGACAAGAGAAAGAGGGAGAGAGTGAGCAAAAGGGTGACAGCAAATATGTATTTTTCACTATTTTTATCCCATCCACTTCTTGACCCATCCTGGTCTGGCTTCTGGCCCCTGAACAGCTCTTCTAGTGATAGTGGCGGCCTCTATGTTACTTAATGTAATGAATAAAAGAATCATTTTATTGCACCTGCTAGTAGTTTTTGGCACTACTGACCACTGCTTCTTCCTAAAATAATCTCTTCCCTTGGTGTCTGTTCTCAATACAGGGTAGGTTTTCCTCCCACTTCTGGGGCCCCCTTCTCAGTCCCATACACAGGCCTATCCATTCTACAGGGATTGGCCCCTGGTTTCTTCCCTCTCCTATTTTTCTTGGCTTAGTCCATGGTCAAGCCTTCAATCATCAGCAATACACAGGCAACTCCAAACTAGACATTTCTTTTGCTCTCTAAATACAAAAGATTCCTTATTACATCTCCTTTGAGATATCTCAGAGGCACTTTGGATTCAACATTTCATATGCTTCTGAAATCAAACTTATGATCTTCCCACCCTGAACTTGGTCTTTTTCTGGTGTTTCCTTTGTCAGTGAGTGCCCGAAATTCACCATGTTCCTTCTCCCTTGCAAGATGCTTGGCATATGATTCTCCCTCTTCTGTGTTAATATGTATTATATGACATATACATGCCTAATATACCAATTGTCAAATATATAGAAATGAATTCCATTTTATCACTTGCTGCATTTCAGAGTCTTTTTTAAAAATTTTTTTTAACGTTTATTTATTTTTGAGACAGAGAGAAGACAGAGCATGAATGGGGGAGGGTCAGAGAGAGGGAGACACAAAATCTGAGCTGTCAGCACAGAGCCCGACGCGGGGCTCGAATTCACGGACCGCAGATCATGACCTGAGCCGAAGTCAGACGCCTAACTGACTGAGCCACCCAGGAGCCCCGCTGCATTTCAGAGTCTTAATGACCATTTTCATTTGTGTACTGAGGTAAATATAAATCAGTTATTACAAAACAATGGACTTGGTGTGAAATTCTGCACAAGTAAAATATTTAACTCAGCACCCACTGTAATTCTTCCCATAGTAATTATTGTAATTACATCCTAAATTGTAATCTGCCATTGCAGACAACTGGTTGAGTTTTCTTTTTCTATTTCTTGTTTCCCCACTCAGTGGACAGCTGCTTACTCTGATGTTTTTTGATGGGATCATACCTATAATTTTACTGTTGCCACAGGTCAGCTATCCATCAATTTCCTAATCTAAAAATGAAGATTCAAAAGGACTACATAGGCTGATCTATTTTAGTTTAAGTAGGAGCATGTGATAAAAGGGTTCCAGAGGCCCCACTTTGCACTTTCATCCAGATGTAACCCTCAAGTGCAACTTCATCTTTCCAAACACTTTTTAAATATTTATCTTCCCATTTACTTTCACCTTCTGTACTCAGGACCAGCTACATAATTTGCGAGGTCTATTGCAAAATGGGAATGCAGGACCCCTTATTAAAAACTATTAAGAATTTCAAAATGGTGCCAGCTATGCATTAAATTAAGTTCAGGACCCTTCCGAGCATGGGGCACAGGTTACACATCCATGAGCAGAGTGTGCCTGTAACTTTTATGGAGTTTTCTTTCAATTCCTTGTACTCCAAACATCATGTCTCCAGTTCTTCTGAAAATTCTATACCTTCTTCAGCCTTTTCCTACATTATTGTACCCACTTTTATTCATTCATCCAACAAACACTGAAGGAATGTCTTTCATATCCCAGGAGATGTGTTGGAGCACTGGTGATACAGAAATAAATAGGCCATGGATCTTACGCCCAGGGGCCCAGACTCATTCTCCAAAGGACTTCAGGTACCAGCCTTTGAGCTAAAGTCCCTTCATGAGATCACAGAAGTGTTGCCACATTCTGCTTTTTGATGGTCAATAAATGTAGGATACAAAGTTCAAGTGCATTCCTAGTAAAAAGCAAATTATGTCAAATGAGATATCACTACTGTTGAACCATATTAGCAAAAATTTTAAAGAAACTATCATTCCCAAGATAGTCAAGGGTGATTTGCTCACATTCACATTTTGGGATGCAATTTGACAGTATTTATTCATTTTTAAAGGACTATTTAATTATACTTTCTTCTTTTGATTTCTCACACATATATTAACACGCATGCATAAAGACTTATACAGAATGTTACATGGATTGAAGAGAGAGAAAGACGTCCATTACAGTATTTTATAATAGGAAAAAAAACCCTAGAAACAATGATACTGGTCAAAAGGACATTAGTTAAATAAATTATAGTTCATACAAGCAGAGGAATATTACATAGCTAACAGGAAGAATGGTACAAATTTTTTTGTTGGGATGATACCCAAGGTATCATTGCGAAGTGATCAAAGCAAATACAGAATAGCTTGTGGAGCACGGTACTATATTGGTGCTTTGAAAAAAATAACATTCAACTATTCCAGCAAACATATCCAGAGCTATCTCTGTGCTGATACGGACATTGGCGGTATCTGGAAGACAAGGGTGCCCGGGTGGCTCAGTAAGTTTTGCGTCCGATTCTTGGTTTCAGCTCAGGTCGTGATCTCACAACTTTGTGGGTTTAAGCCTCACATCAGGCTCTGTGATGATAGTGTGAGTCTGCTTGGGATTTTCTCTCCCCTCCTCCTCCTCTCTCTCTTCCCCTCCCCTGCTCACGTGCTCACTCTCAAAATAAATAAATAAACTTAAAAAAAAAACATCTGGAAGACAGAAGAAATTATAACAGCCTCTGAGGAATAGAATTGGGCACTTTAGGCAGAGAAGGAGCAGATTTCTACTATTTGCTCTGTTTCTTCTTGAATGATTTAAACTGAAAATGAATATTTACTTCTTTTATAATTAAAAATACTCAATTAAAAGCAACTCTGAGTCACTAACTCTGTTTTCCCTTTCCACTTTTACCTCTAATATCATTTTGGAAAAGGCAGAAAGAAGTAGTTAATCATTCAGAAATCCAAAAAGTAGTGACATCTCCAATCAGGAGGGCCTGGCGTAGCCTGGGTTCTAACAGCCAGGGTCAAATTTGCATTATAGCCACACGACCTGTACTTACTACACTGTCTGCCTTTCAAAACCTTATAACTAGTCTTTTTATTTCTGAAATGAAAATAAACTCAACCATCCTAGCCCTTTTTTTTTAAGGTAGTCTCCACACCCAGCATGGAGCCCAGTGCAGGGCCCAAACTCACGACCCTGAGATAAAGACCTGAGCTGAGATCAAGAATCGGATGCTTAACCAACTGAACCACCCAGGCGCCCCAAAATTCCATTTCATTTTAAGTAAGCTTCGTGCCCAATGCAGGGCTTGAACTCAGGACAGAGATCAAGACCTGAGCTGAGATCAAGAGTCAGACACTTAACCCACTAAGTCACCCAGGTGCCCCCCAACCACTGTTGTCTTAAATAGGCCTCTTTAGCACTGATAAGTCTTTATTCTCCCTCTACCTCTGTGAAAATCATTTAGATGGGCTATTTTTTGCCAAGCACACATAAACCTCTATAAGGAAGAGAATGGAAATCACCTCTAGGCTGGCCAACCCAGCTTCCTCTTCTTCCCCTTTCCTCCCACCTACCTTCCCCAGAATTCATTAACACCAGAGACTAGATTAAGCTGCACGAAAAAATGACCCCTGAATCTTGGTGGCTTCCAGCCTCAAGAGATCTGTTCTCACTCACACTACTGAGCCGTCATCACAGCTACAGCTTGCTCCAGTCACCTTCACTCCAGGTCCCAGATGAGGGACAGTCTCCACCTGGGACATCATAGCCTCGGCCTATTATCATGGCAGAAAGGAAAGAAAGAATGTCAAGTCCACATGGCTCTAGAGCTTGCAACCCCACGTGACAGACCCCATCCTTCCTCAGGCTTCTCTGGTCAAAACAACTCTCGCAGCCACACCTGAGTTTAAGAGATGACGATACAGTTCTCCTTCAGGGAGGGGTGGTGAATGTGGTTAATAATAATATAAAGAAATAGAGACAATTATCAGGCCCACACTGAGAGCAATACCAAGATTTAAAATAAAAGGCCAGTAATGGGGAATAGGTAATATAACCAAGCAGAGAGTCCAGGCCAGCCAGAAAGGTTTTTCTTTTTTTCCTTTTTTCTATTTTGAAATGGTGGTAAAGTACACATAACATAAATGTTCTCATCTTAGTCATTTGAGGTGTACCATTCAGTGGTATTCCACATCCATGATACCGTACCCCCAGCACCACCATCCGTCTCCATAACTCTTCACCTTGTAAAACTGAACCTCTATAGCTTCAGATTTTCAATCTTTTGTATCTTTCCCTGGGCTAGCAAGGTGCAGTATGATTCCCTCTCTTGCTGGGCAATGACAGTCATTCCCAGTCAGCCATGTGACCCCGAGAGTAAACAAATGATACACTTAAAACCGTTCTGTACCCTTACAACCATTGTTTTCCACTTTCAGTAGAGTAGTCGATAAATTATATGAGATATTCGACTCTTTATTATAAGGTAGGCTTTGTGTTAGATGATTTTGCCCAACTATAGGTTAACGTAAGTGTTCTGAGCACATTTAAGGTAGGCTACGGTAAGCTGTGATGTTCACTAGGTTAGGTGTAGTAAATGCATTACAGCTTTACGATATTTTCAACTTGTAATGGGTTTATCAGGATGTTACCCCATCATCAGTCGAGGAAGGTCTGTAACATTTTGCTTATCAATTCAATCAATGGGTACTTGGGTTACTTCCATACCTTAGCTACTGTGAACAATCTTGCTATGACCATGGGTGCACAAATATCCCTCGAGTTCTCACTTTCAGTTATTTGGGATATATATCCAGAAGTGGAATGGCTGGATCACGTGGTAATTCTACTTTTCATTTTCTGAGGAAATCCCTTGCTGTTTTCCACAGCATCTTCACCATTTTACCTACAGCAGTGCACAAGGAATGGGGTTTGTGTTTATTTTCCAAAAGTAGCATGAATGGACACACCCCCCCTTAACACTGTGAGGTCCCCAAACTGGGAGACCCATGCCTCACAGCAATCATCTTCCTTACCAGTTATGTCTATTCAGATTTTCTACTTCGTCATACTTGAATGTGGATAGGTTTTGTGTTTCAAGAAATCTGTTCATTTCATACAGGTTATCCAATTTGTTGGCATAAAATTGTTCATAGTACTGTCTTATAATAAATTTTGTTCATGGGGCGCCTGGTTGGCGCAGTTGGTTAAGCGTCCGACTTCAGCCAGGTCACGATCTCGCGGTCCGGGAGTTCGAGCCCCGCGTCGGGCTCTGGGCTGATGGCTCGGAGCCTGGAGCCTGTTTCCGATTCTGTGTCTCCCTCTCTCTCTGCCCCTCCCCCGTTCATGCTCTGTCTCTCTCTGTCCCAAAAATAAATAAAAAACATTGAAAAAAAAATTAAAAAAAAAATAATAAATTTTGTTCATGTAGAATTTGGAGTAATACCCACTTTAACCTTTGATTTTAGTAATTTAAGTCCTGTTTTTTTGTTTGTTTTTTTTTTACATAATTCACCTAGCTAAAGCTTTGTCAGTTTTCTTGATTTCTCTTCAAAGAAAAAACTTTTGGTTTCATTGATTTTCTCTATTATTTTTCTATATTCTATTTCATTTATCTCTACTGTAATCTTTTTTATTACCTTCTTTTTGCTAGCTTTGGGTTTAGTTGGGTTTTTTTAGTTCTTTAAATTGGAAAGTTAGGTTGTTGATTTGAGATCTTTCCTGTTTTCTTTTTTAATGTTTATTTATTTGTTTTGAGAGAGAGAGTGCACACATGCAAGAGTGGGAGGGGCGGTGAGAGAGGGAGAGAGAAAATCCCAAGCAGGCTCTGCACTATCAGCACAGAGCCCAACGTAGGGCTTGATCTCACGACCATAAGATCATAACCCGAGCCAATATGAAAAGTCAGACACTTAACCAACTGAGCCACCCAGGTGCTCCTCTTTCTTGTTTACTAATGTAGGCATGTATAGCTATAAATTTCCCCATTCACATTGCTTTTGCTGTATTCCATTAGTTATGGTATGTTGTCTTTACATTTTTACTCATCTCAAAGTTGTTTCTAATTTCCCTTGTGATTTCTTCTTCGATCCATTGATTGTTGAAGAGTGTGTTATTTAGTTTCCACAAATCTGTGACTTTTCCAGTTTTATTTCTGTTACCAATTTCTCATTTCATCTGGTTGTGCTTGGAGAAGATATTTTGTATAATACATATCATTTTAAATTACTGATATTTAGTCTGTAGTCTAACGTATATTCTATGCTAAAAAATGCTTCATCGCTTAAGAAGAATGTATATGACGTTGCTGTTCTGTATATGTATGCTAGATCTCATTGGTTAATTGTGTTGTGTAAGTCCTCTATTTCCTTACTTATCTTCTGTCTGGTTGTACTATCCATTATTGAAAATGGGTATTGCAGTCTTCAACTATTACTGTAGCACTGTATTCTTTGCTTCTGAATGTCATAGTCTTTAATGTCTGGCTTATAAAGGAGGCAAGGAGAAAAATGAAAGGAGAAGAGGGAATGGGTGCTGGCTCTTCAAATCTCCTGCAAGTCATTTCAACCAGAGGGAGAGAGGTTCACCTCAATGGAAAGAGCCACGTTCCTGCAACAACACAGGCCACCTATCTCTTTTCCTGTCTATATGACCAGAAGCAGCAATCAGCAATCAGAGCACAGGGTCCTTTTTGCTCATGTTGGCTCCTGAAAGCTGTGCATAGACTGCTCCAGGAGCACATGCCCAGCTGCCTACCATGGAGGTGAGGGTGGGAGATGAGTAGCTGCTACTGTGCTAAGAGCTGATGTTGACTGAAATTTACTGCAAATTACCTTTCTTTCTTTTTTTTTTTTTTAATGTTTACTCATTTTGAGGGGAGGAGAGGCAGAGAGAGAGGGAGAGAGAGGACCCCAAGCAGGCTCTACACTGTCAGCTCAGAGCCCGATGTGGGACCCAAACCCACAAACCCGGAGAACCTGAGGCGAAACCAAGAGTCAGATGCTTAACTGAGCCACCCAAGCACCCTGCAAATTACCTTTCAAAGCTCCCCCTGGAAGTTACAGACCTTCAGTAGACTCAGGAGTCCCAGAAGAGCTGTATCTGACAGACTCTGCTAGTACAATAGTTGTCTAGGTGGGACACAGATTCCTAGTGCTTCCTTCTCCACCGTATTCCCAGAATGCTTTCTCTAACAGTTTTTTTTTCCCTTTTAATTTCATTTTAACTTTTGATGAAAGGTCACATACCAGCTTTTGCAAAGATAATGGAGGAGATAAGAAGATGTTCTAAAGAAGCAGCATGGTTCAGTGGAGAGATCAAGAGACCAAGAATCAAAAACCTGTATTTGCAGTCTTAATTGTTTTATCCTCTACAGCAGCACTAGCAATAGAAATATAATGTGAGCCACATGTGTAATTAAATTTTTAGCAGCCACATTAAAGCAAAGTACAAAGAAAGAGATAAAATTATTTTAATGAATTTTATTTAATTCAATATATCCTAAATATTATTTCAACATACAATCAACAGAAAACTTATTAATGAAATATTTGTATCTTCTTCATATTAAGCCTTTGAAATTTAATGTGTATTTTACTCTTACAGCACATCTAACTAACTTTGGATGCCAAAGACTCCTCAGAAGTAATTGATCTGTATTTAGATTTCATAAACTTTATAGTTGAAAAAGTAGATTAACATAGCCAAGTTACTCTAGATGTACTTAAAATTTTCCAGTAACTGAACCAAATATCAGTTTTTAAATGTAATTTTTCTAACGTTTATTCATTTTTCAGAGACAGAGAGTGAGCGGGGAAGGGGCAGAGAGCGAAGGAGACACAGAATCTGAAGCAGGCTCCAGGCTCCGAGCAGTCAGTGCAGAGCCTGACCTGGGGCTTGAACCCATGAACCGTGAGATCATGACATTAGCCGAAGTCTGGCGCTTAACCGATTGAGGCACCCCTTAAATTTAAATTAATTAAAATAACATTTAAAATTCAGTTTTTTAGTTTCTCCAGCCACATTTCAAGTGTTCAACAGCTGTGTGTGACCAATGTCTACCACACAAGGCAGTATGGATTTTGAATGTGACCTTGAGAAGGTCAGCGATCATCCTGGAAATCGGGATGATCATGTGAATCATGAGATAATTGGACTAGTTCATCTCCTATGTCACTGGTGGATCTATCGTTTAGTAATTCAAAATGACAAAAACGAAAATAGCAACAGCAACGACTGTAGAATTACAGGACATCTCAGAATCTCCACTTTACATATTTGAACAATGTCTGGCCTGGTTTCCACATCAATGAGTTTTAGACATTTCTGAGTATATTTCAAAATCTTAGTATGCTGATCATAAGTAAACAGATCCTACAAAAATTAAAAAGATAAATTTGTTAAATTAACACTGGAGATATACTATCATATTCCTCAAATGCCTCTGCTTTTTTTGTTGATATATATTAAAGTGTTTGCCCCTACATTTTTGGAAATGTACAAGGTGACTGTGCCAGAATCAGGAAGGCCTGGGAACAGCACAAGCCATCACCAACTGCTTCCCTCTATCATTATTCATTTGCTCAAGGACAGTTCTTTACCATCTCCACATGAGCTTGTTTTCTACTTCACCGACCTGTCCATATGAGTTACAGTTAACTTTTAATTTTCTATATTACCTAAGAAGCCAAGAAAGTAAGTGGAGAATTACACGTACTTTCATTTTAGATAACTACATACAAAAACAACCTATATATGGATCGTACTCTATATAAAGTTCAAACGTTGTATTATAAATAATCTCACTTGAACATGCAACTTTCAGGTCAGTTTGAACAAAAGGAAAAGAGGAGTTTAAAATCATGCATCCAATACATAGAGGCATGACTGTACTACAAAGAGTTTTCTAAGCATTAGCCAAGTGTTCTCATACATCACCTTGAATCTCCCATATCAGGTTTCTGCTGGGGTGAATGGGAACCTAATTCCACATAGTATATACTCATCTCTCAACTTAGGCACTTCTCCTTTGTGCTCAGGTGTTGAGATTCAAAGTGCAGCCTTAAGTAAAAATAGGATGTTGTTCAATTTTTCAGAGGACAGATTTCCAGCCAGTTCATTTAACTCTCCAGAACACAGCCCTGAGTTCAAAATCAAGAAGAAATAAACTGAAAATTCCATTACTTGATCCTGAGCAATAAGTGATTAAGTGGGTCATCAGGTGCCACTGTTTCCAAGGAGACGTTACTTATAAGTTTCCACAGTGCAAAACAACTGGGGTTCATTTTCAAACGCAGATTCCAAACAGGAAGGTCACTCTTTCTTTCCAGGGGATGCTTTCCCATAAGAAAAGACCATGGGGAGGAACAGGGTACAGAGGTACAGTCAAGGGCAAGAAATGGTCATCCTCTCTGAGCAGCAGGGAACAGGAGGAGACGAGGTTCTCCTGAGGTCTTGGAGTGAGCCCAGGAATCGGAGACTGACTCTCCAGCCCATGCTGTCAGCATACTTATAGGCACTTGATGTAATAAGTCAACCAAGAAATAACAGCAACAGCACTGCTGTAGTCACTTGAGAGAACACAGACAGAAAATTCAGGTTAACAAGACAGAGAGCTATAGCTTCTCCCAGCCATTTCAGGGCAATGAAGCACCTTAAACTTACATTAATAACAATTGCCTCGAAGCAAGAAAGGGATATCATGAAAAAAAATGATAATTGCAATAAAATTAACAGTATCAGTGATGATGATGCCAATGATAGTGAAATGTTGATTTACTCTCTTCTTTGCATTGCCTCCTTGCATGTAGTGAACTGTAACGGGCCTAAGAAAGAGGGTCTGGGGCAGGTCATCATGATTATTCTGGACTAGACCTTGAGACAAAGTCTTGCTCTTATTCTTCATTGGCTGTTTGGTTCATCTTCAGACTGGTCTTTTCAAGCCATTGAAGTAGGAAGATACTGAGGACTTGAGATTCAAAGGCTCAGGAGGAAGGGGGCAGAAGATGTTGCTCAAGTCCTTTTACCCTAGGCCAGCACCTTGTGCATGGTCCCGTCCAAGTCCTTGGAGAGGTATCTTCTGGGCCCCTGACAAGTTGCTCTATGATGTAGCCCCCCCATACAAGTGCCAGCTTGTTTTGAGGTGTCCCCTTTCCTGGCCTTGTCTTCAGACAAGTGTACATGGGAGCAGACAGTGTACATGGGAGCAGTGTTCTGGCAGAACAAATGTGGATGGTGGGTCCCCAGAACCTTCTTTGAACCTCCAACCAACTCAAGCAGTATACACAGAGGGCTAGAATGTGAGCAACTGACTCCCACATTGTGGCAGGTACAACCGGTATTAGGAGAGGCCTCCAATGCCCTGTTTCTGAGCCATCATCCATATATCTCTAGTATTGCCTCAAGAACCACCCACGAAAAGGACAGAAGCCTGTGTATTCAAGTCTCTGGGCCAGTCATCCTTATGTCAACCAGAGCAGCTATCCTTTAACTACTTTATGTATTAGTCATCGGAGTGACATTTTATTTGCATAAAGAATTCTGTAGTGGGGCTCCTGAGTGGCTCAGTTGGTTAAGCATCTGACTCTTGATTTTGGCTCAGGTCATGATCCCAGGGCCATGGGATCGAGCCCCACGTTAGGCTCTGCACTGAGTGTGCAGCCTGCTTAGGATTCTTTCTCTCTTTCCCTCTGCTCCTCTCCCCTGCTCATGCTCTCAATTTCTCTCTCTCTCTCTCAAAAAAAAAAAAAAAAATTCTGTAGCATGACACATACAAGGTCTGAGAACCACCTTAATTTATATCCCTAATGACAAACTGTATTAATCATATCTTTTTATTTCCTATATTCTGTTGCTTTGACATCTGGGGCCTCACTGGCCCTGGATGGACTGTGTCATCCAGGGTTAGTCAATTCCTAGAGATAGTAAACAACTCAGCCAGCATGCCTTTCATATGCAAACCAATACTCCCAAGTAAAGTATTTATTAGGGTCTCACATGTCAAGCTACTAATTCCCCTGCCCTAATCACTCCGGGGCCAGGTTCCAGACCATCAGGTACAGCCCCTATGCCTCAGAGCAAGCTGAAATTATTCAAACTAACCAATCCTAAAACTGCTCATGGTGCCTTGCTTCTTCCTTCCCACAGAAACCACAAGAAAAGCTCTTGCCTACATTTCCATACACCTACCCCTCCACCCCAGCCACCTGACCCCGCTTCCTCTGCCTCCTGCCTGACCCCAGTGCTACTCTGTACGGTCCTGCATGGCATATTAAGCTTCCTATTTCCAGGGAACTGTATAAAATTTTTAGCTTCTTGACATTCATTTCTGTGTCTGCATGTCTTATTCTACTTGAGTCAAACAAATCCCAGGGATCCTTAAAACACAAAATACAGCTCCAGGCCTGATGAGCAATGACCCAGGTTTAGTTAGTAGGATCTGGTATTAGCAGGGAAAGGAATTTTTTTGGATGAGAACAGCTTGACCAGGAACCTTGAGCAGCTACACGGTTGTGTTCTCAGTGTATAACTTCCCACAGCAAGAAACACAGCTAGTGTAGGGGTTGTTTATAGGATCAGGGAAGCTTCTCCTAACCAGTAGAGCTCTGACATGCAGCTTTGGGCCCTTCAGACTGAAGGACTCAGCTATGGTGGGTGACCTGGTGCTTGCTAAGGTAATCTATTTTTTCTTTCTCCTATCTCTCAGCCATGGTCAAGAGGCTGATATGCTCGTTTAAAGACATACAGTCAAGGCCTGTGACTAAAGGATGCTGTACTATGACAACATGGATGTTTCTGTCGTGATTACGTTAGTAGGGTTGTCCAAGGCAAGGAAACTTAAATACATCATAGAAGATGTTTGGGGCCAGGGCAGATAACAAAAGACTTGCACTATTTTTGTACCATTATTGTACTATTTTTCACTATTTTTTGTACTATTGTTTTTACTATTGTTCCTCTTCTGTGCTCTTTTTTTCATTAGAATTAGAGGCTGTGCCATGGACAGAGACGATGAGGTTCAATAGTATCAGAATTGCATTTTGGGGCCATATTACTTTTTTTTTTATTAAAGAAATTTTTTAAATGTTTATTTATTTTTGAGAGAAAGAGTAATAGAGCACAAGCCAAGGAGGGGCAGAGAGCTCTCAGAGACACAGAATCCAAAGTAGGCTCCAGGCTCTGAGCTGTCAGCACAGAGTCCAACATGGGGCTTGAACCCATGAACTCTGAGATCATGACCTGAGCTGGAGTTGGATGCTTAACCAACTGAGCCACCCAGGCGCCACAGCGGCCATATTGTTCTTTGATGCAAAATATATTTTCTGTTGAATTTGGTTGAAAAATATAACTGATTATAACTCATAATCAGAAAAAAATGTGGTTGACTTCTCAGATTTGGTTAATTTTAAATTCTCCTTAAAAGTTCTGTATATTTGGGGCACCTGGGGGACTCAGCTGGTTGAGTGTCTGACTTCAGCTCAGGTCATGATCTTACAGCTCATGAGTTTGAACCCCATATCAGGCTCTGTGCTGACAGCCTGAAGCCTACTTTGGATTCTGTGTCTCCCTCTCTCTCTGCCACTCCCCCTCTTGTGCTCTGTCTTTCTTTCTCAAAAATAAATAGACATTAAAAAAGTTCTATAAATTTTATTAATATCCAGTACCAATCCAATTTAATGATGGAAACAGCATTTAAGAAGCATTTATAAAGGCTTTGGGAGTTGAGCCATCTACCCCATAAGCCCCAGGTGACATAGGAATGAAGGTGGGGATTCAGACGAAGGGAAGTAGATTTTTTTAAGGATCCTCAGTAGATTTCCTCTCCTTGGGAGGACAGCTGCATCTCTACTTGGTCATTGGCCTTTAAAAGGAGAAAAGAACAAGAAGAGGAGAAATGTAGTCTTCTATATAGGCTCAAGCTCCTCTCAGCTCCATTCTGGCCCCTGCCAACCCATCACTAGAAGACTGAGGTAGAACTAGGAGCCAGGGCATTTTATTAGGGCACATTTCTGGGGATAGAAACTTTCACTGGGATAAGCAAAAGAGATAGAGGTCTGATCCCACACAAGAACCCAACCCTGGTCATTTGTCTCCCTGTCATTGCTTTGCTCTCTGGAGGTAGGATGACCCCCAGCAAGCAGCTCTGCCCTAAGCCAGCCTGGGATCGGCAGCCCAGACTGACTGTGCTCTAGACATTGGCATAATGACAACCTCACTCTCACCTCATCTTGTTGACTTGTTTGCCTCTCCTCAGACTGGATTTTCCTCACCATGGGACAGTGTGCTCCTTAGGTCTGCTTTGCTTGTAAGTGACTGAAACTCAACCTACATGAACTCAGTATAAAGGAGAGTACAATGCTCATGGAGGCAAACCACAGGTCTTAGGGCGTATAGTCCCAGGTACTCATAGACCACCAGAATTTTGCTCATGTCATCTCCACGTCTTTTAGGGAAGCTAAGGCTATGACTGGTTATATGACCACCAACAGTCTCCACGCTCATCATGTCCACATGTGCTACTAGAAGTAAGTAAGAGCCTCCTGGGTCCAATGGGAGCACCGAGGAAACGATGGTTGCAGCAGCTCAAACCAGGCATACCAGGCTCAGTAAGACTTTGACCAAGGGGAGGGGCTGTTACAAGAGAGACAGAAGCCCCCACCAAGGTCACATTGTAACACTGGAGCAGGGAAATGAGAATTTCCTGGGAGAGAGTATCAGCGTGTTCAGGTTACAACCAGGGCTCTCAAATGGGGACAATTCGGTCCCCACCTCCTCCCCCAGAGGACATTCGGAAATGTCTGGAGACAGTTTTGATTGTTACAACTCATGTGTGTGGGGTGTGCTACTGGCATCTAGTGTGTCAAGGTCAGTGACGCTGATAGACATCCTACAATGTAGAGAAGAGCCCCCACCTCAAGCAAAGAAGCATCCAGTCCAAAATGTCAGTGGTGGTGAGGTTTAGAAACCCTAAGCTAGAGGGTAGGGAAGCAGTGGAGAGAAGATTGCCATTTACTAGAAGGGGACGGACGTGTTGGGCTGATGTGACAGTAAAAGTCCCTACAAATGATAGGCTATGGTGGCTGGGATTCAAGCCTGGGAATATAGGGTAAGGGGCCACTAGACCACCTCTGCTTCTCATGTTTTCCCTGCCTGAGTCCAGGCAGGCGCCTTCTGCATGGTGGGGCCTAGTTGGCAGGCACTTCATTCTTTTGAGGGGGCAGAAGCCTCACATTATGAAAGGCTTGATCTTATCTCTGTTCCTGTACCTCCAGCTCTTGGGCATCACATGAGATGGCCGGGCACCCTGGGAGCAAGATCCCCTCCGCTTTCACAGTCTGCCTGCCCGCTACCCTCCCATGCTCTCCCTCACAAGGGACCGTGTGCCTCACTGCATGAGCCTCTCTCTCAACTACACCTACACCTGTGCTCCTCTGGTATTTTAGGCTCACTTCCGCCAGAGGAAGAATCATGCAACACCGCAGTGAGAGTTTGTGTCTCACAACTCCAAACGCGAACAACCTCCTTGAACAAAGTGACTGTTTTATTCCCTTCTGGGCCTCCAGCACCCAGGATGGTGCCTACCCCAGTGAGTATGATTTTACCTCCTTGAAAGCAGGAGACTGGATGAAATGATCTCCATAAGCTCCTTACCACCTTAAGGTTTTTGACAACGTAATAAGTCAGAAAGGTCAGAGGTCAAAGCAGATCTTTAATCTATATGGGTGCAAGACTCTCCTCTAAAAGAAAAGCCAGAATGGCAATAAAGCCACATCTTTGCCCTACCTAGCAAGGCCTCAATCCAAAATGCCAGCCTGAAAGCCTTTTTTTCCTGAGGATGTGTTAAGAGCTCTTGTTCCCAACCTGGCACTGACGTAGTTAAATCTGCACCATTTGCTGTGTGAGGCTTTGATTCTGCTGACTTTATTTCAAGCAATCAAAAATATCTAATTTGCATTCACATTCACATCAGTGGCCCATATGTTAGCCCTGCTTAAAAGCTATAGGCTTGCATTCATTATGAAAGACTTGGCTCCCCTTCCTTATCTTTTCACTTGAAAATTATTGAGATACTGTCGCTACAAAGGGTTATATTTAGCGAAGACACAGCATTTCCGTGCGTGTATGTGTCTCTGCCCATATCTGTGTGTCTGAAGGGATCTGATATTTGCATCTTCCTCCAAAATATCTGATAAGTTTCAAAATGGGGAGAGGAAGAGCCGTCTCGTTCTCTAGCCATTTTATATGTGACAGCGCTGCCTCCTACCTAAGGCATCGTTAAAATACCGCGTTGCAATATGTCGGTGCACATGATTCTAGACCACACACTGAGCCCCGATAAGCAGGCCCCTCTGGAGAGCTGCAGTGAGAAATTCACAGTTTCTTGAGAAGGAGCCCGGCCAGGGTTTGCTCCTGGGATTCAATCACATCTCAATTAGATTCCACTCACCAATGGGAAGGGCTTGTCTGTGTCTTCTTTTATTTGCCAAAAATTTACGGAGCCCCTACTATGTGATAAGCACTCTTCTTTGTAAAGCCACAGAGATCTGTAATGAAGGGTTTATGCAATCAAGGAACTTACAGGGAGCAAGGAAAGAGAAAGGTGAACATTCTAACAATGATGACTACTGGAGAAACTCTAGAGAATTGGAGAAAAGTGCTCGGGGAGCACCAAAAGGGGAAAACGTGTTCTTCTTGGAGAATCAAAGCAGCACGCGGGACCGGGTGGGAATGGAGGTCATCACGGAGCTGGGTACATCTGACCTGCATGCATACGAAGGAGCTCATGGTTGGGGAGAAACAGAGAAAGGATGGAACAGCAGTAGGAAGAGCAGGATGTGAGCTCAGAAAATGCCTTCAGTCCACTCCCTGCAGGTTCTGACCCCAACTCTGACTGTGGCATAAATAAAACATGCAATGGCTATGGTGTGTCCAATTAACTACCATGGTTTCTCTGTCCTCTGGAAGAATATGCAAGAAACTGGCTACGTGGTTGCCTAATAGAAAAACAGAGGACTGAGGACAGAAGTCAGGAGAAACCGATATCCTTTTGACCTGCTTGGATTTTTCCTGCTCTGTGTAGGCATTCCTATTTTAAGACAAATTAGATATTTTGAATTCATGAATTCTAAGTATTATTCTGTTTCAGGAGTTTTATCACTAGAGAAGCTAGCCAGAGAAATGGCGTCATGACATCAAGTCAAAAAAAAATATAGTGAAGGGAATTATACAGTATGTATACATATTCAATGCTTTAATCACAGCAACAACAAGTCCTTCCCAACAGCTCTGGACTGGTACCCCAGCAAGGTGGGATATATATTGAGAAGTGCAGGGCTGGAAGATGTGGCTGAGAGGGTGTGGTGCAGGAAGCAGTGAGACATGCAATGGGAGAGCAGTTTGGTTTCCACTGTAATGATGGGAGACATCCTTGCTTAAAGGCCAGCCAATACAAACCTAGTCTCCCAAGGACAGGTCAGAAACACACACACTGCTGTGCAAGTTGCTAAGGATAGCTCACTTGAGTAGGAGCGCAGGCTGAAAGAGAAAGGAAGCTCGGCCACCCCTGGGCCTGGTCTGGCACGCCATTCAGCTCCCAGCATTGGCAAATGTTGTCCTCTCTAGTTGTGTGGGGCAAATCTGTGCAATGGCCCTGAAAAGGATTATGGGAGAAGGAAGTTTCTAGCATCATTTGGAGGGTGGAGATATAGGGGAGGAGATAGAACAGTCTTCTCTTTTGGAATGCCTGAAAATCTTGCTTCCTAAGTAGCCAACTGTATACAAGGGTCCCCTAGTGCTCGCTAGCCCCTTCCTGCTTTTAGTGATAGGAACGGGGTGTACGGCCGTCCAGCTGGAAGCTGCATTTCCCTGCCACTCCTGCTCGTATTAGGCCAATGAGGTGTGCATGCAAGAGAGCATGTCACTTCTGGGTCATTGCTTTGAAGACAAACTGCTTGTCCTGGATCCCTCTTTTCCTCCCCAGCTGACTGGGAACAAGTGGATGCCGGAGGCAGCTTTGGAGGTTGCGAGTCAAGAGTGGCCAAGTCACAGGAGAGAGTTACTGCACTTTGGAGCCTCTTTGTTCCAGCAGTATACCAATACAGCAGGGTCACTAGAATTTATGCAAATAACCCATGTAAAACATAAAAGATCTCAGATCTCAATACAAGGAGATCAATATTAACATTTTGGTGTATATGCTTCTAGATTTTTCTGTGTGTAATAAAAATGTATTTCATAACTTGTGTATTTCTAATATATGTACATATTTCTAATAAATAAAATGTGTGTATATATATATATTTATGCCGTACATGCTATGCTGCAACTTTATTCTCATCTAACAATGCATCATGAAAATAAAGAACTACAGCATCATGGAATGCCTGCATGATAGTCCACAATATGCGCGTTTCATAACCAACCTAGACACACATTTGCTGCTGTACCTTTGTGCATTATAACGCAGTGACTAACATAATTGGCTTTTGAGTCAGAGAGACATGGGTTCTGCCAAGTCAAGTCTTTGGACTTGAAACAAGTCACTCTAAGCCTTAGTTTTTGATTTTGTCAAATGAGGATGATAATGGTATCTATAAGGTTCCTGTGAAATTAAATGATCTAACGTATATGAATATGCTCACGTGTATAAAGAGTTTAGCTGGTCCTGGTACATAGTAAACATCCGGTGAATATTAGCCATAATATTAATAATATCTACCACATTGCTATTACAGAAAATACCATGGCATTCATCTTTTTATGTCTGTATATACCTACTATGTCTTCAAGGCCCTTGAAAATAAAAATTCCTATCCCCTTGTATTTTCCCATCCGGTAAACTTACAAGAGCCAGACAGCTTATACTTTAGATGGCTTATCATACAGTTGCTGGAAAGAGGCCAATTCCACCTACAGGTCATTAAGTGAAGGGTATTGCTGTTGTGTTTTCTCTGTTTTCTCCCACTTATCTCAAACCCAGGGTTCCATCTGGGTTACTGAGCATTCCTGGCTCTTCTCCTGCCTTTGTGTCCACTGTTCTTTCGTTTGTTTCAGTTTTTTATTTCAGTTCTAATTAGTTAACATACAGTATAATATTAGTTTCAGGAGTAGAATTTAGTGAATCACCACTTACATATAACACCCAGTGTTCAACACAACAAGTGCCCTCCTTAATACCCATCACCCATTTCTTAATACCCATCACCCATTTAACCCACCCCCCACCCACATCCCCTCCAGCAACCCTCAGTTTGTTCTCTATAGGTAAGAGTCTGTTTTATGGATTTTCTCTCTCTTTTTTCCCCCACTATGTTCATTTGTTTCGTTTCTTTTTTTTTTTAATTTTTTTTTTCAACGTTTATTTATTTTTGGGACAGAGAGAGACAGAGCATGAACGGGGGAGGGGCAGAGAGAGAGAGGGAGACACAGAATCGGAAACAGGCTCCGAGCCATCAGCCCAGAGCCTGACGCGGGGCTCGAACTCACGGATCGCGAGATCGTGACCTGGCTGAAGTCGGACGCTTAACCGACTGCGCCACCCAGGCGCCCCTTGTTTCGTTTCTTAAATCCACTCTTCTTCTTTGTTGTAAGAAGTCCTATTTACCCCTTAGCACCCTGTTTATTTATTTATTTTTTTAACGTTTATTTATTTTTTGGGACAGAGAGAGACAGAGCATGAACGGGGGAGGGGCAGAGAGAGAGGGAGACACAGAATCGGAAACAGGCTCCAGGCTCTGAGCCATCAGCCCAGAGCCCGACGCGGGCTCGAACTCACGGACTGCGAGATCGTGACCTGGCTGAAGTCGGACGCTTAACCGACTGCGCCACCCAGGCGCCCCTAGCACCCTGTTTAAATGACTTTCTCTCCTCCCCCCTGCATTCTGCATCTCTGTAATAACAACAATCTCAGCCTGAATTAAAGAGCAAGAAATGCCAGTCGATTTACTAGCGATGCTCAGATTGCCTGAGAATCCTGGCTTTACCATTCACACTATGACCTTGGGTAAGTCACCTAGTTTTCTTCCTGCCTCATTTCCCCCCATCTGCAAAATGGGGATGATAGTATTATCTCATAGGGATGTTGTATGAAGCAAATATGATGATGTCTGTAAAGTGTGTGGTGCAGTCTTTGGAACACAGTAGGCATTTAAAGAAAGTGGTTATTAGTAGTCGTAGTAGCTGTAGTAGAAGGAGGAGAAGGAGGGGGAGGCAGATGGGAGGAGGAGAAGAAAAGAAGAAAAAGGAGTAATAGTAAGTGGTACCTCCTACAGCCTCCGCTCAGGGAAACAGCCCTGGGTGCTATTGGTATTGGGATGGCCACTAGGAGTAAACAAGAGATCAGGCAGTGGCACTGGTCTATACATGGACTTGGCACGGGCATAAACCTGTGTGGCCTTCTTCAAAATGATGATATACATGAGTTATATATTTTCATTATAAATTGGAACAGAGCCAAATGGAAGTCGTCAGTGGTAGAAGGGCAACTCCATTTCCCATCTTACAGATGAATCAGAGGCGTCACAAGGAAGCAGAGAGCAGAGTGAAGCAGATGCCCAGAGAAAATCAGAGACAGAGACAGAGACAGAGACACACAGAGAGAGAGAGAGAGAGAGGACAAGCACAACCTTGCAGTTTCTGTGAAAGGTTACCCAGGTTCCTAGCCACTTTCCAGTTCCCAGCTCCAGTCCCCAGGAGACCTGGCTGTACTTTTGTTTCTGTCCTTCGATTTCAGGAGGTGTCCTTTGTGTGACTTTATGATAAATGTACCCATTTCGAAACTAGATTGGAGGACTCTCTGTTCTAGTCACTGTAAAAGTTCCAAACGCAAATTAGTCACAGGTCAAGTCACCTTCATCTCTAAACTGTGGACTGTGAACATCTCTAAAGCAGAGGGTGAAATCACTGTTTTTCCTTATAAAATATTTCAAACATATAGAAAGAATAAGAAATAAGTAATGTGCATCTGTGAACTCAGTAATTAGCTTTAGCAATTGTCACATTAGTTTTGCCATGTTTGCCTGATAAATGTTTTAAAAGGTATAAAGCATTGCAGTACAGATGAAATCTCTCGGATGCTCTCCTCAATCTGACTCCCCATCCTTCTCAAACGTAGTCACCATATCTTGATTTGAGTATTTATCATTCACACGTGAGATATATCTTATTATTCTGCATTATTTAAACTTTACAAAAACAGTATTATTCTGCAACTTCAATATGTTATGTTTTTGAAAGCTATGGAGTCAACTCTACAGGTACGTGGAAATGTTCTCTTCCCCAAATCATGCCTGTCTCTCCCCTGCCCTCGTGCCTTTGGCATAATGTTTGTGTGCCTTCCCCTCCCCCCACTCTCTGATCCAAATGTTGAACATCTTTTCACCTTCCGTACAATTCAAATGTTAGCCTCCAGACACTTTTTCTAGTAGGAGCTTTATTCTCTCCTACTCCTGTCTCTTGTTTTTACTGCCATCAAATTAGTCATCCCAGGATATTGTAATTGTTTCGCATGTCTATCTCACTCACTAAATGTTGAAATCTTGGAATGGGGTCAACAAACTTTTTCTGTAAAGGCCTAGATAGTAAATATTTTCAGCTTCGTGGGCCATAAGGTCTCTGGTGTTAGAGTAGAAAAGCAACCATAGATGCCACCTTAGCAAATGGGCCCGCCTGAGCTGCGAGACAACGTTATTTATCAACACTGAAATTTGAGTTCTGTATATTCTCTTGACTTTTTCCAACTACTTAAATATGTGAAAAAAAATCCTAGCTCACGAGCTGTACAAAAACAGCTAGTGAGCTGAATCTGGCCCGTGGGTTGTAGTTGCCAACCCCTGTCCCAGAAGGCTGCGATCATGTCTTTTCAGCTTTGCTTCTCTACTGCCCATCCTGATGGGTGCCTGACACAGTATATGCTCAATAAACTTTATTCAAATAAATGAATAAAGAGAGGAAAGGGCACAGGCAACAGGAATAAATAAGCATGTCTGTTCTCTCCAAGCACATGGTTTAGGACCCAGGACTTACAGCGTTTGGGGTTATCAGCATAGCAGGATGCAGCCTAGGACCAGCATCCTCTAGGGCTGTGTTCTCAGCAAGAGCAGTAGAATCACTGAAGGCAGTTCAGAGTCTGGTCAGGATTTCCATAAGACTCAAAATGAGAAGGCGATGCCTAGTTGTGGAGATGAGCTGGATGGAGAAAGAGGGGCCCATGGGAGCTAGACATGGGCGAATGCAGAGCGGTCCAACAGAAGCTTAAGCCTGGGAGGTTAATCTGCCGCTGCATCAGCAGCTGCTACAGCCGCTTCGTTCTCTTCTGCAGCTGCAGCAATGGTGTTCTGAGTCCTTGAGAGAACAGCTTGGGAGTTGAGGCTTATGTGAGATGACAGGAAGAGTCATCGTAACAGGGATGGGACAGAGTAGGAAAAACCTGTGAGATGGCTAACACAGAGCCAGATTGACAGGAGCCTTACAAACTAGGCAGGGGATGTTAGACATGAAATACGATCAGAGAGCTGCTGGAGCCATGAAAGTTTTTACTGGGTAAAGATGGGAACTAAGAAAATTTTGTTGCCATGTATAGGATTGGAGAGACAGAAGTAAAAACAAAAAAGAAAGTTGGGAGTCTCTTGAATACACTCAGGTGTGAAATGATGAAGGTTGGCAAGGAGAATGAGGAAAAAGGATGGTTTTAAGAGAAACTTCAAAGGAATAACCATTAAAACTCTGCATATTCTCCGTGGGTGCAGAGAGATAAAACAAAGATGATACCAAGATTTTGTGCAAAGCTGACTGAAAAATATGTAATTCCCTTCTCAAAAGAGACAAGGAGTGGGGAAGGGGAAGGGAACAAATATGAGACCCAAGTATTAGTTTCTGCCCTGGAGTCTGAGATGACCATGCCAAATTCAAAGAGCAGTGTCTGTCAGGCTCGTTAGCATCAGACATGAGAGAGGCATGGTGGTGTGCTGGTAAGTGTTTAACTGCTGGCTCTCCAGCAACAAAAGCAGTCTGATCTATTGTGCTTGCCAGTCTCTGTGTTAGGACTGCGCCGCCACGGCTGATTGTAAGTAAGCTATGGATCTGATGTCTCTGAACAAGTTGGGAAGAGCGGCCAATGGGGACTGCTGGGAGCTGGGGTCAGCTGGGAGACACCACTGGAAGATGGCAGGGTTGGACACTTGAAAATCAAAGGAGAAGTAAAGTTGGGAAAACCCTTAAAACTCTGGGGCTCAGTCCTTCATTTTACAAAGACGAAGCCGAGAATGGCAATAAGACACAGAGCAAGGTGAGCTCTTGAAAGTAGCAGGATGGTTTGTTTGGAGGTGGAAGAACAGAATGTCATGGGCTTAGCCATTACATACAGGGACAGAGCGTGGTACTATAAAAACACTCCATTTGAAGAGGAAGGAAATTATGACATCTACAAGGAGAGAAATATAATTCTCTAGGAGAAAGTAGGCAAAAACCTTTCTGATCTTGGCCACAGCAACTTCCTACTCAACACGTCTCTGGAGGCAAGGGAAACAAAAGCAAAAATGAACTACTGGGACCTCATCAAAATAAAAAGCTTCTGCACAGCGAAGGAAACAATCAACAAAACTAAAAGGCAACTGACAGAATAGGAGAAGATATTTGCAAATGACATATCAGATAAAGGGTTTGTATCCAAAATCTACAACGAACTTATCAAACTCAACCAAAAAACAAATAATTCAGTGAAGAAATGGGCAAAGGACATGAATAGACACTTCTCCAAAGAAGACATCCAGATGGCCAACCGACACGTGAAAACATGCTCAACATCACTCATCATCAGGGAAATACAAATCAAAACCACCATGAGATATCACCTTACACCTGTCAGAATGGCTAACATGAACAACTCAGGCAACAACAGATGTTGGCGAGGATGTGGAGAAAGAGGATCTCTTTTGTGTTGTTGGTGGGAATGCAAGCTGGTACAGCCACTCTGGAAAACAGTATGGAGGTTCCTCAAAAAACTAAAAATAGAACTACCCTACGACCCAGCAATTGCACTACTAGGCATTTACCCACGGGATACAGGTGTGCTGTTTCAAAGGGACACATGCACCCCCATATTTATAGCAGCACTATCAATAATAGCCAAAGTTATGGAAAGAGCCCAAATGTCCCTCGATGGAGAGTGGATAAAGAAGATGTGGAAATATATATACAATGGAGTATTACTCGGCAGTCAAAAAGAATGAAATCTTGCCATTTGCAATGACGTGGATGGAATTGGAGGGTATTATGCTAAGTGAAATTAATCAGTCAGAGAAAGGCAAAAATCGTATGATTTCACTCATATGAGGACTTTAAGAGACACAACAGACGAACATAAGGGAAGGGAAACAAAAATATAAAAACAGGGAGGGGACAAAACATAAGAGACCCATAAATATGGAGAACAAACAGAGAGTTATTGGAGGGGTTGTGGGACGGGGGATGGTCTAAATGGGTAAGGGGCACTAAGGAATCTACTCCTGAAATCACTGTTGCACTATATGCTAACTAATTTGGATGTAAATTTTAAAAAATAAAAAATAAAATTAAAAAAAAATATAATTCCCGATGATTATCAGTAACCAGAAAAGAATAATTTTAGCAGCATTTTTTAAAAATTCTAAGTCCTGATTTGCCTGTTGACTGTTTTCCTTAGCTACCAGTACAAATTGCTTCAGACGGCAAGGCTCTAAGTGTGCATGCACACTCAAGTTGACATATTCCTACAATAGATTAAAAGAAGGAAATGATCCTTGTGGGTTTTTACCTGCACATTGTAAGAGAAGGCTGTGAAACTACTACCTCTCAGATGCCATTGAGAGCTTCAGAATATCCAGGAGCAGGTGACAGCTCATTTATTGTCTTTAAGGCAGTGGGGGATCATCTGCTTACTTCCTCACCATGACTCATAAAACCTCACTTGTAAGGAGGCTGCCCTAGAAACACTGATAGCACACACACCACTCCATCCAGTATCATTTTATCTGCTCCTTAGACCTGCAGGGGTTATAGGTCTCATCAACTTCATCAAGTCCTCAGGTTCGAAGAAAGCTCAATAAATATTTTTTCTTTTGATGATTTGAGCTTCAATGATGTGACAGTTCTCAGTAATCTCAACACATTGAGTCTGTCTTGCTCTGATCTTAGAGAAACGAAGGCTCATGCAACTTCATGGTGTTGGATTTTCCCCAAAAAGTCTCATTGAAATGTTGCTACAGCCCTCCTTCTTATACTAAGGTTTTTTTTAATTAACTGAGGTCCTGTGAGAAGTTAATTTCATAGAGAGGGGAGTCTCCTCCTATTTATACATACTCTTATTGATTTCTTTCAATTTTGTGGAAAGGAAGAAAATCCTGTTTCTCGAGACTTACACCTAGGTGAGATCAGATCCTGCAGTCTACTGATAGATCTCACAAGCCAATATTGATTTGCCTCCAGAAACTTACAAGGCATTTAAGTTTTTAAATGGATGAAAACCATATGATTCACCAGGCCCACTTGGATCTTGCCAAGAAAATGTTAATAAGGAAACGTTTGCAGTCTTGCATGCAAATACTTACAAGTGCAAAGCAGATCTTTGTAACCCACTGGTAACTCACTCATTCTTCCTATTGGGCCCCTCCTCAATTCAATCAGGAAAAAGTCAATTTATTAGTTAAAACTGTTACTTTACTTCTGTAATCCAAATGAAACTGACTCTTTGGCGGTGGCCTTAAGGCTCATTTTATCATACACGAAATACACATACACTTCTACAAAAGCTTTAAAGGATAATATAACGTTTTTCTAAAGGTTTTCTTAGAATTGGGCCGTATGTCAAGGAAGGAATCCTACTAGATTTGGTATATCCAAATTTTCTAAAAACCTGCACTACACAGCAAGTTTCCCAGTCTCCTTTCACAGACACCCTCTATTCACTCTTCCTCCTCTCTTCTTTCCCATGTTGGTCTTCTGGCCTCCTTTCTGTTCATTTCCCTCTCTCCCTGTTATGGCCTGAATATTTATGTCTCCACACAAGTCACATATTGGAATCTTAATATCCAATGGGATGGTGTTGGGGGCTTGGACCTTTGGGCGTGCTTGAGTCATGAGGGTGAAGCCCTCATGAATGAGATTAGTGCTCTTATAAAAAAAAAAAAAAAGAAAGAAAAAAGATCTACAGAGCTCCCTAGCTCCTTCTGCCATAGGAGGACACCGTGGGAAGTCTGCAACCCAGAAGAGAGCCCTCACCCAGTCATGCTGGCACCGTGATCCGGACTTCCAGCCTCCAGAGCTGTGAGAAACAAATTTCTGTTGTTTATAAGCCACCCTGTCTGTGGTATTTTGTTATAGCAGCCCAAATGGACTAAGACAGTGACCATCTTTTTTGTTAAAGAAAGCAATCTGGTCCTTCCTTAAATCTCCTCAAAATCTCTTCATGTGAAAGAAAATGTGGTAAATATTTTTAATTTTTTGTCCTGCCTATAAAAATACTTTGTCATGATTGTTGTACAAACAAATAGTTTGCTTTTAAACCAAATCAGTGACGTAACCTGTGGAATTTGTGAATTTTGCTGTTGCTCCTTCTCTTCCTTTTTTTCCCCATGGAATAAGTCCCCATGTTCCTTAGAGAGAGGAGAGCAGCACCACTGTATTATCTGTGGGTTTTGCCTACAGGCCATTCAGGTGTCTACACTGAGGACAGATAGTCCTGATCTCATAGAAGACCAGGGAGGAATGGATTCTCCTTCTCAACCTGTCCTTATATCATTCATCCCCTTTCCTCCGAGTGAGAGCAGACCATGCCACCATATTGGTAGGTCATGAAATCATTTATCAGGTCATACTGGTATTTTTTTTAATGGAATATGATGGATTAAAATATCAGAATGCATTAGGCAGGATAAGTGAAATTTTACAAAATACTTATTTCAGGTATAACTAATGTAAAATGTATTTATGGTGAGTTGCAAGTCAAAAATATTTGAAAAGTTTGAAAGCCACTACTTTAGGTAATGCTTTTGAGAGTTCAAGGATTGTTACCAACCTTACAGAGTAGACTGGGGTTGGGGAATTAGGCATTATCCCACTCTGGTTCTTATGTTCCCTGCACAAAAGTAGATCTTCCCCTTAGGTCTTTGGGGCAGACAGTTCTCAAATGTCCTCTCACAGGCTTTCAGAGGGTGTCACCCCGGGATTTTTCTCACTGCCAAACTTTCTGTCCCGCATCCCAAAGCCTTCTCCTTTAAATTCCACTCTATATACAGTCCAGTTCTGTCTCCAATTTTGTTCAACCAGAACTCACCATTCCTACCCACAAAACTGGTTTAAAACTCAGCAATCATTAAAATCTTCAAGTAGATTACATATTTAATAGCCTTAGGTGTCGAATATCTGCTTCTCAAGGGTTGATGAGCTCTGGTGTCCCTGATGGTATGTGCATGTGTTTGCCTGGAGGGAGAAAACTCTCCCCTAGGCATTGCTACTCAGACTTTAATGGAGATGTTGTAATATTGCAGAGTTCGATTTTGTGCATCTAGAGTGGACCTGAGATTCTGCATTTCTATCAGTCTCCCTGGTGATGTCTGTGCCACTGGTCTTTGCACCATGCTTTGAGAAACAAGACTGAGCATACTCAATATCAAACGTTTTTGGCCACCACCAGCATTAACCCCCTACTAGCACTGCCTTCTTTTCTTGTATACACAAGAAATCCAAATCCCTCCCTATTAACATAGCTTTGATTCTTTCTTAAGAACTAATATCTTGGTCTTATTATGCTAAGAAGATTCAGACATCCTTCCTATTCTGAGTTCTGTCTCACAGGACTAATATGTCTCCAGTAATTTAATAATACAGAGCACTGTGGGGAGCCCGGGTGGCTCAGTCGGTTAAGTGTCCAACTTCAGCTCAGGTCATGATATCTCCGTCTGTGAGTTTGAGCCCCGTGTCAGGCTCTGTGCTGACAGCTCAGAGACTGGAGCCTGTGTCCCCACTCTCTCTCTGCCCCTCCCCTGCTCATGCTCTGTCTCTCCTTGTCTTTCAAAAATGAAAAAATGTTAAAAAAAAACTTTTTAAAATAACAATACAGAGCCCTGTGCCCAATCCGCTTCTTCATGTCCCCTGGGGATGGAAGCTTGGGAGAAGTCTGGGTTTGCCAGGACACATTTATGACTGCTGTCCCAATTAGCACTAGTAGGTTAGAGTCTCTCATTAGGTTGTTTCTTATGCCACTGTTGATGATATGAACTCACACATACATGCACACACATACATTTGAACATCTCTGCAAACCATGTCATCCAATTACTGTAAGCCAGGTGGTAGACTTGAAATTGTGATCGCCTGTGTGTGAGAAAACATGTTATTACTGGTGGAATAATCAAACAGCTTCAATTCTTGGGCCTTTCAGTCAACTAAGTATTTGTTGAGGACTGTGAGTTCCAGTAGTTGCCTGAAAAACACCATTTGACACATTCTGTTAAGACCAAGAAACATGCGGTATCAAAACTTGCAAGATGGATATCAATAGGTTAGAAAAGACCACAACCCAGAATGGCGTGCTCCTTCAGAGAGATGCACATTACCAGCACTCCTCATATTATGGGCAAAAGCCTGAGCATCAGCAACACTGAGCTGAAAAGTCACTAAGAAGACTTCAACTCGCAAGAAGCTTTATTTTATTTTGCTTGAATTTTCCTTTGATGTGTGTGCGCGCGCACACACACACACACACAGTACGCAATTTTAGAAATCTGTGCTTAAATAGGTCTAAAAGAGCTATTTCAGTATATCAAAGAAAAATTCCAATTGGATAAGAGTAGTTTATCATAGTTTTGAACCATGTTTCCTCACTTATGACATGTCCAGGATCACAAAATATGACTAATCTGGGATCATGATCCACCTTTCCTAGTTCTTGGCCTCTTCCATCCCCTACCATATATCAGAGTGCTAAGCCACCAAGCATTTAGAGGCAAACTCTATCTGCTACCCAGAAGAGAGTGTCTGATATGTGCTACCATTCAATTAGCATTTGTTTTCTGAATAAAGGAATGGATGAATGACACTATGAACATGTAAGCATTCAAAGTGACATGTCTTATGCTTTCCTAGAAGTGACCTTTCCAAATTCAATTTCAGAAAAAGACGAATGTCTCCCTTCTTCCATAGCGATGGAATGTGGCCAAAATGTAGGTCAGGAGGCAGAATAACTCATCCTTCATGAAGACATCATTGTTTAATGCCATTTGAAAAGGATGAATCCAGAAGAAAAAATAAAATAACCCCCCCCTTCACCAAACTCATCTAAATTTAATTAGCATAGCAAAAAGAAAGGAAATTTATTTGTGAAGGATTATTATTCCTTTCTACATGGAGGAGTGCATTTTCTCTTTAATTTGTGCGTGGAATTTCTAAAGATGACAGGATATACAACCTCAGCTCTAGATACATTCAAGCCAGTACCCAAGACACTCTCTGAATCTTTCAGGAGGCTCATCAGTGATGGAAATGTGTCACTTTTGCCTAAGGCAATGTCATTGCTCAGGGGAAAGTAAAGCACAAGTGTTAGGTCAAGGGAGTTGTATACAGAGAACACCCAAGGGCATAAGGGGTTTCTTCAAAGAAATGTGTAAGGAGAACTGAGTGAAAGTATGCAAATTGCCTTGAAAATGAGATGAGAAAGTCTTTGAGAACTATGTGAAGCCCTTGATAAACCCAGCTCCTAAGCCTCATTTACATGCCAATTAATTAGAGAACCCTTCTAAGGAGGGCAGAAACCTTGGATTGAAAACAAAATTGCAGCAGTACTTGAACCCTATCCTGTAAATAATCATAAGATGTTTGATAGACCAGTATTGTATAGAAGACATTTCAGCTTCAGATTTGGGGGAAATACCTTTTATGGAAAAAGAGAATCATGGAAACGCATCAGTTGACCACCAAGAGAAAAACAGAATAACCCAAGTCAAGAAAAGACTTTTGGTTAATGCCTAGATTCCCACCAAAAGTAGTTGGAGGTTCACTTAACCAAATTTGAGAATTTTCCTGTCCTCGAGTCCTGGGGTGGGAGTGTAGTATAATCCTTGCCCCTGTATTATACCTCCTTTCTCAAATGGCTGAATCATTCCTAAAGTAGGGGTAAAAGACTGATAGGGAGGGGATAGGGTGGGAGAGGAACAATAGTTTACTAGTTCATAATAATGAAATGGCTTAAGAAAGATTTCACAACTCAGCAGCAATATCTACTCAACACTCACATATTTCAAGTCCCTAACTGCTATACCACTGACTTCTGATGAAGGCAAGCCCTGGGCAGGGAGTTTGCGGAGAAAGAGATTGCAGTGATGGAAAAAGTAGTCAGAAATTCAGTCCCTGTCCTGGTTCTGCCTCCAATTAAACACAAAATGCTGGAAAACCAGGTCCCATCTCTCAGTCTTCCATTTCTTCATATTTAAAATGAAAATATATGAACAGATTACAAGACCTTACAGATCCATTATGCTATAGGTCACTCCTGCTCTTAAGGATTTCAATTTTAGTCAGTAAAAAGAAATTTCAGGGTGCCTGGGTGGCTCAGTCAGTTGAGCGTCTAACTCTTGATTTCTGCTCTGGTCAAGATCCCAGGATCATGGGGTGGAGCCCTGCATTGGGCTCCATGTTGAGTGTGGAACCTCCTTAAGATTCTCCCTTTCTGTCTCTCTCTCTCTCTCTCTCTCTCTCTCTCTTTCTCTCTCTCTCTCTCTCTCTCTCTCTCTCTCTCTCTCTCTCTCTCTCTCTCTCTCTTCCTCTGCCCCTCTCTCCTGCTTGAACTCTCTCTCTCTCTCTCAAATGAATGAATATCTCTCTAAAATGAAGGAGTGTCTCAGTCAGTTGAGCTTCCAACTTCCACTCAGGTCATGATCTCGTGGTTCATGAGTTCGAGTCCCATGTTGGGCTCTGTGCTGACAGCTCAGAGCCTGGAGCCTGCTTTGGATTCTGTGTCTCCTTCTTTCTCTGCTCCTCCCCTGCTCATGCTGTGTCTCTGTCTCTCAGATATAAACAAACATTAAAAAAAATTTTAAAAACATAAAATGAATGAATGAATGAATGAATGAATACTGATGCAAATATAAAGTGCAAAGCAGGAACTTAGTGAGTTCCAAAGGGTAGGAATAGTAATTTCTGTAAGTGTGCAATGGAGGAAAAGATACTTCAAGGAGGTTCAAGTGAATATTCATGGGCTGAGTATCATTTAGAATGGGTAAGATTTGAAATTTTAGAGAAATAAGAAAGACTGGACCTTACTGGAGAAGGGTCATATCTGCCTTGCCAAGACATCCACTGGTGAAAGCATCACAAGTCCCTGTCACACAAGGGGATAGGGGATGTAGGGTGAGGGAGAAGGTCCCAATGTGGAAATAATGTTTACACACACACACACACACACACACACACACACACACACACACAGTACTTTTTGACTTTTCCACAGTGTTTGTGTTTCTCACCTCATTTCTTTCTGAACTCAACCCTGGGAGACAGCACAAGAAGGTGGTAATAATCCCTTTGATGGAGGAGAGTCTTTGTGACTGGTCTGCACCACTGCTGTGGTAAGTGACAGAGCTGGACATGCTCAGGTTCCATCCCTTCTTCCCTCTTCCCACTCTCTGGCAATCCTCCTGTGAGCATCCATTCTTTCAAATGTGTACAGTGCCTGGATTGTGAAGTCATTTATACACAATATCCCTCTAAAGGTAGTCTCCTTCAACAATTTATTCCCAATCTGCATGTGAGGAAACTGAAGTTTAGATTAATCACAGAGCAAGTGGTAAATGATGTAGAAGATTCTCTGTTAGGAGATATGAAAGGGATCAGATGATTTCTTCCCTCAGCAGCTTGAAAGACAGAGGGACATGGATTCATAGGTAAAACTAAAGCTCTTGGCTGGCAGCTCTCCTCAAATATTTGAAGGCTGCCTAGAAAAAAGAGGTAAGATTTACTCACTTTTCTATTTCTATAAAAGGACAACAAAGCCCAGTGAGACAGATTTCCACTCAACTTAAGGAAGAATTTTTTTTCAATGTTTTCTGATTGTAGAGGAAATACATGATGAGTTGAAGAAAATTTAAAAAAAACAACAAAGAAAAATAATAACTTCATAATCCCACAAGCTGGAAATTATATTAATATTTTAGGATATTTCTTCCTGGTATTTTTCAATGAGTACATATGATTAAATAATTGAGATCATACTGTACATAAAATTTTGCATGCTCTTTTTTCACTTAACATTATATCATCTTATCAGCATTTTTCAGCTCATTAAAAGCTCTTCATAAACATAATTTAATGGCTGCATAATATTCAATTGTATGGCTGCATCACAATTTATTTAACTAATGCCCTATTTTTGGACATTTATGTTGTACATAATTTTTGACTATTATAAAATAATGCTTCAGTGAAAATCTCTTATGCGTAAATCTTGTTGCATAGTTTTTAGAATTTTATAGCTAGATTTTTAGGAGTTGAATTACTTAATAAAAAGTGTGATTATCTTTAAGACATTGATACATATTGCCATTTTCTCTCCATAAAATTTATACTAATTAACCTCTGCATCCTCACTTTTCTTCTCTTGGTATTCAAGACTCTACATGCTTCTGTTTTTATTTTCTTCCTTCTCGAATTATTACTTCTCAATCCATTTTACTTGCCTTTTCTTACCTTTTCGGCCTCTAACTGTTCGAGGGTAACAGGACTCCCTCTGACTCTCCGTTTTCTTTACTAATAATACATTTTCCCTGCATTAACTAAAACAATCCCCTTGGTTTTGAAAACCATATATAACTCCCAAATTTATGTGTCTACCAATCACCTTTTCCTGAAACTTGAATTGCTTACATAAGGCTTGCACTTTGGATGTCTAATAGATAACTTGAAGTTGACACACCCAAATTCTTTTTTTAAAAACTGTTTACTTATTTTTGAGAGAAGTAGACAGAGTGTGAGGGGGGAGGGGCAGAGAGAGAGGGAGACACAAAATCCGAAGCAGGCTCCAGGTTCTGAGCTGTCAGCACAGAGCCGGATGCCAGGCTCAAACTCATGAACGGTGAGATCATGACCTGAACCAAAGTCAGAGGCCCAACTGAGTGAGCCACCCAGGCGCCCTGACACACCAGAACGTTTGATTTTCCTCGCAAGCCACTCCACCCTGCTCTTCACAAGCCTTTCCCACCTCAGTGACTGGAAATCTTAACCATTCCATTGCTCATGGTGGGGCTTTTCATTGACTTTTTCATCTCTTGCACCCACCAAATCAAATCTGCCAGCAGGTCCTACCAACATTCTCCCCCAAACCTTTCGTAATCTGATTCCCTCTGATCCTGTTTCTCCAGCCTAATCTCAATTGCTATGGTCTTTTGCCTCCTTGCAGGTCTAACTTTCTAAATGAAGCTTCCATTTTCAATCTTGCTATGCTTGCAGTCCATTATCCACTTAATAGCCATCTTTTTGTATTTATGCATTCTTTCAACAAATATCCTTGGGCATCTGCTACATCCTGGGTACTCTTCTAGGCACTGGGGGTATAACATGACACAAAATAAAGTGTCAACTTCAGGCAATTTACATCCAAATTGGGTAGTACAGACAAGAAACAAATAAAATGTAGAATTTGAAAGGAAAGTTGGGGAGTGGACTAAATTACCCTTTCATCTTGGGTAGTCAAGGAAAGTGTTTCTAATGAGACATTTTAGCAGAGACCAGAGGGAAATGAGAGAAAGTGCCATAAACACATCTCGGGCAATGATATTACAGGCAGAGTATATACCAAGGGCAAAGGCAGGAACACATTTGGAATGTTCAAGAGCCATGCATGTTAAATATCTTTGTGTTGATATGGGATTGTTCATCCTGGCCGAGGATAAATTCGACAACATCCCACAGAATGTGTAACAAACAGGCTTTATTGGGGAATCTTACAAGTGAGGGATTCACAGGATTAGACGAGGCATGCCACCCACCTCATCCTCTCTTCATCCCATGGCAAAGCATGCTGGGTTTGGACACATAGTGGGTTTATGCCCCTATGGAAGGACCTAACTCCCTGTGAGAATGACCTTCTCAGTGGATAATAAACACTGCTTGGAGTCAGGCAGGTGGAGTTTAAGGTGCCATGTGTTTATGGAAGTTATTTGGGGACCTTAGGGTCCATGACGATTTGTAGCCCTTCTTGCCAGAGGAAGGAAGCCATTATCCCCACATGGAGCTAAGTTTTGGGACAGTCCCTCCTGCCGGAACCAAGGTGGTCCCAATTAACTCATTGTCCAGGTAACCCCAAATGAGCATCTAGGGCCATTTGTGAACTCCTAGTTATCAAATCATATCAAAGAACAGCAAGGAGGCCAGTGGTTTTGGATCAAGAAGCCGGGGAGAGGTAGAGGGAAGTGAGGGAGAGATGAGGAGAAAATGGCAGTGGGAGGGGTGGAGGGGATCCTGGTGAGCTTGCAAGCAATTGCGAAGATTCTGGTCTTTATGTGCTGCCTTTACACTGGTCACTGAGGGCAACATGTCAATGCTCCTCTCCAAAGCTTCTCACACGTGTCTTTAATCACTCCTGAATCGTCAATTCTCTTTCTCTCTCTCTACCAGATCAGGCAAACATGAAATTATTTTCCGATTTCCAAAATCCTTCCTTTAACTGCAGATCCCCTGTCTCTACCGGCTCCATGCCCTGAAAAGTTTAATGTACTGAAACGTCAACTACCCCATGCTTTCTAGCTTCTGGTTAAGTTTGCCCATGGGGATAGTGTTGCCAGATTTAGCATCAACAATAAAATACAGGACACTCAGAATTTTAGATAAACAAGAAATATTTTTTTAGTAGAAGTATATCCAAGTATTGCACTTACACTAAAAAAAAAAATTCACTGCTTATCTGAAATTCAAATTTAAGGGCGCCTGGGTGGCTCAGTCGATTGAGCATTTGGCTTTGGCTCAGGTCATGATCTCAGGGTTCATGAGTTCGAGTCCCATGTTGGGCTCTGTGCTGACAGCTCGGAGCCTGGAGCCTGCTTCGGATTCTGTGTCTCCCTCTCTCTCTGCCCCTCCCCTGCTCATGCTCTGTCTCTGTCTCTCTCAAAAATAAAAAAGCATTAAAAAAGTTTTGAAATTCAAATTTAACTGGGCACCCTATATTTTATCTGGCAGCCCTACAAGGGAGTCAGTGAGGAGATTGGAGGGCAGGACAGAGAAAGGTGGGATTCTATCTCCCACCCCTCCATCAGTGGAGTTGTTTCTAGGGTCCTCTAACTGAAGCCTCAGCACCTGTCAGGCAGCCCACCTCCCAAGGCTACAGTGCTCCCTGTTCCTATAACAGCTCCTAGTCCTGCTTTGTCAGGGCAGGGAGGGTCACTTCCTGTTCCTGCTAATCACTGGGCACCTCACATTCCTGTGCTTCCACGAACCCTGCCCACACCTCTGTAAATCGTCTTTTTATTTTACATTTTATTTTTATTTTTATTATATTTTAGAGAGAGTGCGAGCAAGGGAGAGGGTCGGGGCGGGGGGGGGCGGGAATCTTAAGTATGCTCCACACTTACCACGAAGCAAACACGGGGATCGATTCCATGTTCCAGGGATCATGTCCTGAGCCAAAATCAAGAGTCGGAGGCCCAACTGACTGAAGCACCCAGGTGCCCCCGTAAATACTCTTTCTTAATCTTTCCTCAGTTTCCCACATTGAGTACACAGTTTTCTACTGGCACACCTATCCACACAGTTATGTGATTATTCTCCTCAACCTGAATGTTTCTTCCTGTGGGCCAGGATGGTGTCAGACTTGTGAACTGCACTCAACACTAGTACACACTTGAAGTATTTGTTGACTCATTGAATCTAATTCCTTCATTCACATATATTTATTGGGTCAGTGATTCTCATGGAATGATCCTTGGACTTTGGTGAATTTAAGAAGCACCTTGTGGGAGTCTGGTAGAAATACAGATTCTCAGAATCATGCTGGGCCTATTGAATCAGAGATTCTGGAGGTGGGCCCAGCAACTTTTGTTTCAACAAACCCTCTAGGTCATTCTGATGTCTGCTCACTTTGAGAATCATGGGGCTAAGAAATAGGAATATTGTACTGCACAAAATGATAAGGTTCCCAGACTCATTGTAATTATCGATATAGCAGACACACTTGCACACATTCATCTTAACAAGTGACATAACTAATTTTAACAGATGGCATCTAAATACATTCTACCTATTTACACCTGTGAATGGTTGTCCTCTGTGATTCATAGCCCGGCTTGTCGTCTGTATGAAATACCTGGAAATTTCCAAAAGATCCTTTCTGAATCTGACCTGAACATAAACTGAGTTCTGACAGTTTAGAGAAGCTGAGTTTTCTACCTCCAACTAAACTTAGTTTTAGCCCACATGGGGGACAAAAGATTTGACAGCAAATAAGGAAAAGTCTGCAGAGCTGTCCCATGATCCTGCGCTGCTTTCAAATATCTTATTTGATATTCAAAATCAAAAGTAAACACCTGAATCAGGTATAAGATGTGTTTAGTATTATAGAACCCTAGAAACCCAACTCCATTTTACATGGAAACACAAGATACTTTTGCATCACTTATTATGTTCCATATTTTCCAGGAATCCAACTATTAGGCAAACTGAGGCCACATTGTACTTTGTTTTGCTCTTGTATCAAGTGTTGCTCATCATTTCCAAAAATCATACCACCAGTGGATGTCTGACTTGCCAACACAACACATCTATATCAGTCACATTGATGGCTATCATATTCATTGTGATTCTGCAAATAGAAACAACATCTGACTGCATTATGTCTTCTAGCACAGTGTGTCTCAAACTCATGAGTTTCCTGGGGATGGTGTTACAAATGGATTCACACTCAGTAAGTCTGGGCTAGGACCTGAGATTTTGCTTTTCAAACAAACTCTCAGCTGGTACTGATGCTGTTGGTCCATGGACCACATCTGAGTGGTGAGGTTCCAAGGTAACTGGGCCCCATCACTTGCATTTTGAGATACATATTTTTTTTTTACTATCAGCACCTTTCATTTCTCTTTTTTATTGTAATTGGGACATTATATCAATAAGTTTGCAGATATATTTAATTGTGTATGGATTTTATTTCACCATAATGAAGGAACAATACACAAATTCAATATTAAAAACAGGGGTGCAAAATCTTCTAAAGCTGAGAATATCAGTCCAGATTTTTCACAGTCACTCACTATGTTTGCCACGTGCGTAATTTAGAGATGGGAAGGCTAAACCAATCTCCGCGTGGGACTTGCCCTGGAAGGGAGAGTCAGAATGGGCATGTCTCAATTCAAACCAAGTAAACTCAAAGAAAGCTTTTCTGGGGATTTTTGGGAAAGAATCTTCCTCATTCTTATGAGAGGGGATTTAGGAAGCATCCTTCTGTCTTCCTCTGGACACGATGGACAGAAGGCCCAAGGTCTGGCACTGTCGGACCTATCTCACTACCAGCTGGAAGACAAAGCCAGCACATGGTGTAGAAAGGAGAGAGATCAGAAAAGCACAGACAAATGGAGCCAAAGCCTCTGGATTAAGCCAACCCTGAAGCCTACCTACTTTTCTTTATATGTGATGTGTGAGCCAATAAATGTCCTTTTGTTTAAATCATTAGGAGATGAGTTTTTTGTGGGTTGATAAGACCTCAAAGTGGAGCATCCATGAGATGAAAACCAGGGCAGTTTTCTGGGCTTAGAGACTTTCATTTGGGAGACAGTAACACAAAGACAGTTTTTGAATCCATGGGACAGAATGAGCTCACCTAAGGAGAGACAATTGCTAGAAAAGAGAAGAAGCTCAAGATTCAAACCCAAGGATTTGAAAACTTGAGACTCTGGATGGAGGACAACAGGGGAAGAGTGGCCAGCAATGGGCCAGGATGACCAGCGGACTTCTGCCATTGGCAGCAAGAAAAACTAGTCTGAGGGCACTTGGCTTTCTAAGCTCTCGCCAACATAGTGCAATCTTTGGTTTCATTTTTTTCCCCACTACTGTTTATAACATCTTCCCCAGACTCAAAACTTGCCAAAGCTCTCATGCAAATGGGAATTGTTTTCATGTAAAAATCAATTAATATGCATGAAATGGATTATTTTAGTGTTTGAATTGTATCCCCCCAAAACACATTTTAGAACTCTACAAAGCAGTGTGAATACAAATTCCTCTTTCTTTCCCTCACATGGGGAAAGTCCCTGTTGAAAAAAAAAAAAAAAAAGCCAAACACACAACAAATGCATGTAGTACATATCCAGAATTCACTAAATATGTGTGCAGGATGCTTGCTCCTTTTCAGTTTACAAGTATGAGAAGGTGATTGGATCCAGAATGCGGGGCCATGGTGAGCCTAAGGAGGCTTCTCTATACTTCTCTAGGGAAAAAGAGAAGAAGTAGAGGAAAGTGGGGAGCGTGACAGACAGGGAGGGTGAGAACAGCAATCTCTAACTGCTAAGAAGAGGATACAAGACAAAAAACCCTGAGGAAATGTTGAGAACTTTTACCCACAACTGTACCCTGAATGGAAATGCCCTGCCTATCATTTGTTGATATTTTTAAAAATTGCCTCCAAGAGTAGCTCATCTTTGACAGGTCACTGTCTCACCACAACTTGTCTTCTTCACCTGGACTGTCATTCTATCTTATGTCCTGGCAATTCCTCTGGGAGCCTCACTTGGTCCTCAGTGACAGGACCATAGTGGCCTTCCCCATCTGGTGTGGTGGCTGTATGCCAATTCTTTCTCCCTGTGCTTGAAGTGCATGCCTTCGATCCTCAACATTCCATCACAAAAAGGTGATGTACTTCGTATCATGTCCCATTCAACCAAATACTTTTCCAATAGCCGTCTGTCTACACCACACACACGGAACCTCACATTTCTCCTAAACAACTAACAATTCATTCTAGAAAGGAGCTAGTCTTCATACCAAACACCTCACTGAAATTTCTTCCCCTTGAATCTTTTGTGGTATTTTTAAAGCAGTAATCATGAACTTGTGGCTCTCTGGCTGAATTTAGTTGGCAGTCATGTTTTATTTAGTCTATAAATTGTTTTTTTAAAGATGTATTTTAAATCTTAGGACACTTTCAACATAAAAATCCAGGCTGTTTGTCTCCCTTGCAAACTCAAAAGATCCAGCAACTCTGGGTTCCATTCCCACGTGGCAACAATTGGACGTAGTCTGTGGTTGGCCACACTCCTCACCATTCCCTACTGTCTCCATGACCTAAAGGTCACGTGACATATGCCATTTATCACGATGCTTGTACCGTGTTTTTTCTTTTGAATACAGAGATATTTCCCTGTATCTACTTCTCTATCAAAAGTGGTAAACAAAAGACCACATGTTTAAAGAAACCTAAGCTTGGATCTCTTTTTTTGTGGAAGCGAAAACTCTTTCTCTGTGTTCTGAAGCAAATGCAGTGCTATTTCACTTGTTTGTTTGTTTGTTTGTTTGTTTGTTTCAACGTTTATTTATTTTTGGGGGGACAGAGAGAGACAGAGCATGAACGGGGGAGGGGCAGAGAGAGAGGGAGACACAGAATCGGAAACAGGCTCCAGGCTCTGAGCCATCAGCCCAGAGCCCGACGCGGGGCTCGAACTCACGGACCGCGAGATCGTGACCTGGCTGAAGTCGGACGCTTAACCGACTGCGCCACCCAGGCGCCCCTTTTTTTTTCTGTTTTAAATCACCTCAGTGTCCATTTGGATACTGTCTGTGTATGAGACGCTGACTTTCAGCCCTGTCTCCAGTTAGTACAAAGGGAGCCATAATATTCCTCAAAACAAAACATTTCATTAGCTTAAATATTAAATATGTTGTTCAACACATTTTCAAAGGGTATCATGAAATCAAATAATAATATTCAAGATCATTCCTGTGATAGCTCAGAACCAAGGCCTTTTGAAAATAGGCGATCTTCTGTCATCATTTCACAACTATAGACCCAAAAATACTCATAATCTGAATTCCAAGGATATAAGAAATGTGAATCTATTTACTCTTATGCAGAAAAGAAATTCTACTACTATAAATAATCTAATGGAATAGGAGTTTCTTTTTACAACAATAAATCTACATATTCACCTATATTTAAAGTGGTATTTAAAAAAATAAAAATAAGGTGGTATTTTCAAAATTGGAAAAAGCACCGAAATTAAAAAAAAATAGGTGATAAAGATACTTGTATTTAATTTCTTTGCAATCCAAGACTAAAGTTTAAAAGAAAAAATTTAGGAAAGAAAAAATGAGGGGCGCCTGGGTGGCGCAGTCGGTTAAGCGTCCGACTTCAGCCAGGTCACGATCTCACGGTCCGGGAGTTCGAGCCCCACGTCAGGCTCTGGGCTGATGGCTCAGAGCCTGGAGCCTGTTTCCGATTCTGTGTCTCCCTCTCTCTCTGCCCCTCCCCCGTTCATGCTCTGTCTCTTTCTGTCCCAAAAATAAATAAACATTAAAAAAAAAAAATTTAAAAAAAAGAAAAAATGAGAAAGTAATTGCTGTGTTTCATTAGGAATTTTAGCAGCAATTCTTCTGTCCAAAACTTCTTCATTTGAATTAAGATTATGAAGAGCACATTACTGCTTAATGGTGGCATGTGATAGTTATGTCTCCAAAAGAATGATCTCACTCAGGCACACGCTTTCCATTAAATATTTGTTTGTATACTGGCTTTCTGTTGTGCCTTTTAGTCTCCTCAAATCTCTTTTAGGAGAAGGAGGGGTATCAATTATACAAAAGGATATATTGCAACTTGTTTCTAAATGGAAATGGAAGGATGGAAGGAAGGAAACGAAGATTTGAGTTTTTGTGAAATGGAAGAAATTCTGTCACATATTATCATTTAATTAATTTAACTCGACTCATTGAAGAAACATGTGAAGTCAGTATTATCCTGGCTTTTTTACACGAAGAAAAACCTTGTTCTTCAACACACAATGAATATTTAGGGGAGATATGATGCAACTCCAGGGTCATGTGGATTTCAAATTCCCTGTTTTCCATTTCATAGAAATAAAACACATAAAGAGAAAATTGAAACTTGCCTTCCGACGCAGGGAACTTGGATCTGAAAACCAAGGACAGAGAGAAAGGAAGATGCAAATTGGGGCATGTAGGGAAGGAGGAGCAATGGATTCAGTCTGTAATTAATCTTTTATGAGTACGAAAAAGAAATTCTATGTTATTTAAAATGTTCACTCTCTAATTTGTATTTGGATCTTAAAATAGGACAATTCTGAAAGAACCCAGTCTGCTAAGGGATCCCAACGGGGAGAATTTCAAGGGGCTAGGAGTGGAAAGAGTTTTGAGAAATTAATCCTGACAGTTCTGGCTTGATACTGGCCTGACAGCAGGGCCTCCCCCTCCCCCGAAGGGCAGTCCGGGCAGAGCAGCGGAGGGCAGGATTCTCCACAAAACCAGCAAATGGGACCATTTCTCTCCCTCCTTGCAAAGCAGTGGTTTGCAACCTTGCCTGCACTTTGGAACCACCTGGGAGACTTGAAAAAACTCTTGAGGCCCTTTCGCCAAGAAATCCTGATTGAGGGGCGCCTGGGTGGCGCAGTCGGTTAAGCGTCCGACTTCAGCCAGGTCACGATCTCGCGGTCCGTGAGTTCGAGCCCCGCGTCAGGCTCTGGGCTGATGGCTCGGAATCTGGAGCCTGTTTCCGATTCTGTGTCTCCCCCCTCTCTGCCCCTCCCCCGTTCATGCTCTGTCTCTCTCTGTCCCAAAAATAAATAAACGTTAAAAAAAACAAAATTGGGGCGCCTGGGTGGCGCAGTCGGTTAAGCGTCCGACTTCAGCCAGGTCACGATCTCGCGGTCCGGGAGTTCGAGCCCCGCGTCAGGCTCTGGGCTGATGGCTCAGAGCCTGGAGCCTGTTTCCGATTCTGTGTCTCCCTCTCTCTCTGCCCCTCCCCCGTTCATGCTCTGTCTCTCTCTGTCCCAAAAATAAATAAACGTTAAAAAAAAAAAATTAAAGAAATCCTGATTGAATTGGGCTAGAAGGTGGCTTGGCTACAGGGTTTCTTAAGAAGCATCCCGGCTGACTCTAATGTACAGCCAGAATGAGACCTGCTCTCAGAAGGCAAGAACACCCTCACTACCTGTGTGGCTCTCCTCAGCCAGAAAGGCCTGTGCCCTGGCTGTGGAAGGTAGCTGACAGGAAATCACACCCAAACACACCTTTAGTTCCCAGGGGTACCTGAAAATATGGAAAATCTGAGAATCGTCATCAGTAACTCTGAGCCCCGTGTGGCCATCTATGTCTCCTCTAGGGAACCCTGGAGATGTGACTGTGTAATCTTCTCATCTGGGGTGCAGAGCCTTGTGTCTCAAAGAGTGGTCCTTGGGTCAACAGCAGCACTGGTATCACCTGGGAGCTGGTTTTGAGATGCTGAGTCTTAGGCCACACCCAGACCTATTGCCCGAGAACCTGCATTTCAACAAGACCCCAGGTGATTCAGATGTACGTTAAAGTTTGAAAACAGTGCTGTAGTAGAAATAATATGTATTTGGGGCACCCAGGTGGCTCAGTCAGTTTAGCATCCGACTTCAGTTCAGGTCATGATCTCACTCACGGTGCGTGGGTTTGAGCCCTGAGTTGGGCTCTATGCTGACAGCTCAGAGCCTGGAGCCTGCTTCAGATTCTGTGTCTCCCTCTCTCTCTGCCCCTCCCTGACTTGCTCTGTCTCTCTCTCTCAAAAATAAATAAACATTAAAAAAATAACATGTATTCATCAATTTTTTGTAAATTATTTACAGTTAGCTATAAAACTGACATGCATCAACACAGTATATTAGGAATAAATATTTAAAAATCAAGAGAGGAAAAAATATGTACTAGAAGAGGATATTAAGAAAAGGAGCAAAAAATAGAACACAGGAAATTAAATCATGAGGAGCTTTTGAGTGAAATTGTTAAGCACAATTTGAATCCAAATTTCCTACACTCCAAAGAGGAAAATACATAGTTCATATTACCTGAGGGAGAAGAAAGTATTTTTCATGGGGCTTCACAAGGGGTACTAAGTGATCCGGTGGAAAGTATCTTTAATAAGCACCAATGTGAAGTCAACGACATTGGGCACAGGCCACTTTCCAAATGTCTTCACAAGACAAGTTACCTAACAAGTTACCTCTTAGACAAGAGACTAACCAGCTCTTAGTCTCATCATCTCCAAGATGAGAATAGTACTTTCAATTCTACAAGATTGTTTTGATAACTAATTGCAGACAGTATAATATGTCTCACTTCCTTGGGCTCGGAGTTTCACACTTTGATTTATTCCAATAGAGTCAATCAAAGCCCAATATTACTATCCAAATCAGAGCTTCCTCATTTTGAAGAATAAGGGTGTGGGTCTTAGCCTATCAGGTATCGGATCTTGTTGAAATCTATAATCATTAGAAGAATATTATATTGGTTCAGAGACAGAGACATAGATTAATGGATTATTAGAGTGGCCAAAAGCAGACCCATAGCTATATCAGCACTTGAGACAGAAAACAGGGAGCATGGGGTGCCTGGGTAGCTCAGTCTGTTGAGAGTCTGACTCTTGATTTCAGCTCATATCATGATCCCAGGGTCTGGGGATCAAGCCCCGTGTCAGGTTCCGCATGGAGTGTGGAGCTGCTTAAGATTCTCTCTCTCTCGCTGTCTCTCTCTCCCTCCACCCCTGTCCCTGATTCATGTGTACTCTCTCCCTTTTTCAAAATAAAAATATTTTTAAAATTAAAAAAAAGAAAACAGGGAGAATTATAAAGCAGTAGAGGAAATGATGTTCTATTCCATAAGTGACATTGTGACGTGGAAATTCTATATCATACATACAAAAATACATTCTAATTGAATCAAAAAATTAAGTGTGAGAAAGGGAGAAATTAGAAATAAATCAAACTCTCTTTTTAGAGAGATGATAGATAGATCGATTGATAGACTGATAGATAATAGACAAATAGGTAGATAACAGATGTAGAGAGAGGAAGAAAGAAGTTCATACAAATAAACTAGATCTAGTTCTGCATCAAATGGATAACTTTAAAAAGTTAATGTTGGCTGAAATTGATGGAGGATATATACAATATGATAACATTTACATAAATTTTAAACACAGCACTACTTTATATCATTTATGGACACACACATGTATAGTAACAGGAAAGCACTAATGAGAAGTTTCATACGACTTGTAGAAGAGAAAAAAAGAGAACGGAAGGGGAACAAAAATGGAATCAAAATGGACATTAGCTGTATGAGTAATTTTTTTGTTTTTAATCTGAAGCAAATATGACACACTCTCAATGGTTGTTAAAATTGGGTGTTATATATAATTATTATTTTGTTCTCTATACTTTGGTGTATTTGAAATGGTTCTTAGTTTTTGTTTTTGTTTTTTTAAGTTCTCTTCAATGGGCCTCATATTCCTGATAAGTCACAAAACTTTGGAGATTTACTCCTTTCCAAGACCATGTGAACAACATACCCCCATGGAGAGGAAGCAGGCAAACGTGTCCCTTGCTAGAGAAGCTCCATGTAGAAGCTGACAAAGTTGTACCCACATGGTATCACTGAAAAGCCATTGCGCCAACTCTGTGTGGTTCTCTTCAGAGCCCGAGGCGGGACTTCAGCACAGGAGTCCACCTGCCCCGCCATAGCCATGTCCACCACCCCATCACCAGTGGTGTGTGTGCAGAGGGTGATGGGCCCCAAGGTGCAGAGAAAGGACAAGTGCCAGACCCCATAGCTCAAGTTTCCCCTGCTCCTGAGCACAGCTCAGCCAGTCCACATGCACAGGCACAGCCTGTCCCCAGCATAGGCCCACATATCCCTAGATGTGTCCTGGGAGGGGGTGAGGTATTCTCATCTGTCTGTCTTAGTATGGGCCCATATCTCTGTCCTTTCTTCTTTCCATCCTTTCATGTCTATCCAGATAACTCCAACACAATGGAAGCCTCTGCTCCTAAGTGTCCCAAGCCCTATCTCAAGACCTTGCTTCCTTTCTGTGTCCCATAAGAGGTGACATCTCCTCCAGGAAAAATCCCAGGAGGTTACGGTGTGCTAAATGAGAAATCTAAATGTTCTCCCACACTAGAAGGAGGTATATTTGCTCAATAATGCTGAAAGCGGTCATTACCTATGAAGACAGAAACTTTTAAATATGAGAATGCATGGAAGCACAGAGACAGAGACACAGAGTCCATTTCACCAGCCGTTGGTGAGCTCCACAGGGCCTTTCCAGGGGCCCCTCGTTCTAGTTATTCTACTCCCTTTGGCCTTTCTCACCTAGAAGCTATAGTGTCTTTGGAACCTTAAGGGAAGGAACTGGACTGACCCCCAGACAGCCCGGTGACATGCTCAGAAAGTACGTTCTCTGGCCTCTGCCCCCATCACTCAACACTGATGCAGATGGTTCTCCCCTCAGATTCAGTCCCTTGAATCAGGGAAGCAAGCATGCCCCTTCTTAGCCCCTGGTGCTATCCCAAGATCAATGCAGTTGTGATGAAACGGAGGTTTCTGGGGCTTCTGTCCAGTGATGTGTTTGTCATTTTTCTCTAATCTGTTCCTTTCTTTCCTGTTTATTTTTCCCAAGACATACCCACCATAGTTTCACGATTGCATTAGCTAGCTGCCAAGTGGTCTCTAAGTGGACACCACGGATCCTCATGGAGACTCAGTCCGGGCCTATGTGTGACTAGAAGACTTCTCATTTCTTCTGTCTCAGAGCTTATGACCTTGGCTGAGCCCCCTACTGAATTCCCTTTTCTTATTTGATGATTGCCTCTTAGTCACAGTTCATTTGCAAAGAGAGCCAGCCCTAGTCGTGACTTACCTCCCTCCCTGTCTCAGATTCCCTTGGATGACTTCCCACAGCTAACCTCTAGGGTGTAATTAGTAAGAACCCCCTCTCCACCATTATACAAAAGAATAAGACTTTGTACATATAATCATAGATGTATGTGTTTCTTATCAAAACAATTTTCTTACTCATCTTGATATTGCTGAATATATATTAAGTGCCAAGCACATAAAAGCCTGCCATCCTTGTTAACTGGTTAATCAGTAACAACAAGATATATAAATTTCAGTGACGTGGTTGAATGTTAATGAGTCACATACAGATACAGGTAGTAATGTGGTTGTTGGTAATTTGATTTAAAAAATCTGTACATGTAAGAATATGGTATATGATTATGATTATAATCCAATCATTACATAGTATTGTACATTCAGCAATGGACAGGTATCATAAAATATAATTTGAATGGAAAAAATACCACTGAAGAATCAGGAGACTGGAACCCGAATTTTACATGAACCCCAACCATTTCAAGGTTACATGGTAGATTTGAAGTAGAAGTGTTTTCTTATAAATCAATTGACCTGGAGGCTATTGCGTTCATCTGAAGCATTTTTAAAGTGTGCTTCCCTAAATCATTTGCCATGCTATTTTGACATTACAGCATAGTATTATGATTAAGCTTACCAACTTTGGGTATGCATCTGGCTTTGCCACTTTTTAGCTGTGTGACCTCAGGTAAGTCACTTAACCCTTTTCTATCTTATTTCCTCCTTTGGAAATGGGGTGGGGGGGGACAACAGACCAACCTCCTAGGCTTATTGTAAGGGCATTTGGTACAAGTAAAATCACTAAGAATAGTGCTGGTAAATAGCACTGAATGGATCACTACAATCATCACCATCACGGAAATTTTCATTTAAAAGGAATATCTAGTCTTCACTGCACACTTGTAGGTACAGGATTGGGACTCCAAGCCCTGGGGGGAAGGAAGTGATAAGAACAGAGAAGAGTCTCTCCTGGCCCCAGGTAGTGGGCTGGCATTCAGGGAAGAGCTCCAAGCCTACTGGGGACCTGGCAACGTGGGCCCAGAAAAGAGGCACAACTCCCACCTGGAGGAGGAGCCATGGGGAAAGGTTATTGCACTTGGAAGACTGCCACCTGGAAGGGACACAACCCCCAAGGGTCATCCCTACCATAGCAGATACCAGCTCTACAGGTAGCAAGACCAATTTCAAGCCTCACCAAATGGTGGCCCTGAGGTTTTTGCTCTATTTTCTGCCTTGGCTATGAAATAGCACTAAGCTTTGTTCCAGAGATGGGTGCAAAGTTGTAGACAAAACTCTAAACATCATAGAATAACATTGTGGATAAAATCATATGCCCTGGTGCTAGACAGGAGTGAGTCTAAGCTTTGCCACTTTCTAATGAATGGCTTCTAATTTGTCCTGAAGACTCTCCAAAGTCCTTGGCCTTGTATTTGGCCATGATCAGATAGCAGTGATCATAATGAGTGGGTGAGCTAATATCACTATTATTACTAGGATATTCTGGTCATGAGGCTGGGGATGAAGACAATGAACACGATGATGAAGATATTAAGGGAAGAGGCCGAGGGAGGGGAACAGGATGAGATTGCCCCTGGTGATGGAAAAAGAGACAAAAATTTAATCCATTTTTTAAATCAAATAAAATGAACCCCCCAAAGAGGCAATTATACTTAATTTGTAATGGGACACAGCTAGTTCATCTTCTACAAACCACCTCTCCCAGACACAGGACTCTCATGTTTCTAAATTAGTTTATGGGGCACATTTCTTCCCACAACCGTTTAAAGACCTGCTTAGCTAGGATACGATAAAAGCCCACATCAGACTCTGTGCACTCAAGAAACAGAATTTAAAACACAAGTAGCAAGAGTTTAAATAACAGAGCTGACAGCAGAGAGTTACATTCCCACACCTTTGGCAGTGTGCACAGATCTTTGACATTTCACCAAAGCTAAATGTTCCATCTCTAGAACCTGACTCGTTCTTTACTATTTTTATTGTGTTGCGGCTTAAAAAAAAAAAAAAAAAATTGCCAATTAAGTTAAACTAAACTGTCGCACAATCAGCTTCTATAATTACCAGCAATGCTTTATGATAGGTTCAAGCAAACAGAGGGTTTGATTTTTTTTTTTTTTTTTGCCAGAGTTGTAGTTTCTTTTTGTAGAAACAATTATCATGGCAGTGCTTCCCAGCAAAGGGAACACATAGCCCGAAGCCATCACATATTTCATTTTCAGTCCCGCAGTTTTAGAGTCCTTGCTTTTCCCAGTGACTATTCAGTGGGAGGAAAAGACAACCGAAGGCTCTGGGTAAAGCATGATGTCTCACAAAGCAGGCAGCGAGACCACCAGGACAAAAAAGAACACTGACCCTATTCTGGTGCTGCCGGCTTCTGAACATGCACATTCGTCCACCGGATAGATTAATGACAGGTTGAGGTCCGGTAGCACAACCAAATTCACGCACTCTCTCCAGCAACAGATGTCACAGTGCATAAGGGTACAAATCTAAAGTTACATTTATTGACATTAGCAATGAATGGCAAAGGCCTGTAATAACTAGTTGGTAGATAACAAGGGAATGTGTTGGGTTTAAATTCCTGTTCCATCACCTGCTGGTTGAACAAGTAATCAGCCTCTGTTTTCTCACATGTAAAATGGGGTTACCAGTGGCATTTAGTTCACAGACCTGTTTTGCAGATAAGCTAATGGGTTAACTCACTTACTCGACAAATACTTATTGAGTAGTTACTGTGCGTCAGATACTGTTCTAGGTGCTGGGGATACGACCATAAGCAAAACAAAACAAGACAAAACAAAAAAACAGGCCAAATGAGCTAAGGGGAATATTCACTAACACAGTGCTCAGCACCTAATAAGCACATGAAAAATGTGAGCTGTGGGTATTATTTTATTTTTACATCTGGCTTTTGTTTTTGTTCTTGTTAGCTATTATATTTTATATGCACAATGGTAAGATATTTTATTTTCCCCACATCACACATGGGAAAACCGAAGTTCACAGAGCACAATTAATTTGTACAAGGTCACATAATTAATATGTTAGAGAGTCAAGTTTCAAACCTAAGTTTATGGTCTATGTTCTTCTTAAATTCAGGGCACCATGCGATTTTTAAAGAGTCTAGAGTCTAAGCTTCTCAGCTGGGATCGGCCATGGATTCAGCATCTCCCTTGCCTCTTAGATCCTGGTATGTTGGAATGATCTTAATTCTTCATTATACACAGTGATCAAGAGCTAAATGTTGTGAGCATGATCCTTTCCCTGGAGAGGGAATAAGGACGGTAGAAGTGAAGAAAAGGTAAGATTCAGGTAATCATAAGAAGACCATTTCTACAATTAAAGTGATTAGACTTTGGTAAGGGCTACAGTATGGGCTAACATAATCAGTGGTGAATTTCTCGCCTTTGAAATGTTCAGGTAGAAGCCAAAAAGCACTGAAGGAGAACGTAGCCCAGGGAATCTACGTGTCTGTTAGGGTGTTGGTCCAGATTGCCTATTTCCCAAATCTGGCCAATCTGAAGAATCTTTCAAAGACCTTGATAAAAATACAGATAGATTCTCTAGGCTTCATCCCAGAGTTTTAGAATATCTGGGGGTATTTAGTATTTAGCTCAGAGAACTGTCTTGAAGATTAGATCAGCCAATAATATATTTACTTATTTATTTAACAAATATTTCTTGAGCAGTTACTATGTGCCAGGCTCTGTCCTGGGAGCTGGGGATATAGCAATGAACAAAACAAACAGTCCTTCGCTCTTGTTAAAGAGCCTAGAGGAAAATGCCTGGCAGAGAGCTCAGCATATACTAAGCATGTGATAGATAAAAGCTATGATTTTTAGAATAGAATTATTTTGTTGGACAGACTTATGAGTCATCCCTGGTCTTCTAATGTAGCCCGTCCTGATATTCTGAACTGAAGGATCAGTTCTGAGGTGTAACCCTTTCAGGTCTTAGGAATGGTATCTTGCAAAGACACTCTACCAGCATTTCTTAACTGGCTGATTAGTGAATATACCACCAATGTTTATTCACCTGAACCGCTGAGTTGTAGAAAAGCTGAAGATAAAAGTATGAACTGGCAGCTTTCTGGAAGTGCCACGGTCTTCTTCTAGATGGTAGACTCCGAGAGGGGAGGCTCCACCTCTATTTCTGCTCTGTCCCCGTAGTTTCTAGGACACCAGTTTGTACAAAACTGGTTATCAGAGAAGTTTGTTTAGAGAATGGGTAAATAAATTAAGGGAAGGCTGTCTAACTTGCCTGATCATAAGGTTCATTCAGAGGCACATAAAATACTGATTCTCATTACCTACCCCAGGCCTACTAAGTAAGAATTTCAAGGTGAAAAGTCTCTGGGAATCAGTACCTTTAACAGCCTGCCTCCCCAAGGGGCCCTGATGTCGGGAAAGTTAGGGATACACTATTGTAGGCTAGCCTTCCCCGGCTTGGCTAGACCTGAGGCTTTCTTGGATGCAGGCTCAGAACACTCTCAAATGGGTGGACCATGAGGGACACTGGTCTGGAAACCAGTTCCCATGCTTAGTTTTCCCCAGTTCATTTCTGAAACCACCATCTGCGTGGAGACCAGGGGTAGCAGTGGCTCATGCTGAATTAGGCACGTGAGCTTGCTCACCTTGCTTTTCTGTCTCTTCCTCCCCTGCGCTAAGCACCTAGTTTAGAAGAATTTCCAAACAGGCCTCCTAAATGCTCATTTTAAGGAAGGGAGAGAAGCAATAAGAAATGTAACTCCCCCCCCCTTCCTTTTCTTTTCTTTTTTATTTTGCTTGCTAAAATCAAAACCTGCATTTTCTTCTTCTCCCACTGATTAGAATCTCAGCATTCCACTAAGACAATCTCCAAAAAAGGAAAAGCAAATGAGCAGGGCTGTTTCTGAGGATATGAAATACTTTACAATTAAATAAGGTACGGTCGGGCTCGGGGCTGATCACCGGTGATGGGTAGGTTTCTGTGAGGCTGCAAATGAATTCAGCGCGGGACAGCGTTCCAAATGGCTCCTACAAGCTTTCCCTTTATTATTTTTATTTGGTTATGTGCTGACTCTCATCCAGAATTGCACTTAATGCCCTAGTCTGAAGTTGTTGAAATGGCCCCCCATGGCATAGTGTGACAGGGAAAGGATATTGCCTTTGGAAGCTGCTAATGGTCCATGAAAAGGAAACAGCAGCAAACAGGAAAGCGGTGCTCCAAAATAATGTCAGATAAAAATATTCACGTCTTCACTTTCATGTCCATTTACTGAGAGAGAGGCGTGATCACAGGGAAGGCAAGGATTTCCAAACCAGGCAAAGGTAAAAAGAATGCAGGCATCCAAGGTTAAAAATATACCCACATTCACACGTATTTTTCTACGGTTTGTAATTAAAAGACAGAATTTACATTTGGAAGCCTAATTGAGCTCCAGACTCTGAACACAGAAGGGAAAGAGTTCTGGGGCTACAGTGGTATGAATGGTGGTCAGCTGTGGGCAGGGTCCTTAACTCATTTATCTAACTGGACTGCATGGGCACTTACCATGTGCCAGACCATGTGCTAGGAGCTAGGGATGTGGAAGTAAGTAAGGCGGGTCCCCGCCCAGGAGGAACCCTCTGTTGGCAGGGGAGAGACACAACGCACATGTTATGGTAACATGACAATTAGAACAATGTCGGAGGAGCCCAGGAGCATTCAGAATTCAAGGCAGAGCTGGCACTGAAGATTGTATGTTGCCAAGAATAGGTGAAGAGAGGTGTTGGGCAGGAGGAGTGGGGAGTGGTAAGAATGTTCTAGGCAGAGGGAAAGTTAGGTGCAAAGACACAGCATGGATAAGGGGTTGATGAGTTGGGAGAACTTTGAGATACTCAGTGTGGAAGAAACAAGAGGTGTTCATGGGAAGAAGGTCCAGGTAAGGTTAAGAGGGCGTAGGGAGAGATGGGCAGCAGAGAGACTCTGAGAGACTGGGTCAGATACCATATAAGTCTGACTGGCTCCTGGTAACCAATAAACCCCTCATGAATGACAAGGGCCCCCACATACTCTCCTCTTGATCTTAGGGAGTGTTGGGCTTTCAGTGTCTTGAGTGAGAATATGAGAGAAAGCATCTATTGCCTTTTGGCCTCTCGAACTTGACCCCTATTATATTTGCCTCCCACCAAAACTCTCAAAGGAAAGGTGGAGACACATTCCAGCCAGAAGAAATCCCTTACTAGAAGAGCATAAGATGTAATGAACATCATTATTTGAAACTCAGTTATGTGGCAATTTTATCCATCCAGAACAACTGACATATATTAAATGCTTAACATGTACCAGATTCTACTGTAAGTGTTTTTTAATGTCTTTTTTTTTATTAAATCCCTCCAGCCAAACTATGGAAGAAGTACTCTTTTTTTCTTGTTGTATAGGTTGAGAAAACTAAGTCACAGAGAAGTTATAAGCCCAGACCTCATAGCTAGTCCATCTGGCCTAAAGGACTCCAGAACATGGCCTTGACTTAGCCAGAATAGAAGAGAGAAATGAATGATAAAGAAGCATAAAAATACTCTGAGCAGCTGAGATAAATTAGTACATATTTAGGCTAATAAATACAATTCATTCATTTAGATCCCTTCCCTCCTCTCCCTCTCACCACCTCCACATGTGATTTATATGATTTATATATGGGATGTAGTATAGTTATTTTCATAAGAGTTACAGAGGCATTTTGGCATCAATTCATAAATGCCATCATTTATTAAAGATTAATGGGTGGAGAGCTGGAAGACCTGCATCTTAGTTTTAGTTCTGCTACTAAATTAACTGTATAATTTGGTCAAACCAATTGCTTTCCTTTTCTGGATTCAGATTCCCCACCTGTGAAGTACATCGGAGTGAGCGGCTACTGAGGTTTTGTGGAAGGTTAGTCAAGGAGAAGATGTTAGTCAAGACAGAAGCCCAAGGCCGCTAACCAGTGGTCCCATGTCTATGCCCTTTAGATAATCACATATCATATATTTTCTTTCTCCCTTTAGTCATAGACCATAGTTGAGATGATTCAATGTACATACTTAAGAAGACTCAAAAATTTATTGGCTGGTTATTTGAAAATGCTCTTATGGATATGGTAGGCTTATTCCATGTTACCTTTGCATGAGACTAACTAATATGAACCAATCTAAACTTGTACTGTCCAATATGATAGCCACTAGCCACATGTGTCTATGAGCACTTGAAATGTGCTTAGTTTAAATTAAGATGGCCTCTTACGTGGATCCTGAGAAACTTAACAGAAGACCATGGGGGAGGGGAAGGGGAAAAAAAAAAGTTAGAGAGGGAGCCAAACCATAAGAGACTCCTAAAAACTGAGAATAAACTGAGGGTTGATGGGGGATGGGAGGGAGGGAAAAGTGGGGGTGATGGGCATTGAAGAGGGCACCTGTTGGAAGGAGCATTGGGTGTTGTATGGAAACCAATTTGACAATAAATTTCATATTAAATAAATAATAAATAAATAAATAAATAAATAAATAAGGCCTGAAAATGTCAGTACACACCAGAGTTTAAAGATTTAATAGGAAAAAAGAAGGTAAAGTATCTCAACAATTTCTATAGGTAAAGTATCTCAACAATTTCAGACTTTCCAGTTCTGAAGAAACAACAACACATACTCAATGAATCAATAAACAGAAGTCACTGAAGGGCGGTATACACAGGTATTCACGCGCACACAGTTCAGAGGGTCGAAAACATAAAAGCCTTTATGGTCTTCAGTGGGTGAGCATATAAAAATGACGTCAAATTAAATATAAATATGCATTCTACTGACCTAGTGTCTTACTTAGTCTGCCCATGGTCTCATAACAAAGCTCCATAGACTGGGTGGCTTAAACAATGGAAATTTGTTTCTCACAGTTCTGGAAGCTGGAGGTCCAAGATTAAGGTGCTGACCAATTCCCTTCCTGAAAGGGCTTGCTTTCTAGTTTGCAGTTGACCAGGTTCTTGCTACATCTTCACATGACCTTTCTTCTGTACACACACACACACACACACACACACACACACACACACACACACGCAAATACACACACATACACACACATACACACATCCATAAACACACAGAGATCTTCCTCTTTTGTACAGGCAGCAATCCCAGTGGGTTAGGACCCTGCCTTTACGTCCTCATTTACCGTTAATTACCTTCCAAAGACCCATCTCTAATTATGATCACATTGTGGGTTAGGGCGTCAGTCTGAATTTGAGGGGGAAACAATTCAGTCTGTAACACTCAGTTTGGCTGTCCTTTGTTGAAAAGTGTAGGATAATTTACTTTGTAGCTCTCTGTATTCCATGTTGCCCAGAAATAAAGGATTTAATTTTCCAGTGTAACCATAACTTGGCAGTTTCAATCTTGAGCATGTTTTCATCTTCTCTTCTTCCCAGTACAACAACAACAATAATAAAATAATAATAATAACATTTAGGAGGAAAAATATTACCTTAAGAGACAGCCATGTTTACTGTGTAGTGATTTCCCAACAGAAATTAATTCCAAGCAAATTTACATTCTACATTTAAAGAAGGTATAAATAATTCATATTTTCATATCATCAGCACTGTGCATTCCCTACACCAGGGTACCTGTAATTTTTTCAGTTTATCTGTTCTAAATTTTGGTTCCATAGCTCATTATCACATTGTTTGTGCTTCTGTTCCAAGGTGGTAATTTAATAGTCTTCCATAGAATTATGTTCAATTAAAATGTTTTCAGTTTTAACATTCAAAACCTTTTTAGTTTTTAATTTAATTGCTGTAACTTCGTTTTTATGTATCATTGACACAGCTTATTTGCTCACTGCACTCACACAAATACCAAACCTTCCAAGCAAATGAATTTTTTGACAGCTACAGGTGTTCCTCAGCTCCGTCTCCCTCTGCACCACGTGACTCGTTCCTGCCAGCCGCGTAGAAGGAACTGATTCAGCAACATTTTCTGTCTAACATCTTCAGCATTTTGATTCCATGGTCTCTTTAGTGGGCTGCATAGTGTAGAAATCTGAATTGAATTTTTTTAACTCCTGTTGCTTTTCTGAAAAGCCCAAGTATCCTATTTATATTGCAGTGCTACATTCAGCATCAGTCTGCGTGTTACATATTCATGGCATATATCTAGATGGATTTACAAGCAGGAACCCAGGGAAATCCAAGCTGTAAATTGCAGCAACCACACTGATTTCTTCACAAAAGTTTACAAATTGTAGGTTGTGGTTCTTGTCAGGGAAGCCGTCTTAAAGCTGCAAAAGCATTCCATCTACTATCTACAATACTTTCACTTGAGAGAGGATATGACGTGCCTCAAGTTATAAAAGAAAAACAAAGTCGAGTGGGATATAAAAGATAAGATGTAGAATTTTAAGTCAAATTTCACTTATTGCACCTAAGAAATGATGAAAATTTTAATACTATCCATAGTGATCTGTCAAATAACTGTGGCAAAAGTAATACAATGATAACTCAGGGAAGCAAAACATATCACATACCTGCTCTTTGGAGACTGGCAAAGCCACTGGACTCTGAAGTCTCCAAGATCACAAGACAAGTGACACCTGCAGAGAAGATTTGCTGACCCAGGATTTCTATGATTATGCCTAAGAGCCCACTAATCACCACTAATCCTCTCAATTTTTGTCCATCCTTATTGATGGGTAAATATGAATGATGAAAATGGAGGTCTGATGTGTGGTAGGACAATTCTAGGCCAGCTGAAAGTCAAAGGAGAAATGTGATGGGGCTGTGGCCCCATGACTGGAGAAGATACACTTTACCTGTTTCCTGAAGGTAACCAAACCCACAGTACTGGGCTTCTTGACATCCCCACACACCTTGTTACTAATGTAGTGATTTCCTGGACTCCTTGCTGCAATTGCTTGAGGAAGGATGAGTCCTTCCCTCTGGAATCCTTGGATCAGGTTGCTCACAGGTACTAAAGAAGCCTTTTGGTTCTTCCTAAATTGCCATCTTACTTGAAAGTATCAAGAGCTCACAATTTGTGTGGGTATAAATATAGACCTTTGAAAATATGGGGGTGGGTGGGCTTAAAACACTGTAATAATTCCATTTTCTTAATCCAAAAAGGAAAATGAGTGTAATTAGGCTGAGTTGTCTGCCAAGTTTCAGCCTGGAGGGACTATTTTGGCCAAGATATAAACCCCTGAGAATAGAGGCTCATAATGGACGCATCAAATCACACTTAACTATGGCAGAACAAGTAGCTGCTTTGTAATGCAATCACTCCATGATCATGCCTTATGTTAGCATTTTAATTAAAATAAAGAATACTTCCTCCTTTTTACTGTCTACCACCCTCTTCTTAGATATTATTACCCGATAAGACACTTAGATTAGCAAAAAAAAAAAATCTGCAAAGTACAAAAGTAGAAATGAAACATCACTTTCATCATGCTCCTGCTTAAATTTAGATACCTTCATCAAGGCAGACTGGGAGGCAAAAAAAAAAAAAAAAAAAAAAAAAAATTAGGTAAGATGAGCCTCAAGAAAAACCCAGGGTTTGGCGTGTACATGTCTCAGTCTATGTAGTGGAAATCTTGAATTCACTGGGGATATAGAGAATTTCATTTTTAGGGAAGTTGAGTGTAGTTTAATTAATTATAGCTGCAGAGCACTAACTGGAACCTTAATGACTTGGGAGAATGAATTCACCTCCCAATGAGCCTAACCTCCTCTCAGGGAAAATTTACACAGAGGGAAAATCAAAATGATTATTAAATGAAATTACTCAATGTAGTCAGAAACTCAATGCAGCTACACCACAATTTTCATATCCCATCCAACAGAGACCTCCAAAGCAAAGAGCAAAGTGGCACCTGGTTTACAGTTCTAAGCACAGCTTAGATGAAAGCTCATAATAGCAGCAAAGCTTAGCCTGAAAGGTAATCACATCTTGGTATCTAGGGGAAATCGACATGTGCAAGGAGCAGGGTATTATTCAAAATATTTATCATCCAGGCATGAGCATAAACCAACCATGACAGAGGCTGGTCATGAACAAACTCTAATAGGCATTGTGGAAGGTACTGACTAAACATCAGCCTCAGTCATAGAGAAGGTGGAATGGGGTTGAAAGGAATCTACCCAGGCTTCGTGAAGGAGACTTTATGAAACCATATGAGACCATGAGCAAAGAGGAAGGAGAAAGATGCTCACATGTCTCTCCAAATCTATCCCCTGTCCTGGTGATATGAATACTGCATCTGTGAAAGACTGAGGCATCCACTCCTCTTCTGAGCTGTTGAAATACTCTGAAAAGAGGCTGGAGGATGGCCCTATGATCTCTTCCCTATCTCAGCCTTCCCATATCCAGACAGGGGATGAAAATTCCAGAAAACACCAAGACAGAAAAAGGAGCTGGAGGAAGGCTGATGGTGGCACAGTGCACTCTGAGAGATGTCCCTCAGAACAAAACACTTTAGCCAGAGACACAAGCAAGAAGAAATCCAGAAATAGCACTTTTGAAAAAAGAGATACAAGTTGAGAAACTCACTGGTTTTAAAATCTATTACAGAACTCTAGAAATCAAGACAGAATGGTAATGTAATAACAATAGACATATAGACATGTTCCATAATAATGGAATAAAATTGAGAATCCAGAAAGGAACCCTCACATTTATGGTCAATTATTTTCAACAAAGGTACAAGACAATTTAATGAGGAAAGATTAGTCCTTTCAGCAAGTGGTGCAGGAACAATTGGATATCCACATGCAAGGGAATGAATTTGGACCCCTTCCCCATACCATACACAAAAATTAACTCAAATGGGTCATAAACCATACCACCTCATCCCAGCCAGAGTGGCTAAAATGAACAAATCGGGAGACTATAGATGCTAGAGAGGATGTGGAGAAATGGGAACCCTCTTGCACTGTTGGTGGGAATGCAAACTAGTGCAACCCCTCTGGAAAACAGGTGGAGGTTCCTCAAAAAATTAAAAATAGATCTACCCTAGTGACCCAGCAATAGCACTGCTAGGAATTTACCCAAGGGATACAGGAGTGCTGATGCCTAGGGGCACTTGCACCCCCATGTTTACAGCAGCAATTTCAACAATAGCCAAATTATGGAAAGAGCCTAAATGTCCATCAACTGATGAATGGATAAAGAAATTGTGGCTTTTATACACAATGGAAGACTACTTGGCAATGAGAAAGAATGAAATCTGGCCTTTTGTAGCAATGTGGATGGAACCGGAGAGTGTTATGCTAAGTGAAATAAGTCCTACTAGATACCATATGTTTTCACTCTTACGTGGATCCTGAGAAACTTAACAGAAGACCATGGGGGCGGGGAAGGGGAAAAAAAAGTTAGAGAGGGAGGGAGCCAAACCATAAGAGACTCTTACAAACTGAGAATAAACTGAGGGTTGATGGGGATTGGGAGGGAGGGGGAGGGTGGGTGATGGGCATTGAGGAGGGCACCTGGGTGTTGTATGGGAACCAATTTGATAATAAATTTCATATTAAAAAAACAAATGGGTCAGAAACCACAATGTAAGGGCTAAAACTATAAAACTCTTAGAAGAAAACATAAAAGTACATCATTGGCACGTTAGGTTAGTCGATGGTTTCTTAGTTTCAACACCAAATGCTTAAGTGACAAAGCAAAAAAGACAAAGTGGGCTTCATCAAAACTAGGAATTTTTGTGCATCAAATGCCACCAGCAACAAACTGAAAAAACACCCCATAGAATGGGATAAAGTATCTTCGATTATATGTCTGACAAGATACTTGTATCCATAATATATGTACCATATAGAACTCTTATAGCTCAACAATAAAAAGACAAATAACCAAATCAAAAATGGATAAAGTCTCAACAATGAAAAGACAAATAACCAAATCAAAAATGGATAAAGTCTCTGAATAGACATTTCTCCAAAGAAGAGATATAAATGTCCAATAAACACACAAAGAGATACTCAACATTGCTAGTCATCAGGGAAATGCAATGTAAAACCACAATGAGATACCACTTCATACTTGCCAAGATGGTTATAATAAAAAAGACCGACAATAGCAAGAGTTATGACAACAGTGTGGAGGAATTGGAACTCTCTTCTTCGGCTAGTGAGAATGTGAAATTGGTGCAGCCACTCTGCAAAACAGTGTGATTCTTTCTCAAAAAGTTAAACATAGAGTTATTCTAATACCCAGTAACTCCACTCCTAGCTATGTATATTCCTAATAGAAGTGAAAACATTCACACAAAGCTTACACATGAAGGTTCATAACAGCCTGAAAGTGGAACACAAGTCAAATAATACACCGATGGTATGGTAATTGTAGAGAACAGATAAATAAAATGTCATACACCCAGACAATGGGATACTCTTCAGCAACAAAATGAAATACTTATACATGGTACAACATGGATGAAACTTGAAAATATTGTGCTAAGTGAAAGAAGTCAGTCACAAAAAGCCATGTATTGTATAATTCCCTTCTCGTGAAATTTCTAGGATCAGAAAATCCATAGAGACAGAAGGTAGATTAGTGGTTTCCAGGTTTTGGGAAGAGGGGAGGAATGAAGACTGATGCTAACGTGAATGGCATTTCCTCTGAGGTCATGGACATGTTCTAAAACAGCTGGTAGCAACGGATGTACAGTTGCATGAATATGCTAAAAATCACTACACTATACCCTTTAAATGCATGAATTTTATGCTATGTAAGCTATGTCTCAATAAAGCTTTAAAAATACATATAAGGTTTTAAGTGGGAAAGTTAATGATTCAAGGCAAAGCTGGGTTTTTACATGTGAAAACATAGAACTATAGCTTCAGATACATACGAGATTTTAAAATGTACTGTTTAAAAAATATTAATTGATGACATATTTCAACTAAACCAGGAAGAGGTCGAAAAAGGGGAACGTGCAAGACTGCTGCCTATGCAATATTGATTTCCCCTTTCTAATTTACTAGCAGAACCCCAACCGTGTTCAAGTTGGCAATGTGTCCATCTAAAAGCCACAAGTCTCCCTGGGAATGAAGTGTATATGCGAGGTGGCTGGGCAGGCATAGCTCTGGTCAATGAGATGTATAGAGTGTTCTGGGTGTTTCTTTGAAGGTATTGCTCTCCTGACATGTGGACAGTCTTCCTTTCTTCCTATGGCAATTCCCTCATATCTGCTGCACCTAATGCAGTCGTCTTGTTAGCAAGAGAAAAAAAGACCACGTCCCAAGGATGGCATAAAAAAAGCTGAGTAGCCAGTGGCAGTGTGATGCTGCTATGCCAATTCTGGTTTCTCTACCGTTAGACTTTTTGTTACACAAAGGAACACCAATAGCCATCTTGGTTAAGCAACCATTATGTAAGTTTTCTGTTACATATTGTTGAGTTCAATCTCTACCCAACAAAGGTTATGAAAGAGTGAGTTTAAATATTTGCAACCAGTTAAGTTAGAAATTAAGCCTAAAGAACATTTAAAAATCTGGCTAAGAAATGATAATATCAAATATTATCCCCCAAAGAGAAAAAATATAAAGGAAGAACTAACAATGTAATTCATTTTTGTGTATTTCCTTTTAAAGCCATGAACGTTTTCTAAAATAGATTGTGGTGATACGTGCACGGCTCTGTGAACATGCTAAAAACCAGTAAACTGAATAGTACAGAATACTATGTTCTGGATCTAAATCTCAAATATTCATATAGGTCAGGTAGTAGGAGTGTGATAAAGTCTAACAAAAGGGAAAGTTAGGAATTAATAATTACTTCTTTCAAATAATAGGATATTGAAGATATAATTCAATTTTTTAATCTTATAAGAAAAACATAGGTTAAAAACCTTTTTCAACAAACATTAACTACTAGTAGAAATTTTAGAAGAGGAAAAAGTAAAGAAATTATCTTCTGTATAATACTAAAAGATAAAAAAGGGTAGACGTGTAATGAGAGGATTAAAATCAATTATAATAATAAATCTAAAAGTTACATTTCAGATTGGGTAAAAAAAATCATAATTTTTATTTCCAATAGACATATTACAGCAGACAAGAGTTAGTTGGTTAATTAACCAGATATTTCCAACTCATTCTTCCTCTTCATCTTCTGCTATAGATTTTAGAATAGATAAATACTTTCCAGCCTCCCTTGCAGCTGGGGGTGGTCACGTGATACAGTTCTAGTCAATGATATGGAAGTATGGGGTGTCTGGGAAAGTTTTAGCTTTTCAGGTGAAAGGAACCAACATAGCTGGTACCATTCTTATCCTTTTGTCTTGGCTTGGAAATTGTTGTGATGTCTAGAGCTTCAGCAGCCATCTTGCAACCATGAGGCAACAAAATTATATGCTGAAAATGGATGGCATTTTGAAAAGAACCTATGACCTTACAGGTCTTAAAATGCAAAACAAAACAAAATAGAAGAGAAAAAACGCTATACTTATTTGTTTAAGCTATGATTAGTTTTGATTTCTGACTTATGGTAAAAGCTTTCTTTTCTGATATTTACAATATACATAAAATAAAATGACAGTAAAAGATTTAAATTAATGGATTGTGTGAGAACAAGCAATAGCATTAACACAAAGAGAACACGTTCCGGGGCACCTGGGTGGCTCAGTCAGTTGAGCCACCTATTCGGCTCAGGTCACGATCTCACGGTTTGTGAGTTCGAGCCCCATGTCAGGCTCTGTGCAGACAGCTCAGAGCCTGGAGCCTGCTTCTGATTCTGTGTCTCCCTCTCTCTCTGCTCCTCCCCAACTCATGCTCTGTCTCTCTCTGTCTCAGCAATAAATAAACATTAAAAAAAAAGAGAACATCTTCCTATGTTAATACGATACAATGAAAGAAAAAGTTTGAACACAGGCCCCTAGTACTGATAAAGAACCAATGTTACAAATAGTAGTAATAAAACAATGAGTAAAAGTAAAATCTAAATGATTATTGAAACATGGAAAACAATTGAAATCAATGGAAACATATCTTATAGAAACTTAATAGGAGTAGCATTTTTTTTAAAAACCTCCATCTAAATAAAACAAATAATAAGGTTCATATAATTAATAAATTAATGCAAATAGTGTTTCTATGCTAAGACCAATGAAATAGGTAATTCTAACATGGGTAAAAAGTATTTAAAAAAACACAGATATTCAATATTCACAATTAGAATAGAGAGTATAGACAAGAGAATGTAACAACTGTAAGTGAATATCAGCTATAACTCATTGAAAATAAATCTGAAAATGTAGATAAAATTAATAATTTCCAGGAAAATGTAAATTACTGAAATGTAACCAAAGAAAAAAATCTGAATATATTGATAATCACAAAATTGAACATATATTCCAAGAATCACTTAGTCCTAATGATTTTATGGGGCACTGTAGATCCTATTAAAAAACAGATAAATTGTATAGATACCAAGAGATGAATATTCCACAAATGATATTAGTAAAATAGCAAAGCCTTGATACTAAAACATAGTTTTAAAATAAGTTACACAGCACTGATGGTAAATGTCACTTGCTAATATGGAAACCAAAAAAACTAATTAAAACAACAAATATAAGAGTATGTACACCATGGCCGAGAAATAGTTCATCCCAAAACCGAAGAATGATTTAATATTTTGAAATTAATGCAATCCATGGTAATACTAGCCAACCCCCCCCCAAAAGGGGTGGGGGCTATAATCATTTTGGAAAATGCTATATATATGTATACGTACAATTCTGTTTCAAAAATGAAAAACATATAACAATAAAAGAAATCCATACATAAATGGGAGAGCACTTGCTGTGCATGGCAAATCTCTAGAGTATGAATGGCAAATGTTTTTCTCCACCTTTGCTCACTCCTACCAGTTGGCAGTAGCTGTGGGGTGGCTGTCTGGGTAGAGGTGTGATGTGTTAACGGCCTCCATGTTCTGCAGAAAGAGTTCTGAGACTGAGTACCAGTTTCTCCCATATCAGTCAGGGCTGAAGAGAGAGGCAGCACGTATTTCACGAATTCCATGAAATCAAGAATAAGGGTAGAATGTTCATTTTCATGTAACTGTTTAACCTTTTCTGAAAGTTCTAGCAAATACAATATAACAGTTGTTGGAAAGAAGGGGGAAATGTTAACCATTATTTCTAATGACGCCCCTTCGCTTAAGTTACATCAGGATCATGTTAAGTGAAGACTGGCATTACCATAGTTCATATGGCAGGGGGAGGTCATGAAAATGAACCTGAGTGGTGAATCAGCCACATAGCAGCAGGGAGCAGGCCACAGATAACACACAAAAGAGGGAGCCTACCCTATCCTTTCTCTACTTCAGCACCAGTCTGGCCCCAAAGTATCTCTACTGGAGTATATTTCCAAAGAAATGCTGACTTAAGAAGCATGAGGAACCCAAAAAATAAAGAGGCAGTTTATTGTTACAAGAAGAACAAGAGCCCAGCAAGGCAGGAGTCCTGGATTCCGGCACTGCCTTTGCTATATAGAACTGAGAATATCAGCTGACTTTCCTGGTCATGACCTACAAAGTAAGGAATCTTTACAAAAAAACTCGATAACCCACCATGTTTTCCACTATGTAATCACATCCTTCACTGTCAAAAATAAATGCACTTTCTAGTGAACTGAATCCAGAAGCTGCTCATGCCAAAGGTCATCACATTATTATTATTATAATCACATCATCTTTCTGAAAATCAAAGTGGGAGGACAATCTTCCTCTCTGATTTTGCTAAAGGCTTTTCATGTAGTCTGTGCTAAAATGTGTTGAACACTGGGTTATTATCTGAATGGAGTTCTGTTTGGCAACTGGTTTAATCAACTGTTTCACAATGTGTCATACATTTATGCCAGTTAATTTGGGTGTCTGACAACGGGAAATTTACTTTTAAAGGCTGTGATCATTGTATGAGTGGCATCAGCCTTTCAACTCCTAAATTAAGTATCATGAATTTGAACAATAATGCCCCGCCTGCTTATAAAGGAATAAATATAAATAGATAAATAAATATCCTTAGTGTTTCAGGAAGAAAGGAATGAAATAAATGTCTTTCCCTCATCAGTACCTCTAAATTACTACATCATAATCACGAGGCAGGATTTTCACAATCATTTTGGATGTGTCACATTTAGTAATTATTATATAACTTACTTTCAAATGCATTCCTACACTCACTGCACGCACAAGGTGATTTTTAACACCACTCATTCTGTTTCTGTAAGAATTTCCAAAGACACCCTGGAGAAGACTTGGAATAAAGTAAAGCTAAGGAATAATAATATTTCTAGCTCACTTCAAGTGATACTTTATTGTGTTGGAGTCGATGCTCTAAATGTAAAGAGTGGTTAAGAACGCAGACTCGGGAACCAAAATTCAGCCCTGTGCCTTCTGGTTCTCATCTGCCAAGTGATGGATGTAGCAGGTCTCACACATAGTCATTATGAAGAAGGTAATACACACAGAGTTTAGAATAGTGCCTCACCCACAAATATAAGCAGCTCGTTTTAAGTGGGTGATCTCATTTCATTCTCAAAACAGCTCTAGAACGTAGCCATGAGCTTCTTCCTTTCACAGATGAGGAAAAGTTAAAGGCTAAGGGGGCACCAGAGGCTACACAGAACTCAGGATAAAGAGGTGAACCCCCATTCTATGCTTCTTTCAGGCCTCACCTCTATTTACAGCCATTGTGTGAGGGAGCGAGGGTCAGAGCAGAAGCATTAATGCCCTGTGGAACCTCAAATATGAGAACGCTGTTACCTGATTTCACCCCAATCTTAAATTCCTTTAACTCTCTAAATTTCTTTAACTTTTCCTCAGAAGTCTTATTTGGAAGGTTTTTTTAAAAATTTTTAATGCTTATTTATTTTTGAGACAGAGAGAGAGAAACAGGGAGAGAGACAGAATCTGAAGCAGGCTCCAGGCTCTGAGACCGATGTGGGGCTCGAATTCACTGACCACAAGATCATGAACTGAGCTGAAGTCGGATGCTTAACCGGCTGAACCACCTGGGCTCCCCTGAAAGTTGTTAATTTTATAATTCTCCTCTAAAACAATAACAAGGTTTTCAATTCTTCCATAGTTGGAAACTCAAAAACAGAGAGAATCCTTTAGGGTAAGATAATAAAGACAATCATCTTATACAGCTTATAGGCAGCAAATAGCTTTTAGACAAATATATATATATATATATATATATATATTTATATATTTTTATAATATTTATACATGTATATATATTTATATGTACAAATAAATATATATATTTATAAGGTGAATTACACATACATATATATTTTACTGCTGGATTCCATGACCTGAAATAGGCAGGAGGATGCAGCTTTGGAATGCATTTAGTAAGGCATTTAGGCAAAAGAGACGGTAATAAGTATCTTACTCATTATTTATCACTTGGATCCCCTGAAGCAATAAAAAAAAAAAAAAAGTCAAGGCACTGAGCTGGCATGTTGGTGTTCCATGAGAATTCCAAGTGTTTGTGAAAAGAAAATAAAGATCCTACATTAGACAGATGGTGAGCATCTATATATTCCAAATATGAAATCAGTATGATCCTCAAAATCAAGGTCAGTATTAATGGAAAAATGTGGTTAAGAGCTAAATGTGCTCCTGAACTGAAAAGTTCAGAAGGTATAAATGATATGGAAGAAAAGAGATGCACAGTCTGGAAGAGTAGGAGGAAGAAATGGTTCTGTACTTCTGCCCACCCCTTATATCTACCATTCCTCTTCTTCAAAGGACTGCTTGTCTTGCATCCCTTTTTAGGTCCGTTGAAGGGGCAGGTGAGGGCAGAGCTTTGGCAGCTCATGGACTGCCCACCAAGATGGTCGCCTCTGCAGCACTACCACCTGCCAGAGACAAAGAAAAGTGCCCAGATCTGTCATGATGGAGGCATTCTTCTCTCGGCCTCTATTTTAGCATCACCGTTGCTGGGGGCCTCTATTCACCTCTCTGGATCACCCACAGTCTCAATATCCTGCTTAGCCTCTCTCTTACTTCAGTTCTACTCCAAGGAGGAGGGCTCCCAGATCACTAAAAATGATCCCATCTTCTGCACTTTGAACATATATTCGTGTATCCCTCTGCCCCACAATTTCGTTCCTCATGTTACTGTGCTACAGAGCAGAGAGGGCACTGATCCAACAGGATTGACACAGTCTGAAATCATTCATGAAGCTTTTCATGAATTTTCGGAACATAGGAAAATAAATGAGGTTATGAGCTCAAACTATGTATACAGGCCAGATTGATTTAGTATTGCTGTGTTCTGCTTTATTGTTTCCATTCTGCTTCACAGCCAACAGCCACCCCTCACCCCTATAACAAACTCTCTTGTCCAAACCATCTCCTTTGAGGGCAGTATGAGATACCACAATAGAGGAAAGCGTGACAGAACCTCCCATGGTGTAGAAAAATAACCAGAAACAAACTCTTGAGTCAGTGTCAGTTGTTACTTTGTTTGAAAAGCAATCCTGTTTTAACAGAAGGGAACATAAGCATTGTTTAAGAGTTACATTTGAAAACACTTAAAAGGTCAAATGTTTCACCTTCTGGAGTGAAACACAGTACCCTGGCTCATTATAACTGCTCAAAGAATGGTTGTCCAATGTCTAAATAAAGGATATTCCAAAAGATGCCACATGAGCTTTAGAATGTTTCCATCCCATCATTACACCATGACTTGTATCCATCATGTCTTCTGAGAAAGACTGTGAAATTGATGTGACTTCAAATGTTGTAATGAAGGCATTTATTTACATGTGAGAGTCCCTCCCTCTCTCCCTTTCTTCCTTCCTTCCTCTTGTTACTTTCTTTCTCTCATTCTTCATTCATGTGTTTTTATATTAATTTTTATTTAATTTTTCAATGTTTATTTATTTTTGAGAGAGAGAGAGAGAGAGAGAGAGAGAGAGAGAGAGAGAGAGAGAGAGACAGACAGAATTCGAAGCAGGCTCCATGCTCTGAACTGTCAGCTCACATCCTGACTTGGGGCTCGAACTCACAGACCATGAGATCATAACCTGAGCCGAAGTTGGATGCTTAACTGACTGAACCACCCAGGGGCCCCTTATATTAATTTTCAATGAATAAAAAGATGCTAATTTAGAAATATAATGTGTACCTAATCTCACTATGGATTTGAATACAAGAACTCCCAGTTGTTTTTTTTTTGTTTTTTTTTTAATGTTCCTTTTGACTGTCATTATAGTTACACCAAATTTCACCGTCCTGGTAAAGACATTGCTAAAGTCATCATTTGGCATTAGAAAACACCAAGGATGTCTTTCTAAAAAATAAATATATTCAGGGCGCCTGGGTGGCGCAGTCAGTTAAGCGTCCGACTTCAGCCAGGTCACGATCTCGCGGTCCGTGAGTTCGAGCCCCGCGTCGGGCTCTGGGCTGATGGCTCAGAGCCTGGAGCCTGTTTCCGATTCTATGTCTCCCTCTCTCTCTGCCCCTCCCCCGTTCATGCTCTGTCTCTCTCTGTCCCATAAATAAATAAAATAAAATCGTTGGAAAAATAAATATATTCAACATTTTAACTTTGAAAAATTTAACTTAAAGTAAAAATTTTAAAAAGCACTTTGGGAAACAGGATGAAAAAGAAAATACAAGCTGGGATGACTTTTAAGCCTCCATCCACAGGGTACAGAAGTGAATGGTGGATACCCAAGTCTGCTCGCACTGACGCTGTTCTATTGGCAGAGCCATAACTACGATAGTAAATAGCAGGTGGTTAAGTACAGCTAAAGGAAAAAGCAAGCATTGTAGAGAAAACCAAGAATATTTGGATAGATTTAGGGCACAGGTCAGAAGAGGGGGTGAGGAAAAGATACTGACCAAAAAGTGAGAAAATGTGAAAGCTCTCTTCCATATCCTACACCCTACCAAGGTTGAGCGAAACCCAGCTAATAACAAATCCAAATACATGACATGCGGTTAATCATATTCTAAGGAAGACAGAAATGATAGCCAGGCACACGTAAAGAGGGAAAAACAGATGGCAAGCCCTCTGGAGAGGAACTAGAACATTCCTCTGAAATGTGGAATGGAGAGATCCACGAGGTATCACTCAGGACGTGAAGGTAGCCCAGCTTCGTGTAGCCAGACCAGCCTGCTGAGAGCACGTTTTTCTCTGGCTCAACCTTCACCTAGCGCTTGGTGGAAATTTGAGCATGGCCTCAAGCACCTGGACAGTGGTTTCTGGGATGGGTCCTTCCAGCAAGTGCATCTGTCCTACGTGTTTCCTCCTGCTCCGGTTGCTGTGGTTCATCTTCTGAGGACGGGACCCGGAGCTCCTGAAGGATGTGGTCCCTCGTCTCCCGCAGCCTGTCATCACGCCCACAACTGCAGCCAACACTGAGCTTGTATGTGGACAGTGCCTACCTCTCCACGTGCCACGCCTGATACCTGTGCTACCATATGGTGGTGCTGACTTCTGCTCACAGCTTTTTAAAGCCCTCATTCCTCTCTGTGCTTGATCTTTATTACACTGCTCCTCCTGAGATTAGGCAGAAGTCATGAGACTGGGGCTACAGGACAGTCTGCATGATGGATACCACCAGAATCCCCCATACTCCTACACAAGGACCTCAAACGGACCCCACATATCTCTTCTCCTTTGGTATAAACTCCTTCCTGGGAGGGCCTCTGTACAGACCTTTCTGAGTAAGCCTCTGAATAGTAATGACTCCTGGAGGTTGATCTCTTTTTGCCAGCACTGAATTTCATATGAGTTTTCTTAATTAACCAATAACCTTTGGGATGGAGATTATCCCTCCTTTCCACATGAGAAAAACTGAGGCCCAGAGAGGTGAGAGCCTCGCCCAACATCTGTCAGCCAATATATTACAAAGCCAGGATTTATATTCACATCTTCTGTGCTCCAAGAACAAAACTCTTAACAGCTAGACAGAGGTGTTCCAAAGGTAATGCCCCATAGACAGGAGCTTCTGTGTACCTGAGGCAGGATGCAGGCCTGTCCCTTGCCTGGGTTTAAAGCCACTACATTCCTTTAAACTGAAAATCCAAGGAAATGGACATGATGAAATAATTTATTCTGCCTCAGAGCTTATGGTCTTCCTTGACAACTTTTGATTCCTACAGATCAGTCCCAATCACACAGGATGGGAGAGGTGAAAGGCTTCAGATTAACAGCAACTTTGTATGAATTAGAGAGAAGTGACATTTTTTTCAATGGAAAAATCCCAAAGATATGAATTAGCACAGGACATGCACACCTGCAATGTGGATTTTTATACAGTAATAGTGCACACACGTCAGAAATGTGTGGTTTTTTTTTAATATTTCAGTTCTACAAGACAATTAGCTACAAAGAACATGGCCACAGGAAATTAGGTGTCACTGTTTGATGCTGCCTTATGGGGTAGAAGCAGTGTAAATTTTAATTCCATGACCCAAATGGTTCTAAGTAAGACAGCAAAGAATAATCATTGTACCTGATGTTTGGAAGGCACTGGACAAGGGTACGAGTGTATCTGAGTTTGTAAGAAGCTGAAAATGACAAGCATGTGCAAATGTTTTTCATAGAGGTATGGGGGAAGCAACTGGCCATGCAGATTCTAGGCAGAAACTGGTGTGGCTAAAACATGGGGAAATTCTATGGGGCACCTAGGTGGCTCCGTTGGTTAAGCGTCCAACTCTTGATTTCAGCTCAGGTCCTGATTTCAGGGTTGTGAGATCGAGCCCTGTGTCAGGCTCTGTGCTGAGTGTGGAGCCTGCTTGGGATTTTCTCTCTCTCCCTCTGCCCTTTCCCCCCCACTTGCATGAGCACATTATCACTGTCTCTAAAGGAAAAAAAATGGGAAAATTATAATGGATCTATTGTGCCCCCTTCACTGAGTTTGCTTCACATTCGATTCCCCAACACTTTGATGTTCTCACTTACAACAAAGTTCTACCCTCAGGTGTGAAACCCAAGTCTAAAAATTCTTAAGAAACATATCCCAACATGTGAAATTCCAAGCACCGTTAGAGATATCTTGTACCCTTATTTTCACGCCTCAGGGCAGCTTCCTTCTCTAATTTTATCACAGGAGAGGCGCTTTCTATATGAAGATGCTGAAATTATTCAGTGAATAGGCTAACTTAATTTGCCCTGATTAGCTTTATTTCTATCATTTTTGCTTTGCATATTTTAAATCTATACAAATTTAGAATGATTGCATCTTCCTAAATAGAGTCTTTATTTTTTTATAAACGGGTGTACTTTACAGGACTAGAATATATCTTTTTCTATCTTTTGACTTCCATTTTCAGCATCCTATTTTTAAGATGTTTCTTTTGTAAGTAGCATATGGCTGTTGTTTTTTTAATCTACTTGGATAATCCTTATGCTTTAATTGGAGGATAATAGTACCACCGTATTTTGTAGCACATGCTTTGGTTCTTGGGCCACATGCCCAAGGCCCCCCTCTGACTTGAGATGCAGCTTTGGTGAGAAATTCCAAAATATTCTGACAATGTCCCACCTCAAGCATCATACTATGTTCATTATGTTTCTTTGTGTGTGTGCTTTTCATCTATTTTTCTATGTTTAAATGTGGATATTTTCTATTGGCCTGGCTTCCAGTTCACTAATCTTTTTCTTGGTTGTATTTAATTTGTTGTTGAACCTATTTCTTAATTTAAGTTATATATTGTTAAGTTCTGGAATTCCCACATGATGTTTTAAAATATATGTTACAGTTGCCTAGTGAAGTTTCTCAATGTGTCATCTAGTTTTTTAAAAAAAAATTTTTTCAGTTGATTTATTTTTGAGAGAGAGACAGAGTGTGAGCAGGGGAGGAACATAGAGGGAGGGAGACACAGAATCCAAAGCAGGCTCCAGGCTCTAAGCTGTCAGCACAGAGCCCAACACAGGGCTTGAACCCATGAACCACGAGACATGATCTATTTTCTTGATCAGCATCTATTTTCTTGAACTTACTAATTAGTTATTTAAAAGTCTGTGATAACTTCAATATCTGCATCACCTGTAAGCTTGTTGCTATTTTCTCCCCTTAGTTTTTCCTTATTTCTTTTTGTCCCTAATTATGTTTGCGAATTTTTCATTAAATGCCAGACAGTGTGTATGAAAAAAATTCAAGGCTCAGAGTAATGTTGTTTTCTTCCAGAGATAATTTGCTTTGCTTCTGGGTGGCAGTTAGGTAGCAACTGTGTGTTTTAGTCCAATATGGAACTTAGCTGATTTGAACCTGGGTTTCATCATTATAAGGGCTGGTTAAATTCTGTGAACCCATAGTTCTTAGGTATAGTCCTTCAGGTGTCCAAAATGACTTCAAGTGATGGTTTGGGGTATTTACCAAGACCCCCCCCCCCCCCCCAGTCACAGAGGGCCTTGAATTCCAACTTTTTTCTCTCCAAAGTTCTGCCCATCTTCTCAACCTCTCGGCCTCAACTGGTAAATTCCTGAAGGGAAATTGTGCTTACCTCTGATACACTTACATGTGTATATATCATATATACATATGTATACATAATCTCCAGCCTCTTTAGTTGTTCTAGGTGAGAGGGTTTTTCTAACAAGTTAATCCATCAAACAAAGATGGAATTATCCATATCCATGAGTCAGGATTTTGGGGGACCCTTGGCATTGGTGTACCAGAGCCAGAAGTTTACCTAGGTCATAAAACTGAACCTGCCTCTGATGAACTGTGTAACCGTGGGCACATTATTTCACCCCTGTGTATCTTAGGTCTAAAATGAGAGGTTCAACTATACAATCTCTTAGATCTTCTCCAGTTATGCCATGCTATAATTCTGTTCTGCTTATTCACAGAACTTTAAAAAATGAAATACAGTTGGTATTCATAAGTCACTGGCTAGTAAAACTAAAAAGTAGTTTGCTAACTTTGCATTTTAAAACTTTACCAGTGTTTCTTAGGACTTTCTTTAAGGGGCTTTAAGAACTTCTGGGGCCCCAGGGTGGCTCAGTCGGTTAAACCTCCAAGACTCTTGATTTTGGCTCAGGTCATGATCTCCTGGTTCATGAGATTGAGCCCAGCATTGGGCTTTGTGCTGGCAGCACAGAGCCTGTTTGGAATTCTCTCCTTCTCTCAGTCTCTCTGCCCTTCCCCTGCTTGCACTTGTCCTTGTATGCATTCTCTCTCTTTCAAAATAAATAAACAAACACACAAACATTGAAAAAAAAAAGGCTTTAAGAAGTTCCTTCAAGATTTTTCCCTTTAGATCCTAGATAGTAAGGGAAATACCAGACCACTGTTAATCCATACACACCTATTAGTAGCTTTGCTTTCTTGGGATAAACCCTTTTTTGTTTTGTGTATCTTTTTTTACATATGTTACTTTGGTTTGACCATAACTTATTCTGGATTTTTTGTTTCTATGTTCACACGTGAGAATGGCCTATAATTTCCCTTTCTTGTGCTATCCTCTACTGTTTTCTACATCAAAGTTATTTACCAGACCCATACAGGCAGGCAGGGATCTTTATCTCTTGTTTTATTTTCTGGAACAGTTGGATAAGACAGATGCTTTCACTTCTTTGGCTCTCTGATAAAACTGAGTGTGGTGGTTTGAGAAGTAGACTTCCATTAATGCTTTAAATTCCTTAAAGATATTAGGGTTTTCTAATAATTTTCAAGCCAACTCTGGCAATTTTTCCACTTCATCTAAATGTTAAGACCTATTTGCGTAAAGGTTTTCAAAATATCCTCTTATGATTCATTTAATTTATAATATAGTCATGACCCTTCCGCATTTCTAATATTATTTATTTGTTTCTCTTCTCTTTTTCTTGAGCAATATAACCAGCACTTTTTTCAGTGTCTCTAAAGAACTGGATTCAATTTTGTCGATCCTCTCTATTGCATAGTTAATTCCTGTATCATTAATTTTTTTTTTACTAATTCATTTATTCCATTTCCTTGGATTTACATTCTGAACTGACATCTCAGCTCATTTGTTTATAACCTTTCTTAATTTCTAATGTAAGTATTTAAGTCTGCATTAAAATGAGTCGTGAAGCCATGACAGAAAATGATACATGAGAATGAGTCAATTGACCAAAGCTTAATAAATGAATTATTTGCAAGTTGTGGAGAAAGTTAACAAATCTATGTCATATAACAAAGTCTAAAGATTAAATCTGTCTATCCCATAATTGTGTGCCCTTGGGAAGCTTTAAACCCACTTCCCCATTCTCATGCTGCCATGTTATTCTGATCTCATATCTCAGTTCCAACATGTTTTTAGCTACCTCACCACTCTTTTAGATGTCATTGTTACAGTTTTGCTTTCACGGTCATTTTATTTAGATTTACTTCTTTTATTCCTCATGATTTCATTCTCCTGGATCTTTCTGCATCCAATTTACTTCTTTTTAAAGTTCAGCCTTTATTTAGTATTCCTTTCAGTGAGGGTCTGTGAGTGGTAAACAGTCATTTATTAAATTATTATTTGGTTGTCATTTGATAGCTTTTATGTTAATTGCTCAGCATGGAGTTTCCTCATTATATGACATATGTGGGATTCCTTACTACTGTGGAGCAGGCATAAGATTTCACAAGTTCTCATGGGTGACTTTCTTCTCTTACAGAGCAAATTCTTTTGCAACTTTACCAGACCAGTGTGAAAGGAGATTTTCTAGATGGTGAGGTCAGGTATGACTTTGACATGGGAAGCTTTATGTGTAGAGCACTGTTCTTGTTTCCTTGTCCTGGTTGGGCTGTAGCCCATCTCCTGTCCCTCGTAGATATTCAAACTTCACCCGTCTACCCCAAGATCTTCTATCCTTTCTGAAAACTCAATGGGTTCCTCCAGGATTATCTTCTGTTTTACTACTCATGCTTTGGTTTTCTTTTTATTAAAAAAATTTTTTAATGTTTCTTTTTGAGAGAGAGAGAGAGAGAGCGAGCGTGAAAGGGGGAGGGGCAGATAGAGAGGGAGACACAGAATCTGAAGGAGGCTCCAGGCTCTGAGCTGTCAGCACAGAGCCCGACATGGGGCTGGAACTCATGAATGGCAAGATCATGACCTTGGCTGAAGTCAGACACTTAACCGACTAAGCCACCCTGGAGCCCCTCTTTTTATTTTTATTACCTCCTTTTTCCACTCAAGGTCTTGCATGTTCATCATATTCACCGCTGTCTAGTATTTCGTTGTATGAATATGCCACATTTTTCTCTATGTTCCTATGCATGGACATTTTGGCTCTTTTACAGCCACAGTATGTCCTCCTTGGATATGTTCTTTGTGTATATATATGAGCATGTCCTTAGAATATATTCTGAGCAGTGAAATTCCTGAGTCATAAGTTATGTACATCTTCACCCCAGCTAGATTTTGCCATTTTGTTTTTCAAAGTGGTTGTAATAATTGACAATCCCACCCACAGTACGGGCGAGTGTCTGTGGCCCCACATTCTTGCCAACAGTTTGTATCCTTAGTCTTTTTGTCTTTCTGCCAATCTGACAGGTGTGAAATCTGTGACTTATTTGCATTTATCCCAATTACTGGAGAGGCTGAGTATCTTTTCATGTGTTTCTTTACTCATTCATTTCTTTACTTATTTTTCTTTTTAAAAATTTTTCTTCTTATTGATTTATAAGTATCATATATTCAAGAAGCTAATCTACATGGTTTTGCAAATTAGAAATATCTTCTCCAGTCTGTGGGTTATTTGCACATGCCTTTTGATGAAAATAAAATTTTAATTTTAATGATGTTAAAGTTGTCTATCTTTTCCTTCAGGTCTTCCATTTTTTGAGAATGGATTAAGAATATTTTTCCTACTCCAGCTTCATAAAGCATCATCCTCTATTTTCTTCCAAATGTTTAGCTTTTTGCATTTCTTTTTTTCTTACATTTCATCGTTTTACATTTCATTTTTAAATCCATCTTTATGTTTGCCATGAGGAAGGAATTCAATTTTGTATTTTACTGTATGGGTAATCATCAAGCTCTGTCTTGGTAGAAACTGGGATCGATTTTTGTGAATGGTCCATTGAGGAAAAACAAGCTAGCACTGAGCAGCCTCCAGTAATTTGTCACAAACAGCAAGATTTGGGGCAAAGTCTTGTGAAAGATTATTTTTGAACTACTCAAGGTTAGCTCTCCTATTGAGCTTTTTGCCTGAAATCCTCTCCGTAAAACAAACAGTTAAGTGGCCCTTCTCTCTGCAACCTAACACCGAATTTTTCTACTTTAGCAAGTATTTCTTTTCACTGGGATATCTATGTGTCTTTGTATTTTCTCCACTAAACTGTGGCACCCTCAGATTGAGGACGGTGCCTTCTGATCTTTGCATCCCCAGTGCCTGACATGTAATAGACACTAAACGTTTGGCAGATTAATGAATTAATGAGCATATTTGGAGCACTCAGAGGGGAGCTTGGAAGAGCCCCAGCCGGCTTGCTTAATGCTGGATGGAATCCTGTATAAATTCTTTACTCTTCTCATTCCTGCCTCTAAAAATTGGGGAAGAGAAAGATATTCTAAAGTATGCAATAATTAGTTCTAGAAGTGTCTTGTCCTCGGCTTTTGTGAATTAATTTGGGAAGCAGCACAATGCCCCATTTACTTTCATTTTTCTTTTAAAGAGAGGCAGAGAAACATCATGCATACAAAAAGCTACATTAGGCTGAATCCAGCTCCAAGTGGTTAAAGAGTTACAATCCAATCCTGTGCACATGATTCTAATCTTTTTTCATTTGTTTTATCTCAATGATTAGTTATTTCATACCACACATTTTTTTTACCTGCCTTAACACATTTGAACTCTGTAAAATTCTCCTTTGCACATGAGTTAGTGTGAAATTTATTACCATATTCTTTCCACTTATTAAAAGGGATGTACTTTACAAATATGACTGCAGTGCAAATTTATTATTTACATCCCGAGCCCTAGCCTTCATAACTACTTAATATGGATAAGGTGTTTAGTTTTCCAATGGAGTCCAGCTGCATCACTGGAATCAAACTTGTAATTGCCTCTTTGGGATTTAAAACCATTATAGTTGTGCTTTTATGTTCTCTTTTGTTTTGCTTGAATCACTTTTTCAGGTCTATGAAGTACAGCTGGCACAATAAAAGTTTGATCAATGCATAACCAATGCAGTGTATATTTCTTCCAGAAATATAAAACCCAGGTGAAAAATGTTAATCTATGAAAATTATCTTTGTCAGCTACTTATTCTTGGAATTTAAATGGGTTTCGGTCTTGAGGTAAGGGCTGAACTTGGATTTCTGTGTGAAAGTTTTCTGACTTTGCCGATGTGGTATGCTGATGTGTGTGTGAGGGGCTGTGGGATACAGAGTCTCTATGACCAGAATAAGACTTTGTTATCATTTATAAAAGAGGTTATACTTAGATTGGTTAAATAATGTTCACTTGATTGTCTTAAATAATCTCTTGATTAGAAAATGGAGACAATGAATTTTTTTTCTTTGGTTTAGGGGGCAAATACCACACACTCAAATTTTTAAAAATATAAACATTATATTTATAAAGAAATACCTTTCAAAACTCTCACAGTTTAAGATTGAGTACTAGCATTTATTATTATTATTATTTTTTGGGCGACAAAGAACTGAGGCTTGCCAGTTTCACTTGAAGGTAATATGATTTTGAAATGGTGTGATTGTCTCTAATTTCTAAGTGCAATCGGGGTTAATCATAGACAGATGTTCACCATTAACTCCAAATTTCTTTGTTCTTGTCCATTAAAATTAACTATATTTTGAAGGAAACACAAAGCTGTGTCCATGGCTCCTCCTCCAAGGAAAAAAAAACCCCTATATACCAATATAGAACATAGGACAGTGTTAACCGCCTTAAAATCTTTGGTTCTACCACATCCACCACCTGGGACCAACGTGACTGGGACACAGTTGTGTCTGTCTTATTTGTCCCCCGGCTTCCCTGTCTGTGCATTTTCTCCCTTGCATGGCTCACGTGTCTACTTGGTTTCTTTGCTCTTCCTCTTTATCCTAAATTTGATCCTTGGAAAGAATTGATATTAGTCATTTACTTACTAGTGTAAATTAAAGTCATTCTTCTATCTTTTCCTTGACATATTATGTCTAGAAGCTAATATTATGGAATAAATTGCTTTATCCCTAGAAATACATATTTAAGCAAGTGTCCAGGAGAGCACGGAGAGAGAGGCCACTTCACAGTTTGCACAACATTTAGACAACAACGAGGTGTGTCCGCTGGCAGGGTCAAGACTAGGGAGAGGAGAGTGAGGCACTTGCCTTGGGTGTGAAGTTTAGGGGGCACACACACTTACACACAAACTCAGTAACTGAGATAAGTATTTTACGGCAAAACTTAAAAAAATAAATTTTGGTAGTTTGTTCGTCCCACCTAACTTGCACACTCTAACCTTGATCCTGAGGTGTATACTTCACCCTTGTCCTGGCCCTGCTTGGTAGTCCTTTTCCAAACATTATTTTATTTTTATTTATTTATTTTTAAATTTTTAAATGCTTTTTTTTTTTTATTAAATTTTTTTTTTCAACGTTTATTTATTTTTGGGACAGAGAGAGACAGAGCATGAACGGGCGAGGGGCAGAGAGAGAGGGAGACACAGAATCGGAAACAGGCTCCAGGCTCTGAGCCATCAGCCCAGAGCCCGACGCGGGGCTGGAACTCACGGACCGCGAGATCGTGACCTGGCTGAAGTCAGACGCTTAACCGACTGCGCCACCCAGGCGCCCCTTTTAAATGCTTTTTATTTATGTTTGGGAGAGGCAGAGTGCAAGTGGGGGAGGAGCAGAGAGAGAGGGAGACACAGAATCCCAAGCAGGCTCCAGAAGCTGTCAGCTCAGAGCCTGACGCGGGGCTGGAACTTACAAACTGCAAGATCGTGACCTGAGCCGAAGTCGGACCCTTAATGGACTGAGCCACCCAGGCGATCCCCCAAACATTATTTTGAAAACTACTTCTACCTAGTATCTGCCTAGTGTCTCTGATACAGGGACAGTCTGGTCTAGGCTCTCCCCATGGAGGGTAGATAAACAGCTCATCATATGGGCTCTGAGAGAACTGTTCGTTGTCACAGCATTGTCGTAGCATGCCAGGCTCAGTAAGTATTTTGAAATAGGATTGAATGGGTGAATTCATAAATTAATGAGTCAATGTATGTTTGGGATTATTAGTGCCCTGATGAAAAGGAGACAGCTTTACTCTGCTTTCTAAATCACAGCTGCTTCCAAGTGGGTTTGCTACATCTTTGCAAAGTAACTTAAGCAACAATAAAACTTAATACAAAAATCTTCTGCTTTATGCCACTGTGATATGTTAGACATGTAAGCTAGTAGCATAAATACAATGAAAAATGGTCTTCAGTTTCTTAATATAAGGCAAAAGTCATAAAGGAGTTGAGTAACCACATTGCTTTTTAATTTGGGGATGAACTAGGATAATTTCACTTCTCAGATTAAAAATAGGTACTTTGTTGATAGCAAACTAAATTCCAAACCTACTGATTTTTATAACTATGGAATTACAAGAGCTTATCTTCAGGAGACTTTATTCAACCAAAATCAGATTCACTTTCTATCTGCTTTGAAAAATATGTCAAATCTTATTATATTGAATATTAAGGAAGCGATGTCTGTGTTACTTAATTAGTCCACTAGGTATAGCATGGAAATATTTATATTATAGTCAGCTAAGTCCCATAGAGATATTGTAGAGATAATATAGAGTATCAGACAACTTAAAATGGTGGAAAACCCAAGAATCACTAACATAGCATTTACTTAAACTTCCAAGATTCATGTATTTAAACCCCTCCCCTGGTCATGCTTCCAAGATTCACAGAGGCCGGGTGCTTTTGGAATTCAGTTTAAATAAAATAGCTAAATCACATGACAAAGCCTTGGTTCAGGAGAAGCTGGGAATTTTTAACACTTCTTTTTCTTACCTTTGCCTAGAATTCTCATCTGCCTCTCTATTGCCATACTGGAGTTTGACCAACCTCTTAGAAAGAGGCAGGCTTCTTTTATTTTATCTGTGGTTGAGTCAAGCACATTTGGATTTATTGAGCAATGTCATTGGTTCTAGCAGGGCAGAGGACCTGCCCTGGCCTCTCCTCTAGCAGGAGAGAGGACCAGGCAGAGGGGCCGGGGCAGGTAAAGATGATGTCAGCATTTCCAGCTAAGACATAGACATGGAATGTGGTGTTTGAAAGTTTGGAGTTTGGCTGGAATTGCAGGAATGTGTGGGGACTGGAGTGGGCTGAAAACGCAGGTAGGACTTTTTCTTTTCATTTTCATTTTCTTCTGAAAGACATGGGGCCATTGAAAGATTTTAAATATATCTTCAGATTGGCAATTTGGAAGGCTCCCTTGGGGCAGAAGTTCAGACTGGATAGGGGGGTTGGGGGGGAGGTGAAACCAAGAGGTAGACTCTGGTACAATGAAGGTTACAATAATTTGGATAACAGCTGAGAGTGACTTGAACTAAGACAGGGTCTGTGGGGACAGAAATGAGGGCACGAAGCACATTTTGGTTTAGAGTACGTACATATTTTTACTAAAACTACCTTTTGCTGATTGCAAACTCAAGATGGACTAAGCTAAACAAGAGACAGCAGACCACTGGATTTTGTTAAACTCTTTGGAAAATCTCACTACGAATTTCAAGCAATCCATTTCAGACAAGTGGAGGTTTGGATAATTCTTAGTAGTAACATAGATGTGTGCTGTCTAGATAGAGCCAGGCCCGGTGAGTAAGCACAGTGGTAATCATTCCCTACAGTGAGGCTTTGTCTGTGCTCTGGCTACCAGCTCAAAACTTTGTCCTGTTGTCAGGCCCACAACATTTTCCACTGGATTAAAAAATTAATTTTTTTTTCCTGATAGATATGTTCACAAGTCCAATCTATTTAAAACAGATTTATTTATTTAGGTTTGGAAAAGCATTACTTTGTGGAATGTAATAATAATTACATTAAAAAGCTTTTCTACACAGGGGCACCTGGGTGGCTCAGTTGGTTAAGTGTCCAACTTTGGCTCAGGTCATGATCTTGTGGTTCACAAGTTCAAGACCTGTGTTGGGCTCTGTGCTGACAGCTCAGAGCCTGGAGCCTGCTTCGGATTCTGTGTCTCCCTGTCTCTCTCTCTCTGCCCCTCCCCTGTTCATGCTCTCTCTCCCTCTCTCTCTCAAAAATAAAAACATTTAAAAAAATTTTTAAAAGCTTTTATACACAGATGTGATGCCAGTCCCATTCTGTGGGTGCTTTACATGATGGCGAAGGTTTTCAGCTGATTGGTATTTCAATCGATCGTCTCAAAACCATCTAGGGTCTTGCACCCCCGTAGGTAAGCAAAGAAAAATCTTAAGACTACATTCATTCCTTTAATAAGCGTCCACTGGGGATTGTCTCAGCAGCAACAGGAGTTGCTGGAGCACTGGCAAAGGATTCATTGGTGGATGGCCCTTTCTTCCTTATACTCCCATCTCCCTCAAAACACAATGGTCCTGGTGGAAGGAACATTCTTTGATGGTGAACATACACTTTTCCTGTCCCAACCAACAAGCAGCTAAGCTGTATTTGTAAAACTCTCCCCTGCATCAAGCATACTTGCCACTATTACCTTAAATGCTTGTCTCAACTCTGAGAGGAAGATACTAGATCCCAGCATATGCGTCAAATGGACTGGCAGGCTATATAATGTATGTACATGTATACACACAGTATTGAGCACCAGAGCTCAGGTACCTGCATCACATCCTTGGGCTCATGTCTGATTTCAGTGGCTGCTCATCTGATTTCAGACGCACCTACCCTAACTGGCACCATGAGTCTCCACCTCTGCACTAGGGCCTTCTCCACTCTGTGGAAGACTCAACACTTTCAGAGGCACCCTCAACCCACATGAGATAGGAGCCAGTGGATAAATGGCCCAGCTTCCTGTCCTTGAAGACACTTCTTGAGGAGGTCTCACTGGAATTGAGATTGTCCTCATCAACCCTTCCATAACAGACCCTTACATTGGTTTTTCCTAGCTCCTATCACAATCACCCTTGACCTTCATTGCTGTTTACTGTGATCCACATTTCCCAAATAAGCCACTGTACCCAAGTTCTTGTCTCTGGCTTTGTTTGGAGGAATTCCAACGAAAATGAAAGCTCTATCAGGCACAGAGTAGGTCCTCAACAAATGTAAAACTCTTGACCCCTTTTTCTTTCCATTGTGAAAAAGAGAACTCTGAGACTCAGGGGCACTGAGTAACTTGCCCAAAACCACACAGCCTGACATGACAGAGAATTGAAATCGAAGCTTCTTTCTGGTGGTTTCTATTTCAAAAACTGGCTTTTGCTCTGTCCTGAATAAACCAACGAGGACCTCTAGTGGCGTGAACAAGATGGACATATATGAACCAAAGGCAGTGCCTTTAAACACTCCTTTAAACAGGGGTGAGGTCCAAGTCTGCACCATGATCCCTGGGAGAAGTACAGCCTAGCAACTCAGGCTCCAGACAAGGCTCCATCAAAGGTAGTTCCACAATGATGGGCGCTGCCCCAAAGATAATGTTTCTCTTTCTTGTAGAAGAAAGATGGGCATCTTATTCCTGGGTTTCCAAGGGAGATTTCTTTCTCTAGATCTTAAACCTCCCCTTACTGGTTTGGGTAAGTTCTAAGCTTTCCTGTATCTGCTAATTGCTTTATTTGTCTATCTCTGAAGCAAGGGAGACCCCTGTTCCCAGATTGAACATCATTGGGGGGTTGGTGGGGGAAGGGGACAAGGTCGACAAAAAAATGGGGGTCAGATTACAGGGCTTTAGCTGAGACCCACGCTCTCTTGTATTGGAACATCCTATCCCCAGGTGGGCACAGACATCCTTTCATCCCATACTGCAGCCCATGTGAGAAATTGCTCTCATCCCCACTCCTCTCAGAAGCCCTTGCAGCCCACAGCGTTCACTCCAGAGATGTTTGGTGGGTATCTCCATGATGCCCCCATGAAGTCAACCGCACTTCTCCTGAGGAGCTACCCACATCCAATTATAACAAGGTTTCTTTATTGTGCGTGCTCTGTGTCCAGGCATGCCACACTCTACTTCTGAAAAGCTTGGGTACATGGAGTCATTGTCCCAGGGCAGACTCCACTGAGAACCATGGGAGGTTGCTCACTAGTGGGGAAACAGATGGAGCAGATGGAAACATGGTGGCAGAGCATAAACTCAAGATTAGAGATAAACCAGCCTGGCACAGGGTGAGGGAGTAAGAAGGAGGCAGAATTTGGTTTGGTAGTCTTTATTAGTCTTTCTATCCCAGCTGCTGAAGCCACCATTTTCTCCTTTACCTGCTCCCCAAGGTAGATATGGCCCGAGTGTCAGGAGTCCTGGTTCTTCCTAAATGCAGGGTGGTCTCGCCAAGTCCTCCTCCCCGGGACTGTCTGCTTCTAAGCAAGATTGCTTACAGACAGATAACTTGGGGAAAGTGTAAAATAAATAAGCTAAGTGCAAAGGGCAGATATGAAACAGATTTCTTTCAGAGCTCCAACTGTGGTAGATATTATAAGCAGAACAGATTTCATATGGAAGACATTGACAAGGAATAAACATAGCGCCCAAAGCTAGTGTTTTCAAGGATTTGCTTCTTTGAATGTAAGTTGTTTTTTTTTTTTTTTTTAGAAAAACAGTCACACACATTCTTATTAAACAATAGGCAGCAAAATCTCTCCCCCAAAATGGCAAAGGCAGATCAAACCTAGGTATGGGTTACCTGTATTTGCAAGACCTGCTTCAAAAATCCCATTTCAATTTGCTATGAGAGCATGTGCTGCCCTAGCGTTCTAATCTATGTTGAAAACTCAAAGGTTAAAGAGACTTGGCTGAATTTGTCTTAAGATATATCCTTTGTTCTGATTCAATCATTTATTTGAATTTAATATTTTAAAGAACATTTCAAACAGACTTCACAAAGCCCTGCTACCATCAGGTCCATATTTATTATTTAATATTTAACTGGGGAGATTTGTCAAAACCCTTAAGAATTAATGGTTGCAAATTTGTGGTGTTAAAAGGTTTGTGGAGGAAACCACTTGCTGACAACAGGGGAGCCATGCCCCAAAGGCTGGGACACCACCCTAATGTGAATAACCACTTGGGAGGTCTAGTGACATGGTAAACCCATCTCCCCAGAAAGAGCAGGAAGTGCAGTTGCCTTTAAATAAATGTTCTGATGTGCTTGATTTCTGAACTGTAAAGCTCAGCTTGTGCCTTAAGACAGGAGGTGGGAGTAAGAGCAAAGCAACTTGAATGAAAGCTGTAAACAAGCTCTTTATTGTTTCCGTCCTTTTACAAACACTCTGGAAAAAGTCCCAAGGGGACCAGATCAGTCTACCTCACTGGAATGTATCTCTGCCTAAAAGATCTTCAGGCTTGGGAGAAAAATGTTTTTTGATCTTCAGGATCCATGGGTGGCATCTATGTTTTTATGACATCAAATATCAAAAAGAAAATTCAAAGCCTGAATATCTATATATAGGTGAATGGGTCACATCACAGAGACGATGGATCATGATGATTCCTGAATTGTTCATTCAGATATTTCCATGTCCTCTAGACCCACTGACAAGTCTGTTGGGTGGAAATCGTCATAGCTTTCAACATCCTTTATAGTCATTCAATAATTTTGGTTAATGGCTTCAACTATGCAAATTCACTGAACATAAAAATAGGTGAAGCCAAGAATGTCATAGGATATATGCCAGACATAATGCTGACTGGATCAAGATTGAGGACTGGAATACCCAGGCTGAAATTTCTGGTTCTGAAAGGATGTACTTTTCTAAGAAGAAAGTTAGTCATCAGCCTCATAAACACCCCCAGACTAACAAGAGTAGGGGCTAGGGTAAAGGGTGGGCTATGGGAGCAAATCTCAATTTTATGAATGATGCCATGTAATAGGGCAGTTTATGGGTCACACATCTCTCTCTTAACTTGTACTTGGCCAGTTGGAGTGCAAAGCCAATCTGGAGTAGCTATAAACGATACCAGTAGAGACCATGAAGCCCTAGGGGGCTGTCTCTGCCTCTAATCTGGAGTAGTCAGCATCTCTAGGCAAGAGTGAGTGACGGTGAAAAGAAAGACCCTGCCAGGGGCTTCCAGAAAGTGTGAATGGGACTGACAACAATGTCATCCTGTTGCCTGGGCTGCACAAGGCAGGCCAGGCACTAAGGGACACCAGGAAGAAAATCATGGGGTCCGCAACTCAAATCGCTTCCAGCTATATTTCCTTCAGTCTCTTCTCAAGCATCTGGAACCTCTATCTGCAAAAATAAGACCCCAGAAAATATAGGCTATTTTCACTTCTTTTTGTCTGGAGCTAAAATACCTACGAACAGAGATCTATGAAATTGCCAATGAAGCCATCATAGTACTTTAAAATAAAGCGTCTATCTCTGCTCCTTCCCTCCAAGGTGAAAATTCACCAGACATATGAAAAGATTCACTTGACCAAAAGAAGCAGCAGACACAAATTCCCAAAACTATGTAGATTTATGACCAGAAACTTGTAAAAATTGTACATTTGAAGTTGCATATTCCATTTATATGACCATCCATACTGTTGTAAAGTCAGGATATTTCAGCGTTGCGTCTCTGCAAAGGAAAAATCTGCTACCAGGAAAAGATTATTTCAGATTAAAAACAGGATTTTCTTTTATTTAATGTTTATTTATTTATTTTGAGAAAGAGGTGGAAGAGGGGCAGAGAGAGAGAGGCAAAGAGAGAGTTCCAAGCAGGCTCCGTGCTGTCAGTGCAGAACCCCCCGTGGGGCTCAAACTCACAAACCCTGAGATCATGACCTGAGCTGAAATCAAGAGTTGGACGTTTAACCGACTGAGCCACCTGGGTGCCCCCAAAAACCAGGATTTTCAAATGCAAGATTGCAAGTACAGAGGTGAAGAGCAGGATAGGTACTGCAGAAAACTGGATGCCTTAATTGGGGGAGCAGCTTCCGAGCTTCTCCCAGAACTCAGTGTGAAAATACACACATAAAACAAACGGTAAGCAGAAAGATCAGTGACATGGATGATAAACCCAAAAGACATGGTAAGAGCACAATTGGAAGAACACAAGAAAACAGAAATATACGGGAGCATTAATTGTCTAAGAAATAACAGCAGAAAGATTCCTGTGATGAAAAAAATGCTAGATGAGTCTGGATTCCATGGGTTCATTACACAAGATAAGGAAGAAAGGCATGCGCACACATACACATACACAAATTCTAGTTATGATTTTCTACTTGAAAGATGAAGAAAAAAATCTATATATATTCAGGCATGAGTAATTTTTTTAAAAGGTATTCCAGGAAGAAAGAAAGAAAAAAAAAAGCGGATTAAAATCAAAGCCAGAAATTAATTGGGAGGAATACACAAAGAAATTTGAAGAAAAACTTAAAAATAAATCCTGTGCCATTTATGTTCGAAAACAAGAGAAAAGAGAAAGATTTTTTTTTCGGATAGGCAAGAGCTAAAAACGTTGATCAAACACATATCTTTTCTGAAAAATGTCCTCAAAGAAGTATTTCAGTTCATTGAGAAAGGCATCAAAATAAAGAATTTAAATGTATGTAAAATGTTACTTAAAAGAAATGACAGTGAGCAACGAAAGCAGTAAAGTTCAGACTTAACAGGTAAACAATTGTTAATATGAATAAAAGTGATGCAAATGCCAAACATAATTCTGAAGAGACACAAATTGTACCTCAAGAAATGGATCTAAAAGTCCCCAATTATTTAAACATCAGCTGAGAATTGGAGGTGGGAAGAGATAATAAAAGCAAAGGTATCTACTCTCACAGGAAATTGGGGGTGGGGAAATTAGCAGAAACTGATTAAATCCTAATGCTGATAAAGATTGATTCAAATATTTTCAACAAAAAGATAATGAGTACTAGAGAGTGATTAAGTGTAGAACAAACCACTAGTGGAAAGAAATGTAGGCAACAAAGGTAACAAAGGAAAGGGGAGGCTCACAGACATAAAATAGGATGACATATGAATTTAAAAACAACTGAACTGAAAACAATTCAAAATGTCCCATAACATAAGACTGGCTGAATACATTGTGAAGTGTCCATTCCCACAACTGAACACTCTACAGAAATAAAAATGAGGTTGTGCATTTGGAAAAAATGACACCAATGAGTCACAACCATGGTGTATGCACGCACACGTGCGCGCGCGCGCACACACACACACACACACACACACACACCCCAAAACAGTAGGGAGAGGTTGACTACACTTTTGTTAAACAGAATCCAGGTGATTCCCAAAGTATTTGCAAATGTGGGAGCACTGACTCTAACCTACTGATCTAGCTGCAGCCTCAGTGCAAATCCCAGGAATGTCAAGGACATATCTGTAAAGAAGTATGAATGGACACGCATACTCACAGCTCTAGATGTAGCTAGAGATAAAAGTCTGGAAGGGTATAACCCTAAATGTTTATAGTAGTCATCTTTGGATTGTAAGATTAGAGGTGATTGTCATTTTTTTAATGCAAAAGCATGAATATAAAAGAAAAGGTTTGAAAAGGGCATAGATTTTAAATTGCTTTTCCTGGAAACCTAACGCATTTCTTTTTATAAGCAGCAGCACATGTTTTCACAAGAGGTGGCTACAGCATGCTGGTACAGAGCACAGTTCCCTTCCGATGAGCCAATCGGTCATTTTAGGACATGAAATACTCAACCTCAGCTCACTAGCATCATCCTGTAACTATAGCTGATTGCTAAGAAATGGTGAGGCCAAGACCAAAACGAAAACTCAATGATTTCTTATTCAAAACATGAGCTAGGAAAAATAATCTATTGAAAAATATCTCTTCTTCTAGAAAGATATGACTCAAATACATCACACATCTAATATATGGCATAGCGTTTTTAATTTAATTTTCTCAAGAAAACATGCTTACATTTTTTTCCCATTCACTTTCATAAAGCATTTATTAATAACATTTTTTTTTCCTTTCAGATGGAGTTTTGAAGTTTCGGTGCTCCAGATTTTGAACCACACCCTTTTGTATTCTTAAAATCTGCATCACTATCCACTTTTATCAGTCTAATTATGATCTAAGATTGTTAGTGGTCTCAGGCTCTGATATGAAATAAATAATCAGCCCAACTCTTCCCCTTTGGGCCCTATAGAGCACAGCCATATGCCCTGCAGAGTGGAAGGGTAGGAATTCTCCCACACACAGAAGCCCACGGAAGTGCCTCACAGGCCTCTCCCAAGGCTGTTCCAAGACCAGCAGGTTGGAGGATTCTGCTGAAGAATTGTTAATCATCCAGCACAAGCCATGGAACATTCAAAAGATGTTTATTTTGTTTTATCTTTGAGAAAATAGTCTCCAAATTGTGTTCACATCAAGGCAGAAAATAAGAGAAGTGAGCTGCACGGGGGACGATGGAGGCTGTCACAAGCACGGGAAACATTTCTGGATCCACCAGTCGACCTACAAGTATCTACGGTACACATATGATTGGGCAACATTGTCCTTGCTAACAGAGTGTAGCAAAGAAATAAGTTATTTATAGCTTATTAACATACATTGAAATATAATAAGAAGGAAAAAGGGTTTCAGAGAGAGGATAAGTTTAGTAACGCTTCAAAATTCGAAAGTATGTATCCTTTGGTCCAGCAATCTTTTTATAGGTATCATCCTGGAGATCTACCTTCACATGGGTGAAATCTCATATGTACAAGGATATTAATTGCAACATTATTTGTAGTAGCAGAAAAATGGGAATGAAACGTCCATCAATTAGTGGCTAATACAAAAAAAAATTACTGTGTTCTTATACAATGGAAAACACGCAGGTTTAAAGAGTATGAGGTTGGGGCGCCTGGGCTGCTCAGTCCGTTGAGCATCTGACTTCGGCTCAGGTCATGACCTCCCGATTCACAGGTTCAGGCCCTGAACTCTCTGCCAGCTCAGAGCCTGGAGCCTGCTTCAGATTCTGTCTCCCTCTCTCTGCCCCACCCCTGCTCATGCTCTGTCTCTTTGTCTCTCTCAAAAATAAAATAAACATTAAAAAAAAATTTGTGTGAGGTAGCTTACAGGTACCAATATGTTAAGAGTCAGATGCATGAGAGTATTATGGTATACTATCATTCATTTGTGTGTGGGAAAACACACACACACACACACACACACACACACACACACTATCTCTGTATCACTGGGAGGATGCATAGAATTATTTGTTGGCACTGGGGAGGGGACAGAGAGGCTAGGGATCAAGGAGGAACACTCATTTCTTATTAATTTTCTTGTGTAGTTTTAAATTTTCATACCATGTACATGTGTCCTGCAGTCTAATTTTTCAAAAAATCCAAAAGTAAAGAATTTTTTAAGTTTATTTATTTATCTTGAGAGAGAGAAAGAGAGAGTGCGCACAAGCTGGGGAGGAGCAGAGAGAGGGAGAGACAGAATCCCAGCCCGGCTCTGCATGCTGCCCGATGCGCTTGAACTCAAACCTTAAGATCGTGACCTGAGCCGAGATCGAAAGTCAGATACTTAATCAACGGAGCCACCCAGGTGCCCCCAAAGTAAAGAATTTTTATAAACAATAAAAAATAAAGACCTAACATCACACAGAGAGCAGGTGGGAGGTAAGGAATGGGTGCTGAGTTGCCTGACTACAAAGCTCTGGCCTCCACAGTGCTGATGATAAACCCATCACTCTGTTTTTACCCATGAAGAAACTGACTCCATGAGGTTAAATGGCTTGCCCAAGATTACAAAACCTCCAGAGGCTGAGCTAGGGCTTGCATGCCAGTTGCCCAGCTGTAATGATTGCAGTTTCCTCTTTAATGCTTCCACATCAAATCCCACATGGAGAAGGCACAATAGAAAGGAATGAGCACGGGGGATTAAAGTAGAAATTTCTTGTTGAGAAGGAGAAGGAAATGAGAGGACATTTCACATGTGAGGATTTCAGTCTTAACCACCATAGGTCCTTCCTCTCATCTCCTAATCACTGAGTATCATTCAGCACCTGCCCAACAAAAAGGCAAATCTATACATGAGTTACAGTTATTGTTACCTTAACTAGACTTGAGGTCCTTGAAGGCTGCCGCCATTCATTCATTCACTCATTCATTCATTCATTCATTCAGCAAATACTTACTGAATGTTCTATCTGGGTATAAAACTGGGAACACAGAGATGATCAGACAGAGCCTCTTATCCTCAAAGAATTCATAGTCTAATTGAGAGAGATCATTTCCACGCATCACTTACATGTCACTATCTGCCCTACAGTGGGTACCTGGTAACAGAGTAGGTCTCCAATAAGAATTTATGAAATAAATGAGTGCTCATCACTCCTAGACATGTGGAAGACAGTTTTCTCTCCTGCTAGCTCCTCGTCACCTCCCTCTTCCCAACCTCCCTCCCCCAACACAGTCCTTCAATGCATCCCTAAACCTGAACGATAAAACTTTTCATTCAAAGGCACGGAACTCAAGATGATCCTTTTGGCTTAAAACAACAACAGTAACAACAAAACCCCTGAAAACGTCGGATCCCAAGCTACAGCGTTTCTGCAAAGAAATGTGATTCCCTCTCTATATTCTCATTTTATTTATAAGTGTTTTGCTGCAAAGTGGGTGAACTGCCGAGCTCCATGTCACAGCCTGCAGCACAGCAAACTGGCTTTTTCTGAAGCTCATAATGTGATAATTAAATTGCTAACAGGCACCTTAGTGATGGCATTTGCTGAAGATGTGAAAGCCCTCTCACAATTGCACCTTTCTGGAGGGGGCTCCTCAGTAGAAGCACAGTGATCAACTCGGGGTGTCTTTTTTTTTATATATATATATTTTCTTCCATGAGTACATTAAATTTTTATGTGGAGTGAAATGGGACAGGACTTGTTTCCCTTCCACTGCACAATGATTTATTACCCAAAAAAGACCGCAGAACTAATTAGCAGAGTAATTAATTAATATAAATTTGCATATTTGCATTTGCAATTAGTGCAGCCGACTGATTAGTCTGAAAATGAGAAGTTTGACTCATTAGATGTTAGTGTCTGCTGGACCAGAAAGCGGCTGCCAGATGAGGCGGAAAAGGGTGGAATAAGCATGTGTGTTTCTTTTGTTCGAAGAATGGAGAATATGCTCACATATCTGGGGCCAGACATCAGGGCTCGCAGTTTGAAAAAAAAATAAATTATTTGCTTCCATTTCTGCTACTCAATGTTCCTTGCCCTTTTGCCTACAGCAAGTTATTCCAACCAACCCTGGAAGCCAGCATGCCCCTCAGACTGGGCTCCTCCTATTCCCCAAAGGCAGAGGGGTCTCTGTTGTTTGTGGGTGAGCAGGAAATCTGTCCTGGTTTGATGTCCCAGGAATTTGACTCCTGCACCCAATTCAGTGGTTCTGTCAAAACAGTTCTCCAATGTTGATGAGGACCCTCAGGGGACTGCCTGGGTAGACTACCTTCCCCGCAGGGGCTTCTCCTGATTGTAGTCCCTTTGTTCCTCCAGCTGATAGCTAAGCTCAAAGCTCTCCCATCTAGTTGACTGAGTGAATCCATTTCTGCAGAATGACATGGGTCAAATAAACTATAAACATACCCACAGATGCGCAGACACACAGACATCAAATAACAGGCCTTAAGCACCCACAGTAAAATGAGAGATTTGCTCACACACTTCCGGGGAGGTTGGGGAGACAGGACAAATGAGAAATGGTATCTTGATAGGACCTCTATTTTCAAGGGAAGGAGCTTGACCTGGTATGAATGCTTTCTTTAGTAATAAGGGATGTTTTTAGTCTCGAGTCGAACCGAAAAGGAAATAAAATTATTTCATTTGTTCTATGAACATTCTAAAGAGGAAATTGAACTGTATATGCTTTCTTTGATGTTCACATACCTTTTACGGCTGCCAGAAGCATTTTCTGAAAATATGTCATATTGGCCCAATCCTATCGATGGCTTTGTGGATGAAAAATTATCACTGAGCTTTGTTAATTTATGAAGTAACTTTCTGAACCACACAATCCGTTATGTTGTGGCTCAACTCCTGTCCTCAAGAGATTCTAGAAAGAAAATATACCTGCATCTTATATCAGAGTTGTACTTTTACTTTGCTTTTGCATTATATTTTTCAGGTTCAAATAACATCAAATGCCTCCCAACACCACCAAACCATAAGCCAGAGGCCCTCCACTGAACATTCTGGAGGATAACAATCCCATCGTGGTCCTACTGTTCTTCAGAATTCATCTCCCCATTTCTGCCAACAGAGCAAGTTTCTCACTCCATCTTTTATCCTTCAAATCACCTTACTCTTGACCCTGAACCACTACTTGTTAGACTGCATTACAACGTTTCTTTATACCTTTCCCTTTCTTCTTAGACCGAGAACTTTTTTGACATGGGTGTCTTATATTTGCACTTCTGTACCTGAGAGCCTAGAACACTACCTGGTACATGGTAGACAGTAAGTGTTAAATTACTGCATGGATGAATTAACGAAGGCATTTATGGTTTGACTTTAGAACAAATTTATCTAGGGGTTTGGCTATAAGGAGAAAAAGCAGCTACAAAACATAGGCAAGGAAATGAGTAAGACGCAATGCAGTCAAATTAAATGAAAGGAAATAAAAGTAACCAGTGGATCAGTATAGTTCCCAGGTCAAACTTTTACCTGAGGTCTGCACTTCACTCCTCTTGGTTTTTCCCCTCTCTCTGTGCTCAGAGGGGAATCTCTGACACTTAATAGATATTTGACAGATATCGAAAATTGGATTCTTTGGCATCTCATAAAAAACGGCTCCTTATTTACCCATAGGCTAAAAATAAAAAGTTAAACAAAAATATTCTTTTTAACCATACCCTAAAGCTAACATTTAACTAGCTGACCTGAAAGAATTGGAACTGGTGAGTAGGATTACAAGTCAACATAAAACCATCAACGGCGAGGCAAAAGGCCTGATGGGGTGCGTGAATCCACATTGAAAGAAAACACATCTGTGTTGATGTTATCGAGTATTATTTTGTTTGTTTTGCCTGACCTCAGTCTTCCCTAATAGACTCCAATCAGGTCTTTTTCAACAATGTATGCCTCACATCTGCAGGGCAGACACCTTGCATAAGGCCTATCATGCTGGTGGTGCTGGATCAGGGACAACTAGGATTTAACACAATGACCTGGATTAACTTAGACATGATTTCTATCTAGTATCCTTGATATCAATGTCACCGTGTATCTTAAGAAACACTTGGAGCACATTTTGGGCTATAAACCTTCGTTTTCCTACAAGTTTTTGTACACAAACACTCCACGGGTAGTCACTCAGTCAGTTATTTATTTGTTGGTCTGTCTGCTTTAAATTTATGCTCCACTTAGCTCCAAGAAGATTTGAGGTGGCAATTGCACTGAACATTTTTATATCCTTTGTAAAGCAATTCACCATTTAAAAAGATTCCTTGTTTCCTAACAGTGCCATAATACATATGATAAAATACATCTTTATATTTGTTTTCTATAAACTGCATGGTTTATTTTCTGGAAATGTATCACAGATATATTGAGAGGACACCAGCGATGATGGATGGCAATACCTTCTGTCTTTATCACTGGAATAGAGGGAAAATAAAGTCATCTCTCCGAAAATGTACGGTAAGAATAGCTATAATTGTCCATTCCATATTTGCTTGTTGAGAAAACGAGGAGTGATTTTTATACTTGTCTGAAAACATAAATTAGGACTTGCTTATCCATTTAGTCATTTCCAAATGAGACATGAAAATATGGACTCATGCATCACCACCGTCCAAACATGGAACTTCTTTCGCGCAAAGACTTTCTCTGGTTTTGTGTTTTTAATCTCCCCAGTCACACAGTGACCAGAAACAAAAGAGGTTTAATCCTGAGGGTCGCTCCTTAGAGTTAGGAAGTTACAATCCAAAGGGACGCACCGCTCTGGTAATGACAGAAACTTTTTTGTGCCCTGGTAACTTAAACACTGTTTGTTTGTTTCTTTTTCCAAAAAGAATCATTCCAGATCATTAGTCCATTAGATGAATTAAACACTTTGGCTATTTTTAAAACACATTGCAGGCTTTTAACATTTTTTGAAAAGAGAGGGTCTTGTGCGCCTCACAGGGCCCCATCTTTAGCAACTGCGTTTCTCTGTGGTCTTGTTTCCCTGGAACTCTCCCTGATGGGGCGGGATCCCTCTGACCACAGACCTTTCACATTTAAAATGCATTTTGTGAATTCATCCTCTCTCTATCTTTCACAAACTATAAGGTTTAATAGCGATTAACACTAGACCACAGCACTTTCAAATTAACAATAGCCCTGCCAGTTCTAATTGGTATTCTAATTAGCCCAACCGATTCAACTAATTAAGAACATTAAACTTTTTAACAAAGGCTATCTTGCTTTGTGTGTTGTAAAATGGAATTTAAGAGGGGTGGAGATGGTGGGGGAGGGGGGAAGAAGGAGGCTGGATTTCCATTACAGGCTGAGGAGCAGCCCAAGTGGGGAGAAGGGGGATGGGGATGGGCTGATGCCCTGCTGGATGGAGTGAAGGGTCAAGGCAGCCTTTGCATCGGAGATTGGGTGAAAACAGGTTCATGCAGCCCTACCCCAGGGCCCACGTGCCTGCTGGGACTTCTTACAGGTGTATTAAGGACAAGGCAGCCCTGGGCTGGCTCACAATGAAGTGGGACCATAAACCATCCAGCTTTATGGACAGTGTGACCTTTGTTACAATGAAGGAGATTGGGGCTGCACCACTGAACTTGCCATTTCGAAACGTGTTTAATTGAAATCTCCTATTTTCAGGACACCTCTGTGCTCTGGTAGACTTGCCAATGTTATGCCCAGAATTCATGATCCCCAAAGACCACCAGAGAGCCGAGTCCGATGCAAAAGCAAAAAGCTTTCATTCGAGATAGCTCGAGCTCAATCCCCTACCTGCACCGACGCAGCAGTGAGATGCCGGAGAGAGAGAGAGCATGTTTCAAAAGCACAAAGGTTTTATAGGGATCTAGGGGCAGTTGGGGGTGTGATGGTCGTGGCCTTAGCCGATTGGCTGGGGAAGGGTCAGAGTCCCCTTGTGCAGGTTGCCGGGTGTGGTTTGAACGGGAAGTTTGAAAGGGTGAGCAGGAAGTTACTCAAAGGGAGGAAGCCTGGTCTGAGGTTTGAGCGGGAATTTCTTTCTGCGGTTTTTCCGGAAAGGGGGCCATGTCGGGGACATAGTCACGCAAGATGGAGGACACAGAACAAAATGGAGTCGGCCGGTCTAGGTCCGCTCTTTCACCAACAGAGCAGGATGAGCTGTGCGGGCTTCACTAGGGCGGGCTGGATCCACGGTGAAAATCAAGACTGTGATATTAGACTTGACTCCCCTCTTTCTCCCATGTTCCATGTCTAGTCCATCGGTAGATTCTGTGGGTTCTTCCTTCAAAACAGATGCCAATCCTGGTGACTCCTCTCACTTCGTCCACAGAAGCCCTCACATCCCAGCCAGCAGGGCCAACACTGAAGGAGCCGCTCACTCCCAGGATTGTGCAACCTCAGGAGCATGACCTTAGGGTGAAGGCGTCCTCCAGTTTAGAGCCCCAGGTACCTTCCTTGTTTTACCTCACCACGGCCCTGCACCACCATTTTCTTTCACCTCAAACCTGCCATAGTCTCATGACTGACCTCCACTTTACCTTCACCCCCTCAAAGCCTGTTCTCCAAAAGCAACTCAAAGGTCTCCAATGACGACCCATCAGGCTGAGGAGAAAGTCTGAAATCCTCATCCTTGTTCACCAGGCTCTACATGATCTGCTGCTAACTACCTCTTCGGCAATATTTCATATTCTTTCTCTTCCTTAGTCACTACAGTCTGGGCATGAGGGCTCGGGGGGGGGGGGGGGGGTGAACCAAGGAGGGGAGGTCGGCCCTAGCTGCAGGCTCTAGAGGGTGTATATGGTCTGCCAAGAATTTAAACACATTTAAAACACTGTCATAGTCGATCTTCTTTTTATAATCACCATTTACTAACCATTCTAAATCATGCCAGGGAAATTACTCCTCTCGGCAAAAAAAATACAATCTTTTGTTGTTCTGAGTCTGTGCTGTCCAACATCACATCGTAGCTATGAGCACTTCAGATATGGCCAGAGTAATTAACAAACTAAATTTTTAATTTTATTTAACACATTTAAAAACTGATACTTGGGGCGCCTGGGTGTCTCAGTCTATTAAGTGTCTGACTTCAGCTCAGGTCATGATCTCACAGTTTGTGAGTTGGAGCCCTGCATCGGGCTTTGTGCTGACAGCTCAGAGCCTGGAGCCTGCTTCGGATTCTGTGTCTCCCTCATTCTCTGTCCCTCCCTCGCTCTCAAAAATAAATAGATATTACAAAAATTTAAAAACCGATTCTTGATTCAACTACTGGAAAACTTTTAAGAATGCTTTTTTTTTTAACAACTTGTGTATGTGAATCTGTTTTCTGTTGCAAATGTTATGAAATCTAAATCCAAATCAAGTATTTCTGATGGAAACGTAGCATACAAATAGAGATGTGCTTTAATGTAAAATAATACCAGAATTCAAAAATTTAGTACAAATGTAAAGAATGTAAAACATAACATTAATTAATTTTTATATTGAACATATGTTGAAATGATCAAAAATGGTTATATTGGAGGGGATGAAATACATTACTAAAATTAATTTCACCTGTTTCTTTTTGTGTGTTTTTTTAACTATAGATACCAGAAATTTTTATATTACATATGTGGCTCACATATTTGGAAAGTACTGATCTAAGTTCTGAACAGGGTATGCAAATTACTGCCTATAGGCAAGATTCAGTCCACCATCTGGTTTTGTACAGGCCAAGAGCTATGAACATTTTTGCCTTTTTAAATAGTTGAAAAATACCAAAAGAAGAACCAATATTTTATGACATGTAAAAACTGTATGAAATTCCCATTTCTGTGTCCATAAATAAAGTTTTATCAGAAAACAGCTCTCTCATTTGCTTAGATGTTGTCTACGGCTGTTTTCATGTTGTAACAGCAAAAGAGACCTTAGAACCTGAAAAGCCTTTAAATTTTTATTTTAAATATTTCTCTGTCTTTTTGGAGAAAACGTTTATCTACACTTGTTTTAAAGAGTTGATTCAGTTGTTATTGAGTTTTAATATGTGTTCTAAAGGAAAGTAAATTCAGAGACTTCCTCACTACCCATTTGGCCCCTGACACACACAGACAGACTACAAGCCAGGCACATGAACACAAACAAAACAGCACAGGTACTTTATAGGAGCCTGTGATCCAGTAGAGCCTAACACTTAGTAAGCACCAAGTGAATGCTTTGTCCCATGAAAGCAGCCTCCTAAGGAGCCTATCTCTGTCCAGATGAGGAGACAGATAGGTAAGCAGGCAATTAAAATTTCTCATGACAAGTATGGCCATCCAGGTTATAAGGAGGCCTCTAACATAGTCTGAGGGGAGGTGTCAGTAATGAATCTTCAAGACTGACTGTGGTATTACTGAGAAGCTGCATCTGCCCTACAATCATCACTCCCCTCCAGTTCTGACAGTCCTGTGCCTAATGTTTGTCAGTACTGAATTTGTTGTTTCCATAACAATAAGTGTGGGGTGGGACTTGCTTCAGACATGGCTTGATCCAGGTGCTCAAAAACCATCATCAGGAATCTGTCGCTGCCAGGTTTCTGACTCCTCTCCCTCTGTGTGCGCATTCTTCTGTCTGCCTCCCCTCAGGAGTGGCCAAGATGGCTCCTGCAGCTCCAGGCTGACATTCTTCCAGCTCAGGAAGTACCTTTTTCTAATAATTCCATCAAAAGCCTGGGGCTGGTTCTCATTGGTATCACATAGGTCATTTGCTGGTCCACAAGCAATCACTCCATGGCAGGAGATAGAATTTGCTGATCATCCATGGCTGAGCCCTGGGTCTAGCCTATCTTTGGGGATGGCATCAGCCCCGCGGAAGGCATGGGGACTGACAGTGGAGGAGGCTTCAGCCACCAAAGAAAAGAAGAGCATTTCTGCCAAAATGTGAAGAAATGACTCTTGGCACTCAGAAACAGATGACACCTAAAACAATAAACCAACAATTAAGTATTCTAGAAACTTAAGAAAATAACTTTTAAAAAAATTTCTTTCTCATCATTTAGAAGTTATGCTTAATCAGGTAACTGTTTTAATATAAAGAAAAAAACATATACCTGATAAATTAGCAGATGAAATATATTTGGCTACAACTTAAAAAGAATTTTTTTTAGTGTTTATTTATTTTTGAGAGAGAGAGAGAGAGAGAGAGAGGTGGGGAGGAACAGAGAGAGAAAGGGAGACATAGAATAGGAAGTAGGCTCCGGGTTCTGAGCTGTCAACACAGAGCCTGACACAGGGATTGAATTCACGAACCATAAGATCATGACCTGAGCTTAAGTCAGACGCTTAACCGCTTAACCAACTGGGCCACCCAGGTGCTCCAGGCTACAACTTTTTTAAAAAGAAATTTGTCTTCTTTGGGATAATTGTTTATATGAAATATGTATAATTCTAATGAAAGAATAATAGATTAATCTTACATTTTTCATTTCTGTTTAAAGTCATCTTAAAGAATGATTCTAGATTTTGTGCCAGTTATTTCCAAGAAGTCACATTTATTCATTGGGGTATATGGATGGATGTATACATGTATGTATTTCTGTGTGTGAGTTGTAAAACAAAAATAAATTAAGGGGCGCCTGGGTGGCTCAGTCAGTTAAGTGTCCAATTTTGGCTCAGGTCATGATCTCACGGTTTGTGAGTTCAAGCCCCACATCAGGCTCTGTGCTGACAGCCCAGAGCCTGGAGCCTGTTTCAGATTCTGTTGTCTTCCTCTTTCTCTGCCCCTCCTCTTATCATGCTCTGCCTCTCTCGGTCTCTCAAAAATAAATAAAAAAATGTTAAAAAAATTTATAAAAACACAAAAATAAATTAAGAAAATGTTCTTCTTTTAAAAACATATTTTTTAAAGTAAATAATGATAAAGCATACTTTCTTCATCATCTTTTGCTAGACCAAAAATTTGGCCGAGGGCCTTGCATAAAATTTGGGGGGCACCTGTTATGAACTGAGTATGTGCACCCAAAATTCATATGTTGAAGCCGTAACTCCCAATGTGATGGTGTTTGCAGATGGTACTCTTTGAGAAGTAATTAGGATTAGATTAGGTCATGAAGATGTGGCCTTCATCATGGGATTAATGGCCTTATAAGAAGAGAAAAAGATGTCCTCCCTCTTCCTCACTCTCTCTCTCTCCTTCTCACTCTCTGTCTCCTCCCTACTCCTCTTACCTCCCATATGTGTACAAAGGAAAGGCCATATGAAGACATAGCAAGAAGGTGGCCTTCTGCAAGCCAGGAAGAGAACCCTCCCTCACAGAAACTGAATTTGCTGGCAGGTAGATCTTGGACATCCAGGCTCCAGAACTGTGAGAAGTAAATTTCTGTTAAGTCACCCAGTCTAGGGAATTTTGCTACAGCAACCTGAGAAAACTAAGACAGCACCAAAAGCAAGACAAAATAGCCATAATACAATGTTTTTAAGAATCAAAATTAATGTAAAAATCCACAATGAACAAAATGCCAAAATTTTATGTCCCCTGGGGCCCAGTCTAGTGAACTTGCTTCCACTTTTGACCCTTTGGTATCTGAAGATAGTCCTGATGATTAGCCTTTGGAAACTCCTTCTGGAGTTTTCTGGGTAAGGACTCCCAGTATGTTGGCACTGAGGACGGTGCTCCAGCAGGGCTGAATTCATGGTCGTGCCACCTGTGTGCCCTATGCTTGGATTAATGATCTGCTGTCGCCATCTTGAAATTTTTAGTAATTTCTAATCAAGGAGCCCAAATCTTCATTTTGCTCTGGACTCCACAAACTATGTAGCTGGCCCTGTACATCTGCCTCAGGTGTCCTTCATTCAATACTAAGGTAAAATCCACATTCCAGAGACCCCACACTGTAAACTCCATCTCTAACTAAACCTAACCCAGTCAAAAGAGGGAGCCAGCAAAACACATTTCACCCTGCTGTGTATTCCCCACCACAGAAGCCAAGAGCAAAAGAGAAGAGGAAAGTAAAGCAAATCAGTGAGGCAGATTCAAAATATCCATCACCTTCATCATAAATAAAGACACATTGGCCCTTGGTGGGGTATTAGTGTGTCCCATCAGAAATATCAGTCCTGTGAGAAACTCCAGAAGGAAAGGAAACCACTCAGTGGAATGGTAAGTTTGGGACATATGCCTACCACATTCTGCTCTTGGAGAGTCATAATGTACGTTAGTATACAGAAGAACCCAAGAGAATGTGCTTTAGAGAAAGCAAACATCTTTGACCATGTGAGTCTTGGTGGGTTTTTTTGTTTGTTTGTTTGTTTGTTTGTTTGAGTGATTCCTATTAATAGTCTACAGAGCATTCTTTGGGAAACACTTTATTAGTGCATGACATATTAATCAGAAAGTATATTTTATGAGGGAAAAACAACTTGAGTTCCAAGAACAGAGGAAGCATACAGAGTTGCCAGGTAAAATACAGGATGCCCAGTTAAATTTGAATTTCAGATAGACAATGCATACTTTGTCCCACACCTAAATATATCTAAAATACAAATTCAGCTGGATGTCCTGCATTTTGATTTGCTAAATCTGGCTATTTTAGTAGCATATCTATTCTGCCATATTCCCACACCAGGTGTGTTTCATATGCAGAGTGAGTGGCTTATGAAAACTGGAAGTTGAAGGAAGTGGAGAAGGCAGCCACTCCCACAGATTATTCCGAAGGTCCTTGTGGGGTAGCAGGTGACTTCCAAAGCAGAGTGATTCTCATTCATGTGGAGGTTTAGAAAAATGCTCTTGGTCAAGCCCTATCTCCAATGACAGGTAAACTTCTCCATCGGCACAGTGCACAAAAATAAAAACTAATATAATCAATCTTGTATTATATATTGTTTATACCAACAAATCATCAAGTACTTTTATTATTTTTATGGAGGACAATGCCTATGAAAGCCAAGCGTCCAGGGCCCACAAAAGTTATCATTTCACACGGCCCAAAGATTCCGAGTTAAAGGCCACACTTCTGGGGACGCCTGGGTGGCTCAGTCAGTTGGGAGCCTGACTTGAGCTCAGGTCATTTTCTCATGGTTCATGAGTTTAAGCCCTGTATTGGGCTCTGTGCTGACAGCTCAGAGTCTGGAGCCTACTTCGGATTCTGTATCTCCCCCTTTCTCTGCCCTTCCCTTGTTTGTGTTCTCTCTCTCTCTCTCTCTCTCAAAAATAAATATATAAACCTTAAAAAAAATAAAGCCATACTCTCACCTATACAATTTATACTTTTCATTAAGTTATGACTCGAAGTTCCATGGAAAACAAAAGTAAAAATGAAAGTAAGTGAAAATGAAAGTAAGGAATAGTTAAAAACCAAGCACTCAAAAGACCTTAAGCGTTACATTTTACAATTTCCTTTCAATCTGTCGTTTCTTGTTGTAGAAACATTATAATTCTCCAGGTAAAAAAGGCTGATTTCATTCAGATTGCCAATGGGCTATCATATTTTTACTGCCATCACTGCTAAAACTGTCAAGGGTCATTTCAGACCTGAAAGAAACAGACTTCTACAGAGCCATATGAAATGACACTTGCTCTACTACTTTTTTTTGTAAAGTAATTTTTTAGAGTTTATTTATTCATTTTAGGGAGAAAAAGAGAACAGGGGAGGGGCAAAGAGAGAAAGAGAGAGAGAATCCCAAGCAGGCTCTGCACTGTCAGCATAGAGCCCGACGAGGGGCTCAAACTCAACGAACCACGAAATCATGACTTGAGCTGAGGTGGACACTTAACTGACTGAGCCACCAGGTGCCCCTCTTGCCCTACTACCTTATCAATATATCTACATGAGTCTAAATGCCCCTAAAGACCAGGAGCTCTTCAAGGGAAAGCACATTGTTTTATTTATTTACCATGCTAGGCGTTCAATAATTGTAGCGGTTGAAGTACACGCCATCTTTAAGTGTCCTGGCTGGTCTTTAATTCATTTATTTCTCTCTCTCTTTCAGCACTGAATCTTGCCTAGCCTCCTCCCAACATGGACTGTTTGTAAGAGAGATGCTAATCTGGAAAGGTTTTTGCTTTGGAAAACAGAGAACCATTATTAATATCGTGGATTTCCCATTCCTTATCAGTCCACCAAATGTATGTGCTGCCTCAGTCGCCAAGTAACCAGCAGGGCCAGATGGAGTGTGATGGAGGACGGCTCCTTCCATTCTTTTTTATGTCAACCGTCTCCAAAAAAAGGTAGCAGTGGAAAAAGTAGAGCTAGTGTAGTGCAAATTATTATCACCACGGACAAGCCAAACTTACGTTCGGCGAATGGTAGAAAATCCAGCTGGGGAATGCTTGATCTTCAGATCAAAGAGCTAATGAGATATTTACTCCAGAAAATGACACGGGCAATAAAAGAATTCAAAGCCATGTGCCACATTCTTAGACTGGATCTTGTACCAATATTGATGGCCAAAATGAACTGCAAACTGCTTAGTGGAAAAAGTTCCTCTAGCTTTTGAAAGAAGTAATTAGCCCTGGAGCAGCCTTTTTGGATAAACAGCAAGGAAAGAGATAGCGGGGTTCAATCTTCACATGCAGACTGTATAAAATTATGGATCATTATTGCCACTACATAGAATCTTGCTTTCAGAAGGATTCTTGCTGCTTAAAGAAGTATATAATCTAGCATCTAAGTTACAGGATGTGGGGCATGAAGCTCTTTGTCACTGACTTGTTACTTCATTGCTTAGCCACGGTGTTAATGAAGCAAAGATCACAGCTTTGATTGACAGATGGGCCTCATTGCTCTGAGGTGTTCTGCAGCCAAATGTGCTGTACTGCAATCAATCAATTCAATTCTACTATCAATATCTATTGAGTCCCTACTATGTATAAATAAGTGTATTGGGTGACATAGGGACTGAAAGGAAAATGAAACGGAAATCTGAGATAGTTTTTGTCCTCACAATCTAGTGGGGGAGACAGATGCATTCACAAATAGCTACACTACAAAGCAAATTATGCAAGCACAATAATAGAAGCACAAAGTGTAGTGGGAAATCAGAGGAGAAAGATTAATTCCAACCCATGAGGATGTGAATGGATCGCCACGAATTTATCACCACCCCAGGAACAACAACTTACCGCATATGTTATAATAACAGTGGGCTGGGATTGCTATTTTAAAACACAAATGAAAAATATATTGTAATTAGATGAGATTTGCCAGCCAAACAGAGAAAACCAACCAGAAGTCTAAAATACAAAAAGACACATAATGATTTGGGCTTTTTCATTTTGGGTAGGATTAGTTAGCTGCTGATTTTATTGCTATAGGTGTGGACCATGATTTTTTTTTTTTTAATGCGATTTAGCGGTTATAAGATCTACCTGCATATGGCAGATCCCAGGACAAATATGTACATTCCCTGGGGAGTGATCGGATCATGTCTGTGTGCTTTTGAATCTGTGGCATTAGCAAGGTTAGCCTTTCAACCTAATGCTTTAGTTTCCAAAGTTATCTTGTGGGCTTATATCAGCAAGCATGTGAACATTAGGACTAAAAAAAAAATGTTTTCTGTTTATCTTTTGGGTGTGCAGTATATTCCTTCCTTCAGAGCCACTAAGAGTTTCAAAAGCAGGTAGAGACAAAGAGAAACACTTCAGTGTTTCTGTAGGAAAGAAATTCAGATCTCTAAAAGATCTGTTGCTTGTTTCAGCCTTCATTCCGAAATCATTTGTCCTTAAGGTATTGCTATCTTCCCTGGCCCAAGGTACTTACATTGCAAGCAGAAATCTATAATATTTTCAGCACAACTGGTTTCTTTGACATCATAACATGTGCTCCCATCTATACCCCGAATGCTTGGGTGATCAGAGGTCATTGCCATAGAAATGAACCTTTCCTTCACAAGGGGTTGAGAAACGCTTTATACTCAATTCTCTCCAAACCCATTTTTATTTTAAAATAATCTGTCAAATAATAATGCAGTGCATACCATGTGCCAGGTACTATTCTAGCCATTTACATCTAACAAACTGTAAGGTAAGAATACAATCATCCCTATGTGACAGATGGAAAAGCTGAAGAAGAGGAACTTGCTCAGAGTCAACCAGCTAGAAGGTGGCAGAACTAGGGTGGCTGGCCTCTCGTCACTGTGCTTGAATCGCTGCACCAGTCTGCTCATATATATCATCCTCCTATAGATGTTGTGAGAATTCTATAACATGCGCAGAAAAGCTAGCACAGGGGCACCTGCATGGCTCAGTCGGTTAAGCATCCAACTCTTGGTTTCAGCTCAGGTCATGATCTCACGGTTTGTGGATTCAAGTCCCGCATCGGGCTCTGTGCTGACAGCTCAGAGCCTGGAGCCTGCTTCGGATTCTGTGTCTCCCTCTCTCTGACCCTCCCCTGCTCACACTCTGTCTCTCTCTCTCTGTCTCAAAAGTAAATATTTAAAAAATGTATATATTAAGCAATATTAACATCGATCAAATATTAACCTTTGTAATTTAGCTATTGTGTTTTAAAACTTAAAATGCAGTACTCTTTAAGTGCAAATATTCTGAAATATGTTCGTGGCAATACTACTGCAGAGTCTAAAATTTGTGTTATCTTCCTAAAGGGTGTTAGATAAACAAAGAAGGTAGTCATTTGTTTGATACTCTGTACCATAGTCTGTCCTTCGTGCATCTCAATGCTTTAAGTTGGTTACTTTTCTCTCCTCAACAGAACTCTAGATTCCTTGAAGAAAAGGATTGTCTCTTCTTCTTTTTTCCCCAAAATCATAGTGGCTTCATGCAGATGAATCCTTCAATAATTGTTGGTAGATTGGTAATCAATGCCCTCCTCAATTAGAACTCATGAGTCCATAACTTTGGGGATAATGTTATTGATCTTGGTTAATGATTTTAGAAAGCATGTGGTTGTCATGGAGGTAATTATTAAAAACTAATTTTTGTGAATGTACTTTTTTTAGCTTCTCTTAAAACCATACTTGCAGAATACACGTATACATGCATTTCTGTTGGCTATGTACCTAGGAATGGAATGCACCTAACATATATATATTCACTGAAAAGTATGTGCTAGAATAGCACTCACTACTTACAATACACCAAACTGGAAACTATCCAAACACCCGTCAATAACAGAATGGAGAAAAAAACCAAATTGTGGTATAGTCACATAACTGAATACTATACAGCAATGACAGTGAACAATCTATGATTACATGCAACAACATGGATAAAGTTTAAAACAAAATGCTGAGATAAAGAAGTCAGACCCCAAGAAGTGTTTACTGAATGATTCTGTGTATTTAATATACAAAATGAACAAGACCAATCAATGCTGTTAGAAGTCAGGAGAGTGGTGTCTCTTGGGGAGATGTGGTTGGTACCTTGAAGGGGCAGGAAGAGTGGTAATGTTCCATTTCTTTATCAAGATCTTATTACACAGATGCATTCAGTTTATCAGAATTAATTGAGCTGTGCACTTATTGTCCACATGCATTTTAGTCTCTATTATACTTCAAATAAAAGTAAAAAAAAAAAAACCTTCTACATACTTGCAATCTGTACTCCAATGTTTTCTTCATTCCCTGCCAACAACCTCTCTTATCACAGTGAGCTCATACTGTTTTTAATTAGACTATTGTGGACATATTTTATGTGCTAATTCAACTCGAACTTCCTTGACAGGTGGGGATCTTGGTTATTTACCTTTACTTCTCCTTACAATGTCTACAGTGGTAACATGCAAAAAGTGTTGTGTTCAGTGAATGAAAAAGAAGGAAAGAACAACTCCTTGTCATTAAAAAACAGAGATGGAGGGATGAATAAATGAATGAATGAATGAATGAATGTTACATAGCTATTAAACAGCAGGATCAGGATTTAAATGAACAACTCAACCGTCATAGAAGCTCACTGTCATGACGATTGCAATCATTGTTATATGAATACATCACTTCGCAGTCTACTGACCTACCTATAAACATTGATCTGAAAGACAAATGTATAGTAAAAAAGTTTAAGTCACCAGATATATTAATGGGATAATTCTTAACTTTGTGAATAGATTCGTGGTTAAGTTTTTCTATTTCATCTAGTATTTATTATTAATCCAGGATTTGTTATGTATCAGAGACAGAGGCAGCTTGTTGACGTTTGATTACTTAATGCCTAAGGTTACCAAGTATAGTTGTTAAGAAACTAGAACTGAAGGGGGCGCCTGGGTGGCTCAGTCGGTTAAGTGTCCTACTTTGGCTCAGGTCATGATCTCATGATTTGTGGGTTGGAGCCCCTGCGTCCAGCTCTGTGCTGACAGCTCAGAGCCTGGAGCCTGCTTAGGATTCTGTGTCTCCCTCTATCTCTGCCCCTCCCCCACTCATGCTCTGTCTCTGTCTCTCAAAAATAAACAAACACTGAAAAAAAATTTTAAGAAAAAAGAAAGAAACTAGAATTTAGATTCAGACAGACCTAGGTCTAAACCATGATCCTCTCACTTAAAAATGGAACAGTCACGGGTACATTGGCTAACTTCTCTGAGCTGCAGCTTCATTACTCCTACCGGGGAGACAGTCCCGGTATTGCAAGGATCCCATGAGACCTCGTATGTAAAGTACCTCACCTGGTGCTTGGCAGACTGCGTATGGAAGCACAGTTCATCGTCACCATGACCAGAGGTTAAGTAAGCTCCCCCCATCCCATCCACACCCATCCATCAGTAAGTTCTGGTGATTGTCTCTCCAAAATACATGTCTAGGTTTCCTCCCTTCATTTCCATTACCCCACTCTAAGCTGGGCGCAGTCAGCACTCCCGCAACGTGATCTGTCCGTCCCCCCTTATAGGCTTTGTATGTCCTCCCTGCTTCTTCTTTTTCTCTCTGCAACTCTTTTCAGCTAGAGTGATCTTTTCAAAGTTGTTTTTTTTTTTTATTTCTGTTTAATGTTTATTTTTGAGAGAGAGAGAGAGAGAGAGAGAGAGCATGAGCAGGGAAGGGGCAGAGAGAGAGGGAGACAGAATCTGAAGCAGGCTCAGGCTCTGAGCTACTAGCCCAGAGCCTGACGCAGGGCTTGAGCTCATGAACCTCAAGATCATGACCTGAGCCGAAGTCGGACGCTTAACTCACTGAGCCACCCAGGTGCCCCTAGAGTAATCTTTTCAAATCTTAAATTTCCTTAAGCCCTCCAATGACTTCCTTTGAAACGAATTTAAAAAAGAAATAGATTCCAAATACTTCACATGACCTACACAATCTCATAGGCTCTGATCCTTGTTCTCACTGCAGTTTCCCCCAGAACATTAGACATGTGCTCTGCTTGCTTCTCAGTCTTCAGACTCAACTTGGAGGATGACTCAGAAAGGGCTTCCCAGATACTTGAACCAAGTAGGGCTTCTCATGATTCTCTGTAGCCACCAACAGGTAAATTGCACATTTCTGTGTTTACTTGTTTATTGCCTACATCCCCCTTCTGGCCTCTAAACTCCCCAACAGTTTGTCATAGCCGTTCTACACGCCATCGAACAGCCATCACTAACCCAGTGCCTGGAACAAACCCATCATTCAATAAGTATGTACTTCTGCCTCTCACCTGGAGGCACAAGATTAATACATGTATTAAGTATTGTGTTAGCAAGTGATGAGTGCTACAGAGAACAACAAAACTGGAAGGTGGATAAGGAAGGACAGATGGGTGTAGGGGTACAATATAAAGTAGGATGGTCAGAGGGAACATTTGAGCAGAGACTTGAAGGAAGTCAGGACGAGCCATGGGGATACTCAGGAGAAGGAGTCCAGGTAGAAGTAAGTGCAAGGATCCTGAGGTGGAAGGAACAGCCAGGGCCAGTGTGGCTGGAGCTGAGTGAGTGGAGGAGAGAGCAATAGAAGATGGGAACAGAAAGACCAGAAGAAGCTTCTGGGCCTCTGTGAAGACTTGGCTTTGACTCTGAGGGAGGCGAAGCCACTGCAGGATTTTGAATATAGAAGAACGCAGTCTGATTTATGTTTTAACCAGATGCCTCTGGCTGCTGAGTTGAGGACTCGGTACAGAATATAAGAGGCCAAGAATGAAGAACACAGAAGCCATTGGGCCAGGTGAGAGATGCTCGTGATTTGGATGAGGGAAGAAGTGGCAGAATTGCCAAGAAGTGGTCAGATTCTGGATGTAATTCTAGGATGGCACTGAGAGGATTTGCTGACATACCGGTTCTAGGGGGTGAGAGAAAGAAAGGAATCAAGAAAGACTCCAAAACAGACATTCAATAAACCTTTGTTGAGTGGATGAATGGGCGAATAAGTGAATGAATGAAGGACACACAGCCATTAAACATCAGGATCAGGATTTAAAGCTCGTTTCGTAAGACGTCAAAACACTCACTGTGACGCTTAACCTTTCGGAATCTGGCAGAGGGTCTTTCTTCAGAAAATGCACATGTGTACGTACATGCCAAATTTGCACATAATCTGAGGAAGCTCCAGAACCATTTGAAATCCACCCAGAAATCACGTTAAGAGAGCCTGCGTGTCACCATACAAGCGTGTGACATAAAGCTTGATTTTCAAAATGCAGTTTGCATGAAACCTTTGCAGAATATCTCTTGCCTAAAGTTCCCACTCCAATTTTACAGTGGATTAATGTAACAGAAAAAAAGAAATGGTACATCTGTTTTCTAAGTTTAAAAATAACCATCACAATACATGTTATTGGAATATAACACTAATTTCTAAGTCCGTATCATAAAAAGTCTTACTCAGTGACAACTCATACTTCATATTGTAAAAGACTAAAGGAAACTATACATTTTCTTACAGTAACATCACAAAATAAAGCACCATTTCTTTATGAATGGCTGGGATTATAATAACTCAGTCCAATAACTCTGGTTGTCTCAGACCTGTAGAAGTTTTAACTGGCAGATTTACATGACTTGATTTAATAACAAATTAGGAAATGAATTTAACACTTGCAGCTTGGGGAGTCAAATAAAAAGTATACTTCATGGAGGAAAAATTTATAAAATCTATTTCTGGAGAGAACAACAGTGCCGTTTGTGCAAAGACTAAAATAAAAGATTGGATGTTGCTATATTTTATGAATTGCAAAAAATGACAATATCGTTTATTGCAAAATAATAGTACAATTCGGCTTACCTCACCCTGAAGTAAATCTATAAAGGCAATTCAAACGTTGTCCTCAAATTTCCAGATTATCGTTTAATCTAAGTAATCTTTGGTGTATATAGATGTATAATATACACATACATATATATATATATATATATATATATATATACACACACACACACAGGAATATATACAAATATGTATGTGTATACTATATATAGACATATACATTATAAAATATTTAGACATCTATGTTTAAATTATACTTTTAAGCCCTCTAAATCTTCAAGGAGAATAAGGTTGCTTTGTGTTTTGCCTTATATTTTCAATACTTTTATTTAAATCCCAAGGTCTGTTTTCCAAAGTGGAATATTCTGCCACAGCCATAAAACTCTTTCAAGCCACGGGGGATCACAGAGTTAAAACTCTAAGGATTAACGCTGGGCTCGCTCACAGGCTTACCGGCTGCCCTGAAGCATTTGTCTAAGAGCTTAAAAAAAAAAAAAAAAAAAAAAAAGAAAAGGAAAAAAAAAAGCAATAGAGAAAATTGTCCAAAAATCTATCTCAGAAAGCACCCTACTTCTAGGGGGAAAAAATGGTCCTAAGGCTTTGCTGCCTGATCCTGCCCAGGTCTACATTCTGTTGCCTTACACCCTAGGAGAGCTGAGAAAAAATGCCTGCCATGTTCCAAACTGATCTCTTAAGTTATGAGAGGAGTGTAAAAAGGGAGTCAATAGAATTCTCCTTTGCTGTGACACAGGTACCAACTGGATGACCTAAAAATAACAACACTTTTATGCCTTACTTTGCACTTTTGGCTTCTATTGCCTTGCAACTGAGTCAAATTATAGCTACATTTTCTGTGGGTCACTTTTATAAGTGAAATATGAAAAATTACCCAGTGAAAGCAAGACAGGGGCATACAGACATTGGGGACTTAAAAAAAAATCTATAAAATGTCTTGGCCCCAGAAGCAAAGATCATATCAGCTAAATCAGTGTTGAATTCAGTTATGGATATAAACTTTGGTGTGCAGTCATTGCTGCAAAATGAGAAAATCTATTATAGAGATGGTGATAATATACTCCCCATACTCGGAGTATTCGTCTACAATTCAGAATGTATTTCTGTTTGGAGTATTGGTGTTAACGTGCTTTCTTAGCAGAGAGTAGAACAGCCGTTGTGGTGTATGTTATGAATGCATATTAACAGCACATGCATTTGCATATCTGGAACTATAGTAGAAAATGCATAACAAAATTCCTTTTGAAAGATTATTGTACAAACACACTGAATCCTTGCTAAATCTTGACATAACAACTTTTTTGTTTTCTCCCCCTTTTTTTTTTTTTGAAAAAGAAATCTAAGACATTCAAACAATAGACTAATACTCAGAAAAACCTCAACACAGATTTTATCCCCCCTCACCCCACCTCATCACCACCACCAAAGGTTTTTATTTCACGTTCAAAGGCAGAAATAGAACAGTCCCAAATGTTTTCATCAAAAAAACTGTTTCTCATTTGTCTGCACATTGCAAAGATAAAATATAAATCTATCCTTGCGGTGAGCTACATGGGTGATCATTTTCTACTAACATGTCATGTTACCTATTCCTCAGATTTTGATTCTCGTGTTTGCGATGCCTATAATATAATGCAGCTTCTGAAGACTTTGCAAGTTTAGAATATGGTACAATATGCAAAATGCGTGACACACTTTGTGGCTCCTGACTCTTCGTACTTATGCTCCTTTACATTTAAAAACTAAACTATATGTGAGATCAAACAAAAGTGTGCCTCTGGTCTTCCTATAGAAACTCTCTGTGTTGAAAGAAAAGGTGTGTGCATTTTTGAACCAAAGGCTACATGAAATATACTCAACACACCCATTACCAGTAATATCCCCTTAAGCAGCACATTTTGAAAAGCCTTGGGTAGGTCTGATTTTTTTTAAACATAAGCCAGGCCAACCCACTTCACTTGTGAATTTATAGGCTTATTTTTATTTTAAATTTGCATTTTTACCAAACCATCGACAGAGAAAAATTATTCTCCTTTACCTAGCATACCTCTCCCTTCTGCCATCGTCCCTATCTTTTCTAGACCCGTCCAGGCAAAGTTGAGTAACTTTGAGGGGGACGGAAACGGGTGGGCTACGACAGGAGCAAAACTGAATTTAATTTGAGACCCCCGGTGCCAATTTGGAACCAAAGAGCATTAAAGCAGCAGAATTCTAAACCTTTCAAAACTGGGATTTATAAGGGGAATGCTAACACAGATTCAACAGTTACAACTCTGCCAGGGATTACTTTAATACCAAAAGCATATTGTCTCACTTTATAGAAAGAGATTATTCAGTTATCAAACAACAAAGGTTGTGTTTGTCCATTTCTGAACTTTTTTTTAAGTACACTTTTTACTTTCCTGACAGGCGACTCTGAAATAAAACATCCTCTTTTTTTCTTTTCTTTTCCTTTTTTTTTTTTTTTTTTTTTTGCAAGGGAAGGGGGTGACAGGGGAGCAGGGAAAAGGAGAGGAAGGTGGAGTTTGCCTCTGGCTTCACAGTTCATTTTATCTACAAGGCCTTGCCAGTTTCGCCTAACTGTTTCTGCCCTGCTTTTGTTAAGAAATCAAAAGTGGGGAGTGGGGAGAAAGAGAAATAGGAATAAATCTGAAAAAAGAAAAAAAAACTGGACACTGATGTAAGAATGAGGAGATTTTTAAATTGGCTGTCAGTCTTGAGGGGGAAAAATGTGAAGAGAAGATTTTTATGAGAAAGGAAAAAAAAAATCTGAGAAAACAGAAAAGCCTCTCTTTGATTAATATACTCAGCAGAATGCCAGGAAGAGAAAGACAAAAACCTAAGTGCTATTTTTTTTTTTTTTGATGTTTACTGTGTAGGAAATGAAATGAGAAAGAAAGAACAAGCCAGTTACCACTGGAAGGAGTCTGGGACAGTGCAAGAGGGAAGTGTGACTTTTGGTACCGGACACAAGAATGTAGTTTGAAATCCTTCACGGTGCACTTGAAGACGTCTCTGCCTTGATACAGATAAAGAAGCTCTCTGAAAAGTTGTTGAAAGACACCAGCAAGTGTAGAAAGGGGAGCGTCTGAGGATGTCTTTCACAGACCCCAGATGGAGAAACTGTTCTTTTATTCCAAATTCCTAAGAAGCACAGAAGTCGTACATGTTAATAAGAGAACACACAGACACACGCCCATAAGTTACACGCCATGAAACAAAACAAGGAAATAAGGAGACCTTTGTTGATCCCTGTTCGCTTACACGAATCTTAGTTTGGTTAAGCACCTCAAGACCATTTTCCTGATTTCGGCTCCTTTTCCCCGGCGTTCTTTCCCTGGGTAGCCAGGTGCACGAATGGGATGGTGATCTTTACTAAACGTCAACATCAACAACAACAAAAACCTCTCGCTCACACAAAAGCCCACCTTGTAAATGAATGGAATATTAACGACTACCTAGTAGTTGCACCGTTGGCAGGGCGAAACTGAACACTAACACAGCTATTTCTACAGACTGCCAGTGAAGCTGAAGCAGCTCTAGGAGAGAAACGCACCTACTGTATGTGAAATGCTGGTGCAGATTTTTTCCCTATCAGTCTAACCTTCTGTGTTGATGCATGAATGCTGGTACCCACTTACAGGGATGCCAGATGATCAGTGCAGAATGAAGGTCCCAAGAGAGAGGATCACATGGTTCTCTCTGCCCTGTGACGTCACTAGCAGATGGCATGGGTACCAGCTCTGGCAGTTGGCATCAATGTCACTTTTTAGAGATCAATGAGATAGTGCAGATATACACAGATCTAGAGACTCCAGGAGACGATGCGACACTCAGCCTGAAAAGATTTGGAAGATACAAAATGAAAACCGATTATTGAATGAAGTTAAAACCTAAGGTAATATAAATAAAGATATACTTCAATTGATGCTGGCTTTGCATGCAAGTATTTAAAGATACAGTGTCACTGTCTTATAGTATTTACATGCTCTTTGCCATCTATAACTTCTTATCATATTTCATTCTTATGATGTAACTGTCACATACTTTCACTGCTATTATGTAACACTGCAAGTATGTGGACATTGCTAAGAGTTGTGTGTGTGTGTGTGTGTGTGTGTGTGTGTGTGTGTGTATGTATGTGTGTTGAGGGGGCTGGAGATTGTTACATTCGAAAGTCTGTTTTAACGTGCCTATTTGTTTGAAGACTTTAGATGAAAATACTTGCTACTTCACCAAACGAAAGCCAAAATTGTATTTGAAACACAAATTATTTTCCCCTTTCATTCGGGATTCTGTACACACGTGCACAATTGCAGTCAGAATCCTTGGACTGTTCCTGTCAGATATTAGCTAGAGGGAGACTTCTGTGGCTCGCAGAACAAAAACACTACGAGAGTGGTTTTTTTGTCCAGGGTGATTTGAACAGCAGTAAACAGACGATTACATTTGGAAAAAATTTAAATGTAAAAGCAGTTTTAACATTTTCTTTGATTTAAAAAAAATGCCAGTGATTCTTGTCTTTTAAAATGTATTTATGGAGTTTATTCCAAATTAGCCTGACCCCCCACCCCCCCTTTTTTTGTGTGAAGGCTGGGAAAACAGTGCCCTTTTACATATATTTCTTCACTGATCAGAAAGAAATCAGTTTAAAAATTGGCTCTGATTAATCTTTTCTTTAAATTCGTAAATGTCAACAGCCACTTATCTAAATTTGCAGTTACATAATACAGCAAATAAAGTTAAGGCTTATTTCTTTTTCGAAAAAAAGAAAGAAACACCTCACAAATTTGTCAGCTGACGGAGAGGTAATACTTTTTCATTTTAAAAACTGGTGTCTCTTTGCATTTTGTACTCAGGGGAATTGGAATTAATGAAATTCTGCATTGCTATATCATGTTTTGCATTTGCTGGAATTCAAAGGTCCTTTTTGTGCATTAAAAATAGTTCAAAATCAAAGGAAAATGGAGATGGTGGTGGCAATGTAATAAATGCTTCTTGTTTTGTTTTCTTTTGATAATTTGCGTGTATAAATTGATCCTCTCGCATGTGTCCATGTAGTTTTTATAATTACGAGTCTGCACAAACTCAAAAATTATAGTTAATGTAAAAAATTGGTCCCCGAGTCAGACTTTTTCACGTTTTTCATTTTTTGTATTCTTATGATTAAGTCATTAAATATGCTTTAAGTGTATAAACTTTAAAAATGAAAACACTTTAAATATTGTGCTGGCATTTTTTCAGGTAATTTAAGATTAGAGAACCATGTTAACACTACCGTTTGATGAGTCTGTTGTAATGCCAGAATCCCAGATGTGCAGAAAGTTTTCTAGAGAATGTGAGGACCAGAAGCAAATTAAGAAACCAGAAAGCTTTTCCAAACAGATTGTCCTTCGAGGAAAGAGCATCAAAAGGGCCCCTGGAGAAGAAACCGAGAAGGAAGAAGAGGAGGAAGACAGGGAAGAGGAAGATGAAAATGGCTTGCCCAGAAGGAGGGGTCTTAGGAAAAAAAAGACGACCAAGCTCCGACTGGAGAGGGTCAAGTTCAGGAGACAGGAAGCTAATGCGCGGGAGAGAAACAGGATGCATGGCCTCAACGACGCTCTGGACAATTTAAGAAAAGTGGTCCCCTGTTACTCCAAAACCCAAAAACTGTCCAAAATAGAAACTTTACGACTGGCCAAAAACTACATCTGGGCACTTTCTGAAATCCTGAGAATCGGCAAGAGACCTGATCTGCTCACGTTCGTCCAAAACTTATGCAAAGGTCTTTCCCAGCCGACTACAAACTTGGTGGCAGGCTGCTTGCAGCTCAACGCCAGGAGTTTCCTGATGGGTCAGGGTGGGGAGGCTGCGCACCACACAAGGTCACCCTACTCTACCTTCTACCCGCCCTACCACAGCCCTGAGCTCACCACTCCCCCAGGGCATGGAACTCTTGATAATTCCAAGTCCATGAAACCCTACAATTATTGCAGTGCGTATGAATCCTTCTATGAAAGCACTTCCCCTGAGTGTGCCAGCCCTCAGTTTGAAGGTCCCTTAAGTCCTCCCCCAATTAACTATAATGGGATATTTTCCCTGAAGCAAGAAGAAACCTTGGACTATGGCAAAAATTACAATTACGGCATGCATTACTGTGCAGTGCCACCCAGGGGTCCCCTTGGGCAGGGTGCCATGTTCAGGTTGCCCACCGACAGCCACTTCCCTTACGACTTACATCTGCGCAGCCAATCTCTCACCATGCAAGATGAATTAAATGCAGTTTTTCATAATTAATGAGGAAAATGAAAATAAACAGTGGTCATTCACCTCCCCCGTCTAATTAAGACAAAGCAGATGCTTGTGGGCTGAATAATTGGCACAACTCTATCTAAGGTGTTTACTAGTTTCTGAAGTGTGTTTCAACTATTGTGAGAATTTTCTATGTAATAATAAATCTCTTTTCGTATGAGAACTTCTTTTCCTTTCCTTTTGTCTGTGAAGCACTGTGATTCTGTTTCTACTGGAAGGATTTTTTTCATGTTTTATTTTCTTTTAAATTCACTTAATTTGTTTGAACAAGGTGTCTAAAAATATACTGTTGAATAAAGACACGCACACAGCATAACTCAATGTCTATTTCAGTTGTACAGTAATTATAAAAATGCATGTTATTAAAATCAGATGAATAAAATGATGTGTTTATAATTACTAGCAATTATATATTATGTATCTCTGAAAATTGAAAATTTAAAATATTGAGAATAACACTAAGGTGACATTGATATTGGAAGATGCATTTGAGGATGTGCAACAATATAAAAAGCTATGCAATTTTCTTTTTATTAAGGATGAATCTAAATGCATTCAATTGGTAACTATTCCTCTTCAAGTTCTGCAGAGGGGGCAACATGATATTTGGGTGGACGGTGTCATGATTTGGGAACAATTATTTCAATCGTAAAGAAAAATTTTTCAGCTCTTGTTTTGTATTGTTCAAAAATTATCTGTACAGGTTTGTTATCACAATGTATAATTGTGTTTTTCCACCCCACGTTTTTAAAGCAATTAAACATAGATATTTACACTCCTAAAGGACATCCATTAGCTGTGATATTTTTGCATGATACTTATTATTTCCTGGTACACAGCTGCTTTCTGTCTCTGACACTCCCTCCTCCCCATTGCAGAAACATTTCTTTATTTCAAAACCGTACGAGATAAAACAAATTTCTTAAACAAAATGGCCAAAGCGCTTACAAGAATTTTTTTTTTTTTTTTTTTTTTTTTTTTTTTTTTTTTTTTTTTGAGTATCTTAAATGAAAGAAGAGAAGCGCACAAGGGTTAAACATCCTGGGGAAACAATGATAAATCCTGGTAACCTTCAGCTCCAGCCGAAATTCGGTGGCAAATTTCCAGCAAACACCAAGAGTGGATGTTAAAAATGGAAGGTTTTACTCTGCGCGGTTTAAATAAGTCTGGCCGATTAGAGGCTAAATTCTGTGTGATTAAAAGTTTCCTGACAAAAGGCCACCAAAAACCCACTTGAATAGCGCCTGGGGAGCTCAGCCTCTTAGGCAGAACTGAGTCCCTCCTAGGATAAAAGCCAAGGTGGCAGTGACCTCCTTCCAGATGCCCTCTTGCGCCGGTTTGCCCACCCCCCCAGGGGGAGGAGGGGGACAGCTGCGAAGGTCTGCGAGGGTGGCAGAAATGTGTCCCGCTGTGGCGGGACTGAGCGGGTCTGGGTGGGCCTTGGCAAGAGGTCCGCGCTCACCGCCGGCCGGCGCTGCCCACTCGTGCGCCCCGCAGATACTGCCTGAGCCGGCGCAGGCCCGACGGCTCCCGGAGGGCGGCGCGTGGGGGGGGCTGGAGCCGGCTTCGTGCCCCCGCGGTTGTCACCGGTGCACAGGGTCACAGGCTGCACCGCCCGTGGCCCGCCCACAGTGGGCGCCCTTGGGACCGGGGGCCCGCGCCCGGCTAGCGGCTACCGAGCTGACCCCGCCCTCCCGGAAAGGGGCTGCGGGGCATGGGGAGCCGGCCTGCCCAGATACCTTGTCCAGAAGCGGGGAGGAGGGGACCTTTTGGGGCCAGGACCCGAGAGGCTGGAAAGGGCGACGCCCATTCTCTCGCTCGGGCTGCTGCAGTGGGGGTAGCCGAGGTGGCGGCTCCAGTTTGCTCAAACTCCGCTGATATCTGTCCCTGTCCTGCCTTCCCATGCCTGCGGGACTTCTAGAGTCGAGGCCGAGAGGCCTGCGACCCATTCTCCAGGGGTAGCGGCTCTCCAGCTCCCCCCGCGTTAGAGCGCACTGCAGCCGCGCTCCGAAGGGCAAAGGGGTCCAAGCAGCTGCTGGCGTGGGATTCGGCGGGTGATGCACGCGCCCTTCTAAGTGGTTGTGACAGCACCTGTTCATTCCTTTCCCACGAGGGCAAAGAAGTCAGGGAAAGAGGAGGAAGTGTGCCCTCTAGGGGTGGAGAGACGTTTGCCCGGGGTAGTGAGCCGTCAGTTCCCTGTCTGGACACTGGAGCGACTCGCCCTGGCTTTCTGGCAAACACGCAGAAAACCTGCCCTCTCTGGGACCGTGTCCAGGATTGCCAGGCCTCTTCAAGGCCCCTCAGACCCCAAGAGTCTGATCACTGCTCACCCCGTCTGAGCAAAGAGTAAGAAAGTGAGGAAGCATCAGAAACTAGAAGGATCTGACTTAAAAAAAAAAAAAAAAAAAAAAAAAGTAAGGCATTTCTGTTTAGTCACTGACAGAATAAGTGAGGTCTCCCCCACCTTGTTCCAAGGTGACCCGCTTCAAACAACATCGCACGGGCTCAGTGTCTTGTTGGTCCAGACAGGCTTTGACCACAGTCTTTCCAGGGTCACAAATCCATGTTGGAGCTAGAGATTACAACAGGAGATGCATTCTCCCCTCTCCCTCTGGCAATATGGAATGCTGAGGAAAACGCAGCTGGCTGAATGTCTGGGGAAGAAGCAAATGTTCAGAAGAAGTGTCTTATGTCAGGGCTCAGTTGGAAATAAACTCAAGCAAAAGCACGGGGTTTTCCGGCACAGACCCCAGAGATTGTGAAATTTCTTCTATGGTTTGGGTGCACAAATCTGATGCGTGCTCTGTTGCCAGTAGGAATCTGGGATGCCATGGTGTATGTGAGTTGTGTGTGGGAGACTGATCTCTGTGGCTTATTCATCCTTCCCATCCCACCAATGACCCCCAGTATGGGAGCCGCCCAGCTGGTCCCCTTTACACTAACCAAGATCAGAAGCTCACTGTCTTTGTCAGCAATTCCCTATGCACCTCAATCCTGAGAAATTATGACTTGTTCATTCATACACCAACATCACAGATGCCATGCATTGCAAAATCTTACCTTTTAAGGTATTACTCCCATGGAAGGGGGAATGGTATAGTATAGACAGCGCACTTTAGGGTCAGGAAGTCTTGGAGTCAGATTTGGATTAAAATTTTGCCTTACCACTAACCTCTTATTGCAGCCTCAGTGAGACAGGCAGGATACAACATCCAATATGGAGGTCAGGATACCTTGCTTTCTTTCTGACCTGCTTTCCTCATCTCCCAACACGACAGGATGAAAAGCCTTTTCTGTTTTCTGAATGTTTTAAATAATTATTGCCTTTCATATTGAAAGGCTTCTTTTGAGTTGAATTATGTGAATATTATATTTATCTTTTATATTATAAATCTTGTATTTCTACAATGTTTGTCCTTTCTCCTGTATCTCCCGTCCTTTCTCAACAAAACAAAGATGTATTTACCTTTATATGAAAGAAGTAGTAGGTAGTACAGAACTTAAATGGCTGTCCAGGGGCACCAGAGGCCTTGGCTCCTACCTTTCCACTCCGTGAACCTTAGTGTGGTGCTTCCATTCTCAGATTCGCCTCATGGCCCCACATGGCTATTGGGGTTCTAACCGTTGTGTCCTCATTCCAACTAAGAAGGAAAGGAGATGGCAAAAGGGTGTCCCACCCACCTCACCAGACCCTTCTAGAAATATTTGTGGAAGTCCCACCCAATGGCTTCTACTTAACATCTCACTGATATTTAAATCTCACCTCTAGATTTAAGAGAAGCTGGAAAATCTATCCTTTTTATCAGAGCGTATTGCCACCTGCAAGTAAGAAAGAAGAAGATGGATGCTGATTAGGCACTTAGCAATCTCTGCCATGCCTCCCTTTCTGGATTCTCAATCCTCAAGAGGTTGGACCTCATTGCATACACTGTGTGGACCGCCTCAGCACTCTGCCTTGCACGTCATGGTGCTCAATAAGATTTTTAATTGTTTTCAAAATCCTCCTGACAGTTCAAGAGGCATATGTCGTTGCAAAACATGCCTTCCTTCTGGGTGCTCATGGGACACACTGCACTTCAAACTTCAGCTGGACCATTGCTACAGCCAATCCATTCCTCATCAATGCCCTCACGGGGTTGTCCTGAACCACACTGCCCTCTTCCTCCCCACACCACACTGCCCCGGCCTCTAACATGACACATTTTTGCATGGCATCACTAGACTTACCCAGGTTCAGTCTATCAGACAAGAGATTGTCTTAGCTAATTTTTTTTTAATATCATGAGCCCCATCTTTACATACGTTTTCCCTCCCCAGCCGTGAGTGGCCAGGTTCGTTTCCCTCTTTCCAGGACTTGTGCCTATAACTCTGCTGTCTACCAATTCCTTCTTCTCCTCTCTGAGATCATACACTTTGCCCAAGTATTCTGGTTTCTGTTTCTACTGTCTCTTTCCATTAGACTGCACACATCTGTGTTACCACATGGCCTCTTAGGCTCCCCAAGCTTGTGGAATCTAAGTAGGTTCATTCTTTTTTTTTTTATTTTTCTAATGTTTATTTATTTTTGAGAGAGAGAGAGAGCGCAAGCGAGCGAGCAGGGGAGGGGCAGGGAGAGAGGGAGACACAGAATCTGAAGCAGGCCCTAGGCTCCAAGCTGTCAGCACAGAGCCCGATGCAGGATTCGAACCCATGGATCACGAGATCATGACCTGAGCTGAAGTCGAACACTTAACCGACTGGGCCACCCAGGTGCCCCTAAGTAGGTTCATTCTTAAGTCCAGTCCTCCTTACCCCCTGCAAAATGGATGGCCTCGGGCCTCTCGCTGTCTTGAAGACATGGAAGGAGAGGGTTTCCTGTTCCCCCAGGTTGCTGTGCGGCTTCCGCCTCCAATGCAGTGTCACGTGGTTGGTGTTCTACCCCAGCAGCCCACCTATGACTCCCATCTAATGTCGTTTGGGGATTTGCACTCTCCCTTGGAACCACTTTCTGTCTCTCATCACCTGCCTGTGTGTCTCTGACGTATAAGAGAAAACATGTTCTCATTTTGAAGGGAAGGCAGGGTGCTCAGGCTCCTGATGAGGGTCTCCTGCTTTAACCCCTCAGCCCTGTGGCATCTGGTCCCAAGATGCTCTGCCGCCCCAGACAGGAGATCAAGCATAACCTTGTGCTGTCCTCAAAGCCACTGCAGCCTGTTTCCCCTTGGGCTCCGTTTCTCAGTTGGCCTCATTGCATCTGATACTTTCTCTATTTGTAGGTATCCCCCTCTCCAACAGGAACCCTGTTTCTTAATGCAGGCTCCCAAATTAGGACAAGGTTCAAATTCTTCTTTTGAGTAGTTATATACTAGGGATGGAAGGGGAGGGTCTATACCCTGCCCTTTCATACGAAGTGTATAATGCCATGTTCTAACTTAGGAAGAGACTCAGCTAGGTATATAAGATTTCCTTCCCAAATTGGAGAACCCTAATAGAACAACAACAACAAAATACCCTTCTTCATCCTAAAGCCCCGCCTAGCCTCTCGTTCTCTTTCTTTCCTAGTCAAAGCTCTTCAATACGCGCTGGACACAAAATGTCACACCTTCTTTAGCACCCTGTCTCTTTGATCTGCTGTAGTCCTGCCTCCACTTCTACCATCCAACCGACACTGCATGTGTTGTAATATTTACTCCAACTACTGTGGCATCCTTTGAACAAAGCATACTGATGTTTAAAAATGAAAGTGTGTAAAAACCACCGATGAAAAGAATTGGGATAGCAGGTTGGAATTCTTGACGAGAGATCGCATTATAGAAGGGGGTGTGCAAGATCTGCTGAGGGTGTAAGCCTGAGGGCCCAGCTTTGTCCAGCTGTGTCCATTAGCTTTGCATGCTTAGGCGAGGGACACAACTTTGCAGATTCTTGGTTTCTGGTAAAAGGAGGATCATAAGAAGTAACACAAGTTGCTGACATCCAGTGACTGTTCAGTCCTTCTCTTGCTCACTCCCTGGCCACCCCTGCCCTCTCCAGCTATTGTGGGCCCCCTGACACTTTGGTAACTCTTCTTCTACTCCATTACAAGCTCTTCTTCCTTCTGTCATATTTCCCGGGCACCCAGCCCTCTGCACCTGTCTTGTCTTGCGGATCCCACTTCTCCTCCTGTGCCCCCTATGTGAGGACCACCAGACCTGTACTTCAGGCCCCCAAATACCTCAGTGTTATCCCATGGTCCTCAAAAGCTCAACATGTGGACAGTGAAGCCCTCTCCAAAACACTACCCCTCCTGCCAGTCATTTCCAGAACTCTGCTGCAATGTGTAGGAAAAAAATGATATTTAATATTTTTCATAGTTCCTTCGCTTTCTTGCCACTGGCCTTTCAGGTTGATCTCCCAGTTCTATTGCTTTTCTCTTCTCACTTCACACCTAGACCAACATACTGGCCTCCAAGCTCATTACCCTGGTTCCACCTTCCTCCTTCCAGCCCACTTCCCAATGCCAGATTAATCTTCCCCAACTACTCCAACACACCAGTCCCTCAGAGTGACGCCTCTCATGGTTCTTATTTTCTATCTGATAAACAGTTAAATGCATTTTTTTTCATCTAAATCTTCCATATTAAAACTGAGAACTGATGATGTCATATAGAACATTAGAATTTACAAAATACTTTTTACATGTTCACCTTTTTTAGTCCCAGGAACTTCAGCATTAGGTAATAATTCATACGGCCCTTATTTTATTTGGAAACCAAATCAACAGAGACACGTCACTTGCCCATGGGCACAGTGCTAATGGACAAAGGTGGACAAAACCAGTCCTGAGGCTCCCACCCCCAGCCAGTATTCCATAGTCCCTAAATTGGCACCCAAGGCCTTGTGTGTGGAATACACAGTCCATTTTTCCAACCAGATATCCCATTTCTTTATCAATGGTTTTCACCCACTTTTTAAAAAGCATCCATATGCTTTGTTCAAATGATGTCTTAGGAGTTAGTGTACATGTAAAAATGTTTCTGGTCCTGGTAAAGACAAGAATGGAGGACCAGGAACCAAGACATCCTCATTGGTGTTCCAACTCCTCAGATATGTCTGAGAAGCAAGGTTAGACAACTTCTGTACTACAGGAAAATGGTCCTGAGGTTGAACCTGTTTTTTGTATGTCCATCTGCTTTGGGGTCCTGCACTGCTCCACCTGTTTGAGATGGACTCGTTTATAGTCTCCACTTTCTCAAGTTCACATGTCCTTTTTTTTTTTTTTTTAATTTTTTTTTCAACGTTTATTTATTTTTTGGGACAGAGAGAGACAGAGCATGAATGGGGGAGGGGCAGAGAGAGAGGGAGACACAGAATCGGAAACAGGCTCCAGGCTCTGAGCCATCAGCCCAGAGCCTGACGCGGGGCTCGAACTCACGGACCGCGAGATCGTGACCTGGCTGAAGTCGGACGCTTAACCGACTGTACCACCCAGGCGCCCCACAAGTTCACATGTCCTTTAAGGCCACCTCCTACGTGAAGACTTCCAGATCCCTCTAGTCTGTCGTTGCATCATGCTGCTCCAAAGTCACATCTCTCTTGTTTCGGTCACATAGTTGTCATCTAAATCTTCACTGCCTACATATTTCTATACTCAAAATCTTATTTAAGTCACATATTGCTTTGTAACTTATAGATATGCCTAGATTGTATACTCCTTGAGAGCAGGGGCAATATTTAATCTTCTTTGTGTCTCTATGTACACATACTCATTATGTTCTTGACTAGTGAATGTGATTGGAGATACAAGCTCTGGCTTTTATTACAGAAGAACTTCATGAATCACAAGCAAAACAGCATGAATCTTTCACACTCCATGACACCTGACATTAAGGTTCAGATTTTCACCTATAAAGTGAGAATAATGACATATACGTCATAGGGTTGCGAAGATAAAATGCAATCATTTAGGAAAAGTACTAGCTCACCTCCTGGTTCAAAGCAAGCAGGCAGCTGATGAAACCTGCTATTGTTTCTATTATTAACGTGGTATCAACATATTGACTCCTGCAAAATCTGAACAACACGAACAACAATTTTTTACAGTGCAGGTTAGATCCAAGTAGCACATTGCAATACCGATTTAGCCTAGTGCATTTAATCAATATAATTTTAGTATATTATAAAATACAATTCTGTTAAATCTAAAATATAGCAAATTCTATTTGTAGAAAAAGAGTCCCTCACACAAAGTAAAAGTATGTATTAGTTCAACTGAAATTTTGCTTCAGATACACACACACACACACACACACACGAAAAAAGTTGGAAAGCCACTGATCAACAAGATACAATGGTAGGGTAAATAAATGAGAAAGCCAGACACCAAGGCCCTACAGACACCTAGACCTAACCTTACAAACTGCATTATACCTTATGTCAGGCCCTCTCCTACCGGAAAGGTGAGAATGCTTGAGAGGGTTCCCCGCATGCTTACCTGCCAGTTGCCAGAGATGACTCTTACAAAGTAGCAAGAACCACTAAAATGCCAAGTCAGGGACCTTATTTCTTTCCAGAATTTGACAAAGTCAGTCTTGCAATGAGAACTCTCAGAGGAAGATGGCAAAGAACCAGGATCCTTTCAACGTTAGAAAGAGGAGAGGCACCCAATCAGTTCAGAGACTTACATTGAAGTATAAAGAAAGAACCAAAAAAGTGTGAAAGACCCCATCAGAATTCTGCAAGAGTCCCATCAAGTCCTGGATTTGTAGGTCAGGATTCCTAAGTTTTTCTGGCATCAGAATCACCCAGGAAATAATTTTTGGAATACCAGAACTCAGATTTCGCCTCTGCCTGCTGAGTCTTTGGCTTTACCTGGCCGACATGAACTCCTGGAATGCCAGCACCAGGTACATTTCACATCACTAAACAAGGAACTAGGTCTTCGGAGTGACAGATAAGGCTAATGAAAGAAAATCTGCACACTATCCTGTGCCAAATCTTTAGCATCTCACTCTCAGCCAGACAGTTTGACACAGATGATGGGATAGAGTAAGGAAGAGGAGGAAGTCCAGGTGCCCATCGGTGTTTGTGGTAAGAAAGAAAGTGAAGTCATAACATGAGTTGTGCTAGCCTTTGTGAAACAGCATTGGTCGGCTGATATCATAGGTGGGGGAGGGGGGCTGCGCCTGGGTGGCTCAGGTCATCTCACAGTTTGTGAGTTTGAGCCCCACATTGGGCTCTGTGCTGACAGCTAAGAGCCTGGAGCCTGCTTCGGATTCTGTGTCTCCCTCTCTTTCTCTGCCCCTTCCCCAGTCACCCTCTGTCTCTCCTTTTCTTTCTCTCAAGAATAAAAAAATTTAAATTAAAAAAATATATCAAAGGTGTGTGATCTGCCAAAACACAATGGCTGTTTGTTTTTCCAACCTTTGAGCAGTCAGTACACTAGTCAAAAAGTTGGATGCACATGTAGAAGACTCTGAAATTTGTCATTGGAGAGCAATGATCCCCAACATTTGGGCATTCTTCCTTGTTCGGTTTTGAAATATGCCTACTCTCAAATTCCCTTTGCCGAACATTCCATATCCTTTTCTTCTCAAAATATAATCGAAGTAAAATTAGTCATGTGTATGTTTGTGTGTTTGTATGTAACACATGACTGGAGATAACAAAGGAAATCCTGGTGGATCATAAGCTGTGACCTTCGCTCCTCTTTGGTGGTAGAGGGATCCAGACTTACTATAACCCTGGGAGCACTGAATGCAGTCTGCCCCATGGCAGTGTCTTAAGGGCAGCACCATGGAGTAGCAAACAGGGTTGTATGCTTGTGCTTGTCATCATGGAAAAATTGGTCTTTGTGTATGTTCTACAAGATCCTCTCCCAAGATTGACAAAGAAAAGAGATATCCTCAAGACAACATAAAAATTTTTCATTCCCTACTGCATTTGGAGAATTGCAAACTGAGACAGTTCAGTCCCCACTGAGATTCCATGTCACATCAAAGAGAATCTAGACAGGAATGTAGACTGGCCAGCACCCTGTGGAGAACTGGAATTGTGGGAAAAAAAAAAAAAAATATATATATATATACACACACACATGTATGTGTGTGTGTGTATGTATTATATATATACATATAATATTATATGTATATTATATAATATTTATATATATATATGTATATATATATGTATATTATATATGTATATATGTATATGTATATTATATATATTATATATATATGTATATTATATATATATATGTATATTATATATGTATATATGTATATGTATATTATATAATATATATTATATATTATATAATATTTATATATATATATATATTATATATATATAATACATACACACATACACATACATACATACATGCTAGCTTCTCGCGTTCCTAGTCAGATTTTCAGGGCTCTATAACCATATATTCCAATTAGCTTGGACTCAATATCCAATAAAGAGAGGGACAGAAAATTACCAACCTTCCTGAAAGAACACCAGGGCAATGCTCTGGCAATTGCTCCACGCCTTTAATAAAACACCTGAATAATGGGTCATGGCCTTCACATGTTTCTGTCTTAAAGGGAGGAGAAAAATGTAGGACATAATGAGAGGAGTTGTTCATTTAACAATCATTTATTGAGTCCCTGCTCTGGTAAGTCCCGCACTGCTCTAGGTAGTGAGGATACAGTGAGGTAAGAAGAAGCAAGCTTCCCATGCTTGGGGAGTTTCAGTGTAGCGAGGACGGCTGTGTGTCTCTCACCCAGGTAACATGCCATTCAGGAGTTTCATCCTGCACCAGTTGCTGTAGAAGGTTCTGGGAGAGGGGTAGACACAGTGATGAACAGGCTACGTTGCTCCTTGGGGCCTGAATAATCAAGGCCAAAAGAACATCCATTAATTCAACAAATATCTATTACTAAACTACTGTTTTTTAGGTACTACACTAGATATGAAGGATACAAAAAATGAAAAAGACATGGCTCTCGGGGCGCCTGGGTGGCGCAGTCGGTTAAGCGTCCGACTTCAGCCAGGTCACGATCTCGCGGTCCGTGAGTTCAAGCCCCACATCGGGCTCTGGGCTGATGGCTCAGAGCCTGGAGCCTGTTTCCCATTCTGTGTCTCCCTCTCTCTCTGCCCCTCCCCCATTCATGCTGTGTCTCTCTCTGTCCCAAAAATAAATAAACGTCGAAAAAAAAAAAAAAAAGAAAAAGACATGGCTCTCTAAGAGCAAGGAGTCTAAGACAGAAGACAGACATATAGCTAAATAGAAATTGGTCAATCAAAGGCCTTGGTGGAGGGGACACGGATGGAGACAAAAGCTTTTCATCCTGGGCTGGGCCATGGGAGAGACGGGACCAGAAGTTTCCTGTAGAAGATGCTCGAGTTAGAGACATTTCACAGGTGGACCAGTGTGAGAAGGTGTACAGTGGGAATGTTTCTTTCTTCCTCCTGTTGTTTCCATCCAGATGGAAAGGTCAGACATCCTCAGCCTCTCAGTACCTCCTAAACCCTTTTTCTGGAGAAGGAATGCCTTAATCCAATTGGAGGATGTTGGAAAAGAACATTGGGCACACTTGCTTCAACCCCTCCTCCTTTCCAGGCAAGCTTGCTCTTGTGTGTTCCCTAGAGTTCCAAGTTAAGGAACTGCGGGTGCACTGCAGTCTTCTGAGGTCTTCCAGTGTCTTCTATGATTATTTGGAACACTCTTTCCATTTCTAGAGTTGAGCTAGCAAGCTCATTTAGCTCACACTCAAAATTCTCTGACCTTAACTTCATCAATTATAAGGTTGATCTCTGGCTTTCATCAACCTTATTTCTTATCTTTTTAAGGAGCTGTTAGTTATTGGGAACCCCTCTGAAACTCTAACAGAAGGGAGTTTCAGGCAGAAATGTTCACCTGGAGAGAGGAAGGTACAAATCACTTTCAGAACTGCAAGTTCAGTTTGAGAGGGGTGTTTGGAGTCAGCTGGGATTGTCCTGAGGTGAGCCTGGATTCAGTGGCCAAGGTGACACCATGGAAAGCCTTGTAGTTCCGCAGGGGAGTCTGCTGACGGGTCTTTCCAGACAAGTACATCAACACATGCACACTTCAGGAGCATTGCTGTGGTGGCAAAGTGAGAGGTGAAGCCAGGACCCAGGGAACCTACCAGGAAGTAGCTCCAATGAAAGATGACTGTGGAATAGAACGGAAGGCAGAGGCCCTGAGGGGTGATGAGCACAGAGAAACCATTGTAATTACTGCCTGAACCCTGAAATGAGGAAGAGAGGAGCGGATGAAGAACAGTTACACATCTGTGGTTTGTTTGTAACTTGTTGAGATTAAGCGCTTTGTGGATAGTCACAGTCCTGTGATGGGGTAGGCAGTTCAATGGCAGCTCTTTAAGTTTGGAGTTCAAGAGAAAGGTCTGTGCTGCAGTTGAACTTCAGGACACAGGTGGGCTCAAACTCAGGGTGTGGAGCCTGAAAAGAGGAGTAAGACTGGGGCGCCAATAGTGCTTCTCTGGGTACAGCTCCTCTGGGTACAGCTCCGTGGCAATGGATACCATCTCTGTTTGTATTGGAGTTGTTATCCCCAAATCCTCTGCAGGAGCTGTACCATAACTGACCTTTGACCTCTGGGTAGGATCACTGAGGACCGTGCAGACAAATGAAAAAATGGTTCCTAATCACAAGATTTTGGAACAATATTGTTGTACAGGTTTTTAACAGTCCTTTGGTGTAGTTTTCTGTCATGAAATCAGATACTTTAACAAGAAAAGAAAAGGCTAAAATTGACCACTCTATCCCATTCAGTCGCCTGAGCTGAACCATCAGTTTAGGAAGTGACTGGAGTAACTTTTCTTAACCTCTGTGCCATCAGTACCCTTATTTGCAATTGTGAGATCCCACAGCAATTACTTAACAACATTTAGGGGACAATTAAATTACATATTGCATGTAAATCACTCGGTATTTCTGGCACATAGTAAGCACTCAATAAGCAATGATCGTTGTTAGTATTTGTGAAGGAGTTGAATATTTTGGTGATACCATTCCAATTATTCATGTACAGGTTACCCACAGCAATATTTTTTTCAGTACAAACTAGTTTTTCCTTTTCTACCTCTTCCTTCAGGGAAGGCAAACTAATTATAATATTATCCATTATCAAACATAATTAGGAAGAAAATATGATAAAGACAAATCACCTATAAAATGTGTGTGTGTGGGGGGGGGATATTTACAACAATGCAGTTCCCATCTGGCTATAGTAGGGTGATGACCCCTGCTGGGTAATACCACACACATTGTTTACCAACAAACTTATCCAGTTTGAACAAAATCGTTTCTCCCTAAAAATTTGGTGTTAGGGGAAATAGTAAATGAACTCTTAAGCTTTCAAAATGATAATCTAGCATTACTTAAAAGTCTACAAATTTGTTCCTAAATGTATTTAAATCTTACCAGCGAACATGATGCTTGGTTATTAAAAAGTAATTCTGGAGAAATTAGCTTGCAGCTACAAAATTAATATAATTCATTTATTACTTGCAGCCACAAATCAAGATGCTGTTAACACTGCTACACACAATTTAATATGCACAGTAAGTTTCCATATGGCTTCAATTTTAGGTTTCTGGTCACTCCATTGAATCATTTACGAATAGCCCGGCATGTCAAGTCAGAGGGCACTTGACCCAATCGAAGTATGAAACACTGGCTTTCAAATTATGGAATTAAATGTTTGGCTTATTTCTTATTTTTATTATATTAAATATATTTTTTAAAATCTATAGGCCAACTGCTATGTGGAGATTTAGTGATGGAGAAAAACCAAAGCACCCAATCTCGAAAACTAGCCAAGACTTTTGTATTTTTTCTAGTTCCCAACTTTTTCTTTTCACTGTTTTTCCTTAGAAGATGAAGGAGAAACACACACACACACACGCACACAGCCTATTTGACTTATTTAAGAAGGTTGAGATAAAAGAATTGTTCAGTTTAAACTCTCTTTTTCGTGATCCTGCCAGAAATGATAGGTGCTTTATGTGTTGTCGCTAGATTTCATGCTTCCATGAGAAGGAGTTCAAGTTCCTTAATGAATGAGATACATGATTTGCGTCATTCCAGTAATAATTACTTTCCTTCTTGGGCCTAAAAGAGAGCAATTAGCCTAAAGAAAACAGGTCTCTCACCTGTGACTCCCTCTAATGTTTTATTTTCTTGGGATCTTGGGTCTCATGGACCACCATCATAGAGTCTCTCAATGTATTTTGTTCTGGGCACCTGCTTTTCTTCCTTAGCCATCCCCATTATGAAGTCTGGTTGAAGAGACCAGACAACTCAAACCACTTTTCTTCCAGACTTTGTCCCGGAAAGAATCTCTTTATCAATCATGATGAAGTCTGTGGTTAAGTCACTACATTTCACTCTATAAGTCTTGCCAGAGACTTTTTACTGCCATTTGTCAAAAGTTAAACTGATGAGATACACCTATGCTTTGGAGGGAAAAAAAAAACCCCTAGTGACAGAGTTAGCTTCTCAACTTTATATTTGGCAATTGCACCTTTTCGCTTCTGTTACATATAGGAGGAGGGGTTGACTGAGGGGAGAGGAAGTTTGGGGAGCCAAGAAGACAGAAGGGAAATAAGCTTTGCTCGGATATGTACCAGACAAGGATGCTCTCACTCAAAACAGGGGCAAGGCTACGTGAGGGAAACAGGCCCAAGGGCTACTGTTCTCAAACTAACATCTTTTTTTTTTCAACGTTTTTTTTTTATTTATTTATTTTTTGGGACAGAGAGAGACAGAGCATGAACGGGGGAGGGGCAGAGAGAGAGGGAGACACAGAATCGGAAACAGGCTCCAGGCTCTGAGCCATCAGCCCAGAGCCTGACACGGGGCTCGAACTCACAGACCGCGAGATCGTGACCTGGCTGAAGTCAGACGCTTAACCGACTGCGCCACCCAGGCGCCCCTCAAACTAACATCTTTGTAGAAGACTTCTGTGTTTTGATCCTAAGCTAGAAAATATGATGCAATTAGGAAACATTCTATAAAGATCAGTGAAGAAAATTAGAAATATAACACTGGTAACTGGTAACAACTAGTGAAAAATGCTTGTTGCGATAATGATTGCTTCCATCTGAATACCTATGTTATTTTGCATGGATTATCACAACAACCTTTTTGACAAATTGTGGCAAATAAATGCAACTACTAGTCTCAAATCTGGAAAAGCAGTGAAGTTGGGTGACTTGCCCAAACTCACACTGGTTAGCAAGTGGCAGAATTTAAATTAGGTCCAAGTCTTTCAAAATTCAACTCCACAGTCCGTCCATAGCACAGCTTAAAAAAAAAAAAAAAAAAAAAAGAGAAAGGAAGAAAGGAAGGAAGAAAAGAAAATACCCTGGCAATGTCTAAGTTCAGTTGTTTTAGTAAAGTCGGGGCAAAGTCTTGCTTTAAGGGTGAGATAAGCAGGACTTATGTATTTTGTAGAAACTGTGTTCCATAACACTATTTGCATATTGCGAGTTTTAAGGATCGACTGGAATATTTTACCACTACCCTAAACACATAAGATGTTTGCAAACATTGTAAATCTAACAGTTTGGATATAGACCCAGCCCATGGAAAAGGGTGCACCCTAATAGAAGATCTGAAGCGCTGCTGACCCATTTGGGTGACTGATTATTACAGCTGGGAAGAGACACTGTTAACAAGTGTCTTAGAAGAAGAAAATACAAGAAAAGGAAATTTGAATCATGGCCTCCTTTTGTCTTTCCCAATCTGAAAATGCATTGCCCGTCCCTCTCTTGACTTCCTGGGATACTTACTCCATCATTTGCTCATATTGTGTTTATTCCTTTTATGAACATTAAAAATTCTACATTATGCCCATGTAAAGCCATATGCTCTATCCAATTGCAAATCCTGGTCACACAGCTGATTCACAGAATTCAGTATAGCACTCAACACAATGTCTTGCACACAGCAGGTGCTCAATAAATGTTTGCTTAACTGAATCCATCTATTTTGTACCCCAATAGTACCCTATGTGTTTACCAAGTGCTATTCTTGTCGCAGAAGATGAGAATGAGTCTAATTTGTGTTTAGGAACAGTTTAAAATGCTAATTTCTTGCCTGGTTTCCGAATACCAAGTATCCAGGCCACCATGAGGAATCTGACATATAGACAGTGCAAAAAGGCACCCCACTGCCTAAATAAAAAATAACTGTATTTTGTGTATATTGTTTTCTCCAGGGGATCCCAGAAGGAAGTAGAATCCCTTTTAATATCTTCTAATAAGTTTAGAAAAAGCCAGCACTGCCCCTTTAAGAAACCATTTATGTCAAAAGGTTGGTCAGAGGTCAGGCTATAAAACTGCAAGATTAGTACAAAGTACTAGTGAGTACACGGTCCTAGTTGTTTGTTAATGGAAGGAAAAACTCAGCTTCAAAGGGCAGAAAGCTAGGCAGGAAAATAATGAGGTGGAGGAGAATTACTCCCTTCTGATTGGAAAAGGATCATTAGGAGGGAATCACACTGAGGAGCCCTAGTGGGGCTCTGATCTCTCCCTTCCAGCTTTTCCTAAGCGATGTGGGGCAGAAAACCACATGGGTCTAACAGCTGAGCAGACACCAAGCCCCGGCTTCCTGTTTCAGCAGAGAGATAGGAGCTGTGTGGTTAGATAGGGAGGACTGGATAGCAAACAAGAGAGAGGGAAGAAGAAAGGCGGACGTTGCCATCATCATCGGCAGGGATCGCAGGCCTGCCTGTCCTAAACCCAGACAGCAGAGGCAGGCAACCTCTTAGAACTTAAAACTGTGGATTCCCATCTCCTCTGTTGGAAAGAGGTTTGGATGCCTGTTGGGCACACAATCAGATGAGATTAGGAGGGGACCGCCAACAGTTATTTGACAACAGTCAAAGAATAGTGAGAAGGTATCCGATTGTGTGTCCTCATTATCTCATTCCCTAAGTGTAATGTGACACAAACAATAGTGCTTAGAATTTTAAATAGCTGGGTAATAAAAACTCACCATTCTGTTGAGTGTTACTCTTCCTCTCTTCCCAAAGAGAGTAATTTCCTTTCGTCCAAGAATGATTTCTTTTTAGGAACATACAGTTTCTGGCTGTGTGGTCATAAGCATATTGAGGGCCTGACTCTGCCAACCTAAGGGGGCCTTAGTCTTTGAGATCTCTATCGTTTGCTCCATTCCACAGGAGTGGCATTAGGGACATATTATTTATTAGTCTTAGCTATGGTGACTAAGCACCTGTCACTGTGAGCAGTGAGGTGTGTTTCTACTTGCTCAAGCTCTGTATTAAGTGTCTTGCTTTATAATATGCATTCTCCAGAAGCTGGAGCAGTATTTGTTGTGACTTCTCTGTCCCCCAGGCTTGGCGATCCTAGGAATACTGAGTATTAATACCAAGGTCTGTCAACAATTCTTCCAAGAGTCCAACGATTTTTAGCAGTCAGATGTCCTAGTGTACTTTCTTGACATACTGAACAGTTTCTATTTTTTTTTTAAGTTTATTTATTTATTTTGAGAGAGGGCAGGGGCAGAGAGAGAGGGAGACAGAGAATCCCAAGCAGGCTCTATGCTGTCAGTGTAGAGTCTGACACAGGGCTCAATCTCATGAACCATGAGATCATGACCTGCGCCAAAAGCAACCGACTGAGCCACTGAGGTGCCCCTAAATTTTTTTGAGAGAGACAGAGTGAGTGCAAGCAGGGAAGGGACAGAGGGAGACAGAGAGAGAGAATCTTAAGCAGGCTCCATGCTCAGCACAGAGTCTGACATAGAAGTCAATCTCACAACTGTGAGTTCATGACCTGAGCCAAAAGCAAGAGTCAGCCTCTTAACTACCACCCGAGTGCACCCAGAGTTTCTAAATTTTATGGCTACATTAGGCCTTTAAAGTTTTGCTTGCTTGACAAATATTTCAATATTTGACAAATTTTCCAATATTATTTCAGATAATACAGTATTGCATATTTATTGTAGAGCATCTAAGTTATAAATCTAGCTAACTCTCTTGACAAATATGTTTGCCTAATGAATGGCAAGGCCCGGTTCGAAGTGAGAATAATTGGACTCCTTGGAGTTTCTCCTCAGACCCTGGCAGTGTGCAGGAAGCCAGCCCTGGGTGCTAGCCTGTCCCCTTTTTCTTCCCACCTGACTCCACTTGATCATCATTTGAGCTTGAGTAAGCATGGTCCATACTGTGAGGGGTCATACCAGCAGGTCAGTAGCCCAAGAAGTGAGCTCAGAGCCATTTGGGAAGGGAATTCTGGGCCCTGGCACCGAAACTTGTCCAGAGGAGGAGCAAAGACTCAAGGTGGGCATCTGTCTTTGGCCCTCTGTCCCTCTGCCTCTCTCTCATATGACCTTTTCTTACAGATGAATATTTGAGTAACTGGCTCAAGGAAGCTGTTAGGGATATATTTATGTTGGGGTTACTGGGATATATTCATATTCATTTGATAAAGCTTATAAAATAACCATTTTAGCTGCCATTTGTAAAGGCATTTTAGAATGTTCCATAAAGCAAGTGATAAATTACAAAATCTTGATTTTAACACACGTGAAGTATATCTACTCTGATAATCTATAAATTCACTTATAAACACACACACACATGCAGAAAAGTTGGATAAAAATGGTAGAGGAAAGACTGGGTTAGCTTTCTATTCTATTAAAAATTGTATTACCAAATTGTTGGTATATGAAGAGATGAGCAATGATTATATAGCCAAAAATTGTAGGGGAAGGTATTTTTTTAATTAATAAAGGTTTTTTTAACTTCATTTATTTTTCTTTTTTTGAGAGAGAGAACAAGCAGGGGAGGGGCAGAGAGAGAGGGAGAGAGAGAAAATCCCAAGCAGGCCCCACCCTGTTAGTGTGGAGCTCCATGTGGGGCTTGAACCCATGAACTGTGAGATCACGACCTGAGCCAAAATCCAGAGTCAGACGCCTAACCAACTGAGCGACCCAGGTGCCCCGGGGAAAGCTATTTTTAATTTGTCAACCAGTTAACTATTAAAAATATTGTGTGTGTGTATTTGGATTTCTTCATGTTTTTAGTATTCTCCAGCTTTTTAAAAATCTATAATGTATTGTGATTCGTTTCTTAAGTAAGTATTCGTTTGTATTTTTCATGTTGCATTCTTTTTGTTAAAGATCTCCTCCCCCTCCATCCCAGTCATGTAAGCTCCAGGATCCACAAACCCAGGTGTGCCTCTGGGTCCAGGGTTAGAATTGATGAGCGAGGATAGGCAGTCCCAAACCTTGCAGGAGGGATTAAGATCCAGAAAGGCAGAGTGACATCTAGAGAATTCAAAGGGATACAGAAGGTTTTTTAAAATCAGATTAGAAGCCATGAGCACTGAGTAAAAGCTAATGTATTCAGGTCAACGGAAAGAAAAAGTCAATATAAACTAAGACAATGTTTGAGTTACAGATATTTTTAATAGAAATATACTTCATCTTCTTTTAAGTCTATAAGTGAGCTGAATTAATTCAATAAAATATTTGGGTATACATATATATCCTTCAGTTAATGAATGAGATACAATTCATTTGTTATTTGGGGCCATTTGGTAAATTTATATATAAATAGTTAACATATAGCCCTGTAAATATACTATGTTGTTTTGTTTTGTTTTTTTTAAAGCAAGGGGTAACACGCACGGACTGTACATCATCTCATGGATGACAATTCTGGCTTCCTTGCTTACCATCTTTATGACCTTGGGCCGGCAACTTACTCTCTCTGGCCCTTAGTTTTTCTCCCTTGTAGATTTCACTGACTAGCAGCACCTGCCTCATAGCATTGATGTGAGGATTAAATGAGATAATACATGGGCAATGTTGAAAAAAGTGCCCAACCCAGAATCAATGCTGAATTCATGTTACCTCTAACTTGCTAATCAAACACCTTCTTTATGGGCCATGATAAAATGAATTTCAACCAAGCCAGGGTGAGTTATTACAAAACCTGAATCAGAATGTAGCCAAATAGGCTTGACTGAACAAATTGTTTCATCTGTAGCCCAGTCACATTGTGGCAGAGCTTCTGATAGGTCATGCAGTGTTACGCTGATGGGAGAACATGGCAAGAAGGAGATTAAATTAGTCATGAGCTTAACAAGTGATTGATATCATCTGTAACCCTCTAGGATTTTTCTGCATTGCCATGCTGACCAATTTAAAGCATAGCATTTACTCTCTAGGTCAGGTGTTTGAATTCTAGATTTACACGGAGCAACTTCCATCCACCTGACAATATATGGAAATGAATTAAAGGAACAGAATAAATCTCTAAGTGATTAATTGTCATGGCAATAAAAACTGAAATAGATTTGTCATGTGATCATAGTACAAGATTCCAAGTATTATAACTGATATCCAAAAATGTATATTTAAGAATTTTCTGCTGTAATGCAATTCTATTGTCAATTAGCAAGTTGTAGTAAGAAAATATTAGCATTTCCCTCTTTATCTTTACAATACATTCCTTCCCTTGAAGAATTAGCTTTGGGTCTATGATAATGACGTCTTAGAAAAAGAAACAATAAATGTTGGCATTAAGCAAAAGGCTCAGTATTTTTTCAGCCACAGACTCAATGACTGTCTAGAGAATAACGCATGATGTTCATTGCACAAAGATTTCTGAAGACTATTAGCACCATAAGCTTTCGTGGATTTTTTAATAACAATTTTCTACTAAAATACAAAAGAAATTAATAGAAGTAATTTAAACCATATTCAAAAATAAAGAAGAAATAAAAATTGGATAGTTGTTCCTTTTTTTTTTTTTTTTCAACGTTTATTTTATTTTTGGGACAGAGAGAGACAGAGCATGAACGGGGGAGGGACAGAGAGAGAGGGAGACACAGAATTGGAAACAGGCTCCAGGCTCCGAGCCATCAGCCCAGAGCCCGACGCGGGGCTCGAACTCACGGACCGCGAGATCGTGACCTGGCTGAAGTCAGATGCTTAACCGACTGCGCCACCCACGCGCCCGGATAGTTGTTCTTAAGGTGACTTATCTCCCATAGGAATCTTAGATAAAAAGTAGCATTTTCCTCAATGTAGAGTCAGGAAATATGGAATGGATGGGGAGGCCCACTGTTATGTATCCTAATTAAAGTAGGATCCATAATACCTTTAGATGATTCATACTATGTCATTAAAGATGTGTTTGCAGGTCACTGGCACAGTGTCACAGTTAAGTTCTGTTAAGTTCCAGGTATGGTTATAATGGAGCCAGAACTAAGTCCTGTAAAAAGGAAAAGAGGAGGACTTGTAGTTCAAGATGGCTGGGGCCATGTCTTGCCACCACTCTCTTCTCAAATTTCATTTAAAATGCAGGAAATGGGGTGCCTGGGTGGCTCAGTGGGTTAAGTGTCTGACTTCGCCTCAGGACATGATTTTGCCGTCTGTGAATTCAAGGCCCACATCGGACTCTGTGCTGACAGCTCAGAACCTGGAGCCTGCTTCAGATTCTGTGTCTCTTTCTCTGTCCCTTCCCATCTCGCGCTATGTCTTTCTCTCTCTCAAAAATAAAATAAAAATAAACATTTAAAATGCAGGAAGAGATTAAAAAGTTAAAAACACAGGGACGGTTAAGCATCTGACTTTGAGTTAGGTCATGATCTCGTGGTTGGTGAGTTCAAGCCCCACGTCAGGCTCTGTGCTCTGTCCCTCCCCCCTCCTCAAAAATAAATAAACATTAAAAATATTTTTTAAGGGGTGCCTGGGTGGCGCAGTCGGTTAAGCGTCCGACTTCAGCCAGGTCACGATCTCGCGGTCCGTGAGTTCGAGTCCCGCGTCAGGCTCTGGGCTGATGGCTCAGAGCCTGGAGCCTGTTTCCGATTCTGTGTCTCCCTCTCTCTCTGCCCCTCCCCCGTTCATGCTCTGTCTCTCTCTGTCCCCCCAAAAAATAAATAAACGTTGAAAAAAAAATATATATATATATTTTTTTTTTTAAAGTTAAAAACACAGCAACACTCGAACGCTGGAAAACATAGCACCAGAACAGAGAATATTTCCTCAAATAAGTAATAGAGGGAGAGAATATACAACTGAAAAACCTACAACCACTCTAAGTGAAAGAAGGAAGGGAGGGAGGGGGGAGGGAGGAAAGGAAAGGAAAGGAAAGGAAAGGAAAGGAAAGGAAAGGAAAGGAAAGGAAAGGAAAGGAAAGGAAAGGAAAGGAAAGGAAAGGAAAGGAAAGGAAAGGAAAGGAAAGGAAAGGAAAGGAAAGGAAAGGAAAGGAAAGGAAAGGAAAGGAAAGGAAAGGAAAGGAAAGGAAAGGAAAGGAAAGGAAAGGAAAGGAAAGGAAAGGAAAGAAGGAAAGGAAAGGAAAGGAAAGGAAAGGAAAGGAAAGGAAAGGAAAGGAAAGGAAAGGAAAGGAAAGGAAAGGAAAGGAAAGGAAAGGAAAGAAAGAAAAAGTTCCTGGTCCAGGTGAGTTTCACCGACAGAAACTCTAAGACCTCCAAACTCAGAAACAGCAGAGTCTAGGAGGACGATGAGAGAGACTGGCTAGTTAACAAATCAGGTGGCCTTAAAACACGTTAGGGCAGCTCCATAATCTCGTGCTTCTGGATTTGGCATCTGGCAGTGGATTTAATTCTGGAGTACCCTCTGATTTCAGAATTCTGACAGGGGAGACTTAACAATAATTGGTATGGGGCAATAGAAGTAAACAGCACTCTAACAAACGTATGGTCACTAAGACACTAGTCTCCACACCCAGAAGAAAATCCACCTCTACACTTGAAAGGAGAGCCAGTCCTGCCCCGTGGCATGGCTTCTTCCTCCAGCCAGCCAGCAGGACTTTCCAAACAGGACCCAAATTCATGGGTCAGACAGGAAGTTTCATTTGAGCTGGAGAGATAACTCTTCCTAGCAATATTGTTTAAATTAGATCCTCATCTATAATATGAACAGAATGCAAAGTCACCAAACATCCAAGAAAAACTCCAGCATGAAAGAGACATAATACCTAGCACACAGAAGAACTACATCCAGAGAACAGAGAATCAACACTAAAAACAAAAGAAAACTTTAAGTACACTATTCTCCAAGAGATTAACATAGCCATCACATGTATAAATTTTAAAAGAGCAGGCTGCTATAAAAAATAAGTGAGAACTCCTATCAATTAAAAATAGATTGCTAAAAAAAATCAATACTTAATCTGAAATACAGAATGTATGGCATTGAACATCAAAGCAGACTTCTAGAACAATGTTCATGCAGGGTTAGTCAACGTCTCTTCTACTGGAGAAAAAAGATGGCATGGAAGAACATGGGACTTGTTCAGGGAAAGGAGTCGTTTAGTTTGGCTACATGGCAGTTATGAGCAGTGAGTATAGTGAGAGATCCTCCAGGTAGTACAAATTAGGGGATCTCCAGGGAGAAACAAAGGTGTCCCAGGGCTGCAGGAGAGTCAGTAGCTAGGAAATGTGGCAACAGAGGGAGCAGATCCAAGGTAGCTGACTGGTTAAGACTCAGCTGCCTTTATCTTCCTCTCACTGAGAGCTAATCCCAGGAGAGCCTGCAAATACAACAGAAAACATCTGGTTGTATATTCTGAGTATAGGAGCAAGAGCAAACTGCTTTCTAGCAGCTGCACTTCTCTGCAGGTAAACCGCTAAGGATCCAGGGATGCTGCCTGACCCACACTGGAAGGAACGCCCCAGTCTCGGGCTCAGCAACACTTTGGAGTAAACGCTAACTAGCCACAGGCAAGGGCATTCACCCATCTTCCAAAGGAATCCTACTGCACAGTATCGCTCCTTCCCTGGGGAAAAAAAAAAAAACCCTACCCCATGCCAGACTTTAAATAAACCATTTTAGTTACTCTTTGCTAGACATAGAGTTTCAGTGAGGGGAATTTACCCTAGGATGCGTGTAAGAGCTGTGTAGGCAATAGAAGTGGCATTTACACTTGTGTCATTGGTGAACACAGAAACAGTGCTATGCTGGTACATGTTTAACAACTCGCTCTGCAGGGAGAAGCCCTTGATTGTAGCACTGACCAAATTTTGTATTGTAAATCCTCGCACCATGGCCAATATCAAGCTATCAATATAATGCCACTGTGTGCTGTGTTGGGAGGGGATGCCCAGCCAGGTCCTGTATGCTATGGCATACAGATGACGCCTGTGTTGACGTTGGCCCTTCCAACAAAAGCCCCACGACTTGCCGTGATCTTTCTGACCTTAAATGAATCTTCAAAAGGAATCACAGACATTCAAAAATTATTTACCTTTCACTCTTTTGACAATCAGCCAGCTCCTTGTCAGTATCGTTTGAAATGTACTTGCTTAAAACACCCTTTACCGCTGAATTGGAACTCAATCACTTAAGCAGGTATTTAGGTGAAAATATGGATGTCTAAGAGAATGATCCATAGAAAACCAATTCCAAAACCTATTAAAATGACACAAAACAGGGGGGAAATATCCCCCTCTGCTTCTAAAAAGCCGGAGACAAATCTGGACTCTATTCCACTATTTTCCCAGAGCTAGAAAGAAAGTAACTAGTTCATAAATTCCATCAGGAGCTTGGGGATTTTTGATGTAATGAGTTTTACAGTTTCAGAGGAGAATGCTTTGCTAATAATTATGTAACAGTAATTAAATCTGAAAAAGGCTGTACTCTAACTATGTTGATTTATTGCAGCTTCTACAAAGTACTCCTCCAGCGTGCATTGGAGTGTGCACTGCCTCCCTCCAGTTTTCTTTAAATTCTCACAGAGCACTGGGTCACAGATGGTCTGAGCTGCTATATTTTCCCTATTAAATTCCTAATAATCTTTTTCTGAGGCTGAGTCATGGAAGCCTGGGGATTTCTCATTTTAATTAGAAGGTTTAAGGAGCTAACTCTGTTTGAAATTTTCTCCTAGGAGAGGTGGGTGCAGGTGATCCCATTCAGAAGAATGACACAGTACCATGGCCAGGACAAATTTCCATATTAGATTGCAGCTTGCTTGGCTCAGCTCCTATTTCTGAGGTTGATGATGCATTGTCTGAATCTGAAGAATAAACTTTGGAAAATAGGGTTATTTGGGGATTATTCTTTTTGGGGACGTATTTTGGCATTTGGTTCCCATCCCTACTTTGCATATAGAGAAGTGATTCGGGGATGTGAATTATTCGTTATTCCTAATGAAGTTTTTAAATCATATCAATCCAAGTCAAAGTCACAAGGGAACAAATTTGGGGACCATTTGTCCACCTTTATCCTGATTGTTTTCTCTCTTTGGCCATTTCAGATTTGGTTTTTAAATCTTCCAAGATTTGGGACAACCTCATCTTCAGTATGATCTTTTGTGTTTAGTTTTACTAGCAAAAGAGTGTAAAGAATGTGTATGAACAGACCGAACAAACTATTTAGAATAAATAATATCTATAACTTATTGAGTAACCAGAGAGTAGAATTCAGGATGAGCCACACAGCTGAAATAAGATGATCTTTCGGAGTTTACCAATGTTTGATCATTTGTAGAAAGCCTGTTATGTAAGACAGAGTGTGTGGAGCTAGGCACAGTTCCCTTGATACTATAACGTACAAAAAAGAAAATGCTTCTTATAAGACAGCTGTTCGAGTTTTGTCTGTCTCAATCGCAAAGCTGGTTTCTCTGCCTTTGTAAAATAATGAGCACCTCATGCTTCAACTGTGGCACGATCCAGAGAAGAAGTCAAACCAAACTGCCACTATCTTGGTAGCCCCCCCCCCCACCCCTCACCCCCCGACAACTGGTTTTCAAATTGGTACACGTTCCAGAGCAGGCTGCAGCCACATCTTATAAAACTAGAAAAGTATAAGCAGAATGAATGTATCATTTAAAAAATACATTTTGTAAATCTAGAATGTAGCTGGATTTTTAGTTCATTAAAACCACAAAAAAAGACCCCCCAACACACACACACACACACACACACACACACACACACACACACTCTTACATCAAAATACTGCTCTGCTTTCTGTTTGTATTATTTAATTCTCTGGCCCCTTCAGGTTAAGCTAATTGAGTCATTTCAAGGTTTGAGGAGTATCTTCACATAGCTATTACTAATCTTCAGTGATTATTTTCATGGCTATTTTTCATAGCAATTAATTAGGTTTCTCAGGGCAGGTCCAAGTCTCTATACTCATAATTTTATATGTAAATATATTTTTATTTTACATTATATCCCTGTGGGAAAGAAGATATTAAAAATTATATTAAAAATATTCCCCTGGGGATACCCGGGTGGCTCAGTCGGTTAAGCGTCCTACTTCGACTCAGACCACGATCTTGCAGTTTGTGAGTTCGAGCCCCGCGGTGGGCTCTGTGCTGGCAGCTCAGAGCCTGGAGCCTGCTTCGAATTCTGTGTCTCCCCCTCTCTCTGCACCTCCCATTCTCATATTCTGTCTCTCTCTGTCTCTTGATAATAAATAAATGCTAAAAAATTTTTAATTAAAAAATAATAAAAATATTCCCCCTGTTAGGATATGTGTCACTTGCTATGTGTTAAAATTGAATTGAGAAAGGGCATAATAGTTCTCACACTAAATCCTGGGTTACATCAGAAGGTTAAAAAAGTAAAGACATGAGCAGCTTGAGAATGTTATACTGAAAAACAATTTTTTGAAGGCTTTTAAGGGTTTTTCATCTGTAAGAATAAATTTTCTCTCAGATACCTCTGGCCCAAGCTGATGTTTCTAGAATGTGCTGGTCATAGCCATATGTTTGGTGATTCTATTGGTGAAATGTGTGGACCAGGTGGCTGAAGGCTGCCAGACTGCCACTGCGTGAGCAGGTTGGCCTGCATGATGGGTGTGGATAATCCTGTAACAATAAGCAAAATGACACCCAGCACTGTCATTGTGTGGGAAATCCAACACCTTGGCTTTTAAAGGAAAGAGGAGCCATCTTTCCGTACCTCATTCACAAGATGGCTGCCCAGGAACGTAAACTGCATGAAACGGTCCAACAAAAATGTATGTGGCCGTGTGGAGGTGGAAAGAGTCTCGGGTTGTATATGTTTATCCATGTTTTCAGATCAGTGACCAAAAGCTTTCTCTGAAAATTCCAGATCTCCTCGTATCAGACCTAATCAAGGGAGGGCAGTATCTGAGCATTTGGTCAGGGAAGAGTTAAGGACATTATGCCTGCAATCAGGTTCTTGAAGGAGTTAAACAAGAAAATGTTTCAGACTTCTGATTAATGGCCAGGGACATTCCAAGCTGCTTTGCCTACCTCAGCAGTACATGACTGGTACAGTGGGGTAATATCTAATAACTAATCTTTGACACAAGAATTAAGTCATTTTGCAAGAAAGCAGATCATTAGAAGCCAAATTGAATTATAAGTAATACTATCTCTGTAGAGGATTGTAAATTAATTGGTTTTTAACAATAACATTTCTGTATTTTATTAAAGCAGAGTAAGAATTCGGTGAAGAAACGAATGTAGCAGATAAACAGGCCAGGTGCTGGTGATGCAAATGAAATGGATGACAGATGGTGACTAGCACACTCACTCACTGCGTGTGTATAATGGATAGAGGTAATCAAATTCCTTTGTGAATTGGTGACTTTCTTTACATCAAGAACTTTAACATGGGCTTGCTTACACATCTCTCTACCCCTGCACCCAGCACGCACATGTGCATGAGCATGCACAGGCACACACGTGCACGCACACACACACACACACACACACACCCTTTCCTTACACACACATACATTCTAATTATAGCCTATGCTAGTATCAGGAACATGGGCTATAACTCTATTTACATAACACCACACACAAATATCATTCCACCAAATCAACCTGTATACACTAAACAACAGATTTGTCTGATGAGAACACCACACTAAGGAAACAAAGCAACCTGTTTCCATGAAGGAAGTTCCATTCAGTAGCAGAAGTGATACTGAGACCAAGAGGCTGGGCGTCAGTGGGAAAGAATTACTTCTGGCTCATTACGTTGAGTTTTCCAGTAGTATCTTTGAAAACTGAGAAGAATTCTGATGGGTTCCCTTTTTACCTTCAAATAATGGTTGAGGAGTCTCAATACTCAAAGAAACTGCTCATCCAAGTCAACCATTGGATTCATGGATTATATGTGAACTGATTTGTCTCCTTCGCATTCTGGTAGCAGAGAGATTGACTTATTTTATTGCTTCCTCTGAAAAGGGAAAGTGTAGTCAAGTAGTTGAAGGACACAAAATTCACAACCCATGTGGAATATAGAAAGTAGTTTCTCTCAGGATCATAATATATGAACATACAAATTGCTGAGAATTACCTTGTGTGGGCTCACATCCATATTCCAGTCTCATCTTGGCTTTATTCCCTTCTTTCTGCCTGCTCACTAGGCATTTCCACTTGGTTGTTTACATGTCACTTTAACATCAGTATGCCCACTATTACACGTATAATCATTGTTTTCAAAACTATGTTCATATGGGAAGTCTCCTTTCTCTGACCTCCCTTTTACACAGACTTGAAATTCTGGAATTTTTCCTCAACTCCTTACTTCTTTATACCTCATGTACAGTCAAAACACAAAACTGACTAATTTTTCTTCTAAAATGTCCTAACATTTAGCCCTTCCTCCCCTGTCCCACTTCTGGGTTCTAAACTGGGCATCACGGCTAGACAACTTCATCCGCTTTCTGTGAAATTTCCTCAGACTCTTATCTCTTACATCTCCCATTTTCCATGTTCCCCTCCTGGCTAGCCTCCCCTTCACACTGTTTTTAGGACTCCCTCTTTCCTACTTCATCCAGTCCTTCGCTGGCCATCAAGCTTCTCCAGACAGCCCAGTTCCCACTGGCCCTCACAGGGCACCATTTGCTCCATTAGGGCCAGTCTCCTGCCATCTCTGCAGCACCATGTTTGTTGTGGCTCAGCCCCCCAGGATCCATACAGCCGCCATGTTCCTATACCCTCAGGCTCTTCACATATGCTGTACTTTGCCTGGGATGCCCCGGATCCCTCTCCCTTACCCTAACCTCATCAAGGCCTGCTCCAGCTCCCTTCTCTGTGAAGACTGCCCCAACTACCCTCTCTGAGCCTCACACTGTCAGGAACCCACTATTTAGTCCATCATTATTTGCTCATTTGAATTGTTCCCTGGTTGCTTCTCATGTGATGATGGAGTCTGCCCAGCTACACTGGGAGTCATTTGAGATCGAGGACTACCTGTGGCACATGTCCGTATCAACCCCTGCTGGCACACACTGCATGGGACCTGGAAGCCACTGTGCCTTTTTTAGTGCACAGCCGGTGCCAGGCCAAGAGGCCTATAGCTCTGCCACTCCTCAGGAGCAGTTTACCACCCCATTCAGATCGTTGCCCCTTCTCCCTGTGCCTCTGAGCTCTGATTCTCACCACAGTCTTCTCTTCACCCCCACCCCTTATGGGGTGCTCTACCTTAGATAATCCCCTTTCTGCCTCGCCTTGGTCCTGGGACGCCTGCTTTGGATCCCCTCCTCTTTCTCCTTTGAGGAATCTGCTCAGAGAAACCCACCCTGAGCAATAGCAAGAGCCTAATTAGTGTGTGTTCATTGATGTGTTGTTTCAGAGAAAAATACATTTATTTCTCTGTGCTTTTTAGGCTATGGCATAAAGCTACCGGATCATTCTGAAGTATACTTTATTTGCCTTTACTTTATATATACATATATATGCCCACCAGAACACCTCCATGCACCAGGCCTCAAATTTGACTCCAAGAAGTCAAAAATGACATTTGCATTGCAGGATTCTGTGCTTAAGGCAGCAGAAAGCACTGGAGTTTGGCCTGGTGATACTAATTTTGTGTTGACTCCTCCTAAGGGAATAGTATGCTTTTGGACTGTTTCTTATTTCCTATTAGATGGCATTAAAGGAAGTATATTATATCCTGAACCTAAAAGGATCAGCTCTTTAATAAACCAAATTGACCTTTCTGCTTTTTTCCCAAGGGGATTGGGGTCCTCCTCCATGCCTTGAAGCCCCCTTTCTGCCCGGCTAACAAATTGATTTTGTGACTGTTTTGTTTGGCTTTTTTACATGACAACCACATATATGGTGAAGAGTAATGACCAAAAGTCATATTCCTGGGCAACTGGGTATAGCCAGATGAGACGATAAATATAATTTGTTGAATTACAGAGGTAGCTCCTGTTCTGCTGGGCGTGTGTTCAGCTTCAACATCTTGGCAAAGAGATGATGTCACCAGAGTTGTAAGGCAAGTGGCAGACCACCTGTTAAGCATCCAGGCACAAATCAAAACCAAGATCCCTGAGTCAAAAATGTTCCATTTTAAGTCCTAGGATTCTAGTTTGAAGTTATACTGTTTTCAACAAAAATCTTTTTATTACCAAAGCTCTATGTTAAGGATAATCAAATATCAGAAGATTTGGTGTCTTATCGTGGTGCATACTTGTGGAAATGGACAGCCTTACAACCCACAGATGATTCAAACACTAACCATTCGGTGGCATGAATGAACTATAGAAATATTCTAAATGAAAAATTGACTGGTACACACTGCTTTCGTGGGGCTGTATAAAAGTAACTGATATATGGGAAATAAAGAAGTGGCTTGACTATTCTGAACCTAACTCACCTTTCTTTTGGCCATTCAAAACCTAGATTGTGATTTATTGCAACTGTAATGCTCAGTATTAGCACGTTGCACTCTGGCTGAAAATTAAATTTACTTATATCCCTTAGATATGCTCCCTCTCTGACAATTTTGGCCTCTCTTTTGCACAGGAGAAATCCTGCAACTGAGTTCCAAAGCCTCTCCTTCCTAATGCATCTGTAAACAGCTGCAGCTCCCTGTTCAGTATTGGCTGCAGCTGCCATAATGCCCCAGAAGGACAACCAAACGGAGAGAGCTCCCCTTAATTGCCTTGCCACCCCCGACTGAATTTATGTTTTGTTTTTAAGTAACATTTTGTTGCATTTGCATTACTGAAATTACCAGGTTACAGTAAACCATATTCCCAAATCAATGTCCCCCCAAAGAAAGCAGACATGAACTTTATCACCAACAACAAATTCAATTTTCACATTACCTACTGACAAAGAAGCTTGTGCCAACAACACTTGCGGATTCCTGAAAAGTCCGCCAAACAAGAGGAAATCAACAAATCTTCGGTTTTATGATCTCATGGTTTTGCTCTCTATTTAACTATTGCTTTTCACCTACAGGCAAAAACTAAGCTACGTGCTTTGTTTTTATTTCAAAATCAGAAAGGGTGACACGTAAAGATAGTCCCAACTGGAAGCCTCCTGCATTGCTGGTGGGAATTAAAATGGTGCAGGCTTTATGGAAAACTGTTTGGCAGTTCCTCAGAAAGTTAAGCATAACATTACTGTATGATTCACTAGTTCCACTCCTAGGTATACACCCACAAAGAATTGTAAACAGGGACTCAAACAGATACTTGTACATCAATGCTCAAAGCACCATTATTTGAAATAGCCAAAAGGTGGAAACAACCCAAATGTCCATCAACAGATAAATGAATAAGCACAATGTGGTATATACGTGTAATGGAATATTACTGAGCCATAAAAATCAATGAAATTATGATACATGCTACAACATGGATGAACCTTGAAAACATTATGCTGAGTAAAATAAGCCAGGAACAAAAGGATGAATGCATGATTCCACTTATATGAGGTACCTAGAATAGGAAAATTCATAGAGACAGCAGAAGAGAGGTTAGCAGGATCTGGAAAGAGGGGCAATGAGGAATTATTGCTAACTGGGCAGAGTTTCTCTTTGGGGTAACAAAAAAGTTCTAGAAATAGATAGTGGTAATGGCTACAGCACTTGATAGCACTCATATGACACACCCAAAAATGGTTAAAGTGGTCAGTGTTATGTTAGGTATATTTTACCACAATAAGAAAAGTTACTGCCAAATACCTACAGAGTTTAAAGTTGTGTTAGACATTTTAATGTGAATTCTAATAAATTAAGAAAGAAGGTAGGTCAAAGTATAAGGTTCAAGTCAACAGATTTTTATCCATAAGTTTCTAAAATCTTTGTCAAAGATAAAATTAGAAATAAGAAATGATTTTAATGTCTTTTTTCCATTTTTCTCATTGGTTTATAGAAATACATATACACACATATAACATTACCTTGTAATTAAATGTGTTACATGCCTCTGAGTTTATGGCTTGTCTTTCATTTTTTATAGTGTTTATGAATACATTTAAAATTTTAATGCTGACACTATTTTGTGCATCTGAAAAAGTCAAAAAGACTTCTTCCCTGTTCTGAAGTCAAGAAGATAATATTAGATACCTTTTTTCTCAAGCTTTTATTGTGTCTTTCATATTTAAACTCAGTAATCAAATTTTGTACATGGTGTGAGGTAGGATTAAGCTTCATCGTTGCCATATGGAAAACCAGTTCTTCCCTAGCATTTACTGATCTCTCTGTCCTTTCCTCCCAACTATCTAAAACATTTCTGTCTCATATAAAAATTCCATAAATAGGTATATCTATTTCTGGATTCCCTCTTTTGTTCCATTCATCAGCTTATTCCTGAATCAATACTATATTCTCTTAATTAGTTTTATAACCCTTGTTACTAAGTACAGCAAGTTCTTCCCATCCTTTCTGCAATACTTTGATTCTTCTTGACTGTATGGTCTTACATATACATTTTAAAATCAATGAAAAATACTCTTAAGAGTTTGTTTGGAAATTAATTGAATTTATCTGGAAAGAATTAACATCTTTACAATATTGGGCTTATGCTATCTTTAAACATGAACTATCTTACTGTTTATTGGCCTTCTTTAGTGCTTTTTAATAAAGCTTTATAATTTTCTATATACAGGTCTGGATATATTTTGTTAGGTTTACTCTTAAGTTCTTTATAGTTTGTTGTTATAAATACAAGGTTTTTGAGGGAGGGGAGGGTGGGTGATGGGTATTGAGGAGGGCACCTTTTGGGATGAGCACTGGGTGTTGTATGGAAACCAATCTGACAATAAATTTCATATATTGAAAAATAAATACATACATACATACATACATACATACACACAAGGTTTTTATTTGCATTTTCTAAGCATGGTTGGCATTTGTGGTTTTTATATATTGATCTTAAATATAACAACTTAGATTTTGTTATGATTTCTAATAATTTGAAGATTTTCAGGTTTTCTAGAAATATTCTATTGTCTACAAATGGTGACACTTTTATTTCTTCCTTTCTAATCTTTATGACTTTAATTTTTTCCCCTTATCATATTCCACCATCTAGGATTTCTAAAACAAGGTAAAACAGAACATGAGAATGGGCATTCTTATCCTTTCCTGATATAAAGGGACCTCTTTTAAAGTTTTCCCATAAAGAATGATGTTGGCTGGGCGCCTGGGAGTCTCAGTCAATTAAGCATCTGACTTCGGCTCAGGTGATAATTGCATGGTCAGTGAGTTCAAGCCCATGTCGGACTCTGTACTGAAAGCTCAGAGCCTGGAGCTTCCTTCAGATTCTGTGTCTCCCTCTCTCTCTCTTTTCCCCTCCCCCACTCGTGTTTACGTTCTCTCTCTCTCTTAAAAATAAATAAAACACTAAAAAAAATAAACAAAATAAATAAAAAGAATGATGTGGGCTGAGGTTTGGGACAAATATTCTTCATAGGTTTCTGAAAATTATCCTAGCTTACTATGGATTTTTAAAAATTATTTATTTTGAGGGGGAGGAGCCAAGATGGCGGAACAGCATGGAAGTTTTTTATGTGTCTCCTGTCCATGAACTACAGCCAGACCGACACTAAACCATCCTGCTCACCGAGAAAACTGATCTGAGGATTCACACAACAATCTGCAGAACCTGAACCACAGAACTCAGCGGGTACGCGGCGTAGAGAGGTAAACTGAGGGAGAGAGAAGCCGCGGAGGGCAGGGAGCCGATTCTGTGTGCAGAGAGAGGACGGAGACGGGGTTGGGGGGGATACGGAAAAGCACGCCCCCAAAAAGCAGCTGGAGAGAAAGTGGAAAAGTGTAAACAGCCACAGGGACCGAACTAAAAAGGGAGAAAGGAGAAAGGAGAGGGTTTAACTTCCATTAAGACTGTAAACAGGGGAGGGCAGTCTGAAACGCCGCAGCTCCATACCTGGCGGTGCTCTGGTGGGAAGGGCGAATCCCCAGGAGCAGAGTGGGGTCCGGGCGGTCCTCGGGCCACACGGGACAGGCGGCTCCCTTGCTGGGAGGACATCTGGCGGAGACTGTGGCCTCCCGGTCCCAGCAGACGCCAGAGAACAACCACATTCGCTGGTGCTGGAACAGGGTCGTTGTGGGTGAAGCCTGGTGCCAGACGTGTGTTGTGATTTTCCGTAATCCCCGAAACGCCGCTGCTACACTATCTCGCGAACTTTTTCTGGGTCGGGCTGGCACCCGGCCGCAGTCTCGGGACATCAGCAGCAGCACAGACCGCAAACGTTCCTGGGTGCAGCCAGCACACGGCCATTGCTCGGTGAGACACTCCACAGAGGGGCGGAAAGGGTCAAAGCCGCAGTCCCTCAGAAGTAAGGGGTCAGGAAAAACAGCCGCGTCGGAGACAAAACTCATGAGGGAGGTTCTGCCTGGGGGTTGGTCTCAGACTGTGTGAAAGTGGGGAGTGGACGGAAGCCGAAGACAAAGGACGGGTGCGCGATTGCTGATCCAGGAGAACACAGTTCTGACCCAGTGACTGAGTAGTTGGCTGCCGCCATTTTCACTCCTCCGGTGCATGCGCATACGCACCTACAAGCACCACAACAATCTACCTCAGTAAGCCAAGCAGCGCCATCTAGTGGAGAAGGGAGCCATTACACTAAGCCCCGCCCACCTGGGCCAACCTTGCTCTTCAGGAACCCAAGTCTCTTCTGCCTCCTTAGTTTATGGACTATAAAGTGCTTCATAGTCTGACTTCTAGGGGAAAACGAAGGAATTTCAGTCATATTTCAGTCTGTTCGCTGGTCCATCTTTTCAATTTTCTTTCTTTTTTTCTTTTTTCGTTTTTCTCTTTTTTGCTTCTTTTTCTTGAATACAGAAAGAGAAAAATCATTCTTATTTTCAATGTTTATTAAAAATATTTTTCTTTAATTTTTTTCTACTATATTTTTTACTTTTGTGTAAATTTTTTCAAATTCTATTTTACTTCCATCATTTCATTTTAGTGTACTTCAGTGTATTCATTTTTTCAAATTTTCAAATGATTTCCTTTTTTTTTCCTTTCCCCTTTATTCTCTAATCTATCAAGCCCCTTTCAACAGGCAGACCAAAACACACCTAGGATCTAGCATCATTTATTCGATTTTTGTGTGCGTGTGTGTTTGTTTTTAATTTTTTAATTTTAATATATTTTTTAATTTTAATATTTTTTAATTTCAATTTTTTCCCCTCATTAATTCCTTTTCTCCCTTCAAAATGACGAAACGAAGGAATTCACCCCAAAAGAAAGAGCAGGAAGAAACGACAGCCAGGGACTTAACCAACACATATACAAGCAAGATGTCTGAACCAGAATTTAGAATCACAATAATGAGAATACTACCTGGAGTCGAAAATAGATTAGAATCCCTTTCTGTGGAGATAAAGAAGTACAAGCTAGTCAGGATGAAATTAAAAATGCTATAACTGAGCTGCAATTTCGAACGGATGCCATGGCAGCAAGGATGGATGAGGCAGAACAGAGAAATCAGTGATATAGAGGACAAACTTATGGAGAATAATGAAGCAGAATAAAAGAGGGAAATTAAGGCAAAAGAGCACAATTTAAGAATTAGAGAAATCAGTGACTCATTAAAAAGGAACAACATCAGAATCATAGGGGTCCCAGAAGAGGGAGAGAAATAGGGGTAGAAGTGTTATATGAGCAAATCATAGCAGATAACTTTCCTAACCTGGGTAAAGACACAGACATCAAAATTCAGGAAGTACAGAGGACTCCCATTAGATTCAACAAAAACTGACCATCAACAAGGCATATCATAGTCAAATTCACAAAATACTAAGGCAAGGAGAGAATCATGAAAGCAGCAAGGGAAAAAAAGTCCTTCACCTACAAGGGAAGACAGATCAGGTTTGCAGCAGACCTATCCACAGAAACTTGGCAGGCCAGAAAGGAGTGGCAGGATATATTCAATGTGCTGAATCAGAAAAATATGCAGCCAAGAATTCTTTATCCAGCAAGGCTGTCATTCAAAATAGAAAGATAAAAGTATCCCAGACAAACAAAAACTAAAAGAGTTTGTGACCACTAAGACAGCCCTGCAAGAAATTTTACAGGGGACTCTCTGAGGGGAGAAAAGATGAAAACAAAAACAAAAACAAATAGATAAATACCAAAAGCAACAAAGACTAGATAGGACCAGAGAACACCACCAGAAACTCCAACTCAACAAGCAACATAATGGCAATAAATTCATATCTTTCAGTATTCACTCTAAACATCAATGGACTAAGTGCTCCAATCAAAAGACATGGGGTAATAGAATTCGATAAGAAAACAAGATCCATCTATATGCTGTTTACAAGAGACCCACATTAGACCTAAAAATACCTTCAGATTGAAAGTAAGGGGATGGAGAACCATCTATCATGCTAATGGTCAACAAAAGAAAGCCAGAATAGCCATACTTATATCAGACAATCTACATTTTAAAATAAAGACTGTATCAAGAGATGAAGAAGGGAATTATATCATAATCAAGGGGTCTATCCACCAAGAAGACCTAACATTTGTAAACATGTACGCGCCAAATGTGGGAGTGCCCAAATATATAAATCAATTAATCGCAAACATAAAGAAACTCATTGATAGTAATACCATAATAGTAGAGGACTTCAACACCCCACTGACAACAATGGACAGATCATCTAATCAAAAAATCAACAAGGAAACAATGGCTTTGAATGACACACTGGACCAGATGGACTTAACAGATATGTTCAGAACATTTCATCCTAAAGCAGCGGCATATACATTCTTCTCCAGTGCACATGGAACATTCTCCAGAATAGACCACATGCTGGGACACAAATCAGCCGTCAACAAGCACAAAAAGATCGAGATCATACCGTGCATATTTTCAGATCACAACGCTATGAAACTCAAAATCAACCACAAGAAAAAAACTTGGAAAGGTAACAAATACTTGGAGACTAAAGAACATCCTACTAAAGAATGTTAACTTGGTTAACTTCTTTAACCAAGAAGTTAAAGAGGAAAATAAAAAGTTCATGGATGCCAATGAAAATGATAACACCACAACCCAAAACCTCTGGGACATAGGAAAGGTGGTCATAAAATTATTTGAGAGAGAAAAAGAAAGAGTGTACACAAGTGGGAGAGGGGCAGAGAGAGAGGGAGAGAGAAAATCCCAAGCAGGCTCCCTGCTGTCAGTGCAGAGCCGAACATGGCTCCATCTCACTTACTGTGAGAACACAGCCAGAGCCAAAATCAAGAGTTGAACGCTTAACCAAATGAGCTGCCCTGGTGCTCCTGCTGCGGATTTCTAATAATAAAAAGGTATTGAATGTTAATGACATTATTGTTTTTTTCCCTTTTATTGAGATGATCACACATGTCTTCTATTTTAATAGATTATTGTAAAGTCTAATAATAATTTCAGAATGTGTAATATTTAAAAATTTATAAAATAATAATTATTCCACTTTATGTGACTAAAATATAGGACAAGCTAAAACAACAGCATAAAATTTGGTATGCAGTAGTAGATAACTGATACAAATATTATGAGAAAAAAAAAAGAGACTATACCCACAACATGGCTAGAGGCGTTTGGAAACATGATTTGAATGACTGTTTTTAGCAGAGAGCTCCTCCTATTTCATGAGTTCATCAGTTTGGTGGGAAAGAAAGATCCACACAGCAAGAGGAAATGATTGTGAAAAATTAAGAAATACTAAGCTACCATTCTGCAAGAAAACACATCTATTAACTGATGATTAAATCAATAAGCGTTTATAAGACACCTACAATTTGTGCAGCAGTGTTTTAGATGACAGAATGAACCCAGCATAATTAAAAGATGGCCCCTACTGTTTATTGAATCGGAGTCTATCAATGCATAAACTACTCACTGAGATTACGCAAGGCAGGTTTTGAAGCCATTTTCATGCTTCCAAGGCCATCTGGATACCTCACGTGGAAACTCGAAATGGACAACACATCTTCTAAGACTTGGTTAGCTTACTTCTAGAAATTAGTTTATGTAAGAGGGGGGGCTGCAATTAAGCACCCACTTCTGGCAGGGTCTGTGAAAAACCGGTGACATAAGTGTAGATGCGGGGCCATTTATTTTCAAACTGCTCTTTAAAATGACCACGAAAACAAACCAATAGGAGAACATCTGCGGCAATCATTAATTAAATATTTATTGAGCACCTACTGTGTGCTAAGGACTGTGTTATATGCAGCATGACAGAGGTGAATACGCTAGATGTGGACGCTGGTCTCACTAAGCTTATCCCGTCATGGAAGATGCATGAATAAATTCTAACTATGTGTTACACTGCATAGGAGGAGGGGAAAGTATACCATGGGGAGGACACTACACTGAGGAAGTTTAATCCAAGCTGTGACCCGAAGGATGAAGAGAAATGAGAATATATCTAGTGGAGGCCACAGCATCCCCAAAGGCCTTGGCATATGAAACAGCTTGGCCCCGAAAGTGCAGAAAGGCCAGTGTGGGTGGAGCTGAGGGAGTATGAAGACAGAAGGTGGCTGCAGAGGAGGATGGAGAGTCCCGCTGCCAGGAGAGGATATTGTATTTTATCTGAAATGCAATAGAAAGCCTCTGAAGGGATTTAAGAGGGGGTGACCTGCTCTGGTTTAGATGGTTAGTAGGTCACGCTAGTGATGTGGGGGCGGGGGCAGGGGGAGTTCAGGAGAAGCCACAGTGGAGGCAGGGCTGGCCTCTGGATTACAGGCACAACAATCTCTTGGGTCTGTACCTTATCTATCCTGTCTTACTCCCGTTATGTCCCACTCCTTATTCTTTTCCTCCACATTCTGAGAGACTTTACTGAACTCATCTTCAAATGTGCTAATTCAATTTTCTGAAGTACCCAATTCTGTGTCTGCATTACAGTTTAAAATTTTGCAATTGTGCTTTTCATCTTAACATAGACTCTTCAAATCTCAAAACTGCATTTTCTTCATGTCTGTGTTTATATAGTTCCATGTTCCATCCTTCATCTTTTAAAAACAATTTTATTGGGTTTTGTTTCATTAGTTATAAAATGCAAGCTATCTTCACATTAGGAAAAACTAGAAAGAACAGATCAGCAAAATGAAGAAAATAAAAATATAGTTTTAATTGCGCACTTAAGAGATAATCAATGCATGCCTATGGTATCATAAGTTTTGTACCCTTTTATTGTCTGTTTTCTTTAACTCAAAATACATCACAAAAATCTTGCCACGTGAACGTTCATCTCCAACATGTTTTAAAGCTGAATAATATTTGTGTGTGTATGCTGTCATTTCAAGCAGTATCTCATTTTCCTACCTACCCCTGAAATGCTGTGGTTTCCCGTGGGTGTTTTTTCAGCCCCTCCTTCTTTTTGCTGTATGTCATGTCCCCGAGGGAGCTCATCTATTCTCATGGCTTTAAGGATCGTTTCAATTAACTGATGTGATCACAAAACTATACCTTTAGCCCACACCATTTTCTACTTAACTTCAGATTCATACTTAGATATCTGCCTAATAGATCCATCCAGATACCCTATAGCACTCTTTCTCAAATGTTAGCGTATGTTGGAATTACCTGGAAGCTTGTGCAAACAGATTGCTGGGCTCTGCCCCAAGGATGTTTGGCTCAGTACATGTCTTATGGAGTCCAAAGGTATGCTTTCCTAGAAATTCCTAAGTAATGTTGCCATTCCTTTGGGGACCACACTTTGGAAGAACCACTGTCCTACGGACACCTCAAATTCAGAATACGCTAAACAGGAATCATTCTCTTCACCCCTAATGATTCTCATCCTTGCCTTTAACATTTTTGTGGTAGTATCCAATTCATATAGAAACATGTCCATATCGTATGTGTACTGTTCAATGTGTTGTTTCATAAAGTGAATACTCGTGTGTAACCAGCCCTTAGATCAAGAAACAGAGCATCATCAACACCCTCAGAAGCCACTTTGTGGCCCATTACAATTGTTATACCCCCATCTACCAAACTGATTTCAGACACCATAGATTGGTTTTGCATAGCGCAGTACTAATATAAACAGTGAGTGCTTCTTTGGTTTTGTCTGTTTGTTTATTATTTTTGTTTGGAGAGAAGGCATGTACAAGCATGCAAGTTGGGGAGGGGCAGTAGGAGAGGGAGAAAGAGAATCTCAAGCAGGCTCTATGTCTAGCTCAGAGCCCAACATGGGGCTCTATCTTACAACTGTGAGATCATGACCTGAGCTGAAATCTCTGAGCCACCCAGGTGCCCGAGTGCTGCTTTGTGTCTGACTTCCTTCTCTCAATTTCATTATTACACATGGTGTTTATCCATGTTTGTGTCTATCAGGCACACAACAAGAAAAGTTAGGCATATTCTAGTCTCCCTACTCTCACACCCATTTATGACCAGGCTAACAATCTACCTCATAATTGTGTTTTCAACTCATCCCTATAAAGTCTCAAAAGGGGCTCTCATCACCTCTCCTGGGAACTATTAAGATATTCAGTTAACTGGTTTCCCTGTTTCCTTTCTCTTGGTCCCTCCACTTTTGTGCCAATTTGGTCATTTAAAATGAACAATACTCTCCTTGTCACTCTCTTTGACTTAAAAGTGAAGCATCAAGAACCAAGTTTTCAAATATCCCCATCTCTTTTCCTTTCTTCCTGCAAATTCATTCTTTCTCTCTGCAAATAAGGATGGCAGAAAGCTGTTAGTTATAAGCCAAGAACTTTACAGTTATCTTCTACTCAGGAGAACTAACTTATTCCTCTTAGTTCCAGTTAAGAAGAAAAATCCTGTGGAAGGATATTAATTGGTTCAACCCAGGTCAACTGACTAATCGTGAATAGCCAGGGCAGCTCTGGGCCAGAAAGCGGAGGCGTGGCCATGGGAATCTCACAGTAGGGGTGGCATCTCCAAGCACACATTGGAACCCATACAGTCCATGTAGTTGGAGTTCCAGAGGGCTCAGTCTAAATGTGTAGAGGGGAAACAAAGCCCAAAAATAAAAAGTAGCATGCCAGAATACTTGAGTCATCAGATCTAAAAGGTCCTGGGCAGGAATATTGAAACCACACTTCAGTCATATCATAATGGCATTTCCAAATGCCAAGGATAAATGACAAGTGAACCAGAAGAGCTTTGGACTAAATACTAGAAGATGGAGAAATGTTTATGAGTTATAAGCAAACAGGAATTTTTACTTAGAATTCTGACTTGAATAGACTGTTTATTCAGACAAGAGGGGAAAGTATGACATTTGTGGACAAAGACTGAAAATGTACCACCTATGTCCATTTTCTGGGGGGAAAAACACTTTTAAGTCCCAGGGAAAATCATTTTGTCGATCACTCCAATAACAATAAAGACAAAAAAGACTCTGAATACAGAGCTCAAGAGAGGGAAAGTAAAGATACAATGATGAGCAATATAACCATTAAAATGTGTAATGAAGTCTAAACAATGGTAGTTAGTGGAGTTGTGAAGTTTAATGCTACTATTTAGATGAAAACTTTAAAGTAAAAGGTGCTAAGTCAAAAGTTTACTGAAACTAAAATTCTGGTTATCAAACCAATTAGGAGGAGGGCAGGTAGAAGGTAAATAGAAGTATATTAATGTTCTTTTATTCATGAAGGGAAGGACAGTGTCATACATGCTATTAAATTCTGGTTGTTCAAAGACAGAGTTAAATTCTAATCCATTTGCTAGAAAACTAAAATCACACCAGCAAACTATAGCCTAAGGGCTAGCTGACTGTTTTTATAAATAAAGTTTTATTGGAAGCAGGGCCAGGGCTGGGGGGTGGCCAGTGAGAGGCAAAGTGTACAGTGTGGGGTTGGACTCTCGTTTATTTAAAATTCTGATATATGGTTCATAGCAGAATTTTTGCATTAATTTTGATTTTTTATTTATTGTATGAACATATTTTTTAATCTTGATTATTGAGTCTTTGGCATACTCTTAAATTTTGCATTCGGTGTCTCTCACTCACCTCATTCTGGTCCTGGCCATGCATCAAAACTATTTGAGAGAAGGCACCTGGGTGGTGCAGTCGGTTGAGCATCAGCTCAGGTCATGATCTCATGGTTCACGGGTTCGAGTCCCGCGTCGGGCTCTGGGCTGACAGCTCAGAGCCTGGAACCTGCTTCAGATTCTGTGTCTCCCTCTCTCTCTGACCCTCCCCCATCCACACTCTGTCTCTGTCTCTCAAAAATGAATAAACATGAAAAAAAAAAAAAACGATTTGAGGGAATAAATGGAATAGAGCAATGTGGTTAGTCCTTTAAAATCACTGAAGAAAATAAGGAAGTAATAACAACACACACACATAGACACTGGGAGGAAACTGATAAGAAACATGTACCATTTGAAAGCTGATGACAAAACAGAGGAGATAGTAAGCTCAGAAAAAGAAAAAATAGATCAAAAAAGGAATATTTAATAATATACTTTTTTACTTGATAACAAAATTATTTGATACTTCCATTAAAACATTATTCTGTATCAAATACACAAAGATATCACTTATCAATCAGCACTGCACTTGAAATTTATACATCATGTCAGCTGAAAGACAAGGAAACTTGTATAAAACTTTCAAGGGTTTTCCACTTTCCTTAAGGTGAAATTAATTCTCTACACCTCTCCTAGACTCCTAAATAAATTCATTTTGGGAGCCCATCTTCCATGCCAACCACAAGCTTTCTCTACATTAAATGTCCCAGACTGCCCATATGGGGTGGTGTCCCCACAGAGCCATGTATTCTGCCACTCTGCTCCTTAACCTGGCTTCACTTCAGGGATCCTTCAAGACAGTCAAAATATCATAGTCTTGGGAGGCTTCTCTTGGATCCCACACTAGGATTCATCTCTCTGTTCTCTGTCTCATAGCACTTTTGATTCTTTGTCCATGACGTTGCTCATACTTTGTAAATATTCAGTCTAAAATGAGGGCAGTGACTGTATATTGCCCACAGCTTTTGAACCAGTGACTTAGCATAGCAACTGGTACATAACATGCGCCTAATAAATGATTTGTTGCTGAATGGTTGCAATTAGATATTTACTATTATGTTTCACAATTTATTTACAATCCCTATCCCAGTACCATAGAATCCTTATTGCAATATTTTTAGCATTTATTTATAGCTGATGGAGTAAATGCCTCCCACTACTTCTTTTCTAAAATTCTCTTGACAACTGGCAAATATTTAGAACCAGCTTGTCCAGGTCCAGAGACAAGCAAACAGAAAAGATAGCTGAGATTCTGGTTGTAATTGCATTACATATCTATATTCAGCTGAGAAATACCATCACTGGCATTATATTGTTTCTTATCTAGCCAGGATGCACTTTCCCTGACTAGGGTACCTTCCCGGGTATATGTGTAACACTCAGTTCGTTGACAAATTCTAGGGGCTTTGGTTTTCTCGATGGAAGAGGACAGAGGAAGTCAGTTAACAGTCCTCTCCCAATAAAGGAATATCCCATGAAAGCGGGTAGAGTGGTGGAGTATTGTTTCAGGAGAGCTTTTATTAAATAATTTTTTATGTTTATTTATTTTTGAGAGAGAGTGAGAGAGAGCATGAGCAGGGGAGGGGCAGAGAGAGAGGGAGACACAAAATCCAAAGCAGGCTCCAAGCTCTGAGCTGTCAGCACAGAGCCAAATGAAGGGCACAAACACACAAAGTGGGAGGTCATAAACTGAGCAGAAGTCAGACACTTAACCAACTGAGCCACCCATGCGCCCCTACTCAGGAGAGCTTTAACTTGCTTCACACTTCTTCCTAGGAGTTCCCTAATTTTATCCACTCCTTGGGAGCTCTTACACCTGCATGACATTTCCCATCACATGTATACCAAAGCACTCCAGCATTACCAGCATCTTGGAACTCAGACTTAGCCTCTGCTATTCTAAATGCACATCCTAGTTAGAGGAAGTCAAGCATGTTTCACCTTTACCACCTGCAGTCTTATTTACACTGGAACTTAATGGTTTATAAGTCTGGAGGCAGACATGTTTTCTAGATAATGGAGATGCTGTAACTAAATTAGCCAGGATGAAGGCAATAAAGGAAAGGCAGAGGTCTGGCCATTGTAAGCATCCTGCCTTAGGATGTCTCTAGGAATTAGTAGGTGAGAGAGCATAGTTTGAAAATTTTATGCTTCTTTTGACTCTTCACATTTTATTTTGATATTAGAAAACCAAATTTTTAATAATATTATAACCCCAAGTTCCATTTATCCTGGAACTTTATGTATAGGTCTTGCTTTATGTCCTTCAGAAAATTCACATACCACAGTGGAGATTCATCTTATACAAGGATTGATTTCCAAAACCAGCATCAAGGTGATAATTGTTTACGGTCAAAATTATTCTTGAAAATCCTCTTAATTGCCCCTGAAGAACAGGATACAGTTGTAATATCATACAATAAATTCAACACAGTCAGGTTTTCCTCCAGGATTGAAACAGATTGCTGTTTCTCAAGTTGAACACCCAGGGAAGGACTTGGCCTGTATTTGGGAGTTTTATTGCATAAAATATACATATCTAAAAAAGAAGCATGTGTGGCATGGAGTAAGTTTGATTCAATTTGTATATTATAAACAGGCATATGATATGACTCCACTATATTTCTCTTTATGTAGATTTTTATTAAATATATTCCCACGTACTTTATAGTTTCTGTAGTCGTTATGAATGAGATCCTATTTTTTCATTTCAATTTTTGCCAGATAGAGCTAGCAAATGGGAAAGCCATTGATTCTGTGCATGTTTCTGTGCTCCTGCAATTTAAGAAATTCTTTTAGCTTTATTAATAGTTTTATAACTAATGTTCTCAACTTTTGTAGGTATACAATCATACAATCATATCAATAATTAATAATAATTCCTCCGGTATTCCAATATTTCTACTGCTCATTGTGTTTTCTTGTACTGTGACATTGCTTGAACCTTCAGAATGTTTATGAAATAATGAGAACAATGAGCAACATAAATATTATTTGAGTATTGATAATTGCATTCTTTGTATAAAAGATTTGTTGGCTCCTTTCTTGCTGTCTCAGCCCCTTAGCAGTAAAAGATGAAGCCAACCATGAAGACAGCAAGCTGTCAAAATTTTTTAGAACCCCAACCTAATCCTTAAAATCTACCACACCAGAAGAATGAGGCCTATCATCTCCCAATCCTGGTATTTGCCAATCTCCAGATTTTTCCAGGAGATCTGAATTCATGAAAATACTAACCGTAATACCATCAAGAGAAACAAACATTTGGAGAACAGTACATTTGGAGAAACAAATCACTGTAGAACCAATGAGTTCACATGCTTGCCTGTCCAGTAAAATCTCTTTTATTTGTGACCCAAGACTATCTTCATGATTTTGTCTTTTTCTCCTTTGCATATCACCACGCAGCCGACTCTATCACTAATGACTATTTAATTTGTTCATGGCTTCTCTCCATTTTAATATCATTGTCATGAGTCGGTGTGCTAGAATTGAGACATAGGAAGTGGTGCCTACAGAATTCCGTGTTAGCTGCCTCTGCTCCGCTGCCCCAAACTTCATCTGTCTTCTGGCCTCTCACAAAACTTACAGTTTGAAGAATGCAGGCTCCTTAGCTAATCCACTCTTCTCAATGTCTTCAAGGAATTCATGACTCACCATATCCTATTTCTGCCAAAAACCCTAATATATTTCCCCCTTCCAATAAAATGGATATTTCATTGAATCAAAACTACTCAAAAAAATTCATATTCATGAAAATATGTAGATTTCCCAGTATTCGCTTTTACTTAAATTCTGTGTTCTCTCTCTCTCTTTCTCAATATATGTGTGTGTGTGCGTGCATGCTCATGTGTGTGCACGTGTGTGGTTCTACCTGGCAATACTGCCTTTATCTTATAATTAGGAGCATTATCAGTATATTTAGGATATTATTCATCCATAATTCCTCTCACTATTACTGCATGCCTACTGGGTGCTTTGTATTTTGCTAGGCAAAAGGTTGGTGTGTAATTTACCCTCTTCTCTCCAAACGGACCCAAGATCAGCAAATCTCAGGCACCAGGAACCTGAAGAAAACTACAGCAAGTACCATCATATTCAAATTGCTTAAAACCAAGGAAACAGAGAAATATAAAGAGCAGCCAGAGAAAAACTCACAGAATATAGAGTAAAATAGATAAGAATGACAGCAAACTTCTTGTCAGAAACAATGCAAACCAGAAGTCAGTAGAACAACATTTTTAACACACTGTAAGGAAAAATTGTCAATCTGGAATTCTATACCCAGCAAAAATCCTGTCCATATTGAAGGGAAAATTATAGACTTTTGCAGACATACAAAAGCTGAAAGAAATCATCATCTGCATATTTGCACTACCAGAAATGTGAAAGGAAGTCCTTCAGGCAGAAGGAAAATGACCAAATGATACAATCTGGAGCTACACAAAGGGATAAAGAGCATCAGAAATAGTAGAAAAGTGCCTAAATATCACATATTTATTGTCACTTATAAAATGTCTTTTAAAAAGACCTGATTGTTTAAAACAAAAAATAAAGACAATGTATTGTCACATTTAAAGTATCCAACAAATACAGCACACAAAAGAGGAGGGAGAGACGAATACAAGAAAAGTATCCAACAAATACAGCACACAAAAGAGGAGGGACGAATAGATGCAACTGTGATGTTCTTATTCTATATGTAAAGTAATATAAAATTACTTGAAGGTAGACTGTAGTAAGTTAAAAATGTATACTATAAATACTAAAGCAACCACTAAACCAAACAGAATTATAGTCAATGAGCCAATAAAAGAGATAAAATGGAATCATAAAAAATCATTAATCAAAAGAAGGCAGAAAAGGTGGAAACACGGAGCAAAGAACAGATGGGAGAAATGCATCCTATTCTGAGGGAATAATCTGAAACACAAAAGTTAGAAACAAAAGTGTTTATCATGGCACTGTCTACCATACAAGACACGGAAAACAACCTACACAATAATGGGGAAATGGTTAGTAAATGACAGGATGGAATACCACGCAGACACTAAAACCGTTGTTTACGAAGAGCTTGTAATAACATGAGAAAATGCTGATGTTATAAAGTAAATTGAATTAAGGCAGAATATAAAATTTTATAGCAAGCATTACCTCAACTACAAAAACTATGATAGAAAAAGGGCCAGAAAAAAAACCGGATAGTGTGACAGTGGTGATTTTTTTCCCCAGTTTTATTTTTTTTCAATTTTCTATAATAAGCTTATAGTCCTTTCATAATCTGAAAAGAAAAAAAAAGCTCAGTAATTAAACTCTTAAATTTTGTCAGGTCCTGTGTTCGACCTATTCACATGATTATCCCATAGCTCGCATAACAGCCTTGCAAAAGAGAGAGAGAGAGAGAGAGAGAGAGGGCTGGGGGGGGGGGGGGGGGACTGTTTTCTTATGTTTTGGGATAAGGAAATGAAATTGAGTCTCAGAGAGTTTGCTTTGGTTCATGCAGCAAGTAAGTGTCAGATTGTTGGCATTTACCATGTCTTCTGAATATGTTTCATTGTTTTACTTGGGTATCAAAAAACTTGGTATGTATTTGTTGCAGAACTAATAATAATAAATGACATGTAACTCTCTTTGTGTACATTTGCTTTCAGTTTGGGGGATAAAAGATATATAAGACACAGTCTTTTGCCTGATGGAGTTTAAGACATATAAAAAGGCTTTATTCATAGAACAATAAAAACAAATACCAACCTGCTGTTTGGAAAGTCCCTATGCTCAGTAGTGTTATAAACTACCAAGCATTAGCACATTGTTGATGTGTGGTACATACTGGCACTCATGTTTACTAAATACATGTATTGTCGATTGTTATCCTTAATCACAGAATAATTTGTTATTTGCACCCACATAATTGAAACTGATGCTGACTACTTTTACTATTCACCAAGCAGAAAAATCTAGTTTTAAAATATCTCAGGTATCAAACTTGAACAAATTATCTGTTCCAAAATCAAATAACCTGAAGAAACGTTCACACTGTTATTTATGGTCTGCAAGCACAGAATATTTACAGCCTTTACACTTGAATGTTCTTCATGTGTTGAATCCTCTAGCTAAAGAAGTCTGATCTGATGCAAAGCGAAAACAAAATATTGGTTTTGTTTTTGGTTTCGAATGCTGGTTGCCTGATCAGCAGACACAACGCTTCTACCCCACTGAAAAATCTGAAGCTACGAAGATGATTTTCAGAATTAAGGGCAACTCACAGCTGAAAATTATACCTTTGGGCAAAGGGCCAACTCGGGATGCATTTCACTCAGATTTGGAGCCGTGCCAGAGTCCCTCAGTCCCATTTGTTCGCTTTTATAGCTAACAAACAAAAAGAAAATACTGAGAGTGTAGCTGAAATGTAGCTGTTCGGAAGTCAGGATTTAAGGTCTTGCTAAGCTGCGTGTTAACATGTAGAGCTGCATGGTGACAACAAGAATCACTGGGCATTCTCGACCAACCCAGCAGAACATGACTCTGGAAGGATGGCTGCTTGTTAGTGGAGCGGTTCCACGTCCCCGGTGCGCTAGCCAGCGGGCATTGCAAAAGGAGCGTGGGAGGGGCCGGGAAACCCCGCGGAAGCAGGACCACATTCTGACGTTAGTGAACACCGGGATTTGTTCTAATAGTCTCACAAGTCCACAAGACCGGTTTCTAAAATAAACGCAGGAGTAATTTCCCCTGATTACCATAATAAAATCATTGTTTATTTTCACCTTACACTTGGTTAACGGCTAAAGGATCAAGCCCGCTGAACTTGACAGCTTTCCTTAAAATAACTTTATTAATACTACTAGCTTTTGAGGCTGCAAGATAAAAAAAATACTGGCTTAATTTTTCACAATGAACCTAAATTGGGAAACAAATCCAGCTCCCTGTGTTTTTCAGCTTAACAAGAGTTGAGGGTTTTTTTGTTTTGTTTTGGTTTGGTTTTTTTGGTGGGGGGATGTTACAACTGTTAAAAAACTAACTGGAGAAAATAAAGACAAAAAGAATAAAAATTATTCTGAATTAGTCACTATTAACATTTTAGGATATTAATAACCTGCCATGTATATATATATACACATATATATATACAGTGTATATATATATGTGTGTGTGTGTGTATATATATGTGTGTGTGTGTGTGTGTGTATATATATACACACATATATAAACATCCTACCATATACATTTATGGGTCTTAATATCCTGCCATAAAAATATATAAAAGGACATAAAAGGATATTTTTGTACAAAAGTGGATCATTCTGCCTTGCAATGTGTGTTTTGTTTTGTTTTGTTTTTTTTCACTTAACCATATATGCTGAACAGCTTTCCATAGACTACTATTTTAAGTGTAGGTAAAGAAAGAATTTGAGTATCCCTTTTTTGAATAGGCTTTAAATGGAATATGAGTAACACCATTTAGTTTTCACCATTTAGTGAAAACTGCTTCTTCCTCAAATAGGCTCCAGACATGATTTGTAATACAAGAAATTTAAAAGGCTATTTCACTTGCAATATACAACATGGATATTAAAAATATGAAGTTTCAGGGGGCATCTGGGTGGCTCAGTGGGTTGAGAGTTTGACTCTTGATTTGGGCTTAGGTCTTGATCCCAGAGTCATGGGATTGAGCCCCCATGTTGGGCTCTGTTCTCAGCATGGATCCTGCTTAGGATTCTCTCTTTCCCCTTTCCCCTGCTTGTGTGCTCTCTCTCTCTCTCTCTCTCTCTCTCTCTCTCTCTTTTAAAAACAAAAACAAGCAAACAAAAAAATAACTCAGTTTCTGGGGTAAGACCTTCAGATCTGTGCTGGAGCACCAATTCCACCCAGCTGTGTGACCCTTGGAAAATTAACCTTTCTGAGCCGAAGTTTAGACTTAAAATTTCATGAGGATTGGTGAGATATTCCATAGTACTGGTTACCACCAAAATACTATTCACAGCACTTATTCATCTATGTTATTTTAAAAATCATTTTATTGATCAACCCACCTTTCACTTTAAGAAATCTCACAGATTTTTATTTGAAGTTGTGGTGAACATATACCTTAATTTGAGTGATATTTTCCATCTTATAATATTCAGGCTTCCCTACTTGCTTCAAGAAGTCCTTCAGGTACCTCAGAGGAGTAGACCTAATTCAGGTGGTTTTCCCCTCCATATAGGTACTAAACATTTCTTGTTAGTGCTTTCCCTAGGTACTTTTTATTTCCATTATTTTAAACACAACCGTGTTTCCAATGTATTTTCTATGGATGATCGATGGCATAGAGAAAAGTTATCATATTTAATTTTTTAGCTTATTACATTTCTAAATATATTAGTTCAGAATGGCCTCATTAATGCTCTTGGTAGAAGTTCACATCATCTCTAAGTAATGATTATTCTATATCCTCCCTTATAACAATTTTATTTACTTCTGTTTCATATCTATTGCATTGGCTAGACTTCAAAAAAATGTTCAATAATACTAGAAATAATGGGAGTTTTTGCTTAATCTCAATTTTAATGCAAATGCTTCCATGTATTGTGAGCTACTGTTTTGAATAAACATTCTTTAAAATGTAAAAGAAGTCTCCCACTATTTCTAGTTTTCTTGAATTTTTTTAGTCAGTTGATAGATGTTAAATATTTTTAAATGCTTATATAGAGCATCTACTGTGATGTTTTTATCTTGTTTCCTTTGATCTATTGATTTAATGAATCAACAGAGATCCTAACACTAAGGTTAGAATGAAACCTATCTATTATGTATTATAATTTTAATAGACTGTTCTATTAGGTTTGGAAATAATTTATAATTATAAATTATAATTTAAATATAATTATAATTATATTATAATTTAATTATAATTTATAATTGCTTACATCGATTGATATTAACAAGTGTACTCATTCTCTAGTTTTCATGTTAGGCCTATCTTTATCAGGTTTTGATATTTCTGTTACATGAATTTCTGGAAATGTTTTATGAAGTTTTCCATCCCTTCATCTGACCTGGAATATTTAAGTGGTTAAGGAACAGTATGTTCTTGAAAAGCTAGATCGCTATCTGGGTCGTGGCATTTTTAATGGTGGATGTTCAGCTAATTAACTTTCTGATTGGTTTTATGATTATCTGCTGGAGTCTCCTCCTCTTCATCCTCCTACTTCTCTTCTTCTGATACAAAATTTGCCATCTATTTACTTTACTTTTATTGGTAGTTTAAATTTTTTTGTTTTATTTCTCTTTTCCACCAGTCCTTATTTGGTATTTTATTAGATTCAGCTTTTATCTTTATTAATGCCTTTCTTTCAACTTGTTTTGTGTTTTAAAAACTGCTTAAGTTCTATACTTAGTTTGTTTTCAGTCTTTCCTTTCCTTCAGATCATTGCTTATTGCATCCCAATACCCAATACCTGACTGCATCCCAATAGCTTCTTCCTGAAGTATAAAACTTTAGTAATTCTTTAAAGGAGGGTCTATGGATAGTGCATGCACTTGATCTAAGTGACTGAAAGCATCATATTTTCACTTTCACTTTGGGGGACCACAGTTTGGATAAGCAGAGAATTCTAGGTCAACAGTTATTTCCTCATAGCACAATGAAGATGTTATTCTATTGTCCTATACCATCTACTGTTGCTGACGAGAAGTCTGCAGTAACTCTGATGACCGCTCCTTTGTAGACTGCCTCTTCTCTCTGGTAGCTTGTAAAATTTTCTTATTTCCCTAGGCATTCTGAAGCTTCACTGTGCTGCAAATCAGAGAGAATTTGTTTTTACTTCTCCTTTTTTAGGCCTCTATGTTTCTTTCCTCTGAGAGCTCATGTGTTTCTTCAATTATGAAAAATTATCAGCCATAACTTATTTCAAATGCAGCTCTAACCTATATCCCGGAGGCCTGCCATGTGGAACTACTATTATATAAATTGAACTCTTTCAGTTCTCCATGGCTCCTGCCCTCTCCTTCGTATTTAATTCTCTTGTTTCCTTTCTGAGCTGTATTTGATTTATTTCCTCAGATCCATATTTCATTTCACTAACTCCACATTCAACTGTATGTAAGCTCCTTTTGAATCTAGCTATTATTTTATTTTTTTTCCAATGACTATATTTTTGTTTCTAGAATTTCCGTCTGTTTCTTATTCAAACTTGCCTGTTCTTCTTTTCATATGATCTAAATTTTGCCTTGTGTATCCCATGATCTCCTTAACTATTTTTGTTAACATTTATTTAAAATCTCTTTCGGGGCACCTAGGTGGCGCAGTCGGTTAAGCGTCCGACTTCAGCCAGGTCACCATCTCGCGGTCCGTGAGTTCGAGCCCCGCGTCAGGCTCTGGGCTGATGGCTCGGAGCCTGGAGCCTGTTTCCGATTCTGTGTCTCCCTCTCTCTCTCTGCCCCTCCCCCGTTCATGCTCTGTCTCTCTCTGTCCCAAAAATAAATAAACGTTGAAAAAAAAATTTTTTTAAATCTCTTTCTAATTGACATGCTATACTTTCTTTAGCTCCTCCAATGTAATTTCTTCTCTTTTACACACCAGCTAACCATGTAGCAAGGATTGTTTATGGCATTGAAATTAAGAAATCCTTATGAATGCCTTCAAAAACAGAAGTATTGAATTGGTGTAGGGGTCCTTCATTCTTTCCATGTCAGGCCTGTTAAAGAATAGCCTAACTTCCTGGAACTATAGTTCTCAACCCACGGGCCCTATAATCCATAGGGAGTCTATGAATCTGTAACCATTGAGCACTGATGTAAGCTGAATAAATAAGGTTATTTCCGTACGTATCTGTTTAATTTCTGCCCCTCCTAAGTGACAGTAAGAAGTGACCCAAATCTTGCTTGTTGTATGATTCACTGTCGTGTTTGCACCCAATAAATATCACTAAATGAGTAAGCCAGGTTTCTTATTTAAGTACATTTTAAAATAATATTACTTTATAACAACAGCATTAATTAACAAAAACATCAGTTGAGAACATTCAAGAGTTACATAAAATTGGCAGTTTATGGCCAGGCCACCTAAAGCCCTCTTTTAAGACTTCTGCAAATTTCTGAGCGGCTTACATTCTGAGCAGTTGGGAAGCATTTGAAAAGATTATAAAACACTTTTCTGCAACCTTACTGTCTAAGATGTTTACTCCTTCAACCCAGCATGAAACTTACCTCCTTCTTTAGTGTCCACATCCAAACTTTACTCATATTATGCATTTCTGAGCTCAGTAAGCTATTGAACTTTGTGGATGGGTGGGGGAGGGTCAATGCAAGGCTCATTCCAGAGACCAAATAATTCTTCCTGTTTGCTAGTCTCTTTCTCTCCTCTCTCTGCTTTCCCACATTCCCCCTCCTCCTTTTCATCCTCTTGCACTGCCTCCCAAACTTGAAACTTCTATTTGTTATGAAGATCAGTGTCCTCCTCACCAGCCAACACTCCTGTCCTCCACGTTCCCACCACTGTCCCTACGTAACCATCAGGCTTCCCAAAGCATCTCTTCCCCAACAGAACTCCCTAGAAATAATGCTGGTGCTAACTCCCATCTTTTCCAAGCCTAACTCTTGAGACAAAAATGTCTCAATCTTGTTTCATTTACTTAGATATTAATATGATTCATGTGATACAAATTAATTTTAAAGTATTACTCAAATTCATACCACTTTTTATCACTATGCATTTGCTCAAGCAACAAATACTAAAAATTGACCACTGCTATTGTGCAGGTACATCTGTGGTAGTCAGTAGTGCCATTTACCCAATATTTCTGGTTCTCTCCTCCTTCTGAAGGAGTCCATGCAAGAGTCCATGCAAGAGTTGTACATCGTGGCCCCCTCCCAGTTGGGAAGCATCATATGACTAGTTCTGGTGAATGAGTTGTGAATGTAAGTGATGACTGTCACTTCTGAGCCAGGCTTTAATTGTCAGTGGGAGACTCTCCAGAGTTCTGCTCTTCCCTCTGCTTCTGTGATCAGAGGTGATGGCCACTCCATCAGCCTGGCTGTCAGAGTAACTATGACGATCAGAGGCCCCCGTTGGTTCAGGGTGGACATTAGTGTGATCCAGAAAGAAAGTAGGTGGTTTGACGTCAATGACATTTCAAAGTTGTCTGTTGTTACCACATAGCATAGCCTAGCCCGGTGGTACAGTCTATAGCATCTTTTGACATTTAAAAGAGCTTCTCATATTTGAAAAGATTGTGAAACACTTTCTGAGTAGCTGACAGCCATCGTGAGCCCTGCAGTCCTACGACAGGGGATGATGCAGAGCATATCCAGCCGGCTTGGGTCCACCCTAGTCCCATTCAACAAATATTACCATATACTCTTCAAGAGCACAGGATTTCTTGCTCCTATTTTGATTATATCCTCTGTACCATGCTTACTTAATATCACAGTGACCACATATAAACATACCCTAAACTTCTAATTGGCTTACTTGTAACTTCTTTCTTCCTATAAAAGCCTCTGAGTATAAGATAACCGAAATCACTAACAAAAGGTAAATAAACGAGAAACAAAAAATTAAGATTTTAGAAAGAAGAGACTGCAAGTATGTTGACATATAAATTTACAAACCCTAAACTCAACTCGTGGATTCTAGTTTGGCATCCGTGACCAAAAGAGAAATGAGACACACTATGTAACTCTTCTTTTTGAAATGTATACAGCATTCCAGGCTCTCAGAGGGAGGCACAAGGGATTGTGGAAGGTAGAAAAGCATCTTATAAATTAGAAAACGAGGTTAAGGTAAAGGGAGCTCCACTTCTAATTTTGGCCTATAGGATGAAAGATACACAAGATGGGCAGATTCCACTAGGTCATCAAGCTCAAACGCTGGGGTCATTCTGAGAAAGGTAACAACTAGCCACTGACCCTATTTTTTCAAACTTTGATTTAAATGTCTAATTTTTATAGAAGTTAAAAATGAATCCCATTCTTCTTTTTCCTTATCTAATACGAAACTGACAAAGCAGATCAGGAAACCTTTATGTTAGTGACAGCTGAGCATTAAAAAAACAAAGCTCCGATCACAGGGGATTGTTATTTCCCTGGCACAAACTACAATGAGAATTGCAGTAAAAACGGCAGTGCACAGCATTTTGTTAGTGTGAGTGTGCATGTGCGTGCTTGTGTGCATGGGCGTGTGTGTCTGTGTATGTGTGTATGTTTAAATGAAGCTGGTTCAATTACAAACAATATCAGAAGACCTTTTAAACACATCTTTAAGTAACAGTTCTATTCTTTTGAACAACATCGAAGCTAGAAACACTGTAAGAAATGAAGGAGAAAAAATTGAAATATTTAAAAAATATATTTATTTATTTTTGGAAGAGCACAAGCAGGGGAGGGGCAGAGAGAGGCAGATCGAGGATCCAAAGTGGGCTCTGTGCTGACAGGCTGACAGCAGGAGACTGATATGGGGCTCCAATTCAGGAATGGGGAGATCATGACCTGAAATGAAGTCAGATGCTCAACTGACTGAGCCACCCAGGTGCCCCCAAAATTGAAATCTTTTCTAAAGAAATGAGCTAAATATATCAAATGGAATAATATTAACCTACCGAATACAGAGAAATATTAAATAAAAAGCACAGACATTAACCCTTTGCCATTCATTTATTCAACAAATATTTGTGGAATGCTTTTTCCATGCCAGGCACAGTTTTAGGCTCTGGGAATGGGACAGCGGACAAAAGGGACAGAAATCCCTGTCCTCGTAGAATTTACATTCTGGGAAGTGGAAGGGACATAGACAATAAGTAAACCATAAAACATATTAGAAAGCCAGAAGTGCCGTGAAGGAAGCAAGAGCCAGCAAAGGGGATAGGGAGTGCAAAGCACGGTTTGTCCCTACCATCCTGACTAGTCCCTAAAACACACAAGCGTGTCTGAAAAGGCAGTATTTGAGAGTTATGTGGCTCTTAGTCACAAGCTTGTGGTTAGCATCTGAATCTTTAAATGCTTATCGTTTCCTGGCTGTTTGGGTTAGCACCTTTGGGGTACAAACAAAGCATCAAGTGGACAAGAATCCTAACTTGGAATAAGGTTTTGATTTATTTCTAGAGTTTGCAGGAAGAAAGGATGTAACAGAAGTTAAGAAGTGATTGAGCAGCAAAGAACTTGTTTTTGTTTGTTCCTTTCTTTCTCTTTTTTTCAACCATAGGGAGTGCAGTGCACTCTTGCTTTTGCTGTCTTGGTGCCCTTTACCCATACTCTAGTATACCTTGAATTTTCTTTGAGGAACTGCCCGTCCCCTAACTTGGTCCCTGTGGCTTCATTGGACATACCCCACTCCCCACTCCAAAAGGGAACAAGTGACCAAGGCCTGGCCAATTACTGTATTTTAGCTCTTTGGTAAGAGTATTTGGTTCAGGGGAATTGCTCAGGAGAACCCAGGGGATCCCTGAAATCTTACCTGTGCTACTGGCGAAAAGGCATGTCTTTTTCTCCGGATTTTTTAACTTAGCACGATGGAAGCCTAGGGTTCTGGGGCTACAATGAAGGAAGAGTCTGCTGGAGAAGAAACCAGCAGGGAAGAGAGCAGAGCCAAGGGGCAGAGAGAGTCCTGATGTATGAGGTCATGATCTACCTGTATGTGACAAGACTTCGTTTCAGTGAGCCGATAAATTCTCTTTATTTCCGAAATATTATCTTTGGTTTATTTATTAGCTTGTTCATTCAGAAAATATCTGCTAAGTACCGAACCTATGTACAAGGCACTATTTTAAATGTTGATGATATAGCAGTGAGCCAGATAAAGTCTTGCCCTCATGAAACTGATATTGGTCAACAGATAACAAACATACCAACAAACATTTAACATAGTGCCAAAACTCAATACTCAGAAAGAAAAACGAGGCGGGGATAGTAAGTATTTGGGGATAGTTTACAGAGGGGCATTAAGGAAGGCCTCTGTGAACAGAGGCCTAAATAAATGAGGGGTAAAAACTTCTAAGTGTTTGGAGAAGGTTACTTTAGGCAGAGAGAAGGTCCAGACTAAGAATGAAAAGTGCTTTGTGTATCTGAGGAAGAACAAGGAGGCCAATGTGGAGCGCCTGGTGCAAGGGATGATGATCTTTGTCTCAGTGACTGTCTGATTGCCATTTACTCACCTTTCACTATATGCAAAACCAAGTGGTGCTATTAAAAATATAGATACAGCTGGGGCGCCTGGGTGGCGCAGTCGGTTGGGCGTCCGACTTCAGCCAGGTCACGATCTCGCGGTCCGTGAGTTCGAGCCCCGCGTCGGGCTCTGGGCTGATGGCTCAGAGCCTGGAGCCTGTTTCCGATTCTGTGTCTCCCTCTCTCTCTGCCCCTCCCCCGTTCATGCTCTGTCTCTCTCTGTCTCAAAAATAAATAAATGTTAAAAAAAAAATTTAAAAATATAGATACAACTTATGCAGACACATGACAAAACTGAGACATCCATGAAACACATAAAACTTTCTTTGACTTTAGTTTTATGACTGTGTCCTGCAAGAAGTGCCCTTCATCTCATTTTGCCCGCAAGACCAGAAAGTTCTGATGAGGCCAGCTTGAGCCCAGCCATTTTAACACTACTGTTTGATGATCTAACCACTGCCAGTTTCTGCTGCTTGCTTATCTTACTGTTGCCAATTTTACAACAACTCTGATTTTTTCAGCCAATTTGTTTATTCATCATTTCATTTCCTGGCTTTTGTCAGAGGTACCTGTAATGTGTAAAGGGAGGTAATGTGTTCAGATGAGGAACAGAGTCTTGGCAGTCTCACTTGGGATTTTTTTGAGAGGAAGCACGCATGTGGAGATGGGGTGCTTGGTGAAAATTAATGAGGAGTGATTGGAGTGAAGAAGATAAAATCAAGAATTTTTTGGCAAGAGGAATAAACACCCAATGTTTTCATATCAACCTCACACCTTTCTCCCTAAAAGGCAAATTATAAAACTTTCAGCTGTTAACTGTTCCTGCTGAGTTCCTATAACCACCAACAATACAACACCACAGAGCACCAAGTCATGTGTGTGACGGTCCTCCCGATATTAACAGTGCCACATACAACTCACTCTTTGCATTTTAATTAGCAGCCACATCCTGCTTAGTTGCTTGAGAAAAGTATATTTTTTTGCTGTGTTTTGTGAAATGAGCTGAAGTATATAAAGAAATTGACTAAGCAGATAGAATGGCTTCCTCAAAATGGCGGACTCAAAATTTTGGAAAAAAAAATTGAAATCTAAATGCCATATGTTTTTCTGAGCACCATGATTTTTATTCTGATTGTCAGATATTGTAGACATTCCAGGTCTTAACCTATCAATAAAAGTGTTTTCCAATATGACTAGCTTATTCTTCAGTCAAATAAATTTGGAAGATCTTGGGTTAAAACAAAGTTAAGTGGACTCTACTCAACGGTTAAAGACTGAAATCTCTCTCCCTCAGATCAGGAACAAGACAAGAATGCCTGTTTTCACTGCTGCTATTCAACATTGTACTGGAAGTACTAACCAGAGCTATTAGAAGAATAAAAGAAACAAAGGCATTTAAATTGAAAAGGAAGAAGTAATACTATCTCTATTCATGAGTGAGATAATCATATATATAAGAAATCTCAAAGAAGTCACATGAAAGCTAGCGACTATAGTTAATATGCAAATTTAGAGAAAGTTTCAAGGTAAAAGAACACAAAAATCAGTTGTGTTCTGTATATCAACAATGAGCAAAATACCAGAAAGGAAATTAGGAAAGCAATTCCATTTGTAATAGCATCTAAAATAATTAAATACTTAGGAATGAATCTAACCGTGAAAGTGAAAAACTTCTATGCTGAAAACTACAAAACATGGCTGAAAGAAAATAAAGAAAACTTACGTAAATGGTGAAAGACATCTCATGTTCATGGACAGGAAGACTTAACATTGTTAAAAGTTCAATAATACCTGAAATGATTTACAGATTCAGTGCAATCATTATTAAAATTCCAATAGTCTTTTTTTTTCTTTTTACAGAAATGAAAAGCTGATCTCAAACTCACGTGGAATGGCAAGAGGCCACAAATAGCCAGAACAATCTGAGAGAAGAGTAGGATTGGAGGATTCACACTCTTGGCTTCAAAACTTACTGCAAAACTCTAGCACTTAAAATAGTATGGGGTACTAGCATAACAGACATATAGACCAATGGAATAAAATAGAGAACCCAGAAATAAACTCACATAAATGGTCAACTGATTTTCAACAAGGTTGCCACAACCACTCAATGATTAAAGGAGAGTCTTTCAACAAGTGGTGCTGGGAAGATTGGACACCATATGCAAAATGAAGATTGCACATCCATATGCAAAAATGTGGATTCACATGTATGTCTACCATATATAAAAATTAACTCAAGATGTATTAAAGACCTTAACCAAACAGCCAAAACTATAACACTATTAGGAGAAAACACTGGGGAAAATCTTTATAACATTGAATTTGGTAATAACTTCATTGATTTGAGAACAAAAACACTGGTAATAAAGAATATATAGATAAATTGGACTTCATCAAAATTAGAAACTTTCATGCATCCAAAGGTACTATCAAGAGAGAGAAAAGACAGCTTACTAAATGGAGAAAATATTACAAATCACATATCTAATAAGGGATTAATAGCCAGAATATGTTTTTAAAAACTCCCACAACTCAACAACAACAAAATAACCCAATTAAAAAAATGGGTAAAGGAATTGAATAGACATTTCTGTAAAGAAGGTATACAAAGGTCCAATAAGCACATGAAAAAACATTTAACATCACTAACTGCTGTGGCCTAAATGTGTCTGTCCCCCTAAAACTCATATTTTGAAATCCTAACACCCAAAATGATGATATTAGGTGGTGGGGCGGTACAAAATTTCTTAGGTCATGAGGCTGGAGCTTTCATGAATGAAATTAATGCTTTCATTGAAAAGATCCCACAGAGTTCCCTAGTGCCTTCTGCAAGGGAATTCTGCAACCTGAAAGACGCCCCTCACCCAACCATGCTGACCTGATCTTAGACTTCCAGTCTCCAGAGCTGTGAAAAACAAATTTCCATTGTTTATAAGCAACCTAGTCTATGGCATTTTGTTGTAGCAGCCTGAACGGACTAAGCCACTAATCATTAGGGGAATGTAAGTCAAAACCACAACAAGATAGCACTTCACATCTGGTTGTAGGATGGCTACAATCAACAAAGAAAAATGACAAATGTTGGTGAGGACTTGGAGAGATTCTAACCCTCAAACACTCCTGGTGGGGATGTAAAATGGTGCAGCCACTGTGAAAAACAGCTTGGCAGTTTCTTGACAGGTTAAACATAGAGCTACCATATGACCCACCAATTCCATTCCTAGGTATACAGGCAAAAGAATTGAAAGCAAAGATATGGATAAATTTGTACACTGATGATCGTAGCATTATGCATGATAGCCAAAAGGTGGGGACAACTCAAGTGTCCATCAACAAATGAATGGGTAAACAATATAATAAAATATAGACTATTATTCAACCATAAAAAAGAATGAAATTTTGTATATGCAACAACACGGTTGGACCTTGAAAACATTATGCTTGGTAAAATGAGCCAGACAGCGAAGGACAAATATGATTTCACTTACATGAGGTACTTCGAATAGAAGCATTCATAGAGACAGGAAGTAGAATAGAGGTTACCAGGGGCTAAGAAGAGGTGGGAAAGAAGGAAGTATTGTTTAATGGGTACAGAGCTTTCGTTGGAAATGATGAAAAGATTTTAGGTATAGATAGTGGAAATGGTTACACAACATTGTGAATGAATTTAATGCCACTGAATAGCACACTTACTGTTGGTTAAAATAAGTAATATGTTATATTTATGTTACCACAATAAAAAAAGTTAAATGGGTTGATTTTATCAGAGGCTGTTACAATGAATTCTGAATTGCCAAAAGGGGGAAGTATATGAGCATTTTTTTGTTTTTATTTTTTGTTTTTGTTTTGCTTTTGAATTTAGTGGAATATACTCTGGGAAATGTTGATCATCACAAATCTATAGAGCAGTTTGTTAACTTGGGACTTTAATCATGTGAAAAGATGTTCAATGTCTCCCACAATAAGAGTAATGCAAATTAAAACTATAATGAGATACTATTATTTTCATGAGATATCATTATTTTTAGCTACTGGATTGGTGAAGACCAAAATTAAGATAACACACCATGTTGTTAAGCTGTGAGAAAATAGGCATGCTCATAACATGTTTGGAATATAAATTAGTAGAGATCTATGGAGGATAATATGGCAATGTGTATCAAAATACAAATGCACATTCCCTTTGACCAAGCAATTCCATTCAAGCAATTTTTATAACAGATATATCTGCACATGTGTGAATATACACAGAAAGTTACTCACTGCTTTATGGTTTGCAATAACAAATATAGGAAACAAACTAAGTATCCATAAGTAGGGCCACATAAAGAAATTTTCTTTTTTTAATTAATTTCTTTTTGAGAGAGACAGAGAGAGAGCACACACACGAGCAGAGGAAGGGCAGAGAGAGAAGGAGACAGAGAATCTCAGCCAGGCTCCACACTGTCAGCACAGTGGCAGACACAGGGCTTGAACTCATGAACTGTGAGATCATGACCTGAGCCAAAATCAAGGGTTAGGTGCTTAACTGACTGAGCCACTCAGGCACCCGAAGGGACTATATAAAGAAATTTTAAACTATCCATACAATGCCGTACTGTGTAGCTTTCATTCCACTTTTGGTAATTGGAGATGAATTTATAGCAGGCCAAATCTCCCACTAAGAACAATTAGAATATCTGAAAGACCTAAATGTGACAAGAAACCATCAAAATCGTAGAGGAGAACATAGGCAGCAACCTCTTTGACCTCGGCCATAGCAACTGGATTAAAAAACAAAATTGAAGGCAACAGAGAGGTGCCAAGGTGGCCAGCAGGTGAAAAGCCAACACCTTGGAGAGAAAGGAGACTGAAATGTTGCAAGTGATCTGCCATTCTGCACAAGGTGCAGGAAAAGAAGCTCGGAAAAATGAGCAAAAAGAGGCCACTGAGACACAGGGAGACAGAGGAGAGCTTTCGGCAACCTCGAGATCTAGTGAGAATAGAAGTGCAGTTAAGACCGCTCCAATGCCCGGAGGCTGAGGGACTAGGAGAAAGGAAGCAGAGACAAATGAGGCTGACAGTGTGCAGCTTTCCTCCTGAGGCATTCACCGATCCTGGTTTGCTTGGGCCAAGAGAAGCCTTGCACAGGGAATTAAAAGCAAAAATGAACTATTGGGACCTCATCAAGATAAAAAGCTTCTGCACAACAAAAGAAACAATCAACAAAACTAAAAGGCAACCAACAGAATGGGAAAAGATATTTGCAAATGACATATTGGACAAAGGGCTAGCATCCAAAATCTATAAAGAGCTCACCAAACTCCACACCCCAAAAAACAAATAATCCAGTGAAGAAATGGGCAGAAGACATGAATAGACACTTCTCCAAAGAAGACATCCAGATGGCCAACAGGCACATGAAAAGATGCTCAACGTCGCTCCTCATCAGGGAAATACAAATCAAAACCACACTCAGATATCACCTCACGCCAGTCAGAGTGGCTAAAATGAACAAATCAGGAGACTATAGATGCTGGAGAGGATGTGGGGAAATGGGAACACTCTTGCACTGTTGGTGGGAATGCAAACTGGTGCAGCCCCTCTGGAAAACAGTATGGAGATTCTTCAAAAAATTAAAAATAGATCTACCCTATGACCCAGCAATAGCACTGCTAGGAATTTACCCAAGGGATACAGGAGTGCTGATGCATAGGGGTACCTGTACCCCAATGTTTATAGCAGCACTTTCAACAATAGCCAAATTATGGAAAGAGCCTAAATGTCCATCAACTGATGAATGGGTAAAGAAATTGTGGTTTATATACACAATGGAATACTATTGAGAAATGAGAAAGAATGGCAATGAGAAAGAATGAAATCTGGCCTTTTGTAGCAATGTGGATGGAACTGGAGAGTGTTATGCTAAGTGAAGTAAGTCATACAGAGAAAGACAGATACCATATGTTTTCACTCTTATGTGGATCCTGAGAAACTTAACAGAAGTCCATGGGGGAGGGGAAGAAAAAAAAAAGAGGTTAGAGAGGGAGAGAGCCAAAGCATAAGAGACTCTTAAAAACTGAGAACAAACTGAGGGTTGATGGGGGGTGGGAGGGTGGGGAGGGTGGATGATGGGTATTGAGGAGGGCACCCTTTGGGATGAGCACTGGGTGTTGTATGGAAACCAATTTGACAATAAATTTCATATTAAAAAAGAGAGAGAGAGAGAGAGAGAGAGAGAGAGAGAGAGAGAGAGAGAGAGAAGCCTTGCACGAAGTGGCAGCCATTCCAGAGTCTTTCAAGAAAGAACAATGATCAAGACCCCAACTTTTCATTGGCGACCACATACTAGGAATTAGATGAAAGCAGAAATAGACTGGGTGTTACAAATAAATGGATGGAAAAATAGGCCAAAGTCTTGAATAGGGGCTTCACTAAAAAGGATACCCAAATGGCTAGTAAACAAGTGAAAAGAAGCCCTACATCATTATTTATCAAGGAAATGTAAATTAAATGATGAACCACAAGTACACACCTTTTAGGATGCCTCAAATTAAAAACACTGATAATGAGTGATAACCAAATTTAGGCAAGGATGGCTGAACGGATACATCTATATATGTTCACCAAACGACATAGACAAAAATGTTATATGGATACTACTCACAATAACCAAAATAGGTAAGTAAACCAAATGCCCACCAATAGAAGGGATAAACTATAGTATGTTCTTCAAAAGTAGTACATAGCAATTATAAAAAAGGACAAATTAATTCTATACACACACGGTAGGCATAATGTTGAGTGAAAATAACAGACCCTCAAAAAAGTAGTGCATAATGTATGGTCTCATTTATATAAAATGCAGTAACCAAATAATGGTGATTGCGGTTGATTATCAAAATGGCCACAGGGGCACCTGGGTGGCTCAGTCGTTTAAGCGTCTGACTCTTGATTTCAGCTCAGGTCATGGTCTCACCGTTAGATTCATGAGATCCAGCCTTGCGCCTGGCTCCGTGCTGGGCATGGAGTTTGCTTAAGATTTTCTCTCTCCCTCTCCTTCGGCCCCTCCCCTTCTTGCATGTGCCTGTGCATGTGCTCTCTCTCTTTCAAGAGGTGGAGTCTCACCCCTTGAAACCAGGCTGGCCTTGTGACTTGCTTTGACAAATACCATGTGATCAATGGTTGTATTAGTTGAGCCTAGGCCTTAAGAAGGCTTTCAACTTCTATATTTGCTGCTGTTGCAATTCTGGCACTGGAAGAACAAGCCTGGTGAGTTGGCTCCTGGGAGGGATTGATTACATGGAGTAGAACTTTGGCATCCCAGTCAGAAGTCAGCCAGCCCCCAGGCAATCTAGCAGATGCCTGCTGTTGCAGGGGCAAGCTGTCACCCCAAGATTAGCTGAGCCTCATCCAGATCAACAGAAATTCCCAGCTAGGCTGAGCCGAAACCGAGGTGGCTCACAGAATTGTAACTGACTATTGTTTTAAGCCATTAAATTTTGGAGTGGTTGGTTACACAGCAAATCTAACTGATACAGAGAGTGGTTGAGGAAGTAGCAGTAGTGATGGGAGGTCTGGTAAGAGGGGTTTCCAGGGTGTTTATAATATTCTGTTTACTGATCCAGGTGTTGATAACACACATGCGTACACACTGTTAAGATTCATTGAGCTGTATATTTATGATATCTGGAATATAAAATTGTTAATTATTATTAGAGCAATTATATAATTATAAATGTTAATATTAATAGTATATAATGTATGTTATGACATATATATAGATTCTTAATTCTATTAAGAACATATTAAAATATTTAATTTAAAAAGCAAAAGTAAAATAACATCTTTATGTACTGAGATGAGACAATCTCCTAGATATACTGTTAAAAAACTAGAATCCATGGGGTGCCTGGGAGGCTCAGTTGGCTAAGTGTCCAACCTTGGCTCAGATGATGCTCTCGCAGTTCATGAGTTCAAGCCCCACATCGGGCTCTGTGCTGACAGCTCAAAACCTGGAGCCTGCTTCGGATTCCGTGTCTCCCTCTCTCTCTGCCCCTTCCCTGCTCATGATCTGTCTCTCTCTCCAAAATAATAATAATAATAATAATAATAATAATAATAATAAATTTTTAAAAATTTTAATAAAAAAACTAGAATCCATGATGTTAAATCTAAACTCACTTATTGAGCATAACCTACTTCAATTTTTAAAGAAAATGGTCCTTCTATAATAAGTAGTTTATGTCAGTGCTCACTGTGAGATTTTTTTTTTGGAACTCAAAAATTCATGGGTTTTCATTTCAGGGGGAAATTAAACTGGTTTTTAAATTTTAGAGGAGAAAATAATTGATGCTGGGATTACCACTACTCGTTATTTTTTTTTTTTTTTTTTTTTTTTAGTGAAGAAGTTAGTTTTGTTGTACTCAGCCTAGTAGACCAACAACAACAAAAATACTGCCGTGCCTAGAACAGGTGTTTTTATAATGGTGATACACTGGAGATTTTGCAATGCACACTGATTCTCAAATCCATGCTTCTTTCTGAAACAAACAGAAAGCTTTATTAAAGTCTGCTGGAATCGCTGATCTGTAAAGATTCCACAACCAAAGTTCCTCAAAGACCTAAGTGGGATTTGCAAGGGCTGTGCCGAGAACCGGGATAGGAACACCATTCTGACATTCTCATCCCTGTTTTGTCTGGTGTCCAGAAATAGAGATGGCCATTCAGTCTCTCAAGAACCCACTCACGGCTGTTCTTCTCTGCCCCCATCTCTTGTCCAACTGTCCCTCAAGACTGAGCTGAAGATTTCTCCTCTATAAAATTTACTTTGATTCTCCAAGAAACATTTTTACCTATGCTGTTGTCCACATCCCCATTACAGCTATTGTCTTAATGTATTATAATGGTTTCCCTGGTAGACTGTAGATAAGTTCATGGGGGCAGAAACCATGACTTATCTGTTTAAGCCTAGGAGCATTTAAACATCAGGTCCTGACACAAGGTGTTTGTTTAATGAGTGAATACGTCCAGTTCTAGGTTGAAATGAGAAAATGTATTACCTTTGGAAAACAGAATGATTCCATACTGAAATAATCCAAGTGTTCTTTCTTTCCCAAGATGGCATACCAATTTAAGATGAATATATGGTAAAATAATCTCTATCATATAAGCCACACAGTATTTGAATCCAGCAACTTAATCTTCTGGTAGTGAGCAGAAGACATACAGTTTCCCTTTCTTTCGAAGTTTCACATGCACTGTTAGGAGAAGCTGGTAGGACTGAGTGCAAGCCTGAGCTGGTGAGGAAGCTAGCAGCGTGATGGCTTACTGAAAAATCAGCAAAGCATTTCCCCAGTTAGAATCTAAAAGGGTAGGAGGACGGCTTCTCCAGCTCACTACCACCATCAACGAGTTGTGAAGAAGATCTGAAATGTGGGAAAGGGACCTAGACCCAAAGCTCACCTGCAAGAGAGGTCTGATGGTCTGCCCGGAGGAAAGGCTGCCTCCCAGTCCTAGTCCCCCATGGACTGAAACCAGATGGTCTTCTGGGATTGCCATAGTACCCGCAGCCTACTGTAGACCCCAGCTGTGGCCCATTATTGTGAAACTGCAAACTTCACTTTAGGAAGATGGCCAGGAGACACCTGAGGCTTTCATCAGTTGCAGGTCTCTAGGGTCTGGCAGCGCTTTCCACAGCCCCTCTGATCTACCCTGCGGCCTCTCCTTGATCACCAGGAAAAGGGATGCCCATCCAAGAGCCATGATTAAATATCAGGATTTACCGTGCCCCTCTTCTGTTGTTACTACTGTATTTCTAGGCTCACCCTGCTACTTCCAGAGAATTGCACTGGCAAGCCAGTTATCTTGCTGCTCTTTCACTGATACATGGGATTATACAAGGGCACACTAGGCTCCAGATTCATTCATATAAAGAACAGGCAACCTAAACTTGCAAAGCACTTGAGCCTCAGAACAGCACGGCAATGGCCAATGGCCATACGTGCTGAGCGATGATCCGGGACACTCCCCACAAGCTCTCATGTGGGATGACATCAGTGGCTGTTCAGTGCTGTTTCCTCCCCATCTCCACTCTTAATTCCCCGGGGCCTCCCTTGCCAACTGCTCTAGTATATTTATCAGTTAACCTTTGTATCTACATTCAATATGTCCATGTAGACAACACTGAATGTAGAAAACATAGAGGAGTTGTTTTGTGTGTGTGTTTTAAATTATGTTCGTCACGTTATGCTATGAATCAGTTTCCATTTTTATGTCACCCCATGTTTTGAAACCTATCCATGCTGCTACAGGTGAACCCAGTCCATGATCGTTCATGGTTTATACCACTTTTTACGTACACATTCCCCAGTGATCTTCAACTCCTTCAAACCGTGCTGCTAAGAACATGAGCTGAGTTGGCTTCCTAACTTTGAAGTCAGCCTTGGCACAGAATCATATTCAGGGAAGTCTTGTTTTAACAGACTAAAATAATTGAAAGGCTACTTAAATACTCTAAAAATATTATTTTCCCTGTTTAAATCTCTTGTAAACGCTCGCCCAAACCCGCCTTTTGAAATTTGGGTCTTTTTCACTGCTACCTTCTTCCTTTTCTGGGTCACTCTTTCCTCCCTCAATTAGTTTCTCTTCTGTCTCCAAAAGAATACAGTCTTCGTTTCGGCCTCCTTCCCCATCTACTCTTATCCCTACTAACACCACCTTCACCAGGAGCCAGGTAGGGAAAGGAGCAAAAGGGGAAAGGCTGATATTTTCCCCAGCTTTTTTTTTTTAAGACTCTTTGTTAGCTTTCTCTGTAATAAATGACAGTACTGACAGGAGAGCTTTGCTATTTACTATTACCGTGCTCTCTTTTGGCCATTTGAAAAGATATTTTAGAATGACATATGACCATTGATGACATGCATGAATTTAGTCTTGGTGATTTTATTTTATTTTATTTATTTATTTTTTCAACGTTTATTTGTTTTTGGGACAGAGAGAGACAGAGCATGAATGGGGGAGGGGCAGAGAGAGAGGGAGACACAGAATCGGAAACAGGTTCCAGGCTCTGAGCCATCAGCCCAGAGCCCGATGCGGGGCTCGAACTCACGGACCGCGAGATCGTGACCTGGCTGAAGTCGGACGCTTAACCGACTGTGCCACCCAGGCGCCCCAGTCTTGGTGATTTTAAATGAACTGGATGCTTGCCCGCCTGACATAACAGATAACGCCACCTTCCACGAGGAGCCTTGACACAAATCAGTACCTACTTCCCCCATTAATACCTACACCCCTGTGGAATTCTCAAAGCCCTGACTCTGCTCTAAATCAACAGCATAACCATTCTTGCTTTCTAACATACTCAATAATGTATGTATTTATTAAGTTTGGTTTACTGTCTGCCACCACTTTGCTCCTTATGAGCAAGTATCTCTGTCCACCATATTCTCTGATGTATCCTAAGCATCAAGAACAGTGCACACCTAGCATGCAGCCATGACCTGAGCCGAAGTCGGCCGCTTAACCGACTGAGCCACCCAGGCGCCCCAATCTTCATTTATTTTTGAGAGAGAGAGAGAGAGAGAGAGAGAGAGCGAGAGGAGGAGGAACAGAGAGAGGGAGACACAGAATCCGAAGCAGGCTCCAGGCTCTGAGTTGTCAGCACAGAGCCCAACAGGGCTAGAACTCACGAACCGCAAGTTCATGACCTGAGCCAAAGTCGGATGCTTAACCTACTGAGCCACCCAGGCACCCCTGGAGTTCATTTTTAAATGACCTGCAGGCCCAGTACCTGCCGCCACTGGACCTGTGACTAATCTGTGGGTAATATGCCTCCAAAGAGACACAGCTTGCTTTCAAGGGCACCCACTTCCCTTGCTCACAGTCAGGCAGATGGCTCCTGTTATCTTTCACTTGAGTCTTTCAGGCTCGTGACATCACCAGCTCCCTCTCTCTCCAGGCTTCAAGCTCCTCGGGCCTTTCTCAGGAGGTGTTTGCAGAAGGAAGCACACCCTCCTCTCCCCTGTGGGGGTAGGGGACAGTGAGAATGATACTCAACTCTAGCAAATGTCTCCAAAATCCTATTGCCTAGCCTCCTCAGCTTCTATCTTAAATATTTAAGGTGCCACTTAAAATGTTCAGATACCACCTTTTGTAAGCCCTATATATTTGGGACAGTCTCCTACTAAAAGATTAGGTATTGTTGGTCCGAAATTCAAATTCAACTGGGCATGCTCCATTTTACTTGGCAAAATTATACACAACTGGTATAGTCCTTGGGTTGAAATAAAGACCACTTAACACCAACTGATTTTCCTTGGCCTTCGGGCCTCAAACAAAGAAAGAGTGATAATACCCAATAAGTCCATCCACAGAACAACACGCTAAACCATATACACTCACCATGTATAATTTTCCTCATTTATGTCATTCTTTGCTTCCTTCTCTCTCTATATTCATATAGTCAGACTGTTCTATTCATTTTTGTATTTTTGTCTACTAGAATGGATTCATCAGATGCAGTTTGATGCATCTTTACTTAAAGTCCATACCTTTCAGGACAAGCCATATTATAACTTGTCACATGGTGGAGATGGGCATTAATAATACCAGACTTCAGAATCACTCAGGCAAATTTTTCTCTTTCAGGAAATTTGCTTGCCCGAATATTTAGAGCATTCAAGCCTGTTATTATTCGAGAACTGGCCTGGCCTGGTCTGGCCTGCATGTATCTTTTGAAGAACTTCCTGAGCAGAGGTCCCTAGCCCTCCAGGGAAAGAAATGAAACTATGGCTTCTTAAATAAATGGATCAGCTCTAAGTAACACCTGGCCTTTCTCAATGTCTCATTAAAAACTCTGTGAAGACACACAAAGATGAAAATTCATAGCACCAGGGGAAACTAGAACAATGAACTTGTTTCCTAAATCTAGGAGAATCTGGCTTTAATGCCAGATAACTATAACTAAACCAGACTCACAAATGGGGAACACCTTTAACTTTATTTCTAAAGGGGAGAAAATCCTGTGCAGCTGAAAGAAAGGAGAAAAATCCTTTGTTTCTTCTCCACTGCATGATGTTTTGTGGAGAAACACACCAACCGTACCTACCAGAAAACTAGCCGGCTAGTCCCTCACTGAGCTCATGTTATTTATTTATTTATTTTTTAGGACAGCCAGATGGTAATTTCTCATTTCAGTCACTCCTACCTCACCCCGATCTACATCCAAAGACTTCAACTCTTCAGAAAACACCTGGGCAAGACTTGGGTTGTGGGCTACCAGCATAGTAGTCTCCATAAATAGACACTATGGGCCTGGGAGAAGATAGAAATAGAAGCAGTGAAAACCAGGGCTATAGTTTTCCATGCAGTCCATCTGTTCCATGTGCTGGAGAGCCAGCGATGGACGTAGGAGTGGATCCCATTTCTGTCTGAGGGAGAAAAACTAGACAGGAAATGTGTGAGGCGCTGGGCTCACCAACCTACCTACCATCTGTGACTCCAAGAGAGAGACTGAGCCTCTACAGAAGTGGTCAGAGCACAGGGGCTGGGGCCCTCTCCCACGGGCTTCCCAAGTGAGGATAGAGCAACATGAAAAGCAGAGGGATGAAGGGAAGGGTTACACCTACTGGAATACTCAGAAAAAGGATGCCTCTCGATGTTTTAGCTTGAGGAAGAAAAAGAAGAAGTTGTAAGTTGTTTGTACGTCAATAAGTGATGAGATGCAATGGAAAAAGAAAGTCAGTGAGAAAATAGACCTGTAAGCAGTAAGATGAGAAGAAAGTAGGGTTTACTGAAAGTAGAAAATGCCGTGAGGAAACCAAAAATTTCAGAAAGTAGAATTGAGCCCTTACTTAAGGCAGAAATAGCAGAATTGGCATTGACATACTGAATAAGTAATGTGGAGGACAAACTTGAGAATTCGTTACAGAATAAAGAGGGAAAGACAAAAATGGAAATGGGAAGAGAGAAAAGTGATGGATACAGAACTCAAAACAGAGATCTAACTAAAGATGTAAGTGATGTTCTACATAAAAATGTTGGTGAATCAATTAAAAAACTGAAGGATCAAAGTTCAAGAATTCCGTCTACCCAGGACAGCACAGCAAAGTTAACAGGAAGGGCAGAGGTTGAGAGAAGATTGTTGAGGTGCCTAACCTGACAAGAGATTATCATCTAGAACAGCAAGGAATGTACGAAATCAGCAAGGATAAAGGAATGGATGAATGAATGAATGAGCGAGCTAATAAAAAACAACCCAACTAGAAAGTGGGCAAAGGATGTAGAAACCAAATTCACTAGAAGATGAAACCTAAATGGCTAATAAGAACATGAAAAGAAGTTCAACTTCACTGGAAATCACAAAAATGGAATTCAAAATAAGTCATTACTGGGGCACGTGGGTGGCTTAGTCAGCTGAGCATCTGACTCTTGATTTCCGGTCAGGTCATGACCCCAGGGTCGGTCGTGGGATCAAGCCCCACGGCTTGCTGAGTATGGAGCCTGCCTGAGATCCTCTCTTGCCCTCTGCCCCTCTTTCCTGCTCATGCTCTCTCTCTAAAATAACATAAAATAAAATAAAATAAAATAAAATAAAATAAAATAAAATAAAATACAGTAAAATAAAATAAAATAAAGTAAAATAAAATAAAGTAAAATAAAATAAAATAAAATAAAATAAAATAAAATAAAATAAAAAAACAAGACATTATTCTTCATGTATCCAAACAGCAAAAATAAGAAAGTTCGATTATATATATAAAAAAAAACTGCTGGCAAGGATGAGGAGAAAGGGTGGGATTGTAGATGACTTCCTGAAGTGCCATCTGGCCGTGAATAACATACGTGGATCCCCTTTGGCTCATGAATATGAGTAGAAAGCAAGAGATGGTGGAGAAGGAGAAAGAAGCTGGGAGGGTGGAACAAAGGGAGGAGCAAAGAAAAAAGAAAGGTGATAATTGATCAAGAAGAAGAAAGTCAAAGAAGGGACAAAATTAGGAGAAATGACACAAAATCACTTGTGTTTTCTTTTTACTTTTCTGTAATTTTCATTTTTAATAATGTATTTTATAATACATATGTATTATACATGAATTTCATAATGTATTATACATTCACATCAAAAAGAAGCTATTTTTATGCTAATTTGGATGTAAATTTTTAAAAAATAAATAGTAAAATTTTTTTTTTTAAGTTTTTTTTTAAGCATCCATAATCCCACCACCTGAGGTTCATAACTACTGTTAACATTTGGTAGATTTCTTTTGGATCATTTTCTGTGCATAAGCACTTTCCCAAATCATTAAATATTCTTCAAAAATGATTTCAGCATTTTTAAAGATTGCATAGCCTTACATTAACTGAATGTGCCATAATAATTTCTCATGTGTTCCCATTACAGAAAATATATGCTATTTTCAAATTTTAAAATTACAATTAGTTCTACACAAACTTTGTTACCATTCCTGATCACTTTTGTAGCCATGCCTTTATAGCTGTGGGATGACTGACTGTTTAAACATTGTTAAGGCTCCTTATTCCATATCACCCCATTGCCTTCAAGAACAATTATAGAAGTTAATACTTTTTCCTACCATGTGAAATCTCCATGTATCATCCCCAAGCTTATATTTTTAAAATTAAGCTTATGCTAATTAAAAATTTTTAAATTTTTTTAATGTTTACTTATTTTTGAGAGAGAGAGAGAGAGAGAGAGAGAGCGCGAGCGTGCGGGGGAGGGGAATAGAGAGAGGGAGACACAGAATCTGAAGCAGGCTCCAGGCTTGGAGCTGTCAGCACAAAGCCCAACGCAGGGCTTGAACTCACAAACCGTGAGATCATGACCTGAGCTGAAGCCGGATGCTTAATGGATTGAGCCACCCAGGCGCCCCAGTTTATGCTAATTTAGTAAGCGGGATATTATAACATTGTTTGAATTTGCCTTTTTTATTGGTAGTAAATTTAAAAATTTTACACTTATACACCATCTGTTTGTTCTGCGCCAAATCTGGGTGAAAACATCACCTTCTCATGCGGCAGGGACCAGACTATCCAGGATGGCCATCTGCAGCCTAACCTCAGCAGCCCCCACACCCCCCACTCCCTGTGCCTGGCCCTGCCTGTTACTTTGCCACAGCAATTCCCACCTTCTTATATACTTTAAAATTTATTTATTGTTTTTATTCTTCATTTTCTGTGTGTCTGTCCCCTCCCACTTTTATGGAATCTCCTCAAAAGCAAAGATTATTGTATGTTTTGCTCATTGATGCACCCCAAGATTCTAGAAGAGGGCTTGGCCCACGGTAGGCTCTCAATAAATGCTTTGTTTTGTTTAACGAATATTACCAAGCTTTCTAAAATGTATTTAGTCCTCCCACAAGTGAGCAGGTAAATAAACTATGGTACATCCATATGATGGAATACTATTCTGTGATAAAAAGAAGTGAACCATGAAAAGACACGGGAGAACTTTAAATGCACGTTGCTAGGCGACAGAAGCCAGGGTGTAAAGGTGACATACTAGATCATTCCCACTGTATGACACTCCAGAAAAGGCAAAACATACAAGTAACCAAAAGATTAATGATTTCTAAGGGCTCAGGGGAGGGGAAGGAGGATGAATAGGTGGAGCACAGGAGGTATTTTGTGGAACTACCTGTACTGGTGGACACATGATGTCACCCGTTTGTCAAAACCCTAATAACTACACAACACAAAGAGGGAACCCTAATATAAACTATGGGCTTTATTTAGTTAATAATAATGTATCGGTGCGGGTTCCTCAAGATGACAGATGTGCCACACCAATGCAAGAGGCGTTAATAAACAGGAGGATGTGTGAGGGGCAAGACGACGGGGGTGTATGAGAGCCCTGCACTTTCCGTGCAGTTCCTCTGGAACCCAAAACCCTAAAAACTCTAAAAAAGAACAACTATTAATTTTAAAGCAAACAAGATATCTACATTTTCTCCTAGTTCTCCCAGGTTTTGCTTCTTTTACACGTAAATCTTTGCTCCGTCTGGAAATTGTTTACAGCATGAAATGAGAACCTACATTTAACTGAGAAATCATCGACCAATTTCTAGAGCGGCAACACTCATTTTTACATTTATGTGTGATTCTACCTTTATTTCACATTAAGTCTTTAGGTATAAAAAGGCTTGTAATATTCTAGTCTCTCTTGGATTATTCTTATAAGGTATAGTATGGTTTTAAGATATACAGCTTTTAGTATATTTAAAAACTGGGGGCTCCTGGGTGGCTCAGTTGGTTAAGCATCAGACTTTGGCTCAGGTCATGATCTCAAGGTTTGTGAGTTCAAGCACCGCATGGGGCTCTGACAGCATGTGCAGACAGCGCAGAGCCTGCTTTGGATTCTGTGTCTCCCTCTCTCTCTGTCCCTCTCCAGCTGATGCTTTATCTCCCCCCCCCCCTCAAAAATAAACATTATATATATATATATATATATATATATATATATATATAAAACTGGTTTCTGTCATTGCTTTTCTCTATTACTTTTTTCTTTGCTACTTTTACCCATTTATCTTCCAGTTGAACTTCAAGTTCCAAACTGGGGTTTTAAATAGCATTGTGTTTAACTGATATCTTGATATGTTTTACAATATTGAATGACCTCATTAGTCTATATAGTTATAGTTATATATAGTTATATGTATATATATGTGTGTGTGTGTATGTATAGTTAATAACCAATAATGTCTATTGGTTATTAACATGACATTGACTATTGGTTAGAAAGCCAGCTCCTACCAAATCTTTCATTCATTTATTTATCAGATATGTGTGAAGTCCCTACTATGTGCCAAAACTCTGCTATTGCTAACGGCTCCCTGAAGTTCTGAGGGTGGGAGATACAGACAGTAAACACAAAACAACAATACTGTGGAGTAGAGGGCCTAAAGAACACCGAGGAAGGGAAACGAATTCAGGCGAGGAGGTTGGAGTTGTTACGGTAGTTTTTCTGGCATAGCAATGGACTTCTAAACGGCGAGTGCTAACTTGGCAATCTGGGGAGGGGCCGGGGGAAATGGTGGTTCACAACAGATGTGGCTATTCCGGACAAAGAAGAATGTGCAAAGGGGAAAATACATGGCATGTTTGAGAAACTGAAAGGATTCAGGAGAGAACTGTAAAAAGAGGTTGGAGCCAAGGAGTGACACAATGAAAGTTGTGTTTTCGAAATCACCGGCTGCAGGATAGAGAAAGGACCCAAGGTGGGCAACCTTGGTGCCAAGGAAGCCAGTTAGTGAGCTGGTGCAGAAACCAGGCAGAGGAGGTCAGCTCATCTTTGAAAAGGGTTGAGGATAAAGCAAGCAATTTCTCTAGTTCCTTTACGTGCTATTACTGCATTTATTCATTTTATTAAAAAATAGACGCCTTGGCTATCTTCTCTCAGCTTTCTATAGAAAGCTTTCCAGAAACCTTCAACACAACCCTACATTCATAGCTTTTAATTTGCAGTCAGTGTAAGAAATAGGAGACAGGAGCCCTTTGTCTACTACAAAATTCTCGTGAACGACGAGCTGAAGTCAGATGCTTAACCGACTGAGCCACCCAGGCGCCCCAAGTTTTTGGTTCTTAGTCTTTTCTTTTCTTTTTCTCATCAAATTGTATTTTTTAACATGACAAACTTTAACCTTTTATAGATATATATTTGGGGTGCAAGGATGACTGGAGAGAAAAAGTTTCACCTATCATTTTTTGTGGAGTAATGATAATGATAACAATAATAAGTTATTGTTAATAATAAGTATTATCCTCATTTTAGAGTCAGACAAATTAAGTAACCTGAGCACAGCTATAGTGAATTTCAGGACTGGCATATAAATCTATGTCTTCTGACCCAATTCTACTTTTCTATGCCTACTAGGTAGGAGAACTTGAAAAGGGTGAATTGAATCTATAAGGCTTTAAATTAAATGTAAAATGAAACTATTATTAAAATGATAAAGGGGAGACTGGCTGGCTCAGTCAGTAGTGCATGTGACTCTTGACTTCAAGGTTGTGAGTTCTAGCCCCATGTTGGGCCTAGAGTTTACTTGAAAGAAAATTGTAAGCATACAGAATAAAATCATCACATCATGTACTTTAAATGTCTTACAATTTTGTTTGACAATTATACTCAATAAAAGTGAAGACATTTTTTAAAATAAAATTAAACAGAACAATTCTAAAAGGTAAAACTACAGAATAAGAAACAGCATGGCCAAGGAAAACTTATCAAAAAACTTTGTAAGAATAAAAAATATTAATAGAATTAAAATTATTTAGCCTAAGTCAGAGAAAGGTGAGTAGCGGTTTCAAGCATATAAAAGATGTGTTAGTTGGGCTTTTTCAGGTGGATGAAAGTACCCAGTTTACCTTAACAGAGTTTCTTAAAAGGCTGCATGTGGGAACTGAAGAAGACTGAAAACAGCCTCATATACTCACGGACACTGGATCAACTTTTACGACACGAGCTGGGTTGAGCCACCCAGTGTCCTTTTTGTCTCCATGGCAGATGAATATTGCTTCTCATTCCACCATTATGGCCACAGAGCTCCACATGGCCACTCTGTATTTGCTAAGATGCTTCCACTACTAGCAGATTCTCCCTGTAGTCTCTGCCTGAAGGTTTTTGATTACTCATGGATTCTGCTGACCTATTGTCTTTATTAATCTTGAACAATGGCTGATTGAATCTTCAGCTTCCAACCAGATTCAAGCATCTCCATTTGGCAGAGGTATTTGTCAGGTCACCTGCGTGACTAACGATCAGCCTAGATGGCTAATGTGGCTAGGTCACAAACCCAGGCACCTGTCCAAGATTCCTGGATAAAGAGCTTGCCGTTGCATTCCTCTCTGAACACATTACAAACTTCAGAAAAAGGTCCTGTTCTAGGTGTTTCTAAGGAAGACCTGAGGGATAAACTTTGTCCAGCTCAAAGATAGAAATACTAAAATAGTTTTTAATGGCTAAGGGAAAGATGTAAGTAAAAAGAAACAATTAAAATCTTTATAATAATGAGACCTGGTAAGCCATGCAATAAAACTCTAAGGGGTGTTCAGAAGTCTCATCCCTAAAAATCAATGAAGGTCTGAAATGACATTATCGAAACCTACATGTAAGATTCCAACTAATCCAATATATCCATAGTTTGGCCATATGACAATTACTAACAAATAGAACGTGTTTCATTATTCAGAGGCATCTGCCTTTTGCATGTGCACCCACACTCTTAATTTCGCCCATGTCCAGCACATCCCTTTTCTCCCATTACCAAACAAGCCTCCATCTCTGAGCCTGGGTCCACACAGGGAAGAGTCAGCTGGTCAATGCTGTGGATGCATTGACCTGGAGAGCAACGTATACCCACTGTCAGTGGCTTCCCCATAGACCTTTGGTCCTTGCCATTTTAGTATAATGACGCAGCTCCCTCCTACCTGCATCTCTTTGCCAGAGGGCTTTCTCTGACTGCTGAGGTCCACTCTGCCCACAGGCTCAGTGGACCAAATTAGCAACCTCGTCCTGCGCTACCAGGAACAGACTTCAGCTAATGACTGTGTTTATCCCAACCCTTCTTGCCGTACGTATTCTACATCTCCCAGTTTAATCTAGTAAGATTAGTGGCAGTGGCAACTTGCTTTCCTGCTCATTTCTCCACTCTCCTACCACTATTTCCTAGGAGCACCTCCCAATAAACTACTTGAACTTGGAATCTTTGACTCCAGGGCCTTCTTCCAGGGGAGTCCAAACCAAGACACCAAATGTTACCTACCCCCTTGTATTCTACTCAGTGATGGAGATGTTCATTTGTTACTTGCTAATTACACAGTTGGTTTCCGGAACTGGGAGTGACCAATCCTGGTCCTATTTGCATGGGACTTATGGGGTTACAAGGACTTGGGACGCCCAGTGCTAAAACCAAAAAAGTTCTGGGCAAACCGGGATGAGATGATCACCCTACCTGCATATTGTCGGCCAGTGCTGGTGAATATATGCAGCAGTTTCCTTCTCATGGCCTCTACCTTCATCACCAAAAGCTTCTGAACAGACAGGAGGCAGACAGCTGGAGGTTGCTCTGAATTAACCAAGGACGGAACAGTATCATTAGCATGTGGGTTAATTAACTGGAAAAGAAGCAGAATTCTTCACCCATTGTGCACAATAGGCATGCTGAGGAAGGAGAATAAAGGGCTCAAGAGCCTGAGTGGACCATATGACTAGCCATCATTGCCTTGAGATAGGGACGAGTGGTTATCATCTAACAGTTATTCATAGCTCCTTGCTGTGCCTACCACAAGGGTCTCACATTTTGCCAAAAGTCCTGCAACATTTCATGGGATGTGAAAAAATTAAGATTTTCATTAAATCAAGTGTCACTAAGTGTAATGTTCAACCCTTAAACACATCAAGGTACGTTAAGGTCTCTTGTGGCATTAACTAGCTGATTTTCTTGCTAAGTTCTGCAATGGGCTCTCAAGCATATCCTTTCTAACGGAAAAATATAACCACAAACATTACTTTCATGATATATCAAGACTCTATGATCAGGAACATCAGGCCAAATCCGAATGTTAGCTTATACCTGGCATGTCCCAATGCTTCCATAAGGATACTTGGGTTGTAATGATGTATGAAAACATTTTGTAAATCATAAAGCATCATGTAAGTTGATTAACCCATAATTCATTCATCACACATCATTGGAACAATTTAAACTATAAAATTTTATATTAATGTGCTGGAATCATTTTAATTTGGACCGTGAACATGGAATTTTTTTTACTTTTTTATCACTCAATTCCAGCCCTAGAAACACGAATGGCATGGATCAGGTAATAAACAAATGTTTGCCTTGTGAATACATAACCAAATAGTGCTGCTTTTGGACCAAGATCTGTGCATCAGGGCCTTGGTAGGAACTGTTCCTTCATTCTAGTTTTAAAGAGAGTATTTCATTATAGTTCTTGAATTGTACTACAATCCATCTCATTACAAAGACCTCAAACTGTTGCTTCTTTCCTTCAAAGGTGAAGTCTATGTTAAATTACTTTTAGAACTTGTGTCTTAGTGAATGCTTTTTCTTCCTGAGGAACTAATACGTTTCCTTCTTTCTGATAATGAAAATTTATGCAATTTTCCGTATTTCTCTTTTTGCTTTGGCTTCTAGGAAGCCCAGAAGCCAATTTCATACAAATTTAACTTCATTTAAAAAAAAAATCTCCTTGAATCTTAATTTTAAAGAATTACTTTTCCTTTAAGACATTCCATATGTTTCTGGGAGACAGAATATAAACATACATATATTTGGTGGCACGAATTTCATGAATTTAAAAGTAGATGTGTAATTTACCAAGGCATTGTTCTAGATTTGTTATAGTATCATTCTTACTTTTACTCTGAAAATTTTTAAAAGTCATCTATGTAGTGTCTATAGAACCTGATAACTTTAAGGTTCATGAAATGAGCCAAACTTGCGCGTTTCAACCAAATTAAAAACAAAACAAAACAAAACACTAGTGTGGACTTATTTAGGCAATGGGAACATTATTTGAAATATGTTATTACACGACAGACAAAATCTGTATTGTGCATGTAGAATACCTAGCCCCTTCTACTACCTAATTGTTTGAATTAGTTTTTTTTCTACTGGATGAAGAGCTGAAGCCCCAACCCCCACATGGCCAATAAAGCCACCAAATCTGCAGTCTGGGACCCTACGTGTTTGCAACCAACATTTGGCCTCTTAAATAATAATTTCAATATAGACAGTGGAGCAAAGTGATTAAGAGCATAGAGTTTGGGAGCGCCTGGGTGGCTCAGTCAGTTAAGTGTCCGACTTTGGCTCAGGTCATGATCTCACCATTGGTGAGTTCAAGCTCTCTTGGGATCCTTTGTCCCACTCTTTGCCCCTCCCCCACTTGTGCATGCACATGCATTCTCTCTCTCTAAAAACAAATAAACATAGGGTTTGGCTTTTGAAAAATCTAGACTCTGCCACTTAATGTCACTTGAGCTTACTAATAACTCGTGTGCAAGAAATTGGACCCATTTGAGCCCTGCGGTGACCTTGGCCTTTTCCTTAAGTGTTTGCCTCTCCAAGGCTGACAAACTACTCCAGTGAAGGTGGGACTAGCTTCTGATGATTACTGCAAGCACACCATCCCCAGGGGTGGAGCCATCTCTGTATCCATCTTTCCAATAAGCCCTTCAGAGACCAGAGAAAAAAGAGATCCACACAATTCTCAGAAGTGGCAACCTGCTGGGCACAGCTGCAAGGTATCATCTATCAGGGCTGGGAAACCCAATGCCTGGCCACGAGTTTGTTGGGGCATATTTGTCTGCCCTTATCCTTGGGATTTCTCTTCCTAACTAGAGTCCATGGCCACCGACTGGGTCATGCGGCCAAGTCTCCCCAACTCCACCCCAATACTGGGGCTGCTGCCACTGCTACTGCTATAGTTGTCACTCTCCAGCGCTTCTCAGAGCAGCCCTGTGGCCTGCTGCACACAGACTCTCACTGGACCTGGCTCTGAGCTCTAGCCATAGCCACCAGCCTGCCAGTGATCAGATGAACCAAAGGTCGGTGTGGCAGGTGTCTGCCCAACCCTGCTCTCCGCAGAGGCTGGAGATTAGGGGAGCAGGATGCTCTAACACAATGACTCAGATACAGTTTTTTAAGTTTACGACTGATGGGACAGAATCAACAGGATAGGGGAATACCGTGGGACCCACACCTTTGCCCGGACCAAGAGCTTCTTGTCATTAACTCCTCCAAGAGGCAGTCACCTCCCTGGCTGACCTAAGAGTCAGTCTTCTGTGGCCCCTGGATCAATATACCTATCTCATTATATTACATACATTTAATTATGTGTATTATAATGATAGTTCTAATTTTATGATTTTCATATATTTATAATTTAATATTATAATTATACATATGTGTACTTGTCTCCTATCTTAGACTATGAGCTTCTTGAGTACAGGGACTATTTATCCCGCTCCCTCCATTGGCTAGCACAGTGCCTGACAGACAGGAAGCAGGCAATAAGTGTGGGTTGCACTGCTCTGATTTCATAGGAAAGAACAGGGTTATAAATTTTCAAGGATTGTTTGTTCTTGTTAAGGCCTAGACTAATGTGTCATATTGGAAGTGTACTTTTAATACAACAGTAAAACCGTCTAATTGTTATATTTCAAATTAGGTCCCCCCAGGCATCCCCCCAAAAAATACCTTAGTGAAATTATTTTATAATTAAAATCATTAAAAGAAAACGTGTACGTCCTTATATAATGTTACGGTATTGAGGAATGCACACGAAAAGCCCACATCACCTTTGATGGGATGCCAGTAGATAACCCTCTGCGATTCTAATCCACATCCCTTTTATCTTCAATTAACAAAAAAAAAGGAGGTGAAAAGTTAAAGTAGAATAATATTGCTGTGTACACAGTTTTTTTTTTCCTTCCCAGTGTTTTTCTCCTCAATGCGCGCAATTGGTAATTAAATGTATTTCTGCTGGTCTTGTGGCCATATGCCTACAATATGTAAAAATACATTTGCGCTTTTTTTCCTCCATTCCTTTTGTTCCCAGTGCTGACTGCTGTCAGAGTGAACGGTCCAGATTCCCGTGTGCTGGTATCCATGGGCTCCGTCTTGCCAAGCTGCCAGTCTGGAGCGTCACACCTTACTGCCTTTAAAGATTGCCCTGCAGAGATAGAGGGAAATGGCAATTTTTACATGATGCAGTCTGGCGACCCAGGAGATTTGAAGTCAGAACTGGTGCCAAGATTTACCCAGGAGAGCAAGCAGAGGCAAAAACAGAGAACCTGGGCCAAGAGGAAAAAAAAAAATAAAAGAAGAAAGAAGAGGAAGGCTGAGGGGGATGGGGAAACCACCATCAACTCTCTCTGGGGGTTCTCTCCAAAGGCCGGAACTTAAGGCCACTGAGTGGGTGATGGCCGTGTTATTAGGAGTGTGTGGGTCCTAAAGAAAGTCAAAGGGAAGAGGTCGGCTTTTTTTGCATGCCCTAAATTGTAGTAGATTGCAGAATGTAAATGAGACAATTATTACACCAACGCTCATCAAGCTGGGCTGGAAAGACTTCAATAGCCTGATGAATATGCATGCAAATTTGTTAATTAAGTTAATTATTCTGCTGAAAATTCATTTGTCTTCCAAGGACATTTTCCCAATGATTTTAACATGCTAGCGCCATTAGTCATGCTCCATGCTATTTAACATTACTTTTTGTCCACTTTCTTTTCCCCCCACCTTTTTTTTTTTTAATATTTTCAAGTTTTAAAAACAGTTGATTGGATCTTTTAATTGACCCCTGCAATGTTGGAAGACACCTAGAGCCAGCTCTGTAGGCATTCTCGGAAGTACGTTTTAGTTAAATATTTCCTTGATATATAAAATGTCTGCAAAGTGTCACATTGGTGGGGAGGAGAAGGGCTCTATCTGGGATCATTAAAGCCAGAATTTGAATCGTTCTCCATAGTGACCATAAGAGGTAATCTGTCCCTGCTGTGGGCGATTTCCCCAGCTCTGAGTGTTATTTGATACATGGGTTTACCTTGCTGTGGGAGTGCCGTGATTCCAGCCTCCTCTGTCCTGCTGCTGCAAGGCGAGACCCCATGAACATGTGTGTTCAAACAGGAACCAGTACTGTGATACTTTTCTGTCACCCATGAGGGCCCAAACCTGTAACCATGGCAACCAGGGGGAATAGTGTGTTTAAAATCACATCTAAATGGCAAATTGAGATATTTGAAAGACACAGTTGAGTTTAATTTTGTTAGCCAACAGTAGCCAAAAAATTGTAGTATGGTATTTTTCAAAACTGCATGTTATTTTGCTGGGTACAGCAGCTTTATTTAATTGAGACCTTCCTTGTGGGCCTCAAAATTAGAATCTTTGTGGGTCAGAATGAGCTTTATTCCACCAGATTCTTGATCTTAAGGCACATAGACACGCATAAAGCAGCCTATAGAAATCTTCCAAAAATCTATGTTACAACGATTATTACTTCTCATCTCAAGTCGAAAATCTGAACATGTGGTCTGATAAATGCAAGCATTCTTAGTGAGACAGTAAAATAGGATATTTGAAATCAAGACTTCCAGAAAATCAGAGGAATATGGTTGCCTGCATACATGAGGCGATCACGTTAAAATAAGAGAGGTTAATCTGTGCGTCACTCAGGGGACTTTGATATGCATGTTTAAAGGTCTCTCTTAAGGTCATTTATTTTCTTCTGAAAGAAGGTAAATTCAGATTCTCCCCCCATCAGTCATCCTAAAAGAACTCACCGATAGTTTTGGGTTAGAACCGGTATCTTCACTTCGGGTTGATCAGACCAGCTTGGAGCTAGGCTAATGGAAAGGGGATTAAATAAGGAAGACAACATGATTTAATTGAGAGTTAAAGAAAAATTAATTGGTATACTACCTCTTTTGAGCCATCCGTATATATTTTATACAGTATGAATGGCACTATGTGTCACATAGATCGTAAACCAATTAAAATGATATTTTAAACCCTGTGATTTCTATAATTCCATCTGTTTTAGAAGGTTTAATTAGCGAAGTTACAAAAGCCAAATATATTTGAATATTTTGAAAGCAGACCGAACAGCAAAAGCTGAGAAGTTCCCATAAGCATTTAACCACACGACCGTGTACATTTCATGAGAGTATACCTTAGTTAAAATGTGTGGATTTTTTAAAATTTTACCAACAATAAGTCACATCTCCCCCAAATTATGATCATATGTTAGGCTGGGTAAATTAATTCAGGGTTTTTTTTTTTCTGTTTTTCATCAAACTTCCAGAGATTTCTTCTGATGAAACTCCCATACTTGTCATTTGAACTCAATTGTGGGCCTAAAGGAGAGACAGCTACATAAAACTAACACTATTGAACTTTCCCTTAAATATTATTTCCATAGGTTTACAGGAGAGGCTGGCCATTTTGCAAGTGGAAGGGAAGATTTTTCAGATATATCCAAAAACATTTTTCAGCCTACCAGCAACCTATTTTTGAGAAATAAGAGTATAAGTAAGATATGACACGTTGTGTCATCTTTAAAATTTGAACACAAAATCCAAAACTGCACAATAAAGAATTCAACCCATTTCTCCACTGCAAAAGGAAAATATTATTTTGAATTTTTTAAATAATGGGTCAAACACAAGATCTTGCTACGTTCTTTGGTTTGGATGCTGTGCTGAGCAGCTGTGCATGATTCGGGGCCTCATATGGCCGCAGTCACCAATGACTGACAGAAGAGTGGTGACAATGTGACGTACAATATTCTCTCTTATCAAAATGCTTGCCATACCATGATTGTGACTCAGTGGGTGTCCAGCTCTGTCTTTCCTTTCTACTGGATTTCTGACATATAACAAGATGTAATTAATTTTTTTTACACACTTGTCTTTTTCATTACCAGAAATACAGTGAGCATAATTTATTATGAATTCTGTTCCTATTCCATACTATTCCTGAACAAACTACCTTTGTTTCCATTTGTACTTGTACACTGTCAAGTGGGGGGTGGGGTGGGGAAATGGCTAATAAAGGCAACGGGGAATCAAACCTGACTGTGCTAAGTATATACATTGTGCTGGAAAACTGACATTTATTGAGGATCTACTATACGATTGTGTTTCAGGGGCATCATCTCCTTAATCGTTGCATCAATCACCCAAGAAAGGTATAATTATCCTCATTTGACAGGTGAGTAAAGCGAAACCCAAAGAATTTAAGTCCCTTGCTCAATAAAAAGGAAGGAAATGAACATTTCCAATAAGCGAGCAGCAGGAGCAAGATTTGGAGCCAGAAAACATATCCAGATTGTTATGTTTTACCCCAAAGCTTTCAAGTGTTCTGATGTACCTGGCTACCACTACTACTCTTCAAAAACTCATCTTTGGAAGGCCAGAAGAGATCCAACACTTAATATCCTTATTATATTGCAACATCTACTTTAGTCACAAAATACCACCTAGGCTCCCCATGTTTATTTCATTGTATTGTGTTAATCATGGACTTCCTATCTTTTAAAGGGACCATCTTTTCCACTTTGATGTATTTTGAATTTTAAAAAATGGTGACTATTCCCAAGAAGGAGGTTAAATAGATTTTGTTTGTAAATAGTTGAGCAGTTGCAGGAGGCATCTGTTACTCTTGTACTTCACCTGCGCTTCTCTTTCTTTGGATCTGCACTTCCTCCCCACCTGCTACATGGCTGTCATCCGGAGAGGCTCCATCTCCCCCTCCTGCCCTCTTCCCTGGGTAGGGCTGCCCAGAGTCCTGGAGAGAGGGGATAAGTATGTCAGAGGAAAGAGGTTCTTTCTCCTTCTAAAATGATGAATAGTGACAGTTGATGGAGATAGGGGGTGATCTTTGCTGCTGTGAGGTGCGAGATATTTCCTGATAAAAACCAGCAGAGAGGGAAGCAGAGGAGAAAGAGCGAGACAGATAAAGAGAGAAAGAGGAAGAGACAATCAGGAAGTTGATGACAAGTCAGCTTGTCTAGAACCTCTCAGTGACAGGAGACTAAAATTTCTCTCTCTCTCTCTCTCTCTCTCTCTCTCTCTCTCTCTCTCTGTGTGTGTGTGCGTGTGCGTGTGTGTGTGTGTGTGTGTGTGTGTGTGTGTGTTGCTACTTTGACTTGGATAATTGTCCTAATATAGACATCTGCAAAAGTTGGATGAAGTATTATGCACCAATTTATATCTCTTAATTCTGTAGAGGTTTTACTCAAATTTTATGAGGGCAAAGTGGATAAGTATCTCATAAGATCTATATATGTTCGTCTTAAAAGGGTATTCCACTAGCCCATCTTTAATTATCTGTGTCATTTTAGTTACTGATCTGTGTTTATCAAATATTTCAATAGTCATGAGGAATCCTCCATCCACCATAGCAGTGTATCAATTTGTAATTATATGCCAGAGTTGAGTTTCCATACTAGAAAGATTGGCCATGAGACAAAACTGAGTCTTTTTATAGTCTATGCCTGTTCGGTAACACTTTGAGTCTGACATTTGGCAATGATCATTGTGAAATGCTAGCCAGAGAATTGAGACCAAAGAATCTACTCGAGGCCTGAATTGCTTGATGTGCTTGTCTATGCTAATGAATTTAACTTAACAAAAAAATGTTGTATCCATATTTCCAAAGTCCTAAGAAGGACCTAGAATTCCACCGTGCCCTTGGGAGTTAACGTTTCTCTGTCAGAGATGTTTGAACCTTATTTTGTAACGATTTAAGGAAACTTACAATTTATCATTAGAAGACTAAGTTGACAAGCAGTAGAAATAGTACAGGAGCTCAAAACCTGGAGTCAGAGTATAGATTTCCATAGGTTCAAAGCCTGGCTCTGCCACTTAATGACATTGATGTGATCTTGGGCACATTACTTCAGCTCTTTATTCCTCAGTTTTGTCATGTTCAAAATTGGGATAATAGTAGTTTCTACCTCACAGGGTTCTTGGGATTATTAAAGGAGTTAATCATTGAAAAGTGCCTGCAACAGTGTCTGACACGTAAGCAGAGCTCAGGAAATATGGAATCTTCTTATTGAGTTTTTAATTTACTAATGGAATAGCTTCTTTTAGGAAACTCCTTCCTGTCCCATTAGCAGAATACCCAGCAGCTAGTTAGTTAGTGTAACTAATGATAACAATGTGCAAAATCCTGACTAAAATCCTTCATATTTCTTAGTAGCCTTATTTCCACGAATTATCCAAACAATTGACACCTATTCAAATCTATTTGTCTGAATGGAGTCCTTATTATTCACATGCCAGATGTACCTTGAAAAAAATTCTAATTTTTTTTATCTTATAAAAGGTATTACATATCTCCTATGTGCAAGGTACTGTATTGAGTGTTTATGAAACACTGTCACGGAAATACATCATAAAGCGTTTTCGGTAATGTGCTATGACAATGGGGGTGGTGGCAGGAGGTAAGACGTATTTCCAGTGGGACAAACTCCTTTAGGTATTACATGTGGGTTGTCTTCTGGCATCAGAGTATCCCTTATCACAGCCTAAGGCCCCTGGGCCCCTTCACTCAGTACTTGCTGGACCACCATTATCACACCCTTTTGTACAATGGGTATTGGCTCGCCTGGCTGATTCACATGGGACAGTCCTTGAATGTGACGGTTTTGTGCAAGTCTAAAACCATCACAAATGCTTGCACTCAACTACTCTTGTTCCTACAAACTTTCCTCTTTGGGATAGCATCTCTCTCCATCTTCATCGCTTATAGACCAAAACACCAAAAGCAAAGTTTAAAGAAAAGATTTTTCTACACGTTTGACATTCAACTCCATGGGTTGGGGGCAGGGGAGAGTGCTGAGTTTACTTGATCTTTCTACTTTCCAGAAATGTAAGACCCTCTAGTTATTCATTATTCTTTCATATGCTCCAGTTGAGCTTGACTAGATAATAGGAAAGGATTTAAGCTTCCCAATTCTGCAGACTAACCTTTTTGGTAGAGGGCTTCCAGCTACGTTCTTGAGGTCCTTGGCAATGTTGATGCTCTTTCTATCATCTGCTTTAAGCTGTGCACTAAAATTGCTTGTTGTTATAACTTTGCTCCCACCTTCTGACTAAAACACCTTACCCTTACCACCCGTCTTAGCTCACCTTTCCCCAAATTTTTTCCACCTTTCTGAACCAAGACAGAGTGACGCTTCCATAAGACATCAATTCCACATACACTAGGCAACTGCGAGGCAGGACTGTAGCCTCTCAAACTTCCATTTCTCACACCACCAAGAAAGATAAGGAAGATAAGCAAGTGTCTGGAATGGGCCAGGCTGAGTGGTAACATGGAGGTGCAAAGGACACACTGAGTACTGAGAGGAAAGGATGAGAAATGTCTTCCCTACTTCTGGCAGCCAGAATCCATCCTTCCCGCCACAGGGCCCCTTGGACACAGCACTCTGTGGGGTACAGGGGTCTGAAGGTCACTGCTAGATTTCTCCTTCTGGTCAGCATCACATCGTAGACAGCTTTATTTTTGTCGTTGTTGCAGCACCTGTCCCATTGCCTTGCACACATGTGTTCTGGCAGTGTTTTCTGAACAAAAGATGGAAACTCTGATTTAACTTTCCACTTGTTCAGTATCGTTCCAATTGTTATATGAAAACTACAGAACCCACTCAGTGTATTCTCTTCTCAAAGCAAAGCCCAGGACTGCCCTTGACTGGTAGAACCACCTTTCTATGGGTCCCCTGTAGGAAAACGGTGTCTTTTTCCACACCTGCTTTTTCTTAGCCACTTTCTCCAGATTCTGTACCATCACCCTCCAGCTCCAGCTTATCCCAACACAGACATTCCTGAGCTAGAGATTCTAACTAGAAGCTAGTGACCACCTCTCCCATTCACCTGATTAGACCTTTTTACTGCTGACTGGCCAGGGCAGGAGGGCCAGTGACTCTGAATCCTGACCTTAACAGAATGACTCTGTCACCACAAAGCCATAACGGTTCCTTTCCTGGAGGATCATCAACTTGTTCTCTAGGGGCTAGACCTTATCTTCCTTCTATGATGCAGTAGGGCATAGTATCTGTTTTAAGCAAACATTAATGGGACACAGTCCCCTCTCCCAAAAGAGGCCCCAAGTAAGAGTACAACCTTGAAAGAATTATAGACTATGAATTGTTTCCGGTGGAGATCAATTTCTGCAACTAAATCTCAGTTGTTTCTGTTTCTCTTGTGATTAAGGGGTTGTCTTTTGGTAAGGAAAAAAGAGATTTAATTATAGAGCTAAACATCATTGAAATCCAAGCCAGATTTTTTTAAAAGTGTGGTCTTCCCTAAAAAGAAATAGTAATGACAATAATATTAATGGTGATAGCAACAATATGGCAAATTATTGAATGAAATGGATTAACTTTAATAAAATTCTGCCAATTGTCTTCTGCATTCAAAAAACAAAAGGTCATAGAGAAAATGTGGACCCTGCCACCTCATATTAAGAATAAATTAGGGGGCTGGGTGGCTCAGTCGGTTAAGCGGCCGACTTCGGCTCAGGTCATGATCTCACGGTCCATGAGTTCGAGCCCCGCGTCGGGCTCTGTGCTGACAGCTCAGAGACTGGAGCCTGTTTCAGATTCATGCTCTGTCTCTCTCTGTCTTAAAAATGAATAAACGTTAAAAATAAATAAATAAAAAAAAAAGAATAAATTAGGAATTTTATGATATGCACACACAAAAAGGCTAGAATGCAATGTCTAAAGTGAGACATACTGCAAAGAGAGGTGTTAGGGGCTGGCCTGTGTCCCCCTAAAATTCATATGTTGAAGCCCCAACACCCAGTACCTGAAAACGTGACTGGATTTAAATGCAGGCTTTTTGCAGAGGTAATTAAGCTAAAATGAGGTTATCAGGGTGGGCCCTAATCCAATGTGACTGGTGTCCTTTTAAAAAGAAGACATTATTGGGCACCTGGGTGGCTCAGTCAGTTAAGCATCCAACTTCGGCTTAGATAATGATCTCACAATTCATGAGTTCAAGTCCCGCGTCCGGCTCTGTGCTGACGGCTCAGATCCTGGAGCCTGCTTTGGATTCTGTGTGTGTCTCTCTCTCTGTTCCTCCCCTGCTCATGCTTTGTCTCTCTTTCTCTCAAAAATAAATAAACATTAAAAAACAATTTTAAAGATAAAAAGAAGAGGACATTAAGAAGGGACATAGACACGCAGAGGGAAGACCATGTGAAGATAGGGAGGAGACGGCCACCTGCAGGCCCAGGTGAGAGGCCTCAGAGGAAACGAATCCTGTGGACACCTCATTCTGGTCCTTCTAGCCTCCAGAACCGTGAGGAAATAACTTTCTGTTGTTTGAGCTGCCTTGTCTTTGGCACTTTGTTATGGCAGCTCTGGTAAATTAATACAATAGGTAAAAGAGAAAAAGCATGTTACCTCGATCAAAGCGCTGGAAGTGTCCTTCCAGCTGGGAGTCTTGGAGAAAGCTCTGTCTAGGTGGTTTGGATAATGGCCTTTGGAGTAGAAGATGGGCACATGTAGCTGGAAGAGTGGATGTTTTTCACATGTTAAGCACACGACTGCAGAAAAGCAGAGGTACCAGCTGGGCAGAGGGAAGAAAGACTGAGTGTAGGTCAGGGCCAACATAACAAGATTGCATTTTAGGCTGAATGCAAAGGAAAGCCACTGAAATATCTTGGTGGCACTGTAACAAAATCACAGTTGTGTTTGCAAAAGGGTAATCTGGAAGTGATATGATGATCAGTTGGAAGAGGGAAGGGCTGGCAACCCAATGCAATAGAGCAGAGTGAGTGGGTAAAGAAGGCCAAGAAAAGACAGACACAGAAGTGGTGAACTCATTGAGACCCAGCAGATGGCTTTGCCATGGGAGACAGGGGAAGGAAGAACTGAAGAGCTGAGAGACAGATGACTAAAAGGTTCTGATTATGCGGTATGGAAGGATGGGATGATGGAATTAATTCTGGCAATAGGAAGAGAGGGGGAAAACAGGTCTAGGAAAGGATGCTGACCAATGCAGTTCTAGAGCTATGGAAGGCCAGCAATTTCAAATGGTTTTGGAAATACACAATCAATTGACATATATACACACGCGCACCATATACACACAGTGTTTGGAAATATATTATACGTTCCCTTTTGGAAAAGTTTGCTCATATATATGCTTGAGATATTTATGTCTTAGAAGAAAAGGTGAAATTACAGATTTGGGGTCATCATTGAAACAATGAGAGGAGATTAAATTGCCAAAAGAAATAATAGAAAAACAGAAGAGAAGTTTGAGCCCAAGAACATGGGTCATTTAGGAAAGAAGAGTCAAATGAGAAGAAAGTGGTGCATTCTCTGGAGAGAGAGAAGGAGGGCTTCTACATGTCAGAAAACCTCTACTTAGCTACTGTAGTTGTTCTAGAATCTTGAAAAAATCCTCTTCCAGTATCCTCATTTTCAAATGATTAAAATTTTCAATGGGACAGATAAAAGGATTTCTCCTGTCGTAGATAATAAAGTACATCCATTTTTACTTGCGTTATCAGAAGAGAAAATAAAAATCTCAATTTCTTCTTAGCTATGGTAAATCAAAATAGAAGTATCAAAAATCAAACAATTTAGTGACTACCAACTATTGCTTGTCTCACAATTTCCTTTAATGGAAATAAATGTGTTTTCATAAAATTTGAAGAAAAAACCATTCAAATATAGCCTCATAGAAGACTGTCTTAGGAGCAATCCAATCTAACCTCTTTCTCCCCAAGCAGCAGGATTTAAATCAAAGAACTCAGTGGAGGTTACATTGCCAAACACTGGTTTTTCTTATGTTCATTCTATCAATGATAGAACATTGCTATAAATATCAAAGGTTGTAAAACTCCTCTCTCTGGTACATTGTCTGGTCTCTTCTCTCTGATTCTTTCTGAATAAGGTTGCCCCAGGGCACTTATGTGTAGATATCCCCAGTTATAACCACATGCAAGGATGACCCAGTGTCCATCTGACCTTCTGTGGGCAGAGGGGCAGAATCTACCCCACCCTACCAACATGGCTGCCAGGGGCTCACAGGGTGACCCCACAGAAGGCAATGCTCACTGAAAAGGTGCTCTGAGGAGGGCCTCCAAAAGACAGCTTTCTCATTGATCAGAGAACTATCTTGAAACTCTTCCTCGTCATTCCCCAAACCCCTGGGCTTGAAAGAGATAATGATATTTTATATGAGTGGATTTATGAGCACTTGTAAGCTTTATAGCGTACTGAGCCTTCTGTGCATTTTTTTGGCTATTATAGAATAAAGCCATTTACATTTAATATCAATTAGTTTAAAATTAACTAATCTGGGAGAGTTCAACTTTTTATTTTGAATATCATAGTAATTACACCTATTTTATTGTCTAATGAATGTTAAATTTTAACATGAAAGTGGTCTAAGTAAACAATCAAATAATAGCCTTAGAAACAATCCTTAAAAGTCAACGTTTCAGATAGGATTATATCTAAATAAACTCAGATTTCTATCAGACTAAAAGCTACTCCCCAAAGATGCTCCATAACATATTCCCTGAATGTCTGTTTATATGATATCCAGAAATAATTAGCTAACAAATAGAATATCAATTTAATAAATTGAGTTTACTATTCTTCTTGTAATATCTTTGCTACTAGTATCTATCATTTGCCAACAACTACTTAATTGGCATTTTGAACAAACCTTTAAAGCAGTTCTAAAATATGGATTTACAGGAAACACAGATTCTATAATGCAGTTGAATAAAACGTATCATTATTTCTCTTCTGCAAATGGAAAATCAATGGCTAGTAAAAAATTAAAGGCTTCGTTTGGTCAGTTCAATTCGCGATCCATGACCTGTGTATGTCTACATATCTTCTTCCAAATAAGATACGAAAGCTACAATCAACAGTGTAAATTCAATAAGTTTATTACAGAAATAGAAAATCAGAGCCATGACTAGTAAAACAAGGAAAACATGGAATGGAGATAAATCTTGACAGCTAAAACAAAAAGCTAGCTGTTCTATATTTTAATAAAGCCAAACCGAGGGGGTGCAGGATGCAGTACTTCAAAATCGGGCACCCTGCATACTGAATATTTTAAGCTGAAGGAATTTGAGAAAACAGCAGAACCAGAAAGGTCACTTTGCCCTTTCCCTTCACCCTTCTCCACTGAAACAGGTCATAAAATCCTCATGTAAAGGGAGCCCTCCCTACACCCGGAGGAAAGAAGCCTCCTATTGTTGAAAACAAAGGAACACCATCTTAACAAACAGGCCTTGCTAAGGTTCCCCCAGCTTTACCACACTCATTTCATACTACTAACTTATATGTCTGTGTGGCTGCCCACTCTTCATCAAACCTAGCATAAGAATCCTCTGGTCAAACTGTTTCTTCTGGCTCTTCGTTTCCTTATGAAGCCTCCAGTATCACATAAAACTTTTATTTAATAAATTTGTGTGCTTTTGTCCTGTTAATCTGTCTTTTGTCAATTTCCTTTTCAGACCCCGCCAGGGACTCTAAGAGGGTTGAGGAAAAAATTTTCTCCCCTGCAAAACCGTCAAGCCAAGAGAAGCAAGCCTCAAAATATGTTTGCTTAGCATTCAATTATATAGTCATACTGACCATCTCCAGGATCTGGTTACAGGAGTTAGAAAGGATTTTCTTTCCACCTGCCTCATAGGGCACAAGACTGGTGCTCCTGGGGCTCACAGCAGCCTTCTTCTGGGTGAAAGTGCAAATTACTAGATTGAACATCATAATCATCAAAACATGATCTGCACCAACACTTCTTCCTGGATGAAGCCTTTCTGAATGCTTCATATCAACAAAGAATTTTTTTTTTATTTTTTTTTAATGTTTATTTATTTTTGAGACAGAGAGAGACAGAGCATGAACGGGGGGGGGGGGGGGGGGGGGGTGCAGAGAGAGAGGGAGACACAGAATCTGAAACAGGCTCCAGGCTCTGAGCGGTCAGCACAGAGCCCGATGTGGGGCTCGAACTCACGGACAGTGAGATCATGACCTGAGCCGAAGTCGGACGTTTAACCAACTGAGCCACCCAGGCGCCCCCAAAGAATTGTTATTTTTGGCAATGATATATCCTAAATGGAATTTGTGTGAAACCATACTACCTTTTTCAGCTATGTACAGACCATGCCGTGTTTCTGATTTTAAAATTCCCTTTTTAAAAAATGGCAGCTTTGAACTTGAGGATGTGTCTACCAGCATTGGTGACTCAAAGACAGAGGTGTTTAATTAGAGCGGTACAAGAAATTAATATGCATCTGTTCTACAAAGACTAATTTTAGTTAAATCTCTATCATAAGTGCATTGACGTTGCAAAAATAAAATGGTGAAAGGGTTTGCTGGAGATGCTGTTTGCACTGGGGGTGGGAGGTGGGTAATTGGGTCAGTCGAGTTCATATATTAAAGAATTGTCTGCCGGCTACTGCGTTGGCTGTCACAGTCTGTCTAAATCAAGCATAACTGCAGATCTCCAGAAAGCTGTTATTGATCAAAATAAAAATCCACATTTTATTTAGGTTCAAACAAAAAGCCAAGGCTAATATCAACTATATTTGATCACCAAGTATGTGCTGGTTGAATATTCAGTTTTACCGTATCACAGCTTGTTAAAAATAAAAAGTCTTGGTGTCTTTTGAAATACAGATAAGTTTGATAATTCATCTTAGTTTGAGAACAAAAAGTGAGGTTGGAAGGAATAAATGTTTCTTTGTTGATGTTGCATTTCCAGATAAAAAGAAGAAAATAAAAACAAAAACAAATTTATAAAAACAGTTGAACCTCATCACAAAAACTTCTGACTTGCATAATCCATCAACATTTCCTCTAAGACACACGTTTTTTCTTCACCATCTATTTAAAGGGCTCAAAAATGGTATCACAATGGACACACTCCCTTGTGAGAGGAAACAATTACTTGGTAGTACAGGTTATTTCAATGGACATATCCCTTTAAACAAAGCCATCACATCTGTTCCACCTTCTAATTACAAATGCAAAAGGGATACAATTCACCAATGCATCATAAAAAAAGTAAAACATAAGTGATTTAAATGCATATGTATGTTCCCTAGTCAATGCAGCATGCAATCTGCTGTGTTTTTTACATGTTCTGGGCACAAATCAGATGGAAAACCTGTTCTCTGACGAAATGTGATTTCTTCTCCCTGGGTAAGTTTGATGCTGTATCAAAGTGATGGTTTGCACAAACAGTTTGTAGGATACACATAGATACAGATCTATCAACTCTTCCTGGGGATTGATATTCTATGATCAGTACGATGGGTCGCATGGCTCTGATTGCTGATTGAGTACTAAAACGTATTACTCCAACGTATAGAAGAGATTGTCACTGATACATTAAGAAATCATTTCTTTCTCTTTCTAAATAAAGGAGGGAAACTACAGAAGTATTTTCACAGTGTTACCTAACGGTCCTTGCTCATGGGGGTGACTAAGTGGCATTTACTGCTCCTCAATGATTGTTGAAAGAATAATGTTTAGTTCTCATATTAAATGGTACACTATTCATTGTAAATAATATTATTATCATCTCAAAGAAAGGTAACATCTTTCTAGTAAAAAAAAAAGTTCCATTTAAAGGTAACATTTGAATGCAATTCATTTTCTGAACCTCTGAGTGGGTCAAGAAAGCAGGAATTTGATTACAGCTAGAGTTTGGGAGAGGCAAAATCCTGTTCTTAATTAGGACAATGCAGCATACTCAGAGTGCCATGATATCAACCAAAACTCAATGAACAATTCAATCCTAAGTGTTAATAAAATGTAGTTATTATATCTCTTCATCAGTCAAAATTGGATTCATTCAGATTCTTTCATTCACTTTTCACTAGGACTGTGAATGTGGGTCGCATGTAGAGGGGCCTCAGCTCTCTCCCTGCTAAGAAGGAGGCATCTGAAAAGCCAAGGCTGTATTATCCATGGGTGTGCCCCATTACTGAGAATAGACCCATTACAGAGAACAGAACTTCATAAATATTAGCTGGCAGTATTTTTTGAATGAATGAATGAATGAATGAACCTGAAAGTATGGATAGGTAATTGACTGGTCCTGACAAAATACTGCTTTTAAAGTGTCATTTTATGTGAAAATATTAAAATAAGTGTTAATGCACTCTTTCAATCTGAGGGCAATTTTCCTACCTTGTTGCTAAATTGCTAAGTCACAGAAGACCCTATTAGTGTCTCTCCTAGAATGTGTTGTGAGGATAAGATGAGACCATATATGGAGAGCACTTACAACAGTGTGTGGCCCAAAGTTAGTCTTGGTTAATAGCAACAATAATTATTTTGTTCACTCTTATCTATGACTCAAATATCTCAGACTGAGCCCTGGTCAATTTCTTATCCAATGGAAAATTAATTATACTAATTACTAATTTTTTTAAAACCTGAGTTTGATGGCAGCATTGAATAGCCAAAGTTGTTTGCTTGTTTGTTTGTTTGTTTTTTGAGAGAGAGACAGAGACAGAGAGACAGAGACAGAGCATGATAGGGGAGGGGCAGAGAGAGAGGGAGACACAGAATCCAAAGCAGACTCCAGGCTCTGAGCTGTTGGCACAGAGCCCGACGCGGGACTCGAACCCACGAACCATGAGACCATGACCTGAGCCAAAGCTGGACGCTTAACCGACTGAACCACTCAGGCAAAAGTCTGAAATGCACTGAGTACACACAGCGCACAAGCATACATAATTAAAAGGCAATAGATAGTCATCAGGGTAAATGTTATCAAGATATGATAGAGAATAAAAGTTACTAAGAGTACAGCCTTTAGAGCTGGCCGGTCCTGCTTTAGAGAACCAACTTTGTCTCTTCCTCTCTGTGTGACCTTACATTTGCCTCAGCTAAGGCTCTGTCTCCTCATCTGGGACATGGTGATGATAAAGAATACCATCTTATAGGTTTCTTGTCAGTGATCAATAAGGCAAAGTGTATTGCCTAGGTCATTGTAATACCAAATAAATATTAGCTTTTATTATTACTGCTACCACCTCTGGCATCGAATTTCATCCCATGCTGTCAAAGCTTTTAAATTGAATTCTGTCATTTTCATGAGCAAGAAGAAGAAAATCCTGATGGAGTTTGACAAATAAGGAGCCCAAAGTAAATTATTTCTCCTTCACATACACAACTGCCTTCCTTTGATATTAATATGAGCTCTCCGTGTGCATAGAAATGAGGACAGACCAAGTGCTCTTCACATCTATTTGGTTTTCTAACTTCAAAAGCCGAACTCCGAGGCAATCTGCTACAGTGTGTCGTCCTCACAGCCTCCTGACTGGGTTCACTAATACAGCATCAGATGGAATCTCTAGTCTGCACACAGCAACTCTGTATCACCTGATTGGAATATAAGACATGTATACACTCAATATTTTCTTTCCAAGCATCTTCCCCATCTTCTCCATTCCCATTGCAACACCTGAATGTCATGAACATTCCAACTGTTGGAGTCCTAGTAGATCTCCCTTCTCTAAACTACTCAAAATTCAATTGCATGCTACCATTATCCTAAAACATAGTCTAATAATATTGTCTCAACTCAAAAAAGTTGCCATGCATTAAACTCTTTGACATTGGCCATAGTGACTTCTTACTAGATATGCCTCCTGAGGTAAGGGAAACAAAAGCAAAAACCAGCTATTCAGACTTCTTCAAAATAAAAACTTCTGCATAGCAAAGGAAACAATCAACAGAACTAAATGGCAACCTTCGAGGGGCCCCTGGGTCGCTCAGTCAGTTAAGCATCTGACGTCAACTCAGATCATGATCTCGCGGTTTGCTGGTTCAAGCTCCTTGTCGGGCTCTGTGCTGACAGCTCAGAGACTGGAGCCTGCTTCAGATTCTGTGTCCCATTCTCTGCTCCTCCCCCACTTGTCCTCTGTCTCTCTCTGTCTCTCAAAAATAAATGTAAAAAAAAAATTTTTAAAGGCAACCTTCAAAATGAATGGGAGAAGATATTTGCAAATGACATATCTGATAAAGGGTTAGGATCCAAAATATATAAAAAACTTCTAAAACTCAACACCCCAAAAGAAATAATCCAGTTAAAAAATGGGCAGAAAACATGAATAGACATTTTTCCAAAGAAGACATCCTCTTCTGCTGACATCCTCAACACGACTCATCATCAGGGAAATACAAATCAAAACCACAATAAGATATCACCTCACACCTGTCAGAATGGCTAAACTTAACAACACAGGAAACAACAGGTATTGGTGACAATGTGGAGAAAGGAGAACCCTTTTATGCTGTTGGGAATGCAAACTGGTACAACCACTGTGGAACACTGTATGGAGGTTCCTCAAAAGTTAAAAATAGGGGTGCCTGGGTGGCTCAGTTGGTTAAGTGTCTTGACTCTTGATTTTGGCTCAGGTCATGATCTCAGGGTTGTGAGATCAGGCCTTGCATAGGGCTTTGTGCTGAACATGGAGCCTGCTTAAGATTGTCTCTCCCTCTCTCTCTGCCCCTCCCTTGCTCTCTCTCTCTCTCTCTCTCAATCTCTCAAAAATAAAAGTTAAAAATAGAACTACCCTCTGATCCAGCAATTGCACTACTAGGTATTTACCCAAAGGATACAAAAATACTGATCCAAAGGGATGTGTGCATCCCAATTTTTATAGCAGCATTATCAAGAATAGCCAAACTATGGAAAGAGCCCAAATGTCCATTGACTGATGAATGAATGAAGAAGTCATATATATTTACAATGGAATATTACTCGGCCATAAAAAAGAATGAAATCTTGCCATTTGCAATGACATGGATGGAGCTAGAGTGTATCATGCTAAGCAAAATCAGTCAGAGAACGACAAACACCATATGATTCCACTTAGATGTGGAATTTAAGAAACAAAACAAATGAACAGGGTGGATGGGGGGGCGGGGTGGAGGGAGTGAGGAAAACCAAGAAATGGACTCTTAACTATATAGAACAAACTGATGGTTATCAGAGGGGAGGTGGGCAGGGGGATGGGTAAAATAGGTGATGGGGATTAAGGAGGGCACATGTGATGAGCACTAGTTGTTGTATTGTTTCATGTAAGGTTGAATCACTAAATTCTACACCGGAAATGACTATTACACTGTATGTTAAGTAACTGAAATTTAAATAAAAATCAGGAAGGGGGAAAAAAAGTTGCCATGAATTCTCGGTGACTCCAGAATGCAGAATCCTTAGCCTAAGTTCTGGGTCTTCTACATTTGCCCGTCTAGATCCACTCTTCACCATGCTCTGTCCATCAGGCTCACCTCCACAGAGGAATACCAGGAGTTATCGCTCTCTGGCTTCCAGTTGGGTTTAACTAAAGGGAAATCCCAAAAGGATTGGTGAGGACCTTGACTGAAATGTGGGGGAAGAGACAGCCAACTGGAATATAGTTTTTGCAGTGATGGCATTTCTCAGCTTAAGGCCACAGTTCCTGCTGGGCCCCCTTTTTGCACAGATGTACCTCCTTCCAGCTTCTCACAGTTCCTTGTCTTGCCTCTTCAGGCCTAAAGGTGAGGATTGCTTCCCTTATTAAACTCTTCAATGTTATCCCATTTAAGTGTGCCATCTGTTTCTTGCCAGGATCTTGACTAATACAGAGTAGTTCTAGAAAAAAAAAATTCTCAAAATGGGATTCTGGGAATGAGTTGCCCACGCATTTTAGGAAAGCGTAAACTCCTTGCCAAGGAAAAATGAGATACTGGTAATTTATGGCATGTGCTGCCATCATGAACACTCAAATTATCATCATCCCCTAACCACTCCATCAGAAGACCTGGGTGATGCTTTATCAAGGCATTTAGAAATGCATTGGCAAGAGAAGCACCAGCATCTTTGCAAGTCCCTGAGGTAGTGTTATATAGGAGTCCAAGGTAGAAGCTGGCATTGAACTTCCTGATTTCAATGAAAATAATGGAATCTCAGGGTGGTAGAAACCAGATGGCAGTGTTTAATCATCATATGTAATTGCCCCCAATAAGCCAGGAAAGAGATCAGAAAAGATAAGGAGAAACAGGTTGCCTTCAAATGGAAGGGACAACTGTATACTTTATAAGGATTCTTTCTACTCTTTTGCCCTCTGTCATAAAATAGTTCAGAGGGATCTTGATTGCCTTGATATTCCACAGACTATCACACTGGTACAAATCATCATTGACATTATGCTAATTGGATTTGGAGAACAGGAAGTAGCTGAAACCCCAGATGCCCTAGAAAGGCGTACGCATGGCAGGATACGGGAGCAAATCTCCACAATATTTCAGGAGTCTACTGCACTGGTGAAGATTCCAAGGGTACGATAGTCTGGGAGCATGGCAGAGTATCTCTTTTAAAATATGAGACATATTTTAACTGACCCACTGTCCATAAAGAAGCATAAGGTTTTCTGAGCCCCTTTGGGTTCTAGAAACAACATAAATATGTTACTAGGACCCTAGTTTTGAATCCCCTCTGAGGCTGTCAGTTTTGATTAAAACTAGGCTGCCATTCAAACTACTTAGCCACTTGGACTTTATGACCAATCATATCCAACTGGACTGGAAGTGTCTGTGACAGATAGGGATGCTCAATGGAATCTCTGGAAAGCCCCACTATGAGAAGCACAGAACACTTCTGAGAAGTATGAGAACACTTCCCCTGGGGTTTGGAGTACAGCCATGCCAACTTCTGACAACAACAAGTCTCCATTAGAAAGGCAGATATAGACTTGCTACTGGGCCTAGTCGAGACCAAACACCTGACCATGAAACATCAAGTGTTTACTTGTCATGAACCGGGTGTTATTTGATTGACCAAATCAGAAAAGTTGGATGCACACAGCAGCATCCCATTGTCAAATGGAAATGGTTTGCATAGGAGTAGGCCCGAGCAGTCTGAAAAGAACAGTGAGGAACAGTGACAGGTGGCTAAGACTCCCACAGAACTCGCTCCTCATACTGTGCTGAAGAATTTATCATCAATCTAAACACATCCACTTTACAAGACATTCTTTATTCTGTGATTAGGTCCTTTCTACTTTTCAGTATGAAAATATTTTTATTTGATTACATAATGATGATAAGAAATACTAGGGTTTGTTTCCTGTATTATTTGTTTGTTGCTCAGTGTTTATACTTGGCAAAATAAAATACCTTCTGTTAGTTTCTGGGAATTTTATTAGTTTGTGAAAGACAAAGGTTAGAAACCACTGGTGTGTTGGTTATGAGCACTGTAGGCCCTGGAGACAGCTCCAAACCCAACTCCACCACCAGTATCTGGAGGAAATTTATTTACTCTTTCTGGACCTCAGTTTCCTCATTGATTTCATAGGGTTTGGCAGATAATTAAATGAGGTATTGCATAGAAAGTGTTTCTTTCACCCAGGATCTGGAATCTAATTCCAGCTCAATAAACTTTTGTTATTATTGGCTTTGTATTATTATTGCTATTATTACTCTTAATACATTGGTCCAAATCATGGCAGAAAAGAAACTATTAAAACTTTCCTCACCACTTTGAGTGGGTATCACAGAATATGACATCACCTACTCTGAGGACACAGTGTGAGTTCCTGGATTAGACACTGATATGAGAATCAAGCAGTTTAGGGGAGCCTGGTTGGCTCAGTCGGTTAAGCATCTGACTTCAACTTAGGTAATGATCTCATAGTTCGTGGGTTTGAGGCCCCTGTCAGGCTGTGTGCTGACAGCTCAGAGCCTGGAACCTGCTTTGGATTCTAGGTCTCCCTCTTCTCTCTGCCTCTCTCTCTCTCTCTCTCTCTCTCTCTCTCTTTCTCAAAAAGTAAATAAATAAATAAACATTTAAAAATAAAAAAAAAAAAAGAATCAAGCAGCTTAGATACCCACCTGGCCCTCTTCCTAACTTCCAGTGAAACTACTGTATCACTTCTGATCTGCAAAAATGAAGGGTGGGAAGAAACCTACTCTGGCTATAAGAACCATCTCCAAAACAGTCCTAAGCTCTCTGTATCTCTTCAGGAAAGGGGAATGGGTGGGAATAGCATGATTCAAACATGTTTGCTTCCTAGCCACTTTTTTTGGGGGTGAAATTTATATAACATAAAATTAGCCATTTTAAAGGGTATCGTTCAGTAGGATTTAATACATTCATAATGTTATGCAACCACCACCTCTACCTATTCCAAAACATTTTCATCATCCCAAAAGAAAACCTCATGCTCATTAACTAGTCAATCCCCCTTGCTCCCCCCACTATTCCTGGCACCTGTCTCTATGGACTTACCTATGGTGGATATTTCACATAAATGGAATCATACACTACATAACCCTTTGTGTCTCATTTCTTTCACTTGGTATGTGTTGGAGGTGCACCTATGTTGTAGCTGATATCAGTACCTAATTCTTTTTCATGGCTAGGTAATATTCCATTGTATGCATATACTGCAATTTGTCATTCCTTTCATCCATTATGGACATCTGGGTTATCATAGCCACTTCTTATCACTCATTATTATTAATGATTTCCACTGTGATTATCCTTTTTTGTTTTTAACTTGCCTCTCTTATTTTTGCAATAATATATATCTCAGACTATGCATCAGTTGACGTTAAAGGACCCATATTCCAGTATGGCCATATTTCAAAAGATAGTTTTGGGTTCAACAGCATCCTCCCTACCTCCAATCATCTTCTTTTCTCCAAGAGTGGTGCCATTTAAGATGTGTGCTCTAAAAACAGTGCAGATGTGCAAGAGAATATACTGACTTCATAATTTGCGGTGACCAATATATATAAACAAACAAACAAATATGTTCCAGAGAAGGGGGAAAAGAAACCCCAGGTAGCTCCAGGGGTACTCTGGAAGGCAGATGATGTGGTCTGTCACATCAAGAGAGAACATTTGTCCAGTCAGTAAGACGGCAGAAGTGGGCCATCTTTATGGCCCTAGGCCCCTACGTGGAGTGAGCTATTCTGAAAGAGTTCTACCCTGGGTGTCAAAGGGCCTTCTATCTCCTCCTTTATTTCTGTCCACTTAGTCCTCTCATCACAGACCAATAGCATGAGGACCTTTTTCCTAATTGGAGAACCATCTCTCAGGAGGATTATGAAGAACATGGTTCCACACCAGAGACCATGAGGCCGACTGAGCTGACTGTGTGATTCGGAAGTACACTAGGTCCAAGACCTCTCATATGGGTTATCCAAATGTAAGAATATCCCTATCGCTTGTTCCGTGGTGCTTTTTCCTTCCATTTAGATTCTGCTGCTTCACATGATGAATCCTGTCTCTAAAACTGCCTCACCCAAAACGTTGTGTCTACACCCCACGGAGGGAAATGGAGATCTGGCAATGATCCAGTTCATTTGATCAACATAGCTGGCGGAACCAGATAATTTAAGCTCCAAATTTCCCCATTAATCAAAATAGTCTGATGACGGATACATCTGCTTTTACTTTGGGTTGTATAGACACAGTCTAATTGTGCATTTCCTAAAAACAGAATTGTATCATCTGTAACATTCATAGAGCTCTTCCTGCCCACATTTCTTTCCCAGTCTGTTTGGCTGAACAGATAACTCAGTAATTAAAATTCATAATCAACACATGTTGAGTATTTTTCCTCTTTCTTCTGTTTTTACAATCCTTTCCCTGACTTCTGAGTGGTTTGCCAACTGTTCCACTTTTCAGAAGTAAATACTAGAGGTTATCTTCCTATGGGGCCACCACATTGCCCATCTTTCTTATACGTTTCCTCTTCCCTCTTGCCCCAGTCCCAACCCCCACCACTCTTGGAGGCAGGCACTTCAAAAACATTGACAGGTCTGACTAGTCCTTGAAGGCCATTTGGGAAAGTAAAGTAGCAAGTAGTAAGAAAAATAAAGAATGGCAATAACAGAGAGTTTGGTTTGAAGCCAGATATACCACTGTGTTTACAGCCACGGTCTTCTATTTCAGAAGGTCCGTAAGTCCTAGACAAGCTTATTAGCCCTGTGCCATTGGAATGGAATCTGGCCAAGCCTATCTTGCGCCAAACAAGTAGGAGGATGGCTGGTGGGCTGGTGGGCAGCGAAGGTTGCAGTTAAGAGGGTCTTTGGTAAAAATGTTTTTCCTGGAGGGACAAAATGAATGCGTTCTGAAAAGGAAAACCAAGTCCCTGAAGCTGACTTAGGTTCTTTGGGAGTACACTATGCAAGAGCCATGTTCAGCTTTAGAGCAGAGCTCACATGGTTTCTAAAATAAGCCTGAACTATGACTGTCATCAACTTCTTTAACTGGGAACAGACCCCCAGATTCACATCTTCTTCTGGGGTCTTTGCATCTCTCCCTTCAACATGCTAGTAGCTTCTTTTCTTCTCAGCACCTAGGAAAGCCTCCCCATAAATGGATTTCTCTGCTTCCCCACGGCAGCCCTGTGATTCTATCTTACAGACAAAGTCACCACCAAAGTCACACCTTGACTGTGCTGCCAGCCCCTCTCCTTTTTGATGCCCTGAAGCCCTGCTCCTGGCCACAGTTTTGGGCTCAGAGAAGTTTCTGATTCTTTGAAATTTAAAGCATTGAGATTCTAAAGCTGCTCTTGCATAATCCAATTAGAGAACCACTTTTAACTGGCTTGTACATTTCTCCCAGACTTACCTTCATCAGAGTACATAAATGAGGATGCCTTCTCACAGTTCCAGAAATCTGTGAAGTCAAGATGGTATTTTTAACGCACCCATTTTAAACAATGTCTGTGCCGGACCACTTTTGTTTTTGCTGTTGGCGCAGGTGAAGAGCTCCTAACAGCTGAGCTCTGGATTCGACATGTGTGTCCCAGGGAGGGCCTTGGATTTTTCAAAGGGTAATGTTCTCACATGTGGAAAAACACTCAAGTGTTTTCACTATTCATGGCTCAGTATAACTCCTTCATGCGTATTTCATGGACGAACAAGAGGCATCTAACAATGGAAATTCTATCACCTTATCTGTTTTACTCTTCCTCCTATCTGGAAAACACTCACATGCACACATGCACATGCACACACACCTGGGAAGTTCACTTTCTTCTTGGATTCCAAACACTTCTATGAGTATACATAGAATTTTCCGTTGAGTACTCAGGAGGGCTTTGCATGTTTCCCAAACTGTAGAGAAAATGAGATTTGGATTACTTTACTTCAGCCAGAACCTGGCCTAGAAGCTATCAAATCTCCTGAAGTTCCTAGATGAATAGGGCACTGACTTCCTAGCAAGTGAAAGGTCATGTGCCATATTCCATGGGCGATCTAGAAATGGTGTGCAGTGCCCTTTGGCTACAATGAAGAATAGCCTAAGACTGGTCAGGACAGCACACCCTTGAGGCAAAGCCACTTGGTCATTTCTCTGTGCAAAAGGAAAATAGGAAATTTTGGCCTCCCTATGGTCCCTCACAGACCACACTACCTTTTGTGGTGGAGAGGTCCAAAACATGTCACTGCATCATAAAAATTATTTTGAGTAGAAGGCGTTGAGTTCCTAAAATCCCTTATCTGCCTAAAACAGAGCCCCTTGAAAGAGCTCAAAAGAACTCAGTTGTCATAAATACTCTACTCAGGAATTTCTTGCAACCAGGGAGGATTGACTCTTATCACTGGAGAAGAAGACATTGTCATAAAACTGTCAGGTCTTCTATCTTTCTCCCCAAGGGCCCATTTATCTTTCCAAAAATCATTTGTTTTCCCATAAATGCCCTTCTCCCCTTTTCCTTCCCCTATTAAAATGGTATATAAGCCCCAGATTCTAACTGCCATGGTCTTCTGTGAACTGCCTTAAGTATGTGATTAAATCTGTTTTTTCTCTTGCAAATCTGCCTTTTGTCAGTTTAATTCTACAGGTGCCCACCTTCTGAAGCTAACAACAGGGTGGAAGAAAAGACTTTCCTCCTCTAGAATGGGGTCAGCAGGTGCTGGCTATCTTCCATTGGGCCCTTCAGGTCTCTACCATTCTGCCTTTTGCTCTGCCCCAGGAGATTCGCTGTATGGACTATTCAATAGCCTCCCTGGTCTTCTGGTCTCCACTTGGGTTTGGCCAATGGAGACCATCAGAAAGACTACAGAGAAAGAAGAATGAAGTCACGGTCCTTCTATTCCTCCATATCCCCCTGTGGGGTCACCACTGTGGGGTCACCATGGGCTATGTCCCTCAACTCAGAGTCCTAGCTCCTATAAATGAGCCTGCTCCACACCACTTCTCCAGCTCCTGGTTCTGGTAATTGCTCCCTCCTCTTACCCCTTGTGGCCTAGGGATGATAGAGTCCTAACTAGCCCCTGCGCACTGCAAGCACCTCTTGATTTTCCTTTACCCTGCTGCATCTTTGCATATGGTCAGTGGCATATAAATTCCTTCAAAGTACCTGATTTGGATGTGTTTTCTCACCAGAACCCTCAGGGAAGACAGAAAACAATCATGGATTTCAAGGCAATCCCATTTGGGGATTTGGGGAGTCACTGAACACCTGCCACCCCAAGCCCTCTTTCCAGAAGTGGCAGGAAAGTCCAGCTGACTTTTTCTTGCTCCTCTGGAACTGTGAAAGCCCAATCACTCCTCCTACCACTTAGGCCACTGTCCTTGTGCTTATTACCAAGACGAAGGCAATGGCAGTGCACCACCACCACCATTTCAGCACTTGTGAGAAAGACCATTCTGACCTATGTCCCTCTTTCAGCAGAGATTTTATTAAGTCTCCTCAGGACTGGGTAAGAGGATAGTTAAGACCTAACATCCACTGTGTGCTCAAAAGTGCCCTCCATGGTGACTTGACCTTGGAGTGGCAGGACAAAGCTATACCTTCTTCCTTCTCTCCCCCACGGCAAGACAATGTCCCCACCTAACAAGACACTCTTCTTAGAGAGGAAGGCTCTATCTTCTCTTTTCTTTCAATTCTAATATCCTTCTTAGCCAAAGTCCTCCCTGCTTCCTTTCCACAGCAGATCTCCCAAGAATGAGGTGCCCCACCTACTAAACTGCACATTAGACCACAATGCAAGAAGGTGACCACCTGCTTCTCATTAGATGTCATAAACAAAAGAGGGGGAAGTGGGTCACCTGGCCTTCCCATAAGCCACACCTCTGATCACACTGTTTTCCTGTTGTCTGAAAGATTCCATCTGACCTCTTTGTCCTAGAATTCAAAGTCTATCAGAATCTGGCCTCAGTCTGTCCTTCCAATAATGGCCAATAGTCTTGATCAACTGTTGGGTTAGGTGATCACAGACCTGATAGGCCAAGACAGGGGGTCTTGGTCTGCTTTGTAGGTGGTGGGACCTGGTGGTGAGGGAGGGAAGATGCGTACAATGAAAGATCACACAGACATCAGTGTGGCAGAAGATAGAATGGAGGTAGCCTGAGGTGAGGTGGGGAGGTGGGGAGGAGGAAGTTCCACAGCTTCCTTGGGATGTGACCTTCTATAAGGTCAGGAGGGCTTGTGAATGATCCCACCCCCTTGCAGAGGTGAATGTGGTATGGAACAAGCTGTTGCAAGCTCCAGGGGAGGCAAGGGGTCAGGGTCTCTGCTGCTACCGCAGCCCTGCTACTGCCCACCCAACCTCTGCACCAGGGCAGAAAAGGGAGGGGAAAGGAGAGGTTGGGGGGGGGGGGGGAGGGAAGGAAGGGGAAAGAGAGGCATATTTCTGAAAGTAAAAGCTTCTGGGTTCTCCCAGTGTTCTGAGCTTAGCCCTGTTTACAACCTCTCTAACCTTCCCTGCTATTCCAGAAAACTGATCTCGCCCTAGGGCTCTGGGAGTAAAATGACCGGGATATTCAGGGATCAAGGCTGGGAGGCAGCGATTCCAGGTGGTGCTGCACTGCTGGTATCCCCTGCCCTCCTGCCAGCCTGTGTGCTGAGATGCTGTGCAGGGCACCTGGGGATAGTACTGAAGCCCCAAAGTACTGAGGGTCCTCTGTGTTTTGACTCAGGAAGAGACACCACCTCCATAAAGATTTCTCCCATTAAAGACAAAAAAAAAAAGGCAATCTACAAAAGAAGAAATATTCAATAGCACCTATAATGTTGGACGACCTCCCTATCCACCAAAAGAATGCAAATTCAGGCAGGATACAGTTTTTCACTTATCAAACCACCAAACACCGAGAAAAAGAGTATACCCATTACCAGGGAGAATTTTAAGAAATACAGTCTTTTATAAATCACTGGTTGCTATGTAAAGCAGAACTGCTTTCCTGGTACTTTTTAGTAAGTATCCAAACCTTAAAAAGTGACACACCTGTCACCCAGCCATCTCATCGAGCAGAATTTATCCCAGATCACTAATTAAGGATGTAACCAAGCTACTAACTCTTATTGGATGATTGCCTTTTGTCCAATTCTCAGTCATCCACACTGGACGTCTGGAGACGGCAACTACTTCCCTTACCAAACAATCCATTCTGTTACCAGCCGAGTGAGAAAACTGTCAATTTTTCATAAGCACATGTATAAGAAAAACATTATCTTAGTGGCCATATACACGAAAGTCCCAAATTCGTTACCTTTCTATGCTAGGCTTTCGTTGTTGGCTTTGTTTCCACTGTCTGTGCCAGATATAGTTCAACTCTTCACACTTTTAATTTTAATTGGAAATTCTTATATAATGCATATGACAAATAATTTAATATAGATTTGACCCATGATGAGTCAGCCAGGGAAGATTAAAATACAGTAAGAAAAATCCCCCAAATTCGTGTGGTTTAAGCACCACAAAGTGTTATTTCTTGCTCATGCTTCTTATCTCATACGGGTCAGCGGGAAGGTCGGCTCCATGTCTTTTCACCCAGGGATCCAGTCTGCTGGGACCTCCATCTCTCCAGCACTGCTGGCTGCCCAGGTAGAGGAACAGCACCCAGGAGGAACAGTACCACTAGTTAAGTTCTCCAGCCTGGGAGAGACACCTTCCTTTCCACTCACAAGTCTTGAAACAGAGTCACGTGGCTACACAAATAACTTCGGGGGTGTGGGGAAGCCGGATTCCACCATGTCTAGAAGGAAGGATACCAGAATGTAAGTGACCCATCCTCATATTAAGGCTGGGGAGTTCGCCTCGACGGTATGACTTGGGTATCAGCCCGCATAATTCATTCTTGAAATTTTCTGAGGAAAATGTCATTGTGAGGAAAGAGGAAATGGAACCAATCTCATTAATTGATGATTCATTCAGTGATTAGCTATTGAGAATTTGTTCAGCATTATGCTAGGAATTATGAAAATACAAAGAATTATAATCACAATGTTTCCAGGTGTTTAAATCTACCTGAAGGTGTAATATAAATTACACCTTGGCATATAAATTGAATATAAAATGTAGGGAGTCATAGGGTGCCTGGCTCAGTTGGTTAAGCCTCTGACTCTTGATTTTGGCTCAGGTTATGGTCTCATGGTTGATGAGATTGAGCCCCTGTGCTGACAGTGTGGAACTTGTTTGGAATCTCTCTCCCTCTCTCTCTCTCTCTCTCTCTCTCTCTCTCTCTCCCTCTCTCTCTCTGTCCCTTACCCATTTGTGTATACTCTCTCTCTCAAAATAAACAACAAATAAACATTTTTTAAATGTAGGGAGTCAGTGCCTGACAACAATATAAGACTGGTTTCTTAACCTGCTTCCGATGTCAGAATCTATTTCAAATGATACATAATCAAGCTCCAGCACCAGAAATATTGAATCAGAAAATATTCAGTGAGATGAAGGCCAACCATATGAACTTTGATAAAATTCCCTGGGTGACTGTGGGCTTACCCATCAGTTAAGAACCCTTGAAATGTGAGAATCCAACAGTCCTGCTCTTAAGGGAAAAAAAGAGTGTTACAGACACTAAATACATGTAAGGTTTAGAGGAGAAAGAACCTGTAGCCTGCAACCTTGTGGTCAGGGAAGTTTTCAAGAGGAAGGTGGGTCCTGGTCCATTAAAGGATGTGTAGGGCCTGACTACGTGGTTATAAGAGGTAAGGAGAGGTCAGGGCTCAAGGGTAGGCATAGCTATATATCAATTCTACTAGAAGGATAAAGAACAATACAACCACTGGAGACTTAAGCAATGATGCTTAGAATCTAAGTTTTCTGAAAAGTGAATATTTAGTTTAGACCACCGTCCAACTCTGCAGAAAGCCTTTGGATCGGCATAGTTCCTCAGCACTTTGGACAGTGCCAGGCAAATAATAAGTACTTCATCAATATTTGTTGAATTAATTAAATTATTAATAAAACTGAATTGGGTAACCAAGAATCAAACTTCAAAAGTCAAAGAAGGTAATTAATGGCTGTTTATGAATAATTTATAACCAACTTCTCCTTTGGTTCTACTTCTCCCAAAGATTAAAACAAGAAGTTATGTGGCCCTTTCATTTTTTTTTAAATAATATGTATACTACTCCTGTTTCCGTAAAGCATCCTCAGAGCTCACTAAATAAGCTGAAGAGGTCACTGAGATCTCCTAAAAGACAGAAGTATGTCATGGAGAGGCTGATAAAACACAATGGTTAAAGGCATAACTGTTGGAGTAGATCAGATCTTGCTGTGTCCCTTACTAGCTGCCTGACCTTGGACAAATTATTTACCGTGTTTAGAAAGTTGGGATAATTGTATCTAACTCATAAGACTGTTCTGAGGATTAAATAATATCAAGACTATAGAAACAATTTAGAAAAACCTAAGACAATGGCATGGTCAGGACCAATAGATCTTAATAATTACCTGGAACTGTCACTTGTGACAGATGAGGATCTCAAGACACGCATTCAACTGAAGCATCAAAAAAACCTACTTTCTAAAACTTAACAGATCAAACCACACAGTGGCAAATGACCACAACTCAGTCAGTATTGGATTTTAGATTTTATTAATTTATACAATTGCATTAAGCATGCTAACCTTTTCCCATATGCTAAACTACCCTGCTGATAGATGGAAAAAACTCCCTGCATTTCATTTTCACAAATCACTGAGACAAAAATGATTTAGCCAACAAACTTTCTTTGCATTGGCCTGACCTGTATTTACAAGGTTCTCTGTTGGCCATACCACCTCGTTCTCTTCCCAACCTTGTGCCACCAGCTTAAATAAACACATGCATCTGCTCATAAGGAACACACTCAGGTCTTTGTCTCTTCCAGGCAAAGAAGCAAAACAAACAAGTAAACAAAAAAGGTTGATATGATAAAAATTGAGCCAACCATGGTTTTTGGCTATAGAACACCAAACTGGCTAAACTAATTTCAAAAATCAAAACAGACTTGATTGAATGAATGCACAATTTATTGGCTACTAATCCAATTGAGTAGGTTCATAGCTGGCCAAGTAAAAGTAATAACATGAAAGAGTAGTTAGCATTTTAAAGCATATACTATGTGCCAGAAATTCTGCTAAAAGCTTTGTGTGGAGTATTGTGCTATCCATACAATAACCTAATGATGTAGTACTATTTTATCCATATTTCTTAAGGCAGTAGTACCACTGAAAGTGTAAAGAGTTTGCCTAAGAAAACAGCAAATCCCTAAAACTCAAGCTGTGATAACCTGACCTTATTTCCTATGCTTGGTTGTTACATTTGATTATCAGGAATGCCGTGGGTATAATTCATTTTGATTTTTAAAAAAAAATTTTAAATGTTGGTTTATTTATGAGAGAGAGAGAGAGAGAGAGAGAGAGAGAGAGAGAGAGAGAGAGGAGGGGCAGAGAGAGGGAGACACAGGATCCAAAGCAGGCTCCAGGCTCTGAGCTGTGAGCACACAGCGTGATGTAGGGCTCCAACTCACGGACAGCGAGATCATGACCTGAGCGGAAGCCAGACATCTAACCGACTCAGCCACCCAGGTGCCCCTCATCTTGATTTTACACGGCCTTCAACAAAGCTTCCTGAACTCCTTGTGCTCAAGATCTAAACATTTAAACTAGGTATTACCAAAATGAAATAAATGTATGATACCTTGATCAACCCTTGTCAAGCAGAGTTGATGATTATCATTATTATTCTTATTAAATTTTATAAAGGATATTGTCTAGTTAGGTCCTCTATAGCTCTATCTTAATCAAAATATTACTGACTTGGGATGAAAACACAGAAGAACATTTAATATGTTTCTATTAATATGTCACATGTATGATATTTGCATGTTATAAATCACATGGTAAATAATTACAAATGAGAAACAAGATTCAAAGACTCTCAAGAGGCTCATTCTTTTTCTCCACAAACATTTGTTAAACACCTATGAAATGCCAGGCACTGAGCTGGGGACTAGAAACATGTTGGTTGTTGAGAGACATAGTCTCTGACCTCAAGGAATTCATGGTCTGGCCAAAGAGACTAACAGTCTGAAAAATTAGTAAGCTGGTATTGATGAGACAAATACAGAATCCAGTTTTGGGACTCCCACAATCAGCCTAATAAGTACAGGATGGGCAGTGATGTGGTTCCATGGCTACTGATGTGCAAAAGACTTTGGAGTATATTTTGCCACATGCTCTGAGATTCAAGAACAAAATGTTGCTCTCAGAGATACTAATGTATTTTGGGGATGTGCTACTGACATGATAGTGTTCAGAATAAAGAAGATGATAAACTAGCACTCTGGAAAGATCCGATCCCATATATAGCTCTGGATTCACTTCTTGGTATCCAATATCTAAGAGGTGATGAGAGAGATTTACAAACTGGCAAGGACCTAAAAGCAATGGTGGCCAGGATAACAATGAACCAGGATAAAGATAAGTCATGCTCACCATGAATCATGAAAAATGGCTGGAGAACTAAAATGAGAAGAATTCAAGGAGCCTTGATAGCTGTCCTCAAGTATCTCCAGACTTGCCAGGTGAAAGGGGAATTAGATGCCAGCTCTTCTCAGAGAGCAGACTAAGTACTAATGGGAGGAAAGCGATCATGGCAAGATCTTCAAACACCAAAAATACAGCAAAGTCAATGGAAAGAAACCAGAAAAGCCTAAAGGCAGTAGTCTAATGTTGGATTGCCTTTCCTGACATTTACCTTGTATTCGTGTCTGCAGAGAAAGAATAGTACCCAAGATAGTCCATAGGGAGAAGTAAGCATCCCACGACATGAAGCCAAGCCTCTAGGAGGATGCAACTGGAAGACATGAGCTTGAACATCACACAACCAACTGAACCACAGAGCAAGAAATAAAATGTCCAAAGTCCCCACGAAGTCCCCATTCTTTTGCAATTTGAACGTGGGGAAAGTACTAAATCCCAGAAATTCATCCTTGAAAATGTCTCCTGGAGCAGATTCTTCCTAAGACCTGCCACACTAATAGTCAACACCCCACCCCTGTCTCTTTCACCAGATTCCCAAGGGACATTCACTCCATCTGCTTTTTGTATTGGGATAAGGGAAGGGATTCACAAAACGTGTTTAAAAATCACTCTGAGAGTCATGCGAGGGGCGAACTGGAAGGAGTAAAATAGGGGTCCCCAAAATGAAATACAGTGTTTCCCCCAGCCCAACTTCAAAAACTTCCTGTGTTATGCTTCTAATTGTAATAATTTATGGCAGCCAACATTCACTGAGTGTTTACCAAATTAGTCTGCAGGAATTTTTTTTAAATGAAACTTCTTAATTTATGTTTATTTCACAGAGCAAAACTGAGGCAAAGAAAGGTTAAGGACCGAGGAACTCGTAGTGGTAGCCATTTCTTCCCCATCCCACCCGCCATTTGTATGTGGATAATCTGCCTCTGAAGCCCAGCCGCTTAACCACTGCGCTAAGTTGCCAGCTAACCACCTGCCAACTAATTTTTATATCGGTACATGGCCTTTAAAACTAATAATCATTCTTTTTTTTTTTTTAAATAACGAATAAGGTTACGGATAGTAGAAATAACCCTCACTTGAGACTTCAAGTGTGATATCCAGGCTCTTGGCTTGTTTTTCTTCTCTGGGCTTGTTTCTTTGTAAGATGACAGCTGTTAGGAAAGGTATCGGCCCTCTCACACCTCTACCATTTTATGGCTCCGGATGCAATAGATTGAATGCAGCGCCAGCAAAAATGAGAGGTTAGCAGAAAATTACTAAGCCATCTATATCCATCTCTTTTTTTCTTTCTTTGATTTTCTTTTCACCAGGAAGTGAGGCTAAACCCAGTCGTTTATGAAGTTAAAGAACAATTCGACCTCTCTGACCCTGGCCAAACAATCGCGTTCAGAGAGAGAGAACTAGAGGGCGGGAGGAGGCGGCAGGTGCAAGCAGGGCAGCGAGAGGGCAGCGGGGGTGGTCCGGTCCAGCGCTCTGCGCCCCCAGGCGTCCTGCCCGCCGCGCGTTCCTGGAAGCCTTCGCAGAGCCGCGGATCCGGACAATCCCTGCACCACACTGACCCCTAGGGGCAGCGCGGCGCTCCGCAGCCAGGGATTCCGCGCACACAAAAGGAGCCGCCGGAGCTTCCAGCTGGAGCCGGCCAAAAAATCTGCGATGAGTGCTCTCAGATGCAGACACCACAAAGCCAAAACATTAACATTTTGCTTGCTATTTATTCAGCTTCTCCGTCTTTAATTCCCCCTCGCCAAGTAGCCTCCAAATGTGTCTCTTTGAGTATCAAAGCGATCACTTTGGATTAAAGTATTCCTTCTCAAAAGATACCTTAATTAAAATGTGTGTTGGGGGGCGGGGGGGGGTCGGAAGGAGGGAGGGGAGACCTCCGTACCTCTCATTCTTCAATTCTTCAACGGGAAAGAAAAGAAATGATTAAAGGAAAAGGGAGAGGGCCTTTTCACAACACGGGATACAAAATTAGTCGTTTGTAAGCTTTTTATTTGTTTTTCTGGTAGTTGTTCAAACACCGAATCATAGCAACAACAATAGCAACAGTAGCAGGTAACATTCACTGAGTGCTGACTATATGCTAGGCACTGCTCTGAGTACTCCCATTTAGCATACACATTTTATTATGAGGCAACTAAGGCACAGAGAGGTTTAGTGACTTGGCCAAAGTCACACAGCTGGCAGGTTGCAGTCTTAGGATTCCACTCCACAGCCTCCTCTAATTACTATCCTGCAGCCCCTTGTACGCTGCAGCTCTCAAGGCATTTCAAACCTGAATTTACACTTCTAACTACTTCATCTATTATTAGCAAAATTCTGCTAACACTTAGGTAACCCAGCACCCTGACTTCACAAGGAAAAGACTAAGGTTTCTCACGAAGGAGGAAAAGAAGCAGGTTATCTACAGGGCTGAGTCACTGCCGGAGGCAAGGACTCAACATTGGAGACCATCCCAGTTATTTAGAGCATCACTTAAAAGTTCCTTAGGAGAAGATGCAAAACTCTCTCCCTCAGTTTTCCTCATCTCCAGAAGAATGGGAATACTAAAATACCTTTGTCGTAAGTTCTTGTGAAGTCATGTGAGATGAGTCATGTGAAGGGCGTAGCACAGTGCCTGGTACAGGGTAAACACTCAAGAAAAGTAGTTGATGGTTTAGTGTGGCTATGCAGGGTTTAGGTGGAGAAATAGATGTTCGTGAAGTTGATTTCCACGAGGAGGGTTCCCTTGAAAGCCCACTATGGAGGAAGGAAAAGGAATTTCATACCTAAAAAGCCCTAATACCAGGCAAAAATTTATTTACAAGAAAGCATCAGTGAGGTGGACCATGGAGAAGAACATGAAACCTGATGTGGAGAATGTGCCTCATCTCTCTGGACACCCAGAACCGTGCCCGGGGCTCAGTGGCTAAGAAATGGTTCCTGACACTCTCCACGAAGTATTCTTGCCCCAAATTTCAAACCTGAGTCTGATCAAGCCTGTAGACCCAGCTACCAATGGCAATACAGGAGACAGAAGAATGAGTTAAATCATGCCGTAGGAATGCAACTGGCAAAAAGCAGAATGGGGTAAATTCTACAGGACAAATACTCCAGTTTCTTTAACAAATAAATTACATGATATCGACCAAATTCAATGGGCAGGCTTTGAATCCTGATTTGAATAACCAACTATTTAAAAAATTAACAAACATTTCCAAGACAACTGGGGAAACGTAAACATTAACTAAATACTTGATATTAAAGAAAGACTGTTCATTTTTTAGATGTAATCATGGTATTGTGGTTATGTGCTTAAAAAGAGCCCTTATCTTTTAGAGATACTCATGGAAGGAAGTACCTATGGATGAAACGGTATGATGTGTGGCATCTGCTTTAAAATAACCCATTCAGGGGGCACCTAGGTGGCTCAGTCGGTTAAGCGTTCAACTTCGGCTCAGGTCATGATTTCACGGTTCGTGGGTTCGAGCCCCGCATTGGGCTCTGTGCTGACAGCTCAGAGCCTGGAGCCTGCTTCGGATTCTGGTCTCCCCACCCCCTGCCCCTTTCTCTGCCTCTCCCCTACTCACGTTCTGCTTCCTGCTCTCTCTCAAAAGATAAACATTAAAAAAATTTAAATAAATAAAATAGAATAAAACATTCAGGGGTAAAGTTGAAACAAGATTGGCCATGTGTTGCTCATTGTTGAAGCTGGCTGATGGGCACAGGAGGGTGCATTTCATGATTCTATTTTAGTGCATGCAGATGAAATTTTCCAGAATATTTGTTATGAATGACTGATCTAACCATCAGGTGAAAGAACAGACGCATGTTCAGGTACAGAGGTGGGAGTACGCAGGAATTCTGCAAGAAACGGGGAGCAGTGCAGACTCACGCAGGTTATATAAAGCAAGGTAGAGACATACACAGTTGGACAGAAATGGTGAGCTTTGATTATAAAGAGCCATGCATCCCAACGGCAAAAAGAGCAGCTAACATTTTTTTTGACAATTACAGTGTGCCAAACCTATAGTTTCTCCTCACAGTCTTTAGTGTTAGATCAATAATTAATTCCGTTTTCCAGAAGAAGTAAGTGACGCTTATGCCACCATTATGCAAGCATGCACCCCGCGAGCTGAGGAGCCGTGATCCAAACCAGAGTCTGACTACACAGACCTCAGGCTTCACCGCGGCTGACAGGTAGTGTGTGGGCAGCACTGGGGCTGGGCTGAGCTCTGTCCGATCTGCGCTCTGGCAGGAGCTCAGGAGAAGGCCTAGAAGGAAGACTGCAGGTGGGGAAGTCAAAAGATACTGTAGTTGTCGAAACGAGAGCTGGAGAGGCTTGAACAAAGGAATAAGAGAGCAAATAGAGAGCCTGATAGCAGAAATGAAGACAGAAAGAACACGTAAGGGTCAAACAGCAGACTGGATTTAAGTGACCAGAAAAAGGAAACTGTCATTTCTTTGACTGGACTTGGGAGGATATCTAGAGAGAATTCTTTTAAACCATTGGTACAGGTGGGGAGAAGAGCACATATGCTGTTATATTCGATGTAGCTAGGTTCAGGTGCACATTTTTTGCTGTGGGGTATTTTCAGATGACACTTCACAAAATGATGCTTTGCCTCATGATTTATATACCATGATCTACTTAATTTCAGCTAGGAAATTGAAAATAGACACCTCTTTTCAAGGAAAAAGGAAAGCAGCCTTTGCTGGACTTCTGTGCTTCGCAATTGCAGGGGCACCCTTGGATTCTAGCCTGTGAAAATGGAGCTCTCTGGAGCACAGGGCCTTCTGGACAGATCTGGACCAAACAGCCAGACCACCTGGAGCTTGTTTGTTGAGGGAGAGATTAAAAAGGCCCCGAGGGAGAGGGAGAACCTTCCTGTGCCAGCAGAAAATTGAATCTCTGATGCTCCAGTAATCTCCCCATGCTTGATTTACTAGAGATGGGAGGAATTCTCATCTCCTATAAAATGAGTGTCAAGCCCAGAAGACAGAGGCGACTGGTTGGAAGTCACACAGCTAGATGTTGGCAGAGGCAGATCTGGAAGTCAGGGCTCCTGCTGCCTTGCAATTTATATTCCACCAGGCCTTCAGGTTTCTAGAACACAGCTCCCCTAGAGCAAGAAAAAATGTTCTTCATACATTTCTCCAGTGAGCTACTAATTTCTCATATTTTTCAGATTTGGAAACCAAAAATCAAAAGCCAGCTTAGCAGTCAAGGTCTGCTGACTTGGTTGGTAAATGACTGGACTTTATGGTTGTACCAGGAATGAACGTGATTATTTGGCATTACTCTAGGGAGGGTGCCTTAGCCTTTGATCCCAGGCACGATGCCACTTAACATTGGATGTATTCTACATGGCTTTGGTGAGCACATGATACGGGGTTCTGAAAGAAGGAGCTTGACCTAATTATATCTCCACTCCATGACAAGATGATCTTAGCCAAATTTTGTTCATTTACTTTAAAGGCTTGTTGATAAATTAACAAGTGCAGATTTCCTAGGCCCTAGGCAGACATCTAAGAACTCAGACAGGGTTGGAAAAGTCCCTGTACTCAGGCAGGCAGGAGAGCTGTTCCGGCATCTTGGCCTGGCATCCCGATGGAGGTACGCTGGGAGGGATGGCAGTGTCTTCGGGTGCCAAGCCTGCCAGAGGCACTCAAAGACATCTGGTCACTCTTTTGAGAAGGCAGAGACTCAGAACAGCAGGGCAAATTAATTTAAAGGAGCAGGAAGAGCATCTCCATGTTGCTGATGGTTGATCTCAGCAGAATGCGTGTGTCATCAAAGACGGGCAGAAAGCACCAAGAAGTGGATCCAAGCTTCCTGTCAAACCATGATTCTGCATCTGGAGCAGATTGAAGAGGAAGCCTTTGGGGTCTGCTGGGAAGTTGCCAGAATGGGAAGGAAGCATACAGCGGTGGACCCAGTAGTGATGATCAATCATACCAGTAGGAGCCAGGGTGACCTCTGCCACCTTGGCTGCTCTATGCAATCCTATCCCAGAGATCTGCAGAGGAGGACTCCTGTGGCAATGGCCTCCTCTAGGTGTAGAGGACTCCCTTGGCAGTGACCTCCTCCAGGTGCAGAGGCTTCCTGTGGCAGTGACCTCCTCCGGGTGCAGAAGACTCCTGCGGCAATGACCTCCTCCAGGTGCAGAGGGGCATCATCAGACCAAGGTTAGCACACTGTGCCATGGGAGAATTTGGTCCCAGAATTGGAACGATGGCTGATCAATATACGTTATAGATGACTGACCGCACACGTTTGCTCACTTTCTGGGCCAGCCACTGTGCTAAAAACACTGGAGACACAGGAATAAAGAGGACTTGGCTCCCTACCCTTGATGACTTGATGATCCAATGAAGGGGACAAACAGATAAACACTTCTTTACAATATGTGGCATGTCTACAATAGAATCAGGAAAAAAAAGTGCTCTGGGAACTTGGGGAGAAAACAACAAACTCCATCTAGGGGGAAACAGTGGTCAGGAAGGCTACACAGTGCAAGTGACATCTGGGCAGACCCCACATGAGACCAGGTCGTCAGGTTGGGAGAATGTCATTCCCAGGAGTAGGAACAGCATGTGCAAAGGCACACCAAGTTTGAAAACAGAAGGGAGAGTCTTCAGCCTCTTGCTCTGGCTTCACAACTTTCCATATCAGGTGACTTAGAGCTCTGATTGTTGTCCCTCCCAAATGTATGACTTGGGTTACTCACAAGATTTATCGCTAGTGGTAACTCTTATAACTGCTCATTTATGGGTCAATGATGGAATGAGCAACATGGTAGAAAAATAAGACCTACCTTGAACTTACAAAAGTACATGGAAGTAAACTTTCAAGATATGGAGCTGCCCCTTCTCGGCTTGCACTCGCTTGCTTGCTCTCTCTCTCAAAAATAAGTAAACAAACAAACAATAAGACATTTTTCTAAAGCCCCTTCCACTCAGCCCTTAGACGCATGAGGACTTAGAAAGTATTTGTGGCCAAGCACATGCCTTGCTGACTGTCTCTCAGTATTGCAAGAGCAAGGAGGTTATCAATAGCTAGGATTTTCTAGTTTCTCATAGAAATTTCCAGTCACCTTGGACAACCACCTTGGATTGCTCTGTCATGTCATTTCTCAGAAAAGGCTCATTGTTTGCTTATCCCTTCTTGAAATGAAAGGTGTTATGCTCCCTGAAAAATTCTATTTTTATTTTAAATGCTCAGTTGGGAACCTTAAACTTTGTTTTGCTAACTCATTTTTAACGGAAGCTGCACAATGGTATACGATCTGAATTCTATAAATTTCTCTCTTAGCTTCAAAGACTTCCACTCCCAAGAGCTTGAACCCCGGCACTTTATACAGCCACGTGGTTTGAACGTATTGGAGGGCTGAGGGTAGAACTTGCCATCACGATAGCATTTGGGGCTAAAATAATCCCACAGTCACAACTGGGGCATCCCTGCCCTTCTGTCAGCACTTTTTCTGCCCTCCCCAGCCATTCTGGCTACCACGATGACTCCAGTAAGCAAGGAGCTAACCACAGAAGTGGAAAATAGAAGGAGAGGCTCCCTGTAATATAAAAATACAGTGGAAGCTCCCTTGCGGTGTCCCCGCATAAAGAATGCCAAATAATAGCATCTAGTAACCATATCCAGTGTGCCAAGTGCTAGGAATACCAGGACAAAAAGACAAAGTCTGGGCCTCCTGAAAGATGCATTCCTGGGGGGAAGACCGAAAACATACACCAGCATGACAGGCAGTTAGTTATATGCGGAGAAGTAAAGCTGGCTACGCGGGCAGAGATGATGGGGTAGGAGAGGACTGTCCTTGCTCAGATTGTCAGAGCAGGCTTCTTTTAGGAGATAAAACTTGAGCAGAGATCTGTCTGAAAGGAGAGAGAATCCAGATGAATATCCAAGGGAAGTTGCTGGATCATTTTCTGGAAAAGAGGTGTCTGAGGGCGTCACCCCAGAGCAGGAGGGCGAAGGTGGCTCCAGTTCCCATTAGCGACCCATCCAGGTACCGCGAGCAGGTGTGCTGTGCCGGGTTGGCCTCCTAACGGAGAGAACTCCCTGTCTACACCCCAGAACTGCTTTGGCTGTGATCGTATTTAAGATAAATGGGTTTCAGGAGCACTCAGATCGCCAAAGGGAGAAGACCAAATCTGAGATCCTAATACCGATATTCTAGGCAGTGAGAGGAGAATCCTTTCTAACTCAAAATAACCACGTGAAGAATTTCTTTACACACAGATTGATTTCTATTCACCTATTTCTATCAATATTATAGAACATCTATTCACAGAAGCATCTTATGGAAGTTGTATTCGTCAGATACTGTACTTCCCAGGATGAATACCTTTGTTTATCTTTTCTCTTTTTTTGTTTTTTGTTTTCACGTTAGGGGAAATTTCTCCAACTTTACCTTTTAATTCTTCTGTTGAAATTTTAGTTTTGGGAAATAAATGCTTCGTTTCTTTCTTATTCTATGATTGTTCCTTTTCCCATAGCCTACTATATTTATTTTATGGATACAGAACCTTCTTGAACCTTTCTGAGGATATTAAGTAGAGGATTTTTTTTTTACTTTCTTATGTTCCCTGGTTTAACCATTTTCTTCTAGGAGAATTATCCGATTAGATCTATCATGGTATTTGTTTTCATGTTGCTGGTTATCTTTATACCAAGCGAGAGCTGCTAGTACAGCTGGGCGATGCATTTTTTTGCTGCTGTATGTATACATCTCCGTATCCATCCCACCATCACTAGGTCTCTTCCAAGAATAGAAAAATCTGGCTATTTCTATGCATAGGGCTGGGGCTTGTTGCTGACAGAATTCTATTACCACGAGCTGGTAACAAGCTGGCACCGGCATCCACATTGCAACCCGAATTCTCCTCAGAGATTTTTACCCAGTTTCTTTAGAGAGACATCTGACATGTAGGCCAGGGACAGAGGGAGGCAAAAATTCAGACTACTTGTCCTCTGAGCAGAAAAAAAAAAAGGCTGTGGGATCAGTACAGCATTCTTTCCAGTGATTCTTAAATGGAAGCAGTACCCCCTTTTCATTTAGAAACAAGTAGGGGCATTTTTCATTGCCATAATAACTGGGGAATCATTGGTACTAGCATTAAATGGGAGGGGCCGGGGATGCCAAAATTCATAGGAGTGTCCCATTTAACAAAATTTGATCAGCAGGGCACCTGGGTGGTTCCGTCTGTTAAGCATCTGACTCTTGGATTCAGCTCCGGTCATGATCTCATGGTTTGTGAGTTGAAGCCCCTCATCAGGCTTTGTGCTGACAGTTGTGGAGCCTACTTGGGATTCTCTCTCCTCTCTCTCTCTCTCTCTGCCCTTCCCAGCTCACACACTCTCTCTCTCTCAAAATTAAATAAACATTTATTTTTTTTTTAATTTTTTTTTCAACGTTTATTTATTTTTGGGACAGAGAGAGACAGAGCATGAACGGGGGAGGGTCAGAGAGAGAGGGAGACACAGAATCGGAAACAGGCTCCAGGCTCTGAGCCATCAGCCCAGAGCCCGACGTGGGGCTCGAACTCACGGACCGCGAGATCGTGACCTGGCTGAAGTCCGGCGCTTACAGACTGCGCCACCCAGGCGCCCCTAAATAAACATTTAAAAAGAAATAAAATAAAATTTGAGCAGCACAAAATGCCAATAATGCCTCCATTGAGAAAGTATTGGACAGACTTCAGGTTAAATGCTCCCTCTCCACGTCACCATCCCCAACTTTCCTCCTCACTCACATCAACCCTTATTCTTGTTCCTTAACATCTGCTCCCGCAGGCCCTCTAGGTCTGTGGCCTGCAGACTGATGCCCTCTGGTGTTAAGGGCCCACTTCTGGATATTTGGAGCTATCGCTTCCCTGCTCTATTTAACCATCAAAGGGCTTCCACATCTTCATTATCCACACATTTACTGAAAGCACTGTTTGCTGCTAATCTCTTTTTTTCTCTTTGGTAATACGGGATTATTCTTATATGACCATTTCACTGAGGTCTCAAGAAAGGGAGAGAGAATAACTAGGATGCTGTGCAACATCATGACTCTATTTTTTATTCCATCGACATGACTCGGTATCTTCATTCCCTTCTAAACACAAAGAGGGTATCGGCACACTTCCCATTCTTTCGAACACTCTTCCCCTTCCACCTTCTACCCTATAACTTGCACTCGACTTGCTGCTACTTTCATTACCATTTCCATTAATTTCTGCAACTGCAAACATCATTCTTTGTCCATAAACCCACTCTGAAAGTTGAAAATCAATAACTTTTATTTACATTTAAATATTATCTACAGCTGTCCTGCATACAATGTTGAATTACATTTCCTACAGGCCCAATGTCCTAACTTCTGGACATTCAACAGAGCACATTTCTAGAAAATAATTAATTGGATTGCCCCCCCCCCCCACCATTCTCTCTTTCTGATAGAGCGATTGTTTATGGTTTTTTATGCTTATTTCTTGTTGTTTTTTAATGTTTATTTATTTTTGAGAGAGAGAGAGCATGAGCAGGGGAGTGGAGGGGACAGGCAGAAGATCTGAAGAGAGCTCTGCGCTAATAGCAGCAAGCCCGATGTGGGGCTTGAACTCACGAACCATGAGATCATGACCTGAGCTGAAGTCAGGCTCTCAACCAACTGAGCCACCCACGTGCCCCTCTAATAGTTAATATTATGTGTCAATTTGGGCCATGGGGGGCCCAGATATCTGGTTAAAAAAATGTTCTGGGGGCATCTGGGTGTCTCAATCGGTTGGGTGTCTGACTTCAGCTCGGGTCATGATCTCACAGTTTGTGAGTTCAAGCTGCACATTGGGCTCTGTGCTGACAGCTCAGAGCCTAGAGCCTGCTTCGGATTCTGTGTCTCCCTCTCTCTGCCCCTTCCCTAGCTTGCACACTCTCTCTCTCAAAAATAAATAAACATTTAAAAAATATATTCTGGGTATGTCTGTGAGGGTATTTCCGGATAAGCTTAATATTTGAATCTAAATGAAGTAGATTGCCCATCCCAGTGTGGACAGGTCCCATCCAAACCATTGGAGGCCTGAATAGAACACAAAGCAGGGTAAAGAAAAATTCATGGATAGATTTGAAAATTAATATTGAGTGAAAATAAAGGAAAAAGAAAAGTTATTGCAAAAGTAAAAATGGTTATATTTATAGCATGCTACGACTATTATAGAAATTTTTAAATGGATGGGCAAGATAGGTGAAGGGGAGTAAGAGGTACAGGCTTCAAATTATGGAGTGAATGAACTACCGGAATAAAAGGTACAGCTGAGTCACTGATACTGTAACAGTGTTGTATGGTGACAGGTGGTAGCTGTACCTGTGGTCAGCACAGCATAACCTGTAGAGAGGTTGAGTCACTATGTGGTACACCTGAAACTGACGTAACATTGTGATTCAACTATACTCAAATAAAAAAATTGATGAAAAAAATTGAAACAAAATAAGAAATCCAAAACAACACTAACCGCTAAAAAATTAAAAGTGTTGGGAAATTAGATCAAAAGGGCACAGCTTGAACATACAGCGTGGGTGTGGACAGGACAAGGAGGAGGAGACTGGGGGGAAGGATGAATGGGTGGAAAAAACAAAATCAAACCAAGCGAGACATCTCACATGGACCAGTGACATTCATGGTCCCGAGCTGAGGAGCATGAGTATGTCCATTCGGTTCACCCGAGGTCCCCACCTCGCATCCCTGCAGTGAGAAGTAACAAAGCTGAGACAAAGGGCAGAGAGGGTGGGCAGTTGTCGCACACTCTTTCTCTCTGGGCCTCACCAGCCCCACCTACCACCTCCCTCCCGTTCACCTCATCTTCAGGACCCACTTCATCTTTCTAAAAGCATTTCCGGCCAACCACCCTTTCCTGAGGTGTCCTTCCACCGTTGAGCACTTAGGACCTCCTGAGATGTCCCCAGGGGGAGGCATTCATGCTCACCCTGGGCCCCGCAGAGCACACTCGGTGGGGCTTGTGCATTATCGGTCTTCGTCACAGTGTGAGGACTGTGCGTGGAGTCCTCCACCGGCCTGGGCTGGGGCTGCCTGGGGGGTTCGGATCCCACTTAGGAATTCAGCAGTGATTCTTCTAACCTTTCTCCGTGTACTGGGAGCTGCACAGACTGCTCCCTTCAGCTTTGTGCCCGATGCCTGGCACATCTGTAGCCATACCTGAATTTTCGGTGTGCGGAGTGAGGGATGCAAAATACGTACCTCAGACGGACAGTTTAGTAACACTGTAGAGAAATGACGGTACATCTTCCTTTTAAAACTTTGCTACTGTTGTGTTTAATAACTTTTGAAAAGGGATTTCTGAGGGGAAAGAGACAAATTTCCTATACAGAAGAATTCAAATAGTCTATATAGAAGGAGGGGGAACCCAACTCCCTATTTCTTAGGTGTGGGCTGCACATAGTGCATTTGAGGAAAACTAACTTTAGAGCAGTGAAATCTGACAGACACTACATCATCCAGGTGATCAAGGTCAACATCAGTGGTCAGAAATCATGTTGATAGTATGTGTCTTTGAAATGATGTGATGAAGGCAGAACTTTACCTCTGGGACCTTCCTCCCCAAATCCCCATAACACCTGCCTAATCGTAAGAAAAACATCAGATAAATTCCAATAGTGGGCATCTACGAAACACCTGACAACTACTCTTCAAAACTGTCAAGTCACTGAAAACGAGGAAAGTCTGAGAAATTGTCACAGAAAAGAGGAGTCTAAGGAGGCACAATAACCAACTGGAATATGGTAGCCTGAGTGGGATCCCAGGATAGAAAAAGGGCATTAGGTAAAAATGAAGGAAATCTGAATAAACTAGGGGTTTTACTTAATTATGTACCATTCCTGGTTCATTAATGATAACAAATATAATATACTGCTGCAAGACGTTAGTAATAGGAGAAACCAGGTATGGGGTGGATGGGAACTCTGTACTACACTGGCCACTTTTTCATAAATCTAAAACTGTTCTAAAAAATAAAGGCTATTAAAAAGAAATCAGAGTTGTAAAGAAAAGTAATTGCCCATATCGTAAGAGCATGTGCCCATACCATAGGAGCTTACGTGCTTTCCGTTGTTATTAGCATTGTTGGCCTACAGAGCAAACCACAGGCTACTCCCTCCCTACCCCCTGTCAAACTGGTTAAGCCCACATTTAATGAATATGGCCACTCCTCTGTGAAACTGACACAATCTGAAAAAAGAGTGAAGAGGAGACAAGTTGACCCTCTGGCTCATAGCAAGTAGAGCAGGATCAAGACTTGGAATCCTCTCCATCTCGAGTGAGTATGTGGGGCAACTCTCTTCTCAGTGGAAAAGAGGTCCCACTAGTGGCAAGGGAGACACAGTCTCAAAGAGAGACAGACAGATGATAGAGACAGACACAGACACAGACATAAGGTATCAATCAGGGTTCTCCACAGACCATCATCTGATGCAATATTTTGCTGGCGAAATCAGATTTTCCCCCCCAAGACATCATATTTCATTAAAGTTAGAAGAGATCTGCATATGAAAGTGGTTTATAAACTATGATAACTGTTCACATATCAATTATAACATTCTACCTTATTGGCACCTTGATGTGATCAATAGAACCAATACATATTGATCTACAGCCTTAAGGCTGACATATCCAAAAGTATTGCTGATAACAACTAAGAAACCTTAATCTGCAAAAACTATACTGGAAACCCCAAAACAGGGTACATATAAAGGGAGACCTCAGCAAGTCCATATAGAGTGGTGATGGACACTTAGGCAAAGGGACCATCCTTCCATAGCAGATGTGAAAATTAGGCAAGGAAAAAAAAAAAAAAAGCTAAGTCAAAACAGAAGTGATCTTCTTCATTAGCTGAAAGTATTTGATTTTCTTTCTTTTTGGGGGAGTCATTTCCTGCAGGAGAATGGACTGTTAATAAGAAGACAAATAGTATTTTGATACCTTATGTAGTGTTAAGAGAAATAGGGGGATATCATCATTAAATGCTTAACATAAGACTAGTGAATAAAATCAAACTCCCTCTTCTCCCAATAGCTTTTGCGAAAGTTTTGTGCCAAAGAACAATCTTCACAGATAGCACGAAGGAGCGCGTAGTTATTATGCAAGGAGAGTTTTACCTTGCTGTCAGAAGCATTCAGCAAGAGTGCTGAGAGCCTCTTTGGATGCTCAGAAACAGAGATGAATTTTCGACTTGGAAATCTGACTGCCTGGGATCTCTCTGGTTTCCATTTTGTTGCCTTTGTTTTCACTGTTGTGCGATGCTGGATGGTATCAGGCGAGGATCGAAGGTGGGAGAAATGAAGTTTCGTGGAAACAAAATGATCATTCAGAGACTCTCCTGCTGAATATTGCAAAACCCTAGGGGAGGAGCTGAAGAAAAGCCAAGGAGCAATCCTCGTTTCCCCAGCTGAGTTAAGTTCCTGTGTTCTTCCTGCGCTCCCAACTTCCTTTAGGGAAAAAGATGCATCCATTAAATGCCTCCTCACAGAGTCTGAAATACCTAGCAAAGTGAATCCCAAAAGGATAAATCTAGATGGTTCCTACAACAGAACGAATTGGTTTAATAACTTCAATCGCTGCGATTTTGTTTTGTTTTGTTTTTTCTTAAGTTAGCTGATTTCTGTTTGTGAATAAAAGTTCGTATCTGGACAGGCTCTCTCTTCTCTCCACAGAAGCCTTAGAAGGCCTTAAATCAGTATTTCTTAAACTTCTGTGAGATTATAGGTCATCCCTTTAAGAATGTAATTAAAGCTCAGGGCGCCTGGGTGGCTCAGTCAGTTAAGCAACCAATTCTTGATTTAGGCTCAGGTCATGATCTCACAATTTGTGAGTTTGAGCCCCACATCAGGCTCTGTGCTGACAGCAAGGAGTCTGCTTGGGATTCTGTCTCTCTCCCTCTCTCTCTGCCCCTTTCCTGTTTGCATGCGTGCTTGCGCTCTCTCGCTCTCTCTCTCTCTCAAAATAAATAAAAGAAATATATTTTTTTAAAAGAATGTAATTAAAGCCATGGATTCCTTCATAGAGTGACATGTGAAAATACACACACACACACACACACACACACACACACACACACACGTCAGGTGAGAATCCTTGCTCTAAATAACTTTCCTAGTTCCTCACATTCCCACAGTTTCATACATTTGGCATGCATTCACAGGAGCTTAAGCGAGTTGTAGCAAAATTAAATGCATTCTTCAGAATCCTTGCAGGTATCATTCCAGGGAGGCATACAAGCACAGGTTTGAGTCGAGAAATAAGGCAACGTGTGAGTAAGTAAGGCAGTACGGCTTGGAGGTCGGAGCGTACAACTCCGTTCCATGCTGGTTGAACTGCTGTGGCTCTTTGGGCACAGTACTAGAGCTGTTTTCTCAGCTGGGAAAAGAGGGTAAAACAGTACTGCCTCATAGGCTAGGTGCTGCCCAACACTGCCAAGGACTTGGCCAACTCTCAGTAGAAGTTCGCTATTATTACTTAGGTTTCAATGAACTCAAACTATGCTCCCTTTTTCACTTGGCTACCCTATCATCTCCCCTCTCCCAAATCTTATGATTCACAGACACACATGGGGAGTCTGAGTGGCTCAGTCGATTGAGCATCTGACTCTTGGTTTGGGCTCGGGTCATGGTCTCACAGTTTCTGCACTGTCAGCTCAGAGCCTGCTTGGCATTCATTCTCTCTCTCTCTCTCTCTCTCTCTCTCTCTCTCCCTCCCTCCCTCCCTCCCTCCCCCCCCTCTTTCTCAAATAAATCAATAAACTCAAAAAAAAGAGAGAACTTATGAGAGGTGGAAGGGAATAGAGAATCCAGTCCAAGAATAGCCCAACAGGTGGTCATCCTGTCCCTACAGGAGTCTAGAAGACATCTGCAATTCCTTGTCATCTAAACTACTTTGAATCACCACAGCAGGAAGGCTTGCTGTCTCTCAAACATAACCCCTTCTAACTTGGGACAGTTCAGTTTATAAAGATCCGTTTCCTTTTATGAACTGAAATTTTGTCTTAAAGCCGCCACTATTATTCCTACCTTGCTCTTTAGAAGCATGCAGAGTCAGTCTCCTTTTCCTTCCCTCAAGAGAAGTGTCCAGAAAGCAGGACATATTTGTATTTATCTTCTACCCATCCCGGATTCCATGCACAGTCCCTGGCCCCAAGTTGCTGCTCAGTTCTTAATTTAATTCATTAAGACGCTCAAGAGGTCCCCTCTTGAAAGCTAACTTTCCTGTTTCTTTCAAATTCTTCATATAACATGGCTCCCATGTGGTCACCATCTCAATGGTCCTTCAGTTTGAGTACAATATTCCAGGTGCAGTCTGACCAGGTCAGAGAGGGAACATTGTCATCCTTGTTCCATTCCCTCATTCATTCATTCATTTACTTATTCACTCATTCACTCATTCAACAAACAATGCCTTTGATTCTTCTTCCTAGAAAATTCTTGGGGATTTAAAAATAGGTATGGTTTCTAATACACAGCTCAAAACGCTTGACTGTTGACGGAGTGATTGTTATATTTCCCTCTAGGAAAAAGACATGCTAGTGCTTCCTAAACCTGTTGTGGCATTAATTTCAGCTCACATGGACCATTTGCTGCTCCTTACTCTGGACATCAAGCTTTTTTAACGTTCCCAATTGACCTCCTCTTTCTCCAAAATTAATTTTTAAAAAGCTTTCTTCCTCTTGCAGTTGTAAGTTTCTTATTCCTTCAGGCATGGCTTCCAGTGACTGTTAATCTTTGTTTGTTTGTTTTGTTTTGTTTTTCCACTCAGTGGCCAACACGCACCTCTGCCTCACTTTTGACCTGTGTAGTTGCAGAACAACGCGTCAGCCATTCCCAGAGGAACTTGGCTTCCAGATACTAACAACCAGCAACCACAGGGGCAGGGGGAATACAAGAAGAAATATTTTGCCAAGGGGAAATTCAAAAATACACAAAAGAAAAACTGCTTCCATACTTTTGCAGGCAAGTCAGCTATACAACTGTCTGCAACTTTGTGATTCTCCCAAGGAACAGCCGACAGGTTTAATTTTAGCACAATTTTTGAAAGAGCTTAGGGAGCCCAGGATAACTGGTTGTACTGTAAATCCATGATACGACAGGACAGGAGGGGTGTGTGTCCCCTAATAAATATTGATACTGGCTCTCAGATTTTCATGGGATGACTGTTTTCAAAGGAAGTCTTTTATCTGCAGGATCGGATTGACAGGTAATGGTTTTGGAGGCTCTTTCATCAACAGAATGGGTGGAGAAACACTGGCATAATTAGCTCTTTTAGCTGCTGATTTTTTTTTTTTGAGACCTGTATTCTACAATTCTCAATTCACTATTCTCTTTCTGAAGTGAGTTCCAATTCCCAGGAGGTCGAGGAAGGTCTACCGACTTCTGAAAGGTCAAACTGCAAACTAGTGACAGACCTGAAGTCAGGACACCCCAGTGATCATAGTTGAGTCCGAAAGGAGCACAGGGTGTGGTGAGTGCAACCCTCCACAGGGTGGGTGAAGGTCTAAGGGGGGCAGAAGGAAGAAGAAGGGGCCTGTGGGAAGACCCTAAAGAGATGAAAATGTCCTCTGACAGCATGTACAGAGCCACCTCTGAAGGAAAAGCTACCAAAGTTCTTTGAACCCCTGGCTTGTGCCCACTTACACAATTTCACAGAAAATAAATACAAAGCCAGGAGACACACGGGGTACAAAGCAAGGGTATACCCGAGTAGAAAAGAAAGGAGAGTTCAGGCGGTGTTTCATCACTTCTTCCCTAGAGAGTTTTGGCTCTGGAAGACAGAAGAGGCTGGGGGAAGTGGCCAACTGGACTAGATTCTTAAGGTACATTTTACAATGTCAAGATGACTACTGAAATGAGGCAGAGGGCATCCAATGCAAACCAAGGAGAAGTTTTGGGAAAGATACTTCCTTTTTTTAAAGTTTACTTATTGAGAGCGAGAGAGCGTGCATGTGTGAATGGGGGAGTGGCAGAGAGAGAGAGGGAGAGAGAGAGAGAGAGAATCCCAAACAGGCTCCATCAGCACGGAGCTCAACTTGGGACTTGAACCCACAAACCATGAAATCGTGACCTGAGCTGAAATCAAGAGTGAGACGTTTAACCTACTAGCCACCCAGGTGCCCCAAGATACTTCTGAATGGAGCCAGAGAGCTTTAAATTGGGCAAGAGAGAAAAGTGCCCACAATGCAATGATAAAAACAGAGGACAATGGAAGACAAATCAACATCACTGTGTGTGTGTGTGTGTGTGTGTAACATTAGGCTTCTTTAGACAGCACATAAAACATCCTAACCTCTTAATGTTATTATTCTTATTAAATTTTTATGTAAGCAATTAACAGTATGAAATTCAGGACTCAAATTCAGCAGTGGAATGGTATACATTGCCCCGTTAAAACAGAGTTTATTTTAGTCTAATAGGTCCAAGTGAGATAATGCATAAAAGAGTCTGTTGGTGGGGCGCCTGGGTGGCTCAGTCAGTTGAGCGCCCGACTTCAGCTTAGGTCACGATCTCGCGGTCCGTGAGTTCGAGCGCCGCATCGGGCTCTGGGCTGATGGCTCAGAGCCTGGAGCCTGCTTCCGATTCTGTGTCTCCCTCTCTCTCTGCCCCTCCCCCGTTCATGCTCTCTCTCTGTCTCAAAAAAATAAATAAATGTTAAAAAAAAAAATTAAAAAAAAAAAAGAGCCTGTTGGTTAAAACTCTGTCCATTCATGTATTGATTCTATGGAGACTTACGGCCTAGCAACTCTATGTGCTGTTAGGCATGCCCGTGCTATAGGCACCACAGCTATGTAAGTAAATGCTCTTGAAAAGCTTATTAGCTTATTAGCTAGTGAGTTCCCCATAGTACGTGTCATCAGAAAAAAAGATACAATTGAAGTCAAAGACAGAGGAGAAAAGATTCTAATAAAGATCGTGTGAAGAAAAGACCACAATGGAGCCAAAATGTGAAAGCTTACAAGCCAGCCAAGCAAGAATTAAATGCAGTTCAGTGCAATGATTAAGAGAATGGTTCTTGCTACCTGGTAGACTTTCTAGAAAGCTGATTTCATCTGTGTGTCTCATTTTCATTCTCTGCAAAATAGGAATATTAATGCCTGTTCATAGAGTTGTTGCAAGACATGAGTGAGGGTATGTATATATAAAGTGTATGGGACATGATAAGTACCCAACAAATAGTGACTTTTTTTTTAATGAAAGAAACTTTCACATTCTGTCATATATTTCTGTGTTATTGGCACTTTTATACTAAATATATATTATGATAATAATCAGAAAAGAACAAAAAAAGGGAGATGCCAGAATACAACTAGGCAAATTAATCCTCAATAAAATGGCTTTTTCTGAAAAAATAAATAAGGAAGTATGTAGGTGATATGCTGATCCCCAAAACGAGGACAGAATTACCCAATGCCATATTCTTTCTCCTGGAGGTCACACTACTGAATCAAGTTCCCACCCAAATCAGGTCCAATCAGGACCATTACTTCAAGTAGAGCCCTATGTATGCTGGAACCTGGCAGCCGGCAGGGGTGCCTGCCACACAGAGCGTGCCAACGTCAGATACTGAGAAGGAAAACTCCAGGCCTCCATCGGAAGGGGCAAAACAGGAGTCCGCTGGAAAGTCAAGCTGCATGGAGACTTTTCACACAGGACCCTCCTTGGGTAAGGAGCGTTCTCTTTTCCGATACCCATAGAACTGGGTGGGCATTAGGGGATGCCAGTGCCACATAAAGAGTAATGAGCTTCTGAAAGCAGCCCTTGATCTCAACCAGTACAGATGGCCCATGTGAGTCATTCAGACCGTTAGACGCTTTGTCCAGGCTGTGCATTTGAGAGTTCCCAATATTCTGTGTTCTGTAGTGGAAACAGGAGGGCTTGGGTTCAGACAGACTTGACTCACTAGCCTCTTTCTATCACTTATTAATATGTGGTCACCCGTAGTTTACTTAACTATCTGCTTCCGTGTGTTCCACTGTAAAAACAAGGAGAATACTACTTGCCTTGCAAACACCTTGTAATAAATAAATGATCTCTCAGTCTGTGAAATCTCGTAATCTAATGTCACTTCAATATTTAATGTTTAATAAATGGTAGCTATAAATGACTGGCTTTCTGGATTATTATTACTTGATAAGCCAAGGAAATTGAAAATTTGTCCAATATTTACTTAAGTTTATGTGGATTAAGTAAGAGGATGATGGTATTATGAACAATATATTAAATATATTTCATGGCCCCAGAATAATAACCACTGACTATTAAGAACTGCCAGTCTAACTTGGTTAGACCTCTTTAGACAGACCTCTTATTTTTTTTTTATCCTTTTTAAATCTTTTTTAATGTTTAGTATTTTTGAGAGAGACAGACAGACAGAGTATGGTGAGCAGGGGAGGGGCAGAGAGAGAGGGAGACACAGAATCCAAAGCAGGCTCCAGGCTCCGACCTGTCAGCACAGAGCCCGATGTGGGGCTCAAACCCACGAACAGCAAGATCATGACCTGAGCCAAAGTTGGATGCTTTACCAACTGAGCCACCCAGGTGCCCCCATTTTTCTTTTTTTCACAAGTGCAAATAATTAAGTAGTAGCTCCCAAACAGTTTCAATGCATTTTGTACTCTCAAAAGTTTGAGAAGAAAGAAAGAAAGAAAGAAAGAAAGAAAGAAAGAAAGAAAGAAAGAAAGAAAGAAAGAAAGAAAGAAAGAAAGGAAGGAAGGAAGGAAGGAAGGAAGGAAGGAAGGAAGGAAGGAAGGAAGAAAACACACTTATAGACAGATATAGGGCAAATGTAGTTAAATGTTGACAATTGGTAAATATAGATAAAGTATATATAGATGTCCACATTGATATGCTTTCAATTGTTCTGGACAGTTAAAAAAAATTTTAGGGGCTCCTGGGTGGTTCAGTTGGTTGAGCGTCTGACTTCAGCTCAGGTCATCATCTCGTGGTCCATGAGTTCAAACCCTGTGTCAGGCTCTGTGTTGACAGCTCAGAGCCTGGAGCCTGCTTCAGATTCTGTGTCTTCCTCTCTGTGACCCTCTCCTGCTCGGGTCAGTCTCTCTCTCTCTCTCTCTCAAAAGTAAATAAACATAAATTTTTTTTAATTTTTTAAAATAAGAATTTGGGGAAAACTTTACTGAAACATTAAATTAAAATTAATTTAATTTAATTTAAAAATGTAAAATTCATATTAAAAGGACATACTAAAAATTTTCCCAGAATGGCCAAGGCAAGACATACACTAGCGGTTTTATCAAACTTTTAACAAAAATAAAATAAAGCATCTTTTGGATATTCAGACAAAGAAACTAAGTCCCTGATAGGAGAAAGGAAATCAAATCATTTTATTTTTGACAGCAATGTAATATGCCAGAAAATGAAAGAGTAACAGGTTTACACACTTAAGAAAATAAAATATGAGTCAGATTTTTTATATCTGGTCAAACTGACTTCAAGAATAGAACACCGGGCCCCTGGCAGGTTCAGTCAGTAGAGCATGCAACTCTTGATCTCAGGGTTGTGAGTTCAAGACCCACGTAGAGCTTACTTAAAAAAAAAAAAAAAGAATACAGGACACAGAAATTTTAACTTTTTATTTTGCAATAATTTTTACAGTTACAGAACAGTTGCAAAAAATGATAGTACAAATAGTTACCGTATATCCTTCACCCAGGTTACTCTAATCTAATGTGACTGCATCCTTAGAAGAAGAGACACCAGAGAGGCACCCAGACAGAGAAAAAGGCCATGTGAGGGCACAGCAAGAGGCAGCCATCTGCAAGCCTATGAGCGAGGTCTCAGGAGAAACCAATCCTGCCAGTACCCTAATCTTGAACTTCCAGACTCCGGATCTCTAAGGAAATTAGGTCTTCCTGTTTGAGTCATCCCGTCCGGTATTTTGTTACGGCAGTCCTAGCAGACGAATACAAGGAGTGATCTGGTCTGACTTCCATATTTTCTGCAGCTAGTCCTTTCTTCCCAGTCTCTCTCCTTCAACTTAGGATATTTTACTATACATCTGCCAGAATCTTCACCTCTGATATCCAAGGCTCTTGGGTTCCTTGGAATGTTCCCCACAGGAACTGAGTCTTTGTTGTCTTCTTTCAATCTGGTATTTAAATCTTGTATACAATTCCTACATGTTTCTGGCACGAAGAGGCATCTTCTCCAATTTCCGATTCTGTTGTATTTTTGCCCTATTTTATATTCAAATAGCCATTTCACTGAGAATCTGCAAATATAGTATTATATACACATTCTTCTTCAGCTCTCCAGGAAGTCTGATGAACAGTCTTCTTAAATGAATATTGGTTAGAGTAACAGATTTGTTAAAGATTTCTTGATGTAGCAAGGTTATGCATTTAATAGTCTTTCTAGTTTATGAAAATCTTCTAACCTACCTGGTAATGAAGCAGCAGACAAACAACATCTGGGCATATATTTATCTTGTTAAGTTAAACATGCACCTGGCCCCTTAATTATCAACTATAATTGACAACTTCATCATTGCAGAGCACTTTTCTGTCCATGCCACAGTGGTGCAAGTAATTAGGTAATAATTAATGATTCTTTAAGTGCATTATTTCCTAAGAGTTCAATTCGCACTGTATGTATATTTAAAGAGCAACAATTCTGTTTGTTTTGTCCATATAGACAATGCTAGAATAAACGAAAATTGCCATGCTTATCATGGGTAACTCAAAGTACCATCCATAATCATTTCTAACCTTTTTCTATTCCAGAGAGGGCTTATTTTCTTTTCATTCAGCCTTACCAAATAACCATAAAGTTTTAGGGCTAATTATGGAAACCAAATGAATATACATTCACAAAGATACTCATCACCATGTTACACATAATAAGGAAACATGTAAATATACAAACGACCAACACTAGGGAAAGGATAAGTAAATTATGGTACATGCACTAAACAAAATATTATGCCAAATTTTAAAATAATACTTTTGAACACTATAAAAATATGAAAAAGCTATATAAAAGTAACATAAAGTTATCTTATTATAGCTACATGGAATATGTATATTAATAGAAAAATAGTAGAAGGTAATAGGTAGTATAGTAATGCCCACAAGTGAAGACTATTTCATTAGAATACATCAAAGTGAATGTTTTCTTCTAAAAAATATTTTATTTCTATTATTCAATAGGTCACACATGCCCACAGTACAACATTCAAAAGATACAGAAGGTTATGCATTAAAAAGTTAATGTCCATCTGAGACCTGTCTCCCAGTGACCTTGTTCCATTCGCTAGAAGTAATTTTTCTAGAAAGTAGGAATTTTTAATAGTTCTTATACAGTATTCCCAAGACAACTTATTCATTATAAAAAATACATACACATTTTTTTTTTGACACAAATAGTAACAGTAACAGCACACACATTTTCCCACACCTTGATTTTCTCACTCAATTCCTCTTGGAATAGTTCCATGTCATTACATAGAAAGCTACCTAATTATTTTTAATGGTTATATCTTAATATATGGAATTTATCATAATTTACTTAACCATCTTGTATTCATTTACATTTAGGTTCATGCCAATCTTTTGCTCTTTGAAATAATGTTCCAGACAATAACCATAGTGATACATTTAAAATGAAAATGAGATTAGACTTCCAATTTGAAGATAGCATTATAAAGTTAGAATTTTTTCTTTCATTTCCCTGGAAGTCTTTGTAATGTAAAGAGAAGAATGAGAAACATAAACACAAAAACCATAAATAATTTCTCTGTAGCGGTGAGGAAAACTAAAAATCCCATATATATTTATCCGATTCATAGAAAGGAAATAAAAGTGAACTTATGTACCAAGCCCTGCATCATAAGAAAATTTTCACCTAGCTTCACACAGAGCCCTTACTATTCCTCTCTCTCTTATAAAAAGTTCCTCTGGGACAACTGTACATTCAGTTAAGATAAGTAATCAGAGATTTATGCTTCTGGTAATGACAGAGTAGCTGGATTCAGACCAACTGTCCCACGAAAATCCACTAGAGATGCTTGGGAATATGTTTCCTAAATATGTATTTGAAGATGTTGAGGAACTACAAAGGCAGTGAAGACTTGAAAAAACAAGATTCTGGGGAGAAAGAATTACAAAGAGGTGATATAGGCATTTATTTCAAACTGCTTTTCTGATCAAGGAATTTGATGGTTCACAAATGGTGGCTAAGAGACAGGCTGAGCAAAGATTTCCTGCATTCTTACAAGTCTTAGGGGAAATAATTGGAGGAGGAACCCTAGTAAACACTCCAGGATTTCTTTTAAGAGCCCTCAACAACCTATACTGCAGAAATAGGGATGACTCAGAAATAAAACATCCCTGGGGAGCCTGGGTGGCTCAGTCGGTTGAGCGTCTGACTTCGGCTCAGGTCATGATCTCACAGTTTGTGAGTTCAAGCCCCGCATCAGGCTCTGTGCTGACAGCTCGGAGCCTAGAACTTGCTTCGGATTCTGTGTCTCCTCCTCTCTCTGCCTCTCCCTTGCTTGTGCTCTGTCTCTGTCTCTCAATGATAAATAAACGTTAAGAAAAAAAATTTTTTTTAAAAAGAAATAAAACATTCCTTACAAAGACTGAAGCCCAACTTCAAATTAACTCAACATCTGATTGGATTAAAATGATTGTATTCCACTCTAACTTTCTACCAGAGGCAAAACAAACCCTAGGCATAGATACCACCAACCAGAGCATCTCCAAAGTGTTTTCATGCTCAATGAAGGGATTAAAATAAAAAATGACTGTTACATCAGGAAATAAAACCAGATGGTTTAGGGGTGCCTGGGTGTGCAGCCGGTTAAGTAGCCAACTTCAGCTCTGATCACGATCTCATGGTTTGTGGGTTCAAGCCCTGCACTGGGGTCTGTGATGACAGCTCAGAGCCTGGAGCCTGCTTCAGATTCTGTGCCTCCCTCTCTCTCTCTGACCCTCCTACCCTCACATTCTGTGTGTGTGTGTGTGTCTCTCTCAAAAATAAATAAACATTAAAAAAAAAACAATAGATGGTTTAAATCTTGGGGGGGAGGGGGACGATAACACACCCAGAGCCACAGGTGATTCAATATTGACTCTATCAGATATGGCCTTTTTTTTTTTTTTTTTTTTTAATTTGAGAGAGAAAGTTTGTGCATAGGGGAGAGGGGCAGAGGGAGAGAGAGAGAATCTTTTTTTTTTATTTTTTTTAACGTTTATTTATTTTTGAGACAGAGAGAGAGCATGAACAGGGGAGGGTCAGAGAGAGGGAGACACAGAATCCAAAACAGGCTCCAGACTCTGAGCTGTCAGCACAGAGCCCGACGCGGGGCTCGAACTCATGGACCGCGAGATCATGACCCGAGCCGAAGTCGGCTGCTTAACCGACTGAGCCACCCAGGTGCCCCAGAGAGAGAATCTTAAGCAGGCTCCACACTCATCATGGAGCCCCTCATCACCCTAAGATATGGTCTTTAAAATAAGTGATTACTGTTGTTCAAGAGATTAGATGACAAGATGGTGTATGTCATTAGAGAATATAAGCTGTACAATAGAAAAATCAAATTTAAGGGGTACCTGGGTGGCCCAGGTGGTTAAGCTTCTGATTCTTGATTTTGGCTCAGGTCATGATCTCACGGTTGTGAGATGGAGCCCTGCATCAAGCCCTGCCCTGGGTGTGGAGCTTTCTTAAGATTTTCTCTTTCCCCTTCCCTCTGCGCCCCCCCCCCCAAAAAGAAAAGAAAAATCGAATTTAAAATGCAAAACTAAAATTAAAAACTTAACTGATGTGTCTAACAGCAATATACACACATATACATGTGTGTGTATACATAAATCTGATCTAATAATAGATAGATGGAGATACAGATGGGGAAAGGAGAGAAAATTAGTTAACTGGCAATAAACAAGAAGGAAATATCAAAAGTGAAGCTTGAAAAAGAAAGAAGAAATGGATTAAGAGACATGAAAGACATGGGGAAAAAAAAGTCTAATATGTAGAATTGTAGTCTAGGAGAAAATGTAGAAAACAAATGGGACTGAAGCAATATTTGAAGTAATGCCAGACAGAAAGTCTCTAAAACTGATGAAAGACATCAAGCCACAGTTTTGAGAAATATGAAACCCCAAGCAGGAAAATATAGAGATAAAACACAGTCAATTTATCACAGTAAAACTGCTGAAAAAATATTAATAGACAATAAAATGTGTTGAAAGTAACAGAGGAAAAAGAAGACATTTCCTTCAAAGAAGCAAAATAAGAATTACAGCTTACTTCTCCATTTAAATAATGGAATACAGAAGACAATGGAACGTCTTCAAGCACTGAAAGAAAATAACTGTTAAACTTGAATTCTTTCCCAGAAAAAGTATTTGAAAACAAAAATGAAAAACAGAAAATTCAGTAAACCTACAATAAATGGAATGCCAAAGACCTATGGAAAACCATCCCAGATTTATCACGGTAATGTAGGAAAAAGATAAAGAGCAAAAGAAAGGGCCATATGAGAGTGAATCTAAATAAGTACTGATTATATAAAAATAATAACCTGATCGAGATTAATAGGCATGTAAAATCAAAATATATAATTCTATGGTTTTTGCATTAACAGAAGAGCGGTAAAAGTACGAATGTATGTTGCATTTTAGTAAGTCAGAATTTGCAGACAACATAATTATGTGCAGAAAATTTTTTTAAACTACAGATAATTTATAATGCTTAATAAATACATTTAACAAGGTTGTTTCATGCAAAAATTAACTCTATTTCTTTAAACAAGCAACAAAAACTGGAAAATAAAATTTTTAAATATTCTCAAAAACTATCCAAAAGTTAAATACCAGAAATAACATTTTAAAAAATGTCATCTCTTCACAGAAAACTATAAAACATTACTGAAAAATATTTCTTAAAAAACAAATGGGTGAGGGGTGCCTGGACGGCTAGGTCTGTTAAGTGTCCGACTCTTGCTTTCGGCTCAGGTCATGATCTCACAGTTCGTGAGTTCAAGGCCCACATGGGGCTCTGCACTGATGGTGCCGTCTGTTTGGGATTCTCTCTCCCTCTCTCTCTGCCCCTGCCCTACTCATGCCTGCATGCGTGCACTCTCTCTCTCTCTCTCTTTCTGTCTCTCTCTCTCAAAATAAATAAACTTAAAAAATGGATTAATATCACCATGTTCACTGACTAGAAGATGATATTGTTGAAAATGCCAGTTACCCCACACATGGATTTATAGATACAAAGGAATTTCATTCAATCAGCTTTGACAACTGATTCTAGAATTTATAAAGAAAAGCAAAAGGGGGGAAGAAGTCAAGACAATCCTGAAAAAATAAAAAGAATTACCGAAAGACTTACATCACTAGATATCAAGATATATAATAAAATCACTATAAAATAAAATCACAGTAATATGATAACAGCACAAAGAGAGACAAACAGATCAATGGAATGAAATAGAAAGTCTGGACACATATATATGGACGCTTGATATATGACGGTTAGTGACTGTAGTAGGCTAAAAAATGCTCCCCCAAAGATACCAAGTCTTAGTCCCTAGAACCTGTGAACATTACTTTACATGGTAAAGTTCTTACAGATGTGATTATTAACAATGAAATGAGATTATCCTGAATCATCCAGATGGGCCCCAAAAGCCATCACAAGTCTCTTTAGAAGAGACAGGCAAAGGGAAATTACACACACATAGAAGGTCACACGAAGATGGAGGCAATGACTGCAGTGATGTCCCCACAAACAGGAATGCTGGCAGCCACCAGAAGCTAGCAAAAGCAAGGAACAGATTCTCCCCTAAAGCCTGTGGAGCGAGTGTGTCCCTGCCAGCACCTTGATTTCAGCCCAGTGACACTGATTTTGAACTTCTGGCCTCCAGAGCTGTGAGAGAATAAATTTCTCTCTTGGTGCCTTAACTCACCAACTTTGTGGGAATTTGTTACAGTAGCCATAGGAAACTAATACAGGGGTGCCATGGAACGCGGGGATAAGGGTGGTCTTGTCAATAAATGGTGCCAGGTCAATTGAATAGCCATATGGAGAAAAACGAATATAGGCCTTGACTTCACATTATACACAAGTATAATCTTGAGATAAATCAAAAGTCACGAAACTTACACATAAATGATTTTTAAAGGAACATCAAAAAGATAACATAGGGAAACATATTCATGAACTTGAGGTGGACTAAGATTTTTTAACTAGAACGTCAACAGCACTAACCATAAGAGAAAAGTCTGGTAAGGTGGGCTACATTAACATTAAGGACTCCTATTCATGAAAAGACTATATCACAAGAATGAAATTGGCAGTCATGTAATGGAAGAAGATATTATAAAATATAATAACTCTCAAGAGATCTGTATCCAGAAAATATTTTTAAGACACTTCCAAATCAATACAGAAAAGACTGTCAACTCAATAGAAAAACAGACAAGAGCTTTGAGCAAGCACTTGACAAAAGAGAACATCCAAATGTCCAAGTAAGCATATAAGATGCTCAATGTCATTATTTAACAGAGGAATAAATATTGAAACCATAATGAAATATAGTTATATACCTACAAGAATAACTTCAACTTTAAAATATTGATAGTAGCAAGCATTGGTGAGGAAATAACACACTATTCAGTTTCTTACACCGTCGGGGGAAACGTAAGTTGTACACACAGCATCTTTGGAAAAGCATTTGGCAGTATGTCCTAAAACTTAACATATATATACCTTATGACCAGCTGCACACTGTACTCCAGCCAAAGTGACACATAAAATTAATCATCACACTTCCTAATTGTGAAACATTCTAACATTTGCAGAATAAACATGCAATAGTTGTGGAATATTATTTGCATTAATCTGCTACTGAATTCTGTTTACTATTTTGCACATCAATATTCAAAATAAAGATTGGTATGTAATATTCTACTTCACTTTCATCTTTGACAGGGTTGATATTAAAGCTTTTCACACCATAAAATAAATGTAGGAGATTTTTTGCCTTATTCTCTGCTCAAGACATTTAAACAACATTGGACTTGCAAGACCATCAAAGGTACCATAAGATATTTCCATGAAACCATCTGGGTCTGGAGCCTTTTGTGGGAACTGACAGTAGCTTTTTGGCAAATTTCTCTATTTCTTCTATTATACTTGCCTATATATTTTCTAACTCTTCTAGGATTGATTGTGTTACTTCACATTTTCCTAGAATATCAACCAATTTCATGTAACTGCTCAAACGCATCTCCATAATATTGAGCAAAGATGTATTTTTCTGATTCTTTGAATTTCCTTTGGTTTTGTAATTAGTTCTACCTTACTTTTTGAATATGTGAGTTTGTGTTTTCCCTTTTTAAAAATGAGATTGTGCAATAGTTTATCTACTTCTCTAATTTTTCAAATAAGGAACGCATGGGTTTATTTAGAATTTCCAAAAAATTTGTCGTCCAATTTATTGATTTCTGCTTTTAATTCTTTTTTTCTGCTTTTCTTGGGTGTATTTTATTGCTTCCTAGTTTTTGAAACAATGCTTAATTCATTTGTTTTCATCATTTATTTTTTATGACCATAAGTGTTTGGGGTGTGTGGATTTTTTTTCAAATTCTTTCAAAATATTATTGCATTGTACTATTTAAGAATAAATACACATATGGCAAAGTTTTCCAAGAAAGGACATGAAATCCATGTTCTGTTTTCAAGGCTAATGGAAATATACAAAAGGTGGATGATTACTGATTTCCCACTACTCTTTGGAAATATGGCAAAATAGTATGGTGACAGTCTAGCTTATGGTGAAGAACTTGAGCTGTGTCTTACAGCTCAGGGCTAAAATCTTGACCTTACTACTTACCTGCAATATGATATTTGGGAGGTGACTTATCCTCTCACAGCTTCTGTGTCCTTATCTGAAAAAAAAGCAAGATTTAAAAACAAAATTAGGGGTACCTGGGTGGCTCAGTCTGTTAAGCATCCAACTCTTGATTTTGGCTTGGGTCATGATCCCAGGAGCCCTGGCTCAGCTCAGCACTGAGCCTGGAGCCTGCTTAAAATCCTCTCTCCCTCTCCCTTCGCCCCTCTCTCCAGCTCACACTCGCTGTCTCTCTAAAATAAACTTTAAAAAGGAAAAATAAAAACAAAAACAAAATTTTAAAGATCCTATTGTATAAGGGTGTTGGGGGGATAAAAGTAAAAATCTTTATGAACAGCTTAGAAAAGTGCTTTAATACAGAATTTCAATTGATCTGTTCATTTGTTTAGTGAAAAAAAATGAATATGATTACTTCCAATGTATTTCAGAAGGATCATGGCACAGCAATATTTATTCTACAGAGGTCTGGACAAGGATGCCTGGTTGACACCCGGGACTGAAACTGTGCCTTTTCATTCACTATTTCCAAGGCCCCAGTGGCTCTCGATGACCCTTAGAACAAAGTGTCCAATGGCTCCAGGGGCTGCAAATACTCTCTGTTGGCCTGAGGACAGAGTCTAAACTCCTGAGTGCAACTCCACACACTCCAGTCTCCAGCCACATCCCCCTCCACGCCTTCCCACCATAATAAAACTCACCTAGTTCCTCAAAAAGCCATGTTCCCTCACCCCATGCTGCTTCCTCTGTCACAAGGTTTCTCAACCCCAGCACTGTTTTTTTTAAACATTTATTTATTATTTTGAGAGAGAGACAGAGATAGAGCATGAGTGGGAGAGGGGGCAGAGAGAGAGAGAGAAATATACACACACAGAATCCGAAGCTGGCTCCGGGCTCCAAGCTATCAGCACACAGCCTGACACGGTGCTGGAACTCACGAACCGTGAGATCATGACTGAGCCACCCAGGTGTCCCTCAACTCCCGCACTATTGACATTTTGAGGCTGAATAATTCTTTGTGGTGGGGGCTGTCCTGTGTGTTGCTGGATGTTTATCGGTATCCCTGGCCTCTGCCCACCGGATGCCAGTAGCACCGACTCCTGCTTGTAACAACCAAAAAAAAATGTCTACAGACATTGCAAAATCTAGGGGTGCCTGGTTAGGAACCACTGCTTTATGGAGAAGGCCTTTACCCCCGTCTACCTGGCCACCTCCAACTCATCCTTGAGATTTCAGCTTAAATGCTTCTGTTGTATCCCCAGCGTTAGCACCGCTGCTATATTGAAACACATAGGTAATGAAGCAAACAGCAGCAGCATTCAGTGCACCGGGGCAAGAATAGGACTGAACAGGCAGAGGTGAAGGGAGGCCACATTAAGTGGTAGCAGGGTGGGTGGGAGGGTGAGAGTTATATAGGAAATTGGACGGCTTGTCGGTGAAATGATTGGGTTATAAGGTTGTAAGGAACGAGGAGGGAGCTACAAAAAAGAATGGATTGGGGTGCGGCAGGATGGAAAGAAGGAAGCAATGGGTTCAGACTCTGAAACGGTAGGCTGAGGTGCCTGTGGGACAGCCCTGTGGGGACGCTGGTGAGAGAACAGGAAACAGTTGTACTTTCTTCATATATATATATATATATATATATATATATATTTTTTTTTTTAAGAAAATTAATGTCTGTTTATTTTTGAGAGAGAGAAACACAGCATTAGCAGGGGAGGGGCAGAGAGGGAGACAGAATCCGAAGTAGGTTCCAGGCTCCGAGCTGTCGGTCAGCACAGAGCTGGACTCCGGGCTGGAACCCACCAACCATGAAATCGACCTGAGCCGAGCCGAAGTCGGAGGCCCAACCCATCCAGCCACCCAGGCGCCCCTGTTGTACCTTCTTTCTTGCCCGGAGTTAAATCTGTGCCTTTAGAGAGACCAGCCAAAGTTCTGGTGGTACCTGCAAACTCCCTCTCCCTCCCGGCTCACGGCCTTTCCATACCAAACACGCATGCACGCACGCACGCGCATACGCACTTGATTCCTCTGCTTCAAAATCACGCATGCAAACGTGCTGCTGGAAGAAGGCAAAATTTTAAATGGGGTAAGGATAGGGCGAGAAGACGGGGAGAGAAGTGAGAGACTGAGATAGAGGGTGGCAGAGCGGAGAAGCCAACTTCAGACCCTGCCTTCTCAGCAAGGACCCGTGGAGCTCCCGAAGGAAAGCGTTGTAATCTGAACAGCGGGCGCCATCTAGTGGCTGATTCTTATAAGGAGTGGAACTGTGGTCGGCGGTGAGGACCAAAGCCCGAAAAGGCAGCCGGTGGGGTGGGGGAAGAGTAAGGGAGTTAGGAAAGTAGGGAAGGCGAGAGGTAATGATTGAAAAGTCACACATAAGCTGTTCTTCTGGGACCCAGGATTCACACATCCAGCTTGGAACAGGGCACCTGAACTGCATTCAGGCTGCCCGTTGACTGTCCTCCATCTTCAGCAGCCCCTCTCCTGGGAGGCTGGCTTCTCAGAGCCACATCATCGCCCTACGGTTGTCTCCAGATCCCTGGTCCCTTTTCTTTGCTTGACCAGAAGATCCCTCACGTCTGGTTGATGCCGTCCCTTGCTGACGTTTTTCTCCTAATTCTTAGCAGTCTTTAGTACTAGTGCCTGGATATAGTATTTCTTATTTGGAAATCCAACACGCTTTTAATTAGAGAAGCAACAGGAAGAGATATTAAGCTGTATTAATGCATCTGAAAACCCAGCACAGTCAAAAGAAAGACAATCTCACAGATACCAGCACTGTTGAAAATTACAGGAACAGCTTCCAGTAAATAACTAAATGGAAAATCCCAGAGAGGGTCAATTGTTGTTAGTTAATATTTGTAGCAAAGCACAGCACTTAATAATGAGGCTGTTTCTTATCCTTATGGGAGGCAAATAATCAGAATTGGGATTTCCACTTTAGATGGTAATTCTGGCTCACTTGTAAGGGCCCCAGATTTTGCAATAATGAGCCTCATGAAAGTTTGTCTTAGAAATAATCCCTCCACCATCAACTCTCAGAAGAAGGGCTTCTAAAAATGCCTCTCTTTCCAAAAAATTTCACAAAAATGACCTTAGATCAGGTCATAAGATAGACCCTGAAATAGATTGTTTGTCATAAAATGGCCACAATTACTCCCTTCTCTGTATTTAGTCCTTGAACCTGGGATGAATTTGATGTGTTTTGTCTAATAAAATGCAGTGGAAAACACTTACCAATTCTGATCCCTTACACACTTCAGCCCAACCTCTTGGAACCCTGACAGCTGCCAAGTGAACAACCCCAAACCGGCCTCGTGGAACATGCAAGAACATACGGGGCAGAGACACGCCATTGTAGCAAGGCGCTAAGACATGGGGGAGAGCCCGACCAAGACCAGCAAAGCCATCCACAGATGCATGAGAGGACCCAGCAGAAACTGCAAGCACTACCCAGCTGATCCCAGCCCAGATTGCTGGTCTTCAGAATCATCACGAGCTAAACAAAATGGAGGTTTGGAGGTGGTTTGTGATACAAGCATTATGGCTAAATTGCATATAGAAAATGTGTATTTCCTGACTGCATAGGAAAGCAGGATACAAAAAAAGGGGGGAGGAGCACATTTGAGGGATAAGCCAGATGGAAATAAGGATGTTGGCCCTTCTCGTGTTGCCAGTCAGAGGACTCATGATTTCCTTCTGGGCTATCTAACCCCAGCTGAAACTAACTCTGTTCCTCATTGGTACATTCTAGTTAAGCAGACATGAAATTTTAATAAGCTGCTGTTCCTGTCGTTACCACGTTTGCCGAAATCCTCATTTCACATGGAATTTATTGTAGCAGCTGATTTTTCTTATACTAAATTTATTTCTATTCCAATTTATATTGTTGTCTACAATCGGACCAAGTGTTTTTTAATGTCTTTTTCTATATGTTGCTCCCCTCCTCAAAATGTTTTAAAATCTATTTCCTGTTGCATAAACAGGTCTCTTTTAATTTTTTTTTAAATTGATACATGAGACTTCATAAAAATTTCAGAAGTCTGTTCTTCCAAAGATGCCATTAAGAAAATGAGGACAAGCCACAGACTAGGAGAAAATATTTGTAAAACACATCTCTGATGAAAAACTCGTATGAAGATTTTTTTTCGAGAAACGCTCACAACTCAATAACAAGGAAACAAATATCCCAGTTGTTTTGAAAAAATGGGTTATATGAGCAGATATTTAACCAAGGGGATGATGTGAGTAGCAAATAAACAGATGAAAAATATTCAGTATAATTCACTAGGAAAATGCAGATTAAAACTGCAAGGGATGTCATTACACACCTAGTAGAAAGGCTTTTTAAAAAACCACCAATATCAGGTGCTGGTGAGGTTTCGGAGAAACTGGAACTCTCATATGTTGCTGGTGGAGATGCAAAATGGCACAGCCCCTTTGAAAAACAGACAATTTCTTGCAGACAGTAGGGAGAAATTATGGCCTAACCTGCAGCCCATTTACACCTTAAAATTGTGCACAGCCTTTTAAAATAGCTAATCACAAAAGCTTAAGTGAAACATAAAAAAATACTGAAGGCAGATGAAGTATAAAAGAGAGAATCCATGATAGTATTCATTTACATGAAACAAGCACAATTTAAGTTGGCTAAAGAGAAGAAAAACTCAACTTGTACTATTTACATTTATTATTATTATTATTATTAGGTAAGGCTCAATTTACAGATCCTCCCACGCATGTCTGATCAAATTATTCAAAGCTACTTACAGCAGCATTTCTCTTCTCTAGTAGTGTTTCATTTTTTAACTTTTTAACAGTTTTATTGAGATACAATGCACATACCAAGCAATTCACCTATTTAAAGTGTACAATTCAATAATTTTTATTGTACAATTCGCCTATTTAAAGTGTACAATTCAATAATTCCAATATTTGCAACCATCTCCACAATTTTAAAACATTTTCATCATTTCAAAACACACACACACACACACACACACACACACACACAAAACCTTTTCACTATCATCCCTCTGTATTCACAGTCCTGCCCTAGCCCTAAGCACAAACCTACCTCCTGTCTCCATAGATTTCTCTGTTCTGGACATTTCATATGAAAAGCCATGTAATCTATGGCCTTTTGTGACTGGCTTCTTTCACTTGGCATAATATTTTCAAGGCCCATCCCTGTCGTAGCCTGTGTCAGTACTTCATGCCGTTGTAAAGCCAAATAATATTCTGTTGTATGGCTGTACCACATTTGTTTATCTATTGATCAGTTGATAGACATTTGGGTGGTTTCTACCTTTTGGGTATTATGAATAATGCTGCAGAAACATTCTTGTATAAGGGTTTCTTTACTCTTTATTCGTTCTCACTATAGAAATGTATAGCTATAAATTCTCCTCTAAGCTCTGCTTTACCTGCATAATATAAGTTTTTGGTATGTTGTATCTTTGTTTTCACTCATTTCAAAGTAGTTTCTCACTTCTTTTGATTTCTTCTTCAACCCGTAGGTTATTCAGGAGTATGTTGTTGAATTTCCACAAGTCTGTGAATTTCCCAATTATTTTCCTGCTGTTGATTTCTTATTTCATTCCGTTGTGACTGGAGAGCATGCTCCGTATTATTTCTATCCTTTTAAATTTATTGAGGTTTACTTTATGGCCTAGCACATGGTCTGTCCTGGAGAATGTTCCATGTGTACCTGGGAAGAATGTGTATTTTCTTGTGGGGAAGAGGGTTCCACACATGTTAGGTCTTTGGTTTACAGTGATATTCAAGGCTATGAATATTTTCAAGACTATGGCTATTGAACTATTTCCCCCTGCATTTCTGTCAGTTTTACTTCATGTACTTTAGTGCTCTATTATTCGATGCATATACATACGTAATCATTACATCTTCCTGACTGATGGACCCCTTTATCATTATACAATATTTATGTCTATGTGTCTGATATCAGCACAGCCCCTCCAGCTTTCCTGTGGTTGCTGTTCACCTGATATACCTTTGCTCATCCTTTTATTTCCCACCTACTTGTCGCTTAGAATCTAAAGTGCGTCTCCTGTAGGCAGAATGCAGCTGGATTGTGTTTTTTAATGCAATCTGATAATCTCTACCTTTTGATGGAATTGTTTAATCTAACTTTTCATTGTAAGATACAGATAAAGAAATTATACAAAAATGTATAGTTTTAATAAGTTATTAGGTAAAACCCTCATAGCCAGCACCCAGAACTTTCATTAGCTCCTTCAGAAGCCCCTCCGTGTGGCATTCCAATCACAGTCCTGTCCCTGCTCCCCGAATTAATGACTATCTTGACTTTTATAGTAATCATTTCCTTGACTTCTTTAAAGTTTTATTATACCAGTGTATATCCATAAACACTATAGTTTAGCCCCTCCTGTTTCTTTCTATCTAGTAAGTTTCTTCTTGAAAGCTATATGGTTTGGTTCAAGCTGGCCTATGCAAAATGAGAATGGAAACAGGATTCAGCCTTGTTAAGAAGGTCTAGGAAGTCAGTGAGGCACCTGGGTGGCTCAATCAGTTAAGTGTGGGACTCTTGATTTCAGCTCAGGTCATGCCCCACGTTGGGCTCCTCACTGAGAGCTCAGAGCCTGCTTGGGATTCTGTCTCTCCTCTCGCCCTCCCCCGATCACACACGCACTGTCCCCCCCCCACCCTCTCTCTCTCTCAAATGAACTAAAAAAAAGGTCTAGGAAGTAAAAAGTCAGAGAATCAAACGTCTTGCAGAACTGCAAAAGCTAAAAGTCTGCCACACGTATACTAAAGCCTGTCTGAACAGAGGCAGAAAGTGGGAATGCGGCTGGACGTAAGATTCAGGCTAGAGAACCAAAGAAATGGGAGACATAAGATCCTCAGCCCCCTCCTGCCCCCTGCTATCTGCCTGAGATAATGCCTGTTGCCATCAAGGAATGCCAGCTGGAAATGGGGTCTGAAGGCAGGAACGGATGGGTTCTACCCTCCCCCACAAAACACAAATGTATTGCTTAACCTTCGGAGGCAGAGGTCAAGAAAGTAGCCACCAGACTGGGATGGAAGATAGAGTGAGAGCCTGTGCTAGGAGGCACGAACTGTAAAGGCAGGATGCCGACTCCAAGGCCACCGTACAACATGGTTTATGACATTGGACAGCAGAGTACAGCGTTTCCAAGAATCAGATCGTCAATCAGCATTTTAGAAAATCCCCCAAACTGGTAAATGGGGGGTCAGAGATTACTAATCCCCAAGACCATCTCCTGGTTCCCAAAACAATGCCCACACTTAGCTGCTGAAGCATAACGGCACTTGGCGGAGCAGAATCCTCCTGGATCTTGCTCTTCAGCATCGCCATGGAAATCAAGGCACGAGGGAAGTCCCTCCAGGGTGAAGCTGAGGTCAGCTGCGTATGGCGAATGGCGGGTTGGGAGAGGAGGGCACAGAGGACCACAGGAATCTGGGAACACCATCCTTTTCAGAAGCAGCTAAGAACATGTGCTGCCCGCAGTGTGCTCCCATTCCCCATGGACTATTTTCATCTGAGCCAGCCCAGCCCAAGTACCACTATGTCCTGAACCAGGTCTGGGCCATCTAACACTGGGAATAGCGGGAAGGCACTGGGATGCGGTGGAAACCCCAGAGATCCTCCTCGGAGGTGGGGAAATGACTTGCATCATGAGCTCTAACAACCCAGTGAGGAAAAGTTCGGGATGTTCCAGAAACATACCCGGCATTTACGGCGCTGGCCAGCAGGGCATGGCGTACCCGGCCCTCTGCGCACCACTGTGCTGTCCTATATGCCAGTCCTCGTGCTGCCACCAGAGACAGAGTCCTAGAGGACCTGGCCATAGGAGCAGTCCTTCAGCGTGTGCTAATAAGAAAAACTCAGCTGAATAGAATCAGCTTTAGAACATCAGTCCGACAGAGTCAGGAAGCTACTCTTACACAAGCTGGGTGGTGGTAGGTAACCTGAAGAAGTATAGGGCAGCATCCTTCTTCAGGAAGACTCAAGAGCTTTCAAGGAAGGAAAAGCCCCGTCTCTAAGTTTACTTTGGAAATTTGGGTGGGGGGGCATTTTTGGATAATGACAACAATGAGAGCTGGAGCACAACTGACATCTACTGGGCAGGGGCCAAGAACAGTGGACATCTCGCAATACCCAGGGCAGGTCCGCACTCTGAAGAATTGTCCCACATCCTGGACAGCCTTCCAGTATCCTAAAGGACCTTTGTGTAGGCAAAAACATACAGGTTTTTAACTTAAAACCTGGGCCAGTATAGGTTTACATTCAAACCTGGACCAAGAACTCAATTCCTGTTTATATTTGCAGGCAAAGTATTAGGGGCGTGGTTTTAGAATATTTTACATTTCCCAGCAGAGCAACTGCTTTGTTAATCAGGGGAGGATTAAACTCTTGTCCAAAACTCTACTGGGATGTGTTCCTAATTTTAGATAATTGTGTCAATGACAATAGTTCTGCTGGTGGCGTTTGGGTCACTGGCACATCTCTAAGAGCCTGTCTTTGCAGCGGCTGTATTTATGTATAATATCATAGATATTTATCGTAGATGGACAAAAGCATCTACTTCTTTATGTCTGCTATAGTGTTGTCAGCTGAGGGCTGACATGTACTTATTGAATAAATATCATTACAGTTTAATGCCCCCATTCTTTTTTATATTGCAGTTAGACCATTATATTGCTTTTTAAAAATTGTAATAAGTACATTTGCCTACACATATAGACACATACACACACATATATACTATGTGAATTTCATTTTAGGAAAGTATAATGGATGCATCAATCATAATGAGCTAATTATGCTGCAGAAATTAACAACTCTGTGTTAATCTCTGCGATTTAAAACAGCCAAAGCTTATTTCTGGCACAAATGGCATTTCCGCCTTGATCTTTGCTCCAGCAGAGGGAACAAGAACATGACAGATCTCACATGGCTCTTGAATGCTTCGATAGCAAAGCGGCCCAGCTCACTTCTGTTCACGGTTCATTGGCTAGTCCATGTCACGTGGCCATATCCGACTAGGGTGTATGCCATCCAATTGTGTGCCCATAAAGAGAAGGTTCAAAATATTTAGAAAAGCCCTAACAGCCACTCAAAGTGTTATGAGAAAGAAATGTTTCATAGGATTGATAACTGCTGCATTAGGAAGATCCTATCCTACACAAATTATAGAAAAGAAAAAAGAAAAAAAACGTTGGCTCTAGGGTCACTCTTCCATCCCAGTGATCATGACAGCCTTTGTGGAAGAGGTGAGATTGGAAAGGTGAGTCCTTTTGTTATTGGGAACACAGACTATTTCAGAAGTGAAGGGGGTGGAAGATGGGAGCTGGGGAACGAAATATGTTGAGCAGCTACTCTGTACAGGCAGGAGTGGGAGGCTGTATGCTTAGAAGCCATTTGCTCTAAGTCACAGACTTTGGGATTCCACTGCAGGCTAGCTATCTCAAAAGCCCAGGGGTTTCTTTAAATTCCCCACACAGCCACTGAGCAGGAGAACAGGCTGAGAAAAGGCAGCAAAGGCTGGAAAGGGCATGAGGCTTGTCCAATGGAGAGAGGACTGTGGCCTGGCCTTTGGGGAGCATGAGTAAGGCAAGCAAATGGGGATTAAAAAGCGTCCTGGAAGTCACTCACTTCCACAAACATCACTCGTTAACTCCTGTGCAGTAAAACTGTTTTGTGCCCTATGGGGCATAGAAAGATGAATAAAACACACCCCTACTGCGAGAGTTTACAGACCAGTGAGAAGTTTTAGGTCTTAAGGCCACAGGTCTTCGGAAGGCTTATTAGATCAAAGGACAGCATATTCTCAGGACACTGGCATGGAGAATGGAACTGATAGCCATGCAGAACGAGGACAGCCTGGGCTCCCAGAAGGACCCAAGGTCCACTAGGTCACAAAGGCCACCTGCCTTTGTCACCAGGGTCATTCATCAGGTGACCAGAGGCATTCACTACCAGAAATGGCAGAGACTTGTCTCCTACTGGTTTACACCATCCCTGGTCCTTTAGAGGGACTCTTGGCTCTGAATCCAGAGACTAAATGAAAGACTTCAATGCCTTAAATGTGGAAAGCCTAGAGAATGTTCCGAGAAACCAAATACAGTGCTTGTTTGAAACGGTGTGGGATACGCTCAGTGGTCAATGCCATGGTTTAAACTAACCATCCATAGCAGGAATTCTGGGAGTTGACACTGACTGAGACCTCAACCACTGGATGAAAAGAATTAGCACATTTGTCCCCATGGGCAAGTTTTTGGAAAATTGTAGGAAAGAAACTTGGTGACATTAACTAGTTGGCATATTTTATTTTCACTACAGAACTTACTTCAATTTATCTAATCGTCCATCACTTGTTTTCTTGTCTCTTTCCCTTCCCATTAGACTGTAAATGCCAGTGATAACAAGACTTTACCATATTTGCTGCTGGGTCCCCAAGGCCTGGAAGCCTGCCCAGTTCATAGAAGGCACTCCGTCAATATGTGTTTGTGGAATGAACGATCATGTCTAAAGTGCTCAAATCTAACCTAACCTTCCAGGCACATTTTCCTGATCCTAAAACTAGATATGGTCTGTCCTGAGCCTTTTCAATGGCACATGTTTTTATCTGGATTCTGTAGAAGCAGAGCCTGAAATGGAGAATCTCGAGCAAGTAACTTACAGAGGGGGGTGCCCTTGGGAGAAACTGTCGTGGAATGAGGAAAACAGGGAGGGACGGAGGAAAGGGATGGGCAGAGATGTCATTTCAGCAGAATCAGCCCCCTCCTGCCCCTGCACAGTGCCACACAGAGGCAAGGGACTGGGCTGTCCTATTCCTCCATCCGTCAGTCCCTGGACACAGGCTTCACCCGATGGGAAGTATGGAGGGAGGGTGGTATCACCCCTTGGGCATCCCCCAGCGACCATCTGGAGAAGGGGGCAGGGACACCATCAGCAGCCCACACCTGCAGCATCTGGACCTGGGTGGGTACCAATAGTGTCTGTTAAGGCACATCTCCCGGTTTGCCTTCTTAGTTATTTACTTCCTTACAAACAGCAAGCTCCTCAAGATCAGAGTCCTTACCTCTTTCACCTCCGTGTCTCCCACAGCATGGGAGGCAGGACACAGCAAACACCTCAGTGGAAATCTGAGGAACGAATGAATGAATAAACGTGTATATTCATGTTTACAACTGAGTGTGAAAACTCTTAGGCACATATTTACCTCCTAAATGACACTGAACATATGTTTGTTATATTTTTGTGGTCTTCAGAAATCAACTTTCTGTATGGTGAGAAAAAAACGTAAGTGTATTCTTGCCAACGAAAAATACAGAGGGTTAAACCCAATGCAAAATCCTCTCTAGGCCACAGTCTCTCCGCAGGCAATTTAAGATGTAAGTTTTTCATCCCGATGTTAATTATAGTAAATATTTTAACTTGCTCTTGCCCTTCATTATCTCATTTATGAGTCATTGTGTGGAAACAAGTCGGGTTGGCAGAGAAATCCCTGCTGGGAAGGGCTCCTGCGATTTCCAGAAAGGAGCGTGGCGCTGCCTTGTTGATAACTGAGTGACCAGAAGGGGGCAGTGCAGACCCACGCACTAATTTTCCTCCCAAAGAACTCAAGATCAGGAAACGTGCCTCTAGGTGTATTGACTGGGGGACAAATGGGTTCTCAGTTCCTGGGCTTTTTATATTTGCTCTTGCCTCACTTGCTCGTTCAGCTTAAATGACAGGTTGGGTCGTGACCTGTTTTAAGTATTTCCCTGCTCGTGATGCAGATGAATGAGGAGGCAGGTCCACTCACTAGGCCACTTGCAGAGACCAGGACACCTGTCTTCTGCACTCTCTGTGTTTCCATGGTGCCTGCTTTGTGGGCCAAGGCCCAGCCTCAGGTCCTGGTGCTGCTGGGGGGGGGGGGGCGGGGTTCAGTGCAGGCTGAGTCTCATTCCTTCAGCCTGTCCAACTCTTCTCTGAGCCTCTTATTCCCCCTATTAAAACTCCTCATACTTGGAATACCCAGAATGGCTTCTTTTTTTCCTAACTGACTCCTGACTGATAAAGTCAGTGACATTAGAAGTTGACCCTTCTGTCACAGAATTCTTCGAGTCTCCCCCACAGTCTACCCTCCTCCTCTTCATCTACACTAATGGCACCCCCACCCTAGCCATTGTTCAAGAACTTGATCATCATCTTTCCCTTACCATGCCCAACCCAAGAGCAACTCCCACTGGCTTGAGCTCCAAATGCCCCTGATCCAGTAGTTTCTCACCATGTCCACTGCTACAGCTCGACTCCAAGCTTTGAGATCATCTTTCTCATCTGGACAATGGTAGCTGCCTCTGGATGAGCCTACAGTCCATTCTCTACAAGGCTGCCAGAGTGATTTGAACATATAAAGTGCATGGCCTCACTTTCTAGCTTAAAACGCTCCCAAGACTTTCTACCGCTCTTGAGAAATATTCCAGATTTCTTATCATGGCCTACAAGGCACTACATGACCTGGTCACTGCCTGCTTCTCAAACATTATGACCTTCCCCAGGACTTGCTGCACTCATTGCTTATTTCCACTCTCCTTATTTCCATCCCCTGGAGATTTCCCTTTCTTGCATTAGTTCTGCTATATTTCTAAACATGTACATATGTATACATATCACTCTTCGCCCATAATTTCTATGTATTTGAAACTAAAGTTTGCTTACCAGCCTTGTTAATCAGACATTCTAGCCACACTGGTCATTTTTCTGTTTCTAGGAACACCACGAAGTCTGTACCTACCTCAGGATCTTTGCACTTTTCAGATCATTGCCCTTTTTAATCTTTGAATGGCCATACCCTTGTCTTTTAGCACTCAACTCAAATGTCACCTTCTTTTTTTTTTTATTTTTTTTATTTTTTTATTTTTAAATTTGGGACAGAGAGAGACAGAGAATGAACGGGGGAGGGGCAGAGAGAGAGGGAGACACAGAATCGGAAACAGGCTCCAGGCTCTGAGCCATCAGCCCAGAGCCCGACGCGGGGCTCGAACTCACGGACCGCGAGATCGTGACCTGGCTGAAGTCGGACGCTTAACCGACTGCGCCACCCAGGCGCCCCTCAAATGTCACCTTCTTGAGAGCCTTGTCCAGAGCACCCTATTAAAATCTGCTCTATCCCATTATCCTATTTTGTAGCACTACATATAGCACAACCTGAAACTATGTTATTATTTACCTATATTTTTTCTGCCTTTCTGATTAGAATGTATTCCCTACAAGAAAAAAAAAAATCTTATCCTTAACTCATGGTTTTATCCCAGGCATCTAAAACATATAGAACTTAATAGACATGCCATTAATATTTTTTTGCATGAATGCTCGCATTCAGTAGGACTTCAGTACAGAATTCTAGGAGAAAATACCAGAGAGGATTTAGCCAGATTTGGGATCATGGAAAGCCTTTCAGAAGAAAGTCAGTAAGTCTTTGCTCATACTACTTTTGCTGCTTTTAATGGTATTTCTTTCCTCTCTTCTTATCCATTTGTTCATTAATACTCAGACTTAAGAAAAATTCTCCTGGAAAAGTTGACTTACCAAACCCCTTCCCCAGCTATTAGCAGGTGTCTCTAACAGTCAAAATACTATATGTTTCAAGAGACTAAAAATCCAGCGCCATGTCACATGTTGAGTAGTGTTAGAGATACATTCAGTTTGGGTTACAATTAAGAAATGTACTGTTGCTTCATTATATAGTTAGATTATTACTAAGCCTTCTAGGAATACTATTATATTTCATTCAGCATTACATATAAAAACAGAGGGCTAGAGATCATATCAAAATGTGAAAGTGTCCTACAGGGTCTGGCATTGTGACTCCATTGTTTGCGGAGAAACAAAGTTTGGCATATATGGGGCCAGGCACTAGTCTGTGAAAATAATCATCCAATCACCAGATATGTAACATTTTAAGTGGAGGATTCTGTTCTTACTGGTACTGAGACCAAATTATCAATAGTAAACTACATATTTTATTAATCGTGTGACTAAATTAGATTTCAATTATCTGTATAGAGAATGATTTAAAAATTATTATCCAAAATAAGATATAACCAAAGAGTGTATAGCCCAAAAAGTAGACAAAAGTGTCATAGAGTAATTAATATAAATATTATACATTTTGGGGGGATTTTAAAATATTTGTGACAGTTGTCAAATTTTCTCATTCTAAAAAAGAACATCTCATTGTTATAACTAAATTTGAATTTAAATTTTTTGTTTTTTATTAAAGAGCCTCCCCCAATTATATGTGTTTCAGGCTGTATAAATCCCAGATTTGCCTTTGATCAAGTTGGATCAATTAGCCACAAAAAGATTTGACTCTCAAGTACTTATAGTATGTTGGAACTGTCTGTGGTGCTGGACCTGAAGTTCACTCAACTCTCTCCATAGTACTTATGGCACAAACCCCTGCCTTTGCCAATAGATTGTGCCTGGAGATGAAGATTGGGGTTCAACTCTTCATGCCCAACCGAGGTCATGGTTAATTAATAAAAGTGAAAGTTTTTGCCCATGGAGAGAGTGTCTAAGAAGAAGAGGGTTGTGGAGAAAATCACAGATGACTCTCAAATATCAGGAAACCCAAAACACAGGGACACAAAAAGGGTATTATCTCAAGGAAAATGTTGACCACCAGCCCATACCTGAATCTAGATTAAAGGCAGAGAGGAGGGACCCAGGGTGCGAGAAAGTAAGTAAAGAGATTGTAATAGACTGGGGGCACGGACTGTCTTGAAAGAAAACGAGAGAGAATGACTGAGAGGGGTAGCCTGAGAGTAAGCCCTGAGGGCCAAAACAAAGATAATTCCCATTGACATGGTGGGACTTCACTCCTAAATCTCCATGTGAAAGTCTGTATGAGTTGGAATATATGTAAATGATGGTTTCAAACAAGTCTGGCATCCATGAGTATGTGTAGCTGTCATTTTTTCAGTTTGCTTTTGCTTCTGCTTTGGAATGGGCACTCAACTTCTTTGAAAGCTGGGGTTATTTGGACAGTGACACAAGGTCAGTGTCTAGCCTTCCTGAATGAATTTCATCCAGCTTCACCTGTTGAGACTGGGCCCCCTAAGCGTTTTGATGCTGCTGTGGGGGTTGTGATCTGGCAATGGAATCTGAGGAGTCAGTCAATTTCCATGGGAAACATGAGAAATTCTCAGCAAAAGACCAGACCAGGACTGGGTGGGCCAGGGCTGATGCATGTTTTTGTTTTGTTTTTTTACTCGAGTGCATTAGTGGTGCTGAGGGATGATTGTGGATGAGAGGAGGCTGTGACACCCACCTTTGCCCCACATTTCCATCATCAATCCCTACCTCTGCCAAATTATCAAAGTCAAAGCAGTGAATTAGCTTAACCAGTGAAGGTTCAAACTTTCTTGACCTTTGCTGTGCATTGAAACATGTCCCCTCAAAAGACACATTGAAATCCTAATTCCAGATACCTGTCAATGTGCCCTTATGTGAAAATAGGGTCTTTGCAGATGTAATTAGTTAATATGGGGTTATATTAGATTAGAGTGGGTTCTAAACCCAATATGACTGGTATCCCTGTAAAAGTGGAAGACACAGATACACAGACAGACATACAGGGAGAAAGCCATGTGATAACTGAGAAAAAGCTGGAGTGATGCCTCTCCAGGCCAAGGAATACAAGAATTGCCAGCAAGACAGGAAGCTAAGAGAAAGGTACAGAACAGATCCTCCTGTAGAGCCTTCAGGGCCTTTAGAGCATTTGGGTACCCTGCTGACACCTTAATTTCAGCCTGCTGGCCTCCAGAACTGTGAAAGAATTAATTTCTGTTGTTTTAAGTGACTTGGTTTATGGTAATTTGTTACAACAGCCCTAGGAAAGTAGATGCCCTTCTTGGAATATGCATTTCACACTTTGGTGCATTTTCTCTTGCTAGTTCCTCTACATGGAATGCTTTTCCCTTTGGTGTTTGCAGAGATCCACAGGGGGTGGGTTAACGAGTCTGAGAGGGGCAGAATGTTCAGGTACTTAATGTCTGCATCCTAAATAGGTCTCCCCTGGCTGGCCGATCCCAGTACTCTCTACTTATCAATAGCTGTTTTCTTTATAACACTTTCTATCTGAAATCACCTCATCTCTCTCTTTCCTTATTTAGAATGTAAGATCTTGGAGAGCAGGGCCCTCATCTGTGATGATTACCAGTGACAGAACAGTTCCCGACACACAGTAAGCGTTGAGGTGATATTTGCTAAATGAGGAGTTAGATGCTCAACAAGTATTTGTTAACTAAACAAATGAAAGGCACATATCCTACTGCCATCATCCGTCTTCTAAAAACATTGATACCCGTAAGCCTCTCCCATATAGAAATTTAGGAAACAATTATTTCAGAGGCCAAGGAAAACTATCTTTACATGAGCATTTACAAGATAGTATTCTAAAAATTAGAAGAGCTCTTTGTGACTGAGTTTCACACATCAAAATTATAATCTTGCACCCAGAACAGGGGGAATAAGCCATCTGCACACCCAGACCAGAACAGCAGCAATGGGCATCACCAGGGTGCAGTCGAACAAAGTTGGGAAGCTCAGAAGTACCTCACTTGAGTTCACTTGCGAGCAACTGACAAAAAGTCAAAGACAAAAAAAAAGTGAACTATATAACTACGTCACTACTCTGATGATCCCCCCAATTAAAAAGATATATAATGTAGAATCCATGGCAGAGCAGATCCACTCAGGAAATGTAGTCATGAGAGAGCAAGCAGGGTGGAGAAAACCAGAAACAATGCAGACATGCCCTCACGCCTCACACCAGAGCTTCCTATACGTGGGCATAAAAAGTTTCCTCAATTATGAGTGGGGCCCTCCAGAGTCCTTCTATGGACAAGGTTGGAGACTGCATCCCTCACTTTGTTCCCACTGTTGGAGAGTGGGACATCAGTGGGATCATTCAGCCTCTGGTTTTTCACAGGTGTGGATGAATTCAGTGACCACCACCTATGGGAGTTTGAGACCAGCACACAAATTACTGTTTGCCAGACAGTATCTACTCTCTGCTTCCAATTTTCTTAGGGATGCATAATACTGCCTGCCTTGCTGTAAACTATGGCCATGTGATTAATTGTTGGCCAAAAAGATATAAGCAGATGTGAGGCTTCTTAAAACAAAATGAACAAATTAGGAGGAGGGGCATCTTGCCTACTCTGACTGCCCCTGAATCTGGTGATGTCCAGACCTCCAGGAGCCATCTTGAATCATGTGACCTTGAGACTGGAAGTCACACGCTAAGAATGCAGGAGCAGAAAGAGGGAAGTTTGAGTCCTCAGAGAGACCATAACACCACCACACCAACTTTGGAGTGTTTACCACTGGACTTCTTTAACGTGGTAAAAATTAACTTCTACCTTTGTTAAACCACATATTTTATTTTTATGTTTTTATTTTATAGCCCACTGAAATCAATCCTAGTTGGTTCAGAGATGATCTTACACTTTGAGACTAAAAGTACATCTATGGGCTGATTTCCTCTTGGAACTTTCTGCCTCCTTTCCCTAAGACAGTGGCCTGGGAAGAAAAGTTGACTAAAGCTTATGCTGCTGACATCTGCATTTGTCCTCCCCACCTTGGGAAATTAATCATTGTCCAGGCCCAAGGTTCACAGAAAGGGACTGTGATGTCCAGCTGGTGTCCTTGGTAGAGTGTCTAGAACAGGGCTTCCTAAAGTATAGTCTCCAGACCAAAGCAGCACCTGCACCTGGAAACTTTTTAGAAATGCAGAATATGAGGTAGGCCCTACTTCATACCTGCTGGATGAGAAATTTAGGTCCAGCAATATGCATTTTCACAATACTTCAGGTGATTCTGATACATGCTAATGCTTGAGAACCACTGGGTACCCAAGAGGAATTTCTCACACTACCAGTAGCAAAGAACATCATCAGGAATAACCGGAGTTGAAGGCATTCTTTTAAGGGGCTTGGCAGAAAAGAGGTCTGGAATAGTTGATAGATTTGGTGAAATGGATAGGACAGGATTTAGTAGTTGGATGACCTTCACGGTTGCCAAGAAATTCAAGTCTAACACAGAATTCAAGGTTCCAGTTACTTCTGGCTCCTTATCTTTGCTTCTGGAATGTGACCTCCAGGAACGAAACATACGGAACCTCATTTTATCAGGGTCACACCAGTGACACTAGACACTAGACTTCTAGGCACTAGAAAAGTCTTCTTTCTGAGTGGTCAACACAGTCTGACATGCAGAGATTGATTTTCACCCATTGAGGGTAGGTTCCATTTTGAAAGCAGCTCAAGATATCTGCTAAGTAGGTTATAAGACATAAGCCTGGTAATATTTTTTAGGGTTCAAGAAGAGGAAGACCTGGAGAGGAAAAAGGAGGGGCAATACTAGGAAGCAGAAATAGCTGGGGAACACCCCCACTAGATACCTGGTGCATTTGGCAAGAGGCCTCTCTGCTTGTAGGGCTCACATGTTATCTGGTTGGGATTTATCTTGTCATTGACTTCTTCAGAGTGGCCCACCCAATCACTACAGGGTGCTAGGGCTTTCTGCCATAGCTGTGGACCTCAGGCCTGCTGTAATGGGCATTCGCTATTTCAGGGCTTTTAGGAAATTCCTAGACTGGGGAGCCTGACTTACCCAAGGTAGAATCCAGAAAAGTCAAATTTCCAGCCTCCTTTGCAGCTGGAACACAGCCAATCTAACGGACCCATGTGAGGCTTCAATTCAGAAGTGAGAGACTTAAGAGGCTGCACGTGGAATCTGCTTTGCTGGTGAGGATGGCAGCAAAGCTCCCTGCTCAGAACTGGTAACTATGATGAGGGGGGTCGCTGGTACAGAAGAGGCTTCTGGGCTGGCAGCGGCAGCAGCAGTCAACAGCTTTGTCACCAGTTCCATGGCATGCTCCAGCTTGAAACACCTTTGCTGTTTTTCTCCAGCCTCAAGAGAGTTCTAGGAGGTGCCCAACATCTTTCTCCTAAACCCCTTTTCTGAATTATCAGTCAAAATTATCTTCTGTTGCCGGCAACTGTAAATTCTGACTCATATAAAAATGGGCACTGGAAGTTGTGACAATTGGTAGAAATTCAAGGAAATGGAGGTGACCTGGAATTCATTAACTGGTCTGGCCTGGAATGATGGTTCTGAATATCCAGATTAGGGGGAGGGACTCTGGCAGCCAATGATGCACCTGTGCTTACCTGGAATGAAATGCTCACTGTAGGCAAGCTTTGAGGGATCTGGTAGCCGTGCTGATAAAACAGTATGAAGGCCACGAGGCATCAGAGACCGTAGCGTGAGTTACTTCCATTTCTAGGAACCCAAAACATCCAAGACATCTTCATTCCATTCAGTTTGCATGGTCCTAGGACCTGACTCTTCCAAGCCCAACCTAAGCTCATTTATGCTTGTTCTCACACCTCTCCCTTGGAATCCAGAAGGCCACAGGACTGTGTAAACCAGATTACTCTGGATGATCAGATTTCCTCCCCTCCTTACCTCCTCTCCTCCCTGCCCTCCACTTCTGCCAAGTTACAGCCACCAGGAAAAATGATAAGACATTTATTGAGTTATCTACAGCAGGTTGACATCCTTAAAATCCAGGACAAGGTTGTGAGCACAGCATTAATGGCGGCAGCAGTAGCAGTGAGGTCTGCGGGGTTTATCTTTATTGTGGGAGATGAAACACAGGTGAGCCTGGTTCCACAAGCAAGCCTGGAGCCACGTCTGGGATGCTGGGGACTGCCCCACTTCAGCCCTCACAGGGCAAACTATAAAACACGGACATAAGACAAGACACAAATGGCCAAGCACAGACGCATCCCAGGACTTCACATTTAGGGAAAGAAGAAAGGGGCACATAGCCCACTTCAGGGATATCCCAGATCCTTGAAGGATTCCCATGCAAGTGACATGGAAATCACCACCCACATGAAATTCTCCCATCCTAACCCCAGGAACAAACTATTCAGTTGTTGGCAGAGATAAGCCTGGAATTCTGTGTCTGTCAGAGCCCACTGGCCTTCCCCTCACCCCCGGTGCTGGTGGTTTTACAAGTGGGGCAAAGGTTAACCCAGGAGGGCTCAAAGTAGTTGACAAACAGCATGGGATCCCTTTCAGGGATCTTCACCCCAGAAACCAGCCCCTACCTGCGTAGTTTCCAAAGCCCTTTTACACACAAGAATGTCTCATTTCAACCTTATCACTGGCCTGAGGAGCAGGCTGCAAATCATGTCCTCCCATGTCTCATATTAGGAAGCAGAGGCTCGAAGAGGCCAAGCCTTGGAGGACAGAGCAGGTGGTAAGGCTTGAGCTACAACACAGGTCTCCCCATGCCACACTGACACCATTGTTCCTCCTGCAATATGGAGTCCTAACAACTTCTGTAGCCAGAGCCCCTCCCTTGCGCAAGGCTGAATGTTTTCTGTACGGACACTTTATTCTGGCTCACGTGCAAGGCTGGGCACGTGATGGTGGGCCCATTTTCTCACTCAGGTTTGTAAAGCATATTGGATCCCAACACAATACAGGCACTGTGCTAGGCCTGCTGGTAAGTGATTTCTCATCAGCCCAACGGGGAGGTTTGACCTGCAGATCTCCATTTTCTTTCCCAGATCTAGTGCTTCGTGAGTCTCCCTGAAGATATATGGGGATGGGGTCAAGGCCAGGTCAGTGGCAAAGCTGGGAGAAGCCTGGGTTCCCCGCTCCCTGCTCAGAGCTCTTCTGGCAGGCTTCCATGGTCACTGGGCTCAGGCAGGAATTTATGACAACAAAGCACTCACTGCTTTCACTTTGGAGTGACCTTGAAGGGGTCAAGGGTACTCACAGAATCACAAAGAAAGCCTCTTCTAGCTTTCCTTCCAGGAAGGGAAAGGGTCAGATGAAGGAGGTGAATGAGCACACTTGGTGAGTGATGATGTGTACTTCGAGCCTTGGGCCCAGCTCCAGCTGCCTGGCCCTGATCCCTGGAGAAGCTGGTTTGGGGAGGGGTAAGGGTCAGAGAAGGAATCACTGCAGGCCACTGGATATGTCAAGGAGGGCCACAGAGCTACCCACTGAGACAGGAAAAATAGCCCAGCCTCTAGTAGGGGGTTAAGAAGCCCACAGTGCTGGGTACCACCAAAAAGCCACTGAACCCCTCCCCCCTGCCCAAATCACACACACTTCCCTCTCAGATTCCCTGACAGCCTCAGCATCCCTGACTTGAAGTCCCATTTCCCCTAGGGGTGGAGACTCTCTCCTAACACGGCCTTTCCCATGGTGGGACATTCATGGAAGAGGTTGAAAAATCGCTTCATTCCAAGGAGAATTCAGCCTCCCCTGGGTGACGGTTGCCCTTTAGGATTGCATAAAACAAGAAAAAAAAAAAAACCTTCCTGGTAATGATCTTCTAGAGTCAAGGAGTTGGATACCTCTGCTCTTCTCCAACCTAACCATTCCCAAGACCTTCAAACCCCTCCTGGCTGCACAGGATTTCTTATCCTTTCCAGTCAGGCAAATACCACAATCCCTGCCTGGGGTCCATTCCCAGCAACTAGATGGCTGGTATTTAGACAGAGAATTCCAAACATGCACTGGGCTACACAAATCATCTAGTCTTACTTCCCATTTTACAGATTTGAAAACCAAGACTAGAGAGGGAAGGTTTTTACCCAAACCTTATGCTTCTCACCCACTGCCAGTGGCCTTTAAGCCAGCTGCCTAACCTCCTGGAACATTCGAAATACATTGGGTACATCTAGTTCACAAGACTGGCAATAACTCATTCAGACAGAAAAACAAACCACAAACCAACGGGAACCTGGAACCTCTACAAGGATGCAACCCAGGGCTCAGGTGACAGCACAGCACATGGAATTCAGGCCTGATGATGTTTTTGCTGATGACATATGTGTGTGTGTGTGTGTGTGTGTGTGTGTGTGTGTGTGTGTGTGTATAAAATCAAAGTCTCTTTTTCCACAGTGAAGCAGATCTGCTGGTGGGGACAGGGGTGAAGAAATGGGGTCCAGTTAAGGGACTGCTCCTAGGATCTGGAAGTGGCTACTACCCAAGCAGCCATGGCACCCTGCCCTGGCTAGGCACACGGCTGGGTCAGCACATCACGCCCAAGGCACCTGTCCAATTGTCCCTGTCATGACCTTTCCCTCTGGCCCACCAGCTTCCACTGTGGTGTCCCAGTGGAAGAAACAGATGTTTCCTTTCTAAGAAAGAGAAAATAAACAGCATCCTCCCTTCCCTCCACATATACACAAACATGTACACTTCAAAACCTTAGATGATACACATAACAATGATGCATGCCCTTTTATCTGCTTACTTTTGAACTGGAGAATTACTGACGTACAGAGCCTAGAGAAGCTTTAGAAGTCCCTGCATCCCACAAATGGAGAAACCAAGGCCCAGAACAGGGAGCTGCATGTCCACAATATCAGTAGTCTGAGCCCAACTAGGGCAGATTCTAGGTTTGCCAAAGACCCAGGGACCCACAGTGCTTCACTGGCCACGGACATAGGGCTTGTCTCCAAACAAAGCAACTAAGTCCTTCTCCAGTCACTTTGAAGACCTCTCCAAAAACAGACCCCCAAGCCCCTTCCTCTTTATAAAACCAAGCTAAGCAGTATTTCCTCTCCACACAAATTCCCCAAGCATTCCAGAACATGATCATGAAACAGGTCCACAAACACACTTGGACAGGAACACCACCAAAAGTTGACATAGAATGAAATGGGCCCCCCACATGGGCCGTGGCACTCTAGCACTTCTGTCCATCTTCCCCCAACCCAGTTGCGCCCCATCTTGAATTCCTAGACTGTGGCCAAGCAATTTGCATCTGGAGAACCATAATAGGCATTGGGGATCTGCCATCGCTCCCATTTGCAGCTTCTGCTAACAGGAATGGCACGTGTGCCTTCCCCTCCCAACACTCTAGGACACTAGTGTCCGTGGTGATTCAATGTCAAGAATACACAGAGGGAAGTCTTTGCAAAGGTCTCAGAGATATTTCAGTAGCTGAGCCCAAGCCCAAAGAGCCGGTGGCTGGGATCCTCATTGTCCATGGGGGTGGGGTGAGGGGGAAATCTAGGCCCTGGACTTGGGCACATGGAGGCATAAGGTGTTTCAGGATTCACTGACATCACAGGAAGGCGGCTGGTTCATCCTAATCATGGCTTTAACTTAAGAAGAAATGAGGAGGGGGAAGGTTTAGGCATGGGTAGGGAGCAGTGTCTCTGAGGCATCCATCTCTCACAGTCCGCAGCTGATGCCTGGGGATGGGAGGGGCAGAAGGGAGGCTACCAGATGAACCCCCTCTCACCTTGAGTTGGGGGTAAAATAATGGAGCCAGTGAAGGTCTTCTTCCATGGGAGCCCCAAACTCTTTCCATCTCCTTTCCAATCACATCCACATTTCTGGCTCTTGGCAATTTTTCTTCTACCAAATGAAAAGCACCAGAACATTCTGGGACCCTTAGCCCCACACCCAAAATCAAGTCTCTGAGTGGAAAAACTCTGGAGCTATCCCACCACCCTTGTACCCAGGAGCTGGGCACCTAGACACCAAGATGCTGGGGGAGGGTATGAAGGAGTCTCGACTCAGGTCTTGCCTGCACTAAAGGATGCTCTGGGAGCCCAAGTTGGACCTCTGGAAGGCCTCAGACACTGGGCCAGGTCTGAGAAGGGCCTCAGGTGGCAAGAAGATTCAAGGAGTCCACGCTGAAAGTCAGACACTTGGCGGGGGGGTGGCTGTTGGACATGCCCACCCCAAGCCCCCAAAGCAAGGTCGTCAGCCTCAGTTGACAGGGCCTCACTGACCAGGTCAAGGAGATCACTGAGGCTGGTGGAAACAGGGCAGGGTAAAGCTGGGGACTTGCTTGAGGTGAGCAGGGACAGTGGGCAAAGGGGTAGGGAATGAGACAACTTTTCAAAATTTGTGGCGTATTTACATGTCTGGATCAGGGCCCAGCGGCCCACGGTGGGTGGGGCCAGCGCCAAACAGGGAGAGGAAATAACCCATCTGCGCCCTGCATCCTTCTCCCACCTCAGGGAGCCCAGCCTCCAGCCTCAGGCCCGCCCGAAGTGAGAGAAGAAGCACAACATGCGTGGGCCGGCGCCTGCCCACAAACCCCAGCCTGTGTGTGGAGGAGAGGAGGAGGGGAGCGCGGGCTCAGGTGGCCAGGTTGTCAGCTGGGAGGCCGGACATGCGGATCTGGGAGCTGCTCTTGCTCAGGATGGAGAGCTGGGTGCCCCCGTTCACCCCGCTGCTGGCCAGGGATGGGTGCCGGTGTTTGAAGTCCACGGCAAAGTAGCGGTTCACCTTCCAGCTCCGCCACTTACGCTTGATCTCCGCCTGTACCTGCAGGGAGCAACTTGGACGATCACTTCCAGACAGACACCTTCTCTAGCCTCATCCACCTGAATGCTCTGCCCGGGACCCCTCCCAGGCTGGCCCTGCCACCTCCTGCAGTACCCAGCAACTCCCAAATGGCACTTGTAGCCCTCAAGGCCACCAATGGGAAAGAAGGCCTCTGAGGAGCTGACCTCAGCCCCTTTCCCAAGTCACTGAGCAAGACCCTCCAGTGGCTTCTTGTTCTCTGTGGGCCTCTGTTCCTGGGCCTTGGTGCTCCATAGTCAGAGACCAGCTCACAGGCCCTTGGGTCAGGCAGATCAGGGCAAGGAGCCCCACTCTCTCAGACCATTAACAGTGGGCCGCAGATTAGAATTACCTGGAGAGCTTTAAAAGTCCAGATGCCCATATCATATCCCAGAACAATTACATCAGAATCTCTGCGGTAAGGCATCCATAGGTTGTAAAGCTTCCCAGTGGATTCCAATATGCAGTCAGGGTTGAGGACCACTAAATAATGCACTCTCTGGCTGAACACACCCCCCATGTTGCTGTTAGCATAGTTAAGTACAGGGCATGGCCAGTTTCAGCCTCCATATGCCCCCTCAGTCCAGCACATTTGCTTAGTGCATGAACTGCACGACTAGAAGTGAGTGGTACCAGCATCCAGCCCTCCAGTTCCAGCCCCCACCTCCCCCACAGGCTCCTGGTAAGCTCCACACACTCCCACTTCCTGACTCCCCAGCCACCCCCTGCAGGGCTCTGTCTCCTTATCTATCCTCATCTGACCTTCCCATAGATTGTCTTGACAATCATTGAACCCTAACTTCTGGTTTCTCACATGCAAAAAGAGGGGGAGCCTGCTGAGGTCATGCAGGCAAGATGCCAGCACAGATGCAATGATTCCTGCCCACTCTCTAAACCCATCCCACCCATTCAGTTCCCATCCCTATCCCAGCACCTCTGTTATGGGCTCTATTCAAAAGCATCATCCTGGGAATGGAACAATACAAGAAGGTTCTAGGCCTCTCCCGGGGTCTCTTCCAAGTCCCCAGAGTCCCTCCTCAGCAGCCCTGCTCATCACAGCCTCATAAACTATAGGTCCCATTGTCTGTACCTCACCCTTCCTCACTTTCCATTTTTCTTTACTAAGGTAGTCTTACTATGCAAGCCCTGCCAGGAAGGGCTATGCTCAGCAGGCAATGCCTTTCCAGGCACAGCTGATGCCTTGCACAGTAGACAAAGTGGGAGAGATTCTGGCACAGGGTCTAGCACCACTGCCTTCCCCCTCGTCCAGGTGCTGGGAGCCTGGCATTGCCCTGGTCTAGGGAATCAGCTCTGGTAGGCAGCAGGCGATGTCCCTACCTGCCTGCTCCCTGGCAATCCCCACCTCCATTGTTAAGAAGTCAGAGGGCCAGAGTCTTACCTCCCCATTCAGAAAACAGTAGAGAACAGCTACCACAAAACCCTAGGGAGAAAGAGCAAAAATAACCTGAGAATGCTAGCAAGGGACCTTGTGCACTGGGAGTATAGGAGGTGGAGGAAAAGGGGAATGACCCTAGAAGGCAGAAAAATATAATGAACTGGATAGGAGGCCACCTGCCCAGGAACCTGCAGTAAGATGGGTAAAGTTCTGCTGAACCAAGATGGCCGTCCCCATGAGGCCAAATGGACTTTGGATCTCACATTTCCTAGGTCAGATCCTTCCCATTCCCAAGGGCCAGCTCTATCCTACTTTCTACAAGAAGCTTGTCCTAGATGTCCGTTGGATGTTCTCTGGGCCCCCTAACCAGTTTGCAGGACCCTGAGGACGGCACTACTCCAGGATAGAACAGACCTATGTCTCTATCCCTGATACCTCCCCATCCCACCCCACTTTGGCCAGATCCTCTTGTACACAGCACACACAACATACACGAGTAAATGCCCGGCACAGAGCAGGCAGCTGTCTATTCTTCCTACCTTTACGCATATTCTTTGCATTTAGAATTTTCTGTGCTAAGACAGAAGCCCTGGGTTCTGACTCCCAAGCTGGGGCTGTGTCTGTACAACTCCCAGCCTCACCAGGCTAAGAACTCTAACAGGTGAAATGGCCTTGGGTTAAAATGGGGGCGGGGTGGGGGAAGAGATTAAGTCAGATACACAGAGTAACCTTCTGTGTTAGACCATCAAGAAGCTGGGTTAAACAGCTGGCTTAGGGAGAGGTGCTCTGTCCTGGGGACCCAAGGTTGCCACTGCTACTTTCACTGGCCACCTGGGCTGCCATCTGTTAAGGCAGTCACTGTGCATCCTCATACCAACTCGCTCACTCCTTCCCTCACATACTGAAAACCCCACCTACCTATGCCTCCATGCATGGATTCATGGCTCCCCACTTGCTAGTCCCTGGATCATTTATGCATCTCTTTGCTCATCTACCTGTTCAGCTCATTCTGCTCTCTGTGGCCAGGTCCTGTGCTGGGGACCCCAACCGGGGTAAGACCGAGCTCCAGCGCTCAGAAGAGACACGGTCTGTAGACTGCAGTCAGGCTGTGGACATAGAGGTCTCTGGAGAGCACTCTGCTCACGTCCCAGGCTGAAGGTGAGGGATGGGCACCCAAGGGAGGCCTTGCTCAGAACGCCCAGGTGCGGCAACAAGACATCAGTGTGTGTTCTCTCGGGAGCCCACAGGGTACATGGCAGAAGGGGCTCGCCCAGCTCCCCTCTCTTCTAGTACTCATTTCAGAGACAGAAACACGAGGCTGAGACTGGGTTAAAGAAGTCAGAACCGCTGGCAGGTCAGGGGCCAGGGCCCTCCCTGGCTCTCCACGAGTTCCACCGGCCATTTCTGCCACACCTACCTGGAAGGAGCCCAGCCCCAGCTCAAACACAAGCCTCTCCCTCTTGCTGACGTTCTCCGGGGAGAAGGCGAATACCGTGTAGTGGATTCCAAATAGCGGGATGAGCAGCAGGGTGGACCGGGCTAGCCGTCTGTCGGGAGAGAACAAGATATTGTTCTGGGGAACTGCCAAGTCTTGATGCTGGAACCAGGGAGGGCAGAGACGCCGGTCCCAGCTCCCTGCTCTCCCCCGGGCTGGGGCTGCTGTCCACAGACCCTCTTGGGATTCTTTCCTAGGAAGAATGGGGCCTGGGACGAATGGTGGCCAACAGAGCAGGCCTTCCAGAACTCCCTGGGAGGTTCTCGGGGGACATCCCATCCCTCTAGGCCATGTCCGTATCCTGTAGAGTCACTAAAAATGCACACGGGAGTGTGTGATTGACAGACACCCCTTGTGGGAGGCGCAAACCCCCTGGGAAAAGTGAAGTCAGTGCAAATAGAGGGATTGGATTCAGAAGGCTTGAATGACATCATGGACCCTCAAGCAAAGCAAACCCTCTCCTGCTCTGGAAGGAAGTTCCATGTGCCTAAAAAGACAACCTCCTAAGAGGCCACAGAGGCAGTGGGCTTTTCTGAGTCTGGGGTTGCCAGGACACTCATGGAGAGTGATGGGGAAGTGCAGCCCAGGGTGGGGCGGGGGGGTCGGGGGGAGAGATGCTGTGCACAGTGGGTGAGACCTAGGAGGGATCTTAGGAAGGATTTACTGACACTGGGAATAAACAAGCACCAACTAAGCCAGAGGAACCTGCCACCAGGGAAACAGTCAAGAGAGAGGAGGCTATCTGCTCGGAGCTTGTGGGTTAAAGACAGACAGGACCAAAGGGACTTCCATGCCCCCTGAGGCTGCTGGCCATTGGCTGCTAAGCCCAGTGGGTGGGGCTCTGCTCTGATGGGCGGGGGCACAGAGCCATGGTATGACATCTGGAGGGTAAATATTGCATATCCTTGTGGGTCCTCTTCTATCAGAAGGGGTACTCCCAGGGAGTCTCCAAGAGTAGCACCCCATCTTCGCCCACCCCAGTGTACTGGCTCCCTCTGGATCTTCTGGAAGAGCCAGCCCTGCCCTGCAGGTGCAGTCTGCCCCCTGGGCCATCAGAGTTGGGGATAAGTGGGAGGTTTGGCTCCCCTCCCTCTCAGTTATTGTCCACAGGGATGGACAGCCGGGTGTGGGATGGCCCTTTGAGTTGGGGCAGTTACATATGTACCCTGTCCTCTTCCCCATCCCAGCCTTTGTGGGAGAGAATGTTCTGTTGCATGTGGGGGCTCCAGATTTTAGGAGAAGGTGAATCCATGGAGTCTGAGTGAGGCCCTTGGCTTCCCAGTTTCAAATGAGAGGGAAGGAAGGAGGGAGGGGGAAGGGAAAAAAGAAAAGCAGAGAAGGCGACACAAAGGAAAGAGGAGGGGTAGCCTAAGAAGACCTACAGGTGGACCACCACTCAGCCCTGGAAGGAAGAAGCCCCCCAGAGAGCCAGTGCCCATGCCTTCCGTCCCTGCTCACAGGCAGCCCGTTCTGTAGGACCCAGGTGCCCCAGAACCAGGGCTGGAGCCAACAGGATGTGAGGAGGTCCCACTCTGAGCCCAGGTGTGGTTCTTGAGTGGTCTATCCTCTCTCAGACTGTGGCTCCTCGGAGGTAGGCATGGTGCTTGTCAGTTACCTTGCCTGGCCAGCACCCAGCACATGCCAGGCTGGGGGCTTCCCGCTCAGAAGGCACCTGCCTGCCCGTGAAAGGGTAAACGAACGTCCAGACCGTACAAAAGCCTCAGAGCTCTGAAACCTGACCACGACCCGGGGCTCGGGTCCTACTCATCTCTGCGCATCCAGTGGCTAGCACCAGAGGCAACAGGGAGTGATGGCTGAAAAATGAAGGTCCAAAAAGGAGAGGCAAGTGGCCTGGAACTGAGGTATGTGGGCGGCTGGGGAACCACTCTGCAACCCTGCCTAAAGGGGTTACTTTACAAGTGAAGCTTAATTGAAGGGGCTCAGGAGGGAAGGCAGCCCTGGGGCGTGCCTATTGTCCCTGCCCTCCTCCTTCCCTGCCTCCTCTACACACGTGGGCCTGTTTGCAGGGACTTGACCCTACAGTTCCAAAGTGTCTTGGAAACCAAAAGGCCAAGCCTCTCCAGCTTTCATGGTGGCAGTAGATGGATGGGCCCATCGTGTGAGAAGCAGGGCCCTTTCAGACACGAGCTCAGGTCCTTCCAACTTCCTGGCCATGTGGCAAATGGCAGCAAGGGCAACACTTTTCCTCCCTGGTGGCCCTGTAGCCATCCCCTGGAATGGATGGGGACTTCTGTCAGGGACCCAGGGCATCCCGGTGACCCCTTTGGTAGACGGGGCAGAGAGGGCAGATGAGGAGGCCACTACGGCCCATACTTCTGGGACCTCTCTGCTTCAGAGCTGACCAGAGGCCATGGAATGGGGATATATGGTGTGAGCCTTGGAACCCCTTGGAGGTCAGTTACAGAATCACCCTATGATCTGGTTAAGCCACAGAGACAGTGACACAGGCCTCGGCCTCTGTCCTGCCCGAAAGAGGCATGAATGGGCAGAAAGCCTAAAAAATACCAAGAAGACCTTCCAATTTGGTCAGAGCTGCCCAAATTACAGCGGGCTCCTCCACTTCAAGCAATTTCCAAGTTAAGACTGAGCTTCTCTTAGAGACACCAATTATGTGACCTTGAGTGAGTACTTCACCTCTCTGCGTTCCGTTTTCTTATCTGTAAAATGGCGTTTCTACAAGAACCCATCTCATAGGGTCAGTGTGGGGATTAAGCCACTTGGCACATGAAGCGTGAGTGAGGTTCCTCAGGGTGAGGGTCCTGTCCCGTGCAGGGGGACGGTCTCTGAGAACTCAAGCTCTAAGGGTCTTAGAACTTGATTTGGCAGCTGCAAAGACGAGCCCAGGGAAGTGGGGGATTCTGGGAAGACCACACATCGGGGCGGCTGCAGGAGAGGCTTCCAGGCCTCAGCCCTGCCACTCCGTCCCCACGACCTCCCCCCACCCCGCCCCACCCCGCCCCGAGGGCCTCGAGGCTGCAGAGAACTCACAAGACACACAGACAACGACATGCAACAGTGCACAAAGGGCCGGGCTGGAGGCACAGGCTTGCTCTCCGCTCTCGTCCAGCCGGCGGGATGCAAGCTCCGGGCAGCGGCAGCAGCATGCGGCCCCCTCCCCTCCGGGCCTCCCGGCCACAGCCACGCCACGCACACTTACAGAGTTATGGTGGACAGTTCTGACATCTTGCAAGGGTGCTGCTGAGCCCGCTGTGGCTTGCAGTAGCATTTCTGCACGCAGCTGCTGGGTGTGACAAGATCAGCACTTCTGTCAGCTGGGGGCATCGGGCAATGAAGAAACTGAGGTGGACCTGGAGCGACAAGGCTCAGGGGAGGGCAGAGGAGCCCAGGGATGGAGACAGGGCTGGGGCAGTGACATGGAAGAGGATGAGGAAGCCAGGGGCCAAGACATGGTCAGCTCTGGACATAGAAATGCATGCCCATACGTGTACAGGTGTGTGCACAGACACACGTGCACGCAACGAGCGCTCACGCTGGGTCCACAGACAGGTAAGGGGAGCTGGCGGGAACGTGTGTTCTGAAGGTGGGGGCGGGGCTGGGTCTCAAGCAGGGGCCCCAGAAATTGGCTGAGTCAGGTCCAGGCTCAGAGCACGGCCTTGTCGGAGGTCACTCAGCCAGGTGGGCAGCCGGAAACACATCCCGTGGACCTCGTGCTGCCTAGCCCGGGCCCACCCAGCCTGAATCAGGCCAGTCCTGGGCTTGGGTGTCCACTGGTCTTTCTCCTCTACACCTCTCACTCTTCTGCCTGCACCTCGTCCTCTTTGAGCCCCCAGGCAGTGCAGTGCGGGCATGGGGGGGGGGGCGGGGGGGAAAGAGTTGGGATGGCTGGAAGAGATTGTTAATTGGTCTCGATCTGCACTGTCCAACAGGACAGCCACTACCCATCGGCAGCTATTGGAATGAAAATTAAATCAAATTAGAAATCCGCTTTCCTCCGTTCCCCTAGCCACCTTGCCAGGACTCAACGGCCACGTGCAGCTAGTGGCTCCCATACTGGAGAGCACAGGCTAGGGCATTGCTGTCCCTGCTGAGAGGTCTACAGCACAGCGCTGGGCTAGACTTTCTGAAGTTCAAAGGGCAGGGGCTGAAGGCTGAGAAGGGCCCCTTTTGGGTACCGCCCCACTGCCTGCAGAAACACCGAGGCATCCACAGGTGAGCCCCGGGTTAGCCCTACTAGCCTGGGTGAGGCACTGAGAAATTCCACCCCCTCAGAGAGGTCAGGCGGAATTTCCATCTGTTCTAGCTCATCACGGTCCTGCTTCTGCGTGGGTGGGGACAAGCCACAGACACTTCTTCTCCTTCTCTGATAAGCGTGTACGACATGGATGAAGAGTTGTGTTCTCTCATCAGACCTCAAAAGAGCAGCCTCCCTCACGAACCCTCCTCAGGCACCATGAGGTACCGAGCTCCTAGCACCTGCTGGTGAACGGATCTATCTGCAGGGATCTGATACACATGAGAACAAATACACATGAAGAGACCAGACCTTGGGCATTCACTGATTTGTAATCTGTGATTCCCGATCTTTGAGAGGAAGTCTGAAGGTCCTTGACATGTGGAGACACGTCATTTTGCTGAGGCACGAACGTGAATCACACACTTCAAAGAGGAGGCAAGCCGAGGTCCACCCAGGACCCTTGCCACAGTCAAGCGTGGTGTTCCCACTTAACAAATGGCACCTCTCAGCTCACACCCCTCTGTGAGGGCACTACCGGCCCACTTTACAGACATGGGATGTGAGGTCCTGCGTGAGGCTCTGCTATCCAGATCAGCGGCATCAGTACCACCTGAGAGCTTCTTAGAGATGCAGAATCTTAGGTGCCACCCCAGCCCTGCTGGCTCCAGATCTGCATTTTAACAAGGTCCCTAGGTGATCCACATACAACTGGAAGCTCGAAACACACTATCATGAGGAAGTCCCATATTTGAGAAGTTTCTTCATGTGTCCTCAGTGAATGTCAAAGGTCTGTTTCATACACATACGAAGAGACAGATGGACACATAAGTATGTTTTTTTTCTCACAAATTACAACAACTTAATTGGGTATTCGGGAATGGGAACCATTGTAGCCTCTAAATTTATTCTCTACCTGGTCCAGATTGAATGGCTGGCTACTTTCTCCTACAGCCAGTGGCCTGATCCCTCAACCATGGCCTGGCTGAGGGCCCAGGAACCCAACCCTCAGATGCCGCCCCGTCCCCACCAGGCTTAAGCCCTCACCCTGAATTCTAAAGCTTCAGCTACTCTCTTCTGAGACTGTTCCGTCTCTGAGCTCCCAAGTTGTGGTCCCTGACCTTCCTGGGCGCTGGACACAGTAAATACAGACTCCTCTGATTTCCTTAGAGGCCACTTAGTTAGCTGGGAGATCAGGCCCCTCGTAAAGATGTGGGTCTCGGACGGGGAAGGGTGAACAAAGTGGGGGGACCTGATGCCTAGGAGGCCTCTCGGGAGAAGGATCTGGGGAAAGAGGTAAGTGGCCTTCTTCTCAAATACTCCAGTTCTCCCAAACCTTCAATGGCTCTGTGCAAAGGGACCCACTGAAATGACACAAGAGAGTGGCAGAAAAGCCAGATATAGATGTGAGAAAGGAAGAGATGTCATGACCTCTAAAAAGTCACTACAATTAGTGAAAGGAATTTAATCAAAAGGAAGACATAAACCCAGACTGGCTGGTGAACTCAGTTCTGATTTGGACCCAAGGGAGGATAAGACATTCAGACAAGGGTGCTGGGCGGGAACTGAAGGGCGCTGTCAGAAGGCTGGAGATCCCCATGGCAGGTGCAGGGCCCATGCCTCCATTTGGAAACCAGGAAGCCCTGGCTCCCGGGCCTGGTTCTGCCAAGGCTTTGCTGTGTATCTGCAGGACGGTCAAAGCCACTTCCAGGTCTCAGCACTTCAGTGTGGAACCCAGGGAGGCAGCACACGGTTTCTTCGACCCCTGTTTTGGTCACAGGCTAAACTCCATGGAAGCTTTGGAGCTTTGGTGACTTTTGTGTGCAAAGCTGCTGTAGCCCCAGGAAATGCCGGACAGAATGTTAGACCCCCATCCTGTGGTGGTGGGGGCGGCTTTGAGGCAGCACCCCTGTCTATTTCACCTTGTTCCTAGTGATCACTGAAGCACTGGGATAGTTGGCAGGCCTACAGAAGGTCTCAGTCTGAACCGAACATTCTCCATGGGGTCCCTCATGATGGCAAGATGCTGTAAAGCCCCAGAACCCTGGTCCAGCCCCCAGGCAAGCGCTGCACACCATGCTGGTACTCTGGCCGGAAGCTCAGCTCAGCTCAGCAGATCTTGGAGCTTCTCTGCCCACCTCTCCCTCCTCCCCCACCACTGAGAACAAGCTCACCCTCTGTGCCCCCTCCCCAGCCTGGGGGGTCAGGGCACCTGAGCTCAAGGCTTTGTCTAGACACTGACTTGCTGGGTGGTCTCAGGTGGTGTCACTTTCCTCCTCTGGGCCTCAGTTTCTTCATCTGCAAAATAGGAGTAACCATTTCCCCGCTGCTGATCCCTAACAGGAGTTGTGAGGACGGGGCCCTCCTAGACAGAGGAGGGGTGCTTTGGAAGTGGAAAATGGAGCCCCATGTGAACTGGAAGCCTTAGGCTGTGGGCTGAGCTCCTGGACTGATGGCATCCTGGCTGCATTTCTGCCACCACAGAGCCTGTCTGTGGAGTCGAGGTCATCCTTCAGACGCTGGGTATGTCACAGCCCTGCTACCTACATCATGGTATCCGCTCTCATCTCCTTCCTTCACCCAAGGGGCTGTGCAGACCTGCTCTGCAAGGTCCCTGAGGGAAATACAGATGGGGGTTCTCTCCCCGAGACCAGACCCAGCTTCCAATGCCCATCCTGTAATGGAGAGACAGCTGGGAGTAAAGCCAGCTCCTGGAGACGGTCTCAGCACAGTCCATGTCTGTGTGGGAACTCACCCTCCCTTTTCTGAGCCAGCCGGCTTCTCGCAAAGCTAAGGGCAGGAAAGAGCAGACTAACCCTGATCCCAGCCTCAGGCTGAGCCCTAACCCCCCACCCCAGACCACAATGAGCCAGAGCACATGCCAAGCCCTGACCCAGGCCCACACTCCACACCTGGCCCCTGCCCAAGTCCTGGTGCCAGCGACTCATTTCATCAGGAGCACCAGGTGAAAGAGTGTGGGTGGCTCAGTGCTACCACCCCCTGCGGGGGTCCAAGCCTCCAACAGAAGCGCCATCTCAAACCCTTATCATCTAAGCAGCTGGAACCAACCTACAGGAAAGGGAGTGAATGCTGGTCTGAGGGCACAGGCAGGGGGTCCTCTCGGGCTTTCTTGGGGACTCCCAGGCTTAAATTTGTTCTGGAAACAGAGGAAAAAATCGGAAAGCTGTTGTGGGCAGATCTGAAGGGGCCCCTCCGCCCCACACATAACTCTGGTGGCCCAAGGGGACTCAGGCACAGCCCTGAAATCTCCTCTCCCACCAGGTCCTGCCCCTTCCCATCCCCCCGATAGTCTCCCCTCCCCCCACAGCAGACACCTCCCAGCTCAAAGCACTCTGGGAGGGGGGCAGTTCTCTCTACAAGGCTGGATCCCATTGGGGCCGTTTCTTCCAGGAAGCCTTGCTTATACACTGATTGAACACCATCTCTCATCTGTCATTTCCTCGAGGACAGGAAAGATGGTATAGTCAAGCTTAGAGCCAAGGGCTGGCGGCACCACAGCTATGGCTTCACTTGCTCCTACTGGATTCATTGCACTACACTGAAAACTAGCTCCCTCAGCTGTAAAAAGGGATGCTTACTCAGCCCAGCAGATCACTGGGTGTTCGTGGGCACTAAATGTGCGTGGACGGAGCTGCAAGTGTTGGCAAAAAGCCTGCAGTCCTCAGCAGCACCGTCTCCTTGATTATCCCTCACTTTCCACCAACAGGGTCTCCTTGACCCTGGAAACACTCATGTAGGTTGCTAAATGTCAGGGGATCAAGGGCCCCTCATCCTGTGTTAGCCCTCCCACCTGGCTTGCCAACCGCACCTGAGTTTTTTGTCTTTGGGGCTTGAGACTAGCACCAAAGAGGATTCTCTGAGATTGCAAGGGGATTTTTTTTTTGTCCACAGCAGAAGCAAACCAACCAGCTGGTTCTTAAATGTACTTAAATGTATAAATCACTCTTACAAATGGCTGTCTATGCATTAGGAAGGCCGGACAGGATCCTACAGCTCCCAGTCTGGGAATATTTCGGAAACCCTGACCCCACACTTCCCTCCCACCAGACCTGGGGAGCTTCTGGCTGCCTACCACAAGATGTCTAAGCTGGTGAAGGGTGCGTTGGGGTCAGTAGAGTGTCCTTATTAGGTTGCAGTTGGACCCCTGTGTGTGTCCCTGTGGGAGGGAAGGAAGGGGGAGCCTCCCAGAGAAGAGATCCCAGAAACCCCAGAAGAAGAAACCCTTCTCAGAAGCAAGCAGAGAGTAGGCGGACCAAGGCTGGAGCTCAAAGGAAAGAAAAGGCCAATTTAGCTGCCAGTAGCTTCAGATGTCAGAAACAACTGCATGGGAGGCATTCGGCCCTAGAGCAGTCCACCGTGTGGCTAGACATAGGACGAGAGCTGACGCCAGACAGGGAGGTGAAGGGAGCGGCAGGGCTCTGTTTTGTGGGTGCTAGAGACTAAGGTAGGAATGATCCCTCTAGGGAAGTTAGTCAGTCACAGGGAGCCAGTCCCACTGGTCCCCCAGTGCAAGGCCTTAGAGACTTTATGACTTGTATGCATGACAAATTTTTGACTACATAAACACATACAGATAAGCAGGGGTTGGTAAAAAAAACAAAAACAAAAAACACTTGCAAAAACATGAAAAAAAAAAGACAGTAAATGGACAGCAAAAAAAAAACAAAAAAAAGGTAGGGGGTCTTTTCCAATGAAATGTAATCATCCTTAAATGCAGGGAAAACAAGGCTGACCAAGCCAGGCCCTATGCAGATCCCCCAGCCCCACGGGAAGGACTTCTACAAGGCAGGCGCCCAAGCTGATCACACAGACCCAGGGCAAGTTCTGCATCTCTGGGGAAGCCCTAAGGATCTGGGATGGGTCTCTGGGTAGTTCCTGCCATACCGTGTATCCAGGAGAATGGCCGGTGGGGAGAACCCTCCGGTGGGGTCTCTCTGCTGCTCTACTTGTCCACTGGCAGCCATCAAGGTTCTGAGCCCCACTGGGTTGGAGTCTCCAATGAAAACAGGACCAAGCCCCCACTGACACCATGAGAATACCTCAGCTCCTTCTAATCTGCTCTTTTCTTTAACAACTAAAGAGGCAACACATATGGCTTCCACCTTGCCCATGGACAGACCCCAGAGAACGCCCTCAGACTTTCTGTGCCCATCTGACCCCACCAGCCAACCACAGGGGTTCGACCTTCCCCCCCCCGGCAGCAGCAGTGTCCCCACACCCCACACACCCAGCTGGTCATTCTCCTGATCATGAGGCAAGAAGGGTGAAATGGAAGCTTCCCGGTCTGATTCAGAATAAGTGGAAGGCTGGGAGAGGGGTGGCAGAGCAAGTGGGGCAAGCTGTTAGGGACGTGACTGCGAAAAGATTTGTAGGAAGCAAAGCCAAACAGCCATGGAGGTGGAGAAAACCCTACCCTCAATGGTAAGTGTTGCCTGGGGAACCCCAGCTATGTCAAACATGTCAGCTGTCCCTCTGGTCAGGGAAGAGGGAGTTATAGGAGGAAGACCAGGCCCGAAGATAGAGCTTCCCTGAAAGAAGGTGGAGAAGAGAAAGAATCCCCTCTTCCAATAGCCAGCAAGAATGTCCACCTGGTTCGCTAGTCGGGGCTGAGCAACTTGCTCAGCCCCACTGGGCTGGGGTGGGGACATCAGGCAACAGTGCATCCAGTGGCATTCATGAACTTCCCACAGAACCAAGATCCCCCAAAGGAAATCCAACTGTGAAACAACTAAGACCCTAACTACCCTAAGGAATCTGGTGTCTTCCATATTGCTTTTCCTCATGTGACACAGGGTCTGACCATCTCTTCCTCTCTCTCTCTTCCCTTCCATGTGATCACCATGTGGATTAGCTCCTGGGCTGGCTAAAGGATAGGCAAGGCAACTACATTTTAAAGGCACTTTAATCAGAAAGAAGTCTTGCAAATGCCGCTGCTGGTTTACCCTGTCAGCAAAACCTAGGCCTTCTCCTGTGACCTCGGTGCAGGGCCCACATAGCTGTTGGAAGTGACTATGGCATTCACACAATGGTACTTACAAGTAGATGCTGGACTCGTTGCCTCCCATGTCTGGAGACTGAAGTTTCTGCACGAGGATGACGATGATGCCAATGAAGAGCACAAAGTTAACCTGAAGAGCAAAGAAAAGACAGAAATGATTCTGGGCAAAGACTTGCCACAGCTCTCGCCTCTGCATGGACTGTCGCTGCCCCAGGAGGACCCTCTCTGATCAGTCAAAATCCCATCTAGACTTAGAATCCAAGATGGCAACGTGAGAACACTTGTTTGCCTCCCATTTACTATTGCTGAAATGACAGAAGAGATAGAAGGAAAAGAGTTTCATAAGAGCACTGAGAAAAACTGAGTATTTCTGGCTCATGACTGAGCCAGAAAAGTAGGCAATTTCTAGAAGAGAAAGCAAATCGGATCGGGGTGATGGAAAACAATGCCAAACAGACAGAGAAGAGGCTCCTGCCGAGGTGAGAGCTGTCCTCTGGAGAAACTCCAAGCTCAGAGTAACTGAACATGGGGAACCAGAAAGGACAACCATAAGTATTATTAATTAAAAAGCTGCCTGGGAACGACAATGACAGCATTTACCTTCAGATGAAGATCAGGGACAAAATCTCTCTAAACAGAAAGGGGAGGACAGGGAGCAAACTAATAGAAACAAGGTGCAATGAAAGGACCATACAGTGACATCATCTGGATGGAGCCAAAGCAGTGCCTGGAGAAAAGAAAAATGCAGAACTTGACACTAACTTACTAAACATAGTAAATATCGACAATAATATAATGAAGCATTCAAATCAAAAGCTAGGGGGAAGTGCCACAGTTTTAACTTACACAAGAAGGAAATTAATAAAGATAAAAATGCATTATAAAGAAATAGGAAAAAGGTAGATGATCAATAAAATCTTTATTTGGGGGCTTTGTTTTTTTGTTTGTTTGTTTCCACAGATCAATTAGAAAGATAAAGCATGCTCTATGAAGTCAGGGTTCTCTCAATGATCTCCATTACAAGCCCAGCGTCTACACAGTACCTGGAATTCAGCACAGAACACTGCTCACTGCAAATGTTAGTCGATCCAAAAGGAGAAAATACAACTAAACAAATTTAGGGATCAGAAGGAGGACAAGACAACAGATGTATAGAATATTTTAAATCACAAGGGAAAATCAAACAAAATGGGAAAATAGAAATTAACAAAATCGAATCAAGAAGATATAGAGGGGGGTGCCTGGGTGGCTCAGTCGGTTAAGCGGCCGACTTCGGCTCAGGTCATGATCTCACGGTCCATGAGTTCGAGCCCCGCGTCAGGCTCTGTGCTGACAACTCAGAGCCTGGAGCCTGTTTCGGATTCTGTGTCTCCCTCTCTCTCTGCCCCTCCCCCGTTCATGCTCTGTCTCTCTCTGTCTCAAAAAATAAATAAACGTTAAAAAAAAAATTAAAAAAAAAAATGAAGATATAGAGGGTGCCCGAGTGGCTCAGTCAATTTAGGGTCTGATTCAAGTTTCTGCTCAGGTCATGATCTCATGGTTCATGAATTTGAGCCTTGTGTGGGGCCCTGTGCTGGTGGCATGGAGCCTGCATGGGATTCTGTTTCTCCCTCTCTCTCTGCCCCTCCCCTGCTCTCTCTCAATAAATAAACTTAAAAAAAGTTAAAAGAAGATGTGGAAAATCTAAGTAGAGCAATGTCCTTAGGAGAAATTGAAATAAACTAGTCAAAGATGTATGCATTAAAAGGCATTAAAATGCAGATAACTTTACAGACCAGTTTCTTAATACCTTCAGGGAAGATGTAACTTACAAACTACCTTATTTGCTTTTGTTTAAAAGCAAATAAAAAGAAAACCTCACAAATTACTTATTAGGCTAACAAAACTCTACTCCAAATCCCAGACAATGAAGAAAGCATATAAATACACACACATACACACACACACACACACACACCACACACCACACACCTAACACTAGAGAACAAAGAACAATGCAAAAACTACAAACAAAATGTTAACAAATAGAATTTAGCAGTGTATTAAAAGAACAAACAGATCGTGTCCATAAAGGTTTTACACCGGAAGTTCAGGGGAAAAAAAACAAATCTACTAATATTTGTCACATTAACAGATTAAAACAATAAACTACCCTTCTCCCCCATAAGATTGGTGAATAGTTCAGTAATCAAAACATCAACAGAGACATGAGAAATGAGCACTCTTGTATTCTGTTCATTTGATATCTATGAAAATGTTAAATGTACGTACCCTTTGTCCCAGAAATTCCACTCCTAGAGATTAATTCTAAAAGATATATTCACACATATTCAAAGATACACACAAATATATCCATTGTAGCATTGTTCATTAGGAAGACAAATTGGAATATTATAAACGTCCATCACGAAGGGATCACTCCAGAAAATGTTTCCAAAACATATTGGATTTCCTGATTTTTAAAAAATACACACTAAAACAAGCCAGGAATAGGAACTTTCCTGGTTAAATGAAGAATAACTTCCCAAAACTATATAGCAAACACCATCCCCATCAAAACCTAGGAATAAATGATATAAATACTAGAAAGAGTAAAATTATTTTCATTTACAGATTATGTAATGTTCTACCTAGAAAACCCATGAAAACCAACTGAAAAGGGACAGGAACTAATAAGAGAGTTTAAAAAGGTAACCAAGAAAAGGTAACCAAAAATACACAATAACTAATAGTTTCCCTATTAGTAGCCCACTAGAACATACAATGACAGAATGAGTCCCAGATTCAATACAAGCACAGAATGGAAAATACCTTGCAGGTAAATTGGACAAGACAACTAAGAAGCTATACAAATGACTCTATGAGAAAGGCTGAATAAATGGAGAATCATGTCATGTTCTTGGAGAGGAAGATTCCATATTTTTTTTTTATTTTTTTTTTTAACGTTTATTTATTTTTGAGACAGAGAGAGACAGAGCATGAATGGGGGAGGGGCAGAGAGAGAGGGAGACACAGAATCGGAAGCAGGCTCCAGGCTCTGAGCCATCAGCCCAGAGCCCGACGCGGGGCTCGAACTCGCGGACCGCGAGATCGTGACCTGAGCCGAAGTCGGACACTTAACCGACTGAGCCACCCAGGCGCCCCGGATGATTCCATATTTTTAAGAAAATCACTTCTCCAAATTAATTTATAAATTCAATGCAATTTCTCTAAAACTCTTGACCAGACTTTTTTTTTTTTTTGCAATTTGACAAGGATATTTGAAAGTTCACTTGAACAAGTAAGTGTGCAAGAAAATTTTGAAGGAAAAAAGAATAAAGAAAGGGATATTAACATACCAGATCTCAAAACCTGCTACCAGGTTAATAATAACAAACACAAGAGGGCATTCACCATGGAAATAGCCTAATAGATTAGTAATATAACATAGAAAGTCTGGAACTAAATACAAGAAGAATGTATTGAATGTTCATGATAAAGTAACATTTTAACATAATAGAGAAATGATGGTCTATTTAATAAAAAAATTAAAAGGGTGGAATGTCTATCCAACTGGGGGAAAAAAACTAAGGAAGATTAGATATCATTTCAGATTAGACAAAGAAATAAAAATTTAGCTTGACTGGGGTGCCTCAGTGGCTCAGTCCGTTGAGTGTCCGACTCCTGATCATGGCTGAGATCATGACCTCACAGTTTCATGGGCTAACGTCAAGCTCTGTGCTGACAGCATGAAGCCTGCTTGGATTCTCATTCTCTCTCTCTCTCTCTCTCTCTCTCTCTCTCTCTCCCCCTCCCCCACTTGTGCTCTCTCTCTCTCTCCCCCTCCCCCACTTGTGCTCTCTCTCTCTCTCTCTCTCTCTCAAAATAAATAAATAAACTTAAAAAAATTAGCTAAATTAAGGACATATATATAATAATCCAACCCATAAAATTGTTATAAATCAGTTAAAAATACTTTTATATCCTAGGATGGGAAAAGACTTCCACAAACAAGAAATAAGTTTCAGAATTCATGAAGACAAAACCTGATAGTTTGACTGTAATAAAATTATGCAGTCTTGTAAACACACTGACGTGTTTAACCAACAAAGCATTACTATCTTTCAAACAGTTAGAAAGACAAGTGATCAAAGCAAGCAAAAGAAAAACGAGCAAAAAAGAAATAAACAGGTAATGACCAGAATAAAAACAAATTTTCAATAAGTGCTTGGAAAAAAAATACTTCACTGCACCAGCAATGTGGAGAGATTCACGTTAAAACGATGAGCTACCATTATTCCCCAGAAGAGTATGCAAAAATGTAAATGTTTGATATTTTAAGTGCAGACAATGATAAGAGGTACTCTTTCCGGCCCAGCAATTCCATTTCTAGAGATTTATTCTAAAGAAATACTCATGCTCAAAATTATGCACACAACTGCTCCAAGTAGCGTATTTTGTTATGAGGAAAAATGAGATAATACAAATGTCCAACACTAGTGGGATAGCTAAATAACTTGCGTATCCATGTTCCAGAATATAATGTAGCCATGAAAAGGAAAGAGGATGGTTTGTAAAGCGACCTCTGTATTTCCTCTTCTCCTGTTTTCTGCCCAGGCCCTGTCTCTTCCCCCCTCCTTGTCTCAAGGATACTCACCATTATGGAACCAACCACAGGGCCTTTGATCACCCACCACAGAGCTGTGTTGTCATTCATATCCCAGCAGCTGAAAGACAGAGAGAAAGAAGAGAGATTAAGCTCAGGGCTGGGATGCCCACAGGACAATGCCCCTGGCCCCACTGTGGCACTTTTCCCCTACAGCTCTCTGAGGAGGGGCTGACTGGAAAGAAAGTGCTCAGGCATGCTTGCAGACCCGAGCCCAGTTCTGGTTCTTCTAGTGCCCCGGGACTTCCCTCTGCTCCCTGTCAAGGCAGGAAGTGGAGCACAAGAGTTGGAGTCACCAATGGGCTCCTGGGCAAGGGCCGTGTTTCCCCTTCAGGCCCAGGGCTTGTGGAGGGGTGATCTCACCCCCAACACTCTTCCTCCTCTCCCTGAAAGGAAAAAAGACACTCAGAGCTGGGCCCAAAAGTAGAAAGGGACTCCGAAGCCCTGCACATTCTCACTAGGTTCTGGCTGAGATGTGACCATGTGGTCCACCTGTGGTAGGGTCAGGGTGTGGGGGTGGGCAGTCAATGTTAGGTCGGAGCAGCCACTGAGGCCCGTCGGGGCTCTCGCCCTGGCCCTCGGGTATGTACTCACCCTGTGTTGTCGAGGTAGAGCCTCAGCACAGCCCACACAGACACACACACGGTTGGGGTCCCTGGGAGAGCAAGAAAAGAAGCTCGGTGATAACAGGAAAACCCACGGGCCCTGGGTTCCCCTCAGATTTGGGGCTCCCAGAAGCCGCTGTCCCCACTCAGACAGGGGGTTCTGACCCATGGGGCAGGTCTCCCTTTTAGATCTGGAGTCTTGGGGACCCTAAGTGTCCTCATACCTGGGCCTCCTGGGGGTTCACGTACCCGTAAGACCCTGGGCTATCTCACTTCTCAGAAGGACTCCTGAGCCTATCACCTCTTTCTGATGGTGGGTTTCTATGGGCAGGAAGAGCAAGAAACGGTCCAAGAACCAGAAGCACACCATCAGCTGCAGGGCAGGACAGGGCCTCCCTCCTCTGACCTAACACACCCTGACCGCGGGACCAAGGACGTACCTGGCCATGAGGCCTGAGCCTGTCCAGGCCACAGCCAGTGACCTACCCCAGCCTATAATGGTGTACCAGTAGAAGTATCTCCTCTCAGGGAAGAAGGTCTCCACCAGCAGGGTGAAGAGGTATAGGCCCTCGATGAACAGCCAGAAGTAGTTGGACACGACACAGTAGTGGAAGAAAACCATTATGGCCTTGCATTCCACCTGCAAAGAGGACAGGGAGGGTGAGGGAGGCATGAAGCTCCCACTGTTGGCCCCCACCCAGCCCTGGAAATCCAGCCCAACAGGACCGGGTAGAATCCTGAAGGTCCTACAGCTCTGACATGCTGGGATTCAAACACCCCATGGGGCTGAGGGACTCAACATTCCTGGATTCGAAGAGTTAAAAATGTAGCATCCTATGATTCTGAGTCGAAGCTGCCCATGGAGGCAACTCTACACATGCCAGAAAAGAGTTGGGCCGGGGGCGAGCACAGAACCCTCTCCCCTCCCCAGGCTCATTCTCCCAGGTCTTTCCTGTTCCTTCTCCAGCCCCTCCAGGTAAGGTGGATACAGAGGACCCTGCAGGAGGCTCCTTGGTAAAATAAAGGTTTTGGACATCAAGGGGGAATGCTCTTGGCCCCCAGAAATCTCAGAGAGACACTGCCCCCCCCCCCCCGCCCCAGCTCCAAGTATGCCCTCCTGGGTCAAGACCCTATGCTCTGGGATGTTCTTTCCATCTTATTCCATCAAAGCCTGTATTTTCTGCTTACCTCCAAACGGTATGACAATTGGGGAGGTAGTCTGGAGAAAATCCAAGCCAAGCAGCCCCTTGGCTCTGTCATGGGTTAGTTAAATGCCCAGGGGCCAGGCCAGCCCTCTCTCTGAACCTAGTTTCCTTCTTGGGCAAGTGGGACTTGGCATTTCCACTCTCCCTTCCACATCTGTTCTGCCAAGTACATGTACAGAGAGAGGGACAGGAAACGACATCATACGGGGATCTCACTGGCTACTAGCAACCTCAGGGTCATTCCCGGATTTCCGCATTCACTGGGGACAATGCCTTAACCTGCAGAAAAACACCTGGATGACCGGGTGCCGCAGGGAAGGGAGTCCTGGGAGGGCAGGAGGCCTTTCTGCCAGGGCCCGGCTCACTCACGGTGGAGATGAAGCAGTGGTTGCTGTCCTGCTCCGCATAGAGGATCCAGTCTTTGATGAAAACGGAGATGGCCCTCAGCATGAATGACACGAACAGGTTCATGTGGATGAAATTGCGGGTGCAGTGCAGCTTCCTATGCCAGCAAGCCAGGGGAGGAAGAGGCCTTGAAGCAAGGAACCTGTTCCACCCCTCCACTCTGTGGTCTGCTTTGGGCCAACTCCGCGGTTTTGTCTCAGGGGGTCCCCACCTTGCCACCTCCTCCCCACCTCTCTAAAGCCTCATTCACTGCCAGACTTTGTTGCCTGGCTCCACTATTCCGAGAGGCCAGACTTTCCCCTCCTGTCTATCTAGGATAAAAGTGAGGAACATAGGTCTACCTTGCTGGTGGCCCTGGACACGTCAGTGGCTGTCTCTGGGGTCAAGTTTCCCATCTGTTAGCCTAGGGGTGGAGGAAATGTCCTTGCCCTCTAAGGGACCTCCAGGGCTGATATCCAGGGGCAGGGGTGGGGGGTGGGGGGGACAGAGAAAGGGCTCTGAGCTAGGGTGGGCTGCACTAGCTCAAACACAGCTGGGGGAGGGTCTTACCGGAAACGACACAGGATGACCATGGCAGTGGTGAGGGTGACAAGGGAGGTGCTGTAGCCAACTGTGTACAGGGCCTTGACCGACAGGTAGTAATAGTCCTGGAGCAAAGCACAAAACACTCAGCGTTCCACACGGGGCTTGCCCCAATCCCCCAGCCCCCTCAGGCCAGGGCTTTCCCACCTCGGGGACCACTACCCAGCTCCTCCTTTCTTTCTTGCCGCCTCCTCTCCCTCTACTACTCTGCCCCTCACCCCATCCCCCATGAGTTTTTTACTCCCCTCTGCAGTGTCTGTATTCTGCTGACATTCGGTAAACGCTGGCTAAATAGAGGGGCACCAACCAATCAGAATAGCCTTAGCCTGGAGAAGTGTCCAGGAGGCCCCCTGCTGAGCCCAGCATCAACCTTTCAGTTGTCGGGCCACAGGAAGGTTGAGCACCCTAGAAGAGTAGCCAGAGAGGTAGGGGACATGTGGTGGGGGCTGGAGGAACTCAGACAGCAAACCAGATGCTTCTTGGCCCAGAATGAATGAATAAAAGTCTTGCCCTCTGTGTATCTGCCTTGGGTACACAGCAGGTGCTCGTGGGCTGCCTGGGGACCTGAGCTTCCTGGGGTCCCAATAGGAGGCAAGGCCTTTGCTGGGAACACCCTGCCACGGGCCTCCTCGGCTCCACCCCCACCACCTCCAGGTGGGGACAGATACTCACCTGGTCCCCGGTCTCTGATTCATATTCATCGAACCCACAAGCATCCACATAATGAGGGAACGGCTCCGACCATCCATCCTCAGTGCAGTTCCGGCTCACCACCCTCATGTCTGCAGTAGAACAAAAACTCAGTGAGGCATGGAAACGATTTAAAAGGACCCTGAAATTCTCACTTGAAAATTACTTCTTCAGTGGGAATTTCTGGAAACCCATATGCCCATCCAGGAAGCATGGTGACTGAAGGTTCACAAAATCTTCCAGTGTCTGAGGGAAAATAGGGATTGCTGGTGCCCTTAAGCCTTTACACAAAGGACACTGGGGAGGACCAGGCACTGCAGATCTCTTAACAAGCGGTGAGGGGACCGAGCCAGGATGAGTCCAGCCTCCTCCTCTTCTGGAACTGGCAAATGTTCACCCGGGAAAGGCCTGAGCCCCTTGCCTAGGCCCTGCATCAGCACTTGTCAAATTGCAATGGGCAGAAAGGAATGATGTGAGGTCATCATTGCAAACCCCGCTGCGTTCCAACCCCCAGATTCTGGTCCAGTAACCACCTCAGGTGTCTGTGATGTAGGAGCTCCTGTCATACACGGGGAGCTGCGAGCCTTCCAGCAGCAATATCCGCACAAAGGGGACACACGGCTTGCTTAATTAACAAGGACCAGACCTCCATTAACCTAGCGCCAGATCTTATTAAGATATGTATTTAAGTTTAAAAAAAAAAAAAACAAACTTTTGTCTTCCCAGGTTTAGAGGTCTGTTTTCTGTCACTAATGCGCTTTAATTTTCTTTTGATAGACTTTAAAGGCCATTTTGTAGGACACCAAAGCAGAGGGAGTCATTTCCTGTCTACAGAGTGGAATCTAGATTGGTTTTTGCCCTGCCTGGGGCCTTTTAGCCTTTAATGATTGCTCATTTCATCCTCCCCTCTCCTGACTGTTTGTAAGGGTGAACCACAGACACCCCATGGAGGGGAGAAGGCAAGCAGCCCCCTCCGCCTCCATCCCTGCACTTGAGTGTGGCCCCAGGCTGTCCCCTGTCCCCAGACTGGCTTTCTGGGAGCTTACCTGGTGTATTAGGACACATGGGAATGTTTTTTTCTTTTACAGGATTCAGGGGCCAGAAAATTGTGTACAACAGGTAACATCTATGGAAAAGGGGCCTCCAGAACCCGTGTTTCTGGAAGGATCCCCCTGCTGTGGCCAAGGCCACCTCTGGGGAGCTCAGGAAGGAGGAAAGGGCAGAGACCAAGACCAGAAACCCCTCCGCACTTTCCCAACCTCATGTCCTTGCCAGCTGAGTTGGAAGAGCTGGGGCCAATTCTTTTTTACCAAGAGAGTCAGAAACATACTTCCTGGGACTCTGGGAAGCAGCAGAGGGTGGGTGACCCCTTGCATAGAAGACAGCTCTGCCCCGAGTGGGGGATTACTGGTTTCCATTGCTTCTCGAGTCTGGAGTCCTGTGACACAGGATGAGGAGGACGTCTGCCAGGCCCAGGGAAAGAAGGAGTCACTTCTGTCCCACATTTTGATGCCAAATTCTTTCTTCCAGCAAATCCATGTCAGGCTGTTACTGGCTGGCGACCTCCTTCCAAGTCCCACTGAAAGTCTGCATGTCCTGGGGGAATCAGGGCCTTGGCCAAGTCCCTTCTCATTTCTGGACCTCATCTCCTCTCTGCTTTGCCCACATCAGGGTGGTGGGAAGAGGAAAGGGAAGCTGCTTTGAAAAGCAATTTTGTAAAAGTGTCCTAGAGGTAGAAGCCATTTCCTTTCTTTTATTTTCCTTCTTTCTCTGTTTCTTTTTATAAGACAGTGTGGGCACAGAAGCGTATAAACCATTTTGTTCAGAACTATTCCACGAATTTGCCACTCTATTGTTCTGATGGAAATCTCCAGAAGATGGAGTACTCTCCAGAATGTCAAAAACTTGTAGTGGCTGTGCCTACTTCACTAGGCTATTTTGCCCCAGCAATTTCATAGGAGCACAGAATTTTAGGGCAGTAGTTCTCAAAGTGGGCACCCTTCCCAGACCAGCCCATCAAGCAGGAACCGGGAGACTGGCTAGAAATGAACATTCTCAGGCCTCACCCCAGGCCTACTAAATCAGAGACTCTGGGGGTGGCGTCCAGGAATCTGAGTTTTAATAAGCTCACTAGGTGACAGATCACAGTGAAAGTTCGAGAACCTCCACCGCACCTTTGGAAGTTCCAAACTATCAGGGGCCATCTGATCTAGGGGATCTGTACTTGGGAGTCCACAATGAGGCTTCGAGAGAGCTGCACTCCCACAGAAATTATATGCACAATGTTCTATCTGAGCACACGAGTGCAAGTTTCCCTGGAGAAAATTCACAGCTTTTTCAGAGAAGGAGAGCGACCCGTCAAAGATCACACAGCCACAGAAAGGCACTGACTGCCCTGGAATAGGGGCCCCCAAGCTCACGCGTCAGCAGGTGCCCTCCCTCCAGCCAGCCCCTGGTTGGCCCCAGCTTACCCATAACCTCACCTGAGAGATCCAAGGAGTTACTGTCAGGGAAATCGAACTCTCCTGCAAAGCACAAAAGTGGGCATGAGTCAGCACACACAGCCATCCACATGTGGAGCCATACATGGTATACTCTCCACCCTGGTAGCCCAAGGCCATCCCTGGTCCAGACGACAGAGGTGGGGTCTTGGCCAAAAGGCCTCAGCGCACATGGCAACCACACACCGCTCTGACACACCATGCCTTCTAGCATCAATCTCATTTGCTTTGTATTTCCGTGATGCTAATGATGGCCCATGACTCAGTTCTCCCCACCGGGCAACAGGAAGTGGAAACGGGATATTGTCAGGAAGGTGGGAGGGCCTCTGGACTGGGAGGGGAATGGAAAAGGATGACTGGCCCTTTTCCAGAAAAAGGCAAGGAGCAGCAACATGGGTCCCGGCCTTGGGTCTCTTCTTTGGTCTGCAAGCCTCCGTCTCAGCCCCAAACCTATCTCATCCTGGATGAGCCCAGGACTTCATCCTCAGACATTTTTTTTCTTTCTCCTGACTCTTTATTCTCACCTCCATCCTTTCTTATCAAGAATCCCCTGCTGGCAATGAACCCTCGTTTCCTTTCCACTTCTCAAAGTCCTGCTTTTAACACGTAGCTGACATGCCACCCTCTCCAGGAAGCCTCTCCGGACCTACTCATTATCCCAGCTGCATGCTGCATAGCGAGGTCTCCCATGCGCTCAAGCCTGCCCTACATTTCAACTTCACAGCCACCAAGGATGTCAGTATCTACGTGGGCTCACACACACATTCAGGCCTCTATGTATGCTTGGGCACACGGGTAGGCTCATTTTCCAACCCCTCCATGAGTGTGTCTCATACTCCCAAATCAGCCCGTGAGCACCCAACACCAAGGCACCTGTGCCTTCCATCTGCCTGTGTCCCCCACCTCCCGGATGGCCAAAGGTGGCTGGTGTGGGGAGAACCTGGTCTCTGATAAGCCTCTGCTTCCGCCCCCACCCATTCCCAGCAGTCAGAACTGGGCTCTCGCTGGATGGACAGACGGACAGATAGATGATCAGCAGCCTGTCTTCTCCAAGGTTCCTCTTACCAATGGTTTCCATCTCCCACACTGAAACAGAGAAGGAGAGACAACACAGAGGTGAACAAGGGGGCTAATGGTGAGTCTGCTCTCACTGGGTCCTGTCGATTTCCTCCCTCTCCCGCTCCCTACTCCCAGACTCTGCTGGGGACCCAAGGCCATGAGGACTACAGGCTAGGGGTGGGCCAGACACGGGACCCAGTTAAGGAGAAATGAGAGGAGGAGAGAGATCAGTGCTCTTGTATCTTCAATAACCTGCAAAGCAACAACTACTACAGCGAACAGATTCAGCCTTGGAAACCACAAAACAAGAGGAGAAATGCCATTCTCAACTTTCTAAGTATTTAAGGCAAATCTCACTGATCCAGCTTTGTGAACAGAGATGCTAAAAGGCCCTGCCTTAATGAGCCATTAAGAATCAGGTGTAAACAACACATTCATCGTGCAATTGCCAGAGGGAGGGATATAGTGCGAAGGTCTTAAATCTTAAAATCTTAATTTACTGCTGATTCATGTTGCCTTTTTTGTTGTTGAAAAGCAGCAGTCTTGCCATGGTACCTGACTCAAAGTGGATGTGTAAGAAACACAGTAAATGGTGAATGAGAGGAATACGTGCACGGAGGAAGTGATGAAGGCGGTTTCCATAGGAATGCATCAGAGATGCGGCTGAGTCACCTGCGGTCACCACACCTGATGCCCCGCCATGCACATGATACCCCGCACCCCAGCGCTTCCTGAGTTTGTCTCCTCTTTCAAATTCATTTCTTGTCCTGCTCTGGGTCACGCCCAGTCCCCCAGTTTTCAGGATGAGACAGCCCAACTGCCACCCTCCCCCTGGGCTGGCAGGTCTGGAGGTGGGAGGTGTGGCTGAAAGCTCCACAAGGGGAAGTGGGGGGGGGAGGGGAGGGGGGGCATTGTAGCTAAACCCTGCTTCCGTGGTCTTTGCATGGGGCCTTGCACCCCAACATACTGCCACCTTCTGCAAGTCCCTTCCCCTCTGGGCAGGGTCAGGGGTATTGTAGAGTAAAAGTCCCAAGAGTAAAAGAAAATACGCCTCTGCCTCTCACAGACAGGATGGGGGACAGAGGTAGGCAAGACTCCCTAGTGGACTGGAACTTGGAACTCTCCAGTTCTAGAAGGACATTGGCCTAAGCCTTAGGCAGGTGAAACAGGAAGCTGAGGGCCAGGTGGCAAGGTCCTGTGCATGACCACACAAGTGACTCAGATCCCTCTAATCCCTCCATCCTCCTCTAAACAAGGTTCCAACCCAGGGCTCAGCAGTCAGTGGGCCAGTTCTCAGGATATCACGTGCCTAGAGTCCAGCCCTGCTTCTTCTCCCTGCCCCTACTACCTTGGTGCCCTGCTTCCCTTGATGGCCACAAGGAGTAGGGTGAGGACCAAGGTCCGGCTATAGGCCCCTCCCAGAGTCAGTGTGGACTGGCTGGACAGCAGCCTTTCTTAGGAATCTACAAGGTCCCAGCTGAAAGGTGGGAACTGGCCTGGAAAACCCAGCGGACTCACCCCCAAAGAAGAGATCTGCATGATCCCCTTTTCCTCAGACCCCTGCCCTTGGAGATGTAGTCATTAAGGCCTTGTGCCTTTAGGCAGAGCACTGCCCCCTCTCCTCTGCCTCCTGTTCTTACGTCTTTTTTTTTTTTTAAGTTTATTTATTTTGAGAGAGACAGAGACAGCGTGAGCAGAGTAGGGGCAGGGAGGGAGGAGAGAGAGAGAGAGAGAGAGAGAGAGAGAGAGAGAGAGAGAACCCCAAGAAGGCTCCACATTGTCAGTGCAGAGCCCGACATGGGGCTCAAATTCACAAACTGTGAGATCATGACCTGAGCCAAAATCAAGAGTTGGATGCTTAACCGACTGAGCCACCCAGGCACCCCTCCTGTCCCTACGTCTTGAGTCATACAACTCAGCCACTGCCCACCCCTAGGACTCTCAAATTGGTCTGGGGCCCCTGAGTATCTCCATAGCATATCAATGGCCCCCCAAGACCTGAAACACAGACACGTCCCAAACTGAGCTCTTTGTGACAACATACCCAGTATCTAAGTGGGTATGTGAGTGTGGACATGGGCGAGAGTCTTACATCCAGCTGCCTAAGGGTGTCTTGTTGTGTGTCCATATCTGGGTGTCTCTCTGAGCCTCTGAGCATCCGTGCATGAAGTATATTGATAGTAACACCAACTAACATTATTGACCATTAAAATGTGTCAAGGCCTGGACTGAGTGACTACCACATGCGTTCCTCCACTGATTCCCCAGTCACTATGCCACATTCCCATTTGACAGCCTAGGGACAGAGGGGTGAATTGCCTTGCTCCAGGCCCCACTTGGGTAAGTGATGGAGCCCACATCTGAGAGCACATTGCCTCACGCATACGGCACATCTCCACATCGACCTGGGGGCCCGGTCTGCAGGTGCCTCCATGGCCCCGTGTGGACCAGGGTCTGTGGTTTCACCCTCCCACCAGTATGGGAGCTCTGGAGTGGGGAATATCGGCCTTCAGGGTGTCCCAGGTAGGTCGGGGGCCCAAGTGTGGGGAGCAGACTAGACCAATTGAGGCCTAAAGAGGTCCCAGGGGGAAACTCACCTTGGTCTGGGTTGAAGATTCGGAAGAGTTCAGGGCAGCTGACGAGGACCATCTCCCCCACACGGGCAGGCTTCCAACACGTGAGGTTATCCCACATCCCGGGGCAGCCTGTGCGGAAGAGAGCCGTGGTGAGGGGGGCCCAGCCCCACACATGCACATGCACCACACACACGCACACGTGCAGGGGTTCACATGTGCACACATACACCCTCGTGAGCCAGGCCCTTGCAGTGGGAGGGAAGAGTTTCCTGGAGGGAAGGTGAGGCTTACTGTGTGAGGCAGGGCTCAGCCTCATCCCTGAACACCCCTCAAAGAGGAGCTGGGACATTTAGGAGTTCCTGGGGTGGGGAGGGAGCTCTCATCTGACTTTGCATCTCCCACAGCCCCACGGTGCTGGCAGGACTGCAGGGAAGAGAGAAACAGAGCAGCAACAGGACAGGGCGGGATCAGTAAGCATGAGAGGCCGGGGGTCTTTACAGCAACCTCCCGTCATCCCGCACCAGCTCCCCCCAGTCCTCCAGGCCTCCACTATCACTCTGGGGGCCAGCTTCAGCTCGGCCTCCTTGGTGGGCCTTCCCTGCCCCTAAGGGGGTGGCTGGGAACTGGCTGGCCAGAGGGTGCTGCTCCAGGGCCGCACCTGCCTTCCAGATGGCAAGGCTCTGACACCTGAAGGAGGAGGGCAGAGGCATCCAGGCAGAGGCCTGCATGGCCACAACCCGGGACTGTGAAGGGACGCAGTGCGGGGGGGGGGAGGGGGCGGGGGGCGGGCGGGGGGACACAGGCCCAGTTCAGGCAAATACTGAGAGCTGGAAAGGGAGGAGGGAGCAAGGACAGGCTGAGGGGTGTCTGGGAATCATCCAGATTTGGGTCTCACTGGACATGCACTGCTGGGAGCAAGAGAAAGATGACGAACTTGACGACCAGATAGTATTTGGGGGCTCAGCAGACCCTCCTGCCCCTCTGCCCACCACACATCCTCTCTCTCCTTCCAGCTCCCGCACTCCCTGTGGCCGCTTTCTCACCTCCCTTCATGCCCCACCCTTTCCTGACTCTACCTCCCTCTCCACTGAAATGTCTCTGGCCTGGGCCACCAGCCACCCACAGCCCACCTCGTCACCCTGGCAGGGCTTGCCCTGCTGACCCTGTGTGAATGCAGGTGCTGGTGGCCACCCTGGCCCTGGCCTCTCCCCTCTCACCCTGGACAAGACCACTGGCTCATGGACTTAAGGACAGAGCTACACACAGACAACCTCCCCATCCCGAGTCCTGCACTCCCTGAAAGCAGCCTCCCGTGGCTGGATATCCCCAGCATAAAGGGTCCGGGGCAATCCAAACCCAGCATGTCCAAGACTCAACTCAGCATCTCCTACTAAAGCCTGATCTCCTGTCTCAGCCCCAGCTAGACACCTAGACTTGATGTCGCCTCGGTTGACCCTCTGGCTAACCTAGTCGTCTTCAAACTTTAGCAAGCACCCTTAGCCCGCATAATTAGCTAAATCTCTCTTTGTAAATCTGTAGATCACGCATTCTTTCTTAGAAAAGAACAGAGCCCTTCTGCATGTCACCAACCTGGCCAACCTCCGAGCACCATAATGTTGTCTTTATAGCTGGCACCATGGAGTGGGCATGTAATCAAGAAATGTAACAGACCACCGCACTCCCTTAACTGATTAACTGCCCTATACCCATTTAAACAAATCCCTGTTGGTGGGGGGGGGGGGTGGGGGGGTTGCCTCGGAGGCTCAGCTGGTTGAGTGTGTGACCTCGGCTCGGGTCATGATCTCACAGTTCCGCGAGTTCGAGCCCCACACGGGGCTCCCTGCTGTCAGTGCAGAGCCCGCCTCAGATCCTCTGTCCCTCTCTCAGCCCCTCCCCGCTCATTTTCTCTCTCTCAAAAATGAATAACCATTAAAATTAATTAATTAATTTAAAAAATAAAAAAAATCTCTGGGCCAGGCAGAAACCTCAGAGTTGGCCTTTGGACAAGGCTGCCTTCTCCCCAGTGGCCAGCTTCCTGAACAAAGCCTATATTCCTTTCCAATCAAAATTCATCTCTCGAGCATTGGCTTTTTGAGCAGAGGGTAGCTGAAGTTGGGTTTCGGTAACAGACCACCCTTGCTGTGTCTCCTTCTCCTTGTTCCAGGTCTAACTGAACACCGTATCCTGTTGGTTTGACTTCCAAATATTTGTGGAATCCATGCCCTATTCTCCATCCCCCTACCCCCACCTAGTTAAGGGGCAACCTACCTTTCATTGGGACCATAGTCTCCTCCACCCCACACAGCTATGACAGTGATCTTTCCAAAAGGAAGATCCAGCCTGGTCATACAGCCCACCCCACCTCAAGTCCTTAATATGGCCCCCAAGGCCCGGCCCTCACTTTCCCCTCACTTTTCCCCTGGCAGTTCACCCAGGGAAGGGGCATGAAGTGAGAAGGGCATGGAGGAGGGAGCCCCAGGGAATCCCACATTTACCAGGTGGGCAGTAGAGGTACATGTGGTGATGTAATTCCTAAAAGGGGACAAAGGTGGAGGAGAGAGGTGGCTACATGGGCGGGGCGGGGGGGGGGGTCTGACAGCAGAATACAGTTTCAGGAAGAGACCCACATCCTGCTGAGGGGTCTATAAATAAGGGCTTTGGAGAGGGCTTCTCTACCAGATAAGAGACAGCCAGTGGGTGACCCACAGTGTCCCACCCCACAGAGCTGTTGTGACGACTCATGAGTTCATACATGTAAAGCTCTTAGAACTCCAGGCTCACTCAATGCATGTTCACCGTTGTTACTGTCATTAATTTCATTATTTCAATTAGGTGTCCCTGAGAATCATTCCCCTGAGACAGGCCCAGGCAGGGAGAAGCAGCAGAGCCCTGTAAGGTGAGGAGAAATGCCAGTGGGGTGCCACCAACAGGTCACAGAGGATGCCTGGGCAGGCACTAGCCGGGACAGGGGGTCTAGGACTGGCCTCATGTGCTCCCAGCCTCTCTGTTGGGGCCCATGACAGACTTATAGGAGGCGTTTGGACAAGAAGGCACCCAAAGCTTCCAAGTGCAGAAAACCCAGTCTCTCAGAATTCAGATCTGACTATTTTGGAATTCACACCCAGTCACGTTGGCATATAGTCTCCTGCTCCTGGAATGACCAAGCTTGGGAGCTGGAAGCACCATAGAAAACTCTGAAAGGTAACAAACCAAGAAGACAAGGACACTGGGGCCAGAGGGGAGCAGGGTCCCAGGCCTCACTGGGACCACCGATAATATCCAGTGATCGCCGATTCCTGTCCACCCTTCACAGCAGGACATCCAGCCGGCATGTGGCTGCTTATGACATCATGTCCTTGAAAGAGACCCAACAGCACATCTTTGGCTGCCACGGTCCATGCTGATGGTGGAATGGCTATGGAGTGTGGCTGTGTCTGGCCCGTGCCCTAGAAGCCCCAGCCAACAGATGTTCCCTTAATGTGGAACATTAGGCCCTGGCAGTGCCAGCTGCTACTGCCAGCTGACATTCCCAAGGTCTCGGACCACTCTAATTTCTCTTTTTGTTTTTTTTGTGTGTGTGTGTTTATTTATTTATTTTGATAGGCAGCGAGCATGTGCAGGAGGGGCGGAGAGAGAGAGAGAGAGAGAGAGAGAGAGAGAGAGAATTCCAAGCAGGCTCTGCACTGTCAGTGCGAGGAGCCCAATGAAGGGCTCAAACTCACGAACCCGAGAGATCATGACCTCAGCCAAAATCGAGAGTTGAATGCCTAACTGACGGAGCCACCCATGCGCCCCTCAAGCCACTTTCAATAGAGGGAGCATAGTCCTGAGGGCTGAAGGGCAGGGAAGGATAGAGGGCTCAGGCAGAGGTGCCAGGAGGGGAGAAGGGGACCCCCAGGTTGGAGGCCAGAGGTGCACAGGCATGGTGGGAAATGCATTCTCAGTCCAGGGCTGCCCTCCCTGGCCCCACTGCCCCGACAAACATCTACCAAGGGGTATCTGCCAAGGTGTGCGACCCTTCCCCGTGGCCTGCCACACTATCAAAGCCCTCCTCATGCCTCCTTAGGCTCCCAGCATGGTTCCCCTCCAGGGACTAAGGGTCCTAGGAGCAATTCCTACAGCGTCAGGGCAGATGGAAAGACTAGAACTAAAATCCGTAACTCGATTTTAGTGACAGAGCCAGACACGCTCCACAAACTGGGCCCAATCCCAGTACCTGGCCTTAGAAGACTGTAATATCATGATATAATAAGAACTATATGTTTGGTCTTCGTCCCAGGTCCCAGGCAGAGCTCCTAAGTCCTTGGAATTTCCTCAAGAGGATGAGACTGTCTTTTGTTATTCATAAGCCCCTTTCAACAACTCCTGAGTTTATGCTAATGAGGTGACTCTTGGCTGCTGTGGCTGGTTGCCAGGGGAACCAACCACGTGATTTCAGCCGCGCCCACCAACCTCAGAGGAGGAGGGGCTAATCACCAATGGCCAAGGGTGTAGTCAATCATACCTACATTACAGAACTTCCATAAAAACCCTAAACAATGGGGTTCCAAGAGTTCCAAGAGTTCCAAGAGTTCCTAAACAATTGGTGAACACATCCACATACTAGGAAGGTGGTGCACCCCAAACTGCACAGGGACAGAAGCTCCTGCGCCTGGGATCCTTCTGGACTTTGTGAACCCCTTCGTCTGGCTGTTCATTTATATCCTTTAGAGTAAACTGGTAAACATGTTTCCCTGAGTTCTGTGAGCCATTATCACAAATTATTGAACCTGACAAGGGGGTCATGGGAACCCCCAATTTGTAGTCAAGTCAGACAGAAGATTGTGTAACATGGGGACTCATGATTTGCAAAATTGGTGTGTGAAGTGGCAGGGGTGGGGTGGGGGGCAGTCTTGAGACTAAGACCCTTAACCAGTACGGTCCATGCTAACTCCAGGTAGTTAGTATCAGAAGTGAATTAAATTGTAGGGAGACCATCTGGGGCCCACAGAAAACTGGGGAATTGCTTGGTGTGGAAAACTCACATATTCAATGTCAGAAATGCTCTGAATAGAGACACAGTTCTCCTTTAGGGGAGCATGTCCCTGACCCCATCGGGAGCTCACAGACCTCTGCCCACTGGGGGCAGGAGGAAACTCCAGTGGCCACATCAAGGCTTCCCAGAATGCCCATGCACACTTCTACAGCTCCCCCTCTCAGCCCGTCCCTGAGGGAGGTGGTGTGGGCTCTGATGGGGCCTGCTCTGAATCCCCCCCAGAAACCCTTTCTGGGGAGATGAGGACAATAGGATCTGGGCTCTGGAAAGAGCCTTGAGTTTCTCTAAGTAAGGACAGCAACTCGTTTTCCTCCCACCCCCACAGAATATATCCAGCTTCTCTATCCCCATCTGTTCGGGATACCGAAACACCTTTTCTCCTTCTCTTCTCCCTCCTCCTTTTACCCTTTTTTTTTCTTCGCATTCTCCCCTTACCCTCCCTTTTATTCTCTCGTTTATTCAAGAAACTCTGTGTCTGTTATGAGTCAGACGCTGCAGAGCAATACAGGAGTGAATAAAACAGCCCTAGTCTCTGCCTGCACAGAGCTTATAGTCTGGGGGTCATGACAAACATTTTGCATTTTATGCTAAATGCTAAGAAGGCTCAGATGATGAATTACTTTCCTATGCTACTGCAACAAAGCAGACTCGGTGACCTAACTGCCCCAATTTCTTACGGTTCCGGAGGTCAGAAAGTCCAATATAGGCGTCACTGGACTACAATGGAGATGTCTGCAAGGCTGCGTTTCTTCTGGAGGCTCTAGAGTGAGTCCATGTCCTTGTCTTTTCCAGATTCAAGACATTCTTTGCCCTGTGGCCCCTTTCACCATCTTCAAAGCCAGTAGCAAAGCATCCTCAAATCTCTCCTTCTCTGACCCTCCCACCTCCTTCCTTCCCTTATAAGGACCCTTGTGATTATACTGGATCCACCTGAATAATCCAGGTAACTCTCCCCATCTTAAGATCCCTAACTTAATTACACCTGCCAAGTTCCTTTTGCCATGTAAGGTAATACATTCACAGGCTTTGGGGATCACGACGTGGACATCGTTGGTGGGGGCATTGTTTTGCCTCCCACAGATGCGTTTTAAGACAAGGAGTCACATGGTCTGATTCAGCTGCGTGGGAAGGTAATACATTTCAAGAGCAGCAAATCAAACATGGAGACATGTCTGTTAGGATATGGCAGAAGTCCAGGGGATGGCGGAGGGACTTGATGTGGAGCCAGGACAGCGGAGATGGAAAGGCATTCTGTGTAGGTGAGCTGGGAGGCAGAACGGATGGGCTTGGTGACAGACAGGCCAGACATGGCTGGCAAGTGCACTCATCCACATTATGCGGCTGAGTTCTCACCAACAGTATGTGGAGGTGACGAACTGCTCTCAAAGGCTCCCCTCACATAGTCCGCGCCCTTTCTCTCCCTCTCCCTTCTCTGTAGCATCCTTGGAGGCCACACGTTGAGGGTGGCAGTGTCCTGAGATGGAAGGAACCCAGATCTCTGAACGACTGTGCAGAGTCAAGCCCCACCTCCCACCTCTGCCAATCACACCGCCTATGACGTGTGCAAGCAATCGAGACTGGTGTGCTGAGTCTCTGCAACTTTCAGGTTTTTTTTTTCAGTTGGTTGGTTTTTGCTTTTTGTTACTGCAGCAAGAAGTCTAGGCTACCTTGACTAATGCAGTGAAAGAGAAGGAGGTACCAAGGATGCTACCTGGATTTCTGGCTTGAGGGTCTGCGTGGCTAGAGAGGTTTGCCATTCCCCACAGGGGAGAGAACCGAGTGAGAAGCAAACGGTGGAGGGTATTGGGCTGCAGCTCAGGAGTCCCGTTTGGAGCGCGTTCAGTTTGAGGTGGTGCCAAGAGCCAAGTGGAGGTAGATTTCAAATAGGCGGTTAGATAAAAGTCCAGAGTGCAGAGGGGAAGTCGGAACTGGAAGCAGGGAACAGGGACCGGTTGGCACAGGGGTGCGTGGTAGGGCCACGGACCTGGATGACAGGTCCCGTGAGGCGGTGTGCATTAGAGAAGAAAAGGGAAGACAATAGGGCCTGGCCTCAACAGAAGAAGGCATGCCAGCATTCAGAGGAGGGGCTGGCAAAGAAGACGGAGGAGGGGTGGCCAGAAACATAGGGAAAACCAGACGTTAGTGACATAGCAGCCAGGAAAGCAGGCTCCAAGGAGGACACGGTCAAGTACATCATACACTGCTTCCCTCCCCTCCTCCCCCCTGCAGAAGAGGTCAAAACTCAGAATGGCTCCTATCCCCTGCGAGAGTTCTTTGCTTTGACGCCCCCAAGCCTCCCGCTTCACCTTTCCTCTGGTTCCCCAATTCTACAAAGTCCACCTGTGCCCTCCTGGCTCAGTCTGCCTGCCCCCACCCCCCGCCCCAACTCAAAGTCTCTATGGCACCACATCAGAGGAATTCAGACACCTCAAGTTTCCTGCTCCAGGGGACAGCCCTGTGCACTCTTGAGGAGCTGCTCCCACTAAGACACTGCACAAAGCAGCCAATGAGAGGAAGTGCCTTGCAACAGCAGGAGGGGAAAAGACCACTTGGGCACACTGAACAGAGAGAGAACACAGGGCCATTAGCCTCAACTGGAACAAAATAAGGAGCTAATCGCAGGTTGTCATGGTGATGATTTCGTCCAGTTCCCCACAGTGCTCAAAACCCATGAGACCAGGGGCACCAAAGGGACTCAGACAAAGACGCCGTCCTCCCTTTGAGGATGCTTGGGTATTGTTAGAACAAGCCCCTCATTTTAGCACACAATTCAAGGGTAAAAAATGATTCAATTTACTGCAATTTACTTTACAGCCAATATTTCTGATCCATAAAATGGGGACCAGCTGTGATCTCAGTGCAAGGGGCATCATCGGGGGTTGGGGACTGAAGATGCAGCCCTCCCCTCTGGAAGTCAGTGGTTCTCGAAGTGGGGACCCCAGACCAGGAACACCATAGAGAACTTGCCAGAAATACAGATGTTCAGGCCCCACCCAGCCCCACTGAGTCAGAAATTCTGGGGCTGGGTCCAGTAATTCTGTGTTTTAACAGCCTTCCAGGAAGTTCTGATGCAGGCTCAAGTGTGAGAACTACAAGACTAAAGAAAAACCAGTTTGGACAGAAACGGAAGCCTTTGTCAGACAGGGGCAGTAATTTCCTCCGGGTGAGGGTCCCTGTAGACCCCACTTCTCATGCTGGGGGCCCGTTCAGTCTCAGAGCGGCAGGGAGGTGCAGTCGAGAAGCTGATCTTGCTCCTGGGGTGAGGAGCCTAGGCCCAGCCCTGAAGTGGCCCCCCTTCCTCCGGGCCTCTCCTCTTCTGGTGAGAGTGGAGGTGGGGGCTGGGACGCAACACTTTGCACCCAGGACAGGCCTCAGGGACTGGATCAGAATAGCAACAAGCAGGCTTTCTCATCTTCCCTCCAAGCCTCTTCCCTCCTGCCCCAGCCATGGCCACCGTAGGCTTCTTCCATCTTTTCCAGAGTAGGGGGGACCCCCAAGGAGGACCACACCCAAAAAGCCCACGGAAATGCAGAGAGGGCCTCCAGGCTGTGGAAGCCCACAGCCCTGCAAAGGGGAAGTGCTGGCTGGACTCACCCTGCACGGGCAGGCCACTTGGGCTGAGCAAGGAGAACAAAGCCACCAAGCCAGCAGGCTATGCCTGTGACCTGTGTGGGTCCCGGGGACTCTCAAGAGTGGAGGGAGACACCGTTCCCACGCACAGGAGTCCTTTCTCCTTCTCTCTGGGCACAAGAGCACTGCGGCACAAAGGGCACCCCCCGGCTAGAAGGGCAGACCTGGGTCCTGTCCCAGAGCTGGCTCCAGCCTTCTGTGTGACTCAGCCAGTGACTGCCACCTCCAGCCTCGACCTCTCCCTGGGTCACGTGACAGAGCTGGACTCAGTGCTGTCTCAAGCCCCATTGAGCTTTCAGGGCTTAGGATGAGGTACAAAACCATTAAATATAGCTCCTCAATAACAGTCTCAATACACATCTTTAAAACACACCAAGGACACTGTGAACAAAACCACGTAGTGGTCCGTGGCCTGACCTGTATTTTCTACCCTCTTCAGCTGTCTGCTGAGCTCCGGTACCTTTCCCCGCTACCCCAATCCCACCCCTACATCTCTCTGTCCCTTGGCTTCTACTCCGAAGGCCACTCTGTGCATTACCATGTCCTCTTTGGGGTGTCCCAGGGACAGACAAGGATTTGACCAGAAACAGCTGCCTTCGTGGGAGCTGCCCACAGCCCCAACCACACACGCACGGTAGCATGGAACAACCTCACCTCCAGCAGACCAGTGTCCTCCTTCCAATGCACTCACTTCACTGGATTTACAAGATGATGGGGAAACATACGAAATACATATAAATATATTTCTAGAACAGGTCAGTGCATTACTGTGAGTTCACAACTCACAGTTACTGGAACAAGCCGACAGATCTTCTTTTTCCATTTGCAAGTGCATCGTGCGCTTAGGGACAGAAGGGGCAGGGGAGGGGCAAAGAAGGGGTGCAGCGAGAGGGCTGGCCTCTCTCAGTTCACCCAAGCACGGACTGGCAACCCCATGCCAACTGCCAATTCTCCGTTACATCTGACTCTTGGCTAAGAATGAGCTCCCAGCCTGGCTTGCTTGTGCTCTGGGACCTGTTCCCTCATCCAAGACGACGTGGGCACCCCGTGGATGCTATCCTCTGCCCACACCAATGGTTCTCAAACTTGGATATCCTGTAGAATCATCTGAAGGCTTTTAACACATACTTTTAATAACCTCCCTCCCCCGCCCTGCCCCCAAACGCTGATCACATGGGCCGGGGAAGGGCCTGGATATCAGCATCTTTAAGTGCCCCCCGGGGTTTCTAACGCACTGCACCCAGCACAGAGACGAACTGCAGCCTGTATTTCACAAGCAGGCTGAATCGGAAGGTCCAGCAGCCTGGCTCGGCTGCACAACAAGGATGCCGCAAGGACCCGAGGCTCAAATGGAACACACTGGGGAAGTGAAGGGGCTAGCAAACTCTCCCCTGTCTGCTGACAGCAAGACCGGTGCTCTCCCAGAACTTCGACACTAGAAAGATGCCCAGAGGCCACATGCTCTGAAGCCCCCTGAGGAGGGCTTCTTCCAACCTCAGCTTGTAGGGGAAAACCCCTGTTGACCACGGGCCTGCAGTGAACCGGGCTGGACACTCCTGGGTCTCTCCTTCCACGGCACTGGCGCTGGGGCCTGGGCAACCCGGCCAAGCGGGTCACTGGAAGCTGAGGCCTCATGCTATCCTGGCCCCTAGAAACACAAATGCCCTTTAGCCTTTTTGTAGCCAAGTGAAGTACAGGCCTCTGGGGGCACGTTGAAGGCCCTCCTCACCTACCTCTCTCTCCAGCCTCATTGCAACTTCCTCTTGCCAAGTGATATTTCACTGCACAAGGCAGGAGGGTGTGGTTCCGCACCTCTTCTGAGCCACAGAACAATGTAGAGGTTAAGAGCAAGGACTCCAGAACTACCAAAGGCACACGCCGGCCCCTCCTTCCCTGGCTGCGGGACTTACCAGGTAACGGGCTAACAAGCTCACTTCTGTGAGTCTGCGGAGCCTCAGCTGTAAAATGGGAGGGAAAACTCTGCCCAGCCCACGGGTGGCTGAGGTTACGTGAGCTACACCATGCAACGATGTGCGAGGGAAGATTCGGAAGCTGCCCCTGGTATTTAAGTGCCAGCTGTTTCGGTCCCCACCCACCCTACTCACTGTTCCCTTCCTACCTTTATCGGGTCGTCCCCCACCTGGAGGTCTCTCTCCCCTTCCCATGCTTCTCCATCAGCCTTCTGCAGCCTGGATCTGGTTCCCAGCCCCTCCTCTGGTCTTCCAGAAAACCTTTCCAGATTGTTCCAAAATGCACTGCCCTGTTTCCTGCAGAGACTTCCACACTTCCCCAGAACTCAGATCTAGCAGAAGATGGGAGGGACACCCTAGAGGCAGTCCACACTGTAAGATGACCACCCTAAGTAACTATAACATACATCTCTGCCGAGTACTCAGCAAATGTCACACGTCACCCTTAGCACTTTCCACGATTGGCACTAAATGCAATAATCTTATTTGATAGGTATTATTTTCTCCTCCATTTTGCAGACCGAAAAATGAAGGTGTTGAGTGCCCTTCACAAGGTCACTTGGCTGGTGATGGGGGCTAAGGCCTCAGGGTATCCTATCCTTCTTCCGAGGCAGTGTATCCCAGTGGTTGAGGGCACAGAATGCCTGGATATAAGTTTCACTTCTGCATCTTATTGAACTGTCTCTAAGCAAAGTATAAAACCTCCTTGTGCCTCAGTTTTCTCATCTATAAAATAGGGGTAATAATAGGCCCTACCTCCTCGGCTGCTGCAGAGGGAGAAGAAAAGCACTAGCACAGTGACCAACACAGGGTAAGTCTATATAAGTATTGACTATTAACATGATCCATCCCACCCCCACGTTTTAATAGAGAATGTTCTAAGCCACAGAGAAAGAAAGGGCCACAGAGATGGTGGTCCATCTGGGCCCTCAGCCTCCTTTTCTTTTCCACCTGTTGGCTGCCTTTTGACTTTGCTTAATAAGGTTTCAGCTTATCATGTGAGTTGAAAGAATGAGTGAGTGAATGAGTGGGTGAACAAAATAAACGAGAGTGACTGAGAGTGAACGAGGGAGTGAATGAGTGAGTGAATGAGTGAATGAATGAGTGAGTGAATGAATGAGTGAATGAATGAGTGAATGAATGAGTGAACAAATGAGTGAATGAATGACTGAGTAAGCAAATAAGTGAGCAAATGAGTAACTGCCTGAATAAGAGAATGGGTGAGTGAATGAATGAATGAATGAATAAACAAATGAATGAGCAAGTGAAGGAATGAATGAGTGAGTCAATGAATGAGTGTGTGGGTGGATGAGTGAATTTCTTCCACAGACCTGGGGTCCCTCACCCAAGTCCAGTTTTGAGGGTGACCTGTGGTGGGTCCTGACTCACAGGGCCCCTAGGACTCTCAGCCAGACCCTCTCTGTAGCCCACCCCCAGCCACCCCCTCTCTGTAGCCCACCCCTCCAATTCAGGGTTCCAGATACAGGGAGTTACCAATTCCCCTCCCCCTCCTCTTGCTGCTGGGGTCCCCTCAGCCTAGAATGTTCTTGCCACTCATCCATCCCTGGGCTTTCACTTGCCATCACGTGTCTGCTCCTCCCTAAGCCTAGCTTACGGGTTTCAACCTCAGGAATCACCTGAGGAGCCTTTAAAAATCATGACTATAATGAGCTGTGGTTCTGATTTAATTGGTTTGGATTGTGGCTTGGGTACATTTTTCTAAAAGCTCCTGGTGATTCTGATGTGCAGCAAGGTTTGAGAACCAAGAATCTGGTATAAATACCCCCTTTTCCATAAATCCTTCCCTATCTTCCCCACAGAGAACTCCTTTCCCCCTCTTCTGAGCATCACTGTGTGGGGGACAGCGAGACCCCCTCCCCCCACTCCCCCTGGGGAGGGAGTCCATCACTACATCTGTCTCACTCATGCTTCTTCTTCAAGAACACCCCTGTGGGCAGGCCTTCATGTCCTTTCCTAACCCAGGGCTCCCCAAATTGCTGTACAATTAACCTGCACCCCACCCCACCTCCACCTCTACTCTTCCCTCCTGGATGCTTCTCATTGTTCAACCCCAAGTGTATCTGAGACCTGCCCTGGGCTGGGAAGCAGGGCACCTCGCCTGATACCCACTCCCACCCCTGTGTGGTCTAAAGAGTCCCTGCCCCCAGGGCTCCCTGCCTCCCATCTCCTGGACTAAAGGCTTGGACCAGATATTCATTTGGTTTCCTGCAACTGTTGTGCCCATCTGGGCCCCCTGCTTCAGCCTCCCTGGATGGCGGGGCCTAGAATCCACTTTCGGCCTTGGTTAGGGCTAAGCCAGAGCCCGGCCCGGAGGGAAAGGCCAGCATGGCCAGGAGCAGCTTCATTACCAGTTAATGTTCACTGACTGTACAGGGAGCTCAGCCCAGAGGGACCGTTACATTTAACTGGGCTGCCGATTAATCAAGTATTTAAACAGATGGTGCTCAGAAGAGCTCCTCATAAATGGGGAGGATCCAGAGGGAAAAGTGGAGCCCTCTAGTCTGGGCAGAGAGCCCAGCCTCCAGCAACTGAGGTGCAAGTGAGGCCGGCAAGACCTCCAGGGATGCCCCCACCCCCAAATCCCCAAGCTCCCACACAGACCCTCTTCCTGGCCCCACTGGGACTCAGGAAGCTGAGGGTGCCTCAGCCCCATGGGCCTCGGTGTCCCATCTGCAATGGGGAGTCGGGAAGGGAGGGTTACACAGACCCCTGGTTCTCAGCCAGGGGTCATGCCACGCCCTCAGGACATTTGGAAAAGGTGCAAGGGATTTTGGGTTGTCACTGGCATCTAACGGAGAGAGCTCTGGCTGCTAAGCGTCCCGCAGCGCACAGCCCCATCCAGCACCAGAAAGCAGTACCCACCCCCCCCCACCCCGCCCCGCCACAATGCTAACGGCAGCCCCAGGAGAAGGACTGCAGCCAGGAGAGGGGTTCCTCCTGCAGCCTTGTTCTCTGGCTTCTGATGGAGTGAGCAGAGGAAGAGGGAAATGACCCCACACTGCCTGCCCTGAGCTGCCCAGGTGCTCTCTGGCTCGGCCACTGGCAACAGCTGTGTCCCTGCTGCCACCAGGCCCGGGCTGCTTGCTAATGAGCTCTCTAACGGCAGCTTCCCAGCTCAGACACCAGCCCCCATGGGAAAGAAGTGGCCACAGCCAGACACCCAGAACAGCCTCCTCCAGAATGAGACATCCAGGGCAGGCTGTCCCCGAGGAGGGAAACCTGAGGGTCCTGCCCAGAGCAGATCCAGGACTCCTCGCCCCGAAGGGCTTTCAGAAGGACCCAGGTACCTGAACCTTCCATAATTCTCTACAAAATGGCCAGAGGCTGGGACGCCAGTTTCCAAAGGTTGGGCTGGATACGCTGGGGACGCCAAGCCTTCCTCACCACCCTACTCACCTGGGAAGGAGTCATTCAAGCCCATCAGGTCGTTCACCCTCTGGATCTTCTCCAGGCACATGGCTTGCTCCTTCTTGAAGATGCAGTCAGAGTGCATGGCAGTGACCTGCGAGGGACACATGGGATGGACGGTAGGAACGAGCCGGGAGGTTCATGTACAAGCCCTTTTACCTAAGCCCCAGGGGCAGTGTGTGAGGGATGGGGAGCAGAAGCAGGAATAGTGCCAAAGAGATTTCCAGGCCAGCAGGGGCCCCGGACTCCACTTTACCACAGATTCCCTGAGGCTCTTCTTCACCAATTCAATGTGTGGCCTTCAGTGGACTCCACCCCACCCTGGGTCTCAGTTTCCATGTGTTATAATAATATCAACAAACACATATATAACATTATATTATGCACATGCGTTATTCTGTCATATGCACGTACACCTCAAGAACACTACAGAGTTGGTACTATTTTCATCATTCTCCATTTGACAGATGTGAATCTAAGCACAGAGACATTAAGTAACTTTTTCGAAGTCACACAGCTTAGTAGACCATACAGCAAGGCTCTGAACCTAGAGCAGTCTGGCTCCAGAGACCACGAGGCTATTGGTGTACCTTAGGGAAGCAAGTAGGGGGTGGGACACAGAAGGGGCTTAGAAAGCTCATCCTCTCTCTCCTCTGGGGACTCAGAAAGGAGGTGCACTCCCAGGGGTGGCAGGCAAGGGAGCAGTGGTTGCATTCAGCGGGACCTACTAGCTGCTCTCATCTAGTCCTGCCCACATTTTACAAAAGCAGAAACCAAGACTCAGAATATTAAAAAGTTCCTGCCCAAGGTCACACAGCCAGCTAGCGGCAGGTACTACATTTAAGCATAGGACCAAGTAACTTCAAAGCCCATGCATTACTATCATGACAGCTGTGTTCTAATACTATCACTTTAACTTAAAACTCTGGGGCAGGGATGGTCCTTCAAAGGGATGTCTGCAAATACGGAGGCAGGCACAAGGCATGTTGAAGGATCCAGTCTAGTCTTGACTATTCACAGATGTTTTGGCTTCCGGGGAGAGGGGCAAGCTTCTCCGTGGTCACGCAGTAAGGCAGGAAAGAGGCAGGACTGGCATCCAGGGCTCCGAAAACAGCTCATCCACTGCTGGTCTAAATTCCCAGGTTGAGAGGCAGAAGCCAATGCCTAGGAACCCTCCTCCCTGACCCTTCCCGTGTTCAGGAAGAGGCATGAGCAAAGAGCAGGCTTCTGAGCTCTAACCTAGCAGAGACTCATGGGCTGGGGACTGGGATCAAAATACTTTCTGCCGCTGTGACTAGGGCCCCTGCATACAGTGAAGCAGGTTGTATACTGCACAACTCTAAAGGTTGCCACACATGTCACCAACATAATAGATTTATAAATTGTGTCACAATTTCTGGCCAAATGAGTACAGGGTCTTGAGGAAGGGGCACCCTTTGTAATTCACACAAAGGCACTGAATGGCCCAGTGGGGGTTCAGGCAGAGACACCAGCCAGGTGAACTGAGCTTGGCTAAGGGCATACAAAATACGCAGCTTCTTCTCTGGAATGAGGGTTCAGATGAGCCTGGGGCTCCAAATGATCACAGAGGGGAGGGTCCTGGGCTCTTACCACAGGCAGCAGGAGGAAGGCAGCCAGAGAGGCCTGCAAGATGCTGGCCATGACGCTTCTCAATCCGGAAGGAGGCTCAGGCCAGCACTGCTCGCCTCCCACTCAGAGCAGCGCTGGGCAGCCCCAAGGTGTCTACAGGCTAGAGAGAAAGGAAGGCATGAGTCCTGTGGGTCCAGTGGCAGAGGAGGGGCAGGGACAGCCCTTCTTCTTGACACCCCCCCCTTACCTGTAGCAAGGCTCTCAGTCTCCAAGGGTAACCCACCCCCCGCCTTTGTCCATGCATTCTTTTTTTTTTTTTTAATTTTTTTTTTCAACGTTTATTTATTTTTTTGGGACAGAGAGAGACAGAGCATGAACGGGGGAGGGGCAGAGAGAGAGGGAGACACAGAATCGGAAACAGGCTCCAGGCTCTGAGCCATCAGCCCAGAGCCCGACGCGGGGCTCGAACTCACGGACCGCGAGATCGTGACCTGGTTGAAGTCGGACGCTTAACCGACTGCGCCACCCAGGCGCCCCTGTCCATGCATTCTTTATTCTTCTATCAAACAAACGCCTGCTGGGCTCCTACTCAGTGCTAGGCTCTGGGGATGCAGTGGGAACACACCGGCTCAGGCCCCCATCAGACTACCAGAATGGTCTGGATGGCTTTCCCCTCTGCAATGGACGACTGTCTCCCCCTATCTCCCTCCACTGAGACAGAGTTTTAGCTGGCACATGTGTGCCCACCCAGCAGGGACATTTCTTGGTCCCTCTTGCTCTCAGGTGCAGGCATGCGGTGAAGCTCCCACCTACGGAATACAGCTGGCAGGGCCACGTGTCACCTCTGTACCACCTGTCCATAATGCAGCACGAGCTCTCCGCTTCTGCGCCTTCGCCCTTTCCCGGTGCTGGACCCTACAAGCCTGGAAGGTCTACCTAGCGCCGGACTGCTACGTGAGAAAGAACCTCTCGCCACAGAGGGTCACTGTGTTCCAGCTGCCGAGCCTGGCCCGCTAGCAAACAGAACCTCCTTTCACCCTGCCTCAGCCCACCTGACCTCCAGGATAAAGCCTCTGCCACCGCAACATACAAAACCAAATGAGTGCTGAAAAGCATGCTCCAAGGGGGGGGGGGGGACTCTAGAGGACTGGGGCTGCTGGTGGGCACCAGACAAGGTACAGGGAGTCGAGTACGGAGGGCATGGGAGCCCTGGCACATTCCCAGGGGAAGAGCCTGGTCTGCTTCTCAAATCAATCGTAAACGCATATTCCTTTCAACCTTGCAATTCCACATCTGGGTATCTGTTGAGAAATATTTACACTTGCCCAAAAATAAAAATAAAAAAAAAAAGCACATGCAACAGTATTCACTGCAGCATGGCTTAAAATAGCATCAACAGCAAAAAACGAAGCAACAAAGCATTCATCAAGCAGGCACTGTTAATAGGTCCCAGTAGCCATGCAATGGAATACTACACAGTAATTTAAACATTGTTATTTTTACTACTATTAAATTATTAATAAAACAATTCCATATGCCTGTGTCAGGGCCACCACTAACCCATAGGTGCCTGGTTCAGAGACCCGTGGGGGCTGCGTCCTTAGTCACTGCATACACCCCCCCACAGTGGGCAGAGCTGCCGTTACCCCGGTTCCTTTGTGCCCCTGGCCCTCTGCGCACCCACGCATCCTCCTTCTCTGCTGGCCTCTCCAAGCGCAATCTGGTGACAAGCAAGTACCCACAAAGGAGAAAGAAAATGAGCCACAGGAATGTGCAACAAAAGGCAGCCCTGTCTTGCCCACCTCTTGCTCGACCTACTCAGGGCCCACTCAGAGATGTTGAGGAAGGCCTTGGGTATCCCCAAGATACGCTCTGAGAGGCCCCGGGGGCCCTGAAGGTGCTGGTGCAGGCTCTCCCTCGCGGGCCAGGAAGGACTGGGCAGGCTGGGGAAGCGCTGATCCCATCATCCCCAGGCGTCCCGGGGCACCAGCTGTGCTGGACTCGCAGGCTTTAATTTCTGCACCCATTCCCAGGGCCCTCCACACCTCTGGTGATCACGGGCTGCTTCTGGCAATGACCTGTCACTGGTGGTCCCCAGAGGGCTCGGGGACCTGCACCATCCGTGGGAGCCTACAGCCCTGTCTGCTGAAACAGGAGCCGACACTCCTGCCCGCCTGGCTGGAACAGAGGGATGCCTGGCCCCGGGCCCCTCAGCACATGCTGCAGGCTGTCCCTCTCTCGGCCAGCGGAGGGCTCAGAGAAGCCACCGTAAGGCAGAAAGCCTCTGAGATCTGAGCTGCCTCTTCCGCACCTACGACAGTGTCAGACAGGCTGGAAGGCTGGTGAGATGTGAAGGCAGGTGGGCCTCCACCCCGGGCAATGCCAGGTAGCCCCGGCCCCTGCATCAGCCCTTCTGGCGGGGGGCCAGCAGCCTCAGCCTCCAGCAGCCAGCCATCACCTAGACCACGTGCTTCTGTGGGTCTCAGCTTTCTTAGCCAAGAGGAAGGCGACTCCTCACCTCAGCTCCCTCGTGGCCAGCAGGGCCCAGACAAGAGCCAGAGAAGGGAAGTGAATATACAGCCCGTGTCGCCAAGTGGACGTAGCGCTCCTTCCTCAGGGGCCACCTCTCCTATACTCCCAGCAAGGCGCCACCACAAACATGAGCTAGCTGCTGCTTCAGCCCTCTTGGGGGAGGCCTCTGCCCTGGGGCACAGAGCGACGTTCCTGGAGGAAGACAGCGGGCAAGAGCACTCAGAAGTGAAAGCAGAGAGCTCCCTGCTGTCAGCGACACCCTGAGACGGCAAAGGCACCACCAGCTTCCTTCAGGATGGGGCTCCCACAGGCGGACACTTGCTTCCTGCTCCCCGATCCCCGACCCTGGTCCGAAGGTATGCTCACACTCAACCGGGATGCCCATCAGGACCACTGAGGAGCATTTAAAACTACCCCTGGCCTGGGGCGCCTAGGTGGCTCAGTCAGTTGAGCATCTGAGTTTTGGTTTTGGCTCAGGTCATGATCTCACAGTTCATGGGATCGAGCCCTGCGTCAGGCTCTGTGCTGGCAGTGTGGAGCCTGCTTAGGATTCTCTCCTTCTCCCTCTCTCTCTGCCCCTCCCCTGCCCGTGCTGTCTCTGTCTCCTTCAAAATAAATAAATAAACTTAAAAAAAAAAAATAGCCCCAGCCCAACTGAGTCAGTCTCTCCGGGGCCGGGGCTCCGACATCAATGTTGTTTACAGCTGTCCAGGTAGCTCTCACGTAGAGTAGGGATTTTAAAGGCCCTGTTTTGACCTTTATTAGAATGAAGAGAGCTGGTCCGGAAGAGCAGGCAGCTTCCACGGCTCTGCTTGCTCTAGGGGCAAGTGGGTGGTAGCAGGCAAGCAGAGAATGAGTTCATGTTTGAGAGCAGGCTGATTTCTGATTATCTCCTCTCTCTCTCTCCCTCTCTCTCTCATACACACACACACACACACACACACACACACACACACACACACACACACACAGGTTCACGGAGAAGAGCATAAACACCTGTCAACCCCACAGAGACAAAGAGAGATGTTTATCCCCAGGGTACCCACTGGAGGCATCAGTACACCGCCACGTGTGGAATACACAAAGGTGGAAGCTCCTTCAGGGACTGCCAGACAACTCCACGCGCATTCACACGCTCCTTCACAGAAATGCAAAGGCACATTCAGAATGCAGAACAAAGGTACGCACAGATGCGACCACACAGCATCGCAGAGATTCACGCGTGTTTATCAGATTCTTGATCTGTGCCCCAATACACACACTGATTCTGCAAAGGCATCCAGATGTACAGAGGCAGTCAGAAATGTCTGGATTCAGGCACGGGCACACACGCACAAACATGCGCACGCTCACGCGCTCGCCCGGGGAAGCCAGACTTGCAGGATGCTCACGCCTGCTCTCCGCAGGCCAGCTCCTTCCTCGGCCACAGCTGCGCTGAATTAAAAACAAGCTGGAGCAGAGGCCCCAGCCCAACCATCCCCCAGCTCTGCTTTGTCACCAGGCTGCTTAGGCGATGATGTGAAGCAGCCCAGTGACGCAGGGTGGAGGGGCTGGGGTCTTCCCAAACACAAGGCCTCGTCTGGGACTCGACCAGTCTTCCCGATTCCCACTGTTGCCCTCTTTTTTTTATTGAGATACGTAACTGGCATATAACGTTATAGTGATTCCAGGTGCACAACGTAACAATTCGAGATTTGTACGTATTATGAAATGATCACCACAATAAGTCTAGTTCTCATCGTCACCACACAGTTACAACATTTATTTTTCTTGTGACGAGAACTCCTAAGATCCACTCTCTTATTCACTCTCCCTCCCCCTCCGACCCACTACAGTCCGCCCCCTGCCCAACTGGACTCACCAGTGAGAGAGAGGGTGGGAGCTCCCAGGCCTTGATCTTCCCATTCCCTCACCTCAGCTGGAGACCTCAGGGATCACCTCCTCCAGCCTTTGCAAGAGGAAGGTCTCCTCAGCCCCTCCTGGCACTCCTGCCCTCCCCCCATCCATACCCTGACACCCACCTGCACCACCCTCGCTGGACGGCACTCAGAGTCTCCAGCTGTTGGCCACCTGCCCCAAACCCGCCCCTCTTGTGGGCCACATGCACGGTTCCCCTGCCCTCTGACACGCGTCCCTTGGGTCTGCCACCTGCAGCCCTGTCAGCTGCTCCTCGTCCCGGCTGCCTCCTTCCTCTGCACTCCTCCAACCTGCCAGTGACCTTCACACAGGACAAGGTCAGGCCTGGCTACTGTGGTCTGGGGTTGGACTCTCCCCTCCCTGAGCACAGACACTGGGCTCTTTTGGCCCAGCCACGCGGCAGACTCAGGATGACCTGGTCACTGATATTCCCAGGTTCGCTTTCCTGGGTCCGGGCTCTGCTGGGGCCACTGGCTTTTACAACTGATCTGAGAACAATTCAACTCTACTCCCTGGCATTTACTGTGGTGGACTTGGGGACCATTTTGCTAGAGGTTTTAGCCTTAGGACTTCAAGCGAGCCAGTTTTGCTGTGCCTCAGTTTGACTGTAAAATAGAAATAATCATAATACCTACCTCAGAGCTATTACTCTGCGATACCGCCAGATTCATGTAAGTAAACCACAGAGTATATAGCATAGCCTGGTTCCAGTGAGGGCTATACCTGCGTTAACCATTATTAAGTTTCTTACTACCTGTGTCCAAGTTTTTGCACCTCTTGGTATCACCTCTATCCCCATAGCCCTGTGTGACATTCCAAATGGGAATGACCAGACTGCTGCACCTTTATTTGCTAATGATTAACATTTATTAAACACTCAATATGTCCCAGGCACTCTTCCAAGTGATACATTTGCATTAACTCCTTTCACCTGCTCAAACCTCTGAGGTAGTCACTAGCATTATCCTCATTCTATAGCTGAGATGACTAAGGCACAGAGAGGCTAAGTAACTTCTCCAAGGTCACACAGCAAATAGGTGGTAGAGCTGGGAAGGGAACCCAAGCAACCTGGCCCCATAGCTTGTGCACGCCTTCCCTACACTCCTGCTATTTTTTGCCTTTGGCAAGAGAAAGATCAGCTCAGAACTCATCTGTATGTTACTAGTGATCCCTCTGACACCTTTGGGGACTTATCAGAACTTCTGCTACCCCTTGCCCATATTTCTATATCTGAAACACCTTCCTTAGGAAGAGTGAATTATAGACACAGCATTTCACACCTGATATGGGCTTTCAAGGCCACCTTCCATTATCACTACTGAGTTACCTGTGGGGAGACTGAGACCAGAGAGGGGGAGATACTTCCCAAGTTCGCACAGCAGAGAGTACTGGAGTCCTGTCTGACAAGAATGGGTGTGTGACAGATACCTGGTCTAGCGGGGAGTCCGCTCCCCCTTCCATACTGGGGAGGCCCTCCTCAGGCCCCATCAGCCCAGTGACTGATGGCAGCGGGAACAGACAAGAGCAGCCGTGTCCTCCGGTGAGCCACTGCGCCAAGCACACAGGAAGACAGCATCATCAGTCAGCACACCGGAGCCAGCGGTGACTCACCAGGCTCCCAACTTTCTGCATGGAGTGGGAGGGGACTCAGAGACCCTCTAGCCATCCCTCCCTGCCCCACACCTACAGGATGCTTTCTGCTGCCCTCTGGCTGAGGACGACCCAGCCCCCAGGATGGGGTGCTCACCTCTCTCCAGCGGCTGGTCCAGGGTCTTCAGGGGAAAGCTCTGATGTCTTTCCACCCTGTTCTTCTGGGCCAGCTTTGCCTTACGGATGCTCCCACAGTGGGAGGGCAGCGCCTCACCTTCCATTAGGCCACACAGATCTAGGTCCTCCTGACCTCATGGGGCTGGGGCCATCTGGGCTATCCCCGATTGAACTCCTCTGGCCACTCAGCATCCCTCCCTGTCACCCTGCAGTGCCAAGCCTGACCTAAGACAGATGATCCACGAGAGCCTTGCTCGCCACATACTCCCTTTATTAATGAGCCTGCCCCCCCCAGTTCCTTCTCTCCCTCCCAGTGCAGGAAACCAGGGAGGGAAGACTGAAAGATAAACATTACCCCCCCCCAACCCCTGCCAAGCTCACCCCTCAAAGGGAGAGAACTACACTTGCTTCTGGGAAGGAACAGGGAAACTCTAGAACCTCTTCCTCCTCGGTAGGGGCAGAGCCGATGAAGAACAGAACCCAATGCCTGGGTAAGGGGCAGCCTGGCAATCGCAGGATAAATCGTTAATGCTGATGCTCCTCTGGGTATTCAAACCTTCCCCTTTCAGAACCTCGCCACTGGGGTCCTGTGCACAGTAGGTGACGGAACGCAGGTCCCTAGAAGGGCCCCCATGGCGCCACCCACACCCTTCATTTTACATGTGAGAAACCTGGGCTCAGGGCAGGGAAGGGCTAGGCTGGAACACATGTGCACCTTGGTACTGTTATCGCATTTCACTTGTGAGGGTTTGAGGCCCTAAGAAACCAGGAGACTCTCCCAAGGTCATGTTGCAAAGCCTTTCCACACTGACTAGTCCAGGCACATCTCCTGTCCTGGAGGGGGGTCCTGGGAGTTCTCTGCCAGGGAGAGCCCCGCCCCCCTCCAACAAACAACAGCAAGAGAGGAGGAGAGGGGGAGGAGGAAGCAGAAGACAGAAGAAGGGGAAAGAGTGTGTATAGCAGGAAGGGCATCCTGGAAGGCGGTGGGAGGTGTGGAGGGAGAGGCTGGAAAGGGAGGGGAAGGGAAGCCAGGAGTAGAGCCCTGTTTGTTGACAGTCTAGTGAGCCCCTCCCAGGCACGGAGGGACTGAGAGCGTCTCACCATCTGTCTGACGCTTGTCAACCAGCAGTCCCTCCTGAGTGGGTATGAGCCCCTGGAAGGGAGGGCCGGCTCTGATCGGCATGTGCCCCCATACAGGGTGGGGACCCAGAGAACTCTGACGAGTGCCTGGTGAGTGGGCTTGGGAAGGCGACCTGGGGGTGCCGAGGGGCTCAGCAAGGTGTCAGGAGGTGGGGGTGGACAAGAGGGTGGGAGGTTGGTGCCAGTCTGCAGGTGCTGGAGACCCTGCCGCCTTGGTCCCTGGGATAGGGTGGGAGCACAGAAGAACCGTAAGCAGGGGAGTGCAGTGAGAAGCTTCCTGGTGAAGCAATACTCCTCAGAAAGCTGGCAAGCTGAGCAGAAGGGGAAAAACCCACACTGAGGCCATTTTCTGGATTCAGGGTAGAGGTGATGGGGGCCTGGGCAGGATCCAGAGACACGGGAAAAACAGGAGACGAACGCCTCCCTGGCCCACTTCAGGGGAAAATGGCAGGCAGGAAATGTCAGAAGGGAACAAGAGGGAGGAGAAGAAACCAAAGGCAAGACCTGGGTCACTACACAGCCTTAAATCAGAAGCTGGGAAATCTGAAGGAGGCTACAAAGGAGCGATTTATTTATTTTTTTTCTCGGTCAAGCCTCGGCAGTGCCCATTTGTCGGGGGGGGGGGGATGTTGAGGACAGGTAAGGCACCACAGCACTGAAATGAGAGCACCCAGCTACTCCTCAAGGTCAAACCCACCTCCCACCACCACCCTGGCTGTATCTGCCTGGGCTGATCTCACCCTTGTCTGAGAACCACCAGCCCTCGATAAGGAGACCCTCCCTCCCGCCTGCGCCATTTCAAGTCTCATTCTGCTCCCTGTGAGTTTCAAGTCCCGTTGGAAACATGAGGCATGTCCAGGCGCTCTCACATCTCCCTCCTGGTGGAGGTGGCATGGACCTGGACACGCAGGGTGAATGGGTAAGGGGGTCCAGGACCTGTCTGGTGAGCTGAAGTGACATGATGTCATTTCATTTTCATGAATGTTGTCTCCAGGTGTCCTCGGCATAGGAGATTTATCACATGGACACAGCGGAGGCCTGTCTGGAGCAGGGGTGCTGAGGTTAGGCAGGGAGCCTCTCCTGGCACGTACCCATTAAGCAGATGGGCACTCAGAGCTCCAGCCAGAGTGGAGGGAAGCATCCAAGGCCACCTAGGGCAGCTTGGGCTCCCAGGACTAAGCCTTGCCTTCTTCAGTCTTTTAAACCACTTTTCTCCTCTAACCTTAGAGCCAAGAGGTTGGCAAACACTTCCAGGAGGTCAGAGCCAGCCTGTCACCTATTTTTGTACAGCCAGTGAGCCAAGAATGGTTTTTCCATTTTTTTAAATGGTCAGAAAAACATTACAAGACTCATATTTCATGACACGTAAAAATTGTATGGAATTCAAAAATTTCGGCATTCGTAAACGGAGTTTGTCAGAACACAGCCATGCCCGTTTGTTTTGTTTACGCATCATCTCGAGTTGCCTTTATGCTACAACAGACGAATTAAGCAGCTACAACAGGGTGTATGGCCAGAGAAGCCTAAAATATTTACTATCTAGCCCTTCACATAAAAAGCTTGCCAACCCTCAATGTAGTCTCATTCAACACACGCACTTTTCTCCACTCCATTCCACGTGCATCTGGACTCTCATTAAGGAAGGTTTTTGTGATCTCCCTCAAGCAAATAAATGTCTGAGTCCCCAGGTATCTGTGTGCCCAGATCTGTGTGAGGCGGTGTGTCCCAATGTCCATATATCTTTCTGCTGTTGCATGTTCTGCCCCACCTCTCTGGCAGGTGTCTTTGGAAACCTACATGCCTCCCAGGCAGTGTGTCACTCCCTCTATGTGTGTCACTGTGGGGGTGGCTGTCACCATGTGCCTCTTGACGGCATCCAGGGCTCAGTACAAATGTCGCAGCTGAGGAGTTTCCAAGCCTGTATGTTGCCAGGCAGCTGGACCACTAGGCAGGCACGTTCGGTCTCTGCACTCAGATTGCTCTGTTCAGGAGTGGCTGAGGTTTCCAGGGCCTCTAGCCCTACCAGTGTGGAGAGCCCCCCAGGCGGCCCTGTTTGGGGCATCAGACCTCTGCTCACATACCTCCCCAGACGGGAAACCCACTGTCACCCCACGTGTTGGCTCCATGCTGGGTGGCTCTCAGGGAAGCGAGGCCTTCCTGGCACTGAGCTGAGCCCCCACTCTGTGCCTGGCACACCTTGGTTCTGCCCTCTGGCAGCCAGCACAAAGCGTCCTCCACTTAACCGGGGCCAGCCAGCCCTTGGTCAATGAAGTCTTCGTCCCTGCAAGGCTAGAGACCTGGGACATTAAATCTGAGGCCACATCCCCAGGAAGAAAGCCACCTTGTGGCCTTAGCTCTTATCTTTCTTAGCCTCTTAGTTGCATATACTGATCTGTAAATACCTATTTTATGTGTTTGTTTATTTTACACAAATTGAGGGAGCGTCCCAAAGTAGGAGCCTGGCAGGGAGGGGTGGTCACATGAAAAAAAAAAAGTGTCCCAAAGTATTTCTCCAATCAATCCCCTGACGGGCTGAACTTTACACAAAAGAGAACTTTAATGGACGCTCTAGCCTGATTAGTCCTCAGAATGTAGGGAAGGGTCCCTTGAGAGGCTCCCCACAGACTCCTGTCCTCATTGCACACAGGGGCAAACAGACTAGAGGTAGCTTGGCCCAGATACAGACCCACCAATGAACCATCTGGAGAAGAAGGGGCCAGGTCTGCATCCTCTGTCAGCCCGCACACCTGTTGATGGATTGGTTAGAAGCTTTGACCAAGGGCCCACCCCCATGTGTTCTGTCTCTAATCATATGTTCCAATTCCAGCTTGTGTCCAGACTGGCACCTCATTGCCCTCCCCAAGGTCAGTCAGTGGGGAGCAGGAGCCCCAGATTCAGCTGGGAACTGGGGGCTCCGCCAACCCCACCTGCAGCCAGCACCAAACTGAGACTGGGACCTCCTGAGAAAAATCTGGGTGCTGCTGTTGCCCAGCCCCCAAACTCACAATTGTTCATCCCCTCCATTAGCTCACATCCATTCCAAAGCCTCTAGCCTGACCTGATGCTTGTCTGCTTCCACCCAACAGCAGTCCCAAGGCAAGTGGCCCTCCATAGACTAGTGTAGCCCCATCCCATTCCCCAGCCACCATCCGCCCCCCCCACCCCCACCCAGGGCTGTTCACTAGAAAAACTAAATGCTGTGGTTTTTTTGTTTTTGGTTTTGGTTTTTTTTTTTTTGGAGGGGGGTGTTTTGTGGGACACCGTATGGCCTGGGTAAAGTCAGGGAGACTAACTGCGCTAAAAGTATAGAAATGGTCTGGAGAATTCCAAGGGGTCCACCACCCCTCTCCTCCCCCTGCAGTTTCCGGAAGGGGGCCTGAACTCCTTCCAGTGGTGAGGCTCCACTCCCCAGCTCCGTGTGAAATGCAATCAGCTTCTGGCCCGGGTTCCCTCCAGAGTGGCTAGCTTCATCCACCGCCCGTTCTGGCCCCCTCAAACCGCCAATGTCCCGCCCAGGATGTGGCCCCCCGCCTCCTGCAGCTGCAGCGGGAGCCTGTGCCTTTAAGGCAGTCGGCAGGGGTCTTGGACTGGCCTAAGGCAGCCCGGGAAGGCCGGTGCTTTTCTCCCAACAGCCCCCTTAGGACGTTTTCTGCGAGACCAATGAAGCCCAGGCATCAAGACCCCAGCCCCTCTGCGCCGCGGGAAACCGAGAGAGGATGCTCTTATGAGCAATCCCAAATGTGTCACTACAGGGGGACATTCTAGGCGGGCCCTGTCCCCCACGCATCCAGCACATCGCCAGCCCACCCCTAAAGCCCCGTGAGGACTGCGGTAGCCAGCTCCCAGAGACCCTCCAGCGTCACCTTCCCGATCCGCGTAGGCGCGCCCGTCTGCCTTGGAAGTAGGGAGACAGGTCCCCTCTGGGTCCCTCCGGCCGCAGTGCCTTCCCAGCCCCTGGTCCTCCCTCTGGCACGGGGAGGGGAGGGAGGTGGCCCCCTGGGGGATGCAGGGATCGCTCGCCCCGAGTACTATCCCAGATATTGGGGGGAGGGGGAGTGGGGAGAGGCTGTCAGATTGTCGCGCACGAAAGGAGCAGCAGTAGGAGGGGGCTTCGTTTTGGAATCGGGAGGCTGGCCGGCGTTGGCCCTGGCCCGCTCTCCGTCGGTGGAGGACGCGGCTTGGGGGGGGGGGGGATCACGGGGCTGGAAGGAGTCCGCGGTCCCCGGGGGGCAAAGGTTCCCGATCGGGGGAGGGCGGGCGCGCTGTGGAGGGGCAGGGGCGCCTGGGCGGCCCTTACCTGCTCACAGCCTGGCCTCGCTGCGGGGCTGCGGGCGGCGGGCCGGCCCGGGGCAGACTCCACGCGGAAGGCGCACAGCGGCAAGTCCGCGCCCCGCGCCGCCTGGGGATGGGGAGCGTGTGCGCCGAGAAGCGCGCGCCGAGCCCAGGTCTCCGCGTCCGTGTGTCGGCCGGCGGCGGGTGTCCGTGGTCCCTGCGCGGCGGCGTGTGCGTACGCGCACGCGGGGACCGCGCTCGCCTAGAGCCGCCGCCGCCGCCGCCGCCGCCGCCGCCGTCAGTCACCGCCCGGGACCGGAGCGCGGCGCCCCCCGTCTGCACCCGCTCGGCTAGCGCCGCGCGCCGCCCAGCCGGCTGTGCCTGCGGGAGAGGCGCCGCCTCCGCCGCGAAGCCAGGCCCGGGGCCGGAGGGAGGCGACCGACCACCGCCTCCGCCGCGCACTTGGCAGGCTTGGGGAGGGGCGTGCAGACCAATGGGCGACCGGGGGAGGGGTTAGGCCGGGGTTGTGCTGGAGAGCGGGACCCCGCCCGCCGGGTTTGCCGGGCCTCGCCACAGACACCAGCAAGAGCTGCGGCTGGAGACCCCGGAGCGAGCGAATGTGCGGAGGCGATGACCTCCCCTCCCCCTCTGTCACCGGCCTTCTACAGCTCAGGGTTGGGCTTCGCTGGGGCTCACTGCCCTCCTTTCACCTTCCTTCCCCAAGATACCTAGAGGGAGAAAGCCCTTTTCAAACTTCTCCCTTCCAGGTCCTCACGAGTCCCTGTCCATCTGGCTGAGCCTGCACTTCCTCCTCCTCCGGGAAGCCTTCCTTACCAGGCAAGTCCAGACTCTGTTCTGGTTACTCTTTGCCCCCACAGCCTGGGCCTAGTAAGGTCAGCTAGCTTTGGCCAGCCTGGATGTCCTCAAATGTGACCCCCTGGAGAGCAGCTCTAAGGCTAGAGACAGGTTGGGGGAGGGGGGCGGGGGGATTACAGCAACTTAAAATGACACTGCTCTGGGGTCAGGCTGCTTGCTCCAGTCCTCACTGTGCCAGGGCTAGCTCTGTGAGCTTGGGCTGCTGACTTGATGTCTCTGAGCCTCAGCTTCTTCACCTGTACATGGGAATCATAATACCTATTCCTGCCCCTGCCCCAGGCCCATCTTGACAACAGCATTAAGTAAGAATGGTACATGTACCCCATAGTAGGTTCTCACTGGTTTTATTTATTCACTAGTGAATAAATTACTATTGCTACTGTTATTGTAGTCCTGCACAACCTCCTGCTAGTACAGGTGTTTAAACTAAGGTTTAATGAAGGGAACTAAACTGGTCAAGGTCATATAGCCAGTCAGGAGTGGAGCTGCAGCCTAACTGAAAAGAGTTGCCCACCCCACTCCCACCCCCTTGCTCCTGCCTGTCCCTGCTCTTGGGTTTCTGGTCACACCCCAGGCTTGAGCATCCCAAGACCTCCCTCCATACCCCCATCCACAGTTCCGCAACCAGCCTGTCCTTCCCCAATCAAGTAAGTTATTGTCCAGCCTCCCTTGGGCCAAACTTTGGGTGTGGCCACCTCATTAAGGAAGCCGCAAGAAGGAGAGGGAGGAGAAGGACATGAGGCTTTCCTTGGGGATTTGGTTCCAAATGAGAAGAGGAATCCATGACGGAGACTTAAAGGAGGTATGTGAGGCCCCAGAAGGATGCAAGAAGTTCCTAGGTTCACACAGCGACTTGGTGGTTTCTCTTCACTGCACAGTGAACACTAGCCCCTGCTGGTACTCCACACTGTGGGTCTGCATGAAACACATTCCTCTCAGTCCAGGAAAACTTCCTGGAGGAAGAGAAGGTCAGTCCTTCTCTGTGTCAATAAAGAGTGACATCCCTCTGGAGAGAAGAGAGCCAGGTGCTGCACTGTAGTCAGACACACAGAGAGGACCTCCCTCTGGACCTGGCTACACCCCTTCCTAGCTTGTTGCCCTAACCCCTGGGAGCCTGCTTCCTTCCTCTGTTGTGAAGATCAAATGAGATGCTGTGTATGAAGGTGCTCTGTAAACTATGAAGTGTCTTGAGAGAGAAGAAAGCCTGCCAGGAGTCTCAGAGTCTGGAGGAAAACAGGGAATTCGGGATAGCAGGGGCCCTGAGAGTGTGAGAAAGGGTGGAAATCAAGAGTCACCTATGGCAGGCCAGCTCAAGCTGGAAATGCCAATAACCAGGGCCCCAGAAGAGGTCCCCTTGGCTCTGAAGTTCTGCATTCTGTTCCAGGTTTATTCCCTCTTTTTATACTTAGTGCTCCAGTTCCCACGCAGGGTTCTGGATCCCCTGCTGTCTGTTCTGTGTCCCCACATGTATGTCTTGGTGTGGGCAGTGAACGCTTTTTTTAATTGGTCCTGGAGGGGGCACCGCTCTAATTCTCTCCAAAGTGCTGTCTGGGCCAGCTGACCTTGTAGATGGACTGCCTGGTAACATCAGCCTGGGGGAGGCATGGAGGTGAACAACAGAGCTGGGGTCCAGGAGGCTTGTCTACCTGCCTTTCCTATGAATGAAGTGCCTGAGCCCAGAGGGACCACAGGACTAGACCTGAGGACACACAGGCAACTTAGTCATCAGACTGGGGACTAAAGCCTATGTCCTCGTGCTCAACTTGGTGGCGTTCTACCTGGTGGGCTGCCCCCATTATGCCGGAGGCCCAGGCTGGGCTTTTTACACCCTGCACTCTTCTCTGCTCATCCAGACAGAGGCTCTGGTCTCTCCAAATAAGCTTGGTTCTCCTTGAGCAGCAGCTACACCAATTCTGTTTCCCAGGCTGGGCTTCCCCAAGGACAGGGCCAGAGTCTCCCGCTTCTTCTGAGCCAGCCAGCCCATTCTCACCCTACCTGCCTGGCTTTGGGAAGACTGGAGGCTGAGGGCCCCACCCTTGGGAATGGTGCCCTCCCAGAGGGCCCCTTGAGTCACCTTCTCTCTCCTAGGGAGGGAGGCTGGGGGTCTTTTCAACAGCTATTCCCTACCCTGAGGTGCTCCCTGCCTCAGCTCCCTTCCACAAGCCAGCCAGCCAGGCGGGCAGCAGCTGAAAAATATGGGTTTTAATTCAATTTACTGAGACATGGCTGAGGGAGATGGATGTCGGGCTGCCCTACCCAGCATTCATCTCTCCTGCACAGCAGTGCCCTCCATGACTCCTGGCCCCCTATCCCAGCCCAGCACAGCCCTTACGCTGCTCAGTCAAGGAGACCACACATTGGGAGGACACGGAGGCATTTTCACTGTAGATAGCTGACATTTGCTGAACAGTCACCTTGCCTTGGGGCCAGTGCTTCTCAACAATCGTGGTGCTACAGAGTCCCTGGGGAGTTTTGAAACTATACCTATGCCCGGGCCTCACCCGAAATCATTAGGCAGTTGGTCTGTGGTGAGGCCTGGGCAAAAGTATTTAAAGCTCATTCCAATGTACAGCTGAGGTTCAGAACCACTGTCATAGGCCCTCTGCTAAATGCTTCACATGTGGGCATCCCAAGGTGGCATCCTTGCATGTCCAGAACTGGTTATATGTGTACTGGGATACTGTCCCTCAGCCTGCTAGGCAGGGAAAGTTTGATTCCGAAGGCCTTCTGATCACCTCCTGCATCCGTGCTGGACTCAGACAGCACAGGGAGGCTCTGAGAAGCCTCAGGTACACCAGGGAATGCCTACTGGAAGGCCCGGAAGCACAATAGGACAAGTAGCAGGGAGGCTTTGGAATGCTCAGCCCCCCTGCACATGGGTAAATGATGCCCATTGCCACCATCAAGGTCCCCTCCCCCACAGAGACACAGGCCACAGGGACATTGCAGGTGTCAGGGCCTGGGCTCCCCTGGGATGGTTTCCATTCCAGAAACAAGCCCACCAGGTCAGGTACTGTCTTATCCCCTGCCCTCTCATCTGAGGTCAGCATCCTTATCCCATGAACCAATGCCATCATCAAGCACCTTTTCAGTTCCCCTGTGGACACTGGTCCTCAGGACCCTCGGGATTCTCTGAGAAACCAAGGCAGAGAACATTAGGCTGCCTATATCCATGGTTTTTAAACAGCGCTCCAGGAGCCCTGGAAATCCTTGAAGCTGCCTCACCGGAAGGCCTCGAGTACAGGAGGAAAGGAGACTCATCTTCACAGCTGAGGAGTCCTGAGTCTCACTGTCCTGCCCCCCGCAGGGCATGGCAGGGGATAAGGATGGACCTGTCTGGTGTCGAGAGAGGTAGGACCAGGGGACCAGGGACTTGGAACCTAAATTCTAAGTGCAGATGTGACTGGTTAGCACCCCATTTCACAGACAAAGCAAATGAGGCTCAGAGAACAGAAACGACTGGCTCAAAGTTACAAGGCTAACTGGTGACAGAGCTGGGCCACATACTACATACATCTCTGGACTTTTCCCTGTTCCATGACAACTCAGAGAGTTGGGAAACGTGGGTGTATTGGGAGTCTGATGGCCAAAGAAGTAATCCCTTAAAGCCCAGAGTAAAAGCGAGAGATGCGGTCTTCCTCCCCCATGTTCACAAGTACTCAAATGCAGCCTCAGGCTCAAATATGCATACTCCTGAATATACATACTTGTGACACATGAATGTACTCCACACACATACACGTGTGTATTTCCATCCAATATCTATGCCCAGAGGGACATTCACAGAGGGTCCAAGCATGTGCACACGCACCCACAAGGGCACCATCCACAGATCTGCGGTATGAAAGTACATCTTGTCTACCAAGATGGAGAGATGTTCTCTCTCCTGCAGAATTGCATGCAGGCTGTGGGCCTGTCTGCGGAGGCCTAGCTTCTTCACTGTCAGCCAGTGACATTTCTCGCTCATCTTCCATAGTCCCCTCCCGGGGAACTCAGCTGTCTACCCGTGGGAGCTGACTACCCTGCAGGGGACCCTGGTTGAAGGAGCAGGCGCTGTCTGTTCTCCTCTCCAACTCCTCTCTATCCACAGGACTTCCTTTGCTCATCCCTGCCCCGTCCCCTCCTCCATCTTTGGCACACTGGAGTTGGTATAGAGTATTCGTCTTCTGCAGAAAGAACCCCTCCTGGGCATCCTACAAATGGGCCATATTGTGTGTGCTTGAGAGCCATATTGCGCACGCCCTGCCCTCTGATTGCTAGGGGCTTGGTCGCTGCCCTCGGTCTGGCTCCAACTCCTACTGGGATGCATACCCGCTCCCCTCTGCCTGCCCTCCCCGCCCCCTTGCAGATCCCACACTCAAAGCCAAGTCCCGCTTGCTCTCGCTCCAGTTTCTTCAGAGCCTGACTTGGCCGCCTTGAAAATAACAGTGCACCCAGCCCACCACCAGTCCTGGCTTTAACACAGGGCCTCGGCAAGCACGGAGGTGTGGAAATTACAGATAATTTGTGTGGGAGGCAGCAGCAAGCATGAGGCACGGATACAGCCGTTCCCAGAAAAGCAGCTCAGGATAATAGGGGCCTGAAACAGCCTGAGCCCTGACTCGGTGTCGTGCAAACGATGCTGATAATTATATTAAAAGTAGGGCAAATAGAACGTTCTTTGACGACCAACTTTGGGAGCAGGTTGGCAGCTGATGAAACAACTCTTTGCCATGGCAGATGGGAGCATTGTCTGCAAGGAATTCACTGGGGCACTGGGGGCTCTAGCCCTGAGCAGGGACCGGGAAACTAGTTGCAGCCGGCAGGATGGGGTTGACCCAAGGCCTTGCATACATTCAAGGGCAGGGTTTGTATATCAGGTTTCCGTTGCTGTGTAACAAGTTACCACAAACTTAGGGGCTTAAAACAAATCACACTGATCATCTCGGTTTCCTTGGGGCAGGACTGCAGCCGGGACCCCTGCTTAGGGCATCACAAGACTGCAATCAATCAGAGTGTCGGCCAGGCCTGGGGTCTCAAAGGAGGCTGGGGCTCTTCTCTCAAGGTTGTTGGCTGTCTGTTGCTCATGGTTGTGGGGCTACAGCCCTCGCCTTCTAGAGGGCCCCTGCCATCCCTGCCATGTGGTCCTCTCTACAACATGGCAGTTTGCTTCTTCAAGGCCAACAGGAAAGAGCCTACTGCCTCTCTGCTCTTGATTTCTAGACCCTCTTTTAAAAGGTTAGTTCAGACCCTCTCAGAGTAATCTCCCTTTTGGCAAATTTAAAGTCAACTTATTAGGGATTTTAACAACATCAACAAAATCCCTTCCCCTTTGCCACATTACTAGCCTAAGCAAGAAAGTAAAATCCTATTATATTTATAGTTCCTATTCATATTCAAGAGGAAGGGCTTGTATGGGCTTGTATACTGGCAGCAGCAATCTTGAGGACCTCACAACTCTTGTCTACCACAGTCCCCATCACCTGGAGCCTGGAATGTGAGGAGTGGGGTGGGGGCAACCCATTGACCAAAGATCCCTGAGGCCAGAGTCTGTGTCAGTTCTGTTCCATCTCCAGTGCTTGGCATGAAGTCAATGCTCAGGAAATATTTTCTTGGTTGAATAAGTGAGTCACCAACTCCTAACTCCATTGTACAGGTGTGACAGCCAAGGCCCAGAGAAAACAAAGAACTGTTTCAAGTCACTCAAGGCAACAGATGACAAAGGTGAACCAATGATGAGCACGACCATGTGTTGAGTATTTACTATATGCCAAGCACCATGTTCAGCTTTTTTATTAGCTCCTTGAGTCATCATGAAGCTGTAGGATTAGGGATTATGATTACCCCAGGATTACAGACAAAGAGAACAAGCCTCAGGGAAGTAAGATAACTTGTCCAAAGATGCTATTAGCACAATCATAAAGCCAGAACTCAAGCTCACTTGGCTTGATCCAAGTGTCCCTGATGTCCCCCCTTTTCTACCCTGCACTGCCTGTGTCTACGGGCGGGACAGACAGACAGCATCATCAAAAGGCCAGGTGTACGGGATGGTCAAGGATGCTCAGCCACCTCCCCCCCACTCCCTGCTTCTCACCACCATCACCACCCTCCTTCTTCCCAGGGGGATTTAGTCCTCACATTATCACTCCATTTCACACTGGGCCACAATGTGTGTGGGGTTCTAATTATTCATAATTAGCTAGCCTGATTAGTCCTGTCATGACAGGATTGTCTCTTTCAGTTCTTTCTTTTGTGTTCTGAAGGCACTTCTCTGGAAAGGAGGGGACTCATCTGCATGAGTAGGGAGAACACAAGGGAATCTGACTGGGTTAGCAAAGGGACTTTTTATGGCCACAGAGACAAGCACCTCTTGGAGCCTGCCCCTCCCACCAGATCCCCATGGGAAGTTTTTTTTTCAGCCCCAGAATGCAGAGAACAAGGGTCCTGCACACTGGAGGACTGGGCCTGGCTTACTCCCCATACATGCACCTACATCACCCCCTCACCTCTGGGAAGTCTCTGGTCACATGTCCCTGCCCTCCCTGTGTGACAGCACCCTCTCTCCATCACACTCTACCCTCTTACCCTGCATTATAACACAGTGGGTAAGCATAGATTTTGGAGCCAGACTCCTGGGTTCAAATCATGGTTCTGCTAGTTGGACAAATTATGTAACTTTCTGTACCTTGATTCTCTCATCTCTAAAGTGGGACTAAACAATAGCATCTATTTTTTCACATTATTATAAAACTTAAATAAGTTATGTAAGGCATTAGAACAGTGCCTAGCACAGTGCAAGTGCAATAAAATATTAATTATTCCTTTGTTTGCTCTTTTTATTTACAGCACTTAGTGCTACCTGCACTTAGTTGCATATTATTTATCTATTTGTTCAATATTTGTCTCCCCTAAGAGAGTGGAAGCCCCTCAAGGGCAGGGTCTCTCTTTGCTCATTGCTCTATTTCAGCACCTAGAGGGCTTGGACAGTGTTTGTTGAATCAGTGAGTGAGTCCCGCCTTCCATCTTCCCAGGCAACAGTTTTATTATTCTCTGAAAGTTGCTCCTTAAAGAGAATAAAAATGCAGCTCTCTTGCCCTCATCACCTTCTGACCTCTGTCACCCTGGTTCATGACTTCACTCTGGAACCACAGACCCCTCTGTAATACAAAAGCCAAATTCTAGAATACGCTCAAATGCGCTGAGACCCGTGTCATATAATTTGGGGATCGTAGAATTCATAGATTCCTAGAATGGACTCCAGGATTTGGAGAATTCCAGAACGGAACTCTGGAATCCCAGCTTGTCATCTGAGAATTACTGATAGGACCTAGGAATCTTGGAAAGGAGGCCCAGAATTTCAGAAGAGATTGTTGGAATCGGGTCATTGGGAGAATCTGGTGCGACCAGCTGGCTCTGCTTTGCTGGCTTCTTTGCAGTGATGAAAACACAAGTGATGCCGGTGCTCAGAGCAGAGGGGCAGGGACAGGGGCCAGGACGGCGGTGGGAAAGGGCTCCCCTGTGAGGGTTGCTAGGCGCTGGCACTGGCCGAGACAATGCGGCTGGCGGGGAAGGTAGAGCCCAGGGCTGCATCCTAATCAGGATGCAGGGGGAGGATGGGAGGGAAAGGTTTGGGGCGGCATACAGTGGGGCGGGCATGGCCAACCCTAATCCCATTACAACTGGTCATCCAGCTGCCAGGGCTGGCTAGGCACCAGGCCCGGCTGTGCCCTTTTCTCCAATTGCAGTCTCAGGCTGCTGAGGACTTTGGATTCAGAATGTTCTCTATCTTACTTTGAAGTCCAGACCCCAGAACAGGAGTATGGCTGCATCCTGAGCCCCAGGGGACTAAGAGTTAAAAGGGAGGTGGTGGCAAGGGGACTAGAGAGTGGAGGAATTCCTCAAGGAAATGGACTGACCCGGAGTAAAATGGTAGTACTTTGTAAGAAATTTTGGATATAAGACAGAGGTTCATAATGGACCTGACGTGTCCAATAAATGGACACCTGACGTTACTTCTACCCTGAGAACTATCTCAGCCCCAAGGCAACGCTTTGACCCATCTAGACACTGAACCCTGACCTTGTCTCAAATTGGCCTCTAATCCCAGTCTCAGAGGAAGTCCCTGCCCTGGCCACAGACTGACTTATAACCCTTTGCCCTCACCCAGGACCAATCCCTGATCCCAGCTATGGATTCCTCCTTAGTGAGCACACAGATCTCTGAAAATAGACTTCACTTCAAAGAACCCCAAAGACCAGCAGCGTTCTTTAAAACAGTGAAATAAAGCCCCCTGGCTTTTGGAAACTCACAACTACAAAGACCACTCGAGCTGAACTCCCACTCAGAGCCCAGAGCGAGCTGACTCACCCTCACTGTGTGGAGGGGTCTTCTGCCCAGAGGTAGCTCTGCTCCACCCCGGGCGTCTTCCAACGTGAGCGAGAGAGTCTGGAAGGAGGTTGATGGACCAGGGTTAACCTGACCCAGAGGTTGGAGGCAGAGACGCTGACCATGGTGAGAAGGTTGGGTGAAGTGACCAAAGAGGTGGCCGTGGGGGTGGTGGAGGTGGAGTGGCTCTGGGGACACTGATCTTGATGATTTCTGACAGTAGAGAGGACAATACACGTGAGTATCTGTAAGCTTGGCAGTAGCCACCTGCCCATACGGGTCTCCTAACTTCCCTTCCTCAGTCGCACTCTCCTCCTTTCTGCCACCTCGGCTTCAAAGCGTGGCTGGTTTCAGCATCTTGCAGTAGGTCACTGTTTTCCTCAGTGAGCCTGGCGCTTTTCGAGGAGGAACTCTGTACCAATTCAAGTAACAAATAAACTTGAGTCTCTGTATGCTTCCTGCTCTGCTTTCTGCATCTCCAAGGTGGGGGGACAAACTGGCCTCTTCCATCAATACGGCTGCTTCCCCCCTTGGGCCCTTAACACGGCCGACCCACACGCCACTCGCTCCCAGGAAGATCAAAGGAGTCCTGGCGGGAAGAGATGGATGGACCCGCAGCTGCAGTCATCGGGACAGAGGAGTGAGAAACCGTAGACCCCAGAGCCGGGGCTGTGCCAGCCACACCACACAGGCGCAGCGTGGCCAGGATGTGAAGGCTGCGGGGCAAGGCCCTCTACCCCCTCGACAACTTTCCTCCTTTAGTGCCTTGTCCGAATCTCCCCACCGGGACTCATTCTTCTTCAGTGACGAGTGGGAATGTGCAGTGCAGAGCGCCGTTGTCTGGTGGTAAGAGGCCTGCCTGCTAATCCGGGTCACAGCACTGCTTCTGACCGATGCTTCTGCCCCCCACCCCTGCGTTCAGTTCGCAAGTACTGCATTCAGTACAGGGGGGGGCGTCTGGGTTAGGACACGTCTTTATTGCCAGGCTGTTGTTTGCAATGCACACCCTTCGGCGTTCTGAATCCCGTTCCAAGTGCTAGTGGCGTTGCCCGGCCACTGTGGCATTCAAAACGCGCCTCTGCATTTTCAGCGCTGCCCACTCTCTGCTCCCTTGAGAACCATTTGGGGAGGTTGTCTCTGCAGGGCTTGCAAGGGGAACAGCCTCGAAACTGTTTCGCCAACATCAGCCCACCACCCACCTCCAGGCTTTATGAGAGAAGGCGAGAGGTTTAAACAAAAACCCCTGGGGATACGCGGAGGGTGGAGTGAATTAGTGCTGATCACACGTGTTACATTCACGAGAAACCCCTTTATGGACCTATCCGTCCAGTGGGAGCGACAACAGCCACCCTCACTACACGAGGAGATAATCCTGCACCCCCAAGCTTGTTTAAGCAAGGGGGTCTTTCTCCTTCTTGCCACTCAGTGGCCGTGGTCGTATTTCTAATTTTGTGTTACCTCAGTTTTCCCAGAGGGAAAATGTGAAGGATAATGGCATGTCGTTATGCTACGGGGTTGTCGTGAAGATTAAATGTGTTTAAACAGACGGCGCCTAGGATGGTGTCTGGTATCACTGAGTCCTCTGTAAATAGTAGCTATTACTACCTCTACTTTCCTGCCCCTCCCACTGCTGTCATCACTGCGCTCCCCCCCCCCCACCTCCCCCTGACCCAGGGCCTGGCATTCCATAGACACTCCATCTGTGTTTGCTGAGCTAGAGTGCCTGCAGCCGTGGCGTGTGGCAGGGGGGCGGGGGGGGGGTGCGCACTGTCACCAGGTGGGCGAGTGCACACCCCAGCCCTTCCCATGCTCACTGTGCATGCCACTCAGCGCCTCAACCTCCCTGACAGGCTCAAGGGAGCCGAGCAAGCCCTTCTGAGACTAGAACTCAGAAGAAAGTAGAACTCGGAAGTAAGGAGAACTGGAGCAGGGAGTTCTTCTCGTGCTTTCTTCCCATTTCTTCCCCTCTAAGGTTGAACACGTTGCCAGGATTCCCTCCCACCCCCGCCCCAAATGGCTGCCTTTCTGGTCGCTTGACTTATGACAACCTTGGTTGGGTAGAGAGTCCCAGGTCAACTGACTCAAGTAGGACATCTCCCCAGAGGTCCGTATCCGTATGTCCAACAGCCCAGCTGACATCCCAGCCCAGCGCTTCCAACACTAAATGCAAGATCCTGCTCCAGTGTGCACCCCTTCCCACTGCCCCATCTCCATAGATGGCACCACGTTCATCTCCTTGATGAGCCCAAAACCAGAGAGTCACTCTTGGTACTTCTCCATCCTTCACGATTCACCTAGGGAGCCACCATTTAGTAAAGGATGCTCTGTGGGCGAGGCCCCATGCCAGGCACCGAGGTTGCAGTGGCCCTGCCCTCCTGGAGCCTACACTCAAATGAGTACCCAGAACTTAAGCAATGATCATACAAATAATATAATACAACTTGTTATGCTGAAATTAAAGAATAGGGGGCCATAAGCCTAGGGGTTAAGGGAGTTTTCTAGAGTAACTGTCAGTTTATCTCAGATCTGAAGGACAAGTGCAGGGAGGTGGGAGGGGGTAGAAGAAGGTGGGAAGGGGAGAATGCTGCAGCAGCAAAGGCATCAAGAGCAAAGGCCACGAATAGAGGTGGCCTCACTCAACACATGGGACTCAGACCAGTGTGGCTGGAGGACAGACAGCAAGGAAGAGAGGCTTGACTTGAGGCCAGAGGCCCGATCAGATTGTGAGGGTCTTGGGGGCTGATCAAAGGGCAACAAAAGCCCTGAGACTTTACCCTAAGAGCAGTGGAGAGAAGCTGCTGAGGAGATGATCAGGTCTCCTTTGCATTGAAATGATATCACCCAGGATGCAAAGGAAAAACCAGGCTGGAGGATGTGGGGAGACCAATGAGGAAGTTGCAGTGTTGCAGTGGATGAGGAAGGAGATTATGGTTTGGGCTCAGGGAATGGTGGGAGAGGGGGGTAGAGAGAAGGGGGGTGCTGGAGACCATCTGAGGAGATGAAATCAGCGGGACTACATTTCCCAGCTTCTCTTGCAGCTGAGTGTGAGCCTGTGACAAAATCCTTCTCGATGGGACGTGAGCAGAAGTAATGTGAACAACGTCCAATTTGTGCCCCCAAAGAGGGGCTTGACCTCCTCTTCCTCTTCGTCCTTTCCCACTGGCTGCCATGGGGATGTGATGGTTGGAACGAGAGCACCACCTTGGACAAGGAGAAGAAGGCTGCTTATGAAGAGGAGCAAAAGCACCCATTTGAGGAGGAGCCTGGGTGCCCAGTGGTTATGGAGCAGCCACAGCAGCCCAAATTGTCCACCCAAACTTTTATGTGAAAAAGAGGGAAACTTCCATTCTGTCTGGGCACCGCTTATTTAGGTCTCTCTGTCCTAGGTGCTGAATTGGACCTCCATCGAGTGGCAATTAGACACTAAGAACATGGACAAGAAAGGCAGGGCTTCCCTCAGGTCTTGAACTTATGCCACTGAATGCAGGTGATTGGGGTTCCTCAGAGAGCCCTGAGGGAGAAACAGGCTGCACGGTGGGGTGAGATGGGGTGTACAGATTATGAACTTGATGGGCAAGCTGAGCTGGAGGCATCCTAACAGGAGACAGGAACAGACGTGAAGGGAGCAGGTAGGGAGCTTCAAGGACAGGAGGCAGTTGGAAGAAAGTGCAACCAGGCAGTTCCTGGAGGACTCAGCAGTTCCCAACCCCGACTGTGCAAGAGTAGACAACTAATTCTGATTCTTGGGCCCATCCCCGAGATTTTGATTTGTTAGGTCTGGGACAGGGGCTGGCATCCATGTTTATTAAAATGGGTGGGGTGCCTGGGTGGCTCAGGCGGTTAAGTGTCAGACTCTTGGTTTCAGCTCAGATAATGATCTTGTGGTTTGTGAGTTCAAGCCCCGCAACAGGCTCTGCACATATATGTGGAGCCTGCTTGGGATTCTCCCTCTCTCTCTCTCTCTCTCAAAATAAATAAACTTAAGAAAAAAAAAAAAGCTCCCCAGGTGATCCTCACGGTGCAGGGGGTGGGCAGAGGAAGCAGGGGTGTGGCCATAACCAAAACCACAGGAACAGATGAGATGCCTCAGGAAGGATGGTGGAGTGAGAAGGGAATCTACCCGCCCTCCCTCCCATGCCTCCCAGGACAGCGGAGGGGAGAGAATGAATGATCCAGAGCAGCCACCCAGCTATCCCCATCCTAGTCCTCACATGGACTGCAGTAAGGAGAGCCAAATAGGAAGCACAATGGTCCTCTCAGGAGTGATAAGGCTTTAAAGCAACAAAACTGGTTCTTTCCCCTCCTCTCTCCTTCCTTTCCTCCTTCCTGGGGCTCCCTGCATGTCACTTGTCACTCATTACTCACTCAGGAAGCTGCTCTAGCCTTCACTGGACCTGGAAGCTGACCTGGCCAGAGCCTGCTAGCAAGGGGCTCCGCCTTCCCTCCAGGGAAGGACCCCCTGCCCAGGGCAATTCCATGAGGCTGTCACTGCAGCCACGTGCTCTGTCTGCAATGCCAGGCCGGCCTGCGCAGTGAGCACGCATACACACACACACACACACACACACACACACACACACACGAGTGAGTCATCGGGACATCTACTGCCTCCGCTCTTTCTAGCCATCTTGTTTTCCTGGACTTCAAATTGCTCATCTGTAAATATCCCTCCACTGGGTCCCCACAGCACATGGCCAATGTATGTTCTGGGAGGTGAAAGTGGAAGGTGGCAAGGGTCAGCCAGATCTGGTGTGAACATCCGTGCTGCCGTGCCCATTGTGTGACACTGGGTGAGTTATGCAGCATTTATCCCCTCTGAGCCTGTGTCTTCATCTACAAATTACTTAGCATAAAACCTAGAACATAGCAGTAGTCAATAATATATATTAGCGACTTTTGCTCTTAACAGGATTTTACCAAATTCCGAGAGGGTTGTGAGCTAATATGTCAGGAAAATGCCTGACCTGGAGTATGTATTCAGTGCATACTGGTTCCCTTTCTTCCTTCAAGTTTAATCAAGTAAACCTTCAGCGCGGTGCAAGTGTAAAGTCCGCAGACTGCCAGTTCTCTGTAAGGGTGAGGTTTCTGCCAGTGTCATGGGCTGGTGGGGGAAAGGGCTTTGAGAACCAGCCCCTGTCATGACCATCTACAAAGTGGGAAGTCAATCATTCTGCTTGGGGTTACTCCTGCAGGAGCAGATGTGAAAGGTCAGACACAGGGCCAGGGAATAAAATGTGCAGCCTGCGGGGTGGGGAGGAGCTCTGGGGCAAGAGGTCAGTGGTGGCATGGGGTCGGGGAGGGGGCAAAGGAAGGCCTACCAGACAATGTCTCTTGGATGGGTGGGTACATGAATGGATGGAATCCTAGAGCCCCCGCTGGGACCAGAGGACCTGGCAGACTTGAATAATCAGATTCTGAGCACCTGCCCTGAGGCTAACAGATCCTCCTGCCCCTATCTCTGACTGCTGTTGCTCCCCTGGGCCAGGATGGTGCAGTGGGCCGTGGTGGGAGTTGCTCTCCCAATGCCCGGCCCGGAGTCACCCCTCAGAGCCCTGAGTTGGAGGGTTTTCCCAGGGCTGGCTACGACCTCAGCCCACAGTCCCCCCACTGGGACATGTCAGCAGGGCCTGAAGAACTTGAAGGCGTTTTTCATGTATCCGGCCCCAAAGTCCTGCTCTTCCCACCTTCCCCTTTTATTCCTTCTCTTTCTGCTCCCCCAAATGAGAAGTAGGGTCCAAACTGAGGCCACGTCTCCTTGCACTCTGCTGCTTCCCTCCGGGGCACTCCCTGCCTTCCTTCCCCCAGCACCTGGCCTACCTTTTCAGGCAGGCCACCAGTCACTACCTCTGTCTGCAGAGCCCGGCCACGGTATTAGAGTGCCCTTGGTGGAGCCTTGAGGTGCTCAGAGAGGGAGAACGTGCCTGCTGGAGTCCAGCATTCCTGAGGCCCTCGGTGGCAGAATGGCTTCCAAAGATCCAGGCCAGTGAGCTCACATGCTGGGCTGCAGGCTGAGCCTGGTCTCAGCGGTGGCCAGTCAAGGGACGTAAGGGGAGTAGCTGCTGCCTGGAGTTGGGGTTCTGGGAGCTCTTAGTGGAGGCTCCTGAAAGTTCTGGCACATGGATGGGGTTCTACTAACGTTTGTTGCATACATTATTCCCATGCGGGGGTTTAAACACCGTCCTCCAACTCCCCTCATTTTGAGACTGAGCGATGTAGTCATGGAGAGTAGATGGCGGTTCCCCCCTGTCCCTGCAGAGGGCCACTCTCTTCCTACTTTACACCCAGAGTCAGAGAGCTCAGCTGGCCTTGCCAGCTTCTCCTCTGGCAGGATACGCTCTTCTCAGCTGGCCATCAACAAATCCACTCCAGGTGTTAGCCTCCGACAATGCCCTGAAAGCTCCCTCCTGCCAAGGGCACCCCAGCAACTGAGTGGTCAGCCCCGCGGCCCCAAAGGTATGAACAGAATTGGCAGGAGTTCAGACAGAGGCCCTCCCTATTAACGTCACGCGCCCCCAGCCAGCCCCTGTGGGTGTGAGCAACACCAGGCACTCGGCAGAAGCTAACACAATCGGACTGCAGAAATCCATGAAAAAGAATGGGTTTTCTTACTGCGCTCCGAGGCTTTAATTTCCTGTGTTTGCCCCCAAAGGGCTTTTTCATCGACAAAGCACTTGGTCCTGTGGGCAGTGCGGTTGAAGAGAAGTTGCTGATGGAGAGATTAGCGATGGGGGACACACAGGGGCTGGTGTGCTGAGATGCCGGCCCTGAGGTAGTGGGAAGAGAGCCAAGATCAGGCCTGGACTAGGGACGGCGGTGCCCCAAATGGCCAAGAGTGAACAGACCAAGGACAGAAGCCAGGTTGGGCTGCAGTCAGGAGCCAGGTGGCAGAGAGCAAGTTGCCAAACCAGAAACAAGTGCTCTTGAGAACAGATTCCTGGAGACAGAGACCTTTTTAATCGGCTGAGAGAGATGGTGAAGTTAGGGATGCGGGCCAGCTGGAAGCGTCTGAGAGGCAGGACACAAGAAGCTCAGATCAGAGTTTCTACCTATTGCTCCTCATGGGTCCTGAGCTGCAAACTGTCCGAGCCCAGAGCTGAATTTGTGAGCTGTTGCAAGGAGGAGAAACTTCTCTAGGTGAAGAAAGGAGAATCCTGGGGAAGACAGGGCTGGCAGATTTGTGGTGGGGAGGGAGGGAGAAGCATTTTCTGTCTTCAACCCTGGAAGGATGCGTATGGGTGGTCTGCTCGGCTTAGCTACAAAGAACTGTAGGCTCACTTGGAAGCAGTTAGGATTACAGTCAGACATAAGGAAGGACTTCCTGACAAATGAAACAAGCTGCCTGGGTCGCTCTTCCCACATCCCTGGGCCTTCCTTTTACCTTAGCTGGGGCCACTTGACATGGCCCTTCCCTGATGTTTCAGAAACCAGGGATGCCTCGTTCTAGGGACTTGGCATGAATCTGGCCAGCCTGCAAGGCTCCAGCCCAGACATCCTACCTTGGGCCAGTGAGTTCTCCTCCCCACTTGCTCCAACCAGCCAGAGGCTCACAGGCTGTCCATTGAGCCTGAAAACTGACCCCACCCTCCTTCCCCAGACATCTTCCTTTCCTGCCTAGTTTTCCTCTTAAGCCACTGGCTTCTCTCTCGGTCTCCCATTCAGCTTCTTTCTCTGTGGCTCACCCTCCAAATGTTGGTGTGCTCCCGGGCTCCATCCAGAGCAACCTTCTCTTCAACATCTATACTCCCTCTGGGTGATAAAATCACCCCCCGTGTCCTTAAATTTGACCTGCTGATGACTCCCAAATGTCCGTGTCCGCCCCAAATGCCTCCCTCCCTGCAAATCCCACTGCCTTCTTGACGTCTCTAGTTGGATGTCTACAGTCATCTTGAACTTAGCAGGACCAGCACGGAACACTCGGGCTTCCTTCTCCAGATGCCCCATTTCCGTGAATGGCATCACCCCCTGTCTTCTGTTCAAAGCAAACCTAGTGGGCATTCCTGATTCCTTCCCTTCCCTGCCCCCTTCCCTACATCCACCCATCAGTGAGTCCTGTGGAGCCCAAGTAGATCTTGAATTATCCCACTTCTGTCTGACTCCTTCTTTCCCATGATAAGCTAGCCATCATCTTCACGGGACCTGGTTAAGCACACAGAGTCTGGAGCCAGCTCTACCCTTACTCCCTGTGTGGCCTTGGGCAACTTACTTAACCTCTCTGGACCACAGCTTCCTCACATCACAGTGGGGATAATAACAATATCTCTCTTACAAAGTTGTCAAATTAAGTTTAAAATTAAGTCAAGTGATGTATGTAAAAAAAGAACAGTGCTCAGCACATACGAAGCCATTTCATCAACATTATCACTGTCTAACTCAGCACCATCCAACAGAAACATAATATGAGCTACAAACCGAAGCCATATGTGTAGTTTAAATTTTTCTAGTAGCCACATTTGAAGAAATAAAAAGAAGCAAGCGGAGTTAATTTTAATAAAACACTTTATCTAACCCAATATATCTAAAATAGTATGATTTTCGGGCGCCTGGGTGGCTCGGTCGGTTAAGCTGCCAACTTCGGCTCAGGTCATGATCTCACGGTCTGTGAGTTCGAGCCCCGCGTCGGGCTCTGTGCTGACAGTTCAGAGCCTGGAGCCTGTTCCAGATTCTGTATTTCCCTCCCTCTCTGCCCCTCCCCTGCTCATGCTCTGTCTCTCTCTGTCTCAAAAATAAACATTAAAAATTTTTTTAAATAGTATGATTTTCACATGCAATCAACATAAAATGTGAATATTTTACACCATTTGTATTGTATCAAGTCTGAAATGCAGTGCATGGTTTACACCCACAGCCCATCTCAGCTGAGGCTAATCACATGTGAATGTGCAAAAGCCTCCTGTGGCCAGTGGCCACCGCATTGGGCAATGCAGGTCTAAGCAGTGTCCATGTTTCCATTCTTCTTCTGCAGTGGAGTTTCTTAACCTGTGCACCGCTGACATTTTGCACAAGTGGTGGAAACAGAATTTGAACCCAGAGTATATATAGAAAGAGCTAGATGTGAGTACAGTGTGACCCTGGGTTGTTTAAAAAGAAGAGCAGCCCTGGGAACACCAGCATTTAGACGATTTCACAACCCCACCACTGCTGACATTTTGGACCAGATGATTCTTCGCTGTGGGGCTGTCCTGCATGTCAGATGTTTAACAGTATCCCTGGCCTCTACCCACTGAGTGCCAAGAGCACCCACTCCTACCCCAAGTCAGAACTGCCCAATATCCTGGGGTGGAGGGTCACTCCTGGGTGAGAATCACTGCTCTTGGGTCTCCTCTGTTTAGACTCCTCTACTGGCTTCTCACCACACTGAGGATAAAGTCCAAACTCCTCACCACGGTTGGCAGAGTCCCCAGATCTGGCCTCTGTCTGCTAAGTGCTTCTCCTCCTCTCTCCTCGGCGCCCACCACACTCCAGTCTTCCCAGCCTCCTTGCAGCATCTGAATAGGCCAAATTTCTTCTCTCTGTGGGGCCTTTGCCAAGCTGTTCCCTTGATTTGGCCATGCTTGTCCCCTTGACCTTTACTCTGCTGATCCCTTATCACTCAATTCTCAGCTTAGGCTCAGTGGGGCCTGCCAGACTTACCCACCCATCCCCAATCTATCATGGCACTTTGCTTACCATCCATCTGCATGGTGTAAGCCTCTGCATGCCACCTGATTGATATTTTTAGGTTATTATTGACTGTTTCTCCTCTACAAGCTCCAGGACCACAGGAACCTTGTCTATCTTGAGCATCACCAGGCTCCCAACATCCAGAACAGAGCCAGGCAAAGAGTAGGTGCTCTCAATTAGTACTTGTTGAAGGAACCAATTCCCTCTCTGCTCTGGCATCTGTCCTCAGCTTAGAGACGCCAAAACCTCCCCCACCCACCATGCCAGCAATGTCCCTTGATTCTCCAGTGGGTTGATCAGAGCTGCTGCCTCTCCAATTTCTCCTTGGCAGGCCCCTATGGATGGCAATTCAGGTCTGCCTCCTGCAGCAGCAGTCTGCAGAGGTGTTGAAGGACTGAAAGCCATGCACTGCACAGCCATGTCTGCCCAGAGAGCGTGCCTTTTTCCAGTTCACAGGAAGGGCCATGGGAGCTGACAGCATCCTTGCTTACGTGGCTACCCGATGCTTCCTGCAGCCCAGTCTCGGTGGAACACCCCATCATAGCAGGGGTCCCTTCTGGTGCCCCAGGCCAGGTGAGCATCCAAGGACCCAGCCTGGATGCGGAATGCCTGGATCTTTCCTCCAGACCTGGGAAAACCGTGGAGGTGGGACACTAGCCCTTTCCCCAGTCCTTGTCTTGGGAGCCCTCCCTACACCTCAGCTGTTTACATGCAGAAGCCACAGTGCCCAGGACCCTCTCCTCTCTGCACGCCCCCTCAGCCCCCCCTCGCAGAGCCAGCTCTGCCTTCCACATCTCTCAGGACAAGGGTGGAATGGTGCCTTCATGCACGAGTGACTATAATTTAGGAAAGAACTGCCCAGCCACCAGAGCCTGCAAATCCTGGGAGTGGCAGATGGAGAGGCTAACAGAGCAAAGCTCCCCCTGGAGAATGGTTCTCAGCAGGGGCATGGAATTAAGAGTAGAGGGTGGTTTCAGGATCTTGGAGCAAAGGGTCCCGGAGACTTTGCCTAATAAATGCCCTTGAGAGACACACCCTCCTAAAGACTGTTCAGGGCCCATTCCACTGGCCTCTGACATCTTGGCTGGGCTCTTGTCTCAGGCCATTAGAGTCTGGAGGGCTGGAGATCACCCCCCATTCCTTTGATATATGGGGAAACTGAGGTCCAGGGCTGTGAGATTCCAATGGAATGTTCTGGAAAGCAGGGGTCACCGAGAAGGCAGTGTTAAGAGGATGAGGCAGGGGGAGGGCAGCCAGGGCCTCTGAGCTTCTTTCCCACGCCCCCCTGGCTCCAGCACTCCCTCCTCCCAACCCTACTCAGCTCTCGTCTGATTTGCTCCCTGTGACAGCTGGGGAGGCTGGGCCTTGCCCTGGCCCCTGCCATCAGCCATCTCCGTGTGGCACTAAAGATGTGCACAGGAGCCAGGCCTCGGCAGCAAGCTTGGCAGGCACTCGGCGTTGCCTGGGAGACCACGAAGGAGGAAAGCTGCTCCACATGGCTACTGAGGGCCAGATGGCTGGTGGTCCCCGAGGTGCCTCTCCCGGGGGCCACCGCCTCTTTTGCATCTAGCTGGGGTCTTCTAGACACCCACAAGGCAGATGGGAACACTGAGGTCCCGAGGAGGGGGGAGAGCCTGACTCACTGACACACTGAGGGTCAGTCGCAAGGAACCAAGGACAGGGCCAGGGCCCAGGAGCTGCAGCCCAGGAACACAGAGCCAGGGGCACATTGTCTGCATGGCCAAGTCTCCCACCATGCCCCTCTGCAAAGAGTCGCTGTTCAAGGGCACTGGTATACCTTGCTCTCCGGAGCAACTGGAATGAGCAGCCGCGGAGTTGGGGGAAGCCTCCCTGCCCTGGATGCACCGGAAGTGAAACACGGAAGGACCAGAGCTGGGCTCTCTGCTGGGCCGTCGCTGGGGAGCCAGAAAAGGGGTGCTGAGGTGGGGGCAGCGGGGCTTTGGAGCTGCGGAGGTGTCACCCTGCCGAGGCAGTCCACCCCTTCCTTCCACACAGGAGGAAATCAGAGTGTGTTGGGTGGGGAAAGAGTTCAAGTCATCCAGAAAGGCTGTCCAGCTGGTTCCCCTCCTTGAAACTGGGTGAAGCAAGTCTGGGGCCTCCCTCAGACCTCCAGGGACCCATGGCGTGGGGGCCCGTCATCCTCAAGGTGGATGTGGCTGTTTTGCTGAAGGCGATTCTAAAACAGCCATCCGTCAGCCCTGCTGTGCTCAGGTCACAAGCCACCCAGCCAAGCGCTTGGAGATGCTGGGCTGGGCAAGGCCCTGGGTACTGACCCTGGAGAAGAAGAGCTCATCCATGGCCTGCCCATGGAGACCCCAAGACTGGCGGGTACCTCTCCCCGACCCCCCAGCCCATGAGTGGGTGAAGCACACATGCCTGGCTCGGGCTGGAGTCCGAGGCTGGGCCTGTTCAGGGCTTTGGGATAGGGAAGCCGTGGCCGTCTTCCCAGGGAAGGGGAGGGAGCTCCCAGCGCAGATCCTGACTGGTCTCCTCTCATGGAGCAAGGGGATGGCTGGCTGCTTTTCAGCACTGACATCAGGCCTGAATTAAGTAGGGAGATAGCCAGGTGGGCTCTCGGGGTTCACGTAACCGAGCTATTTGCCCCACAGCCCTCTCCTCCGAGGCACAAACGGAAATCCCCACCTGCTCGGGGCTGTCACCCAGGCAGCCAGGCAGCCTCTGCTCCCCCCCACCCCCACCCCCCCCTCCCCGGGCCTCCCGCCCCCAGCCCCCGCCTGCTGCCTGAGCTGTCAGCCCGACTACCAAACAGGCTGATTATCCCCATCTGGGGAAAACAAAACATGTCAGCAGTCGTGCCTGAGAAGAGGCCTGTCTTATTAGTGAGAAGTAATCTTAGGAAAACTCCCAGCTCTGATTGCAATAGGAAGTGAATGAACGCATGCAGCTTTCTCAGCCTGGCTTTCTCCTGACGCCCGAACAGACTTCCGCCAACATCACGTTCTCAGAGAAGCCTTCCAGGCCTAGGCTGACCCTGCCCAGGCTGCCTTCGGGCTTCACTGGACCCTCCCAGGGCCTGCGGTGAGTTTTCAGTCAATATTCCCCTGCATAATCCTAGAGCTTTGGTCTGTATTTCAAAAGTGGGCCATCAGTTGTACTGCTGGTCACTTTGTAGGAATTCTGGAGATAATTCTGGGCTAGAAGACTTGCTGACTCCTCCAGGAGGAGTTCTGTTCCTCCTTGAATGGGGTGACCCAGGTAGGAGGTAGGGATGCAGCAGGGTTTCAGATCAGCTTGCCTATGATTTCCTGTCCCAGCACTTGCCTATGGGTCCCCTCCTCCTGGGAGGCTCTTCAACCTCACTGGCACGCCTGAATTTCTTCTGTCATAGCTGTCCTTCAAACCCCAGCCAAACAAAAACAAACCACATCCAGTCCTCCCCAGCTTACAGGATCCTCAGCCTGCAGGCCAACCTTCGTACTTCCACCTGGCCTAGTGTTCATCTGAGCGTACATCTTCACCCCACTGCCTCTCGCTTGGGAGCTCCCGTAGCAGGGGTTATGTCAGCCACGTCTGTCTGCCCAGGACCCAGCCCAGGGCCCAGACACAGTTAATGTCTGAGAAATGTGCTCAGTGGATGAAAATGCACGTTTCCTCTGTCCCAGCCTGGTTTCTCTCCCTGCTTCCATCTACCTTAGCCGCCGGCTGCTGCTCCCACCTTCTTCTCAAGTTCTAGGGAATTTGGTGGGATACGTTCCCATCTTCTTCCCAAATTCCCTAGACCCTGGGGAACGTATCCTTATGTGATACGTTACCCAGGGCCTCCTGCGATCCTCTTGGGAGGTGGGGGGGAGGGAACTTTCTCTGAATGCCTCCAATCTTGCAGGTCAAGTGGTAACTATTTCACACATTCATCTGATCTAACACTGAGCACCATGGTGTGTTTGTTAGAATGTTCCCCACTTTACAGATGCAAAAACTGAGGCTCAGAGAAGACACAGCCTTGCCCCAGGTCCTTGGCAGCAGAGTAAGGATCTGGGTTCCAAGCCTCTTGCTCCCAGGCCAGGGGCTATGTCCTCTGCAACGGGCTGCTCCATTCAGTGGGGTCTGATGACCAAGCCTCAGGCAAGAAGTCCTGCCCCTGGGAGAGCTCAGACCACAGCTCCCCTCCCAGGGTGGACACTCCACCTGAGACCATTTCAACCCAATCATACATCATCATTATCATCAGCTAACTGCACAGGGGCATTTACCATAGGCCAGGTGCAGAGCTAAGTGTTTTGCAAATTGATAACACGCTAAAATTTCCCAACAACTCTTTGAGGTCTGTAATTCATAATTTCCACCTTGCAGATGAGGAAACTTGAGGCACAGAGAAGTTAGCAAAGTTGCCTACAGTCACAGCTATTAAGTGATAGAGTCCGTATTCTTAATGACATTCAGGCTAGAGACAGGAAATATGGGTCACGTGTCTCTGCCGTGCAGCTACCAGAATGATGCCCTGGGAGGGAGGAGGGGTCTACCATGCTGCTTAGCCCACCCCCCATGTGGCACATTATACGGTTCCAGCTCTGATCCCCTACCTTCCTGCTGTTCCTGAGAGCGGGCTACCCTCCCCCCCATCCCCCATCCTGACTGTGAGCTCATCAAGGGCAGGGGGGCCAGATTCACCCTCTTTGATTTCCCCCCACAGAGGAGCAGAGACCGGAGTTGAACAAAAGGAAGCATAATGGTTTTACATATGCATCTATGATGCTTAACTCTGCCTGCTTCCAAAGCAGATGTAAGGTGGCTTAGAATATTGGGATGCATAATTAGGACAATACAATTATTCTTCAAAACAGAGCTGTTGGAATCCAATCAGTAGGCAAGATGGAGTTCTACCAGGCAGCTGGGAGGCCCCAGGCTGGGATGCAGGAAACTAGGTTCCTGTCCCCATCTCTGTCTCTACCACGAACAACCTATAGAAATTGCTCCTCCTTCTGATGCCTCAGTGTACCTATCTACAAAACAGGTAGACCAAGTATATCACTCAGAGATTGAAGTTGGTCACTAGTTTTTCAAACTGTGCTACCCAGAGCCCCAGGGGTTAATCAAGGACATGCCAGAGGCTGCTGGGGTGGGCTTCAAGGATAGGAGGCAATAGGTAGGCCCCAGCCCACCATCCCCACTGCAATCAGAGTGACTACCATCATGTATTTTAGTCATTGGGCTTCTGCTAAAAATGTCTGAAACCCCACACCAGACAAGACATTCTGTAAAAATCCTTCCATGTTTAAAGTCCTCCCTCCCTGCCCCCGCCCCATGTTGCTGGCCCACCTACCAAAACCAAGCTTCCATTTTGGGCATAGCTGGGCATTCCTGATCTCAGGGGACATTTAAGCCCAGTAGGTGAGATCCAGGTGCCCCTTATCAGGGACTATACCGTTCAGGGGCTCACACCTGGCAGGGCTAGGGTCCCTTCTCTCTCTAGACAGAAGCTTATCTTGTGCCTCTGAGTCCAAGACTTAGGTGTTGGTGCAGGGACCATGGACTTCAGGGCCCTCCTTGACCCCCCCATCAGCCCAGCTCTGCAGGGCTCTGTGCTGCGGGCAAGTGCTGAGAACACTATCTCCTAGCAGAGATCACATCAGACGGGCGGGCGAGTGGCCCAGATAAGCTCCTGTCCACCAGCAGGGACTGGATGTTCCAGCCACAGCAGCTTTGAGAATGACTCAGCCGCTCCTAGACTGGTTGGTGCCCCCTGTGTGGACCTCAGAGCCTGTGCTATCAGCTCCCTAATACCCGGGCGCTGACTGCCTCCTCAGTCATGGGCATGGCTGTGGGCACTGATCTTTAATCACTGCAGCAGGGTGAGTGGCACAGAGACATCCACGTTCCCTGCAGTGTCCCTACGGCCAATTTGCTGGTATACTTTGTCACCTCAAAGTCTGGTCCTAGCCTGAGCCTCCCCCAAGTCCTGCCATGGGGTATTCACGTAATAGGAGATCTGAGTGGTAACATACGATTCAGGTTTAGTCTGCATGGTATTCCTGCACCCCTGGAAAGGGAGTCCTGGGTCCCAAGACCGGGGTGCAGAAATTGGTAACAGAGTCAGGCCTGTAATGGTCTAGACCTCTGGCTCTGAAGTGAGGGGAAGACAGAAAGGGGGTAGGAGGGCCAAGAGGACAGATGGCCAAGACATAGGACACATGGGCTGGGAAAGGGTAGAGAGGCCAAATGGTTAGCAACTCCAACCCATGAGCACAAGATGGGGGGCCTCCCTGGGGCCTTGGGGGCCCAGGGCAGTCTGCCCCCACATTGCTTCCAAGACAGTTTGCAGACCCCAGCCTACCCAAGGGGCACCAGCAACAGCAGGTGGTATGCGGGCTCTGGGCTCTTCCACCAGCTAACCCCATGCTGTGACTCTGGAGGCCTCGTGACCTCCGCTAGCCCCTGGCCTCACCACACTCCCTTCTTCAACACCAGACACCCATGACCTTGCCCCTTGGCTTCCTCGACTCCACCCATTGCCATTCCTCCTCTGCCTCCCCTTGAATGACGGTGGTCTCCAGACTTGGGCTCTTTCTTCTCACTCGTAGCAGAAATTCTCAGGCAGCACTTAGACTGGGGTCATAGCACAGTGTCTGTGGGAGGGGGTAGAGATGTTCCCCATAGGCTCTGCTACGCACGGCCACCCAACTGAGCACCACGTGCTACTCCACATCTATTTGCCAGTGGGCCCACATCCCTCATTTGTACCCCGCCCCATCTGTCCCACCATCCAGTGGACTGTCTCCACACTGATGCTTCACAGATGCTTGGTAGTCAGCCAGTCCAAAGCCAAGCTCATTGTTATCGTGTTCTCAGTCTTTGCAAATGGCATCCATCCCCCTGTCAAAACCAGAACCATAGGTAGAAATTCACCTTTTCTGCATCGATGACTCCCATCCCCATCTAATCCACCCCAGCCTATCCCTCGTCTACATTACAAAGGTATCTGGTCTCTCCTTTCCAACCACAGGGAATTGCCCAAACCAGGGCACCATTGCCCTTCACTGGTTACATTGTTCTCCCAACCGGTCACCAAGCCTCTACTCTCACCCACTATCCAGCCAGGGGTAGAGTAAGTTTTGCCACCTGCTAATTTGACCAAGCCGTTCCCTTGCTCTAGAATCCTCAACGGCTCTCTATTTCCCATTGTATCATGTCTAACACCCCGGCCCAACTATTTCTGCAACTGGTTTCCAAGTCTATATTTTTTTTTTCTTTCCTGACTTACTGGCCACTCCACCCTTCACCGATCTAACTAGGTGGAGTTTTCCTTCATCTCCCCCACTATATCATCTTTCATTGCTAACTCTGCCCCAGCTAGGGCAAGACAATGCCTCCACCTGAGGGCTCTTCCTCAATCCCCATGTCCAAGTCCTGAAGAACCGGCTCTATCCACCCCCTTACAGGAGCCTCCCCAACTGCCTCAATCCCCACTGACCTCCCTTTTCAGTACTTCCCTGCCCCAGTCAACTGAGCCTGCCCTCTCGTCAGAGCTCTCACCTGAGCCTGGGCTCTTCTCTGGCTGACCTGGGCTGAGGCTGGTCCCTCCACCAGCCAGGGGCTTCCTGGGGGGTAGGACCCAGGTCTCCTACCCCAGTCTTTCCAGCAGGTCAAGCAAATGAAGGCCAGGATGCGGGGGAGGGAGTGTGAAGCAGGGCCTCCTTCAGTATCTGGAAGGACCACTCATGCCCTCCAGACTTTTTTTTTTAATGTTTTATTTATTTTTGAAAAAGGGAGACAGAGTACAAGATGGGAAGGGTTGGGGAGAGAGGGAGACACAGAATCTGAAGCAGGCTCCAGGCTCTGAGCTGTCAGCACAGCATAGGATGCAGGGCTTAAACTCATGAACCGTGAGATCATGACCTGAGCCAAAGTCCAATGCTTAACCGAATGAGCCACCCAGGTGGCCCATGCCCTCTACTCTTTTATTTTTATTTTGCTCAGAGAAAAACTTTGGGACCCAGTGGTCCTGCGTGAGTTCTGCACCATGTCTTTTTGAGGGAGGAGGGGTTTAAGAGCCTACATCTCACAGCAGGGAGGCCAGGGTCTAGGACCCTGACACCTGACATCTACCCCCTCCCTGGGCACCCACCAGGCCTGGGGTGGCCACTTCCGGAGGCGCTGTCAGTGAGAACACTCTCACATTCAGGGGCCACTCTCTTCCTCCCTGCCCATTGTGCAGCCCAGTGCCCTCCCTTCTCCTGAACTGGAGGCTGAAAGCTTCAGGCCATTTTAGTCCAATTTTCTCCTTAAATAGCTAGGTGATTGAGGCATTAAGATTTGGAGTATGCTGTTCAGAATCAGCAAGGAGCAGTACGTGGGACAAACAGGGACAGAGACAAGGCAGGAGCACTTCCTCCTGTCCCCCACTTCAACACCCCCAACTCCCTCCCCAGAACCCAAATCAGGGGGAGCCCTCCCTGACACAGGGGGTCCCAGCTTCCTTTGCTGGGCACGTGACCCTGGGCAAAACACCTATCCTCCCCCATTTCCATCCTTTCACCTGTACAATGGGCTTTAATGTTCTCTTCAAAGAATTAAACAGAGATTAGAAATGTTTTTAAAAGTCAAGGAGGAGACCAGTGATTATAAACTGTTGATGTTCTTGTCTAATATCAGCTTGGATCCTCTCTCCATCCTTGGCAGGTTGTCTAAACCAGGATCATTCTCCCCCTTTCAGTGGAGAAAAACACAAGTGTGCAGAAGTTCGATGTTCGCCTGTTACCCCACCCATTCACAGAACCCCAGGAATAATAGCACATATTTATGGAGACCTGATGATGTCCCAGGCTAGGGCCTCCTCTTGGATTATCTCATTCAAAGCTCATAACACCTCCATGAAATAGTCCTATTATGATCCCCAGTTTACAGATGGGCAAACTGAGGCAGACAGCATTTAAGCAACAGGTCCATAGAGACATTTAGCGAGCAGCTGACACAGTGCCACATTCCTTCACTACCAAGTCTCCTTGACTCTAAGGGCTGAAGGGAAGAGCCTGGTTGGCTCTGGTCAGCCATGCCCCAAGGGCTTGGATTGGGCCTCCTGGGAGCCACACCCACTTTCACAGGAGGTGGGCCAGATTCAGAAACCTGGACACAAACTGGTAGATTCCTCTTTGTCAGGCCAAGCACCCTCTGGGATTCTCCATCCTTGCTTCTATCCTTTGATCTCTCCCCTTCTGCTTGTCTCCACCCCCACTTCCCCCACCCCCCCCCCCGCCACCCTCTTCCACCTGCTCCTACCTGTGACTCCAAATCTCTGCACCTACCTGTCCCTACCATCCCCAAAGCAGCTCCCCTTCCCCAAGATAGGAGGGGTGTAGGGTTAGGCTGCTCACTGCTTGCCCTGGCTGCAGAGCTGGTGGGCTAGGGGCGTGCGACCTCCCACTCCACGTAAGTAAGCAGACAGAAGGTCTGGAGGGCCCTCCAGCGTGCCCCCGTGCTTCCTGCTGAGGCAGAAATGAACCAGCAGGCCAGAATTGGCACCCACACCTAGACTTTCCTCTAACACTCCCACCCCTTCAATCTCATCTCCCCTCTTCCTATCCCTGCTTCTTCCTGGATGCATTCGGTCATTCACTAAGCAAACACTGGTCACATGCCTATTCCATGCCAGGTATGGGGCTCAGTGCTGAGGTTCAGAGGTGAACAGGACACAAGCCAGGCCCTGGGCCTCAAAGAAGGGGATGGGCACAGTGGTCATTTCCCTACAGCGTGTGAAGGGCTATACCAGGGGCATTAGCAGGGAGGCCTGTGGGAGCCCGGGTAATGGGGCTATTCCCTGGGAGTTAGGACAAAGATGTTAGGCGCCAATTCCTAGATATTTCTTGGTTAACCTGACCTGCCCCATCTCATCTGAAAATAAAAGTTAACTCCCAACCTGCAGGACATAAGTGCTGAGGCCTGAAGGAGGTGCAGGGACTCCTGGTAATGAACCCATCCCCCTAACCAGTCTCTGCCCTGCCCCCACAGCCCTGTCCCAGCCCAGGAGAGGTCAGGGGCATGCCTCCCCAGCATTTTGATTAGAGAGGAAAGGAAGCACCAGATCCCCAGAACTTGAGCCCCTTACCAGGTGGGAAACCTACACCCACTCCCCTTGCCTCATAGCAAATTCTCCCTCTACCCAAGACCAGCATCATGCTCCAGCTGGGCACCCACCCTCCTCCTCTGCACCCCACATCCAAGCACTGACTTGGCCCTCTGGGGTCCTCACCCTCCTCCACGGCCAATTCTCCACCAGCAGGGCCTTGTGCTGGGTGAGAGCGAGGTTAGGACAAGGAGGAGGAGAAAGCCTGGAAACACACCAGGTGTCAAATGCTCCCCCTTCCTCACCCTCACACGGTGCTCAGGAAGAAGGAGGATAAGGGCAGGGGCAGGGACCTCCTGACCTCTCTCCCACTGCACAGAGGGGCAGGGGAGACTTCAGAGACTGGAGGGTGTCCCCAGCAAGCAGCAGGAGCTCAGAAGGCTCTGATGGAGACATGAACTCAGAATCCTCGAGCAGCTGGGGAGTGGCTTTGCTTTCCTGCTTGGGGCCCAGGTGGGAGCCAGGAGAACAGAGAACCTGCCTGCTCCCGGTCAGCAGAAAGGTGGCCTTATGCAAAGTACGTAACCTCTTTATTCTATAAAGGAGGACAACTAAGACCAAGAGAGCCTTTAACAAGGTCTTTAACAAGGTCACACAGCAGGCAAGTGACCCAAGTATAAGGCATCCTACATAGATCAAGTTCCTTTGGGATGGTCCAGTTGATGAAAGGCCCCTGTGGCTGGGTGGTGGGCTGTGGGATAGGCACTGCTACCCGTGACAAGGGCCATCTCCTTCCCTGGACTACCAGAAGAAAGATGGCCCCCACTCAGGTACTGCAGAGGAAGAGCCACTTACCCACCTGCCAGGCTCAGGATACGAAGCCAGCTCATGATGCTGCCGGCTCGCCCTTCCCACCTCCCTCCTGCCTCTCCCGTACCCGGGAGGGGTCAGAAACTGACTGGCAAGCTGGACAAGGGGTGGGAGAGGGAAGATGCACAAAGAAGCCAGCTACGTGCCCCCTTCCCACTGCAGACCTGAGCCAGGCAAGGGAAAAGGGCTGTTAAATCAATTTCAGACTTATAATTAACGTCTTCTCTGCAGCCTAAGAGTGAACAGAAAAGACAGGGGATGTGCCCAAGTTCTCATCTTATAAAACAGGAGACAAGTTCCCCAATAATGCATTTTCAAGGGGCTCTAGGACACAAAAATAAAATTGTTTCCAAAAGACACAAGCTCTGCTTGTTGGACACATACAGGTAAAGCACCAAGACTGGTAACCATCCGAGTAAATGTTAGCTAAAATGATTATAATTCCTAGGTCCTCTTGGTCTCATATAACTTTTTTTCATTTTTAAGTGTATTTATTTATCTTGGGGTGGGGGTGGAGAGGGGCAGAGAGAGAGGGAGAGAGAGAATCCCAAGCAGGCTCCGCACTGTCAGTGCACGGCCCAACACAGGGCTCGAACCTACTAACCATGAGATCAAGACCTGAGCCAAAGTCAGACGCTTAACTGACTGAGCTACCCAGGGCGCCCCTCCAGTCGGACCTTGATGGGGCAAGGTGTTCGCCATGGGTCCCAGCAGCACATGCAGTCTGGGTTGTCTTTCTGCTGATCTGCACCAGGTACCTACAGCTGCAGCCCTACGACCAAGGTATTCCGTGCCCTTGGCCAGGCAGGTCCCAGCCCTATCTCGGTCCCAGTACCCTCATCTGGCACAGGATGAGGCAAATGAGATTGTTTCTAAAGGCTTAGTCCCTTTTAACTGTTTAGGTGCTAGCAAGGGGCCCCTTGTCTTGATCTTGAGAAGTCCTATGTCTAGGTGGGCACAGGACTCTGGTGAGGAAAAAGGTAAAATTCAGGAAATTTCGCAGAATCAGGACTCCTGGCTTCTCCTGAACAACTGAGCCAGCACGTCCACATGGCAACAGTCAACTGGAGTGAGTAGGCACAGTGCCCGTCACCCAGAAAAAAAAAAAAAAAAGCTCTCCATCTGGCTATGGTCCCTATCACTCCCCATCGCCCCCATTCTTAACACCAGCTGCCAGTTAGCACTGGCCGTGTGCTGTTGTTTTAGTGGAAAACTATTTCTTTGTCACTATCAAAAGTGGAAAATTGAATTGGAGGGACATATGTTATAAGAAACAAATAGCAAGGGGAGACTGTTGCCTCGGAAGAGTGTTTAACCATCAGATGCTGGATACTGTGCCCTTACGTGATGACCCAGCCCAAGGCTTATGGTGGTCAAGTTTGTGTCTCAGGCCACCCAGAGGACCCCCTGGCCCTGCATCACCCCTGGCTGCTGCCCCCATAGGACCAGGGGGTCAGCACTGGCCCCAGCCACCAGAGATTTCTCCGGGGGGGGGGGTTCTCCCTCACCTGTCTTGACCCCCACGAACACATCCTTCTCCAGACCCAGAACGTCACGTGGTAGCAGCGGCGAGGCCCACGTTTCCCTCAGAAGAAGGAAAGCTTACGTGGTGCAGAAGCCAGCTGAGACACGGGTCGAGCAGGGAGACATGAGGGCCCACAGGACCTTCTTAGGCCAGCGCCTTCGTCTGGGTCGTCAGCCTTCGTGCTCTGCAGATCCCCACTTAGAGAACCAGCTGACAGTGGGACACATTCACCCCACTCAGGCCCTCTCCCTCCTTCCCTCTGCTGGAGTTGCCATGACAACCAGAGTTCACCCTCTTTGCCAAAACACCGCAAAAGCACAAACAACAACAAACGCTCCACCTTCCACTGGAAGGAGAGGAGGCAATGGCCAGGTGTAGGCAAAATGGGAAGGAAGGCACATGGTGCGATGTCCTGCCCTTTTCCCACAGGCCCCCAGAGGAAGTGCGTGGCTGGGAATTGGGGAATCTTCAGCTGGCAGAGTCGGAGTGGGGTGGGGCAAGGGTCTGAAGGGAGGTTTCATTTTCCTCCATTTTCCACATACTCACTCACTGCTTACATCTGTCCTAGCAGCTCCTCCACAGTAGCCACCTGGTCTGCCTCCATTCTGAGGCGGCAGGCAGAGGACAGAGGGGACAGTGCAGGTGCCCAGAGGACCAGCTATGGCCCTGGGATGTATGTTTATAAATATTTTTTTAAGGTTTATTTATTTTTGAGAGGGAGAGACACAGGAGGTGAGCAGGAGAGGGTCAGAGAGAGAGAGGGAGACGCAGAATGCGAAGTAGGCTCCAGGCTCTGAGCTGTCAGCACAGGGCCCGACGCGGGCTTGAGTCCGAACGGTGAGATCAGACCTGAGCCAAAGTCAGACACTTAACCGACTGAGCCACCTAGGCACCCCTGTCCTGAAATGTATGCTTAGAACAAGCCCAGGCTCCCTATCTCTACCTGGCCCACGCTATGTGACCTCAGCCAAAGGCATTTCCCTGTCTGGTGCCCTGAATCCATCCTTAAATCCCATTATTAAAAGCCAGCTTGAGAAGGAGTCAGGATCTCGTTCACCCTGAGGTATAAGGCTGATAAGGCTATAATCCCAGGCTGGGCATTGGGGAACATTTTCTAGAAGCCATGTTAACCCAACAGCGCTCTCCCACAGCATATAGGGCCACAGGAATGGTCACCATTGGAGCTTAAGAACATCTTGCCCTTGGTGCCATCCCTCTAAGATGGACCAGATTAGGAAGCAGTGTTTGGCTACAGAAGGGACCCTGAAGACCTGTGGAGGGAGGAAGGCAGGAACGATGAGGAACAGGAGGAGGGCAGAAGCCAGCCTTACAGACTTGGTATTTGTATATAAGAGCACAAGAGAGGCACAGCCTGCTTCGAGCCCCACCCTCAGCAAGCAATGTGTCCTTTAGCAAACTGTTCCCCTCCCTCGGCTTTGGCCTCCTGGTTCTGAGGGGGGTTGGACGGGACTGTTGTGGAGACAACAGTGTTGTGATGTTCCGCAAGCCTGGGGGTGTGAGGGGACAGGGACATCCCCCCTTCACCTCTGACCTCCAGGTGCTCAGTCTGGGGGTGTGGAAGGAAGAAAGGACTAGGACAACGGTGGGTATGGAGGTGGTGAGCAGAGGCAGGCATGGTCCTGACCCCTGTCCCCGAAGATGGCCAGGACCCCAGCCACCTGGGGCAGGCTAAAGAGCTGCTTCTGCCTGTAGAATCCTGCAGCCCCCGCTGCCTGTGCCGGAACAGGGAAGAAGTCACCGTACCCTGGGGGTTCACACCCACCCCTAATGCCAGAGGAGACCCGCAGGCAAGTAATTGCAATTCCCTGCAGCATCTGCGAGGACGGAGTCCGCCTTAGGAAGCTTCTGGCAGGAGGAACAAGGCAGGTGAGTGTGAGGTGGGCACATTTATACCTGAACTTGAGGTAGCTGAGCGGAAAAGGCTTCCCAGAGAAGGGGATTAACAGCCCATGGCCACGTGAGGATGTCATGTGGGGGGGCAGCAGGAGCAGCGGCCTGCAGGCAGAGAGAGCCTTATGAGCCAAAGCCTAGAGAGTGGGACCAGCCAGGTGCATAGGGAACCCCAAGGACGGGTGTGTGTGTGAGCGTGCACATGTGTGTAGCTGGCAGAGAAGAGGGCAGAGCCCAGCCTTGGCCATCCCACAGTGCAAGGACAGAGGGGAAGGGGTCAGCCGGGAGGCAGGGAGATCAGCAAGGAGACTATGGTTGTCCAGAGAGGAGAAGACAGCCCTCTCTCCAGCACCCCTGACACAGTTCTACACCACAAACTTCCCTGAGCACCTACTTAGCTATAATGAGCGACTCTTTTGTAAGGCTTATGTGCACCAGGCCCTGTTCCAAGAACTTTACACATATCTCCTGGTTTAATCTTACAACAATGAATGGGGAAGAGGCAGGGAGAAGAGAGAAGACAGAAGAGACAGGGAAGGAACAAGGTGAACAGATAGGCCTACCTCCAAGGCTAGGAGGGAGAAAACACGTCATGCAGTGTTTGGAGTCTAGAGTATTCAGGGTTAGAAGCAGGGGATGGGGCTGCAGAGGTTGGCTGGGGCCAGACAGCAAGACTCACAGGCCACATGACAGGGTCAGGTTATCTCAAGGGCAATGGGCAACCACTGGGCATGATCAGATTGAGAGAGGTCTCTCTGAGCCCCACCAGTGAAAAGGAGAGAAGTCGGGCTGTTGCCGTCCAGGTGAGACATGATGCGTGGCCTACACTGGTCAGGGTGGTGGTAGAGACATGTGGGTGGGCTCACAAGGTGCTGAGGAAGTAGAACTGGCAGTGCATGATGGTTGACTATCTCGTTGGCAAGTGGAAGGACCCGGACCCCGGACCACAGGTGAACGGTAGGGGCATACATTACTGCAGGACTCAGCAGGGAGGGCAGGTGTGGAGGGCGCCGTGATGAATTCAGCTGGAGGTATGCTGAGTTTGAGGGGGCTGGGGACCCACATGAGGACAGCTCCAGGACACTGCTGGGTGCACGGGTCTGGGCTCAGGGGGGAGAGCTGGGCAGGAGAGTAGTAGCAGGGACCACCGGCATGGAGATATGCCAAGAGGTCCATGCAGCTGTGTCACGACACCTGTACAAGTAAGCCCTGCGGGTTGCCCCCACTCCCACAAAGTCCGACTAAAGTGACAGAAGAGGACAGACAACCAGAGAAGAGACAATAAGAGACAAGGAAATTTTGGAAAAGCGGAAGTGCCTTGGCAGAATTGAGAAAGCAGACACCTAAGTGCCCGTGGAGGGGAGGCAGCAAGGAGCAAGCCAGATCTGCCTCGATGCCTGGAAAGCCTCTGGAAGGAGAACTGCCAGATTCCTCTGAGAGCAGGAGTGAGGCTGGAAACAGAAGGAGCAGCATGAAAGCAGTCAGAGCCGCCCTCCCCATCCCCCCTGCAAGTTCCCTCCCACGTAGCTGAGGAGAGAAAGCCTCCTCTCCAGAGAGACTAAACAAACCTTGGTGACACAGGGACTGTGAAGTGGAGGGTGGGAACAAGGCACCATACTGAAGCGGGGACTGAATACAGAATTGTGGACCTCCGGCCCCCATCTGCTACTCCGCCTGCAGAAGGCTAAAAACCCCCAACAGAAATTAGAGATCTCCTCTTGGAGTGGGCAAGAGGGGGGTACCACTGAGCTCAAGAGCAAAGACCTAGAGATAGTAGCATTTAGGCTCGACACCCAGTCACCTCTTGGGAAGCCTATCCAAGGACAAGCCCTGTCTATGCACACAGAGCTTCCTGTCAGATTGTTGGTGCCTCTGTCTTAAGTAAGAAGGGTCTTATCTGTCTGCCCAGGGTCTCCAGACATTTCAGAAAGGCCTCCAACATGAAAGACATGAGAGAGGGAAGGGGAAGCAAGAAAGGGATGTGGCAGGTAGGAAAAGAAACTTAGAGGAAACAGAGACAAGTAGAGAGGGAAAAACTAAAAATAGCTAATATTCTCAGAAAATCAAAAAAATGTATTACATACCTGGCAGGGGGGAGAGATGAACAGAATGCTATTTTTTAAAGAAATATTCAAAGAATGTCATGAATGGATGTTGTACTTTGTCAAATGCTTTTTCTGCATCTATTGAGAGGATCATATGGTTCTTATCCTTTCTTTTATTAATGTGGTCTATCACATTGATTGATTTATGAATATTGAACCACCCTTGCAACCCAGGAATAAATCCCACTTGATCAGAGTGAATGATTGTTTTAAGATACTACTGGATTGGATTTACTAGTTTTTTGTTGAAAATTTTTACATCCATGTTCATTAGGGATATTGTCCTGTAACTGTCTTTTTCAATGGAGTCTATCTGGTTTTGGAATCCGGGTAACGCTGGTCTCATAGAATGAGTTTGGAAGTTTTCCTTCCATTTCTTTTTCTTTTTCTTTTTTGGCATAGTTTGAGAAGAATAGGTATTAACTCTTCTTTAAATGTTTGTTAGAATTCCCTGGTGAAGCCATCTGGCGCTAGACTTCTGTTTGCTGGGACTCTTTTTGCTTTATCATGAATATCCATTCACGATGAAAACCCTCAACAAAGTAGGTTTTAGAGGGAACACACCTCAACATATAAAGGCCACATATGAAAAATGCACAGCTAATACCACCCTCAATGGGGAAACACTGAGACCTTTCCCTCTACGGTCAGGAACAAGACAGGAATGTCCACTCTTACCACTGTTATTTAACACAGTACTGAAAGTCCTAGCCTCAGCAATCAGATAACAAAAAAGAAATAAAGGCTTCCAAATTGGCAAGGAAGAAGTCAAACTTCCACTATTTTCATATGACATGATACTCTATACAGAAAACCTAAAAGACTCCACCAAAAAATTGCTAGAACTGATATGCAAATTCAGTAAAGTGTATACCAAATCAGTGTACAGAAATCTGTTGTATTTCTATACACCAATAACGTAGCAGCAAAAAGAGAAATCAAGGAATTGATCCCATTTAAAAGTGCACCAAAACCCGTAAGATACCTAGGAATAAATGTAACCAAAGAGGTAAAATATCGGTACTCTGAAAACTACAGAACACTTATGAAAGGAATTGAAGAAGACACAAAGAAATGGACAAGCAGTCCATGCTCATGGATGGGAAGTATAAATATTATCAAAATATCTATACTACCCAAAGCAATCTACACATTTAATTCAATCCCTATCAAAATACCACCAGCATTTTTCACAGAGCTAGAACAAACAATCGTCAAGTTTGTATGGAACCAAATAGCCAAAGCAATCTTGAAAGAGAAAAGCAAAGTTGGAGGCGTCACAATTCCAGATTTCAAGTTATATTACAAAGCCATAGTGATCAAGATAGTATGGTAGTGGCACAAAAATAGACACATAGATCAGTGGAACAGGATAGAAAATCCAGAAACGGACCCACAACTATATGGTCAACTAATTTTTGACAAAGCAGGAAAAATTATCCAATGGAAAAAAGTCTCTTCAACAAATGGCGTTGGGAAAACTGGACATCAACATGCAAAAGAATGAAACTGGATCATTTTTTTATACCATATATGAAAATGCATTCAAAATGGATGAAAACCAAAATGTAAAACAGGAAACCATCAAAATCCTAGAAGAGAACACAGGCAGTAACCTCTTTGACATTGGCCATAGCAACTTCTTACTGGATAGATCTTCTGAGGCACAGGAAACAAAAACAAAAATCAACCACTGGGACTTCATCAAAATAAAAACTTCTGCACAGCAAAGGAAACAATCAACAAAGCTAAAAGACAACCTTCAGAATGGAAGAAGATATTTGCAAATGACATATCTGATAAAGGGTTAGTATCCAAAATCTATAAAGAACTTCTAAAATCCAACACCCCAAAATCAAAGAATCCAGTTAAAAAATGGACAGAAGACATGAATAGACATTTTTCCGAAGAGAACATACAGATGGCTAACCGACACATGAAGAGATGCTCAACATCACTCATCATCAGGAAAAAACAAATCAAAACTACAATGAGATATCATCTCACACCTGTCAAGATGGCTAAAATTAACAACACAGGAAACAACAGGTGTTGGCAAGGATGCAGAGAAAGGGGAATCTTCTTACACTGTTGAAGGGAATGCAAACTGGTGTGGAAAGCAGTATAGAGGCTCCTTAAAAAGCTAAAAATAGAATTGCCCTATGATCTAACAATTGAACTCTAAGGTATTTACCCCAAAGATACACAAATACTGATTCAATGGAATATATGCACCCCGATGTTTATAGCAACATTATCTATAATAGCCAGATTATAATAAGCAAATTATATATATTATATTATAATTAAATTAATATAATTATAATATAATTAATATAATATAATTAATATAATTATATTAATATAATCAAATATATAAATAATATATAATGGAATATTATAAAGAAGATGTGAGATAGATAAATATAGACAGCTAGATAGATAGATGATGGAATATTACTCAGTCATAAAAAAGAATGAAATCTTTTGGGCATTTGCAATGAAGTGGATGGAGCCAGAGAATATTATGCTAATACTATGCTCAGTGGAATAAGTCAGTCAGAGAAAGACAAATACCATATGACTTCACTCATATGTGGAATTTAAGAAACAAAATGGGTGAAGATAGAGGGGGAAAAGAGAGAAGCAAACCAGAAAACAGACTCTTAACTATAGAGAACAAACTGAGGATTCCTGGAGGGAGATGGACGGAAGTGCAGGTTGAATGAGTGATGGGTATTAAGGAGGGCACTTATTGTGATGAGCACTGGGTGTTGTATGTAAGTGAAAACAAATATTCAACGAATGGGCAAAAGAACGTGGAAAATAAAAAGAAAACTATACAGCTGAAATTAAAAAAATCAATTGAAGGCCGAAAGATTAAGCTGAAAACATCTTTTGGAAAATAGAACAAAATGGCAAGTTAGGAAATAAGAGAGAAAAGATAAGAAATTGGAGGTTCGAATCATAAGGTCTCATGTCTCGCTAATAGGACTTCTGGATAAGCACAAACAGAGAGAACAGAGGGGAGAATGAAACAAGATTTTCTAGAACTGAAGGATGTCTCTACTTGGAAAGCACCCATTCAGCAGCAATGAATCATTGACGATCCATACCAAGGCATAGTATCATGAAATCCAGAGGGTCAGAGACAAAGAAAAAAACCTGAAAAGGAGAAAATGGGAGGACAGATCATATAAGGGGTAAAAACTTAGACTAGCATCAGACTCCTCAACAACAAAACTGGAAAATAGAAAACAACTGAACAGACAAAAATCTTTTGAGATTTCAAAATCTTTGAAATTTATTTGCAAGCTACAATTCCAGGCTTTGCCAAACTATCACGTAAGTAAAATAGGGGTGTGTGTGTGTGTGTGTGTGTGTGTGTGTGTGTGTGTGTGTGTTTTAAGATAGAATAAACACATATTTATTCTGTATGGACATGCAAGGATTCACAAAATTTATGTCTTTTGTGCATTTCTTAAGAAATTGCTGGAGAATATGCTACACCAAAGGCAGTTAGCCAAGAAATAGGAAGGCGCTGGGTCCAGGACACCGTGGGGTCAACTAACGAGGAAGAGAGGGAACTCTTCAGGCAGATGGGGAAGGACAGTTCTAGAATGACAGCCAGAGAAGAGACATGATTTGTATGTGTAGATTATCTGAGGAGGCGGGTAGAATTGAGAGCAGTTTTAGGTTTTGCTGGAGAGTTTGGGAAGAACCATGGTAGGTATAGGAAAACTAAGTAAGCAACAAACAAGAAATAACTTCAGGGAAAAAATTAGTCCTATGGATTCCACTTCTGAAACATCTCTCAGCTGTTTCCCCTCCACTTCTCCTGGATTCCAAAATATTTTAAAATATTAAAAGTAATTTCAACTAAGCTTGTTGTAATCGTTTCACAATGTCTCCTTATATCAAACCATTATGTTGTACATCTGAAACGAATACAATGTTATGTGTCATGGCTCAATAAATTTTTAACTTAAAAAAAAAAAAAGGCTTGATGATGAACAAAACATGACACTTTTCAATTCCACGGGACATGCCCCTGGCCCTGCAGGACACTGAGAGTGAGTGCCTTACTTACCTCACCCTAGTCCCCGCTCAGCGCTGAAGCCAGGCTCCCTGCCCAACACAGGAGGGGAGGGTCAGACTCTGCGGGAGGCAGAGGTCCTATCTGGGGAAATTCTGCATGTATTTCTGCTGTGCGGAGGTTGAGTATTCCTGCTCTGGAAGAAGTGACAAATGTAGGTCTGAGAGTTGCAGAGGGGAAGGGAGGGACTGCCATGTGCTCCTTGAAACGGGACTGCAGCTGTTTAAGAGATATATGCCCTATCTGCCAGGGGTGCTGACACTCTTCCTTTCCTCCTCCATTCCTTTGGGGCTTTCTCCGTGGGCTTGTCTTTAAAATTCAGAAACTGTCAGGGCACCTGGGTGACTCAATCCGTTAAGGGTCTGACTTTTCTGTTCAGGTCATGATCTCATGGTTTGTGAGGTCGAGCCCTGCATTGGGCTCTGTGCTGACACTGCAGAGCTTGCTTGGGATTCTCTCTCTCTGTCTCTCTCTCTCTCTCTCTCTCTCTCTCTCTCTCTCTCTCTCTCTGTCTGCCTCTCCCCTGCTTGCTCTCTCTCTCAAAATAAATAAAAATAAGCTTTAAAAAATAAAATAAAATTCAGAAACTCTTAGAATGATTAAATAATACAATAAATTAATTAGCTGAGTCTTTGAGGACCCTGTGCCCCACCTGTCCACTCCAGGTGATAAGGGTCCTTCTCTCTGCTTATCCAAATCCTCTGTGGACTCCAGTCCCAGTTCACCCCTTCTTCCCCTTCCGGGAAGCCCCTGAAACCCCTTCCTGGACAGCAACATGCAAAAGAACGAAACTGGACCAGTTTCTTACACCATACACAAAAATACATTCAAAATGGATGAAAGACCTAAATGTAAGACAGCAAACCATCAAAATCCTCGAGGAGAACACAGGCAGTAACCTCTCTGACATTGGCTGTAGCAACTGGGATCTCTCCTTCTATGTATTCCATAAGCACACACTTGAGAACCACCTACTATATGACAGGCTGGGTTGCAGAGACACAAGGATTGATTTTTTTTTTTTATTCTACTTGAGGAACTCAGAAATAATACCAGCACATAATTAAAGTAAAACTGTACTTGAAGGTTAGAAAGAAGTCAGCAAGCTCTGCTTCACCTTCTCCAAGCTCAGCATCACCTCTGGGTTTCCATCACCCTTAATCCTTTTGGGTAGTTCATCTAGTATTTAGCTCCATTTAAAAAAAAATACAGGCGTACATGGTATTTTTTGATATTTCAGTTTGGGGCATTAGCTCCTGACTTCCTGCCATGGTAAATAAAGACGTAAATCTCCTATCTCTCCCCTGCTTCCTTTCCTTCCATCCTCCCAATAATGTCATTTTCCAATTTTTCATTGCATTAAAGTACCACTGAGCCCAGGTGTGCATTATAACTGCATTCTTTTTGTCTGACCCTTTTTTTTTTTCTGGAGTTCACAACTGCCTTTTTTTATTTGCCTGATGTCTAGTATCTATTGTTAATTGTGAATTCTAAGTGTTCAATATCTCTGCCACTCACCTGTCAATGGTAGTTTCCGGTCAAACACCTCAGGTCCATTTTCTCTCCATTTTCTTTTTAGAACCTGGATGTGTTGTTTGCAGGGCCTGATACTCAACTGTCCTGTGAGGGCACTCCTCATTTTCTTGCGGACACGTGCCTTCACTGGACTTCCTATGTTCAAGGCCTCATTTCTGGAATCTTCTTTCTTTCTCTTCCTGGGCTTGCTCCCTTGTTTCGGTGGTGTGCATCCTCCAATAATTTCCTGACAGTGGGGGCATAGGAAGTAAGAAATTAAAACACTAATCTTGATTTACTGAGTTTGGGGCACCTCTTAGATCGTGCACCCCAGGCGAGCACTTCACTCTCCTTGCCCTAGTTCTGGCCCTGGTGAGCATCAGCATTGTTTCTTCCACCCTGCCAGGGCCTGAACTGTGGGGCATAATCACTGCACAAAGGCACAGCATGAGAAACACTGCTCAGATGAAGGTGGGCTATATCCCAGGGCAGTCCTGCACACCCAGAGTGCTTCCAGAAAAGACCGGGCAGGATCCTGACTTTGCTGGCTCCCTCTGCTTCCCGGGAGCAGCCTCAGGAAGAGTGGAATGGCTCTGTTGCCCTTGCCGTGCGCCGGGAAACTTCTACGAAGGGCAAAATGTCATCTGTGAAACCTTCTCTTTCGGAAAACCGATCCAAACAGTCCCTTGACACAGAACCCTTCAATTTTCTGAGGGAGTAAATCGAATGCCTGTTCATTGCTTGAATAGCTAATGCTCATTATGGTTCACACTAGTTTTAGGGATGTTTGCGATGCAGTAGGGCTAAATGTTGCATAATAGCTGATAATCACTTATCGTGTGCCAGATGTGATGCTGGGGCTTTGGATGCCTGATCTCCACGCACTTTCATGCCACCTCATGAGATAGATGTCCTTGTCACCCGCATTGTGCAGATAAGGAAACTGATATCCAAAGAGGTCAGGTGACTGGCTGGAGTTCCCACAGCTGAAGAGGAGGAAGCTGGAACTGGCACCCCGTCATCCTGCCCCCCATGCTTGGAAACACCCTGTAATTCTGACTCTACCAGCAGAAATGTCAGAGGCCAGTCCGGAGCCAGGAAGCCAGGGTCTCAGGATGGAGTCACTACATGAGTCTGGGCAAACACACCCACCCACCTGCTGTCTCTGGGCCTCCATTTCCTCCTCTGAGCAGAGGGTTCAGCAGCTGTGCTGGCTCCTCTGGCCCTGATACGCAGGGATCCCGTGACTGGACTACCATGTGCCCAGAAGACACAAGTCCTATCGGTATTTGCTCTGAGAATGCCATGGAGGAGAGTGACCTGCAGGTCAGTAGGTCAGGGGTTCAGCTCCAAATTCTGAAGGGAAAGACAATGACAGGGTTCAGGGCTGGGGTCTTGTTAGCCACCCTGTCATCTTCTTCAGGACCTCCTGGTCAGGGAGCTATCCTAAGTCCCAGGCATTGCTTTCCCCTTGTCCATGGATCGCCTAGCTCAGCAGGGGTAGAGGCAGTGGGTGTGAGGGCGAGCAGATCTTGGGGGGGTGGCTGAGGTGGGCTCAGACAGAGCAGGCTCAACCAGAGGCCCCTGGGGTGGCCGGACCAGGAGAGGATAGCGCTCCAAGAATCTCCCAGGTGTTCAGGAGAAAGGAGCCCTTGGGAAATGCTGGAGGTGTGCCTTGATCTAAGGCAGGAAGGAAAGGAGAGGAGAAGAGAGACCACCGAGGTCCCCACCAGCCAGTGGCAAGGGGTGATGGAGAGGAGTGGTTCAGGGAGCTATAAGGCCCAGCAAAGCCTCTTACAGGGAAGCAGGGCCCATCTGCAGAGCTCAGACCCACCAATGGTCAGGCACAGCAGCTCTGAGGTGCTAGGAGCCAAGCAGGTAACCAAGAGGAAGAATTAGCCCTCCCTGCCCGCCACCCCCCCCCCCCAGGAAATGGAGTGGGGACCATGTCTTCCGGAGCCCAAGGGAACCTCGGAAGCTGTGGGAAGCCACAGTTGGGGCTGAGCTGCCAGAGACATCAGGGTCTGGTGACTAGTGCTTCTTCCTAGGACGCTTCCTGCCTCCCTGTGGCCAGGTGCAAGGTCAGTAACAGACTGGAGCCCTGCCCTTGACCCACTGTCTGGGCCATGTGGTTTCTACATCCATCCTGCTTTTCCTGTGTGCGTTGGGGGTGAGGGCACGACGCAGATGGGCAGCGCTGACTCTAAGTGGCCTCTGCTGGGTGGACGGAAGAGGACGTTGAGCCTAACTGTTCTAATGAGCCATTAGAACATCTCACTCTCCACATCTCACTGTGATGCCACTACCCTTTCCCACCATGGGAACACACAGTGGCCACCAGGTCCCACACTACACTGGAAATCAAGAGGCCTGCACTCTATCACCAGCTCTTCATTGCCTGGCTGGGAGACCAGGCGTGGACAGCAAATAGGGGGCTGCAGACAATCATCTCAGTGGGTCTTGGTGCATCAAAAGCCGTGACTCTGTGGGGCTCCTTGGTGAGTCTGTATAGAGACTGGAGTAGCCCTCTGCCATAAGCAAGGTCAAGGGGGCTTATCAGGATCACTCCTCCATGCCCCCAGCTCTGGGGGATCCCGTGACTTCCCATACTCGTTACAGTGGGACAGCACCCTTCCCCCTCGGTTGCCCTTGGTTCAGAAACACTTGCACCTCACACAAGATCTCAGGACACCAGTCACCAGGCAATGTGACAGATTCAGAGAAGTGACTGGCCCTGTAGAAATGGACCAGGTCAGGAACACACCTTAGACTAGCTCCCTTAGATCTATAACCTCCTGAGCACGGCAAGGTCCCAGCTCCTCCGCCTGTCTCCCTTTTCCCTCCTTCCTGGCCCCCTCCTTCCAGAACGTCTTGGTCCCCAATTACTCAGAGCTGCGGGAGGCCTGCCAGGGAAGAAATGAAGAGCTACACATCAGCTATTCTATATTTACCACCTGACGGCTGAGGAGGATCTATCTTCTGCACAATTAAATGAAAAGAGTTTTAATATCGGCAGGCAAAGGACTCAAGCATCAATGGAGAATTAGGTTAGAGCCAGCAATTGGATTAGCGCCCAGCTGCAAGTGAAATGAGGTCTCGGACACGGGAGGGTTATCCTTCTCCTGGTGACAAGCCCTTCCTTGGGGGGGCGGGGCAAGAAGGCTGGGTTCCTGGGACTGGTCCCGACCCCCAACCCACGGGACCAAAGATCAGGAGGGGCAGCCTTTCCCAGAATGCCCTGTGAAGAGGAAGCCCCCAGCCAGGTGTGGTAGATGAGGGGCAGCTAGGGTCCCCACAGCCAGTCAGCCACCATGCCCCCTCCTGAGGATTAGCCCCACTTCATCCACTCCCTCTCCTGCCATCAGGCACTCCTTGCCTAGTTCAAGTCCACATTTCCCTTCCCTGGAGCTGCTGCAGCCACCGCACTATCTCTTCTCTCTCCTTCCAGTCCAGCCAGTAAACACACACAAATCACTCTGCCCTGAGCCAGCTTCCCTCCCTCGTGTCCCCAGGTGGTGGTTGTTAAGGGCACAGCAAAGACTCCAGTCAAATCATGGTCCCCTCCCCTTTTTACTTTCCCAGCTTCACACTGAGTCACTTTCCTTATACTTATCAAATGTGAAATGCATGACTGCACCCTAGTTTTGCCAGGTGTTCATTTGGTGGCAAATTCCAGCACAGCCTAGGGATATCACGTTGTTTCTGGCCACTGCCTACCTTGGCGTGTCCACCACTGCAACCCTGACAAAGCAGCCCAAGTCTTGGCTGGAAATTAAGGCCGGTCCTTCCCATTGGCTCCCTGGAGGTGGGCATCATGGCTCCAGCTCCAAACAGGACCCCAGAGACATGCCGTCCAGCCCAGTCCCGTTTGTGCAGGTCTCCAGAAGGAAAGACTCCGCGGCCAGCTGGGTCTCTTCCGGCCGCCTTGCCCCTTTCTCACTAACAGCAAGTTCTTCCTTCCTCTTTCCTAAAGTCTCTCTGGGAAGAGTCCAAGTGTGCTGGCATTATTTCAAGGGAAGACAGAAATCGGCCGGTGATTACCAGAGAATACCAGTCATTCTCCCCCAAGCTCCTCAGTCTCAACAGCCCTGAGCATGAATTGGGGGGGGGGGGGTTGTCTCAGCTTGTTATCCCCACCACAGGATATAAAACTGAGTCCTCAGGAAGTAAAGTGGCCAGGGGAGAATTAGATATGGCATAAGACTGTCCCGAGAGTCCCTGACCTCCAAGTGCGTGAAAAGTACGCAAGCTTGCTGCCCACCGGGCGGCTCCACGGCCAGGTCTGTGCAGAACTGGGGGTTAGGGGGTCAAGAACAGCACCTGGTTTTCTCCTACATTCTTAAGGCAATTACAACTCACCGCTGTGAACTGGTTTCCTGTCTGATCCCTACGAACAACACCAGCTTCTCCAGCTGCCCCAGCTTTGACCCCGATCCATGGGAAAATAATCCAGGAGTATGACCTGAAGGTGTATGTGCCTCTTGCGTGGCAGAGCCTCTGGACAACAGGACCTCCATGGGAACGGAAAGTACCCTTGCTTAAGACAAAGGTAGCGCCATATTCAAATAGCTTCCCACCCGCATTGGGTTGCTGGGGCTGTCGTGAGAAGTACCACAGGCCAGGTAGCTTAAGTAGCAGAAATGATTTCCCCACCGCTCTGGAAGCTGGAAGTCGAAGATCCAGGTGTGACTAGGGCTGGTTTCCTCTCAGGCCTCTCACCTCGGCCTGCAGCGGTGTGTTTTCACCACCTCAGCCCTCAGCCGTCAGGACTCCCTGAGTGCTCTCCTAGGAGGCCTCCTCCCAGCTGCATCCGCCCTCACCTTCTGGGCTCTAATCTCCCACAACCCTTTCCCCGACTGCCCAGAGAGACTGAGCTCCCCTGGGCCCAGCTGGCAGCCCTTCCCCTCAGCCTGGGGCTCCCGCAGGAGAGCGGGCATCCCCCCCGGGCCCTGCACAGGCCATGTGCTGGGAAGAACTTGGCCCAGTCTGAGAGGCCGGAGGCGGCAGGCGGGATGAGAAGGGTCTCGTGATGAGGCTGGGGAAGCGCCAGGCTGCCCCGGCTCTGAAGTGCTGTTTGGGATCTGGAAGCAGAAAGAGGCCTTCGGGGCCTCTCGCTGGACCTACTTGTGCTCCCCAACCCCTCCCCTGGCCCAGGCTCCCTCAGTGGGAGAGGACAGCTAACAGATGTTCCAGATGTTCCAGATGTTCCCAAGGGCTCTCCAGCCTCCAAGTCCAGAAGAAGGCCAAAGGGCAGCCTTGCAATTTCCTGGCAGAGGAACCAGAGCTAACCACGGGGGCCGGCGGTTCTGTCCTGTTTCCGTGTGCCTCATCACACTTCCATTTTCTGTCCATCTGTCTCTTTATTGCCCTACTAGTCTGCCCCTCTGTCCACTGGTCTCACAGCTGCACAAGGCTCTGTAACGGGGAGGAAGTATCTAAATCAGGGACTGTTCAGGTATTTGTGCTTTTTTGACTGATGTTTTTGTTTGTTTTCATTAGTATATCCTCAGTGCCTGGAACAGTACTTGGTACGTATTAGAACATACATTCAACAGAGATTTTTGAATAAAGGAGTGACAAGGATGAGCAAACCTGGTCTCAGACACCTGGTTTGCTGTGTGGAGCAGACAAGTGGTGGCCAGAGGAAGTCCCTTCTATAAACACGGTTACACAAGAAGCATGTGTGGGGCCTTAGGAGCACTGGCCACGAAGACAGGGAGGGTCAGAGGCAGGAAACTTGACTTCTAAAGCCTGGGTCCAGAGGTCAGAAAAACAGAGATGGAGAAAGACCAATGGAAAGCACACAGTGGTAGTGAGTCCCCCATCACTTGAAGCATGCTGCCCAGAAGTAACCAGAAGTCCAGGATGCTGCCCGGATGTAACACACCTAAGGCCCTGAGAGAGCAGGTATTCTCAGACTGGGACCCGGGCAGGCCTCTCGCCTTCTCTGGACCTCAGCGTCCTTCTCTACAGTATGGCAAGAAGAGGTGCAATCTTGAACGTCATGACAGCTCTTCCAGCCTTGAAGATCAGTATTCTTGAGCCTTGGGAGAGTCTGCCCCAAAAGAGTGAGGAGGGGAGGAGAGAGGGCAGTGCAGAGCCCCGGTGGAGGCATGCAAAGGCCTCAGTGAGAATTGGCTTTGCCCTGACTCCCGCACCTCTAGCCAGCCCTAACAGGCCCTCAACCCTGAGTGTGGTGGCCCCAGGAGCGCTGGAGGAATCAATAAAGGCCCATCAGGGTCAGGGGTCATGGCATCCTCCAGGGAAACCCAGACTAGAGGCAGCACGTCCAAAGAACACATGTCTGCCAGTGGGAGGGCCTTGGACTGGGCCCCAGTCCCTGCCCAGACTCTGATTCTCTGTGTAACCGTGAGCAAGTCACTCTCCCTGAGTCCCAATGTCCTAACATGCAAAGGACAAGTCTGGGCTTTGCCACGATGGGGGCAGGAAGGAGGGAAGATGAAGCAGACAGGGTCCCAGCCTGCAGGAGCTCCCCGTGTGACTGAAAAGCAGGACGTGACGCACAGGAAAAGATAAATATGGCAAAATCTGTCAAATGGGCCTACTAATCTCTGCCCTGCCTTTCTGCCTCTATGTGAAGAGCAAAAAATAAAAACCTGTATCTGCAGGTCACTTTTCAGTCCTGGAGTCCCCCCTAGTTCATCATGTCATTTGATCTCCAAGTTGACCCACCCACCTTGAGAAAGCAGGCTGGAAGGAGTTAAGTGATCCCCCCGCACCCCCCCTCCCCACCAGCCCTCACTCTGGGAGCAGTTCTCTGCCGGCTCTTCTATCCCTCCGCACCACTCTCCTTTCCTGCGGGTGCCCGCAGCCTCTGGTGCTTCCCTCTCACACTCCTGTCATCGGTGCCTATTCCCTTGTCACCCTCTCCCGCCCCTCCCCTCAACAGGCTGCAAGCTCCAGCAGGGCAGGGGGGCGTCTCTGTTCACATCTGTATGTACCGTGCCTAGCACAAGGCCTGGCACCCAGGAGGCCGTGCTGGAGCCAGGCCCCAAATCAGATCTGGATCCTGCCTCAGGAGAGGCCTAGAGCAAAGTGGGAACATCACAGAATGAGTTCTTTAATGACTTTGGCTTCAAAGAATCAGAGATGGAAGCTCGAGGGAAGTCATGGGAGAAATCAGAATTCTGGACCTCTTTACGCCTATTTTAATTCTCTTTCAGTTCATTTCTACAAACATTTTTCTAAGGCCTACTCTGTGTTAGGCACTGTTGAACAAACTAAACAAAACACCCCACCCTCGTGGAGCTTACATTCTAATGGAGAGAGAATAGTGATACACAAGAGAGATAAATCAGACTGTATTTTGGTAGTAGGTGCCATAGAGAAGACAGTAAAGTGAGGAGGAAGTGGCAGAAGACATGCTGGGCACGTTGGCTGGAATTGCAGAGTGCCATTTGGGCTGAGGGAAAGGAGTGGCCCTGCGGGTATCTGAGGAGAAACTGCTCCAGGCAGAGGGGATGAGAAGTGCAAAGGCCCTGGGGCAGGAACAGCAAGGAGGCCAGCATAGTAAGAGCCAAGTGAATGAAGGAAAGAATAAAAGGAGAGGACTCCAAAGAGGCAGAACATGGAAGGAAGGCTTCGTAGCCCTGTGTGGGCCGTCATAAGGGTGTTGGCATTTGACTTTGAAGACATGGAGAGCTACTGGAGGGGTTGGCAAATAATAGGGCTTATTTTGAACCACAGGGTTTTGGGGGTGTGGAGGTATGAATAGCCACCCTATTCTCTGAATCCAGCCCTAGCTAAGTCTGACTAACTCCAGACTCATGCTCATTCTGGAACCCCAGAGGGACCTGTTAGCTCTGGCAGCAGAGGCCTGGGGCCAGAGCTTGGGTCAGGGCAGAAGAAGGGAAGCCAGAGGCCCAAGGGACAGCCTCAGTGGGGCTCCAAGCAGCTCTGCGAAGGAGTGTGGCTCCCACAGGAGAATTCACCCTCCAGGGCATGAGGCATGTGGCATCTGCCTGCTGTGGACTGAGTAAGCAAAGGAGAAAGGAGAAAAGAAAGCTTGGGCTGGGCTGTGGTACAAGACCCAGGATTGCTCCACAGGCTCAGTAGAAGTCACGTCCAGCCTCTCCTCAGTCTGTCTCCTCCCCAAGCCCCCAGCAAGCCTCCCAGGAGCCACCCTGTCACAGGAGTAATAACCTGCTTCCAGTTAAACGCACAGAATCCCTTAGGCCCTAGGGGAAGCAGCCTCAGAGGAACTCGGCTGGAGCCACCACTTGGGATACAGGAGGGGGGAGGAGGTGACCACCACGGAGGTGGAGTGCAAGGCTCAGGGTGCATTCTGATCACTGCCTACCCGCGTCCCAGAGGAAGTGCTGCAATCCTGAGTGGAGAGGGTCATTCAGACATGGATTTGAACCCGCTTAGCATGAACTGCATGACTTTGAGCAGCAGATGAAGCTATCTGAGCCTCAGTTTTCTCATCTGTGGAATGGAGACGATATGCTACTTACTTCACAAGGCTTAAAAGATACTGCACGGAAAGTGCTTTGCAGAGAGCCTGGCACATTGTGAGCCTGTATTACCCAGCGGTCTGTTTTATCTCTGACCAATCAGAAAATAAGGTAGCTTCTCTCCCTGCAAGCCCCACCCCCAGCCAGGCTGGCTCAGCGGTAGGGGGAGCAGGGGGACTCTGGGCTCAGCCAGAGGGGAGATCCGGGGCTGGCTGCAGCTGATGCAGAAACCTGAATAGGACACAAAACCTACAGGACTGTTTCTCGAACTTGTTTTTACGTCACCCCCAGTGAGAAATGCATTTTTCATTGTGATTCAGCATAAACATGCCTATATATGGAAAATAAGTTTCACGAAACGTACTTACCCCCACTGGGTGTGATGTACTGTATTTTTTATTCTCTTGCATTTCATTAAAAATATTAAACGGTGGGGGCTGCCCGAGTGGCTCAGTCAGTTAAGGGTCTGACTCTTGATTTCAGCTCCGGTAACGATCTCATGGTTCATGAGTTTGAGCCCCACATCTGGCTCTGAGCTGACAGTGCGGATCCTGCTTGGGATTCTCTCTCTCCCTCCCTCTCTCTGCCCCTCCCCCACTCAAACGCTCGCTCTCTCTCAACATAAATTTTAAAATATATATATATATATATATATATATATATATATATATATATATATATTAAATGCTGATCACAAACACAAAAAAAGATTAAGGGGCTGGTGTGAAGCAGTTGGGCTCGTGACCAGACCAGCCTGGTTCAGGGCTGTGGGTGCTAGTGGTGAGCGTGTCCACAGCCATGTGACTGTCCTCATTAGGTCCCCGCAGGGCCACCAAGAGGCCTGGCCAACAGACCCAAGAGGCAGCCCCTCCTGTCAAGGAGGGCTCCTGCGCCCAGCAGAGCCGCCTGCAAGGGACCGGGTTGGGGGGTGAGGCGGGTCGGAGGGCTTCTTCCGGGTGTTCCTTGCACCAAATACAAATGCTAAAAACCAGATGATCAAACCTCCTACGGGCCCTGTTCCTACTTGGCCCACAGCGCGCCCCTCTCCCTGCCTCGGAGTCCCGGCCCTGGAGTCCCAACAGCTCTGCTAGTTAGGACCTTCAAGGCCCGAAGCTCCTTACCCCACCTTTGGGAGGCCAGGCGGATCTAGCGCCAGTTCGACCGGGACGGTACCTACCTGGCGGGCTGCTGTGGGGATGCAGCAAACCGAAGCACAGAATGAACGGCACTGTGCCCGACACTTCGTAGGTGCATGACGAATAACAAATACGCAAGGCTGCCTTCCTCTCTCTGCGGCCTCTCTGCCCAGCCTCCGCCCCGCCACCCTCCCCCGAAGTCCCAGCTCCTTGCAGAGCCTCCTCCAGAGGCGCTTCCGGGCGCTTGGCTTTGTGAACAGGTCTTGCGGCGGCGGCAGCAGCCTTAATTTTAGCTCTGGGCTGGGTAATTTCCCGTGATTACGGGCCCTGTCAGCGAGGCAAACTCTGCAGCTGCTGAAAAGCCAGCAGGCCTCGCCGGAGCAGGGCTGGAGCACATGCCCGCACGCACGCCTACGCATCAGGGGGCCCGGTGCTCGCGTGCGCGTGCACGCACGCACGCGCACGCCCACTGTTCTTCCAGGACGGGGACCCGGGGGACCTCAGCCAGGCCGCACGCGAACTGTGTGCGCCCCGCCCCCACCTCCGTGGATTCCTACAGGAGGGGGTTTACACAGCACACGTGCACACACGCCACCTCTCCTGCAATGGATGACAGGCGTGGCATTAAGGACAGGAAGACAGCGATAGGGAAAGTTGTAGGGCACGGACTCTCACCTACCCCATTCTTCCAGAATCTTCCTTGTGTTCCTTGCCTGTGGTGCCCGAGGGAGGAGCACCTGAAAAGGAGATGTCCCATCTTTTCTATTTTATGACCTCCTAAGGACTCTGTGTGTATGTTCTTGTGTGTGTGTGAGTGTAAATGAGTGTGTAAGTGTGTGGGTGGGTGTGTATGAGGCAGGCCAGTCATCTTTATTGGATGTCTGCTATGAATCTCGACCTTGACTCTGGTGCCCAGAATGCAGCAGTGAATGAGACAAAATGCAAATAACATACAATCGATCTCGATTACTTGCAGATTCAGTATGTGTGAGTTTGCCTGCCAGGTAACCTTATTTGTAGCCCAAAGTCAATACCCACCTGTTGTCAGTCATTCTCGGATGTACACAGAACAGTGAAGAACTTGAGCGGCCCGGTGCACCTGTTCCCAGGTGAGGTCCAACAGGGTGACACTCTGCCTTCTCTTTTCAGCTCACACAAGATAAACAAGTGTCTTTTTCATGTTCTGTCTAGTGGCATGTTTTTCACATGTTTGCACTTTTGGTTGGTGACCTTGCTATTTGAAATGACCCTCAAGCGTCATGCAAAAGTGCTGTCTAGTGTCCCTCGGTGCAAGAGGGCAGTGGCATGCCTTACAGAGAAAATATGTGTGCTAAACAAGCTCCTTCCAGTCCTGGGTTCTAGTGCTGCTGGCCATGAGTTCAATGTTAATGAGTCAATGATGTATGTTAAATAAGGTGCCTACAAACAGAAACACACAGAAAGCAAGGCTACATAGTGATCAGTTGACAAAAATGTTATGAACAGAGGCTTGCAGGAGCCCCACCCTGCATATCTCCTGGGAGCAGTGTTCTGTATTTGCTAATTCGGTGTTCCCGGTGACTCTACAGGACATAACTACTGCAAATAATGAGAACCAATTGCAATTACTGCTAAGTGGCATGAAGAAAATAAAACAAGGACATGCAATATGACAGTGAATGATGTCACTAGATGGTCAGGACAGGCCTCTCTGAGGAAGTGACATTGACGCTGAATAGGGACCAAGTGGAGGGCAGCAGCCATGGGAGACGCAGGGGCAAGTGTCCCAAGTGACAGTTGTGCGGAGAGAAGCACAGTCCCAGGGGTTCTGGGGACCGTGAGAAGGCGGGCGTGGCCAGAGCGAGGGGGGAGCACAGCTGGGGAGCAGTGCTGGCCCAGGCCAGGCTGTGGAAAGGAACTTCCTTATCACTTTGGGAAGCAGGGGGGGTGCCAGGATGCGCTTCATCCCTACCGTGGGAGCCCTGTCCTGTAAGGACCAACAGAGTAACAGCGAGGGGCCGTGGCAAGGCAAGTGGTTCTGAGGCTTCAGAAGCTTCCGGTGGAGATTCGGGCATTACTCCTGGGATCCAGGTGAGAATGGGCAGAGGCAGACGCGGTTGACATTCACAGAACTGGAGAGCAGCAGTGGGAGCCATCTGCCACCCTGCCGGGTGGGGGATGCCTGCACACCCACGTGGGGCTGTCGGGGAGGCAGCCGGGCCAGGGGTCTGCACTTGGGTGGGAGCCCAGGCATGTGCAGCTCGTGTATGCCCTACAGGAAGTTCTTCCCACCGAGGCTGTGCCAGGGCCTCGGCGAGGCTCCCTTTAAAGGGATTGCACCGGACCCTGCTAACCATCCCTCACCCCTTCCTCCGGGACACTTCCCGTGCTCCAGCAACGCGGAACTAAACCCAGAGAGACCTCTACATACGCAGCACTATTGTCCTTTTGAAAGATCTTATTTTGATCAAGCAAGTCGCGTGCCCTGGGTCTCCCCACCTTCATGTCAGCGGCTCCTCCTCCCAGGATCTTCCCCCTCCTCAAGTCCTTCTCATCCTGTGGGGGTCCAACATCCCACCGCTTCTCCCAGGAGGACTTCTCTGATTGCTCTGACCCCCAACCGACCTCTGACATTTGAACCCCCACAGCCCTGCTGGCCTGAGTCCCACAGGCCTGTTCTCAGCACACACTCAGGCCCCTGAAAGCAGAGCTTAGGTCTCCAGACCCACCCCTCCGTTCCGCTCGATCCCCAGGGCACAGCCCTGGTGGGAGAGTGTGCGGAAGATCAGAATACTAAGGCTGGGGTCAGGATCAAGATCAAGACTTCTGCAGGGCCCAGGTGGAAGGCTTTGGTTAGGACTCCAGGTGGGCCCAGTTTGGACTGAGGAAGGGGCTGCAGAAAGGATCTGGGCTGTGGACAGTCAGGGCTTGGCCTGGGGGACGAGGCCAGGACTCCGAGTCAGGTCTGCCTGTTCTAAGCCAGATGGTGAGCCAGACCTGTGCTCCCGTGGCCGTCCACCCCCCCACCCCCACCCCCCAGAGTCTTGGCCTCTGAGTTGAGAGGCTGAGCAGGCCTTCGGCCTTCCCAGAGGCTGCCCAGGGGCTGTTTGCTTCCACCTGACTCCACAGGCCACGGGAGGCCCGAGGGGCCCTGCCTGGAGGAGATCTGCCGGGTGGGAGCCCAGAGCTGCTCCGTGTCAGCACCACGCCCAGCCACAGCGATGCCACCGCTGCCAGCCTTTCCCAGCCCCGTCACCATGGGAATGTACACAGGCCTGCACTGCTTATGCAATCCTTATAAGGCAGGGAAACGGCTGCCCGTCAGTCCCACCAGCCTGACCTGCTCCAGGGGACGCCCGCAGGGAAGGTTCGTGATCTTGGGGTGCATCATCACACCTGTCACCCCCCCCCAGTCTGCCACATGTGCACACACACACAGCACACTGACTCTAGAAGGGAGGGAGGACAGGGAGGAAAGAGAAAAGCGGCTGTGGGGGCTGGGCAGAGGGGACTAGAGAAGAATTCTGACAGATGCAGGCAGCTGGCCATCCGGACACAAGTGAAAGTTCCACCACTTCGGCCCCGGGACCCAGATGTCCAGTGTCATAGAGACAGGCCAGCTACCCGATGCACCATCCCATCACTTCCCACAGCTGGAGCCCCGAAGAGAGAAGGAAAGGCAGAGAGAGATGGAAACAGAGAGAAACAGACCGATAAGGACAGAGAGAGAGAGATAGGGAGAGGGAGAGCCAGAGAGATAGAGAGAGAGAGGAGGTGGGAAGAGGGGAGAAGGCACAGAGACACAGAGCGGGAGAGCTCAGGAAGAGAAGTAGCCACACAAGAGATTCACACAGAAGGCAGAGACAGAGCAGACTCTCAAAAAAAAAAAAAAAAAAAAGTCCAAACATGACCTGCAGTTTGTGATTTCTTGGTTTCCAGAGTCTGACTCTACCTCTGCAGGCAGTTTTGTTCCTAATGGTTCCAGGACCTGGGCACCCTGCTGTCCCAGAGTTGGGAGGGTGAGATCCACCACAGGACCACCCAGCTGGACACACCAGGCTTCCAGAGGGTGGGAGCAAGTGCCTGGATCTTTCGGTGTCCCCCTGCCACCTGCCTGGGGGCCTCTGCACCTGCAACCTCGTCTTGGATCTCTGTCCAACTGGTCCCCTGCTCCCCACTCAGCGTCACCCTACCCCTACCTGGGCCCCCTCTGTACTCACAGGCTTTATGCTGGGGGACCCCAATGCCCGAGCTACAGAGCCCTTCCTGTCGTTCCCTCCAGGGTCCTTCTCCAGACTCCCAGCAGCGTGGCCCTTCCATTCCCGGGGGACCCATTCCACGGGGAGAAACCACACCAGCAGCCACACTCATCCCCTCCAGTGCGCCCACCTGGCCTGCCGGATCTCTTCCTCAACACCCCCTGCACACTGCCACCTCTCCCGCTGGCCCCCTGGTCACCAGCACAGGCCCTTGTCTGCAAATACGGTGACGTCTGAGCAAAGCCCCACCTGAATAAGCTCAACTTTGCCTTCTCTCTGCCTGGTAGTGCCCCCCAGGGAAAGTGGTGTCACTCCAAACTCCCAATCTCGGACTGGAGCTGGGCCATCAACACCGCTTGACAAGTTCATGTATTTCTTACCAACCGGCTGTCCCCACTCCTGCCACTGCTATTTCCAACCTTCTTTGTTCTCCTCAAGACCCCCACCCCCTTCCTCTCCCATCCCCCAGCAGACCCGGTGAATGTCACAGCCAGCAGACACCCCTTTCCCTGGCCAAGCCGCCCCTGCCCGGGTTCTGGACCCAGAACCTTCTCATTCCTTCTCAGTGACGAGGCTCCGTGACCTGCTGACATTCCCCACCCCCCTCCTCCCTGACTCCCGAGCCATCCAGGACCTCCTTTCAACAAAACAAAACGCATGACTTGAACCCCACACTATGCTCCCACTCCCAGACCAGCCTCAGGAAAGGATACGTCTCCACAGCCTGCCCCTACTTTCTCAGGTCTCACTTGCTTTCCGGCAGTGGAGAGTCCCTCTCCTGCCACATCTGCTCTGGGAGCCGCACTGCAGATCCAGACCTGCTTCTTCTCATACCGCCTGCCACCCTCTCTTCCTCGCACCCCTCTCTGTCTGGCCCCAGGACCCCCCGCTCAGCCACTTTGCTTTCCTCCCACCTCTCCACCACTCCTCCACCCCTCGGGGCTCCATCTGTTCCGAGCCCCTGCCTGGCCCACCCCCGGCCCCCACCCCTCCATGGCGTCACTGCTCCTCCAACAGGTCTCGAACCCCACGGCCAGCCCGGCTCCCTTCTCAGCCCCAGCCTGCTCCTTGGCACCCAAGCGCATGTCTCATGGGCACCCCAAACCTAGCCCACACTGAGCCCCTACTCTTCCCGCTGAAATGTGCTCCTCTCCACCGCTGCCCATTCCAGAGTCTTCCCAGAAACCTCCCTTCTCCTCATGACACACGTTCATCCATCATTCAGTGAAACAGCTTTTGAATCTGCCCTAATCTTTCCTACCGTCGCCCCATCCCAGCCTCCATTTTCACTCTCCCTGCTTCCAGCTGAAGTATCTGCCTGCAATTCAGTCTTCACAGACAAGCCAGAGGGATCGTTTTTAAAAAGTCTTGCCCTATATCACATACTTCCAACAGCTCTTGGGATAAAGCCTCCTTAACATGGCTTTCCTGACTCTGAGTGATCTGGGTGCTGCCCACCTCCTCCTTATCTCAAGCCCTTTCATCACTATAATCCTGCCGCAGTATACTTTCTGCTTCACCCCCTAAATGCGACACTCCTTCCTACCTCAGGGCCTTTGCACAGGCTGTTTCATTTACCTTGGATTGTTGTCCACTTCTTCATCTGGCCAACTCCTACCCATGGTTTTAATCTCAGCTTAGGTGTCACTTGCCCAGGAAGCCCCCCCCCTTTTTTTTAACACCCCCAGACTAGATTTGGTCCTCCAGGTATTTGTTCTTCTGGTCCTCTCTCTCTCCCGGTATGCCTGCCACCATTATCATGCAATTGTTTGAGTGGCATGATTGCCTCCCAGCACTGGACATCTGTCGTGTCCGTGGCCAGCCAGCATATTCTGAACGCCCTTCCTATGTCTGAGGAGCCGGCCACGATCTGCGGGCCCTCCCCAAAGGCAGAAGTCAGAACTGGCTCTCCCAGCCTCCCCACCATGCAGGTAGTGGGCAGGGTCAGGACCAAGGCTGCGGCCTCAGGTTTAGAGGAGAGCAATCAGAGGAAACCAGTGCTGGGTTGAATGGAGTTTTCAGCAAGCGTGGTACTGGAGGCGTTTGGCTTTTCAGGACAGCCGCATAGTGTGTCTGGCATTCTGTCCCCAGTAGCACTGGTGTGAGCATCTGTGTCTGCTACCGAAAGAGGTGCAGTGGGGAACTCGTCACAGTGATCCCCCGGTGTGGGCTGGGCACCGCCACTGGCTGCTGTCCGGGGCACAGGTGGCTCCCCAATGTCCCTGACTACATTGTGTTTCTGTTTCACTCAGCCTGAGGGGTCCTGCTGTTTGTGGTAGGGAGTCCTGAGTCGTATCCTCTCTAACCAGCCCTGAAACCTCCTGAGGAGGAACATTCTGGAGTTATTTGCCCCTGTTTTCTAGGCTCTAGCAAGGTGCCTGCTGCCTAAGTGAGTACTTCAGAAACACCTACCAAGTGAATGAATGGGCAGCCAAGAGCCCCAACAGAAACGCGCAGGAACATTCCTGGGGAAAACATACCCCGAATCTGATGCCCACCCTCCTGTCCTGTCAGACCCTTCCTTCAAGCATTGCTCCCCAAGCTGAAATCAGCCACATTCTTGCTTCCTGCTCAGCAGATAGTGGTACTTAGTCTAAGGTCTATACAACCAACCCGAGTCCCCTCCCCCAGGAAGCCTTCCCTGACTGCCCCTGCCCTCATCCACACTCTGTCCTCTGAGCTCATACATCCTCGAGAGTCTGAGTCTCACATGCCTGTTCTTACATCCAGGTTAGAGTTCACCCCTGGAGATCACCCCCAACATTCATGAGGGCTTTCTGGTGACAAGGAACGGGTCCCTCATTTTTGTCCTTGCCTCTGCCTCACAGTGTAAGCAAACACAGGCTGACCACAACAGGAGAAAAGTCAAAGTTCCCCCTTCCCTTTAGGAAATTCCTTTCAGGGCCTCAGGAGCAGCTCACTGGAATGAAGACCAGTGTGGGTGAGGGCAGTGTTTGATGGCAATCCCTGCCTTCCCACCCTGCACAAAACCAGGGCCCCGGGGTAACCTCCTTCTGGTCTGAACCCTGCAGAGAGACTCCAATGAGCACCGGCTCTCCTGTCTGTCTAGCACTCCCTCTTCTGATCAGCTTCGTCCTCCTCAAAACTGGAGCCCTCCCTATGCTGGCCAGACCAGAAGCACCTTCTTCCACCAGCCCCATAGGCTCACTGTGCCCCAGACCAGGTCCTGGCTGTCCTGCGCCCTGTTCCAGAGTGAGGTCCTCAGACAGGCAGCCCCGTCAGCCCAGCCAGGGTTCTCGGCTGCAGTTTTTCTGCCACCTGGTGGCCAAGTTAAGCATTGTTCTTCTCAGCTCCCCTCATTCAATGTCCCTTCTGAGCCCTCAAAAATCACCTAATGACCCTCTCCTTCCTGCTGCAGATGCGGATCCTGAGCCCTGAGAAGGGAAGGGTGTGCCAGTCAAGGAACCAGACCCAGGAACCATCACCATAGTCCCAGTCCAGGGATCCCCCTGGTGGCAGAGACGAGAAAAGTGGCAGGAATTTGAGGTTCCGGTTTCAACTGGAGGGAACAAGGACTAGATTTCCAGCCATGCATGAAGCCTCTAGAAAAGGGATGGAAATTCAGAGAACTGGCTTGGGAGCCACTTGCACCAACAGAAGGTTTGCCAAATAATTATTGGTTAAACAAAGAATAATCAGATAGGCTTTACAAATTGTGTGGCCGAAACGTGTGACAAATACTCTGTAGCAACTATCCATCGGCTCGTTTGTAAGTAACCTTATTAAGAGGTATTCATTCACATGTCATAAATTTCACCCTTTTCAAGTGTCCAGTTCAGTGGCTTCAGTCACAGAGGGTGAGACTGTCACCACTAGCGAATTCTACACATGTCATCACCCGTGAAAAAACCCCTTGGCCACCAGCAAGCAGTCAGTATCCACATTCCCCTCCCCCAGCCCCCGGAAACCTCTAACCTCCTCTCCGTCTCTACAGATTAGTCTATTCTGGGCATCTCGCATAAATGAACCCCACAACATGGGGCCTTTTGTGACTGGCTTCTTTCACTTAGCACAATGTTTTAGGGTTCATCCATGTAGCATGTGTCGGTTCTTCATTCCTTTTTATCATAGAATACGCCATTTCGTTTACTCATTCAACCAAGCGATGGCCATTTGGGATTCCATCTTTTGGCGATTAGGCATAACGGGGTTCTGAGTATTTGCATACAAGTTTTTGTATAAATGTAGGCTTTCCATTTTCTTGCCTACATACCTTGGAGTGAATTCGCTGGGTCGTATGGCAACTGGACATTGGACTTCTTTTTAAGCTTATTTATTTTGAGAGAGAGGGAGAGTGTGAGGGGCAGAGAGAGAGAGAGAGAATCCCAAGCCGGCACCCACTGTCAATGCAGAGCCCGACACAGGGCTCAGTCTCACAAACCAAGAGATCACAACCTCAGCCGAGGTCAAGTCTGACACTTAACTGACTGAACCACCCAGGCGCTCCTCAACATTGGACTCTTTGAGGAGCTATCAGACTTCCCACCAAAGCAACTGTACCATTTTTCACTCCCACCAGCAATGTATAAGAATTCCAATCTCTCCATGTCCTCGCTAACACTTGTTGTTGGCTATTGTTTTCAGTTTAGCCGTCCTATTGGGTGGGAAATAGTATCTCAGTGTGGTTTTGATTTACAGTTTCCCAATGAGTAGTGACATTCGGCATCTTTTTATGTGCTCACTGGCCATTTTTATATAGTATATGTTCATTTTAAGCATACAAAATACAAATTGATAAATATGGTATGATCTCAAGATGGTTCAGAAGTGCAGAGGGGGAAAAAAGTCTTTCGGGAAACATACCACAACATCAATAGTGACTATCTTTGAGTAATGAGATTATGGCTGATTTTTATTTTCTTTTTTAATCCCGTCTACATCTCTCAATGTCCTGCAACGAGGATGAACCACTTTTACGATCTGAGACTAAAGGAAGGAAGGCATGACAGGGCTCTTGGATTGGGATTCCATCTTGACATTCGTCTGACCACAAAGGCACTGGGTAGTTGTGTATCATGGCCAACAGCGTGACCTTGGATGTCACCTGGCTGAGTCTCCTTTCACTGGAACCCTCATGACTTGAGGGAAGCAGGCATGCATCAGAGGAGGAATGGCAGGGGATATTGATGAAGCTAGGGAATGCTTCTTGCTGGGGGCCAGGGAATAGGGCTGCTGCATTTCGCATGATAGATCTGCTGTGGGCCAACCAGGAATGGGAGAGATTTCATCCTGACCTGCAGATCCATTTCTGCCTATTCTCGGTACTCAAATCTCCCATCAGTCAACAAACATTTCCCAAGACAGCACCGGGTTCTCATTCTCCTCCCTCCCGCCAAGGAAGAGGGTGGGGGAAGGACTGACCACGAGGACGTGTTACATCAGGGGCCCTCACTTGAGTGGGGTGCAGCAGGCTATGGGCTCAGGAAGGCACTCAACAGAGAGCATATGGGAAACGCCTAGAATAGAGAACACTCCACCCCAGGGGAAAATAAAGAAAGGGACCCAAACAATTTCCAGAAGAACAATCCCAAAAGGCTAACAGGCACTAGAAGAGATGCTCACACGCATTAGTTATCAGAGAAATGCAAATTAAAACAACAATGCGATGTCACTTTACGCCCATTTGACTTGCAAACATTAAAAAGCTGGGTAACGCCAAGTGTTGGCGGAGCTGCTGGTGGGGGTGCAGATTTTGCAAGCATTCTGGAGCGCAATCTGGCTCTGCTTCGTCACATAAGCAAAGGCATAAGTGATGACCCCACACTTTTGCTCCTGGGTGTGTGTCCCGGAGACAGGCTCACTTGTGCAAGTGTATGGGGGGACATGCATGTGAATAGTCACCTGCAGGGTGGGAGCAGGGGAAGCAGGACAGGTCACATGTGGGCGATGACACCGTGTGGCACCATATGGCAGTCAGAACAAGAGACCAGATGAGCACACAACAACACGAGTGGATGTCTTAAAGCATAGTGCTGAGGGGAAAATGTTAGAAGCAGGATGAAGCATATAACTGACAAAATTTATGTAAATTAAAAGTATAGACACACACACAAAATACTACATATTTTGCAAGAACACACAGAAACACAAATATTCACATTAAACACATTGGAATGTTTGCCTGTGGGAGGAGAGGGGTGGGAGTGGAGATAGAGACAAGGAAGAATAAATTACACAAGAAGATGCTTGCACAGGCGAATAATGGAGACGTAACAGGAAAGAGGAATGATGAAGGTCCTTCTGCACCAGAGGCCAAACAAAGGCTGTAGACCCCTGCCCTGTGGAGGCGCATATATTCACTCCAACGAACTCTTGTATCTGTCCATTTACAAGTTTATTGGCTCCTCTGGCCTTGGGTTATAGCCCAGACTCTAGCAGAAGGAATTGGAGGAGAATGGAGACGGAGGAACCAAGGAGGTCAGGGGTAGAAACACAGGGACCTAGGGTCAGGTGGAGGACAAGGTAAGAGGGTTACCCCTGCCCAGGGCTGGGCAGCAGCTGGGGTGGGGACATGGCCCAAGGGCTCTCGGGGGCACTGGTCTCTCTTGCTTCTACAGAGGGAGGGGGGGCTATTGTAGCTGCCCGAGTTCAGGTGTGGACTCCAGTCACGTGATATGGCCAGCCTAGCATACAGATGTCAACACCTTCACCCCAGAGCGGGAAGGCATCATCCACTTGGTGAAGGCCCTCCGGGCTGGCAGCAGCTCAGGATCATGGCCATGCCACCTCCGTGAGATCTCAGTCCTCACCTCCAGGGACAAGGAAGAGGATGTTAGGAAGGCCCCACTGCTACTTCTGTGCTCCACCCCAATGGGACTGAGGGTACAGGGAGAGACCATGCAGGAGAAACAGACTTGTATTCCTGGGAGAGGAGAAGCCATGGTTGGCTCAGTAGCCACTGCTAAGTATTGTCTCTGAAAGATACTACTTCCTCCTTCCTGTGGATATTTCTGGCCATTCCCTTTAGCTCTTTTCTCTAATTTTTAGCACTGCCTTTGGGTGGGTCCAGTTAAAGACATTTTCTATGGATGCTTTCTTCAGTTTCTGGGCAAATAACCACACTGTCCTCCATGAGTGGCTTACACCATCCCCTGCTCTGGGATTCACTCCTGCCCTTGCCTACTGAACTGAACTATGGCCCCTGGGAACCTGCCCAGGGGATATAACCTTAAAGGAGAAAAGACTCAGAGCCCCGTCTAAGGAGCTACAGGTGAGGGGACTGAGATTCCTGAAAGAAAAGCAACTGGGGGGGGTGGGTGGGGGGCATGGGAATCTGTATTGTCACATCTCCAAGGGGCTGTTGGAAGGCAGAGGGGGCTGAGAGGCTGTGACCCTCCTGACAGAGCTAAACTTGGGCTGTAGTGAAAGACAAAAGGGAGACAGGTTTCTGTTCAACATAAATGTGGGTTTCCCCACAGGTGCCTAACAACAGAAGAGCTATTGTTAAGTAGTAAGCTCCCCATCACTAGAGGCATGTAACGATCTGGTCTCCAACATGACTTCTTGGGACGGATCCCTTCACAGCTCTCCATGGATGCCGCTTTCCCAGGTCCCACCAGCCTCAGCTAGGGCTGTGCCTCACCCTTTCAATGTCTGCAGGATCCATGAGCCACCACACAAAGATACTGCAGTCCTGTGTCCGCACCCAGACACCAGATAAGACTGTGTGAGACTCAGAGAGGCTGGGGTAGAAGTAAAGAGTCACAGGGGAGGGAGCCAGTCTGGGACAGAGGTGGCAGGTGGGGGGCGAGCGCTGTTCCACAGCTGCACCCAGGTCTCTGGCAGAACAGAGCCCACAGCAAATCCATGCCACCAGAGGGAGCCCATGACTCTGCCTGAGCACATAGCGGGGCCTGGCTATCCAGGGCACTCAGCTAAATTCTCCCACCTCTCCCACAAAGCAAGTCTGTCCTAAGGGACAGATGCAAGGTGCCTTCTGGGTGGGATGTTTTAATTCTCCTCTCTCTGCCATCTTTCCATATTTCTACATGTGTATCAGCACCATCTATCTATTCATGGGTATGTCTATCTCTGCTTGGTCTGTTCTTTCCATCCGTCTGTCTCTTCCAGGTGTTTCTCTCAGTATCCCCAGCTCTGCTCTCGATCGTCCTCCCTGTTGCCACACCTGACTCCATTTTCCTTGTTCCCTTTATGTCTGCCTCTGACTTTCTCTGTTCCTCGGTCTCTGCTTTCTCTGTCCCTCCCAGAGCTGATTTATTCCCTCCTCCACTCTCCTTTTTGTTGTTTTAGAAACACAGTATTGGGGGATCCTTTTAGACTATCCTGGTCCTAAATGGACAGTATACTTGGTCCAGCCCAGAGAAGGGATGGATAAAGGATGTTTATAGGAAGCAATCAGGTTCAGCTTGATCTAGAAGCTCAGGACAGACTAAGCTTCACAGAGGATCACAGGAGTCAGAGTTTGGCTTGAGCTGGGACTTATAGGGCCTGGGAAGAAGAGAGGTGGCCTCAGGTCTGGTGGAAGGGAAAACTCAGTGACTAATGATAGCTGGAGAGTTATATACCTCTTGGTTGAGGAAGCAATACAGGATGGCAACGATGAAGCCCTGTGGAGCCAAAGAGAAAGGGCCACATCAGAACTTGGTCTGACCACAAGGTGCCCAGAGTCTTTCTACTACCTTTTCCTGTGTCCACCTCCAGGCTGTGGCCTGGGCCAGGGCTTTAGGAAAAGGGAAGGCATATGCATTCATCTCTATGTGCCAGGCACATTGTCTCATGTAATCATCAAGCAAACCTGCCAAGACTATACTGTTGATCCTGTTTCTCTGATTTCCTTCATTTCTCTATCACCCAGTATTGAGCACAGATCCTGGCACATAATAGGTGCTCAATAAGTGTTAGATGCATGAATAGATGGACAGATAAGAGGATAACAGATGCAGAGGTGGAGGATGGATGGATGGATGGGTGGATGGGCGGATGGATGGATAAGTGGATGGATGGATGAGTAGACGGGTAGGTGAATGGATAGATGGATGGACAATAGGTAGTTAGATGGATAAGTGGGTGAGTATAGATGGGTTCAGGGGTAGTTGAATGAACAGAGATGGATGGATGAAAGATGGACAGACAGATAGTTAAATAGATAGAGGAGTGGCTGGAAGAAAGAATAACCAGCCTAGTAGCCTTCAACCTACCATGAAGTCAATCAAACCTGTGGGCAGCACCACCTCCCTCCTGCCCAAGGACTTAGGGGGAAGAGTGCCTGTGGGGGCCCTCACCTGGAAAGAGCCCAGTCCTAATTCCAGGGGGAGGCGGATGCCCAGGCCGGCACTGTCGGGCAGAAAGTTGAAGATGACATAGTGAATTCCAAACAGCGGGATGAGGAGAAGCGTTGACTTAGAGAGACGCCTGCAGGAGAAGACGAGCCCTAGGCACCCAAGGCTGGAATAAGAAACTCCCGTGTGCCCCCTGCTCACTCCCCCTTCCCATCAGTTCCCCATATGGACTCTATGCACTAGGCACCCCGGATGCCTCGTCCCCAAATACACAGTGTGGTACAATGCAGGGCTTCCTTACTTCAGGACCATGGATCTTGCTGTCCTTGCTGCCGAATGCTCTTGTTTCGATTGACTCCAGTCAATATCTATGCATCTTTCAAAGTCTAGTTCAACGACCACTTCCTCCAGGAAGTCTTCCCTAACCATACCTTACCCCCATCCCCTCATCTAGAAAGGTTCTCCTTCTGCAGACTCCCATAGAAATGGATCCCAGGACTCATCAGCCCCTTTGGCCTGACAACTGGACGTTTGCTTCTCTCCTCCCTACATTGTGATCTCCTAGAAGACGGGGGCCAGATCTGATCTTTTTCTGGAAGCATGGCGAGGAGCACGGACCAGGCCAGTGAATGAAACAGAACCACACCAGCTCTCACTCCGGTTATGTCTCCGGCATCCCATCATGCACACACACGTTACCGGTACTGAGACTGGGGGTGGAGGCTGCCCTGAGCTGGCTCCAGTTTCCTCAGCAGGATGCGGATAATATTGAGGAAAAGACCAAAGTTCACCTAGAAATAGAGGGGCAAGAAGGCAAAAGGCAAGAGTCAGGGGTGCCCCTGCTGGGATGGGGCCTCTTTGGGAATCGGAAACCCCATCCTTGAGACACAGGGATGTGCAGGTGGGTGGGTGTACGGGTCACTGCTCTAGAGCTTGTATCCTGGGGCCTGGGAGGTCCCACGTGGAGCTCAGGGGCTGAGGAGCTCTGGGCCCCCCTTGCTCTCCAGCCCAGGGATAAAGGGTGGGAGGTTGGGCCCGGTCATTCTGCCTCCAGCATCTCCCAGGGTCTACTCTGGCACAAAGCAGGTGTCCCTCACTTTTGATAAAATTGGGGGAAATGCGCACATTCACCAAGGCCACGCAAACCGGCCCCCCATGCCCTGTTTTCAGCACAGGAGCAGGCGGTGGGTTCAGCTACAGCCCTCTTTCCACGCCCCACACCAGCCTCGCTGCAGTAGTAGATGATCTACAATCAGGGCCCCAAATTCACCACAACTCTGAGCTGGAAGGAGCCCAAGCACTGGTGGGGACCACCCCCCTAGTTTTACCAATGGGATATGAGGGCCCGAGAGGGCCTCACAGAGAATCTGGCAGAGCCAGGCTGAAGAACCCAGGTATCCAGATTCCCAGCCTGGAGACATGTTTCCTTCTGTACAGCAACCCCTCGGCGGACCCAGGGAGAATGAAGCAGAGGACGCTGGCTGAACTGACCCCAACAGAGAGGACGATGGGCCCCTTGATGATCCACCAGTAAGGGGAGCTGTCATCCAGGTCCCAGCACCTAGGAAGAGGACAGGCTAAGACTGATTGGGGGGGGGGGAGGAGGGCTGCCAAAAATGCAGTCGCTGAAAAGCCCTTTTCTGTAGTAATCCAGCACCTTCCTCCTCTCCATGCCCTTCCAGCCTTATCTCCTCCCTCAGCCAGTTAGGCCTCCTTCCAAAGGGGTGCACCAATCCATGCTGGGCTTACCCTATCTCTCTCCACCTAGCTGCTTCTTGCTGGCCCCAAAACTTCTCCTGTTCTAGGAGGCCCCTATTTACTGTGCTTCCCAACCCCCACCACTGCCTGAGCACAACACCCTGAGAATCTGAGGCCCCCTTCCACCCCAGGACATGTCCCTTCCACGCTATCCACAATAGCCTACCCATCTCACACCCAAGCCTGGGAGTTCCCTGAAGGCAGGGCTGGGGTCTCCTCCTCCTCTCCCCAGCTTGGAGAGCAGCCACACTGCCTGACTGTCCAGCCCATGCCCCAGGGGACCTGGTGCCGTGTGCTGAGGTCGCCACCCACACTCACGCAACATCCTCAAAGGCCACCTTGCAACACACCCACATGCCAGTGAAGAGCAGGGGGAGCCCTGTTGGGGGGCACAGGGGAGACACAAGTAAGGAGTCTGCATCCTCGGCTTAGAGACCTGCCCCCACCTGCCACCACCACCACCACCAGCGACCCAGGGCACCGGGAAAGTGGGACCAGAGGAGAGCCCAGGGGCTGGGGAGCTGGCCCCTACTTGCTGGAGGATTACAGGCTGTCCCTTCCCCTCTCTGGGCCTTGGGTCATCATCAGTAAGCTGAAGGGACCTTTGGATGAACTTCCTGGACATTCCCAGCCCTCCACTAGCCAGCCCTGGTGCTCACCCCAGCCAGCAAGAACCAGCCACCAGAAGGCCCTCCTTGTGCTGGGCGACTTGGAGGCTAGGAGGCAGGTCAGGTACACAGCTTCCACCAACAGCCAGCTGAAGTTGGTCATGGTGGTAAAATGGGCAGTGGCCACGGAGACCTTGCACAGAACCTGTGGGCCGGGGGCCTGGGTTCTTCAGAGCTGGGTGCCCACTGGAGCCCCTACCCCACTCAGGTCCCTCAACCACAGGCTGCCCCAGAGGAGACGTGGTAGTATAATGTGGTGATTAAGAGCACAGATTTGGGATCTGGGTTCAAATTTACCACGTATTAGCTGGGAAACCTCCCCATAGCTCAGCTCTTCATCTGCAAGCAAGGTCAAACTTCTAGAGCTGCGGCTATGGAGCACCATTCATTCCTGGCAAACATACAGGCACTCACCCATGCATGCATTCATTCATTCAGTGCATGATTCGCTCTCTCAGCGCTGAGGAACACCGCCTCTGAGCTCAGATGGCCCGAGTTTGGCCCCAGTCCCACTTGCGTACAAATGGGACTAAAATGAAAATGTAAGTAGGAAATAAAAGGTGGTAATATATGTAAAGCATTTAGTGCAATGCCTCTACCTAAGTGCTCCATACACATCTATTACGTCCGTTCTAAGTTCATTAAGGTCATTGTTGGTTTGTCCGTTTGTGCATCTGTTCATTTCTGGCAGTTTTAGTGCGCCTGGTGTGTGCTGGGCCTCCATACTGGCCCCCAGCTTCCTTTTATTTTCATTCTCCGCTGCTTCTTCCACCTCCCCACCCCCATCTGACTTCCCTGGTTCTTGGACATGCTCCTGTCTGTGAGAGTCTGTTCACCCTGGTCCCTCCATTTAACATGTCTTCCCCCTTCCCCCCAGCAGCTCCAAAGCCTTCTCCCTCAAACCCAGCTTTCAACCTCCCCTCCCCCACTGGGTGGTCCCATAATCTGGTGCATTCTGCCTCCCCAGGCACCATGGGTGCTTCTTGAGGGAGGGACCCAGTTCCACCCAGCCCGGGGCAGACCCACACCCAGCCACAGACAGGCACCCTAGGGGGAGGTACAAAATGAAAGGACTGGTGGGGTGACAGATGGGCTAGGTCGGAGTACAGAATAAGGCATGAAAAGGGGAACCCGAAATATGGGAAATGGCACAGATTGGCCCCAGGGTCCAAGAAATGGGATGGGGATTTAGAACCTGACTCTGGGGAGGGGCAGGAAGGGAGAGGGTGTTTCCTGTTCTGTGATTGGCCACGGCAGAGCCCCAGAGTCAGCCCACGGGACCAGGTGGGCTGGAGGGGCCCTCCACCCCTGCATCTAGGTCTCTAACACAGCCTTCCCTCCCCCCACCCACCCCAGCACCCTCCAGCCCCAGCGACTACAGTGGAGAAGCTGCAGTGATCCGTGTTCTCGCTGTGGAACAGGGTGGCGTCCTTCAGGAACACGGCTCCCGCCTTGAGGATAAAAGTGGCAAACAGCTGGGTGTGAATGTAGTTCCGGGGACAGTGGAGCCTCCTGGAGGGGCAAGGAGGGATGAGGGTGAGCATGGTGGCAGGCGAATTGAACTGACTTGGGTCAGATCAGGCTGGACTTGAGACTTCAGGGTTAGCCATGCAGGACAGCTGGCCAACCACGGCCCTAGGCTCAGCGTAGGTGAGAGGACAGAGTACCGGTCTCTGCCTTCAGGGAGCTCATAGTCTGGGGGACAGAGGCAGAAATGGCAGGAGACTGCCCAGGGGAGTCCCCTGGGTGCTCAGAGAGATGAGGTACATCCCCATGAGACGGAGAACAGCACAAGCCATGCTATGGGGCTCCGACTCTGAAGTTGGGGCTTGGGAGGGGGGCTTAAGAGGGGCAATGGTCAAAGGGTTGGAATAGTCAAGAAGGGCTCCACAGGGGAGGCCACGAGGATTCTTAAAGCAGATGGGACCTGGGCTTTGAATTTTGACAGATATAAATACATCAAGAAGAAAGCAGGTGGGCATGCCAAGCAAACAGAACAAGTTCCCTAAGAGCAAAGCTGTAGCCACTGCAGTGAGCCCTCAAGTGTGAGGAGTGGATGAGAAACACTCTGGCAAAAGAAAAGGAAAAGTGAGGAATGGCCATGGTGCCTAGATCTGGGAACCTCTTGAACATGAAGGCAAGGAATGAGGTTTGGCAATGTGGACAATAGAGAGGCAGCAAAGGCTCTTGAGCAGGTGAAGATGACCGCGAACCTGAGAGCCAGCAGGATGGTGATGGCCACGAAGAGGGTCACGGCCGAGATGCTATGGCCCAGGGTATAGATGATCTTCACTGTGGAGAAGTAGGATTTCTGGGAGAGTCAAGACAGAGAAAGTCTCAGCAGCTGCACTTTCTGGGAAAGGGAGGCTTGGCAACCAAGCAGGTGAAGGCTGTCCATTCTACCCCGGAACTCCCCACTGGGGGGGCAGGGGCGCCCATGAGAACCCTGGCAAGCTCCCTCCTGAAGGGAAGTGTTGGTTAAGCCTGTCTTGCACCTGACCTTCTGGTGAGACGGGGTGGGGACAGGGGTGAGATGACCAACTCTCAGTATTTCTGGGGGTGCGGGGTGGTGGGAGGGGGACAGGCAACAGAGAAACTACATTTTCCCAAGGAATGACAAAAGCCCAAGGGGAAATGGGGCTTGTTTATCCTGCTGCCTCACCATCTTGGGCATACAACATTCCCCAAAGAAAACCACAGGGACAGCCACAGGGAACAGTTATTTCTATGACCAAGTATTTAGATTGACCAAAGTCCAGCCTGGACACCACCACCCCCACCCCAACATGGAGATGGAGGGTGCGGGCCAAGGGAGGGGATTAATGACCCCTGAGGGATGCAAACAATCAACATCCACATCTATCTTTTCATCTGAAAAATGGTCAGACTCATGCCTTCCCTTAGCTGAGGGGAAAGATATAGCGGATTGTGGGCATGGAAGCACCTTGCAAAGGCCCCGCTCAATTCAGGCACGTGGGATGTGCACAGTACTCCACAGACTGGGGACTAGAGAAGGGAAGGAGCTTTTGCAGGACTACTAGGAGCCTTTGTTTCCCTGGAACCACTCAGAGCTCCTGTCCCGGAGGCCTGGGCGTGGAGAGGGCACGCCAAAGAGAAGGCAGCCAGCCTATCTCCCACTCTGCCCTCTGCCTCCCTCTCTCCTAGCACAGGTGTCACCCTTGAGCGGATTAGCAAAAGACCAGGGCTCTCTCTCTTCCAGACACTGCCATCTTCTGGAAACTGCTGTAATTAATATGCCAACCTGCGGGCTACAACGGAAATGGCGGCTTCTACAGTTGTGCAGTCCACCATCCATACAGACCTCCATGGTGACCCTTCCTCTAAGATGCCAGGAGCCTCTTACCTCCTCAGTCAGCAGCTCTAGGGGCACAGGGCAGGCCACAGGGTAAGGTGGGAAGGGCTCAGACCAGCCAGTGATAGTGCAATCCCGCTTCACAGCCCCTGCAAGGCATGCCGAGGTGAAAACAGAAATTGGGTTAAAACTCCTACTCTCTCTCCAGGACAGGTGGAGGAGTCATGGATCATCCGGTGACCCTGGCACGGTCTGCAAACAGCTCCTCCGAATGGCAGAGAGAGGGTAGCCTTCCCTCCAGGGGCCTGCCCTTCCAGACTCCCCCCACTGGGCAGCTGGTAGCATCTTAGCAGTCAGACAGGCTCCGCTGCTCCCCTCCACCCCCACGGCTAGCCCTCCTGCTAAGATCCAGAGAACGTTTACTCGGGGTCCGGCTCTGGGTCCAGCACTTCCATGCCGTGCTCACCAATCCTTACCCCTCATGAGGTTAATGTTCTTGTTTTTCCCAGGTCACAGGTCAGAAGCTGAGGGTCAGGAGGTTGACTGACTTGCCCAAGGTCACACGGGAAGAAGGGAAATGGTGTTCAAATCCAGATTTACTACGCCCAAAGCCAGGGATGAGCCTGCCATATTCTGGCACCACCAGATGAAACCACCTCGAATCCCCCTGCCTCACCACCATGCCCAGAACCCTCACCTGGCTCTGAGCTGAAGTGAGAGAAGAAATCTGGGCAGGGGAGAGTCACCCACTCGCCAGAGCCTATCATTGGCCAGCACAGCAGTCCATCCCAGGTCCTAGGGCAGCCTAGATAGATGGGAGCAGAGCAGACTCAGGGGACAGACCCATCCAGCATTCAGAATGATGAGGCTGGAGGAGATAAAGGAGTCTAAGAAGCCACCCCCTCCCTCCCAAGCACCCTACCCAGAGTGGTGTTGGGCACCCCTTCTGCTGCTTGTAGACACAACCTCTCATCCTTTCTCAACTGGGTGATGAAGTCACACTCCGGGTGCACGTGGCCCAATACCTGTAGGAAGGAGTTAATGGGGTAGGCCAAGCCAATTAGGTGCTCCTTTTGGTTCTCTGGTGCAAATGACCTTAGGACAGAGACAAAGCCTGATTCATTTCTGTGCCCCTGCTCCTAAGCCAGGGCCTGGCTCATGGCACTTATAAGCGTACTTGGTGGAGGAGGGACAGGAAGAAGAAAGGAGGGAAGTGGGGAAGGTAGTAGGGGGGACAGCGATGAGGGGAGGGAGAGAAGAAGAGAGAAAGATGGAGGTTTGGACAGATGCTTCCCAATGTCATGTCATGGAAGTAAGTTCTGAGACACACTAAACACAAGTCGTCCGAGGATCTCACGGAGCTGGCTGAGTCAGTGAGCCATGTATTAGGGCCTTTCCTCTTTCCCTGCACTCCTTCTCCCTGACACAGTCCTGCATAAAGTACCTTGGTAGGCTGAACAATGCCTTCCATACACACAAAAATGTCTACATCTAATCCCTGAAACCTGTGAATATGCCACCTTGCACAGCCAAAGAGATTTTGCAGCTGCGATTAAGTTAAAGATCTCAAGATGGGGAGATTATGCTGGATTATCTGGGTGGACATGAGGTCCTCATAAGAGGAGGCAGGAATGTCAGAGCCAGATAAAGAGATGTGATAATGGAAGCAGAGGGGCAGGGGTAGGGAGATGAGAGAGTGTGTGCACTATTACCATGCAGTGCACACAGATGAGAGGAAGGAGGCTCCCTCACTGCAGAAGGGAGGGCAGTAGAAGTTACCTGCATGACAAAAAAAAAAAAAAAAAGGAGGGGGATGGGCAAAATAGGTAAAGGTTAGTGGGAAATTCAGGCTTCCAGTTATGGAATGAATACCACACAGGAAGGAAAGGTATAGCACAGGGAATAAAGTCAATGGGTTATAATAGTGTTATGTGGTGACAGATGGTGAGCACAGCATAACATAAACTTGTGAAATCACTATGTGGTGCACCTGAAACTAAGCTAAAAACTAAGGTATCATGTGTCAACTATACTTCAATTAAAAAAAAAAGTTACCATATTGCACCCAATACTCAGCCCTCGACAGATCAGATCTCAGTCAATGCGCAACAGCCCTAGAGGGAAGATATCGTCTTCTTTATCACAGAAGAGACAAGTGAGGCTCAGGAAGGGTGAAGAACTTGCCTGGACCACACAGTTCCTTTCACCATGCCAGGATTCAAGCCCAAAGGCTGTGCACTTGGGGGCAGGTGCCACACTGTGCTTGGAAGGTGTGGGAGCCCCTGCACACACATGCTGTCACACGTGCACACACACACACACACACACACACACACACAAGCCAGTGGAGGAAAAAGGAGACCTCAGCCCACGTGGGGTGAGCTTCCCACCCAGTACCTTGTATGTCCTGTCCTGGTCCCTGTGTCGCTTGCAGTAACTCCTAGAAAACATGCTGGGAAATCCCAGCACATTCAGGGAGGGCCCCTGTCCCCCACCCAATTCTGTAGCATATCAGTCTGCCAAACGCTTCTCCAGCCCCAGGGCGTATCAAGAGAAGAATAGTCCCCTAGAATGTGGGAGGGGAGCAGCTGTTCTCCACATACTGTTCAGGCCCACACCCTCTTAAGAGGCAGCAGCCAAACGGGAGCGTGGCCCCTGGGATGCTGGGGAGAGGGAGAGGTCTGGAGATTCTGTGGAGGACTTCGGGATGGGTAGCTCAGAGAAGAGAGAACGTGGGGGAGAAGGAGAGGCCCTAACTGCCTCCCCGATTGGGAGTCATGTCTTGGACAGACAGAGTCTCTGTGGCCCCCAGAGAGCACAGACGGGCCTGGGGGGAAACAATAGGAAGCTCATTCAGCTCAGCCAGGTTTTCATAGTCAGAGCTACCCAGAGACAGGCAGCTGCCTGGGGAGGGAAAAGCAGGGGATGGGAGGGAGGAGCACCCATCTCAGGAGTTCTCCCAGCCACGGCCTCCGCAGCCTGCTTAGTAGGAAGAAACTTGTGTGGTGGGGAAGCCAGTGGGGATCTCCACCAGGCTCCAGCTGGACCCCCCCCCCCGCCACCCCCCGTATGGCCCTGTGGCTCTCAGGTCTGGAGCCCAGCAGGAGAGGCGGGGGGGGGGGGGTGCTACTCACAATTGGTAATGGACTCAGCAAGCAGAGGATGTAGGCAGCCCACGCTCTGCTGTCCATGGCGGGGCTCACAGGTGGCTCCCTCAGTCAGGTTGTCCTCGCTGTAAGCCTCGGGCCTCTTCCCTCCCCACCGTCCCCTGCTGCTGCTGCTGCTGCTGCTGCTGCTGCTGCTGCCACAGCTTCTGCCTCCCCTACCCTGGTGGCTGTTTACACAGGCAGAAGCCAGCAAAGGGGACAGAACCAGCTAAATATTCACAGGATTGTAGGACACCGTGCATAACTCAGCCCCAGCCCTGGAGCGGGCCCCCATGTCCCCAACAGGGAGGGGCTGGGCACCCCACTCCCTTCCGCTCCGTCTTTGAGTCTGCCTGTGTGCCTGTCCTAATAGCAAAGGTCCAGAGAGGTGACGGCCACAGGCACTTCTTGCCCCGGCAGGTCAATATTCTGTACCGTTTCGTCCTCTGAGCCCAGCCTTCTGCTGACCCACAGTGGAGAGAGCACCCTCAAATGACAGAGGCTCAGAGGAGAAGACCCGGGCCCCGATGTCAGGGAGCCCCCGGTTTAGTCGGTGAGCCCAGCTTCATCCACAGGGCTGAAGGGTGGGCTCGGGGCTGTGGCGATGCAGCAGGGGTTGAGGGTAGGAATGAGCTTAGAAAAGGAAACGTGGTCATGAAGCCCCTGCACGGGCTGGCCAAGAAGGTGTCCCATCAGCAGGACCTGGCTTGTTTCCCCAGAAAGGATGCCAGCCTGGAAGGCGGGGTGGAATCTACAGACATCGAGCCTCTAGACTTCACCCGGGGGCTCGTCAGAGTCTCCAGAAATCTTTATGGCACCAGGGGGAAATGAGCCCGAATGGGAGGTTTGCAAGGGGATTCAAGGAGCTAGACCACCCTGAGTAGAGCAAGACAACTGTTATCAATAGCAAAAACTAGAGGACTTACCATAGCTGCTCAAATGATTTTGAACGTTTGTTACCTGGTTGTTTTTATTATTGTTTTAGACTTTAAAACATGGAATCCCAATTGGCCGAGCTAAAGACAGTGTTCTAGGTGACACCGGATCTCGTACAGCAGCTGGGGATTTGGAAGCACGCTGTATCTCCCAGGGCCCTGAATGCCACTGTCCCTGGTGGCTCCCGACATCTGTGTGCAGGTCTGCAATCCCAGAGCTTGCTGGTGACGGCAGGCCTGTTTACAGCCGGGACGCGAATCATGAATGATGAAGCCTCCCCCACCCTCGCCACGTCTAGGGTGAGGTATCATTTTACATCAGCGGGGCTTTATTTTTCCATTTGCATTCATCGCCGACACAGCGTCGAAGAAAAATATTTTGAAAAGAAAACATGACCCACCCCATGCCCCAGACCCACCTGCCCTTTCCCAAAGGAGTTTCTGTGCTTCCCTGTGAAAACGGTGCGGGCAGGAGGCACACACACGGCTCTCGGCTGGTCTTCGGGATGAAGCAGAGCTGCTGGGGGGGGGGGGGGCGGGGAAGGCCAAGTGAGGACTCACAGGTGCGAGAGCAGCGCTCTGAGGAGGTGTGATTGATTTAAAGGGAAAGCTGAAACCTACCGTCCATCAGCTACAAATAAGCAACAGCGGGAGCACGCATGTTGCCACCAATAACCGTGGGTAATTAGCGTCAATGTCATTAGCATTAATCACGGTTCATAATTGATATGACACTTAATAATTATTATGTTCTAAATGGGAGCAATTTCATCCCCCAGGGAATATTTGACAGTGCCTAAAGGCAGTCTATGTGATCACAGCCAGGGGTGAAGGGTGGGGAGGAAGAGTGGCAAGGTGCAACTGGTGTATAATGGATTGAAACCCGAGAGGCCGGTGAACGTCCTACAACGCACGGGATGACCCCCACGACCATACAACAAATTATCTGGTTTTAAAGGTCAATGGGGCCAGCAGGGCAGCTCAGTCAGTTAAGTGTCCGACTTCAGCTCAGGTCGTGACCTTGCGGTTTGTGAATTCGAGCCCCATATAGAGCTCTGTCAGCGCACAGCCTACTTCAGATCCTGTGTCCCCCTCTATCTCTGCCCCTCCCCAGCTCATGCTCACCCTCGTTTTCTCTCTCTCTCATAAATAAGTAAACATTTTAAAAAATTAGAAAAAAAAAGTCAATAGAACTGAGGTTGAGAAACCTTGATCCAAGGATCTCCCGAGCCCATTGTCCTTCTGAATAGACCAGGGTCACTGAACTCCCATCTTTAACTATCTCTGTATCTACTCAGGCTCAAATTCTGCCTCCGCCACTTGCCAGCTGTGTGACCGTGAGCAAGTTATGTAACCTTTTTGAGCCTCAGTTTCCCCACCTGGAAAAGGGGCATGATACGCTCTTTAGGGTCAAGCTAGGCTTGACAAGAAAAGAAACAAGAAAAGGCATATAAATTACCTTACCCAGAGCCTAGCTCACAGGGGGACAGTCACTAATAGCAGCATGTAGTAGCAAATAAGGTTAGAACAATCGATTCTTTCTTCCTTTGTATGGAAAAAATAAGATTAACTCTCTAGCTCACATTTATGAAACATAGATTCTGCAATGTTTAAAGCCCTAACTATAAAAAAATAGTAAGATTTTTTCCCCAAGAATGGAAATCTATTTTTATGACCTCAGAAGAAAGACAACTTTCTTATATAAAAAATAAAAACCACAAAGAAAGGATTAATAAGTTTGACAACATCTACATTTTTAAAAAAATGTATGCTCCAGAAAGGACACCACGGATAAAACTGCAAGCAAGCTGCATACCTAAAGAAATATTTGTGACCAATAATGACAAATGTCAAAAACATTTAAAAAAAATCTACAAATCAACAGTAAGGAGAAAAACAACCCAATCGAAAAGTGAGCCAAAGATATAAGCAGGCAATTCAGAAAATAAGTAAATTACAGGACCAATAAAGAGATGTGGGGATGCTCAACATCACTAATACTCAAGAAAATGAAAATTAAAATAATAACGAGCTGCCCTTTTCCACCAATCACATTGCCTAAAATGTTAATGGCTAATGTGATATTTGCAAAATAATGTGGGCAGCTGATACTCATACTTCGCAGATCGAGTGAACATTGGTGCACCCATTTTGAAAAGAATTTGATATGATCCTCTGGTTTTTAAAGTTTATTTATTTATTTTTGAGAGAAAGAAAGGGCATGTGTTCGAGTTGGGGAGGGGCAGAGAGAGAGAGAGAGAGAGAGAGCGAGAGAGAGGGAGAGATTCTTAAGCAGGTTCCACCCCAGCAAAGAGTTCACCTGGGATTCCGTCTCACCACAGTGAAATCATGACCTGAGCTGAAATCAAGAGTTGGACACATAACCAACTGAGCCACCCAGATGTCCTGATCTTTTAAATCTGTGCATAAACATACTCAAAAACTAGAAGCTCCATTTCTGAATATTTGCCCCAGAGAAAAGTATTACATAGTAAAAACCAGATAACAACACAAATGTCCAATGATAATGGAATAGCAAGAGAAAATGTGATCTGTTCATATAGCAGAAGACTATAGAACATATTACTAAATACTATTAAAATACTATTAAAAGGATGAAATAATCTATTTGTATTCACATGGAGAGATTTTTTTTTTAAGGTATTTGAAAACTTCTGCTTGCAGCCAAATCAGAGTAGCAGAGACGAGTTTACCCTCCTTCTGCCCTCACAATAGGACATCCAGGAGCTCCTGGGTGGCTCAGTCGGTTGAGCGTCTGACTTTGGCTCAGGTCATGATCTCGCAGTTCTTGAGTTGGAACCCCACATTCAGGCTTGCCACTGTCCGGGCAGAGCCCACTTCAGATCCTCTGTCTCTCTCTCTCTCTGCCCTTCCCCCACTTGTGCTCTCTCACTCTCTCAAAGATAAATGAACATTTAAAGAAAAAAGAATCTTTAAAAAAAATAGGAAATCCAAACAAAATATACAAAATTTTGGGTTTCAATAGGTGAAGAAAAAAGCACACATGATAATCTCAATTGATGCTGAAAACGCATGTGACGAATTTGAACACCCTTTCAAGACAAAAACGCTGGATATGCTAAGACTAGAAGGGCACTTTCTTAACATGATAAAGGCCACAAATGAAAAACCCACAGTGAACATCATGCTCAGTGGTGAAGACTGGAAGTTTTTCCCCTAAGATGAGGAACAAGACAGATGTCCACTTTCGCCACTTCTATTCAGTGTAGTACTAGAAGTTCTAGCCAGAATAATGAGGCAGGAAAAGAAATAAAAAGCACCCAGTTTGGAAAGGAAAAAGTAAAATTATCTGTTGGTAGATGACATGATCTTATTTGCAGAAAACCCTAAAGAATACACACACACACACACACACACACACACACACACACACACTACTAAGGTTAATAAACACTTAAACAAAATTGCAGGATAAAAATTGACATGCAAAAATATGTTGGTTTTTTTGTACATTAAAAATTAAACAATCTGCAAAGAAATTATGGGGTGCCTGGGTGGCTCAGTCAGTTGAGCGACCCACTCTTGATTTCAGCTCAGTTTGTGTTCTCACGGTCATGAGATCAAGCCCTGAGTTGGGCGCTGTGCTGAGCATGGTGCCTGCTTGGGATTCTCTCTCTTCCTCTCTCTCTGCCCCTCCCCTACTCATGTTCTCCATCTCTCTAAATAAATAAATGAACATTGAAAAAAATAAAATTAAGAAAACCATTTCATCCACTTACAATAGTAAATAAGACGTTTTGAAAAAATTTAAACAAGGAGGTGAAAGACTTTTACAAAAAAAAACACAAAAAAACTGCAAAACATTACTGAAAGAAATTAACGATCTAAAGAAAGGAAAATATGTCTTGTGTTCATGGATTAGAAGACTTAATTTGTTAAGATGACAATACTACCCAAAGTAATACATAAATTCAATGAAATCCTTATAAAAATCCCAATGGCATTTTTTTTCAAAAATACAAAAATCCATATTAAAATTCATATGGAATTTCAGGGGAACCGTGAAGAATCAAAAGAATACCAGGGGGGAAAAGTTAGAGACCTCACACTTCCTAAGTTTAAAACTTACTACAAAGCCACAATAATCAAAACAATGTGGGACTGGCATAAATATACACATCTGGACCAATGAAATAAAATAGAGAGCCCAGAAATAAACCCATGCATGTATGGTCTATTGATTTTTGACAACCCTGGCAAGACCATTCAATGGGTAAAAGACAGTCTTTTCTACGAACACTGCTGGGAAAACTAGACTTCCACATGCAAAATACAAAGTTGGACCCTTACACCACATACAAAAATTAACTCAAATAGATAGACCTAAATTTTTTTTATTTTTTAATTTTTTTTAACGTTTATTTATTTTTGAGACAGAGAGAGACAGAGCATGAACAGGGGAGGGGCAGAGAGAGAGGGAGACACAGATTCGGAAGCAGGCTCCAGGCTCTGAGCCATCAGCCCAGAGCCCGACGCGGGACTCAAACTCACAGACCACGAGATCGTGACCTGAGCCGAAGTCGGACGCTCAACCGACTGAACCACCCAGGAGCCCCTAAAGACCTAAATTTAAGAGCTAAGACTATAAAACTCTTAGTGGAAAACATAAGGGAAAATCTTCATTACCTTGGATTTCACAACGATGTCTTAAGTACAACACTAAATGCACAGGGAACAAAAATAAATACATTGGATATTACTAAAATTAAAAAATTTTGTCCGGCAAAGGGCACAATCAAGGGAATGAAAAAATCCCACAGAATGGGTGAAAATATCTACAAGTCATATATCTGATAAATATTCAAAATATATTCAAAAAATATAAAAAACGCTTATAACTCAACAACAAGAAAATAAACAACCCAATTCAAAAATGGACAAGAGACTTGAATAGACATTCTTCAAAGATGATATACACATAAAAAGAAGCTCAGCATCATTAATCGTTTGGGAAATCCGAATCTAAACCACAATGAGATATAACTTCACACACATATTTTATTTTCAAAAATGAGAAATAACGAATGTTGATGAGGATGTGGAGAAATTGGAGTCTTCATGCCCCACTGGTGGGGATGTAAAATGGTACAGCTGCTGTGGAAGACAGTTTGGCAGTTTCTCAAAAAGTTAAACACTTCTATCCCTAGCCATATATACAAAAGAATCGAAAGCAGGAACTCCCAATAGGATTTGTAGATCGAAGTTCATAGTGGAATTATTCACAATAGGCAAAAGGTGGAAACAACCCAAGCATCCATCAATAGATGAATGGAGGGGCGCCTGGGTGGCTCAGTCAGTTGGGCGTCCGACTTTGGCTCAGGTCATGATCTCGTGGTTCGTGAGTTCGAGCCCCACATCGGGCTCTGTGCTGACAGCTTGGAGCCTGCAGCCTGTTTTGGATTCCACGTCTCCCTCTCTCTCTGTCCCTCCCCTGTCCGTGGTCTGTCTCTCTCTGTCTCAAAAATAAATAAAACGTTAAAAAAAATTAAAAAGAAATAGATGAATGGATAAACACAACGTAGTACATACACAATGGAATATTACTCAGCCATACAAAGGAATGAAGTAGTGATATACACTTCAACATGGACGACCCTTGAACACATTATGCTAAGTGAAAGAAGCCAGTCACAAAAAGACAAATACTGTATGATTCCACTTATATGAGATAGCTAGAGTAGTCAAATTCATAGACACAGAAAGTGGAATAGAGGTTACCAGGGTCTGGGGAAATGGGGAGTTGTTACCTAATGGATGCAAAGTTTCTGTTGAGGATGATGAAAACTTCTAGAAATAGACAGTGATGCTGGTTGTACAACATTGTGAATACCTAATACTTCAGTACTTATGCCATTAAACTGTACACTTAAAATGATTAAAAGGGTAAGTTTTATGTTACGTACATTCTACCACAATTTTTAAAATGAAAAAAAGAATTGATTATTTTTTTTCATTTCAATATTTATTTATTTTTGAGACAGAGAGAGACAAAGCATGAACGAGGGAGGGTCAGAGAGAGAGGGAGACACAGAATCCGAAACAAGCTCCAGGCTGTGAGCTGTCAGCACAGAGCCCGACGCGGGGCTCGAACTCACGGACAGTGAGATCATGACCTGAGCCGAAGTCAGACGCTCAACCGACTGAGCCACCCAGGTGCCCCAATAATTGATTATTTATAGCAAAAGTAATAAAAATGTATTGTGGGATTTATGGCACATATAGAAGTAAGAAGTATGAAAACAATAGTCAAAAATGAAAATGGAAGAAAATGGAAGTGTATGTTTGCAGTTTGTATATACTCTGTGAAGCAGTGTAATATAGTTGAGGGTATACTCTAATAAGTTAAAGATATACACTGGAAATCCTTGAGCTGATACACAGACATATGCAAACACACACACACACACACACACACACACACACACACACACACCAAAGAGAAACAGTTAAGCAGCCAATACCAGAGATAAAATCAATCATATAAAAACTGGTTAATCAAAAAGAAGAAGGAGGAGGAGGAGAAGGTGGGGGGAGGGAAAAGGAAAGGAAGAAAAATGAAACAAAGTGTACAGTACAAATAAAGAGAAAATAGCAAAACTGTAGAGGTAAATCCAACAATATCAATGAATACATTAAATGTAAATGGACTAATCACCCCAATTAATGAGATCGGTAGATTGAGAGAAAAATCAAGAAACAGCTAGAGACAAATCAAGAAACAGCTATCTGCTACCTGCAAGAAATTCTTTTTATTTTTTTTTCTTATTTTTTTTAATTTTTTTTTTCAACGTTTATTTATTTTTGGGACAGAGAGAGACACAGCATGAACGGGCGAGGGGCAGAGAGAGAGGGAGACACAGAGTAGGAAAGAGGCTCCAGGCTCTGAGCCATCAGCCCAGAGCCCGACGCGGGGCTTGAACTCACAGACCGCGAGATCGTGACCTGGCTGAAGTCGGACGCTCAACCGACTGCGCCACCCAGGCGCCCCAAGAAATTCTTTTTAAATAAAGGCCCAGGTAGGTTAAAATGTAAATAATGGAAACCACAAACTACACATGTATTAGGTTGGCTAAAATTTAAAAACTGACAAAACCAAGTGTAGACAAAGATACAGAACAACTAGAACTTCTGCATGTTGCTGGAGAGAATGTAAAATAGTACCCCTTTGAAAAACAGCTTAGCAGTTTGTTTTAAAGTTAAGTGTACACTTGCCATCAATCCTACTTTTAGGTACCTATCCAAGTGAACACTTGTATACAATTGTGTATAGCAGCTTTATTCATAATCACCCAGAACTGCAAGTGACCAAGATGTCCTTCAACAGATGATGGTAAACAAACTATGGAGCATTCACGCAATAGGTAATAACTCAACAGTAAAATGAGACAGGCTATTGATTCCTGCAACAAGATGGATGGATCTTAAATCTACTTTAATAGGTAAAAGAAGAAAGCCAAACCCAAAAGGCTACCCACTCTGTTATTCTTTGCATGACATACTAGGGGAGAGAAATGACTGGGCCAAAAAGATCAGTAATTACTAAGCATGGGGGGTAAGAGAGGAGTCTGACTATATTGAAGCAGTATGAGGGAATCTGGTAAGTCAAAGAAGTGTCTGGTATTATAATGCGGTGTTGGGATATATGATTCCATGCATGTCAAAAATGCATTGAACTGTACATCTCAAGGAGTGAAAATCAACCAGAATGGCAGAGGTGTTCAGGATGTCATCCAGTCTATGGCAAATGAATGTGCCTGTATTACAAATATACGACATAACCACACTCTAGGGAGTAGGAGAGAAAGGGGTTGGCCTAAGTGTTTGCCTGGACTCTGTGGGGGTAAAGGTGAAAAGTACCACACATGAATTCTGCACTCTATTTGGTGAATTTGTTTTTCACAAAGGTATGGGTTAGCAGTCCTGAAAATACATTGCATATGTATAGTAGGGTGGAGAAAATAGGTAAATATATTGGAGATGGTAAGACCCAAATAAAGATACTGTGGTTAATGAGAGCCAAAGAAGTTACAACTAAGTAAAGAAAAAAAAAGCCAGAATGAATACACAGGGCTGGATTGGGGTCAAAGGTATTAGTATAAAATCATGTTTCCCTTTAAGGATAGATATAGACAGACAGGAAGAAAGGTAGGTATGTTAATAGGTAGGTACATACATACATGGGTGTGAACATATATGGATGAGTATATGTTTATATATTTTCTAGCTCTGTCCAATGAGAGGGCCCAGTGTCATCCTATATTGGATCCTGGAACAGAAAAAGGACATTAGTGGAATCTGAAGAAAATGTGTAGTTTAGTTATTGTATTGTATTAATGTTAACTTCTTATTTTTGATAATTGTACCATGGTTATATAAGACGTTAAAATTAGACAAACGGTCTGCACTACCTTTGCAATTGTCCTGTATGTCTAAAATTATTTAAAAAATTTTTTTAATTCTCTTAATGTTTATTTATTATTGAGAGAGAGAGAGAGTACAAGCAGGGGAGGGGCAGAGAGAGAGGGAGACACAGAATCCGAAGCAGGCTCCAGGCTCTGAGCTGTCAGCACAGAGCCTGACACGGGGCTTGAACCCATGAGCCAAAGTCGGACATTCAACCGACTGAGCCACCCAGGTGCTCTTAAAAATTATTCTAAAATACAGCGTTACCAAGAGACATAGTTAAATTAAGAAGATGAAAAGGCAAGCCATTAAATGAGAGGAAATATTTCTAAAATACATATCTTATAAAGAAATCATACCTACTATGCACAAAGAATTCCCACCGCTTAATAGAACACAACTGGATTTTAAAAGAATGGTTAAGATGTGAATAGTTGCTTCACCAAAGACGAGATGAATGACAAGTAAGCACGTTTAAAGATTCTCAACAACATTAGCCGTCATAGAAATATAAATTTCACCACGGGCTCCACTATGCACACACTAGAATAACTACAGGGAAAGAGACGGACGGTTTCTTTCTTCCCCCCATTGCTGTGGGGATGTCAAATGGTACAGCCTCTCTAGGGAAGAATTTGGTAGTTGAATATAAAGTTAAACATACACTTATCTGACCCAATAATCTTACTTCCAAGTATCTATCCAAGAGAAACAAAAACATATGTTCACACAAGGACTTGAACCCAAATTTTCACAGGTTCATAGGGATGGAATGTGAGGAATGGTCGAATGGAACATTTGCATTAACTCCGATATTGCAGTGTTTAAGAAAAAAATTTTGTGCACCCCACGTATACAATTAAAACTAAATTTTCTCTCACCTGATGGGTCTGTCTGTCCCACAAGCAGGTGGGCTCCTTGAGGGCAGGGACAGGTGGGTTCTTCCCAGAGACCCTAGGGCTCCCAGCACAGGGCCCAGATCCAGAGCCACCGAGGATTTGCCGTCGCTCCTGTCTGGTGCCCCCTGGTGGTGATGGTGAGCAACTGCTGCCTCTTCTGATGCCAGCAGGCCTGAGCAGGCTGCAAAGTGGTGTCTCCCGGCATGCCCAAAGCTGGGGCTGGGGTCTTGTAGCTGGTGGATGGGCCTCAGGGACCGGCTCCTGTTGGATATTTGACCCTGATACCCCTTCTGGGGTGGCCTATAGGCACAGGGTACTTGAGCAGGCCCTATTCCTGCCCGAGTGTTAGCCCCTTTTCTTATTCCCTGACTCAGCCCTTCCTTCTCCCAGAGACAGGAGCAGTTGAGCACAGGAGTAGGGTCGGGGCCTCAGAATGGATCCCTATAGACAGAAATCCCCGCTTCGGCCCTCTGAGAGGGCACCTCACCTAACTGGGGCTCTGCAGGGGCTGTGGCTGCTGGAACCATTGGCCGCTCTCACGCGGGCTCGTGATTCAGCTCTGCATGGGGCCAGGGTCAGAGCTCAGTCTCTGCCCAGAGTCAGAGTTCAGCCTGCGATCTATTTGGGGTCTGGGTTAGACCAGGGTTGAGACTCAGATGGGGGGGCGGGGAGGGAGTCAAGGTCAGAGCTGAGTTGGGTGGCTGGGCCAGAGCTCAATCTCTGGTTGGGATCAAGAAGAAAACCAAGGCTGAGAATTCTGGGGGCACCCCTAATAACGCTGCTTAGATGCTTTGGGGTCTGAATGGTAAATCATTTTCTGTTATGAGGCTTTTAGGTCAATCTCACAATCCCAAAGTGATTTTCCTGCCCAACAGAGATTATGGCCCTGCAGGAGCACCTACTAAATGGGGGGCAGTGTGGGGTGGGGCAGCGTGAGGTGTGGACAGGCAGGCAGGTAGAGCTCTGGCCTTCAGCCAGGCAACATGAGAACAATGTGACACTTTGTTTTCCTCCCACCAAAGAAGGTGCTTTGATTTGTGCATGGATAACTTATTTCTTTATAAACTTTAAACTTCACCACAGACTTTGCCCTTCTTCTCCTCAGGCAGGCTTTCTCTAGCCACGCCTGACGAGAGGGGCTGTCTGTGAGGGAGACAGACCCAGCTGTCCCTGGCACACATGGATAATTGTCCTTGTTTTGTAGAAGGGGAAACTGAGGGGCTGGAAGTTTCATGGGAAATTGTCCTCTGAGTTGGGACTGGGATTCAAGTCTCCGGGTTCCCGGCCCCAGGTGCCGCCTGTGCCCCAAGGTGCCCACTGTAATTCACTGTATGATTCTGATTCAAATGTCTGGTGGCTTTTTTTTTAAGTGTATTCATTTACTATTTCTGAGGGAGAGAGCACAAGCGGGGAAGGGGCAGAGAGAGAGGGAGACACAGAATCCGAGGCAGGCTCCAGGCTCCGAGCTATCAGCACAGAGCCCAATGCGGGGCTCGAACCCATGGACTGTGAGATCATGATCTGAGCCGAAATCGGACCCTTAACCGACTGGGCCACACCAAGTGCCCCTTCGGTTGCTTATTTAGGTGTTGAAGAGGTCATGACACCCATGAAGTTGCTGGAAGCAACTTCCCACCTGCTCTCCCCCTCCCCAGATAAAATCCCTCCCTTCCCTGCCTTCTCCCCTCCCCTCTCCCCACCCCCCCTCCCACCCCCCACTCTACCCACTCAGCCATCCAGCTCTTTTCTCTGGGCACCTAGCACTGATGATCCTGTGCTTTCATTTGCACACCAGGGTGGCCTAGTGCAGTCAAGACAGCAGGGCCGGGCCTGGGAGGCACACAGAGAAAGCAGCTCTTGTCCCCTGCTCCTCAGGCCTCCTTCAGAGGTGCTGAGCCGTGGGTGGGTACAGGAGGTGCTGGTGCTCGGTTATGATCTGAGGGGGGCCTGCCCTGCGGTAGGAGGGGGTGGTGAGTTCAAGGAGGACCCAGACGGCCGCCCCCCCCCCCAGGGCCTTCTTCTGGCCTCTCCCTGCAGCTTGATCCGCACCCTCCCCACCCAAATCAGCTTGGCCCCACCCAGACCCCTTATTTATAAACCATATGTCCCTGTGTCCCTGCCTGCCTCTACTGTTTGTCCAAGGCTTCAGCTGCTTCCCCTGATAACCCGAGGTCCTGGGGAACTGGGAGGAGCCCAGGGCAAGCAGAGTTCAGGGATGCTCAGCTGGGGCCCTCCCTCTGCTCAGGAAACTTCAGGGGCCCCCATGGACATTTCAGGGCTTGATGCATAGAACTTCCTCAAAAATCGGTAGCTGTCCCCATTTAAAAATCTAACTTCTGGGGCTCCTGGGTGGCTCAGTCAGTTAAGTGTCTACCTTCGGCTCAGGTCGTGATCTCACAGTTCATGAGATCGAGCCCCACGTTGGGCTCTGTGCTGACAGCTCAGAGTCTGGAGCCTGCTTCCAATTCTGTGTCTCCCTCTCTCTTTGCCCCACCCCCGCTCACACTCTCTCTCTCCTTCAAAAATAAATGAACATTAAAAAAAATTTTTTTTAAATCTAATTTCCACTGTTGCCCCCAGAAGCAATTCCAGGCTGCTTGGCCAAACACTTCAAAGTCAACTGAGGAAATTTAGACCCAGAATGGGGTGGGGGGGGAGGGGTCACTGGCCCTCACTCACACAGCAAGGCAGTTTGAAGTTCTCTCTACCTCACCACACTCCCTTTCCACCCGGACAGTATGGAGAAAGGGAAAGAACTTGGGCCCAGACCATGGGTCTGAGCCCTGACTCTGTCCCCTCTAGCTGTGCAATTTTGAATCGGCTGCCTAACCTCTCTGATTTATAGTTTCTTCATCTATAAAATGTAAGCATTGTCTGTTTTGTTCAATAGTCAGTACCCAGAATAGTGCTTGACAAACAGTAGGAGCTCAGTAAATACTTCTCAGGTGAATCAACAAGTGAATCCCTAACCTCTCAGCTCATTTATGAGTACCAAGCGAAGCAATACGTGTGAGGTTCCTGTTCAGTGTCAAACACACAGCAGGACATTCCAAATGGGTTTCCCTTTGCCTCTTGACTGATCACTCTGAGGGCTCCTGCTGCCCTTCTGACCCTAGTCCAGGATCCCAATCTCCAAAGCCTAGATCCATCTTGAATTCACTCAGGCACCAAGAGCCTCGGCCTAAGGAGTTTTCTCGGCACACCAGGCTGGCCTCCTCTCCAACAGCCCCTCCAGCACATTCCCCCCAATCCCCTGCCCGCCCCAAGGTCCCTCCGCTCGCTGCCTGGGGAAACAGCATCCCTGGCTGCCCCTCGGGGTCCAGCCTGCAAGCCCCCATCCCCTGGACACCCCTTCCCTCCCTTCCCCTTTGTTCAGGGAATGTTTTCCTCCCCCCTATAACTGTGGAGGGACACGGGTGGGCAAGCTGAAGGGCTAGTATCCGAGCCAGGAGCCAGGGGAGTGTGACCGCCGTGCCTTCGGCACCCGCTACACTCAGGGCATCTCTAGGGGCTGTAAAGGCCTTTGCAGAGATGGGTTAGGACCATGTCACAGGGCCACGGAAAGGCTGAAATAACAAATGGCCTCAGTAAAAGGCAACCAGAGAGAGGCGAGGGTCAGGGAGCCATAGAAGAGCTCCAGCCCAGCCAAGAAGGCGCCCCCCACTCCCCACCAGGTGACTTTGGGAAGGCACCTTCTCTCTGGTCTCAGTTATCCCAGCTCTTTCAAGAGGATGGCAGTATGGGTGTGGGGGTTTGAGCCAATTCCCTACCGCCCCTGACGGCTCTCTGGCTTCCTAGCATCATCACACCTGGGTGCCCCACCCCCACACGTAGAAGTGGCTGTCCCGGGACTCCCAGCCGGGCCAGCTAAGGAGTCCCTTCCCAACCCCTCGTCACTCCATCGGGCCCCAGAATCTGCCCCGTAGGGCCCACGAGAGATTAGCAGACTGCAGGAGGAAAGGGGGGTGATGTAGCTGGGCTTTGAAAATAGTCCCCCCGGGAGTGCTAAGCCTTGGGAAGGGGCCTCTCTGGCTTCCCCCAGAGTTGGGTTGAGGCGCCCAGACGGTGTTTCCACCTGGATAAGCCCCAGGGCATGTGGAAGGAGGGCCAGGCCCGTGAGGGCTCCTGCAGACCTCCTCCTCCCTCGGGCGGGGACTGGGACTGCACCTCAGGTGGCACTACCAGGGCTGAGTGGCGCAGGAATGGGAGTGCCTCACTGACCCACCACGGGCTTTCCTCCCAGGGCTGTGCTGTGGAAATGCAGTTGGGGGGGGGGGGTGGTGCCTGGGATCCCACAGCACGGCAGAGACACAGGAAAATGGGAAGGACAGGCAGCAGGTGCAGGAGGTCCCCCACATTCAGCACCTTCCAGAGGCGGGCTCCTGGCTGGCCGCGGGGGGATGTGGAGACTCCCCAAGCATGCTGGAGCTTCTGACGACAGCCGACGGCCTCGGTCCCTGTGTGTGTCTCCACAATACAGCTAAGCAAGCACAGAGCCCAGGCGTCGTTAGGACAAGGCTCAGAGATGTGAGCTGGGGTATGAATGAGACCCCAAAGCCAATGTGCGGGGAGAGATTCCAGCTGCAAGGTTTTAAAGGCTTCCGAGCCAAATCCTAGACCTGGGAGGGCTTTTCAGGACTCTCAACGCAATCGTCACGGTGTGGATGGGAAAACTGAGGTGCAAAGAGGGGAAGGGAGTCATCCGAGGTGCTGCTGCTTTGCTGTAGCCGGGAAGGAGCCCTGGTGTCCCGAGCCCATCCTGACATCCCTAGATTGGCCTGTTTCTGGAGGCTCTGGATGAGCTTGGGCTCACCCCCGGCCTCTGCCACCTTTGCCCATGGCTCCAGGAGCTTGGCATGGAAACCAGCACAAGCTGGTTCCAGCACAAAGGAAGGCCAGTCAATGATTCATGGAGGCTCCTTTCCTGGAGACCTTCTCTGGCTATACCCAGGCACTGCCGCTGGCTCCTGTACAAGTGCCCCAGGGTGGCAGGACAAGGCAGGTGGGGATTAATCAGTGATGGGCCAGAGGAAGTCGCTCTGGGGATGGGAAGTCACAGCCCATCCCCAGTCCCCAGTCCTCTCCCTCTCTCTTTTTTTGTGACTCTCAACCTTTGTAATCTTTCTGCCTCTCTTGATAACCGACCACCTCTATCTCTCACCTACCCCCCTCCCTCTCTGCCTGTCTCTCACGCACACAGGTTCAAGCACACTCTTATCTGCCTCTTCTTTCCCCCCATGTCCCCAGCACCCTGACTCTGAACTCAGAACATCTCTCTCCTCCTTCGTCCCTCACACCTGCCCTCATGAGATGTCTTGATAAACTTAGCCATCCTGAGGATTTAAATAGCAGAATCCGAAAGCTGCAGGGCCCTCAGAAATAATGCCCAGGCTCACATTTACTATATGTTCTACAGAAAACCCGTTCTTCAAAACAGTGATACAAGCTACTTCCAAAAGAAAGGTCTGTGGACAAATGAGTTTGGTGAACACTGGCCTAAATAAGTGTATTTTTAATTGCAGGCCTTGTCAGAGCCTCTACTATAATTTCTGTGATGAGTGATACGGTCTCCAAACTTAGCCTAATCACCGTGAAAACCAGTCAACAGCTCCAGGAGCTGGGGTTCCCATTCTGCAAGGACCAGAGGGAGCAGGTGATCCATCTAAGCTCAGGTGACCTACCTGAGCCATTCACCCAGCCCTTGGTCAAGCATGTGGATAGCACCGGCTGGTAAAAATCCCCACGGCCACTAAATTCGGTTTCAAATCTAACTCTCTAGGATTTCTCATTTTCCATTTCCAGAAAATCTCAAGGGCAGCCTGCGGTGACTTCACATTTAGGGAGAAGGAGGGAAATGGGCGGGGGAGCTAGGAGCCCTCGGAATTTTCTAGAACTAAAGCTTCGGGCCTCATGGAGGCCTTCCTAGGTTTGGTGTCTCTAGGTCCCACATTCCTGGAGGCAGATGCAGCTGATCCTCCCAGTCCGGGAGGTCACTGCCAGCAGCGGAAATTCTTGGAGTTCGTCTCGGATGGAAGGTGCCACTGGCCCATCAGTCACAATCCAGGCGCATCAGTGACTCCCGGAACTTCACGAATAGTTTAACAGAGCCATCCTCTCCCTAGAGCCCAGGAATCTTCTCACAGGGTATGGAACAGAGACACCTCTTCAGGTCTGCAGGAGAGAGGAGTGAAGTGAGGCAGGAGACAAAAAGATCCGGGTGTCCAGAGGCCTGGGAAATGCCTGCGCTGCCCTGTCTTTGTGAGACCCAGAAATGAGGGTGAATGTAGGAAATCATGAGTGCTTATTCCAGAGTCGCAGGCGCCCGCTTGACAGCCAGCAATGCCAGGTGGCCAGCTGAGGTTAAGGGGCCGTGTGCCCTATGACCACAGGAGAGGCTGCCTCTCCAAAGCCAGCCTTGGTCAACGTCCTGAGCCAGCGAGACACGAACCCGGCTCGACCCTCACCACATCTTCTTCAGCATGGAACTCACCTCCCAGTGTCTGGCTTCCCAAGGAATGTCTGCTGAGGAAACATGTTATGTGAAAATAGAGGTTGCCAGTATTCTTATCAAATATATAATTTAGTATACATTTCTCACTGGAAAAAAAAATTCTCACCGACACACGAAAGAAAAAGAAAGAAAGAAAGAAGAAAAAGAAAACCCCCACCACAGTACCTGCTGTCTAACTATCCAAGCAAGCAGCCCTGATTTGGGGAGGGAAAAGAGGGTGGGGGCTGGTCTCTACCACCCTCCCAGGAACTTGCTTTTTTCCCAGAAGGCAGTTCGACATCCACTGCCGGGAATCCAACAGATACCCGTCTACTCTGCGGGCCTGCGTACAGTGCCCTCATATTGTTCAAAATCTCAAGCTCCATTTAAGGGAGGTTTCCTAGGAGTTCAAACAAATAACAAAAGTTGTTGAGTCGGTCACGTCATCACCTGGCATTGTAGCCTGCACAATCCAGAAGACCCTGCAGCAGGTTCCTCCGGCAGCTGAGGCCTTCCTGGTTCCTGCTTTAGGGGCTTGACATCATTGTCCTCACACACACACACACTGAAGTGATATTCAGAATACATGAACACCCTCAACAGGCAACTTTAAACAGGTGATTACAAGTAAGTTTCTTGGTATTGTAAGTTTCATTTGTTTGGCTTTTCCATTTGAGTTCCTTAAAGACATAAGTTATTTCTATCTATTTATGTTGCATTATATGAAAAATATGTTAAAAAAAACCCCAAAACCTTGTGTTAAATAAGATGCCAGGGGCATATTGGCCACATCTAGAATGTTCCAGGCTGCTATAAATGGTAGGCTGCCATCCTTGAGAACTTTTGCATTTTTATGAATTTTGGGGGTTTGCTTTTGGGAGCGGTCTGGACTCATTTATTGAATTCTTTGAGAGTCTCTTTCTCTTTCTCTCTCCTCCCTTCCTCCCTCCTTCCCTTTCATTTTTCTCCTCAAAGACAATACCTTTCTCCCTCCAACTTATAGATCTATTTGCTTACTAGCTTGTAGAAAAAATATATGCCAGTTTCCCCTTAACGAACACAAGCCAGGCCAGCCTTTTCGAGCTAATATTCTACATGGGTCAGGTTGGCTTTAGGCAAACCAAGTACAGCACCTAGTGGACATGACTGTGGGCTGAGGACATTCCTCCAGCCTTTGACTATGTTGTAGGGACTGGTCGTGGGCTAGGCTGCAAAACTGGCAGAGTGCCGGGTCTGTGCACTTACCCAAAGCTGCGCCATGGTTCTCCCATGAGTGAGAATTGCTGCGAAGGTTCTCAGGACAGATCAGAGGACGACTCCAAATATAGTAGTATTACAGGAGTGCATTCTCTCTCTCTCTCTCTCTCTCTCTCACACACACACACACACACACACCCGTACACACCCACACTTTCTAACTTAGACCTTGGACCTCTGTATATATGAATTGCATATTTCTCTCTTTACTAGAGACGATATGCAAAGTATATAACAGCCACATGTGGTAATCCAGCAGAACTACCCCACAACTTCAGTGCTAAATAAAGTCCTTGAGGCCCCCGACTGATGGGTTAACCTTTTAAGCGCTGGGTTATGGACAGGTCCACAGGAGATGAGGGATGAGAGAAGGCACAGGGTACTCAGAGAGGCCAGATGTGAGGAGGGGTACATGAAGAGCTCCGAATAGATGAGAGCATTTTGATATTTAAGAAGTGGTGAGACCCTACTGACCCATATGGCTGGAGATCAGTTTGTCCTCATCTCGTTCCCCATCAATACACTGGAAAGAACAGAAAAATAAGCAAAATCCTATATGCGGAGAATGTGATTTTATCGGAATGAAGTAGAATCACCTGACCAGAACGAGCTCGTTAAAATTTGGGGGTACACTTCACCAGTGGCCTCTCTGCACACCCAGAGCCCAAAGTGTTGGTGGGAACCAACAGTCACTTAAGGTCTGGGGATGATGGCCCCGTAGGCAAAAACCTCACCGGCCTTTCCCACCTCGAGAATTACCCCCTTTTCAGCACTAAGGGAAGGACAGTAAACATCACCACCTGTGGGTCCTCAGCCCCTAAGAATTGCCCCACCCTGGCCCCCAGCTCACAGCAAATTCCATTCATCGTCTTCATTGTATTCTAAACCTAAAGAAAACAAGGCATCATGCCCAGCAGCTCGTCCATAAAACATTAATCACTATCCCCCTCCTTGAGAGGCTCCTGACCAGTGAAGGTGTGACCTCCAGGAGTGATGGAAAAATCCTAATGGGTCAGCACGAGGCTGGGCCACGCCAAGGGAAGGGGCCCCTGGCATCAGTTCCTCCAGTGCTTTTCCAGACCAGCCCCTGGCTTTGGTTCCAAGGATGCTGAGGACCATCCTGAGAACCCCCAAAGGGAGAGAACCATCCCCAAAAGGGACCATGGTCCTTGGGGCCAAGTGGCAAACAGCTGCCTTGAGCCACCCACACCCTTTCATTTGGGCCCTCTTCGAGCCCATGTGGGCTTTTGAGGTGGATAATGACACTGGGATCAGGGCCTGAGTCACAGGCCACCGACCCAATCGAGGCTTCATGGCATCTATGTCTGACCGGTTGCTACTGACCTCAGTCCAGAGCAATTCTTCTCCCATAGACCATTCAGCACCCCGCCAGGGTCTGGAAAGAGGAATCCGTCTGATTCCTGGAGGAGAAAGGGAAATATGAAAAGGGAACTATGGGTCTACAAAGATCCCAAATTCCTGGATATTTAGAAACCCAGAATGGATAGACCCAGTGCTTGAGGCCATACATATGTGTAGCACAAAGGCACCTTCAGGTTGATCTGAACATCCATCACGGGCCTCTGGCTGATGTTCCCTCAGAAGGGCTTTGGAAAATTATGCAATCCAGACCCGGGTTCCTTGGCCTCAGAACTGGTGGGGCAATTGTGGAACCACAACGTTTTGCTCTTGTGAGTTTAATGAAGGGACAAATAATCTAGGACTCAATGGCTGCCAAATTACATCCTGCTTCCCTCTGGGCCAAGTGCAGAGGGCACAACCTTCCGGGCCCACTGAGCCACCTCCACATGCAAGTCTCCATTGGATCATGGGGGAGTCCAGTGGAGGAAGCCATCTGTTGTCTAATCTCAGCAGGGACGCAGCTGAAGGGGTGTGATAGATGCTCTCCACCAAAGCACTTCACGTGTGTAGTCACCTGAATGCTCGGCAGCTGGGGACAAAGGCTGAGTCATGGAATCTTCCAGGAAAGTTACTCTCTCCATTAAAGTTTGATGAAGAAAACAGACAAGGGCTCTGGTTGCCTCACTCCAGTTCCAGTTTTTCACCTTTTTTCTGTGCTGGGTTGGGCAGAACATGAGCAGAGCAGAGTGGGGATGACCCTTGGGGGTTGAGGTACCTGGAGCACTGAACCCATGGACTGGAAGATGAGAGGAAGTCCGGGACAGGCAAGCCCCAAAGGTTTTGCCCCAGGCCTGAAAGGGCATCTGAGGCTCCTCCAGAGTGCATCATTTTCCCTCAGGGTACAGCATTGCCCTTCCCCTTCTCATATACTATGGTGACAGAGGGTAACCTCTGAACAAGCAAGTTTATCAGATATTTTCCTCCAGATAGAGGGGCAGTCAGGCCTAGGGGCTTCTGGGGAGGCTGGGATAGGGCCATTGTCAGTGGAGCTGCCTGGGACCAGGTGGTGCCTGTGTGTCTCAAGCAGACACCATGTCCAGCTGGCTCCAAAATGAAATGCACTCTTCCTGGTGCTGGAGTCCCTTCAGCTGGCCATTCTCCTTCCCGCTTCTCACTCTCAACATCCTGCAGGTAGAGGAAGACCGGCTGCCTAGTTGGACCAGAGCCAAACTTCATGGAGGTCATGACAAAACAGGCCAGCACCACATAGTGGAGGAATCTTTGAAACCAGAAGCCAATCTTTGGAACCAGGCAGAGCATATTCAAGTCCCAATTCTGCCACCAACTTGCTTTATGGCCTTGGGTGAATCATTTTGTCTTCAGGGGCCTCAGGGGCTTCTGTAAACGGGGGCAGGCAGTCATCTCTACCTTCCAAGGGTGTTATAAAGATTAGAAAGACTGTATGTGAAGACCCAGGGAAGTTTCTCACACAAAGTAAGTGCTCAAGAACTACCAGTTCCCTGATCTCTTCTTTAGGTCCTGTCTCTTGGCACTAGGGTTGTAAACATTATAACTAAATAATCCCTAAGCAAAGCCCTCTCCTAGATGGCTGGGGGTGGTGAAGGAAGACCAGGGATTGAGGTAGGGTTCCCAGGGCCCCTGGTGGGGACTGAGAGGGCTTCTCACCTGGGGAGATGGGTCAAGATAAGGAGACAAACCAAGAAGGGCTGTGAGAGATAGCCTTGGCACACCCTCACAGGTGGGCCTGGGTTGCAGTGGGCTAGCCCATATCCTGTTTTCATGGTATAACCATCACCCTCCACTCACACCAGCCTGTCCTCAGCCTGGGAGGTACAGGGGCACTTTACATGGGCTGACACAGCACAGATGCCCTTTACAGGGGCCCAGAAAACACTGGAAGAAGAAAGCCTGTTCCAACAGTACTGACTCAGCCATCACTGGGGTGACCTAGCCCCTGGCCCTGTCTAGACACCCTTGCATTACCATCAGCCAGGCCTCCACCAGAGGGAGGCAGCAACCACGTGTCTCCCGGGAGCAGTGTTGAGATGCCAGGATCTTTGCAGACACCCCTCCCCCGATCAGCCCACACCTCTGGCCTGATGAGATTTCTAGAAGGTTGATGGTCCTCAGAGACTTCCAGATTCTAGGCCTCCGTGGGATCTACAAGCCCGCTAATTGGAATAGGGCCTGTTCCCTATTATGGGGCCCTCAGTTTCCCAATATAGTCCCTGCTTTGAGATACCAGCCCTAAGTGTGTATGCAGGGGGCAGAGAGGTGGATATCAGGAGTCTGTGTCCAAGTCTCAGCCTGACACAGACTTGTCTCACTGAGTTTGGGGCATGTCTCACTGAGCATCCACCTCCCTTTCTGCCAAATAAGGACAACCACACCTGCTGCGCCTCCAACAACTGAGAGAGGCCCCGAATGGGGGAAAGGGTTTTGTGAGTTCCAGAGGGCCCAGAGCGGCCTTGGAGCTACTTGAGGACAGATGAAAGAAGCATAGACAGAGGGGGCTTTTCACGGTTCCCTGTCACCCTCAAGGCAGAGGCCAGCCTGCTCTGACCTCCCTTCTCTTCCGCCTTGGGCAGACACCTTAGGATCTGACTAAAGCTACAGACTTCTTCCACAGGAAAAGTGCACATCCTCACTATGTGTGGTACATGCTTTATGGGGGCTGAAAAGCCCACAAGGCCTCAAGGGACTGGGCTGCTCCCCGCTCTTAGCTTCCACAGGTCACCACTCTTCACCGGCCACCTGAGCATCACCTGTGCCGGGCACAGCTTCACTCGGTTCTGATGGCCAAGCTCCCGGCAAAACCTTGGGTCCCATTACCCAACACAGGTGTGGGTGGGGTCAGAAATGTGAGTGGAGGGACGGAGGGAGGGACAGCTGATCAGCCCCTGGTGCTCCCTGGGCCGTGCTCCCAGGAGGGCAGAGGGACTGATGGGGCTGTCACGCTTCAGTCCTTTCAGGCTCCAGAAGCAAAAGTGGTCCCTATTAGGTGCAGGACCCTGTGTTGCTCAGATGGAGTCCTGTGAGGCTGTGTCCACCCACTGAGAGCAGAGATCCTGAGGGCAAGAGGGCAAGCAGTGGCTCCCCCCACCCAGACTGAGTCCCTAGAGTGGGCATCGATCTCCTCTGGGAGCCAGAGATCCTTTGTTGGGAACACGGTACCAAAAGAAGAAAAACTACAGGAAGCCTCGATGACCTTGCAAGTCATTTTCCTTTATTGTGTTAACATATAATGAAATTCCAATTCCAAAGAGACATATATGCAGAGCAGACAGATGCAGAGTCTGGTATGCAGCAGTGAGAACCAGGCAGGAAGTGGGTCTGCCCCCTCTCCCCTCCAGCACGGCCCTCACCCCTCCTGGCTTCTAACCGCCGCCCAGGCAGAAACCGAGCAGCTGGGAATAAGAGGGGTCAGTCTCACGGTCCAAGGAGTAGCCAGAGACATGGCCTTGGTTGTCAGGCCTGGCCAAATCATTAACTAGCTGTGGGACCTCGGGCCTCAGTTTCCTTATCTGTTAAAAGGGCTAGAAGTCCCTGCTGGGGAATGGAGTGTGTAGATGTTGTGACGGGTTGGTGACCATTAAGGGTCACCTGGTTGTCCTGCTGCTTTGGGATAAACCGCAGATTGAATCACTTGGGTTTTGTCACCATCGTGGCTCCAGGCGTGCCGGGGGACCTGCTCTGGCCCGTGGGATTGAAGAGACCAGGTGGATGGCTGCCCCTGAAGCAGACCCTGCACTCTGAACTGTCCCTGGGCTGCACTGGTAAGCTACCTCATCAGGCCAGGGCTGACTGTCCCCTCCAGGTAAATGACAAGGGAAGGCTGTGCCTGGGGTGACACAGGGAGCCTGTGCAGGTCTCCCGGCTGCCCAAATGCCTCCAACCAGGAGTTTAGCAATAAGGGGGCAGGGATCTGCTCCTCCTCTCCCCTCGTCATTAGCTGAGGGCTTGGAAACCCCGCTAAGAGTCCAGCAAAGCCCATTCGCCTCTGTGTGCTGACCCACACCACGGTCACCTGTCCTCAGGCTTAGGGCTTCAGACGACCAACCGCCCTTTAAGAAACACACACCTGCATAAGCGTGAGCTGTGTCTACACCGGCAGGAGGAAGTGGAGAACCGAACGGTGATCGAGACGATGCAACGATAGGTGAGAAAGGTCAACTAAAGCTCAGTGAAGAACATGGGTATTCCTCCTTTGCGCGCCCGCCGGCCTCATTCCGCGATAGCAGACCCTGTCCCCACTGCGTGGGGGTCAGCCCTGCTCCCCCGGGAGCCCTTCTCACGGCCTGGACTGCCTCTGCTTTGAAACATGTATGCATGTGTCCCTGTGTTCACACAGGTGTCTACGATAGCTACACATTTGGGAAAGAACCAGGGCAAGTGGAAGAAGGGCTGCTCCACACTACATCTTCTAGAACCCACGGAGTATCTACACTTACAGAACAGAGAGGCCTCTGGCCCGTATGGCTCTCCCTGACCCTTCCACTTTGCAGATGGGGTCACTGAGGCCCCGAGACATGGACGATCCCAAGGTCGTACAGCGAGTTTGGGGGGTGGGGGTGCAGGTGGAGCCAGAAGCAAGCCAAACTGCAAGAATGAAGCCTGTGTGCCACTTGCCCCCCACCCCTGCACCTCCTGGGATCTCTTCCCCTCAAAGCACCCTTGGGGACAAAGTGCATGTTTGGGAAGAAGGAGGGCCACGCCCAAAGGCACAAAGCAATAACGGTGGTGCCCCAGACACCTGCAGCAGGTGAGCTGTTGAGCAACTCTGGGATGAGAGGGATTTTCTGGCATACCTTCCATCACACTCTGAGGGGACACCTTAGCAGAGTGGGTCCCTCTCTTTCACTTCCTCCGTGACTTCAAGGGAGTGAGTGGTTGGTAAATCTTGGTCCTCAGGAAGCCCAGAGGCCAGGAAACAGAGAAAGAGAAAGAAAGTGACAGAAACAGCCCCAAATCAGGCTTGACCACGCAGTTCTGGAGGATCTTTGGGAAGTGACGGTGGCCAGCCTGTCAGAGTGTCTAAGACATGGATTTCACCCCTCCCCTCCCTCTGCCCGCCCCTGCCCCGCCCCCGCGTGGGTGCCCGGGGCCAGGGCCTCTCTATTTCGGCTTCATCTCCACCCTGGAGTTGATGTCGTCGCCATCCAGGTCATACTCCTCCACCTGGCCGCTGGTCCACACCTTCACGCGGTCTGTGAGGTCACTGCTGCGCGGGGCCAGGATGAAGTCGTAGATGAGCACAGCCAGGGCTCCCCCGATGAATGGCCCCACCCAGAAAATCTAGGAACAGAGAGGGCATGCTCAGAGGGCGTCCACTGAAAGCCTCCTCTCCTGGGACGCCTTTCCTGAGTCCGCCCCCCCCCCACCCCCGCCGACCCCATGGCATGGGTTCTCTCCCACCGGTGCCTGGGTTTAGAGGCAGGTGGTGTTGAACTCCAACATCCCGATTCCAGTGCCCCCAGAGCTGGTCCAAGCCAGGACTGTGGTAGCGGGCATCTCCTTGCCTTTATGTACCCCAACTCAGGGTGCCTGGTGTGACCAGACCAGCCCCTTCTTCAGGGTGGCCACGGCCCCACCCTCCCCAGCTTTGGAAGGGCCACAGGAACATCTAGTTTGATCAAAGGTTGGTCTGAGACAGAAACATCCACAGTAAGAACAGCTATGTCCATGGAGTGCTGACTCTGTGCTAAGCTCAACCTATAGGCGGTGAGGCCACTTGTCCCAGTGCTACCCCCAGTGGGGGGTGCTACGATGCCCCACTTCACCGCTCAGGAAATGCAGGCACCACAAGGGCCTGGAGCCCGCCCCAGGTCACCCTGAATGGGGTGCCGCTGGGATGCTGGCCGGCAGCAGCCCAGCCTGAAGTCTGATCCCACCACCCCCATGTCAGGCCTTGGTTTTCCAATTTCCTTGGCCCTGTCTGTCTCCCACAGCGTCTGTGATGAGGGAGGACGCTGCAGGGTGGAGTTGGAACTGCCATTCGGCACCTCCACCTCCCAGGGGATGGTGAGACCCCTTACCCAGTGGTCCTTGAAGTTATGAGTAATCACTGACGAGCCAAAGGACCGGGCGGGGTTAATGCCGCAGCCTGTGTAGTCGATCTGCAAGGGGAAGGTCAGGGAGGCAGAAGGGGGAGAGCCAGAGAAACACAGACAGAGGGAGAGGAGGCGAGGCAATGACACACAGAGAGAAAACAGGGGGGTAACAATCAGGCTCAGAAAGAGGGGCACGCTGACCCAGAAAGATGGTCAGGGGGTCCCTGTGCTGCCCTCTCCTGAGCAGGACCCTATCCCCAGCCCCAAAGAGCTGATCATCCCACCCCCCTACCCATGAGAGGGTACCCCGACCACCTCTGCCTGGCCCTGTTCTCCCCACCCTACCCCCAGCCAGGAAGACCCCACACTCACCGCGAGCAGATGTCCCAGGGCCACAGAGAGGCCGATGGCGAGGGGGCCCGAGCCCCCGAGATCACGGCGCCTCCTGTCAGTGGTGGCCAGCACACAAAGCACCAGCTGCAGGGTGCCGATGATTTCGATGCCCAGGCCCTGGCCAGAGTTCACACCGGGGGCCAGCTGCAGGAGAGAGGGACAGGGAGGTTGGGTGAGTGGGCAGAGGAGGGACTCTGTCTGAGACCCGTCCCCCGGGCCCAGGCAACTTGGTGTCCTCAAAGCCCATGACATCAGCCCCTGGCTAGGCTCAGAAGGGGCCAGGCCCCTCCCGAGAATACACCTCTGGTAGTGGACACCAGGCTCTGTCCCTTCCACGACTTTGAGGAGGTGCCAGCTCCGCCCCTGGTACCTGCCTCCTCCCTGCTGCACTCCGCCTAGAGGCCAGAGAAGCCTGGGGTGAGGCAGGGCATCTGCCCACCTCCAGCCAGCCAGAGTGCCCTGCGGGTACCGAAGCCATAGGCAAGGGGCAAGCCCCACACATGGGAGGAGACGGTCAGGGATTCTCAACCCTGCAGGGAGCAGAGAAGCAAATGACCGGAGACATTGCTTCACACCCCAAAAGTCCAGAACATTCCTCCCCATCTCCTGCTGCATCTACAACTCCCAGAGTTGAGAAGGGTCTTCCTCAGTTAGCTGGCCCCAGCTCCCCTTAGTCTCTCTCCCTGTTCTGGTCTCCCGCGCTGCCCTGCCCTGTCTCCTACCCACCCTCTGTCTGTCTCTCCCGGTTCTGTGTCTCTCCCATTTCTTCTCAGCCCTCCCTACATTCCCCTCCCTCTCCCTCCTGGAACGCCCCCCCCCCCCACCAACTCCCTGGCCACATAGGCCCCGCCACCACCGTCTGGCTACCACTTGCTTTTGGGCCACTTTTAGAAACATGAGTCATGGAAAAAGAAGGGAATGGGAGGCGTCATGAGGTCACCGGAGCCCTCCCTCTGCAGCTGCACCAGGGAGACCCCTCCCCAGGGACCCCTGCACCCGCCCCTTTGTGGGGGTCCCAGGGGCCAGGGGCACCCGTACAGGAGAGCTGGGCCACGTGAGCAAAGGCTCACTGGCAAAGATGCCTGGATGTGGCCATGTGGGCTGTCTTCCCCCAGGGCAGGGCTGGTGTGCCCAAATACGCCTGAACTTGAAGCCTCATCCTGGGGGCATGAGGGGGGCATCCTCCAAAGCCAGAGGGCATTTTTACAAAACTCTAGGTGGGGGGCCCTCCTCCACTCCCACGCCCAGTTTTCTCAGCCCCACCCTGAGGCCATCTTACAAGAACAATTCTCTTCCCGCCTTTGTCTGCAGCCCTGGGTCACAGGGAAAGTGACTCACATCCCCTCCCCTGTGTTGCAGCCCCAGATCTAGGCCTTTCCTGGCCGACCCCAGAGCTTTGACCCCTCAGCTCAGCCAGCCCGGGGGGCAATGCCCAGCTTTGTTCCCATCCCTGTGTTCAGGTCCTGACTCTCCTACTTGTGCTGCCATGGCCATGGCCTTTCCCCAGTCTGACCCTCAGTTTCCCCATCTGTAAAACAGCTTTTCCTGCCCACCTTCCAGAGTGGCCGGAGTTTCAAAGGCGATGGTGGGGGGTGTCGCGGGGCATCTGGAAAGGGCTGCTGAGGCAGGAGGGATCAGGACAGTTGTGGCTTTGTTCTGGTTCTCTCTCACCTTATCCCCAGGCCTGGGGGACAGCCAGAAGGGGCGGGGCCCTGCACAGGGTTGTGGAGGCCGGAGCGAGGCCTGCCTGGAGCCAGGACAGGCTCCATGGAGGTGAGGTTGGTGTGACCGGGCCAACTTGTACAGATGCCCGTCACACTCACACCTGCTGCTGCCCTCCTGCTCTCCCCGCTCTCTCCTCTGCTCCCCAGCGCCAGCCTAATTGCTAGCTGGCCGGAGTCCTGAAACCAGGCCTGGCATGCTGATTAACGGAGCCATCGTTCTAAGTGGTTCCTGCCTCCTATACTCCCCGTTCCCCACCCTCTCACAGACTGGGCCTGGGCGAGCTCATCTCCTCCCCCAGTTCTTAACCAGGTCTGAGTACCCCAGGCCCTGCTCTGCCCAAAGGCATGCCTTCTCATGCAAAGTGAGCAGAGCACAGGAGCCGGGGGCCATGCCCAGCACTCTTGAGTCCACAGGAAGCAGGAGAGGTGGCCACCCGCCCTGGGAACTCTGGGTTATACCCCCTTCCTGACCACCCAGGGCGTTTAGCTCAGAACCACGCAGGTTGACGATCTTCCTCTCCCGATACCCATCACCACCACCACTAGGAAGCCTCCCCTGATTGCTTCAGTATCTACTGGCTACTTCTGCTTTAACCACCAACGCACTTGTGTGACTTACATCTGGAGAAACTTGATAATTCAGAACTGAAAAGGATAGTTAAAGGTCTGTTGAAACTTGATGTCCAGGAAAAGTAGGTAAACATTCAAAACATGTTACTGTTTACAACCCATTAAATTGGAAACAATTGCTTAAATAAGGCTAATCCCAGTTGTGGTCACTTGGTGTTGGGAAAAAAAAAAATATGTCTGCACATCCCCAGGTAGTTTTGCCCAGCCGAGGCTTTATATTTCACTGATTAAGCCCCCTTCCAAACAACAACAACAACAACAACAACAACAACACAGTTTTATGAATATAAGGATAAATAACAGAATAATCCACACATTTAATGTGAAGTATCAGAAAGACGCCAGCTCTGCATTTTCACATCAAATCCATTTACGCCCACTGTCAAGGCCCAGTTCAGATCCCACCAGCTCCAAGAAGCTTCCTCCTATCCCTGGCTGAAATTAATTTCTGCTGCTACCCACTCACGCTGTTAACCCTCCTTCCTCCTCTATAGGTCGTCCAACCCCTGGCCTGGGAGCTTGGTGAAGACAGAGTAGGGAGACCTTCCCATCTTGCTGCCCAGGCCTCATAGGGGACACTTGCTGCATAGCGACAGAAGTAGCAGATGATGCTAATTTTCCAGAACTTCTATCCTCTCTAGAAGCAGCCTGGAAGGGAAGCTCTCTGGTCCAGTGCTAGTTTATTTGCTTTGTAGCTTGGAGACCAGAGGCCAGTCATTAGTTTTTGTGGGTCTTACAGGGCAGCCATGCAAGCCTCTGTAAGAGAATGGATGAGGAGGCTGAGTCCCAGGGACAAGATAGCAAAGCCAGGATCCTTGTCCCAGCCAAGGGTCCTGATGTCTACACGCCCAGCCAAGGGACCTGGCTATTCCCAGCTTGGTCTGAGGAGCAGGCGGAAGATGGCTGTCTAGCTGCCAGTGTGCCCCAGCACCCAGGAGAGGGTGGGGGACAGGGCTGACCTTTCTAGACAATGGGTCCCTAGAACCATCCCTGCTGCCCATGGACAGACTGACCAAGGTAGCTTCCTAGGCCCAGGGCCCCAACTTGACCTGGGCACCCTGGTGTCCCACCCTTGGGGAACAGCAGGCACCAGGCCTGGCTGCACTCTGAGCATACACTCTCAAAGAACAGGGGAGGGGAGACATCGAGGCCTGCCCTGCTCACCCACTGCCTCCAGGACTCAGCACTCACGTGAGGGGGACCTCAGTGGGTCCCTTGTGTCACTCCTTCATGGATATTCCTGTGTGCATGTTCCTGTGGGTATCCACGGCTGTGTGTGCCTCCGTGTATGTTTGTATATTGGTACCTGCAGGATCTGTAGGTGACCAGATGTGTCCGGGTGTAACTCTCTCCTTTTCCTTTTCGTGAGACGTTAAAAGGCTTATTACAAAATAATTGAATGAAAAAGTCTATCAGAGAGCTACATAAATTCGAAACCTGTATGCGCCAAACAACATAGCCTAAAAATAAGCGACAGTTGACAGAATATAAGGAGAATTTGATCAGTCCACCACCAGAGTGAAAGAGTTTAACAACCCTCTCGTAGAAACTGATGGACTGAAGCAGTCAGACAATATAAATAGCACAAACAGGAAGGATTTGAGCCACATAATTAACAAGTTTGATTTAAGGAAACTCTGTAAAGCCATCCACCCCAAATTTGAGAATATCCACTCTTTTTCAGCCCGTGTGGACATTCAGACGAACTAGTCAGGTATTGGCCAGTGTATCTCAACTTTCTCTGAGAATCCCTATCACACAGGGTGCCGCCTCTTACCAAGGTGGGCCCTGTGCACCTGGGGGTCTCTGTGACATGTGGCCCTGTATGGCCGTGCTGTGTGTCTGATGGCATTTCTGAGTGTGCAGCCCTGTCTCTTTGTAGCACACAGGGTCCACTACTTGGCTGGGGAAAGGGGAGGAGGAGGAAAGGAAGCCCCCTTGAGGGACAAAGAGTCACAGATCTCAAAGGGCCCTTATTTGCCCCCAGAAGCCATTTCATCTTCCTGACAAGAAACAATACACAAAGTAATGGCTTCCTCCTTCCCTCCCTCCTTCTTTTCCTTACTCCAGGGCAGTCCCCATCCTCCTGCCAGGGAAAGGAAGAGGCTCTATTGAGGAGCACTTACCCCACCTTCCTAGGATCCCAGGCCCGCGTGGAACCACCCAGGCTTGAGAATATGCTCTCTACACCCACGTGTGTATGCCCCTATGTGCCATGTATGTGTGTGTGTTGAGGGAGAGGGGACGTTAGTGAAGTGTGAACACGTGCACTTTACAGAAGCAGAAATAATCAAGGGCTGGGAGGCAAGCTGGGGGCATGGTCCTGCCCTGCCGTGATCTGCTATACAACCTCACAATCTCAATGCCTCTGTGGCCTCAGTTTCCTTATCAGTAAAATGGAAGCCTCGGCCCAGATTTTAGCCCCGGACAGTCTCCAGGATTCCTCCCTGCCTGACATGGGACCCCTAGCCCCAGGACGGACCCACAGTCACCCTCCCGGCCAGGATCCTGAGTGCAGGATTCCCACAGAGCCATGTGACCTGGGGTCTCAATACGGCACACTGCTGTACCCCCACACAGCCAGATGCCCCCAGAGCTGGCTGCGGACAGATTCTACTTGCACACCTAACGATAGGGAGCTTACTGGCTTGCCCCTTCCTGATTAAAAATAAAAATTGCTTCTTTGCACTGAGCAGACATCTGCCTCTCTAGTTGTCCTGGCGGTGGAATTTCAGGCACTGAAAGGAGCTGCTAATGGGAACAGGGCATTTTCCAGGCCTTTCTACCATTTTTGAGTTGGGGTTCTTAACCCCACAGAACTGCAGCTCCTTGGTTACATAAAGAGAACCCCTCACTTATCCCCCTAAGCATCACTGTGGGCAAGGACACCCCCCCACACACACACACACACACATCCCTGGGGAGAGGCCCGGGCTGAGGGGACAATGGCCATGACAACATTTTCCTGCCGACACCTGCGAGTGTGTTGGCTCAACCCCAGCTATTCAGGAGACCCCAGACCCACTGGCGCTTCCAGAGGGCAGGGACCATGACCCCCAGGGAGGCTCTACCAATAAGAACAGAGGAAGCCCTGAGCCAGTCCCTGAGGGGTGGACATATGGCACGTTTAAGCCACCTGGGGAAAGCCCTGGAGGCTAATGCTGAAGGAACCCTTGCTGAGTGGGGCCCTAGAGAAAGTGGGGAGCACTCTCTGGGACTGAGCTCGGGTTAGAGGGCCCTACATGCAATTGGCCCACAATGAACTAATGACTCAAGGTGTGAGAGGAAGGCTGTGACCCAGGGGCGTGAGGGTGAGGCGCGTCCCCTCAGACTGAGGCACTCCAGCGGGCCACGTCCCCTCTCGTGGCACTGCCCCTTCGGACGAGGATTCGCAGAGCGAGCCCTGGTTAAGGCCAGGTATTGGGGTGGGCAGCCTGGGGCTGGCAGGGCTGCTCCGAGGGCCCCCACTGGGGAAACAGCCTCAGAATTTTCTGTGGCGAGGGAAGTCTCCACCACAAAACTCCTGCCTCTCGATGCCCTCCCCCTCATCTGGTTCTGGCTGGAAACAGTAATTATATGTCCCAGCTGTGGCACCACCACCCAGCCCCCAGCCCCCCTCTCTGGGCACATCCGTCTGAAAACTGGCTTCCCTTTCCCCAGCCCACCCCCAGCTCTGGAGGAGGCAGAGGGGCCCTCAACCCTGGAAGAACCGGTGGCCCAGCGCGGGGGTGGGGGGGAAGGGGGCCAACAGGGAAGGGACAACCCTCTGGCTCTGTGGTTGGGGAAACTGGGGAAGGGGAGAGTTTAGGGCTGAGGCCAGGCCCAGGCCGTGACCTCCCACTGCCGCCTTGCCTGTGCTCACAGCCTGTGCCGCCCTTTCTCTGCCTGCAACCCCCTTTTCCTGCCTCCACATTCAGGTTCCCCATGGAGCTTCCTCCCCGAAAGCCTTCCAGGCCCTTCCCACCGCTCAAAGGCAGAGAGGTTCCTTTGCCGCTCTGACAGTCCCAACACCTCTTATCACACCTGCCTCCTGCCCCATATCGTGGGCAGCTGTGCGCAGGGCTTATCTTGCTCGCCAGGGTCTGCCAAGGGTAGGGAGCTGGTGACTCAGCCCCCAGCTCAGCCCCCAGCAGTCCCATTTTGGTTTGCAGGGAGCATGGGTGAGTGAGCCAGAGAGGGGAGGAATAAAAAGAGCCAGCTAACAGTCAGGACTCCCAGGTCCAGGAGCATCTTGCATTTTCCAGAGCCCAGCCACGCCCTGCCATGTCCCTATTTCACAGATGGACACTGGGGCCACACAGGCGAGCTTGTTGGCCTGAAGTGTTTCAGTGTCTGACAAGGACAGAGGGAGACGGGGACACCAACCCCTGCCTCTGAGACTGTCACTTTGGGCCTAAATTGGGGTTTGGCTCTTAGAAACAGCCAGGATCCTATAGGCTGGACAGAGGCCCATGGTCTCTCCAGGGTGCATCCCAAGTCCTGACTCAGTGAGAAGAGAATTGTCCCACCATGCCACCAGGGGCACCCCCTGACTCACTCCAACCACTTCCTGCCTCCTTTCCCTATTTTCCTTTGAAATCTCCATGCCAACAAAGGGCCCCACCTAGGTTTGGGCCAGGGTGGGGTCCGGGGCCCAAGGGGCTACGGGAGCCTCCAGCAAAGCCTGGGGGAAAGAATGTGTCACTTGCTGTGTAGACTGGTCTCTGCCCCTCTCGAGGCATTGAGGCCGCCTGCCGGGTCCCTTCAGATCCCTTCAGATCCCAAGTCCGGTGTCCCAGAGGAGGCCTTGAGAGAGATGCTTTCTCTGTTTCTAGGCCTAGAACTTGTGCTTCTGGACCCCAAACTTCCATTGTGTGGACAGGAGAGTGCCTGCACCCCACCTCAACACTCAGTATCCTTGTGTTCAGTATGGCCTCTCTTAGGCTCTTCGTAGCCAGACCCTCCTGGGAAGGCTGATAAATTCAAGTCTGCAAAGTGAGCTTGCTGGTGGTATGGGCAGGGCCGAGAGAGATCTAGAGACCTGGGTTCCTTCTTGGAGTCTCAGGGTCCTCAGCTCCAGTGAAACTCAACAGGTGAGCAGGAGCAGGCCTTGAACACGGTGTGCTTGCCTCTGAGACCAGGGCTGGCCCCTGCATGAGCTTATCCCTTTTCCCCCCCCATCTGCAACCTGCCCAGCCCAGGCATCTGGGTAACTCTGCAAAATGGAGGTCAGAGAAGGGAAGGGACACTGGATCAGGGTGTGGCCAGATCAAAATGACACCGTGGGTGCCCACCCTCCCCCACATCTGCCCGTGATGCCTGAGTTAGAGCGCAAGGTCTGACAACAGATGCCTGTCCTGCCTGTCCCTTGAGAAGGAGGGTCAAGAGGGGGCAGAAGGCCTGAAGAGATTCAACCCCTCCCCTGCGAGGCCCTTTTCCCCACCCCCCATCGCGCCCAGCCCAGCCCTAGTGTGAACTTGACCCTACCCAGGGGGCACTCTCCGAAGTCACCTGGCTCTGCCCCTCTGGAGAGGCTGAGGCTTGGAGGAACGTGGCCTGCCAGAGTTCTGTCCCTTCTGCCCACCTTGGCCACGTCTTCCCTGACTAAAGTCTAAACTCCAGCCTGTAGGCTAATCTTCAATCTTGGGCTGAGCCACAGTTAGCTCCTCGGAGGGGGCTGGGTAAGGTGTCACTGTGACACAAGAAGTGCTAATTCACCCATGGCAAGGCCATGCCCTCACCAAGCCTCCCCCAGCTGAAGCGCCCGGGTCTGAACTTCGGCTGGGAAGCGTGAGAACGATTGCTATATAATCACCCGCCGAGGAGCCCTTGGCCGGCTCCCTCACCGTCCCTACACCCGCCTGCCCTGCCCGGGCCTGGCCAGCCTCCTTTCTGTAGATCTGATTCCTCCTCTGTGCTCCTTCACTCTCCCCTTCCCTGGGACGGCACCCTCCAAGCCTTCCTCAGCCTCTCTCAGGCCAGATTCCCCCCTGCTGTGGCCCAAGCCAGGTCTGAGTTTGCACTTGGCTGAGGGTCTGGAAAAGCCCAGGTCCGCGACAGCAGGCAACTGCCGCCAACGGCCAATTAGCTGTGCTAAGCGGCCCGGGAGGAATGCTTCTCAGCAGCTGCCACCCAGTCGCCAACCTCTGCTTACCACCAGCGCCCCCAGCCCAGACCCCACTCAAGCCAGGAGCAGTGGGCACACACAGGTACACGCACACACCCCCACCCACTCACGCAGTGGCCCTAACTCTCCCAGGCACACTTCTAGACACAGACGCACGCGGGGGCACACAAGCTTACACAAGCTCAGAGACCCATGCCAGCATCCACGTGCACACACCGCTCACACACACACACACACACACACGCACGCACGCGCCATGCCTCACAGTGCCCGGCGACAGAGAATGGAGCCCAGACAGGAGGCAAGATGTCCCCACGCTGGCCGCCACCCCACACTGCAATCCAGGAAAACCACCTGCAAACAGCCGAGAGAGTGTTTTCACCCCCGGTCTTTGTCCACTCCCTGGGAACCAAGGAGCAGGAGGGGCTTTTTCCTTGAAGGCAGTTCGTTCGGGGCCCTGTGTGACCGTGGGGTGCCCACCTGGGTCCTGCTCACGCACTGGCAGACCTGACACGGACATGCCCGGCATCTAGGTCAGGGCAGCAAAGGGACAGCGGACAGCGGCTCCTGGGGGCCGGGCTGTGGGAAGAGGGAGCTGGCTGCACAGGCAGAGCGGAGGGGGCGCCGAGAAACTACAGCCGAAAGGTGCAGCACTGTTGGCCCGAAGGTTAGCTGCCTCCAGAGCTTATTCCCCACAGTAGGTGCCCACAGGGGACATTGGCAAGACTATTGTTCTCTGGGTCTCGGCTTCCCACAGTGCCTGGCAGAAAGCAGGCTCTGGGCTGCAGGTGTAGCTGAGCACCAGCCCCAGCTCCGCATGACCCCCAGAAGCCTCTTGTCCCCTCGGCTCCTCAGTGTCCCCATCTGCACAATGGGTGGAGGGGGAGACCTGTGCCATCTCTGCCCCGTTCCAGAGCCCTGGTGCCTGGGGCGACCTCACATACCTCGTTTCGGCCGAGCGAGTTGTCCGGCAGGGAGGAGGTGACGCCCGAGAGGATGGCAGTGGCCACGATGGCCCCCACGCACTGGGCGATGATGTACATGATAGCCCTGAGGATGCTGATCTGGCAGCTGAGCAACAGCCCCAGCGTGACGGCCGGGTTGAGGTGGGCGCCACTGATGTGGCCCACGCTCTGGGCCAGGGTGGCGATGCTCAGCCCGAAGGCCAGTGACACCTTCACGTTGTCCTGGGAGGCACCTGCTGTCTGGTTGTTCTTCACCGGGTAATGGAAGCCCAGGGCGGAACCGATGCTGATGAAGACGAAGAGGGTCATGGCCAGGAACTCGGCCACCACGGCCCTCCAGAAGAGCTTCTTCTTGAACTCGCTGGCCATGCTGGCAGGGGGCTTGGCTTGAGACCGCTGCCTGGTGCTCGACTCCCTTTGAGAGCTGAGCCACAGCCCGGGCTGGGCCTATTTATAGGGCCCCGGGGGCAGGAGAGGAGGGGGGAGCACAAAGGGAGGAAGGCCTCTCCTCGCTCCTGGCCCGCCCCACACTGCACGGGCCTCCTCTCAGCCATGGATGCAGACACAGCGCTGCTGTCGGCCTGCCAACTTTTTTCCCTCCCTCCTCTCCCTCCTCCCTCCCTCTCTCCCTCCGCCCTCAGCCCTGCCCAGCCCAAGGAGGCAGGCAGGAGGCAGCCACTGCTCTAATAGGCTTTGGGAAATTCCTCCAAGTTGGCCCCACTCAGGGGGCCACAGAAGTCCAGGTGTCCTTGCCCTATGTGCAAAGCTCAGGGGGTGCCCGCAGGCAGAGCCAGGAGCACTGGATGGGGCAGGCTGGACTCAGCAGGTGGACGGTGCCTTCCCTGGAGGCGGGGCACCATGATACTGCTTGCCTGGCATCCCCATCCCATCCCAGGGTGGCGTTAGTCTGGAGTCCCCGGGTCCAGGGTTCCCTGGGGGCATTCTGGGCCTCCTGCATCCCAGACTAGGTCTGGCCACTGGAAGTCACTTTAGGGATGTCCCGGGCCCCAGAGCCACTGGCCAGGTCCAGTTGATGGGGGCTCAGAGGCATTAAGACTCACAGAGAGCTTGTCTGTGGCCCACCCTCCACTCTGGGGTCAAGGGCAGACTTTGGGGGCCTTCACGCTTCTGGAGAAATTTGAACCAATGATTTCAGGGCAGGTGGGGAAAATGGGAGCAGTCTAGGACTTTCCTCTCAAAGGCTGCAAGCCGGCAGACCACTGGGGAGAGAGAAGGGACGGCAACCTAGCCTGGAGACAGGAAGGAAAGAGGAGAAAAGACACAAGATAAGGGGAGAGGCAGAGACACAGACTGAGAAGGGAAGACAGACAGACAGACAGACAGGGGAAAACAGAGGGAATGAAAAAGTAAAAGGGGAAGTAGAATCCCAGCAAAAGTGGAAGTGAAAGAGAGACATCTCCAGGCCAGGCCGAAAAGGAGAGACAGACAGGGAACACAGAGGGTGAAGAGATAAACTAGAAAGAGAGGAGACAGGACTGGACCCAGAGGCAAGATACAAAGGGGGAAAGCTGGGGGAGGGGACAAGGCTGCTCTGCAGACCCCTGTGGTCCACCCTGTGCCCTTCCTGCACAGCCTTAAGCCAGAGGCCCAAAGGTAGCTGATAAACTGTGCAAGCAACTAGACTCCCACGGGCAGGCAGCTGCTGCCCGTCCGCCAGCCTGGGGCAGTCAGGGTGTGCAGTTAGGGACAGAGCAGCCAGGTGGGGCCCTGGGAGGCAGGCAAGGCCCGGCCCAGGAGGGAGGGGCCCACTCTGGCCCTCTCCTCCCACCTCCTGCCTACCCGTCCTCAGTCCTGCTCCTGAGTATTGACTTCTCCTCAGTTTACAGGTGGCAAACTGAGGCCCAGCAAGGGGAAGGACATCTCTAAGTTCTGCATGTGCCAAGGGCAGGGCATGAATGGGCATGCGGGTCTTTGGCCTCGTGTCCAGGGGCCATCTGCCGAAGATGACACCATGCCCTGTTGGCCACCCTTTTGCCTGGCTGCGGCACGCGCCGCAGCCACCCTGGAGCGGCGACGAACCACCCAGGGATCAGCCCGGGATTTGCCGGGAGCAGGAGGCCCCCCGGGGGTGGAGGTGGGGGGAGCCGTGGCCACCTAAGTGCCTGTAAGTACAGGATGGAGTGGATGCAAGGCATGGAGTTGGCACGGTGGCCAGAGGGCCCTGCACGCTCAGCAAGGCCCGGCGGCCGGAGGTCATCGGTGCCTTATTAACCAAAGAGAGGGAGCCAGCCGGACTGGGCCGCTTCCCGGAACCTCCTCCACATCCTTTCCTCTGGGCAGCACTTGCTCAGCTCTCCACACCCCAGGAGGCTGCTGCCTTATGCCTGGCCCTGGCCATTTCCCACGACCCCTCCGGCCCCCTGAGCGTCCTGGCCCACATCTGTCCCTGCCCTCCACTTGGTGCGGGGAGGAGTTCAGATGCTGGCAGGTACCAGGACTCAGCCTGGAGGCTGGAGGCAGGCAGCAGGGGGAGAGCTGGCACCAGGCCCACAAGGGCCACCGGACTCAGGCTCGTGCGGGGGTGTGGAACTTCCTGCTCCGGTTTCCATGACAGGCTCCACGGGCCGGGTCAGGATCCGTGAGGAAGCACCGTGTGCTGCTATGCACCTGAGAGTCACCTGGGACATTCTCATTTATCCACCAAATATTTACTTAGCGTGCCTCATGTGCCAAACTGCTCTGAGCACTGGGGTGACGGCTGCAAAGCAGACCGCCCAGCTCCCTGTCCTCCTGAAGCCTGCGTTCTAGCATGGGCAGGCTCCATGTGGGCACTCCAGATGGTGGAGTTTGCAGCTGTGCAGGGCACACGTGCATGAGTGTGTACTTGCCGGGGACCTGCGTCCTTCTGGAGCAGGGCACGACATGGGGGGGTCCGGAGTAGCAAAGCACTTTTGCCTAGGCAAATTAGGCACCCACCCATCTCAGGATGGTATGAGGGTCCTCAAGACAACACCCTGGACATCCACTGCATCTCCTGCCCCCTCCCCCATGCCCACCTGGCCTCTGCCTTAAAGACCACCCACCATTATACTCCATTCCTTTGGGCAAAGGCATTGCCATCACCAAGAGAGGCCGTCAGAGTGCAGACATCTCTAGAACAATGCCCACCTCCTTCACCCACCATCTCCCATAATGGAGAAGGGCCTGTGTAGCCATGACCTGACCACTTCAGTGCAAGAGGGAGAAATGCCACTGCAGCCCAAGACCCAGGAAGGCTGCAAACCCCATGGCCTTCTTCTCTCTGGTCTGCCACAAATCCTGGCTAACCAGGGAATGAAGGAAGGGAGGAAGGGAAGGAGGGAACAGTCTTGGGCTGAGGGCTCATCTTCACCACAGCCCTGGGATGCCCAGATGTTAAGTGATTGGGCAAAGAATGGCAGAGCTAGGATTAGAACTCAGGACCCCACCCCCACCCCAGCCCAATTCCCAGAACCCCAGTCCGGTTCTCTGTTCGCCTGTCAGGAACGGCCCCTGATGGCCCTGATTACCAGACGGAAAGCCAAGTTCTGATGGCCCAGCAACAAGGACAGGACCGAGAGATCCAGGCCCCAGGATGGGCAGGGAACATGGGGGCGGAAAGGAAAGGGCCATCTCCAACCTCTCCGCACAATTGGGACAGGGTGAGGGGTGGATGGAGAAGGAAGCACTGAGCTAAGAGTGGACACTCAGAGTGCTGGGAGAGACCAGAGCCACCCCTGAGCCCTACAACCCCGGGGAGCTTGGGCTCTGAGGCAGGGTGTTACCCACACCTCAGCTCCTCCCCACCGCGTGGCCTGCCTCCGTGAGCTCCGTGTCCCTCCCACGGACAGTGGCACAGGCCCAGCCTCCAGATCCCACAGGCCCGAGCCAGGCTACATAAGGGGAGACTGCTCCCCTCCCCAACTCCTGAGTCCCGGGCGGGGCTTGAAGCCACTCAAGGCCGGGCACTGTCTGGCCCTTCAGGAGCAACAGTCTGAAATCGTTTTACCAGATGTGCCTTATTTCTGACGTGCCCGGCGAGACCCACTTTCCAGTCAGAGCTGGCTGTTTCCAGGACAATCTGGGCCGTAGCTCCACCAAGATCCAGCGGGAGAACCTCAGGCTTTGTCCAGAGATGGGTGCACAGCTTCTCAGATGCATGGAAGTTGGGGGGGGGGGGTCCCAGGCTGCATGGGGGGAAGACACCCATGGGTGTGGTCACAGCCATCACTCTTTCAGCCAGAAGCTTCTGTGGAGCCCCGCGCAGAGGGGCTGAGGGGAGTGGACCCTCCCTACTGGGCGGGGCAGGGGTTTCCCACCCACAGGCCTCGGTGTGGGAAACAATGACTTCATTCCCTCCGGGAGGCCCACCAGGAAGATGGAGCTGGAGGCGGAAGGGAATTCTGACAGCAGACTGGCTTTGACCATGCGGTCACCATCGGCTCACCAGCATTTTGGATGAATCTTCCAGAATCGGTCAGGCTTTCCTGAATTGAGGCAGGGTGCGCTAACAGAGGGTGGGAAGACAGGACAAAGTCCTAGGGAGGGGGTGAAACATAAAAGAATGCCTTCTCCCACAGAATCCCTCTGCCTCCTCATGGCTCTGCCCCTCCCTCAACAGGGTGCTCGGTGCATCCCTCCCCTGAACTTGATCTAGGACCTGCCAGCCCCTCTTGGCTGCACAGACGGGGCCCTTCCCCCACCCCTGCCCCCCGCACCACTGCCTGGAAGACATGGGCCAGGGAGGCATGGACCAAAGTGGGGACTCTACATTAGTGTGGAGTCATCCTTCCAGTGAGGCTCAGCCAGACCCCCACCCCTGAGCCTGGGGGAGCAGAAAAGGGACCAAGGCCCAGAGACCAAAAAGAAGACAGAATGTCCCCCACACTGCTCAGCCCAGTCCTTAAGGCTCTCCACTCTCCACCCCTTCCCAACTCCAGACAAGGTCCCCGGTCCAGGCTCCCTGTCCCCGGATATTTGCATGTCCGCTCTTCCTCCTGCTAGGCACCCTCCTTCCTTCCCCTTCCCAGCGGCACCTCCTCTCCTGACCCCCTCTTCCATGGCAGCACCCTCAGTTAAGGCAATGCACCTTGGCCTCCAGACCTGGTTCTCACCCCCCCACACCCCTGCCCCCACCCCATCCGCTGATGGCCCTGCTGGTGAAGCTGGGCTGCAGGACAGGGCTGGGGTCTTCTCACCCCTGGCCCACCACGCCCCCAGCAGAGCTGGGCTCAGGGGATGATCCAGGAGATATCTGCACCCTGACCATCCGATTTCCCTGAGAGACAAGCACCCACCTCTCAAAGCCTAGAATTCCTCCCTGACAGATAACTCCTGGCCATTTAGGCGTCACACGATCCCCCTTAAATCAAAACCGGATTTAGCGGGCCACCAGTGATTCACCAGGGGCAGAACAATTTAGTAATTTTAATTTTCCAAGCTACTTCTCCTCTCACCGTCTTCCCCCACCCCTGCCTTCCCTGAGCAATACTGTGTGTGTTGGGCCTGGGGGCTGGGGGGGAGGGCGATGTCAAGCCTATTTCTGGAAAGTGGAATCTTCTGTTTGGATGTTCACTCAACTCTTCAGCAATATCCCCGCTTGATGCTGCAGAGGAGGAGACAGAGAGACAAGATTGGGACAGTCGCCCCCAGCCCTGCTAGCATCCATGAGAGTTCGACACACCACATTCAAAGATGGGAGCAGGGCTTCGAGGATGGGCTGGGCTCCCAGGACTGAATAAGGGTGCCTTGAGGACACAGGGCCGCCCCCTGTCCCACCCCCAACTCTGCTTGGACTGGAGGAGAAAAGAGGGAATGAAGTCACGGTTTCCCCAGCCCTGCCCTGCGGGCGAGGAGGCCATGCCGGGCCAGGAGGGCGGCATCCCTCACTTCCAGAAAATGCTGGCGGTGCCCCAGTAACACCCTTGGGGGCCAGGTAGGGCAGAGGGCTCTGCCTGGAGCCAGCCTCTGCAGTGTGGGTCCCTGGAAGGGGAGTCCTCGTCCTGTGTATAAGCGACTTCGGAGAGTTTCCTTGCCCTGGGCACACACACACTTCCCCTCTCCACTGACCTCACTGCTACTGCAGCTTCCGCTCTACTTTCCAGGCCCTTAACCCCTCCTGCCTGGGCCCTCAAAATCTCCTCTCTGTGCCTTATTACATCCTAACGCATCAAGATTGGGAAAAGACGCTCCGCTGGCCGTGGATCTGATGCCCTCGTTTTACACATGGGGAAACTGAGGCTCGGAGAGGCAAGGTGGCATGCCCAGCATCCTTTTGTGAGTCAGGGGCGAGTTAGGACTAGAGTCCGGGTCTCCTGGTGCCTGCCGAGGCCTGGCCTGCTAGCCACACCCAGCCTCTTCCTCCCCTCTTCTCTACTTGGTGAGAGGCTATCTCCTCCTTGGACTCCAGCAAGGACTCAGAAAAGCGCCTTCCCTGAGTAAGAGGAAAGAGACCTGGGCAGCAAGAACATATCCATGAGGGAGCCTGCCATCTACTCCCCCAGCCCGCAGGACCTAATGTTTCCATCTCCCAGCAGGGCCTGAGCCAGTGTAGAGGTAGGTCAACCCCCCACCAATGCCGTTGTCCCCCAAATGTCTAACCCCCGTGGCTCTTTCGAGTTCTGCTCAGTTTTCAAGGTTTCCCAGCCACCCTGCCCCCCTCCCATCCCCCCCCTCGCCTATAGCCAATGTCCCCAGAAGGGGTGTCCACATGCTCTCAGCAAGTTCTGCAGGCAGGAACGATGCTCCCTCTCCTCCTCCAGCCCCTCTCCTGGATGCCCCATGCCACGTGGCCACCTGGCCTCACTGCTTTGCTGTGGATCCCACGGCCACTGCTGCTCTCTACTATATCTTCCTTGGCCGTGTCTCTTCCCGAGAACCGCCACGGCTGCTGGCTCCTGTCCCAGCTGCCCCTTGGTCCCATCACCCATGCCGGGTTCCCTTTGCTTCCTCTGGGTCCCGCTGCTGGGACCGGCTTGGCGCTTCACAGGGCCAAAAGCCTCACTGGATTCTTTGGCTTCTCCCCCAAGCAAGGCCCGGCTGGGTTCCCGCCATAGGAGCAGACGCGGGCCCAGGCGCAGCCTCCTGCTCCTTCCTGGGCCCGACAGCAGGGCCACTTAGGTGCCAGCCGGTAGCGGGGCTTTCGGGAAATTCCTGTTTCTCCGTGCTAGTGGCTGTTCTCACAACTCACCACCAGGATTCACCTGTTCATCTTTACACCAGCACAGTTGTAAAATTTAGCTTTTCATATTTGTTTATGGAGGCAGAGGCCCATGAACGCAAAAGAGCCCAGGGTCCGTGAAAGTGAAAACATGGCCTTGCCCCCCACCACGGCCACCCCCCACCACTACGGCTAGACAGCAGTGCGCAGGGCAGGGACAGAGATGAGCACACTCCCGCCAGGCTCATACTGACCCTTCTAACAAGTAAAGCATATTCCCAGGCTGAGCTGTGTCCCCAGCCCTCTCCTTCACGATGAGTCCTCAATCCCTCTCACTTGCCCTTGCCAAGCCACACCTGGCTGGGGTGCCACTACACAGGCTTAGCTGTCCCTTCCCCCTCCTCTGACAGTGCATGGGCTTGCATGCTCAAATGTGGGTGCATGTGCGTGCGCACACACACACACACAGCATGTGCTTGCACACACGTGTACATACGCACGGGCAATGCACACGTACACACCAGCATATACATCGGTTGCCTGCACAACACGTTGCACGCACATGTGTATACACATATGCAAACACGTGTGCATACTCAAAGCCACCCAAGTGCATGCACAACCTCACGTGAGCACAGGCTTGTAAATACACAGAGCAGAGATACACATGGTGGCCATGAACCTTGCACCTCCTAAACCCTCTGCTGTGTATCCTGCGGACTCTGCTGCCTGTACCCTGAACCCTGGAGACTGCACGGTCTCTCTGGCACCTTCGAGCGCTCATAGCTGTTACCACCTGTGCTGTTCATAATCCAGGGGCCTCTCTCAACTCATCTCCTTATCGGGGAGCTGACTTTAGATGGTGGAGAGGAGGAGGCGTGAGCAAGAGGAATGCAGTGGTAGGCATTTCTGTAACTGCATGGCTCCAAGGTTCCTCTCTTGGGAATACACTATGTGTGTCCTAGTCTCTTCATTTCCAGCCAGGACCCCCTACCCTGGGAGGGGGACGGGGACTGGATCTGACCCAGCTCTCTGCTCACAGCCAGATGGGGAGCAGGCTCGGTGTACAGAGAAGCTCGGGAAAGTTTTCAACGGTGAAGAGAGCCAGCCATCTGCCAGCCCACCAGCCAGTGTCAGGAGGGGTGTGCTGGGCCCCCGTGGAGTGGGGATGGGCAGGTGCAATTCCGGGACCACCCTTTTCACTCTTTGGCTTCCTAGGATGTCATGATGCTGTGGGCTGGGGCCGGTAGGGGTGAGTCTAGGAAGGTGGGAGGTGCCCACCCTTGTCCCTCTCCATTGCAGACCCCTCCCTCTGTGGTCCGCTCTGGGGATTCTATTCATGTGAAGCCAACATTCCTGGAGCCCACAGGGCCAGCAAGATCATCTCACACAGGCAGATCGCTGTCTTGCCTAATGAGAAAATGATCACATGGCCCCCTGCCCCGGGCCCCTGCGCCCAGCCAGGCTCTGGCTCCCCAGCCCTCAGTGTCAGCAGCCTCACCCCAACACATGCACACCTCCCGCTTGTGCTGTTGTTCTACAGGTGTGTCCATTGGGCAACTCACAGGGTCCCTGTGGCTCCCCATCCAGAGCCCCCCTGTCACCAAGGGTTGGGCACCTCTGAACGCCCAGGGTGTTAGACCATTAGGATAGGAGGGCCTTCAGGTCATTAAGACTCTATTGCACAAAAGTGAACTGAGGCCATGAGCTAAAGTGGCTTCCCCAGTGTCACACACAGTGACCGCCCCCCCCCCCCCCCGCCCCGTCCCACCAGCAGAGCAACAGCCACCAGGGCACACAGTGGACCAGGAAGGACTTGCAGCATGAGGGAGGCAGGACTCCCCACCACACACACCCTGTTTCATCACTGCACACCTCCTCCAGGCCAACCTCACTGGCAACTTTAAAGAACCAGGGCCTCAGGGGTTGGGGATACAGTGTCTGGAATTCAGGAAGTCCAGTCCCCTTATAGTGATCCTGCCTCTGCCCAGGCCAGGCCCAGGCCTAACAAAGGCTAAATATACAGTGTTGGCAGCATCCAAGGGGTGGGTGAGAGGCCTTCTCCCAAGCACTCCGTGTTCAAGAGCGAGAAGCCCTCAGAAGAGGCCATTTTTAGAGCCAGAGGCCAGGAAAGAGGCCTGGGTCAGCTGCCTGCCTGTATCTCCCACTCATCAGTCTAAGGGCAGGTGGACAGAGGAGGAGACCCAGGCCATAAGTTCTCTGGCGGTTGGGGGCCCAGACTCACAAATACAAGGCAAAGAAGAACCCAGGTGAGCTTATGAGCTGGGGGTGGGGAGTGATCAGTAAGGGTGGAAGAAATCATAGAAGCCTTCCTGGAGGAGGCATGGAATTTCAGGATCCGAAGGGATCTGAAAAGCTGCCTAAAACTGCACATCACCGGACCCAGGATGCTCTTTGATATTCGATATCCAGAGGGTCATGATGTCCTGTGTGGGTACTTCTACCACTCGACAGCTCATGGGAATGGTTAGAGAATTGCTCGCCAGAGGGCAGAACTGAAGGTCAGAATCAAAGAGGGCTGGTGTGAAGTGGGGTCAGGCTTGAGCAGGGCCGCTGCAGAGGTAAATTTCTTTGGTAGAGAAGTCAGGGTAGGAAGGGGAAGAATCACTGCAGGTCTTATCTCATCTACCTTTTATATCTGTTCTAAAAGCACTTGGGGATTCCATCAGTGCTTTCTCAGACTATACTGCAAATGTGAGTCCCCTGGAGGGCTTATTAAAACACTGCTCCTGATTCAGTAGGTCCGGGTGGGGCCCCAAGATTTTGCAGCTCTAACAATCTCCCAGTCGATACTAATGCTCTCTGGTCTCAGGACTTTGAGCAGCAAGTGTCTGAATTACAAAACAAGACAAAACTCCGGATCATAGTCTAGTTAAAATAAAAACACAGAGAGGCAGGAAGCTTCTTGTGACACCAGAGAGAGATTACAATGGAGCATCACTTTCCCTCTGAGCTTCCAGGAAGCAATCGCAAGAAAGGAAGACATGTTTACCAATGGTTCCTCTATGGTAATAGAGACAGCCGCCTGTGCTAGGGAGGAAGTTTCTCCCCAGATTCTGGCTGTTCAAGGAACTGATCAAGGAGACCTTATTATCAGGAGATTTGAGGAGCAGGCAGAGGCTGTGCTTTAGGGGCATTGTGGGCCTTTCTGTGAGAAGACCTGAGCCTGGGCACCTCAGTGGGGTGCATCCTGATGGAGAGTCACAGTGCGGATAACACGATGCCCCTCGGTGCCCGGCCTGGGCCAGCACCACGGTCAATGCCCATAGGTGACCATCCTTCCACCACTCGGCTCAGCCCCGAGCTGGCTCAAGTGGAGAGAAACTCACAACTCTGATGCTCCACCATGCAGCCCTGGGTGTGCGAGGCAGGGTAGCCGAGGCCCAGGCCTGAGGCTCAGGAAGGGGTGAGGTGGATTTGTGGGCAGCGGAAGATCCCCACCTCTTCCCAATAATCAGGAAAGGCTTCCTAGAGGAGGGGACATGGCAGACAGATTTGTTTATGCAAAGGAAGGGAGGTGGTTTGGGAAGAGGAAAGGCCCAAGCAGAAGGATGGATGGATGAGTGGGCTTCTAGCCATGGCAGGGGTGGGGCGGTTCCCTCGCTGCCCCTCTCCCCAGGGCTGACTGAGACCCTCAGAGAGGGGCTGCTGGAAGAGGGATGGTGTGCTCTGTGAGTCTGTCTGGGATTCAGAGCCTGAATCTCTGCTTTCCCTCCAGGTCAGCGCAGGGAAGGAGGCCTGAGCCCCGCCTGCCTCAGGCGCACCTGGCTGGGGGTGCAGGGGCTCTGCCTTCGGAGAGCTCCTGGCCCAGACCGGTGTGGCGGGGAGCTGGGGCTGAACGAGGAGCTTGAACAATTAGGCCTCTGAACGTGACTGTGGGCACAGCCATGGATGGGACACAGGAGATGACAGACTTTGTCAGCCTTGTGCCACATGGCCTTGGGAGGTGACCGCCCCAGCCAGAGGTTCTTAAGCAGCTGTGTTCCTATGAAAGGCCAACCTGAACGGTCATCTCAGCCTAAGGGGGTGTCAAGGAGAGTGCAGCTGAGTCACAAGGTGCTAGGTTCTCAGCTTTCCTTGCTTATCCCTTCCCCGGGGTGACCAAGGATATACCTCTCTCTTCCCAGACTCCTTTGTGATGAAGGGGACGTGCATAATCCTGATGACTTTCCAGAAAAGGAAATGGAAAATCTTTAGACAAATAAACCCAAGGTGTGTCTGTGTTAGTGGGGAAGAAGGAAAAAAAGTGCTTGGCATTTTCTATGGTTGCCAAAGCCATCGGGGCTGGGGACGACAGGAAGTGGGGTTTGAAGGAGACTCTGAAGCTGGATGCCTGCTCCCACTTTGGCTGTCCGGGCTTCCTCTGAGCGGGGCCAGGCAGGGGGTCTGGCCCATCCTTTTCTCTGGGCCACTGACAGGGAGCCATGTGAATCAAAGGGAAGACTGGGCTCCCATAATGGCTTGCAGGTATAGAAACTAGGGTGCTCACAGACATTTCCAGAGGCCCTGAAGTCTCAGGTCTGGGCTGCTGACTGGGGAAAATAATCAAGGAAGACAGGGGATGAGGGATTCCAGGAAGTGTCTCGCTCCTCCCCCACCCCTCTGCTTGGTGGCCTTCCAGGAGGCAGGGGAGCAAGTAAGAACTTGACATCTGCCATCTATTAGCCTGGAGGCCCTGGGCGAGTACCTTGGCTCTCTGAGACTCAGTTTCCCCACCTGAAAGTGAGAGGTTTGAGAGAGGGGCCCTGCAGGTGCTGCACACAGTGCCTGCCACTGGTGCCCTTGTCTCAGTCTCAGGAGTGGTCACTGCTTTGCAGAGCCACCTCGTCTGATGACCTCATTTTACAAAAGTGGAGAGGGAGGGCCATATGGGGTGACCGGAGAGGGGAGAACATATTCAGTTAGCCCAGAAGCTGCTATGGGGCCATGAGAGCTGGAGAAAGGAGAGGAAGGACTGACATTTGGGGGAGGGGGTCAGGGAAGAGGGGCTGACCTCCAGGGATGGAGTGGCCTCACCGTGTCACCCCATCCCACATGGTCACACTTCTTGTCTCTCCGTGAGCTAGATCCACCCGGATTCCTGCATCCTCCCATGCAGCTCCCAGTCAGAGAGCCAACATCTGCTGGGTGCAGACTGGGAACCAAGCCCAGTTGCAAGCACTGTGCCCTTACTCCCATCCCAACCTTAAGATGTACAGGATGTTATTATTCTCATTTCACAGGGAGGGAAACTGAGGCTCAGAGAGGTTTTTGGTTTGTTGGTTTGTTTCGTCTTTTTATTCTGTTTTGCAACTCAGGCGACACAACCGAGAAGTTAGAGCTAAGATCTAAACCCGGTTCATCAAAGTCCAGGTCCCAGTTTATAGCGCTCCCCACCCCGCGGCAGCCTGCGCAGTCCCTGACTTGGTACACAGCCCCCCGTGGGTGCAGCAAGGACCACCCCCCCCCCAACCCAGAGGGAACACGGCAGACAAGAGGTTGGCCTTCTGACCCATAGGTTCTGGAGAGCCAGGGTCCAAACGACAGTGCACGTGAAGGAAGCAGGAGCCTCAGACCAGAGACTGGGACTGTGCTTTCCTGCCTGAGAGCTTCCTGGTCCTCAGGAGAGGAGCAGTTTCCATAATGCCCACTAACACCCCAAATGGCCAAGCTGGGGGTCCCAGGCTCTGAGAACACAGTTGGGGCAGCCCACGTGGCAGATGCCCTCCCCACGGAGGGACTGGGAGCCATCCTGCCAGCCTGGCTGTCTTCCATGTGTACTTGGAGGTGGCCAGGCCCAAGGGAGCCAGCCGGTCCCGTCCAGCTGGCCCAAGGTCACCAACAGCTTCGAAAACAATGGGCAGTGGGTCCAGCCGTAGCCGGGTCCAGAACAAAGGCCTGGGCACTTCCTCACATTGAGGCCCCCTCCTTCATGGTTTGCCAAGACAGGAGACGGAGGAAGCCTTCATCGGGAGGTAGGGATGTTTTGCAAAGACCATTCCCAGGAGAGCTACGGCCACCAGTGCCAACAGGGGAGCACACAGAAGCAACGGCTGCTCAAGGCCAAACTCTGCCTGCCAGGAAGCAGGGGAGAGAGGGGCCTTGACTCCAAGCCCATGGGCCCCCTCCCCCCACCTCACCCCCTAGGCTGAATCCCTAAAATGCAAGGTGTCTCCCACTGCTGCTCCTCTCTGGGGCCCTAGCTCAGAGGCTGGCGTCTGCCCTCTGGCCCGCCCCGCACGCTGCTGCAGCACGGTCTTCTAAAGCAGCGTGGAGCCACCGCTGCCCTGCTCCGAGACCCCCCACGACTTCCCAGCGCTCAGGAGGCAGCGCCACCCCCTTTGCCGGACACAAAAGCCCTTCAGCTCTAACATTCCTTATCTTCCCGCCGCCCCAGATGCCCCAGCCCCTCCCTTCCTCCTGGCAGCCCTGACCCTGCCCATCTGGGCTGGGGTACCTCTGGCCCTCCTCCTCCCCTACTTTCCTTCAGGGCCCGCCTTCAATTCTCCCCCTCCAAGAAGCCTCACTGACTGCTCCGGCCTGTACAAGTTTCCCTCTTCTAAGCCCTATGCCCCCAATAAAATCCAAGAAGGATCTGAGCCCGGGACTTGGGAATCAAGTCAGGAAATCAATCGGTAACAAAACAATCCTTCCTGAGAGTAAAGTTCCCATACACAGCACAGTCTGTTTACACAACTGTCCTGGCGTGATTATTAATAACACTCCCTCAGGCCCGGTCCCCGTGCCGGGGCAGAGCCCAGAGACGGTGCTGACAACCGGTGTCTATAGTGCCCTGAGAGTATTCACGCTGGGCACCCAGGCAGGACACGAGGAGGTGGGTGCTATCATGGAGGTGAGCCCCATTCCACAGGGAGGCAGGGCTTTTCCTGAACCTCCCAGATGCCGAGAGGCCTTAAAACAGAAAATGCCAGATAAGCACCCAGGATTGCCCTTATCAAGGGCCACAGGAAAGGCGCAGGCTTTAATATCAAAACCACACCCGGAATCAACGGTTTAAAGACCTCAGGCAGTAAGTACCTCTCCACCCCAACACCCAGTGACTGGGGCTTTATGCCTGGAGGCGGGATGGGGGAGGGGTGCGGGGTGGGTGATGGAGGGGCTTCTCCAAAGATGGGGAATGATCTTTGGGCTTCATCCCCCAGGATGAGACAGGTACACGAGGAGCGGGAAAGAAGGAAGACCAGGAGCCTCAGGCCCAAGGGCAAGGAAACAGGGTGGTGTAGAGGGTGTGTGTGTGTGTGTGTGTGTGTGCATATGCACTTGTCGGGTAACGAGAGAAACCTGTAGCTGGGATCTGGGCTGTGAGAGAGGTGTCGATTGAGGGCCCTCGGAGGGTGGGTCCTGCACTTTCAGTTAGGTAATCCCAGAGGGCTTCCTAGAAGAGGGGCCTTGGAGACAGGCTTTGAGGGTCAGGTCAGATTTGGCAGATGGTCATGGGGAGCCAGAGGGCAGGGACCCAGGTGCAGTAAAGAGCACTGGCAAACGCTGCAGGCAGCAAGGGGCTTCAAGCAGCTGCTACGGTTGGGGGTGCATGGAGTGTGGAGCTGGGAGCAAGGTGAGGAGGCAGACAGGCAGGTTGGAATCATCCCCTTACACTTCCCATCACATGTATTCCCTTGAGCCCAAAGGCCATCTGGTGTTCTGGTCTCCAAGAGACCCTTCCATGAAGGAGAAATGTCCCAGCAGGGGTCTTCACGAACAATTCCTATCTGGCCTCAGTTTCCCCATCTGTGAACAGAAGGCCTTCGATGATTTCCCAGACAACAGGATATAGCATAGGTATCTCCCGGGAATGTGGACAGAACAGTGGATGAAGCACTTTGATGCCAAGACAACAGGAAAGGCCAAGGGCGGGCGGCTGTGAGCACCGAGCCCCTGACCAGCGTGGGGCTCTGATTCCTCTCTTGCGCAGAGGTCTCCTGTGAAGCACATCCCCGAGCAACATGCCGAAACTGGCAGTGCGCCACACTGACCCATGGGCAGCCTGCCCGCCCACTCTCCCACCCACCTGCCAACCACCCCTCGTCCTGCGTTAAGCAATCTCCATTATCGCAAATGCCTGACATTTTTGCCTGGTAATTACAGCTCCCACAGCCCCAGGAGGATTAGGGCACGATTAGGGAGTAGGGAGGACTCTGGCAGATGGGGAGAAATACCTGTAAATAGGCTTGGCAGCCTGATTGCCTCCTGCAAGTTTAGGCTCCCAGAAGGGCTCAGTGGCCAGTGAGGATCATCCTGGGGCCTTGGAAAGCAAAGGCCATCAGCATCTGTCACCCCCATCATCTCCTGGCCTCCCCACTCATACTGCCTTTCCTGAGCAGTATGTGCCCCTCAATGTGCCCCCTGCCTCTGCCCCACACTCACTCCCCCATCAGGGAGAGAGATCTCAAGTAGAGCTCTGAGCAAACCTTGTCTCCTGGGAACAGGTCCCAGCCCTGGGCCTGCCGTCTGAGGCCTTCCCCCACTCTGTCCCTCCTCTGATTCTCTGGGACTCCCACTCTGGGGTCACCTCAATGAGGCCCACAGACCTCATGGACTTTCAGGGTCTCTTAAAACCCTTTCAGGGTCTCTCACCAACCTGTCACCTTGAATGATCTGCCATCCAAGTCTCCACTTGTCAAAACCGTGCCCATCCATCAAGACTTAGGTAAGATGCTGCCACCGCCGAGGAGCCCTCCAGTCCCCTCTGGAAATATTAAAAGCAAACACTTTGCAGGTCCTTGTGACGTGCCAGGCCCTACTCACTGTGCATTGACACACTGAATCCTCAGTACAGCCCTGGGCGGGTGCTAATTTTACAGACGAGGAAACTGAGGCCCAAAGAGCTTAGGTCAGGTGCTCACAGCTGCACAGGCAGGAAGCAGAGGGGACCCCTGGTCCTGATGCTGCTTGTCCTTGGACAACACTTCTCCCGCACGTCCCTTCAGTACAGCCTCGTTATGGGGCCAACTTCTGCGTCATCGCACCCTCAGCCCCACAAAATCACAAGTTCTAGAGTACAGCTCTCTCTAACCGTAACCTGAGTCATCTGATGGTTTTATTAGAATGCAGATTCCGACTCAGGAGGTGGTGGGTGGAGCCTGAGAGTCTGCATGTCTAGGAAGTGCTCCAGTGTTGCTGGTGCTCCTAGTCTAAGGACCACACGTTGAGTAGCAAGACTAGAGCCTACACTAGGGCAGACAAGTCTTCCCCTTGCCATTGTTGGCTTAACAGAGCCACGGGACTGTGGGAGCCTAAGACTGGTCCTTCACCATCCGTGGCCCTCCCAGGAGGGTGGGCCCCCTGTCGGTGCTCGCGACGGGCTGGGCCCCCACCGCTAACTTCCTTCTGCTCACAAAAAAGCAGTGGGATGGGGTCTGGATGCACCCCTGCCTTAGGATATCCCCCAGCACCCCTCCAAGCCTTGGCCCAGCTCTGAGCCCCCAAGGAATGCTTGCAGTTCTTCTGGAAACTGCTCTTCTTACCTGTGCTGCTGCCACAAAGCACCTACAGAGACAGCAGGTCTCTGCTCGGCCAACACATCCTGTCCTCTGGCCACGGAAGAAGGTGAAGAAAACACTTGGCAGTGGAAGAGGCCAGTAACTACTGATGACTTCTTTGGAGAGAGGCGTCAGTGTGCCGGGATCCCTTCCCCCAGCCATGGGGCACGGAGGCGTGCATGTCCTCTCCTAAAGCCAAGTGGGGGAGGCTTCCAGAAAGCTGCTTGAAAGCTTACTCTGTGTGCCCACAGTGTGGGAAGGTCCCTGACTCCCACCTAAGGACGGGAGACATTGCTGTTCCCTATGGGAGGCTGAGCAGAGAGACAGGCTGAGGTGGGAAAGGTCTGACCTCCAGAGCTGGGGAGGCCTTGCATGGTTCAAACGTGGATCTTGCAGAAGGAAGACTCGGGTCTTCTTAAGAGGTGAAGGAGGAGGTTGACTTCACCAGAAGCTGGGTGTGACCAGGTACCAAGAGCTGTCGTAAGCAGCAGCTGGAGCATGAATCACCTGACTCAGGAGAGGTCGCTAGTGACTGGAGCCCCAGAGAAGCAGGGGGCAGAGGAGTTTCCACTGATGGGGGAGTATGGACTTGAGCGGTCGTGAGATGGCCCTTACTGCTCACACAACTGGGAGGGCAGTGCAACTGGCCGGCTCTTTCCTCCAGAGACCAAGAATTCACACCTCACTGAGGTCAGCTTGCTCACTGACCTGGCGGGGCCCGGCCCCCCCCTGCCCCATGCACCTGGGGCACAGATGGGGCAGCCACACCCAGCACCGCCCTTGAGTGGGGTGGGAAGCCACCCAACTCTAGAACTCTCAACATTTTCTGTGGAATTCAGGAGGGTGTTAGTCCAAGTTCAAGGGTATAAGAAAGGCTAAAGATGCTCTTCCCAGAAAGTTACACATACATACGTGAACACAAAGATTTTAATATAATTTGGGAAGGAGACTGTGGACCCGCTGAAGCCTGCCCACAGTCTCCGTAGAAAACCATGCACCTTGGGTGGAGAACACCCACCTGCAAGGAGGCACGGGCCTCTATTTCATTCTTGCAGGCTTGGTGGCAGTGCTGTGGCTCTACTCCAGGAGAGGGTGGCGCTGGGCTTTGCCCCTCTTCCATTCCAGGAAACCCCAGGCCCAGGGTGTCACCCTGCGCATGTACCTGCATCTTGGCTTCTAGAAGAGTGTTTTTATAATTTGTTGGGACTGGGTTTTTCAAGCAACGCTGGGAATATTTTGATTTGTCCAGCCCTGCCAATGGGACCCCGGTCAGGAGGTTAAGTGAGTTTCATTGCAAAGACACACTTTTCCTTCCCGGGTTGATAAACAAGCCTGCTGCAGGGAAACCGACTTCCTCCACTGGCGCTCAGCTGGAGCAGCCTGTCCCTGGCCAAGGAAAACAAATGCATAAACATTTCGGGGACATATAGGAAGCATTTCTGCTGGACGCCTGCTGCGAATGGCCGCTGGAGTTTACACAGCAAACCCCAGTGGGGCCTCCGCACAGCCTGGACAAGGCACTCCCTGCCTCGCACTTCCCTCCCAGCTCCTCCCAGCTTCTCCCCAAAGACCCACAATACGATAATACAATACGACAATCCGGCCACAGCTCGTGCCCAGCCCACAAGAGTGCAAAACAGGCCCTTGAGCTGTCACCTCCATACGCCTGGCACTTAAAGAGAAAGGGGTCTCCTTTCAGCCGGCACTGCAGAGAGAACACAGTCCCTGAGCTGTTGTGTCCAGAGCCCAAGAGGGGGCACACAAGAGGCTGGGGACCAGCTGCCGTCCAGTGTCCAGGACTCTCCCAGGCCTCTCCCTGGGCCAGGGCGACACAGGAGGAGCTCACACCCTGATCCTTCTGTGCAAACACCCACCTCTACAGGGCCCATTGACAGCAATGGCCCACGCCCCTGCTGTGCGCAGCAGGGGCGGGCACTGTTGCAGGCTCTGCCCTTATGCCGCTCAAGGCTTCTCACGTGGACGGACCTCGTGACAGAGGCTCCTGGAGCCCAGTGCTCTGTCTCTGTGTGCCCTTGCTCAGTCCCACTGTTAGGAGCCGTCGCGAGGGGTTTCTTGACTTTGGTTTTGGACACATCTCTCTCTCTCTCTCTCTCTCTCTCTCTCTCTGGTCTTCTCTCCCACCTGCCACTGCCTCTCTATACTTCTTCATACTCCCTTCTAAAGCCAGGAGGATGTAAATCAATGGAATCGAGGAGGCTGCAACTGTACAATTTTCCCTTTATGAATGATTGTGTTTTTCCCATTCCCACCTGTCCTACCCTTGCTCTGGGGGGGTCTCCACAGGCTCTGCCCACCCACATTTCCGGCAGTTCTCTTCACAAGGGGCTCTGTGGCAGCCACATGGGGGAGACTCCCCCCGCTCCCTCTGCTCATCCCCATCTTATTGCCCTCTGTGGCCAAGAGGTCCCTCCCTAGAAGGTTCTTCCCCCCATATCCACTTGGCCAGGTCCAGCCTACCCGCCAGGTCCACATGACCGTCCTCCCGGGATCTCCCAGGGATCTGGGTCTGCCCTGAGACAGGTTCTAGGGGACCTGAGTTGTTTCTGGTCAGCAGGGCTTACACTGGTACCTTAGACCTGAGGCTGATCAGTAGAAGACAGGCTAGACCAGAAGCTCGGCCAGGGACCCTACTGGACCACCTGCCTGCACAGACCCTTGTTAGGTGATATCTCCAGGGCTCTGGGGCCCCTCCGCCATCACTGTTCCCACCCTAGCCATGAACCACGCACACCTCATGCTTCCTTCGCCATCACAGAATGAATGAGTCTCTCTCTGTCCTTAGCAAGGGTTTGACTTCTGCTTTATAAAAAGCCAACTACCGGAAATAATGAACCCGGGGTCCCCAGGCTGACCATATCACAGGCTTGATGAGGGGACAGGCGGCCCAGCGGGGTGCAAGGGAGGGATGCAGACAAAAAGTGGCAAAGGCGGTCCAATCCTTGGCAGTCACGGCTCAGCTGAGAGGAAGCCACATAGCAGCACGCTGGGCCCTCATCACCGTCCTGGGGGCCCTTCATGGAAGGGGCAGGGAGGTTCTGGACACTTCTGGAGCATTGCTGGTCCAGACAGGAGGGACGCTCTTCTGAAGGACTTGTCCCTGAGGCCTGGGGCTCAGCTGTCACCCCCAGTGATGAGTGGTGGAGCCATAGGCTTACCCACAGGAAAGGTCACAGGATGGGGTCGGAGCCGTTCCAGTTCACCGATGCCCCCTTCCACCTATGCACAGAGTGACAGATACAGAGTTAGAGCTGCAGGGGCCCACAGAGGAGCTGCCTCTTGTCCTCACTCACCTGAAGTTCCTGTCTCAGGGGCTTTGAGGATCTCTGGTTCCACCCTCCCTACCTCGCCTCTCCACATTCACACACGAACCTACATGCTAGGCCCTTGTGAAACACAAATACACCTCGGACCCCAGAGAGCCATGGAGAAGACAGAAGCGACAGGTCATTTGTTCATTCATTCATTCATTCATCCCACAAGGGTCTACTGAGAACCTCATCCGTGCCTGGCACTGGAGGGCCCTCAGCTGATGCAAGTAGGTGATTCACATGCACGGATCCGGCCACCTTCCAGGGGTACTGATGGTGACACTTTAAAGCACATGGGAAGACCGAGATATGGGAGAAGGCTGGAGTGTTGTCCCAGAGAAGGAGAGAGGTGGGGGCAGAGGGTGGGAAGCAGGCAAGGTGGCACACAGCACAGGACCTGAAAGCCTCGAAGGAATCTGGGCTTTGCTCTAAGAGCCACCGGAAGCCAGTAGAAGACTGTGAGCAGCTCGGTAAAACACAGACTTGCATTTTTAAAAATTACTTCATGAAGCCTTAAGAAGCAGTGAGTACTGGGGTGCATGGGTAGCTCAGTCAGTTAAGCATCCAACTCTTGATTTTGACTCAGGTCATGATCTCCCGGTTCAGGGGTTCGAGCCCCACATCAGGCTCTGTGCTGATGATGCGGAGCCTGCTAGGGATTCTCTCTCTCCCCTTCTCTTTAACCCCTCCTCCGATCATGCATGCTTTCTCTCTCTCAAAATAAATAACAAACATTAAAAAAAAAAAAAGCAGTGAGTATAATTTTACTGTAGCCCAGGGCTGGATACAGTGTAATACTGGTTCAATTCCAAAATCAGAATTATTGGAGGTGAGACCACAAAACATCCCAAAACTTGATTTTAATACATGGCACCCTAGTGTTCTAAAACAGTGGATGGGATATTTCTGCAAGCTCTGGCACTGGCTGTATTACACATATACATACATCCTAAGGTTATATGAACTAAGAAGCAGGTGTTACACACCTCAACAGCAGTCCTAGGGTGCAGACTTTGGGAACTGGGGTCTAGAAATGCTTTTCACAGTGTGGGGCTTGAGGAGAGAGCAGACATTTTCAAAACCTGAAGTTTGTCTTCCAACTGAAGTCAAAATCTTGACTGCCAACAGAGGAGGGTTAAAAAAAAAAAAAAAAAAGGAAGCTTTTCTCGCTTTAATTGCACATCTGCATTGCAAAGTCCAGTATCGCTGAAATGGGAACTACAACCAGGGAGCGAACGGGTTCTCCAGAAGGAAGCCTGTTAGACTTCCCGATCGAATGCTTAGACGCACCAAGAGGTTTCGGTAGCCGTTGGCTGTAAACCCAACCTTCTCCGCCTTCATGAATAACCCAGACGCCCTCTGAATTTCTTTCTCCTCCCTTCCTCAGGCTTCCTCTCTTTGTCTTTCTTCATGTGTGTGCCTTGCTTCAATTGCCACATCAATGGCTCTGGTTTTTAGGTGGGGAGGGACGGCCCTCCCCAGGCAGTGGGATTACTTTCCTCTTGACTACGGGCAGCCTCTTGGTATCTGTAAGACTGGATTTTCCTCTGTTGAATATTTTGCACACTTTATACCAGCCCATGCCTCTTCAAATGGGCAAAAAGATTTCTTGTCATGTGAAGAAAAAAAAAATCTTAGTGGTAATTCTGTGTGTCTTGTTCCCGTGGAAAGGTTTAGTGTGGGAGATATTTGCACATCGTCTGTTTTGGAATGATTACTATCCCGTTGTTCTTCTAGCTTCACCCAGCACACTGTGAGGACAGACGGAATCTGAGAATATAGTGCTCGTCACAGTCTAGACACGAGACACAGCCCCGCCTTGTGTGGCACATGCCGGTCGATGTCCCCAGAACTTCTTATCCAGTCTATACAGGAATGCCGAATTGCATCTTTTTGTTACAATGCTTGGCATAGAAGGCTGAAATGGTGGATAATGGCAGAAAACGTGCCAAGCCATGACTGTTACACTGCTTTAGCAAACTCGTCCTTCAAAGCTAGATCTGCGTGCTCTTCATTATTGTTGATAATGGCCTATGATGCTGAGAGAGCCCACCCAAAATGGGGTTGGCTGGCTTTTTCACAGCCAACCCTGTCCCTCCTGTATGAAAGGCTGGGAGGTGCCTCTCGCCAGCCGAACCGTTCGATCCCTGGGATCCATCTGGTCACAAATGCTCAGAAGTGGGTCTGGATGTGCAAAAAAGTTTGCACACATTTCTAGAAGAGGACTCTTCTCAAGACTAATTATTGGAAGACCTACCTCAGCAAGACACATTCCAAACATTACCTGTGATGACACACACAACCCTCTTGTGCTCGTCCACCGACCCTACCTCTTGCTCATCGTCGATCACGTCACGTGAATCGAAACGGTCGGTACCACTCGTTCCTTTGGCTGTGGGGGCATTCAGTGATTCTGTGGTGTCTGGGTGCTTTAGATTTTTTGAGCTGCTATGTGTCAGCACTGGGGCAGATCCAGAGGAATCTATTAGGTGGTCTGGGGTTGAGCCACTCTGATGGACTCCATCAGCATCATAGCATCCAATCACTGCTTGAAGAAGCACTGGGACTGCATCTGGAGACTCTTCAACACGACTGGGAGAGGTCAGGCCACTCCTAGGTAGTCAGCACCCAATGCCTGTGCCGTTTGGGACTGGAGTCAATGATGCCCCAGGGTAGCCCCTATAGGTCCAGTCAGTAGCAATGATGGATGCAGCTCTCACCTGCACAACTGAGCAGGCTGCGGGGGTAAGACAGGCTGGGAAAGCTCTGTGCTGATCACAGGCTCCAAGGGACTAGGCTGACCTATTGCACCAAGTGGGTTACGAGTACTTCAACCATCCGCAGCGACACGACTCGGGACTTAATTGATTCTACCATGCAACTTGAGATTTTCAGTTTTCTTTCTCTGTTCATCATATGTGCAGTTTTGAAGCATGTCAGGAAAAAGCTTTTATTGTTCCATTAAGATTTATAGGTAAGCATCAGCCTCTGTAAGTTTCTTATCAAAGCCTTGGACACTAGGGACACACCCTGAATCCAGACCCCCCCCAGAAGGCGGCAGAAACGAGGTGTGGAGGAGAGCAATGCTCCACCCACAGCCTCACTCCAGGCAGGCATCACAGACCCAGATTGTGAAGGTGAAACTATTGCCCAGACCACAATGGTTCCTTGCCCTAGTCGTGGCAAGAATGGGCATGGAGGTGGGGGAGTCAAAAGTACACCAGACTTCTTGTATCCCTAGAAGACCTACCCTCAGCCTGGCCCCCGCAGCCCTTCTCCACAACCCTCGCCATCCCTCCCAGTCTTCACCCCTGACTCTGATGAGCAGAGAGAGGTCCCTCCTAGGAGCTCCCAATCTGCAAATTATCTCCGATCCTGGCAGCATGGCGTTTGGCCTCAATGCAGGGTCACATTTGTCTGCTACTGGGCACGCCACAACAATGGTCACCGAGTCTTACAGTTCGGGGGGCAGGGGGGGTGGTTATGTTTAGTTTTGAGGCTTTTTACAGAGGTTAGATAACTCACTGCAGCCCAGCCAACAGGGGCCAATAGTGGGGAGAGCATTAGAAGCGCCAGAGAAAAGCAGTTCAGAATTGCTAGAAAATCAGAAATGTTTTTCAACGGCAAGGGCTGAAGACACAGGATACTGTGTTTGTGTGGGGATGAATGGTTCCCCAGCAGGAAAGTCCACGGTCAATTACAAGGACCATAAACAGAGCTCTGCATATGCAATTAGGGCTAGCAGAGAAAGGGGAGGGATGAAATGGAACCACAGACAGCGCAGCAGGCAGAATCCCAGCTCACTCATCCAGTGTTAATTCAGGACGTAAGAGTGAGAGTTTACAGCAGGCTTGCTCGGCCTTGGACCACTGACATTGTGGGCTAGGTGATTTTGTTGTGGGGGCTGTCCTGTGCATTCTGGGATGTTTAGCACCCTCCTCCCCAGCCATGATACCCAAAAATGTCTCCAGACATTGCCAAATATTCCCTGGGGCATGCAATCACCTGGTGAGGACCACTGGCTTAGGGGTTGAGCTCAGTGAAGATGCTGTGGTCCCTGGAGCTCAGGGAGGCTCAGCATCACAGAGAGGGCCCACCTCATGGCCACAAATGAGGCCCTCGCCTCCCATGGGCCATCCCTATAGAAGACCAGCAGGTACCTGCCTCCCCACCCCGATTTTCAGCATTGATGACACTAGTGTATTTCAGCAGGGGGTTCTAGGGAGGACACCTAATAAAGCCTGTAGCAGCAAGAAGAAGAGGACAGACCTGGCTTTAAAGCCCCCAGAGCTGACCAGTAGAAATATACCACGGAATTCCTCTTACTCACTGTGGATTTCCAGACAAGCATCCTGTGGGCAAGTTCCCCTTCCTGTGCCCCAGCCACTGGGAGCCAGAGCACTGTGGAATGAGCCCCATAGGCTGGCTCTCACCTGTGCGCCTTGGCCTGTGCTGTGCCCTCCCCCTGGAATAACCATCCCTCATCCCCGCCCCCCATTCTTCAGGATCAGATCCAGGACTCCTCCTTCCAGAAGTGTTCTCTGACCCCAAGCAGCCTGAGGGTCCTTTCTCAGCACCATGTTATCATGGGGTCTCCCTCCACCACTAGACTGGAAGCCCCTCAAGGGCAGAGCTGGTATCACTCGCCTCTGTGCCCTCCAAGGCCTCTCAGTGCCAAAGCACAGGCTGCTGGGGTGCCGTTAAATGAACACACTCCTCCATGGCAGCTGCTTTTTCTGAAGCCCTGGGCGCCTGGTGGGGAAACCTTAGTTTTTGTGCACACTGCACTCTCCCTTGCCTTTGACCCAGGCAGCCACAAAGCCCTGCCCACGGACCTCGTCCTCTCCTGTCCCTCCCCCTCTGTTTCTTCCCGATTGTTCCTCCTCCCCACGCCCCCACACACACATGAGCCCCTATGGTCTCCAAAGGAAAGGGATCCTTATACCCAATCAAGAGATGGGGAAACTGAGGTCTGGAGCAGAACCAACCCTCCTGGAGGTCACACAAGGTGACAGCAGCAGAGCCAGGACTCAACTGAGGTCTCCAGAGTCCCATTATGTACTCCTCCCTTGCATCATGATGTTGAGTATTCTGTGAACCCAACCACAAGGACACGATGGGCAAGGGTGTGTGCAGGTTGCATGACGGAATCAGAAGGGGCAGCTGGGGCCGTGGGAGCACCCAGGGAACCCTCCTTTGATGGGTGAGAGCCACTATGAAGAGGGCACCTGAGCAAGAAGGGCGTCCACGGAGGCGTGAAGACTGGCACAGGCCCCCAGGCAGGTGGGGACACAGCTGAGGGAGTTGGGCACTCAGCTCCAGCCCCTGGAAGGCACTGTTCCCAACTGAAATTATATTTTCAATTTCTTGTCTGAGCCTCCAAATAGAAACATCTGTGGCGCAGCCCCAGGCCCTGGTTATGAGTTCTTTCCTCTTTCCTCTGGACCATTGACAACTGTTTCATTTTCTCCCACTCTAGCTAGGCTTGAAGCTCGAGAGGTCACTCTGTGCAACTTGTTTGGAAATGACCATAAATGAGTCTGGTTTTGCTGAGATGGTTACAGAACAGGGGGAATGGGACCGTGGAGGACAGACCCTACATTCCTGACACGAGTGGCGGCAATGGGAGACCTCCTGAGGCCGGGATGCGAGTCACACTTGAGAGCAGAGGTGGCGCAGGACCTGGGATAGTTCGACTTAGGATCCTCTTCCCCGAAGGCAAAGCTGACAGTCTGGTCTTGTGCAATGTCGCTGTGGCAACAAAGCCAGGTAGCGGGAAATCACACTGCCCGCTCTGTGACCTTCCCCAGGGCTGGGACAGCACGGGCCTAAGCTCCAGGACCTGGGTTGTCTGTGACTCGAGGTGTGACCTGGGGCACAGACCTCCACTCTGGAGACCCCCCATCTGTGAAAGGAAGGCCCACATCAGGTGGTGTTCAAGGGCCTTTCTGTGGATCTCGGCAAGTTGCTGGCAGATGGGCCAGATGTGTGGTGTCCTCGGTGCTGGCCCGGGTGAGCATCAGAGGTCCTTATGGGGCAACAGAGCTGGGTTTAAGGGTAGCCAGCACATCTCTCCCTGGATTAGGACAGGGTCGATCATGAACTTCTATTCAATGGTGAACTCTCTAAGAGCAAGAATCCAGTCTTATCCGGCTGTTTCTTCCATGGAGTCCAGCCCAGAAGTTCCATGAAGTTGAAGTGATGGGCCCACAGGTCTGGTCCCTCCTGTGGTAATGACCTGAGACGTGGCCTGACTTCAGGCCATGGTGCCACAGATACCCCCTTCCTGTCAGGGTGGGGACCTCCTGTGGGAAGCAGGGCTCATCCCCCAAGAGACAGGGCCCTTTCTCCCCAGGGTCTTCACTGACCTTGAAGGCCACTTTCCCAAGTTTCTCCCTTTGAGCTGTTTGAGAATCTGGGATGAAAACAAGACGCAAAGCCTTTGTAATCCAACCCCTCGGAACAGGATTCCAGGAGGCTAGGCCTGCTGTTTCCCATTATAGTGGTATGTTATCTGATGGGTACTTGAGGGGGGGGGGGCGGGAAGAAGCCAGCATTCCCACCATTCACTCACCCACTCAGCTTCTCTGAGAATAGTACTGGGAAAAACCTCACCACCTTAATTGCCCAGGTGGACCCGCCACGGTGGGACAAGTGACAGGGGAAGCAGTAGGCATAGGATGGATGCTCATACCTGGGGGAGGGGGAGAGGGAGGGGGAGGGGGCAGCCCACAGTCAGGAAGAAAGGACCCCTGGGCCAGCGTGTTACAGCAGGCCAGATGCTAGAGGGTCAGCACTTGACTTGACATCTGACTCACAAGGCAGCCAGGAAGGGCGACGGAGGGATAGGCGCTACCCTCACCGGGCACCAGAAGTTCTCAAAGTGTAGTCCGGGGCAAGCAGTGCCAGCAATCCCTGGGAACTCCCCATAAATGCACATTCCCAGGCCCTACCTAAATCTCCTGAACCAGAACCCCTGGGGGTAGGACCCACTGATCACACCCTCCAGGGATGCCTGCTAAAGCCTGAGGATCACACCCTAGAGTAAATCTTCCCAATGGGTGAACCAGAGATGGGTACGGGTGTGTCAGAGCATTGATCCGCACATCCATCAAGGGGCTGGGTAGGGTCTGGGCCAACCAGAGTCCCCAGGCCAGTGCTGTGCGCTACACAGTGTGTGCTACACAAATGTGATTTTTGACCTGAGACAAGGACTAGGAAACACGGCTAGATGCCTTGCCCAACCCCCATGCCCTGACAGTGAACAGGGACAGAAAAGGGAAGGGCAGGGACTCAGCCTGGACCTTACACCCCAGGCCAAGGGCTCACTCCTGGCTGCAGGCAGTGTTCCCAGTTTCCTCATCATTTCACCGTTTCGTTGCATGGGACACCACTAGAGCTGGGGTGGGTGGGGTCCTGGGAGAAGGGGACAGCTGACCGAAGGGGAAGAGGCACTCTGGGCCCGCGCTCACACTCAGATGGCTCTGGCCTGAGCTCCCTGATGGACCAGAGCTCCGAGTTATTGTTGAGCACTGGACAACTAGGGCTGAGCCCAGAAAAGTCCAACCGCTGGGCCCATGGGAGGTACTGGGTGAGTCCTGCAGTGGAACCATTCTTGGGGGAAGAGGAGTTTTTCCAGATGGGGTAGCTGGAGAGGTCCCGGTGATGCTCCCCAAGCCCGGACCCCAGGAAGGATAGACAGACAGATGGAGGTCCTCAGGGCGGGGGAGGTGGGCGGAGCCTGTGCCTAGCTAGGGTGCGGTCCACAGCCCTGCTTGGCAGGCTCACCTGCAGGAAGGATGCCCCGTGGCCTCCCACCCGGTCCTGCAGAGGGTGCCAAGGCCAGTGTCACCTCCTTTTTCCACTGCCGCTCTTCTCTCATCACCTGGAATGAGTGGCCCTTTGTACATGAAAGGAAAGCGACCTGCATGGGCCTTTAATCCTCCCGACGAAAGAAAAGCCAGCACATGACCCCACAAGAATGCTTTGTGCCTGGCTTGGTGGGCAGGCAGGTGGACGGATGAACAGACAGACGAATGGATGGGGTGTCATGAGGGTTCCCAACATCTCCCGCATCCCCTCTCTGGGGTCTCCACTGGGAATGGGGCTCCAGTCAAGGCTCACTTGCGGGCAGGTGGGCAGCACCCCTAGGCTGCAGACAAGCCCCCTGGATCTCAGGCAGTCAGAGCCACGGGGCCTCAGTATCGTCCACATCGTCCTCCATCCCAACCCAATGATTTCATAGTCAGGGACATGAGGTTCTGCCTGAGGTCACACCGGTCACACCGGGCCGCTAAGGCAATAATAATAATAGTAAGAGCTGTTTACGGAAAACCTGGTAAAGTGCTAGGTGTTCTTCACAACAAGCCTGCGCTTGGCTCGCCCGTTTTCCCTGTCTTACAGCTGACAGCGTGAGGCACAGACAGGAAGACCAACAGCTCATGGCCGGAAAGCAGAAAGACCAGGGTTCGAACTCCAGAACCCAACGCTCACCACTTGCAAGTTCTACCTCTTCCCCGGAAAGCACTGGAATCCAGGCCTCCTCTTCCCCTCCCTGTCCCCCCCACCCCCGCCCACTGCTCCCCGAAGGCCTCCAAGGCATTGCCCGAAGGCTTTGTGGAGGGCCTGCCTGAGGCTGGGGGTGGCCCTCCAGAGTGCCGTTCCCAGTCCTGGGGCCTGGCCAGTGGGCTCATGAGTGAAGTGAGCCCCGACTCACCCCGAGTCTGAGCTGGACTGGAGGAGTCAAGGACCCCCACCCTGTGTCTGAGACTATAGGGCCCCTGGCCCGGGGTTCAGAGCGCCCAACCCGCACCAACAGAATGACTGGGGCTGCTCCTCTCTAATGCCGAGGGTGCTGCTGCTACAGGAAGCCATCTGTGAGCTACACCCTAGGGGCCACTGAGGAGTTGGGCCCTCTCGCCGTCCTACCCGGCGCCTTCCTATCGCCGCCCCTCCCCCTACCCGTCCTTCCTCTTGGTTGGACCTAACAGCACTTGCCACATGTGGTGGCTACCTCAAGAAGCACCTACTCACACCATCACCCCTGCCACGGGGGCATCCTCAGAAGCTATCTGGAGACCGGTCACCTCACAGGTCACACACACGTCTCCACGTGGGCCACAGAGCCCACAAGACGCTCCATACAAACAAGCCCCGGGCACTGTGTCCTTCCATTCTGCAGGGGCCCCGCCTCACCGCACACTCCTGGCTGGGGAGACCCAGAAACCCACCCTCCTTCCCACAGGTCCAACCACCCCCAACCACCACACCTCCCAGCCACTCAGGTGAGGTTCCACAGCCAGAGACAGACCGGACTCACCTGGTTCTGATGCAGAGCTCGAGGGGCGGGACGAGGTCATTGTCTCTGTCCTCAGGGATGGTCTGGGTGGTGTCTGGGGGGGCAGGAGAGAGAGGCGCCCGCTCATCAGCCCAGGACCCGAGCTCGGCCTACGGTCGGCACCGACAGCCCAACTCTCCGGCACCTGCCCCACTTCTCATCTCTATGGGACCCACCCTTGTTCTCACCTATCAGTTCTCTTCTGAACCACAGCACTCTTCTCATGGCCTCCTACCTCCAGTCTTCACCCCCACCCTCCTGCCCCCTTCAGCTGCCAGAAAAAGTCTTTCTCAAAACACATCTGATCTCATCACTCTCCTGCTCCAAAACCTTCCATGGCTCCTCGTTGCCTGGAGAATAGAACCCAAACTTGTCGGCATGGTATTCCAGGTCCTCTACTACGTGGTCTCAACTCCACCTTAGACCCCCCAGTGCCATCAGTGTCTCAAGGCCCAGCTCTGGCCCCTCCTGTAGGAGGACCCGCCAACACACGATCTCTGATCCCCCAGTCCAGACCCGGGTCTGCATGGTTCTCTGCCCCAGGGACGTGCAAAGCCCGAGGGTGCAGGCCAGCGGGGGGCAGCGCACCGACGGTCAGCCGGATCTGCTCCTGCTGGTTGGCCAGGCCGTCGTAGTAGTACAGGTCGAAGAGCCTCTCAGCCCTCCAGTTCCTCAGGAGCTCCGGATGCAGGCTGAAGAGGACGCTGAAGTGGCTCTCACTGCACACCACCCAGATGGGGAACCTCGGAGTCTTCAGGAAGCAGCCCACCTGGAAGAGGCGGAGGGAGCGGACAGAGATGTCTGCGCCAGCACCAGGGAAAGGGCCTGAGCATCATCCGTCCAACCCCGGGGTTGGGCTGGCCTCAGAGAGACCCTGCTGGGGATCACGGCCTGCGTGCCACGCTGGGGGGCCCAGGCACCACTCCCAGACACCAGCTGGTCTCCCGGAGCCAACCCCAGCACTCTCTGGGCCTTTGCCTCACACACAGTCCTGCGAGATACCCCGGCCGGAAACCCGGGCACCCCTGCCACTTCCTCTCCCACACCTCACTGGTTCACAGTGCGCCCATCCTGCCTCCAAAACTCCCTCACAGCCAGCCTCTCCTCCCCAGACGATGGCCTCCGAAGCGGTTCTTCCACACCCCCGGCTCACAGCCGCACCAGCCTCTCACCAGCACCCCCACGCACCAGCATGGTGAGCCTCTGTGCCTCTGCACCCACCGTCCACCACCTAGAGCACTGCTACACGGGTCCTCCCCTGCCGGGTCCTGCGTCGCCCACGTTACCCAAGCAGGGAGCACGAATCACCTCCTTGTAGCTCCCGGGCGGGGGGGTTACCAGGTACTAGGTCCCAGGTACCCGCCTTCTCTCCTACAGTGTGTCACTGCCTCACAGCAATGCGCCGGCCTGCCCTGCACACTGGGCTATATACCCCTAGCAGCAAGGGCAGAGGTTCGAGGTCAACATCAGCAAATGTTTGACAAATGAAGGTCCTCATGCATGAAGTGGATCTTCAACCAGGTAGGACTTTACCTTGAAGGCAGGTGGGCTTAGAGCCCCAGGGGGAAGGGAAAGAGGGCCTCTGGGCGAGGAGTAGGGAGGGGATGCCAGGAAAGATGTCCAGAGACACCCGGGGGCTAGCAGGGCATTTGGGAAAGAACACAGGGGAAAGGGAGGATGAGGGCTGGCACTTTCTGATGAGAGACTCCTTTGGAAAGCTCCCCACAGAGACTTCCATGGCAGAGGGGTGTTCGGGAAAGGCAGATACGATGGAACGTGCCTTACACCCTCAGTGCTGCTGCTGTTCTGCCAGCAAAGGGCAGAGAAGTGGCAAGAGCTCCCCGCAAAGCCCTGCTCAGGTGCCCGGCTGGCTCTGCCCCTCGGACCAGCCATCCCTGTGTGTGCTCTCTCCCGGTCACCTGTGACTCCCTTGAGCGGCACCTCTCCCCCACCCCGGGCCCAGGTTTATTCAGCTCTGCACACACCACGGGCCAGGCTGATTCTGGCCTAATCCCCACCAGCCCCAGGGAGATGTTTGCATGCTCAGGTATTTACAGCCACAGCCTGCGGATTAAGGAAAGAATGGGAATTATTTTTCCAGTGGGGAGAAGGGCATACTTTCTCTGGCCTGTCACAGAAGAGTGGCCGAGCGGTCTTCCTGGGGCCTCTTGGAGCCCTCCTGGGAGCTGGCTTTGGGCTGGGGTGTCTCGGACAGGGGGGCTATGCTCACAAGGCCCTGAACCAGGTCCCTGGTGAAAGGCTTGCCCATAAACAGCCGCCTCCTCCAAAGGGTAGGAAGGCGATCTTTACAATGCACTCGTTTTCCCATTTTCCAAGCGTCCTGCCCCACCCCCACCTGGCCAGTAGGGCTCTCACCCTGGCCCCTTGTGACATTAAAATGTGACTACAGAGCTCGCTCGTTGGTGGATGCGGGGGAATTAGATGCCTTAGAGGACGTGGCCGGACGTGCCTAAACCCCACTGCAAACTTGGCTCCTGTTCCAGGCTCAAAAGAGGCTTTTCTGGCAAGGGCATCACCTCGAACAGGGAGCCTTCTTGGGGACTCACGGCTCATTCACTGCAGGAAAAAGAACCATGCAACCTGCCAGGGGGCAGGCGTCTACATAATCAGCCACCCTGAATTTTCCAGCAGAGGGACAAAAGGGCAGCTTGCCATTTATTTATTCAACGGTCAAAAGATTACAGGCAAAAAAGCTGCCCAGAGACTTTATAAATGAGTTTTCTCATTCAGGAGCCCCTTCCAAGTGGGTGACATTTTCCAAAGATGAAATTCACTTCCTGTGGGTTTGGAGGTAGCTGACCAAAGGCTTGGGGTGAGGAGTGAGGCTGGGGGGCACATTTCCCTCAGTACAGTCTGAGGCTTTCTCCTGGTGGGTAGACGTAGTACAGCGAACATTCAGCACAGTTAGCAATCACTTTTAAAGGGGGATTCTTCAATCTTTTGCAAGGGTGAGGTGAGCGAATGCCCCACCCCCATCCGTGGACTGCCAGCTTAAAAGCCCTGATTCAAAAGAACCAACATCTGATTAATGGCAGGGTTGCTGTCTGTCATCTCTAAGGGTAACTGTCATTCAACCTGACACACTCTGGTCCTAGGCACCACGTTCGACAGTGGGGGTACAGTAACGAAGGAAGCAGCAACCCTCTTGTCCTTACGGGGCTCACCAGGTTAACGGGGAAGACAGACAGTAACCAAACAATCATCCAGACACATCTGCACTGCATTTCACTGAATCTAAGATGCCATCGAAGTTGCCATTATATTTTGTTTCACTAAGAAAGAAAGCAAGCTGGCACTTGAAGTCTGACACACCATCGACTGCATTAATGCATCAAAATCTCGGAAATGTTCAAATGTGCACAAAGTTTGCATCTCAAGGGGCACCTGGGTGGCTCAGTTGGTTAAGCGTCCGACTTGGGCTCAGGTGATGATCTCACAGTTGGTGGGTTCGAGCCCCGCATCTGGCTCTGTGCTGACAGCTCAGGGCCTGGAGCCTGTTTCAGATTCCGTGTCTCCCTCTCTGCCCCTCCCCTGCTCATGCACGCGCTCTCTCTCTCTCTCTCTCTCTCTCTCTCTAAGATAAACAAACATTAAAAATAATTTTTAAAAAAATTTTTTAAAAGTTTCATCGCAAAAGCAATGAAATGTGACACTTTGAACCAAGAAGAAGCCTCTCCGGGAAAGAATTGAGATTCTACAGTGGAGAATGACAAGGTAGCAGGGGACTGTGAGAGCAGACCCCTATTTAGATGGAGTGGTTAGGTCAGGAAAGCCTTCCCTTAGGAAGTGACAGTTAAGTCAAAATGTGAAGGGAGGAAAAAGCAGGGGCAAGTCTCATAGGGTCTTGTAAGTTGTGGGAAGTTTGGGATTTCAGTCTGCATTAGTTTGCTCGGGCCGCCATAACAAAGTGCCACAGACTGGGTGGCTTCAACAGCAGAAAGTTATTTCCTCATGGTCCTGCAGGCCGGAGGTACCAGATCGGGGTGTCTCAGGGCTGGTTTCCTCGGAGGCATCTCGCCTGGGCCTGCAGCGGGCCGCCTCCTCCCTACGTCTTCACGTGCTCTGCCCTCGTGTGTGTCTATGTCCTAAACCCCTCTTCTTACGAGGATACTAGTCAACTAGATTAGGGGCCACCCTAATGACCTCATCTTAACGTAATCACTTCTCAAAAGCCCTCTTTCCAAATCCAGTCACATTCTGAGGCTCTGAAGGTTAGGACTTCAACGTGCCAACTTGTGAGGGGACACAAGTCAGCCCTGAACAGTTTCAGAGGATTGGAAAACCACTGACAGGTGGAAAGCGAAAGAATGATGTCATTCAATCTGCTCTTCTAAAGATCACACTGGCTTCAGTGAAGGGACAGAACTCAGGGGGGGGGGGGAGGGGTGGTGGCAGTGGGGACAGGGGCCAGAGGTGTCACTGGTGTCTAGATCAGCAATACTGGTGGCTTGGACCATGGTAGAAATGAACGGACTGGAAAAACAACTTAGGGCAGGAGCCACATGACCTTGTGATGGGTCAGCCATGCTCCAGGGGTTGAATAAGTGAGTGGATGGTACTATTTGCGGAGCTGGGGAAAATGGGAGGAGGCTGCAGCCGGCAGAGCCTTCCCCGCCAAGCTCAGTCTTTGCTCAGATCCCTTCGTGAAGGCAGCAAGGCACGTGCCCTACAGGGCATGGGAGAAGCACTAAAGTTAAACTTCTGGTCCCATGCTGTCCTTTCCTGGACTGCCAGTCCCCCACTGCCACAATCACCATGAGCCAGGAGGGGCTGGCCTTCCAACTACAGCTCGACAATGCAGTGCAGCCCACATTTGTGAGCTCGAGGGCAGGGAGAATGAGGTGCAAGTCAGATAGGCACGACCAGCCCACTGGGGTCATGGAGAGCCGATGGGGGTCCAGAACACAGCCGGGCTGTGGCAAGAGGCTGGCTAGTTCAGCAGGGGGTGCTTGGCCCAGAGCTTCCTCTGCTTCTCCCCAGACATACCGGGGTGTGGGCATCTAATAAGCTCACCAATAGGCAGGACCTCCCTACCCTCCAGCCCCCACATATTCAGTAAGGGTCTTAGAACCTTCCAGCCAGAGGCTGCACTGAGAAGCTCAGGACAGGCTGAATGACAGTCAGTTCCAGTTCTGCCATCTGAGAGAGAAAGCCTTCCTTAAAGAACTTGCAGCCTCAAGGCAGAGGAGCAAATCCCCCTTGCTGCAGGGAGATATGAGCCCCAGGCTTCAGCCAAGCATATAACAGCAGAGGGGCATCCGTGTGGATTCAAAAATCCGGATCCTTGTAGGGCCTGAATTCCTTCAATCAGCAATTTATTCCAAGGGAAAGACGACCCCCAATTGATGTTCCCATCAATTATCCTCCACAGACCAAAGGAAAATAGTTTACTTTTTGACCAAGGCCCTCAACACAAGAATGAAACCAGGGCTCATGGTAAGCCTGGGGATTCCACGAGCCTGGCCAAGGTTACCTTTCTCAGCCCATGGAATTTCGGGCTAAATGCTTTCAGAGCCCACCCAGGGATGCTCAGGGGCCCTGGTGCTTCTTATGGGCCACGTGGCCACATTCCTGGGCTCCCTCCTGACACCAGCAAATCAGGGAGGGAGCCCTATCATTCTTTTCTCCCTAAGTCTTTGGAAGCCACAGGTTGGCTTCCTGTCCGTGGGAGAAGGGGTGTCACCCA